>NC_134091.1:0-1394210 GCF_000715075.1 Nicotiana tabacum
GTTGATTGCCATGTTTAGGGCCTTGTGACAACTTGTAGAATCCTTCGGGGATTGATATTACTGTTTTAGCATAATTTGCATATCATACGGTCTCAGACCAAGGTTTTGAATACTGTTTTGCAAACTCAGCCATATTTCTAAGCTTTGAAAACTCAAATGATATTTTAAGTGTTATTTCGGGCTGAGGACTACTGTTTTATAAATGCCCATGGGGCTCATAATGATTTTTGAACTGTGCATGGATCGGGCTGCGCGCCGCAGCAGTATTTATACTGAGATGAGCATGGACCGGGCTGCACGTCGCAGCAGTGTATATATATTGGATCGGGCTACGCGCCGCAACAGTGTATATATATTGGATCGGACTGCACGCCGTAGTAACATTGCGCTTGGGTTGTAGGAGCCCCTCCGGAGTCTGTACACACCCCCAGTGAGCGCCGTCGACGTTAAATGGATCAGACTGCACGTCGCAGTGGGTACCGGAGTGTACCTTCATATGCATTGCATTGCATTCATGCATTTGTGCACTATTTGTTGTTTATGTCATTTCTTGAGATATTTATTTGTTGTTCTGAGATTGTCTGATCACTTTCAAAGTGGATAAATTTGAGACAGTGGTAATAGTGACACTGTATAATGTATATGGGTTAGGTAACAGTGGCTGACCAGCAGTAAGAATATTGCTTGAAGGGCGAGTTATGAGTTCAATTAGACATACTTGTTTGTGCCCGAGAGGCTGACTTTTGTGCTAACTTGCACTACCTGTCCTGCATTTACTGGCTTAAATTGTTGGAAAATGATATTTTCGAATGTGATTTTAAACTGAGGCAGATATTTTCTAAGGAATTTTCCCGGACTTACTGTTTTCTCAAATGGTTGTGTCGCCCCATATTGCATAGTGGAGTGCTCTTACGTGATTTCTTGCCTTCAGTTATTATTTACTCTTATTACCACTGAGTTGGAAGTACTCACTTTACTCCCTGCACCTCGCGTGCAGTTGCAGGTATTGTTTGCCCGGTAGTGGCTTACTAGCGGATTGAAGATTTGCTATCGTAGCTGAGTCAGGTGACCGCTAGCGTCCGCGACACCGGATCTTCTCCCTTATTTTATGTTGTTCATATTAATTTCAGACTTTGTTTCCCATTTCCGGACTTGTAGTTCTTTAATGAATTCTGTAGTAGCTCATGACTAGTGATACCCCGATGTCGGGTTGTGACGGGATGGTTCCCAGTTGTTATCGTTGATTTCCGCGCTTTTGATTATGCTAATCATGTTTTAGCTTTATAAATGTTAAATAACTGTTAAAAAGAAGCGTTTGTTTTGTTGGCTGGCCTTGTCTTCACGAGAGGCGCCATCACGATCGGGTTTGGGATTTGGGTCGTAACAAGTTGGTATCAGAGCCTAGGTTACTAGGTCTCACGATTCATGAACAGGTTTAGTAGAGTCTCGCGGATCGGTACGGAGACGTCTGTATTTATCCTCGAGAGGCTGTAGAATCTTTAGGAAAACTTCACATTCTTGAATTTTTATCGTGCGTTCTTGATTCAGCTTGAAAAGTAATTCTTGAAATTCCTTCCACGCGTTTGCATGCGCAAACGAGTGCTCAGTATCAGATGAGCCTTGATGGCTTGTGATTCCCTGATTGAGGGGCGAGACGTGATCGCTTTGAGTTTGATGTTGGGCCAGGCTGGAGGACTTGAGGCCGGATCTTTGCTTATGGCTTGAGCAAGTGCTGATTGTGCGAGCTAGTGTTATGAACTTATTGTAAGCACGTGATTTTTGACCCTCCCCGAGGATTTTCACATTTTTAGCGTGAATATGTGAAATTGGGTCTAGTATAGCTATTTTAACTATTTTTACTTTATTTCGTTGCAAAAAGAAAAATTTCAAAAAAAATATATATATAAATTTTAGTTTATGTATCTCTCATAAACTTGAAAAAATACAAAAATTGCACTTTATTTTTGTACTTAATATAATTTCGAAAATTACAAAAAATATAGTTATATTAATGTTTGTAGTCATTATAATTTTGAAAAATACAAAAAAAATATTATTTCATATTTTTGTCTTTATTAAAAAATGAAAATTACAAAAAATAGTTTTATTAATATTCTATAGTCATTTTAATTTTGGAAAAATACAAAAATATTACTTTATATTTTTATCTTTAGATAAAAAACGAAAATTACAAAAAAATAATTTTATTAATATTTTGTAGTTATTTTAAATCTTGAAAAATATTAAGAAAATAATATAGTTTTGTTTTAAATAATTAGTCTTATTTTAGTAGCTATTTTGCTTACATAGGACTAGTTAAGCAACGTTTTCCTATTTCTCGGGTCCGGGCAAAAGAATAATATTCGGGTTTAAACTACCCGGTTTTAGGCCTAATTTTCGGACCTAGCCCATAATAAACCGTGTCCAGGACACGTGGGGAACCCCACCACGCGTGGGGGACATATGCCTCGAACCCCACCACGCGTGGGGCTCATTTTCATGGGCATTGTATTACAAAAACACGGACAAACACATTTTTTTAAGGGGACTTTGAAATTTTTTGAAGGGGACGACTACTGTTGAATCTTCTTCTTCAACAAGAAGAAGAAGAAGAAAACCCTACTGCCCCCCCCAGCGCCAAAACCCACGACGACCCTCCTCCTCGCAGCGTCCAAACCCAAAGACCTCCTCGTCACCTTCCCCATCGCCTACAACCACCGGCAGTCCCCGTCGCTGCTTCACTCGTCATCCTCCTCGCACCACCATCTCGTCCGAACACCCACTTCCTCTCCGTCACAACACAACCAGCCAAAGCTTCCCTATCACCCACTGTCGTAACCATCGTCGTCCCTGCCCCCTACTCACTCGCGACCCACCAGTCCAAAACACCACCGTCAAACCACCCCGTTACCTCCCGTAAAACCACCACCAAAACCAACGAAAACCCTAGAAAACAGGAAACCCACCATCGTTCCACCTTCAAACCACCTCGGACTGCTCCCTCTCCGTCTCACCATTAGCAAACGCCCGCCTCCATTAACACCGGCACCCTCACGTCCAAAACCTTCAACCAACCCACCTGCTCGTCGAACCCCCTCTTCCTCACACCCCAACGTCCCTTCTGCTGCAGCTTCATGCACCAGTTGCTGCGTCGGAGATACAGCAGCAACCAACAATCTTGGGGCGTCGACAGTTGTGGGGTCCAAGCTCTCCGTCGAGGTCGTCTTTGGTTCGTCGAGGTGTTTGTCCGAGGTTTCGTCGTTGTTCCGCGTCCAGTGAGGTCTGGCTTGAATTCCGTCGGGGTCGTGTTCGTCGTCCTGAGTTTGCCGAGGTTCAAAGGTCAGTAAACCTCGATGTATTAGATAAATAAACTTTAAGTTGAATGTTTGAGATGCAATATAAAAATTGGTATGGAAATTTTCTGCCTATGTTTCATTGTCTGCATTTTGGTTCATTTTCATGTTATGTTATTCTTGTTTATTTGATGTCGTTTAATTAAGTTGGACTAGTCGTTCTATGACACAAGTTTGACGTTAATCTGTTCGTCCTTTCCTTTGGTTAGGTCATTCGAAAAAATAGTATTAGTGCATGCTGTTACTACCACCGAAACACTCATTCACTAAACTCCTTTTATTAAACTTCTAACAAGTCATGGGATTTTAGTTGTAAAGAGGCCGTAAGTTTAGTATTGTTGAAGACATAAAAATGGCATCCTTTTTTTACAAAAATAAAAAAATAATAATAATAATAATAATAATAAAGAATAAAATGAGACGAGCCTCGCCGAATAAAAGGGACAAATTGCGGGGCCCTCACAAAATATATGTATTAAATACTTAGATTCCGGGATGGGCCGTTTAACAAATTTCACGGCCCTCCCCAAAAATAATAATGCGTTGGTTACTTTAGGCGCGTCTTAATAATGTATCTCCCTAAACTCGGGTGCACATTTATGTGACCCAAATCCAAATCTCAACGAAATCGAAATATGTCTCTAATCACGGGTGCATTGATTGTGACGTGGTTTGAGATGCATTTCCATGACGTTGCAAATTCCTTTAAATAAATAGAATGAGACGAGCCTCGACAAACAAAAATGCAAATTGCGGGGCCCTCAGTAAGTACTTGTTTAAAATTACTTAGAATTCAGGAGAGTCGTTTAGCGAATTTCACGGCCTCCGCAAAATAATAACACGATAGTCTCTTTAGGTGCGTGTTTAATAATCCAAATCCCAAAACGTCAAATAAAATATGTTCCGGATTGTGGGCGTATTTCATGTGACGCAGTCCAAAGACATATGTTTTAAGCGACGTTTACATTCTTGTAAAAACAATAATAATAAAGCGGTTAAAAGATAAAATTTGCACATAAGTTCATATTGTATTTAAAATCAGATAATCAAGCCAAATATAACAGTTGAGCGACCGTGCTAGAACCACGGAACTCGGGAATGCCTAACACCTTCTCCCGGGTTAACAGAATTCCTTATCTAGATTTCTGGTACGCAGACTGTAATATAGAGTCATTCTTTTCCTCGATGCGGGATTAAAATTGGTGACTTGGGACACCCTAAATCTCCCAAGTGGCGACTCTGAAATAAATAAACCAATCCCCTTTCGATTGTCCTTTAATTGTAAAAAACTCCCTGCGGCCCTCGGGTGCGGAAAAAGGAGGTGTGACAGCTCTGGCGACTCTGCTGGGGATTGAAACACCCAGACCCACTGGTTCAGGGTTAAGAATTCGAGCTTAGAATAATTGTTATTATTTGGCTTTGTTTATTATCTGATTATTACATGTTTTGAGCCTAATGTGCTAAATGTTGCTTTTACCGCTTTGATATTATTTGAACTGTATATAAACTGTGCCGAAACCTTTCTCTTCTTACCTCCGGGGATGTGCTTACTGGTTGAGACTCCCTATTCTGTTAGTGTCATACCCTAAATAAAAGAGGCTCGGAAAGTTTCTAAGCCGGCTGGCCTTTTGGTTCCCGGAAAGGAGCTCCTTCCTCAGCTCGAGTTGTCCGCTCGGGTACACTGTCTAGAACACCGACCCAGGTTTTTGAACCTAGTATAACAAAGCCACATGCCGGATCCCTAGTAGGAACGTTTATTTGCATCATGTGCATTTGACTTAGGGGACTCAACATAGGGGTTGGGTCTGTCTAGGACAAGCAACCTGAAAATAATAGACAATCTTTCGGCATCCTACGTGCTACATGTTGTATTTAGTCAAGGGCGAATGGGTCATTTGGTCATTTCCAGCATGATGTTATTTTAATCAAAGCATGGGGAACATTTGTGGAATCCAAGAAGCCTTGGAATTCCCTATGTCCCCCACGCTTGCTTTTTGGGAAAGCACATGGGGAACATTTGTGGAATCCAAGAAGTCTTGGAATTCCCATATGTCCCCCACGCTTCATATGTTGGGAAAAGCGCATGGGGAGCATTTGCGGAATCCAAAAAGTCTTGGAAATCATTATGTCTCCCATGCCACATTTTTGAAAGAAATAATAAATATAAAAAATAAAATAAAAATACAAATAAAACAAAGCATGAAAATTCAAAAAAGATTTTGTATGTTGTCATCATTTTCCACATATAAAAAAATCGTGAAAAAAGGAGAAAATAACAGCATAGAAGTCCGAGTAGAGTCGAAACTCTGGCGAAATTTTGAAAATGAAAAAATGTCTTGTTAGTTTGTTATATTAAAAGCAAAGGAAAAATAAAAAAAAATCATCATCGTTCTGTCTGTTTTTTTTTTTAAATATTAAAGAAAATAGTTTGTTTTGCCATTAAATGAAAATGAAAAAGAGTCTGGTTTTTTTAAAAAAAATAAAAAAAAATGTTTTATTTTATTTTACTTTGTTTGTCTATGAAAATGCCAGAAATAAAAATAAAAAGAGTCCGGCGTTGAATGTGATTTTTATTATTTGTTCCAAAAATAAGTATATATATAATCCAAAAAAAAAATTCAAAAGAAAGTTCAAAATTCAAAAAGATAAAATAGATAAATAAAAATCCGAAAATATTTTGATTCTTCTTTAGAAAGTTCAAAATTCAAAAAAAAAAACATTTTAGAAGCATTTCTTTTATTAAAGGTAAAATTCCAAAAAAAATAATAATAATATTTTCTTCTTCTTTAGAATAAAAAAAAAAGCAAATGAAATTCAAAAATGTATCTTAGAAGTATTTCTTTCAAAAAAAATCAATCAAAAATCCAGAAAATATACTTCATGTCTTCTTTTAAAGTAGTTCTTTCACAAATTCACAAAAAAAAGGTTAGTTCATCTACTTATTCCTTATTGCCCGAACTACGCGGGTTTGATTCTCACCGGATGTGAGATACGTAGGCAACCCTCATCGGATCCAACCCCACCTTCTCAAAAAAAGAAGGAATGTTTTATGTTTTTCGTTAATCTGTTTGTTTGTTATGAGTGAAAAATAATAGTCTATTTGATTGTTGTGAAAAAAAAGAATAATAATTATATAGAAATGGAAAAGGGTCTTCTCAATAATAGTTTATTTACCCGAACTACGCGGGTTTGATTCTCACCGGATGTGAGATACGTAGGCAACCCTCATCGGGTCCAACCCCACCTTTGCTAAAAAAGCCAAAAAAAAACAATAATAATAATAACAAAAAATACATGTCAAATTTTAGTTTTTGTCATAAAGAAGCCGGGTGACGCTGTTTTATCAAGACATAGCCGAATGTTCTCGAAAGGGCTACCTTTGGGTCATTTTAAAATTTGGTCCAGTTGACCCACACAGCCTTAAAAATCTTCGTCCCCGAGACGCTGACAGGCCGTGTTTGCAATATTGAGTTTCCTATTTTTGAAAAACAATAAAAGAGTCATAACTAAGTCAGGAGACTGTTTGTCATAAACAGCCGAATGTTCCCGAAAGGGACGCCGGAAGGCTGACTTGGCATAAACAGCCACCTTTGGGTCATTTTGAGATATGGACCCACACAGCCTTAAAAAGCTTCGTCCCCGAGACGTCGAAAGGCCGTGTTTGCAATACAAGGTTTTTATCATAATTTGAAAAAAAAAAACAAAGAGTCAACGGTCGGGTGAATGCCGTTTGGATGTTTAGTCAAAAAAAATATGAAAAAAAATAAAATAAGCCGAGCCAGTTTCGGCCGCGTCCTAAACCGTTCTTGCCGAAGTAGCCTTAGAGTATCTGTCAGTTGTCGAAAGGTTATTTTCGTAAAAGAACGGACAAGTTTGTGAAGTGTCATAAATAATCCTCCCCGGCCTCAAAATTCATGTGAAATTTGGAAGGGGCCACATTTGCAAAAATAACCGTTTGGTTGCATTTGTTGAACAGAGAAAGGGAGCTAGCCTTTTGTTTTTGAAGTTTGTAAACCTTTTGATTAAAATAGGCGGGTTGTTTGATTTTCAAGTTTGTAGGTCATCTTTAAACCTTTGAAACCCAGTTTGTTTTAATATGAAAGTGAAAAGAAAAAATGTTCATTATTGTTTATTTTATTGGTCCGAACTACGCAAGGTCTGATTCATGCGGGGTCATGATACGTAGGCAATCTCCATAAGATTCGACCACACACAAAAAAAAATAATAAAATAAAAAAAAAAGAAAATAAAATAAATATATAATAATAAATAAATAAAAGAGAGTGTGGAAGATTTTCAGGGGGGCACAATTGCCTAACTGCTTGGGTACATTTTTGATATATGATTGTCTGTCCAATGCCCTAACACTAACGTGATGACTTCCCTTTGATGTGTCCATATATAGAGAGTGGTTGGTTGTGGTAACTCCTCCCTGCAAAGCAAAATCAAAGGACAATGGCTCAGAACCGCAGAACCGAGTGGGTCGGTACTGATGACCGACAACAATTGGTCAAACGGAACAACGGGTTGGTAGAAGAAGTGAAAATGCTGAGACAGCATGTGGCAGACATGTATCAGGCATGGATAACAGGAAAAGCACCACCCCCTCCACCGCCAAGTCTCTTGAACTCGGTCAATTCCCAAGCACCCAACACCATAATGGAAGATCCCCCATACTCTCCATCCCAACCCACTTATGGCAGCCTTCCCAGCTACCCGAGTAGCTCCATCACTCCTCAATGCTTCTCCACTCCCCAACACCACTTCTTTCCCCGCCATACTTCACTTTCCAGGCACTCGGCTCCACAAAATGCCTACCCACCTACACAAGCCTACCAAAAGCCGCCTGGATCAGGTTTCCGGCCCTGTCAACATGTAAGAATGAAAAGGTTGCTGAAACGAGGAAAGGCTCTCGCCCCCATCGGGGTATCTTATGCCAGTCTGTTTGAAAGGCTAAGGCATGCTAGTTCGATTGAGCCACTCCCCGCATGTACTATAAATACGCTTGCAAGGAGCTTTGATCCGGCAGCACGATGCGCCTACCACTCCAATGTCATAGGGCACAACATTGAGAGCTGTCATAGCTGGAGAAGGGAAGTAGAGAAAATGATCCGAGAAGGGCGGGTTGCGATTAATAACAGTGACATGGAGCACTCGAACCTCCTCGAGAATTTGCCTACGGAGGTTGATGAGGTTGAAGCTTGTAATATTGATGCAAAGCTCAGTGGCTAAAATGCCAATTTTGATAAAGTGGGAGGACGTTTTGTTCCTTGGTCAGCAAGAGAGAAGCTTGTGGTGGCTCATTTTGTTGTCATTTCTGTTGTTCGGATTATTAGGGTTATGAGTCGGATGTTGTCTTATCCAGTTTGTTTTTAGGATTTTGTTCTGGATTGTTTTGTTTGTTTTGTTATTAAAACCATTTCGCCGGTAGTCTAATACAAAGTCCGGTCTTTTATTATTTCCAGTTATCTTTGTCTAGTCCTTTTTACCATTTTTGTTCAATGCCGATTCTAGGGACATGACATGCGCACCCAGTTTGGGCCTAATCTTAAAAGTTAATCATAAAACCCTGGAAAGGCGATTCAGACCATTTAAAGGAAATAAGGACGGTTGAGATTATTCAGAGCTCGAGTCATGTGGAACTGGGGCAAGTTGAACACAAAGAAAACCGTTAAAGAAAGATTCGCCTAAATTGGCATGAGGGTCGTTCATAATAATGAGAATGAGAGTGTCGCCCAACGGTGCTTTAGAAGTGACAAATGAACAAACATATGTTTAACATAATTGTCAAGTCCAGCACCATCAGAAGAGACTATAAATCTATTGTTTAATTGTGTTGTTTGCACTTGGCATGTCTTGAAGACTGGAATGACGAAGGCATTTTGTTCTGCTACCCAAACACTCTATCCTTCGTTACCCCTTTTGAGCCTTATTTTTTTTTCATACCCCTCGTTCGGAATCAGTAACAACGAAAAAAAAGAAAAAAAGAAAAGAAAATTGATAACAAAGAAACAAAAAAAATCAAATGAAAAAGAGGAATTGGGAACTACGTTTGACCTGATTCCTCAAAGAGGATACGTAGGCGCTTCACGGCTCGGTCATAGTTTTGAAAAAATGAAAAAAATCAATTAAAATATCCCCAAGCAAGAAACTGGGGCAGAAAGTTGCGTTTGGTGTAAATAAATCTAATTCCGAAGGTTGTAATTAATAACCCAAAATTAATGCATTTTTTGAGCCTTTTATACCCTTTCTTTCTAGCCCTATCCAAAACCCACATTACGGTCCAAAGAAAGACCTTCTGATCAGTCTTCAAAAGATGCCAAGTCAGACAAATGAAGAGTCTTACCGGCGAACATAACATTCTGTTCCACAGCAGAAAGGACTCTAATCTCTAGCAGAAAAAGTCATACCAGCGACACTCCAAATCCCCAGCTGGAAAGTGATATAAAACGAGAGAGTCTTATTGGTGAAAACCTTCACAGGCACCATAAGGCGATGAAAGCTGAGAGAAGAACAAAAATGAGAGAGACTTGATAGTGAAAACCCTTCGGGCACTACAAGTCGAATAAGATTAAGAATCCAATGGGGAATCGCCAATTGAAGATCTTGAAAGATGATTGACGGTAGAGGATAGGCCCCATATGCATGTCATGGCCATTAGAGTCGGTATCTGCATTTGATAGGGTTTTATTTATAGTTTCTTTTGTAAAAGAGTCATCGTTTCCTTTGTCTTTTATTTTGTCTCTTTTATCTTTCTCCTTTCATAGAAAAATCCCCCAATAGAGTCTGTCGGGCCAGAACAAGTATGAAATGACTTCAAATATGCCATCAGCTTTTCAAGATGAGATCTGACTAGTACACCCAAATGGTATAGTCAGCAAGGAACAAGCGCGAGGCCAGTGTCAATAAAGATATCCCCAGCAAAAGGGAATTGACAAAAGGATTGACGAGCGTCAAGAGGGATATCCTTGCCAAACCCAAGGTTATAAACCTCAAAGGCCAAGGCCCATGAACAGAGCAAGGAGAGCATTGAGCATGATTTGGTGAAATCCATACTAGACTAAAAGGTCGAGGAAATGCCAGTTTCCAAGCTATGCCACAAAAGAAGAAGGATGTCCCCAGCAGGAAGGGATTATCCCCAGCAAATAAGATCGTCCCCAACAAGTTGTGCAATGCAAATCAAGGAAGGGAAAAAGGGAAAGCCCTCCCAGTAGGAGTATCACAACCAACCACCATGTTTTAAACTAACAATTTTGTTTGATTTGAAACAGGTAAAGGAAATGGCATTGATGCAGAAACGCATGCCACAAGGAATATTATCAAACTGGGGCAGAAAATTTTCCTTCCATTTAGAAAATTTTCTGGAAGTCAGGTACCCCCAGCTGATAACATTTTACCCCCCAACAGGTAAGTAAATCAAGGGAGGTAGTCTTTGAAGGAAGAAGCTATGCAAAAACAAAACAAAAAAGGGAATAAAGAAAAAAAAAGAATAATAATAAAAAATAAATGGGGAAGGTAGAAAGGGAAATTTCATCCCAATCCCCAACAAGTATTCAAGGTAAGACATCTTCAAGTCTTAAGGATATGTTGGGTTCATCCGCCCTCAAATAGGATATGTCGGGTTCATCCGCCCTCAAATAGGATTTGTTGGGTTCATCCGCCCTCAAATAGGATATGTTGGGTTCATCCGCCCTCAAATAGGATATGTCGGGTTCATCCGCCCTCAAATAGGATATGTCGGGTTCATCCGCCCTCAAATAGGATATGTCGGGTTCATCCGCCCTCAAATAGGATATGTCGGGTTCATCCGCCCTCAAATAGGATATGTCGGGTTCATCCGCCCTCAAATAGGATATGTCGGGTTCATCCGCCCTCAAATAGGATATGTTGGGTTCATCCGCCCTCTAATAGGATATGTTGGGTTCATCCGCCCTCAAACAGGATATGTTGGGTTCATCCGCCCTCAAACAGGATATGTCGGGTTCATCCGCCCTCGAATAGGATATTTCGGGTTCATCCGCCCTCAAAACAGGATATGTTGGGTTCTTCCGCCCTCAAATAGGATATGTTGGGATCATCCGCCCTCAAATAGGATCTTATTTTCAAAGTTATTGGTGAAAACAGGCGCCCACCTGAATAACGAGAGGAATACATTTCTGTCTTTTTATTTTTTGTTCTAGGTCACCCACCAGTATAATGCGGGAATACTTTTCTGTCTTTTCATTTTTGTTCTAGGTCACCCACCAGTATAACGCGGGCATATCATTTTTCATATCTTTACCAACAGGCGCCCACCTGAATAACGAGAGGAATACATTTCTGTCTTTTTATTTTTTGTTCTAGGTCACCCACCAGTATAATGCGGGAATACTTTTCTGTCTTTTTATTTTTGTTCTAGGTCACCCACCAGTATAACGCGGGCATATCATTTTTCATATCTTTACCAACAGGCGCCCACCTGAATAACGAGAGGAATACATTTTTGGCTTTTTATTTTTTTGTTCTAGGTCACCCACCAGTATAATGCGGGAATACTTTTCTGTCTTTTCATTTTTGTTCTAGGTCACCCACCAGTATAACGCGGGCATATCATTTTTCATATCTTAACCACCAGGCGCCCACCTGAATAACGAGAGGAATACATTTCAGTCTTTTATTTCAAGTGTTGAAATTGGGAGCCCGCCCAGATAATAGAGGCATACATTCAGTCTTTACGTTTCAAGTATTGAAGTTGGGAGCCCACCCAGATAACAGAGGCATACATTCCACGTCTTTACCCATAGGAGATGCATTTCCTCCTAAGTTTGTTTTAGTTTTACCCATAGGAGATGCATTTCCTCCTAAGTTTGTTTTAGTTTTACCCATAGGAGATGCATTTCCTCCTAAGTTTGTTTTAGTTTTACCAGTGGGAGACGCACTTCCTAAGATAAGTTTTACCAGTAGGAGACGCACTTCCTAAGACAAGTTTCACCAGTAGGAGACGCACTTCCTAAGTTCAGCTTCACCAATAGGAGACGCACTTCCTAAGAATAGTTTCACCCAGTAGGAGACGCACTTCCTAAGAACAGTTTTTCCAATAGGAGACGCACTTCCTAAGTTTGTTGTACCCAATAGGAGACGCACTTCCTAAGTTCAATTTTGCCATAGGAGACGCACTTCCTAAAGTCCAGTTTTACCATAGGAGACGCACTTCCTAAGTTCAGTTCTACCAATAGGAGACGCACTTCCTAAGTTTATTGTACCCATAGGAGACGCACTTCCTAAGTTTATTGTACCCATAGGAGACACAATTCCTAAGTTTATTGTACCCACAGGAGACGCACTTCCTCAAAGTTAAGTTTTACCCATAGGAGATGCATTTCCTCCTAAGTTGTTTTTGAAGAAAAAAAAACAAAAACAAAAAGAAAAGACCTAGTCTGACGAACCTTCTCCTAGGATCAAAATCTTAGTCTGATGAATTTTTCTCCTAAGATAGAGACCTAGTCTGACGAACCTTCTCCTAGGATCAAAATCTTAGTCTGATGAATCTTTCTCCTAAGATAACCAAAAAACAAAAAATGACCTAGTCTGACGAACCTTCTCCTAGGATCAAAATCTTAGTCTGATGAATTTTTCTCCTAAGATAGAAACCTAGTCTGACGAACCTTCTCCTAGGATCAAAATCTTAGTCTGATGAATCTTTCTCCTAAGATAACCAAAAAACAAAAAATGACCTAGTCTGACGAACCTTCTCCTAGGATCAAAATCTTAGTCTGATGAATTTTTCTCCTAAGATAGAAACCTAGTCTGACGAACCTTCTCCTAGGATCCAAATCTTAGTCTGATGAATCTTTCTCCTAAGATACCAAAAACAAAAAATGACCTAGTCCGATGAACCTTCTCCTAGGATCAAAATCTTAGTCTGATGAATCTTTCTCCTAAGATACCCAAAAAACAAAAATGACCTAGTCTGATGAACCTTCTCCTAGGATCAAAATCTTAGTCTGATGAATCTTTTTCCTAAGATAACCAAAAAAAAATGACCTAGTCTGATGAACCTTCTCCTAGGATCAAAATCTTAGTCCAATGAATCTTTCTCCTAAGATGCTAAAAAAAAAACATTTTTGAAAAAAGAGTCATTTTCCTAAAACCAGGCGCCCACCTGTATAACAAGGGAATACATCCTAATCTAGTGTTTAGTTCATTCTCAGCACTGCATCAGTAGTATCAGTGGGCTACGATTTTGCTAACGACTCACAAACCTTCCCAGTGCAAACTGGGTTAGGAAATTTCATTTGTGTTGTTTGTTTTGGTTGTCAGGAGCCTGCCTGTAGAGCGGAGGTTGTTATATGTCAAAGATTGAAGAAGTTAGGGGTCCGCCTGTAGAACAGCGGGATCGTTCAAAGTCAAGCCGTAACCCATTGGAAGGCAGAAGGCTACAACAAAAATCCCCAGCACTCAATCCAAGATAGAAGCAACAAGAAGCTCGCCCCAAGAATGCGAGTCAACAGTCTGAGAGGGTCAACAAAAGCTAGTCACAAAAAGAAAAAAAAAAAGAAAAAGAAAAAGAAAAAATGAATGAATCCAAAGCACGGAAGTGGGGAACAGATGTGATCTGCTCAAGAACTAGCGCCTACAACTAGCAAGTATCAAGGTTCATATCCAAAGTCTGTATGAAGCACCATTCAAGACTCAAGACCAAGTTTCAGAAGACTTAAGAGATAGGAATCCTTGTAACTAGTAGCTGATAGGCTTAGTTAGTCTTTTTCAGTTTTCATTTTTTGTTGTAATGGCAGGACCGCGGACCGGAACCTCAACGGAACGACACCTCGATCGGCTCTCCACCTCGGTACAACTTCACTATCTCTCTCATACCCGAACTACACGTGGCCTGATTCCTGTATAACCAAGGATATGTAGGCAGCTCAGATACCAGGGCTCGGTCACATTCCCTCCCTTTCCTTAAGAGTAGTCCGTCCAAGTAATGGTCGGGTCAAAAACACGTCTAGTCGTTCTTTGTCGGAAAACTCTTCGTGTTTCCAGTCAAAGAGGGGCAGCTGTAAGCACGTGATTTTTGACCCTCCCCGAGGATTTTCACATTTTTAGCGTGAATATGTGAAATTGGGTCTAGTATAGCTATTTTAACTATTTTTACTTTATTTCGTTGCAAAAAGAAAAATTTCAAAAAAAAATATATATATAAATTTTAGTTTATGTATCTCTCATAAACTTGAAAAAATACAAAAATTGCACTTTATTTTTGTACTAAATATAATTTCGAAAATTACAAAAAATATAGTTATATTAATGTTTGCAGTCATTATAATTTTGAAAAATACAAAAAAATATTATTTCATATTTTTGTCTTTATTAAAAAACGAAAATTACAAAAAATAGTTTTATTAATATTCTATAGTCATTTTAATTTTGGAAAAATACAAAAATATTACTTTATATTTTTATCTTTAGATAAAAAACGAAAATTACAAAAAAATAGTTTTATTAATATTTTGTAGTTATTTTAAATCTTGAAAAATATTAAGAAAATAATATAGTTTTGTTTTAAATAATTAGTCTTATTTTAGTAGCTATTTTGCTTACATAGGACTAGTTAAGCAACGTTTTCCTATTTCTCGGGTCCGGGCAAAAGAATAATATTCGGGTTTAAACTACCCGGTTTTAGGCCTAATTTTCGGACCTAGCCCATAATAAACCGTGTCCAGGACACGTGGGGAACCCCACCACGCGTGGGGGACATATGCCTCGAACCCCACCACGCGTGGGGCTCATTTTCATGGGCATTGTATTACAAAAACACGGACAAACACATTTTTTTAAGGGGACTTTGAAAATTTTTGAAGGGGACGACTACTGTTGAATCTTCTTCTTCAACAAGAAGAAGAAGAAGAAAACCCTACTGCCCCCCCCCCAGCGCCAAAACCCACGACGACCCTCCTCCTCGCAGCGTCCAAACCCAAAGACCTCCCCGTCACCTTCCCCATCGCCTACAACCACCGGCAGTCCCCGTCGCTGCTTCACTCGTCATCCTCATCGCACCACCATCTCGTCTGAACACCCACTTCCTCTCCATCACAACACAACCAGCCAAAGCTTCCCTATCACCCACTGTCGTAACCATCGTCGTCCCTGCCCCCTACTCACTCGCGACCCACCAGTCCAAAACACCACCGTCAAACCACCCCGTCACCTCCCGTAAAACCACCACCAAAACCAACGAAAACCCTAGCAAACAGGAAACCCACCATCATTCCACCTTCAAACCACCCCGGACTGCTCCCTCTCCGTCTCACCATTAGCAAACGCCCGCCTCCATTAACGCCGGCACCCTCACGTCCAAAACCTTCAACCAACCCACCTGCTCGTCGAACCCCCTCTTCCTCACACCCCAACGTCCCTTCTGCTGCAGCTTCATGCACCAGTTGTTGCGTCGGAGATACAACAGCAACCAACAATCTTGGGGCGTCGACAGTTGTGGGGTCCAAGCTCTCCGTCGAGGTCGTCTTTGGTTCGTCGAGGTGTTTGTCCGAGGTTTCGTCGTTGTTCCGCGTCCAGTGAGGTCTGGCTTGAATTCCGTCGGGGTCGTGTTCGTCGTCCTGAGTTTGTCGAGGTTCAAAGGTCAGTAAACCTCGATGTATTAGATAAATAAACTTTAAGTTGAATGTTTGAGATGCAATATAAAAATTGGTATGGAAATTTTCTGCCTATGTTTCATTGTCTGCATTTTGGTTCATTTTCATGTTATGTTATTCTTGTTTATTTGATGTCGTTTAATTAAGTTGGACTAGTCGTTCTATGACACAAGTTTGACGTTAATCTGTTCGTCCTTTCCTTTGGTTAGGTCATTCGAAAAAATAGTATTAGTGCATGCTGTTACTACCACCGAAACACTCATTCACTAAACTCCTTTTATTAAACTTCTAACAAGTCATGGGATTTTAGTTGTAAAGAGGCCGTAAGTTTAGTATTGTTGAAGACATAAAAATGGCATCCTTTTTTTAAAAAAATAAAATAATAATAATAATAATAATAATAATAATAATAAAGAATAAAATGAGACGAGCCTCGCCGAATAAAAGGGACAAATTGCGGGGCCCTCACAAAATATATGTATTAAATACTTAGATTCCGGGATGGGCCGTTTAACAAATTTCACGGCCCTCCCCAAAAATAATAATGCGTTGGTTACTTTAGGCGCGTCTTAATAATGTATCTCCCTAAACTCGGGTGCACATTTATGTGACCCAAATCCAAATCTCAACGAAATCGAAATATGTCTCTAATCACGGGTGCATTGATTGTGACGTGGTTTGAGATGCATTTCCATGACGTTGCAAATTCCTTTAAATAAATAGAATGAGACGAGCCTCGACAAACAAAAATGCAAATTGCGGGGCCCTCAGTAAGTACTTGTTTAAAATTACTTAGAATTCAGGAGAGTCGTTTAGCGAATTTCACGGCCTCCGCAAAATAATAACACGATAGTCTCTTTAGGTGCGTGTTTAATAATCTACTTTCTTAAACTTGGGTGCGCATTTCATGCGACCCAAATCCAAATCCCAAAACGTCAAATAAAATATGTTCCGGATTGTGGGCGCATTTCATGTGACGCAGTCCAAAGACATATGTTTTAAGCGACGTTCACATTCTTGTAAAAACAATAATAATAAAGTGGTTAAAAGATAAAATTTGCACATAAGTTCATATTGTATTTAAAATCAGATAATCAAGCCAAATATAACAGTTGAGCGACCGTGCTAGAACTACGGAACTCGGGAATGCCTAACACCTTCTCCCGGGTTAACAGAATTCCTTATCTAGATTTTTGGTACGCAGACTGTAATATAGAGTCATTCTTTTCCTCGATGCGGGATTAAAATTGGTGACTTGGGACACCCTAAATCTCCCAAGTGGCGACTCTGAAATAAATAAACCAATCCCCTTTCGATTGTCCTTTAATTGGAAAAAACTCCCTGTGCCCCTCGGGTGCGGAAAAAGGAGGTGTGACACTTATATGTTCGATATTGTCTATATTAGTGGGAATGATGGCTGGATAGTTACCTGAGGAGTATGATAGTACTGCGAGATCTATCTATATGGCTTGGAAGTGACGAGGAAGGTCTACTGGATGATTGATAAACTGTGGAGTGTATGATTTCCATTGTGATCGGATGTGTAGTCCCAAGTTATGGGTGCGTGAAGATCTTTCCATGTCTCCTGGTTGGAGTGGAGTAAAATTTCATGTTACGGTATGAGTTTAGACTTAGGAATATTAAGTGATTGTGTAATGTGTATGGCAGTGGAAGGTATACAAAAATATTAACTAAAGGTAAAGCTAGTGGGTAATTGGCTTATGAGGGGAATCTATTTGTCATACTAGTTAGATAAGTCTGGGAGCTGAGATCGCTTCTGTAAATGTATTATGATGAAATCTATGAGTCGAGGAGACCACCTTGAAAGTCGAAAACATTAAAGAAAGAATATGTTCTTACTCGGTTGAATAGCCCAATAATGGAGGATTGAAAGGTATTTCTATGTGTTATGATTCAAATAGGTGCAACGCATGTCCATGTATCAATTTTGATGATATAATACATGTAATATTGGGATTAGTGTTGTTGATATACATTGTGATGCTTTGTCAAGTTGTGGACGTGTTGTTAGGATGGTTTTGGTGATTCTCTGGCAGGTGGATAGGCCCAATTACAAAGGAAACTCTGCCAAAATTTTTGAAATATTTGGGACTTAGTAAAATTTTGGTCGCCTAGAGAGTAGGCTTGACTGTTATGTGAGTGAATGCAAGAAAACGCAGAAGAGTTAAAAATTCCAGATGATTTGTGTTTCTACAAGCTTATGAAAGAGTGAGTTTAATCTCACTACGGTATTATGACAGCAATGGAGTATATGTGTTATGAGTATAGTGTGTTGTGATATATGGCTTCGAGCCAAGTTGGGGAGCTTGCTATTGGTTAGCGGATTGTACGGTTATGTACTATGTTAGTTCCGATTTGATGCATGCTGGTGAATCAGTTCTGGTTGTGGAAATTGGGCCGAGAATGGCTAGAATAAAAGAAAATTTTGACAAAGGTTATATTATGTTTCATGGGGTATGAGAATCACGGAATGTTTAGAGTTGCGGTTGGTAGAGAATGCTCGGTGCATGGAGCAAGAAGATGTTTGGTTGTATTGGAATGAGGTCATACCCTGCGGTGTCAGAGTGCTAATGAGGCACGGGTGGTTTTGTTCGTTGGATCAGGTAAATTGTAGTTTGAATGAGAAGTAAATGACTCTCGAGAATGGTTTTATTATGTTCAAGATTCTACATGTAACAATAAGGTGTCTTAAGGTTGTGTATGTGGTCAGAGACTGTGTTTTCACTAGAAAAGGTCAAGACTTGTGGTATTTTTATGTTAATTACGGGATCCTATGTATCAGTATCTGGAAAGTAAAGGTAACACACTTAGATTTGCAGGAAGTTCTTCATAGTAGAGTATTTTGGAATGTGGTGTTTCTAGGAATAATTGATAGAAGATTCAGTGGCTTATGGGTCTTAGACAGTGTGGTCTTGTTCTCGGGTCTCGTGTAGTGAGCTTGGGTTAAGGAACTGAGGTTCTATAACAAGAGGGAATATCAAGTCAATGATGGATTAAAAGGGAAATTAGATAGATGAAATAGCTTGATCGTAGATCGAATCAGTATGGTAAGGATATGATTAATTCTTCGTATGTGTTCGAGATAATGATCCCTTACAAGTATTTTTGCAGCGATGCTCTTGGGTTTTGATGGCTTGTTTAGCTTGGTCGAGTTAGAAGGATTCAGTCCTGGCAGGTCTGATTTGTGCAAAGGGAAAATCGGAGAGTTCTTGATGGTTTCTACCGTGGTTGAAGAGGTGCATTTTCTATGGATATGAGAGACATGGGATGTGTAGTGATTTTTCTTCTAGATGGGATCAATGGAAGTTCTTGACTAGTTGAGTGCATAAACGTTCCTGGTTCAGAAGGGAGGTGAAGTCCTCATGTTACCTTAGGATGATATGGTATATGCGATATATGGTGAAGGATTGAGAATTGCATGTGTAAGGTTATGGTTCAGTTCTAAATGGAAATTCATAACATTCTTAGGTGGTACGGGCAACTTTGGGGTGAATGATCTTCAGAAGATTGAGGAAATTGTATTTCTAATCATAGTGATTTGTAGAGGGTACATGTTTCAGAAAAAGAGCAATGTGATTAAGTTGATGGCACTTCAATAGTATTGCGGCACTTTTAAGGTTGGACTTTTACTTGTTGGTATGTTAGATTTTGTATGTGATGTCAGAATTTAGACTGGCTGTCTTAGCGTCGGGAAAATTGTGAACTATTGTGCCATGGGCTATGCCGGAAATGCCACGGGTTGAGTGGCGAGGTGAGTTGGATTATGTTCTATCAGGTTTGCATGGTATGTGTTATTTGATTCACCGTGGGTGTAATGATTTGCTCTGGCTCCGGACATCAATTGATCGTGGTTGTCGATTTCAAGCATATTCACTTGAGGCGTTTCATGTGGAGTAGTACATAGATAGGATTGCGCGTTGCAGCAAATCTTTGTGAAAAAAAACATGACCTTGCGGGTCAAATCTGTGTGTCCTATTTCTATGATGTGAGACAGGGTCTCAGCCTTGTGTTATGGCAGTACTAGTGACTTTGAGGTACAACTCTCTCAGTTGAGTCATTTTCATGCTTTGAGTATGTTCGGACCGTTTCTTATGGGTGCGCGTATTACGCAAGTTGAGGCTTAGGCATGTATTGAGGTATCATATCACTAGAGAGGTGTGTTGGATTCGAGGTGATCGTTGGGGTCATTGATGAACACGAACAGATTTGATTTCGGCTTGTTAGAAGGATAATATTGAGGTTCGACTCGAAAATTTGTTGTGGTATTAGTCAAAAGGGAAGTGGTTTCATAAGTGGTTGATCTGAGAGATGGTTATGGTTTGATGCGTGTCTCATTTATCATTGGCATATATGAAAGTGTTGGAATAAGACTTCAGCTAATAAGGGATTTTCTATCGGTATTTGTTTGTTGTGGGCAACTACTGTGAATAAAAGTCATCGTTTCGAGTGCTTGGATTACACGGTAGAACATATGATTTCACCCGAGGGTCCAGGTATGGTTTATCACAGCTGGTTCGAGACTATTCAAGGTATAGGTGTGATGTTTTGATCATATCGATGGTTTCAAAAGTAAAAAGGTAGTTCTATGATTTATGGGCTAGACTGGATTGTGTAATTTCGATTTAAATGTGTTATCGGAACTATATGAGATATAGTGACGTGGGATCACCCTCGGGTATATGCTTAGTAAGGTTACTCAGCTTTTGGTTGGCTTCTAGGGCAACTCTGGGTACGCTCGAGGACGAGCGTTTGTTTAAGTTGGGGAGAATATGACAACCCGACCCGTCGTCTCATGAATTACTACTCCGTTTTCCCCATTTTCAGCTTCCTTATGCTTCATTATCCATATCTTGTGTAATCGAGTTGATTTGAAGTGGTTTTAATAAGAAATGAGACACTTAGTCTCTTTTAAGAAACCATAAGTTGGAAAAGTCAACCAGACGTTGACTTATGAGTTAGAGTGCTCGGATGTGAATTCCGATGGTTCGATTAGCTCCGGGAGATGATTTGTGATTTAGGAGCGTGATCGGAAGTGATTTTGGAGGTTCGGTGTAGAAGTTAGCCTATTTTGGCGAAGTTAGGATTTTAGCGAAATCCAGTTGGTATTGCGAGATTTTGATCCGAGGGTCGGAATGGAATTTCGAGAGTTTCTGTAGCTTCGTTATGTCATTTTGGACTTGTCTGCAAAATTTGAGGTCATTCGGACTAGTTTTCATGTGTTTCGGTATCGGTTGTGAAATTTGAAAATTAAATAAGTTCTTAGGCTTGAATCCATGCATAATTGGTGATTTTGATGATATGTGATGCGATTTGAGGCATCGACTAAGTCCGTGATATATTTTCAGACTTGTTGGTGCTTTTGGTTGAGGTTCCGGGGGCCTCGGGTGTGTTTCGGGTGAGTTTTGAGTGAGTACGGACACCCCAGAACTTAGAAAAATGGAGAGGGCAGCAGTGGCGGCGCGGACCGCGCTCCTTCTCGCGCGGCCGCGCAGGGGAAGAATCTGCAGGTTACTGGTCCTACTTCGGAAGCTCATATCTTTTGATCCACAAGGAATTTTGAGGTGATTCAAAAATGAAAGTTGTAGGCCTTCGTGTCTAGTTTCCAAAAAGGTAACGATATCACAATTTGGACATATATAGCGAAGGTTATGGCTACAATACTAAAGCCTGTCCCTGCAGAGCAAGGCCTGCGCGACCGCGGACGTTTCTGCGCGGACCGCGGTCATTTTTGTGTGGTCAGCGGTGTCGGAATCTGAGGGGTACTCTATAAATACGAGATTTTGGGTTTTATTTGATATTTTGACCTATAGAGCTCGGATTTTGGCGATTTTTCGAAGATTTTTCAAGAAATTCATCGGGGTAAGTGATTCTAACTCAGATTTGGTTAGAGTACATGAATATACCATTGAATTCATCATTTAATAAGTGATTTGAGATGGAATTTGGGAAGAACTAGGGCTTGAGTTTTGAGATTCTAAATTGAGGATTTGAGGGGTCATTTGAACTCTGATTTTTACATTCTTGGTATGATTGAACTCGTGGAAAGATGAGGAATCTAAATATGTAAAAATATTCTGAATTTCGGGAAGTGGGCCCGGGGCTCGGGTTTTGGTAATTTCGGAATTTGTGCCCAAATTTGATTGTTTTCGCTTGGACTTTGTTCCCTTAGCATATTGTGATATATTCGCTCTGTTTTTGGTTAGATACGACGCGCGTGGAGGCCGGGTTGAGGGGCAAAGGCGTCGCGGGCTAGAGATCTCACCGGTTCGAGGTGAGTAATACTTGTAAATGATATCCTGAGGGTTTGAAACCCCGGATTTGCACATCATAGTGCTGTATTGAGGTGACTTGCACGTCGGATATGAGCGTGGGGTAGAGCACCGTTGGGGATAGTGACTTGGTCCGTCTCGGTTGTTGATTTTACTGCGTATTTGACTGAAATTACTTGTTATCATCATAATTTGGGTTGATTTCCATGTTTGGGGCCTTGTGCCAACTTGTAGAATCCTTCGGGGATTGATATTACTATTTTAGCATAATTTGCATATCATACGGTCTCAGACCAAGGTTTTGAATACTGTTTTACAAACTCAGCCATATTTCTAAGCTTTGAAAACTCAAATGATATTTTAAGTGTTATTTCGGGCTGAGGACTACTGTTTTATAAATGCCCATGGGGCTCATAATGATTTTTGAACTGTGCATGGATCGGGCTGCGCACCGCAGCAGTATTTATACTAAGATGAGCATGGATTGGGCTTCGCACCGCAGCAGTGTATATATATTGGATCAGACTGCACGCCGCAGTAACATTGTGCTTGGGTTGTAGGAGCCTCTCCTGAGTCTGTACACACCCCCAGTGAGCGCCGTCGACGTTAAATGGATCGGACTGCATGCCGCAGTGGGTACCGGAGTGTACCGTCATATGCATTGCATTGCATTCATGCATTTGTGCACTATTTGTTGTTTATGTCATTTCTTGAGATATTTATTTGTTGTTCTGAGATTGTCTGATCACTTTCAAAGTGGATAAATTTGAGACAGTGGTAACAGTGACACTGTATAATGTATATGGGTCAGGTAACAGTGGCTGACCAGCGGTAAGAATATTGCTTGAAGGGCGAGTTATGAGTTCAATTAGACATACTTGTTTGTGCCCGAGAGGCTGACTTTTGTGCTAACTTGCACTACATGTCCTGCATTTACTGGCTTAAATTATTGGAAAAATGATATTTTCGAATGTGATTTTAAACTGAGGCAGATATTTTCTAAGGAATTTTCCCGGACTTACTGTTTTCTCAAATGGTTGTGTCGCCCCATATTGCATAGTGGAGTGCTCTTACGTGATTTCTTGCCTTCAGTTATTATTTACTCTTATTACCACTGAGTTGGAAGTATTCACTTTACTCCCTGCACCTCGCGTGCAGTTGCAGGTATTGTTTGCCCGGTAGCGGCTTACTAGCGGATTGAAGATTTGTTATCTTAGCTGAGTCAGGTGACCGCTAGCGTTCCCGACACCGGATCTTCTCCCTTATTTTATGTTGTTCATATTAATTTCAGACTTTGTTTCCCATTTCCGGACTTGTAGTTCTTTAGTGAATTCTGTAGTAGCTCATGACTAGTGACACCCCGATGTCGGGCTGTGACGGGATGGTTCCCAGTTGTTATCGTTGTTTTCCGCGCTTTTGATTATGCTAATCATGTTTTAGCTTTATAAATGTTAAATAACTGTTAAAAAGAAGCGTTTGTTTT
This sequence comes from Nicotiana tabacum, assembly GCF_000715075.1. Lineage (NCBI taxonomy): Eukaryota > Viridiplantae > Streptophyta > Magnoliopsida > Solanales > Solanaceae > Nicotiana > Nicotiana tabacum. The sequence continues at coordinate 23,756 of NC_134091.1, forward strand.
GTTAGTTGGCCTTGTATTCATGAGAGACGCCATCACGATCGGGTTTGGGATTTGGGTCGTGACAATTTCGGTGTGTTTCGGATCATTTTGGACTAATTTGGATGCTAATTTTCTCATATCTGGTGTTGTTCTTCGCATTCGCGTGGAGCCTCTCGCGTTCACGAAGAAGAATTTGGCCTCTCGAAGTTTGTTCTTCGCGTTCGTGAAGAAGGAAATCTCGGTTGCACAAGTCTGACTTCGGAGGCTCATATCTCACAATCTATAAGAAATTTGGAGATTATCCAAACATGAAAGTTGTAGCCCTTTGTGTCTAGTTTTCAGAAATATAAATTAATTGGCATTTAGATTTGTGTAAAAAAAAAGTTATGGTAGTTACACTACAGGCTGTCCGGGGAGAGTTTGAAAATCTCTGCTGCATAGGGCTGACTTTGGAAGCTTATATCTCATAATATATAATGACTCAGGAAATGAGCAACCTATAAAATTATAGCCCTTGGTGTCTAGTATTCAGAACATCAAACCATTTGTCATTTGGAGTTGTGTGCAAAACGTTATGGCAATTATACTAAAGGCTATCTGGAATGAGTTTGGAAATCGCTGATGGGGAATTTGCTCATCGCGAACGCGAGAGGAGGGTCGCGAACGCTAAGAACAAACCCCTGGGCAGCAGAATAAAGTCCAAATTCGTCCCATTCTTCCATGTTTGGACAAGGGAAGCTCGGGTGGGGGGAGTTTTCTAGGGATTTTCAGAGAAAACAACGGGGTAAGTGTTCTTAACACAATTTTTACTCGAATCCATCGTTGTTTTTAACATTTAATTGGTGATTTTAAGTTGGAAAAGTTTGAAAACCCTTGGATATATTTGAGGATTTGAGGGTCGAAATGTTATCAGAATTTAGTAATTTTGATATGGTTAGACTCGTGGTTGAATGGGTTGTCGGATTTTGTGAGTTTCATTTGATTTCGAGACGTGGGCCCCATGGGCGATTTTGAGTTAAATTTCGGATTTTGTTGGAAAATTAGTATTTTCATATGGAATTAATTCATATAATTAGTATTGACTGAATTGAATTAATTGTGGCTAGATTCGGGTCGATTGGAGGCCGATTCATGGGGCAAAGGCATTTCGAAGTAGGATTTTGCTCGGGTTGAGGTAAGTAATGATTGTTAATATTTGTCTTGAGGGTATAAAACCCCGGATTTCACATCGTTGTGCTATTTTGAGGTGACGTACATGCTAGATGACGAGCATGGGATCGTGCACCGTTGGGAATCATGACTTAGTCTGTCCCGTATGACTGTTTAACTGTGTATTTAATTGAAAATTGTTTGCTATCATCATGTTTTGGGCTGAATGCCATGTTTGGGCCTCGTGCCAACTATTTTGGACCTTTAGGGAATTTTTACTACTATTCCTCATTGTTTTGACCTTATATTTATTTTCAGTCACGCTATATTCTATTATTTTTATAACTCAGCTGTGTTTATTCTATTTAGACATCTTAAATGATAGTTTGGGCTGAGCATCATATTTTACTGTGCCCAAGTAGCTTTTAGAGAATTCTGACTGAGTAGGGCCGAGGGCCTGTGTTGTGAGGTTATTATGGGATGGGCTGCACGCTGCAACAGTGTTGTACTGATTTTTGATCTTGAGGCCGATGACCTGAGTTGTTATGCCACGAGATAGCTTGATATTGTTTTTGGTCCATAAGGGGCCCCTCCCGAAGTCTGTACACCCCTAGTGAGCATGGGTACCCTGAGTGAGTGATATATTGATTTTGCCACGAGATGGCTTGTTATTGTGTTTGGGCTGTAAGGAGGCCCTCCTGGAGTCTGTACACCCCCAGTGAGCGCGGGTACCTAGTGTGAGTGATATGATGTAGCCCGAGGGGCTTTTGTTGTTTCATATTGTTTCCCGAGGGGCTGTTCTTGATCCATATTTGGCCCGAGGGGCGGTTCTTGATTCTTGTTATGCCCGAGGGGCTGATTACGAGTGATTGTGAGGTAGCCCGAGGGGCTGGTTCTGTTGATATTATGCCCAAGGGGCGATTTATGGCACATGTTTTGCCCAAGGGGCAGTCTACGTTTTCTATCATTTTTACTTACTATTTTATCACTCGTTTAAAACTATTGAAAGTTAGTTTCAAAGGCTTTTACTGAACTGAGCTTGATTTACGAAATAAATGATTTCTGTATTGTGTTGGAAATGTCCTGCATTTTTTGTAGCGTCTTGATGTGGCTTACGTGTTTTCTTACTGCTCAGCTTTCATTTACTTTTATTACTTACTGAGTTTTCGTACTCACATTACTCCCTGCACCTTGTGTACAGATTCAGGTAGTTTTAAACCCCGTAGCGGGTGTTGATTGCTCAGTGGCAGAGTCATTAGAGTTAGCAAGGTAGCTGCCCGACGTTCGCATCACTGCTATTTCTCCCTCTTGTCTTCCTTAGACTGTATTTAGTACATTTCTAGACTCTTTGTTATATTCAGACCTTAGTAGATGCTTGTGACTTGTGACACCCCGATGTCGGGATTGTATATTTATTCCGCACTGGTTATTTAGACTTATACTATAAGATTTCTCATTAATTAATGGCTTAAAAATGACTGTTATAGAAAAATGCTTAGATTTGGGAATTGTGTCGGCTGGCCTAGTTCCACGATAGGAGCCATCATGACCGGTTCAATTTTAGGGTCGTGATAAATTGGTATCAGAGCCTAGATTACATAGGTCTCACGAGTCATGAGCGGGTTTAGTAGAGTCTCGCGGATCGGTACGGAGACGTCTGTATTTATCCTCGGGAGGCTACAGAACCTTTAGGAAAAACTTCACATTCTTGAATTCTTATCGTGCGTCCTTGATTCAGCTTGAAATGTAACTCCTTGAATTCCTTCCACGCATATGCGCGCATGAGCTCTTAGTATCACATATGCATCGATGGCTTGTGATTCCCTGATTGAGGGGCAAGATGTGATCTTTGTGTGTTGATGTTGGGCCAGTCTGGAGGACTTGAGGCCGGGGTTTTTCCTACAGCTTGAGCACTGAGGCGTTGATGGTGTTGGCACGTGCTTTTGGATTTGTATGTCCGATAATGTCCCTATTAGTGGGAGTGATGACTGGATAGCTACGTGATGAGTATGATGTGACTGCGAGATGTGTACACATGATTTGGACAAGACAAGAAGGGTCTGCTTGGGGGTAGTAAGAACTATCCGGTGCTTGATTTCCATCGTGATTTGATGTATAGCCCGAGTTGTGGGCGTGTTGAAGGACCTTTTCATGTTGCCTAGTTGGGAAGTGAAGTAGATTTCACATTGTGATACGAGTTCAGACTTAGGAAGATTAAGTGACTACGTAATGTTTATGAAGGTGGAAGGGTATAAAAAGATGTTAGTTTGAGGCGAGGCAGGTGGATTATCTCCTGCAAAGTGTTCTGAAGTTTGTGTGATCCTTTATGTTGTTTATTGGAAAATCTCTATTACTAGTGAAATATATGTGTTGCAATTTGAATATGGGTCGCCTAAGAAAGTGGGCTTGACTGTTACGAGGGTGAATGCGAGATTTGCAAAAGATTTGAAGTACTAGATGGTATGTGTTGAGTTATTGTGTGTTTTGATATATGGCTTAGAGCCAAGTGGGTGAGTTTGGGTTAAGGAATTTTGGTGTTATAGTAAGAAGAAGTATCAAGTTGAAGGTAAATCAGAAGGAATTAGGATAGATGGGATAGTTGGGTAGTAGGCTGGATTGGCATAGTAAGGATATGATTAGTTCTTTGGATGCTTACGAGGTAATGAGTTTCTGCAGGTGTCTCGCGGCAATGCTCTTGGGTTTTAGTGGCCTACATAGCTTGGTTGAGTTAGAAGGATTCAGTCCTGACGGTTTAGTTTTGTGCAAATGGGATTCGGAGAGTCCTTGATGGTTTCTACCATGGTTAGAGATGTATATTTTTCTACAAGTGTGAGGAGTATGGGGTGTATGGTGATTTTCTTCTAGATGGGATTAATGGAAACTTCTTCCCTAGTTGAGTACGTAGTTGCTTGTAGCTCGAAATGGATATGAAGTTCTCATGGTTATCTTAGGATGGTATGTTATATGTGGTATGTTGTATAGGATTGAGATTTGCATGTGTAAGGTCACAGTTCATTTCTGAAAGGAAGGTCATAAATTCTTAGGCAACACTGGCAGTTTCAGAAGATTAGGGAAATGATATTACTAATTGGGTTGGCTTGATTAGAGTATACATTTTTAGAAAAGGGAGATGTGTTTGAGTTACTGATACTTCCTTAGTATTGCGACTATCTCTTGTTGGATCGACTGCTGATATTCGATTTTTCCTGGTGGCACAAAAGAATTTTAGAAGTATTCCTCGTGGGATGATCGTGTAAATGACAAAGTGTGAACATTCTGGTGGCGGAGTCGAGATCAGAGATGGTGATCCATATGTTCTATGGATTGGGAGACTGAGAGCTCTCATGAGTAGATTGTTTCGTGGTTATGAACTGTGAGAAAAAAAATGTAGCCAAGGTTGGCCAGAGGTTAGTATGTGTTGTGATTTAGTCACTGTAGACTTTTGGAGGGTATTTAACTATTGTGGGTGACCAGAGTTGATTTAAGGTTCATTGGTAGGCCTGTATGGATGTGTGTTCTGCACTGCATCGGATTTGTTGACTCCGAATTGCTATTGTTGAGGGATGTTCCATTTGAGTGTTATTGAGCTTATTTGTGTTCTGGAGTGATCTACGAGTTACCCTTCGGTATGACGAGAAGTTGTGATTGTTGGCTATATTCACATATGGTGCGGTTCTATTGGGGTTTTATAGCAAGATTTGAGCGGAAAGAGTATTGGGTGTTGTTTTTTGGATGGCGTATTGGTTATGTTCTTTCGGGCTTCTTGTGGTGTTATGTTATTTGCCTCTCTGTGGTTATGGTGATTCACTTTTGGTACTAGACATCAATAGTGCGTGGTTGGTGATTTTGAGCATGGTGACTTGAGGTGATTCATGTGGACCAGTGTTTGGAAAGGGTCGCGCATTGTAGTGAAACTATGTGGAGGAATGATATTTTGGGTTAGATTCGTGTGTTCTTGTTTCACGATGTGTGATGGGTTCTTAGCATCGTGTTGTGTTAGTACTAGTGAGCTTGCAGTACAACTCTCTCATTTGAGTTATTTTCCATGATTTGAGGATATGTGTACTATTGCTTATTGGTGCACGGGTTGCACGGGTTGTAGCTTGAGATTGTATCGATGTGTCATGTCACTAGAGTAGACGTATTGGATGAGATGAGGTCATTGGGATCTTGAATGAATACTATTATATTCGATTTCAGCATGTGGGAAGGATAATATTAGGATTCGACTTAGAAATTTACTACAGTCCTTGCAGAAGGATAGGGAACTCCATGACTGGTTGATCCGAAGAATGGTTATGACTTTATGTGTGTTTCCTTCATCATTGGCAGTATACGAAAGTGTTGGAATGAGGCTTTGTTTGGAAGGAGATTTATTACCGATATTGGGTTATTTGAGCAGCTGCTTTGATCAGAAGTTATCGCTACGAGTAGCTGAGTTATGTGGTATATCATGTGATTACATATTGGTTACGAATATGGGTTGATACAGCTTGTTCAGACTTATTCAGAGTATAGATGTGAGGTTCTGATCTTATAGATGATTTCGGAAGTGGAAACTTGGTTCTAAGGTTAATGGGCTAGGCTAGATTATGAAGTCAGTTATGCTGTGCTATTGGATCTATTTGAGATAGGGTGACATAGGATTATTCCCGGGTATGTGCATGGTAAGGTTATACAGCGATTTGATGGTTTTCAGAACAACTCTGGGCATGTTCGAGGACGAACGTAAGTTTAAGTGGGGGAGAATGTAACGACCCGGTCGAGACGATCCAAACATGAAAGTTGTAGTCCTTTGTGTCTATTTTTCAGAAATGTAAACTAATTGGCATTTAGATTTGTGTACAAAAAGTTATGGTAGTTACACTACAGTCCGTCCGGGGAGAGTTTGAAAATCTCTGTTGCACAGGGCTGACATTGGAAGCTTATATCTCGCAATATATAATGACTCAGGAAATGAGCAACCTATGAAATTATAGCTCTTGATGTCTAGTATTCAGAACATCAAACCATTTGTCATTTGGAGTTGTGTGGAAAAATTAATGGCAATTATACTGAAGGTTGTCTGGAATGAGTTTGAAAATCGTTGACGAGGAATTTGCTCATCGCGAACGCGAGAGGAGGGTCGCGAACACGAAGAATAAACCCCTGGGCAGCAGAATAAAGTCCAAATTCGTCCCATTCTTTTATTTTTGGACCAAGGAAGCTCGGGTGGGGCGATTTTTCGAGGGATTTTGAGAGAAAACAATAGGGTAAATGTTCTTAACACAATTTTTGATAGATTACTCGAATCCATCATTGTTTTTAACATTTAATTTGTGATTTTAAGTTAGAAAAGTTTGAAAACCCTCTTGGATAGATTTGAGGATTTGAGGGTCGAAATGTTATCGGAATTTAGTAATTTTGGTATGGTTAGACTCATGGTTGAATGAGTTGTTGGATTTTGTAAGTTTCGTCGGATTTCGGGATGTGGGCCCCACAGACAATTTTGAGTTAAATTTTGGGTTTTGTTGGAAAATTAGTATTTTTATATGGAATTAATTCCTTTAATTAGTATTGACTGAATTGAATTAACTATGGCTAGATTCGGGTGGATTGGAGGCCGATTCAAGGGCCAAAGGCATTTCGGAGTAGGATTTTGCTCGGATTGAGGTAAGTAATGATTGTAAATATTTGTCCTGAGGGTATGAAACCCCGAATTTCACATCGTTGTGCTATTTTGAAGTGAGGTACACGCTAGTTGACGAGTGTGAGATCGTGCACCGTTGGGGATCGTGACTTAGTCCGTCCCGTATGACTGTTTAACTGCGTATTTAATTGAAAACTATTTGCTATCATCATGTTTTGGGCTGAATGTAATATTTGGGCCTCGTGCCAACTGTTTTGGACCCTTCGGGGATTTTTACTACTATTCCTCATTATTTTGACCTTATATTTGTACTAAGTAATGTTATATTCTACTGCTTTTATAACTCAACCATGTTTACTCTATTTTGACATCTTAAATGATAGTTTGGGCTGAGCATCATATTTTACTGTGCCTGAGTAGCTTTTAGAGATTTCTGACTGAGTAGGGCCGAGGGCCTGTGTTCTGAGGTTATTATGGGATCAGGTTGCACGCTGCAGCAGTGTTATATTGATTTATGATCTTGAGGCCGAGGGCCCGAGTTTTTATGCCATGAGGTGGCTTGATATTGCGCTTGGGCCGTAAGGGGCCCCTCTCGGAGTCTGTACACCCCCAATGAGCGCGGGTACCCAGTGTGAGTGATATGATGTAGCCCAAGGGGCTGTTGTTGTTTCATATTGTTGCCCAAGGGGTTGTTCTTGATCCATGTTTGGCCCGAGGGGCTGTTCTTGTTCCATGTTTGGCCCGAGGGGCGATTCTTGATTCCTGTTATGCCCGAGGGGCTGATTACGAGTGTTTGGCCCGAGATTCGCAGCACTGCTATTTCTCCCTCTTGTCTTCCTTAGACTGTATTTAGTACATTTCTAGACTCTTTGTTGTATTCAGACCTTAGTAGATGCTCGTGACTTGTGACACCCCGATGTCGGGCTTGTATATTTATTTCGCACTGGTTATTTAGACTTATACTATAAGATTTCTTATTAATTAATGACTTAAAAATGACTGTTATAGAAAAATGGTTAGATTTGGGAATTGTGTCGGCTGGCCTAGTTCCACGATAGGCGCCATCACGACCGGGTCGATTTTAGGGTCGTGACAGCCCAATAATCACATAATATTAATATTTAATATAGGAACATTAGTTGCACATAAACAAATCTCTTCTATAATGTCCATCATAAATACCATAATACGATAAACTACTAAATGTGAGTTAGGGCGCCTATATATAATTTGTCTACATACTCCCTTCCATATACTACAATATTAGCAACTAATCGTACCAGGTCCATAAGCTATAAAATATTATAGTCCACAATAATGTCTTATTGAGACTTATCCTGTAATATATCAAAACAATAATGTGCACATCATTATGAGAAACAGGAAACCATTAATGTATATAAAAAACACAAATGAGCTCAGAGTGTCAAAACATCATAAATACATATGTCATAAATACAACCAAGACCCATTCTATGTACATGTTCTTTAAATATCTTTGGCTGTAAACCTTTCGTTAACGGATCTGCAATCATGAGATCTGTTCTAATATGCTCAAGTGACACTCTTTTTTTCTGAGCTTCCTCCTTGACGGTAAAGTACTTTAATTCCATATGTTTGGCACCTTTGGAGTACTTATCGTTCTTGGAGAAGAATACTGCTGCAGAATTATCACAGTAAATTTTTAGCGGCTTGGTAATGGTGTCGACAACCCCAAGTCCTGAAATAAAGTTTCGTAGCCATAATACATGAATTGTGGCCTCAAAACATGCCACAAATTCTGCTTCCATCGTGGATGTAGCAATAACAGACTGTTTGGCACTCTTCCACGATATTGATCCTTCAGTTAATTGGAACAAATAATCAAACGTGGATTTTCTAGTGTCAATACATCCAGTGAAATCTGAATCCGAGTATCCAACAACTTCCAAATGCTTGGATCTCCTATACATGAGCATGTAATCTTTCGTTCCTTTCAGGTACCTCAAAATTTTCTTTGTAGCTTTCCAGTGATCAATTCCTAGGTTACTTTGATATCTTCCTAATATTCCAACTGCAAAACTAATATCCAGTCTTGTGCAGGTTTGAGCATACATCAGACTACCAACAATTGAAGAGTAATGAATTGATTCCATTTCCTTTCATTCTACATCATTCTTAGGGCATTGAAACTAAATTTGTCCCCTTTTTAAATTGGAACAATTCCTGCGGAACAATTGTTTATATTAAATCTCTCTAGAATTCTTTCGATATAGCCTTTCTGAGACAATCCCAATAATCTTTGTGATCTATCATGGAATATTTCTATTCTTATCACATGCCTCACCCATATCTTTCATTTCAAAATTCTTAGAAAGAAAATCTTTAGTCTCACGCAATATGCCTAAATCATTAGCAGCAAGTAGAATATCATCAACACATAGGACTAAAAATACAAACTTGCTCCCACTGATCTTTTGGTATATATACCGATCAACGGTATTTTTCACAAATCCAAAAGATGTTATGGTATCATTAAACTTTATATACCATTGTCGTGAGGCTTCTTTAAGTCCATATATTGACTTCTTCAGTTTACACACCATTTGACCTTTTCCTTTAGTTTTGAAACCCTCTGGTTGGTCCATATAAACTTCCTCCTCGAGATCTCCATTAAGAAAGACAGTTCTCACATCCATTTGGTGTAACTCTAAATCATAATGACCCACCAAAGCCATAATAATTCTTAACAAGTCTTTCTTTGAAACCAGTGAAAAGGTCCCTTTATAATCAATGCCTCCTTGCTAAGTATAACTCTTGGCAAAAAGTCTGGCTTTGTATCGTTTAATATTGCCATTTGAATCGCGTTTGGTCTTAAAGACCCATCTACACCCGATTCTTTTAGAACCTTCTGGCAATTCAACAAGATCTCAGACTTTATTGCATTCTATAGATTTTAACTCTTCTTTCATTGCATTAATCCATTTATCAAACTCATTACTTTCTATGACTTGTGAAAATGAAACCGGATCCTTATTAAGACCAATGTCAAAATCTAACTCTTGCAAATAAACCACATAATTATCCAAAATAGCCGATTTTTTAACTCTTTGAGATTTTCTTAATGGAATTTCTTGTGGTTCATTTGTGTCAGATATTTGTGAGTTAGTTTCTTCATAAAGTGTTTCATCCAAATTTTGCTTGGTGTTGTCAAAGTGTTCTTCAACAACTAGAACAATATTTGGTATTTCTGTGGAAGTAGGCACATTCCTGGGTAATAGAATATTGATCCTCACCTCTTTAATTTACACACTTTGCTTTTTAACACTCCCACTAACTTCACCATTCTCAACGAATCTTGCATTACCGGTTTCAACAATTCTCGAACTATGGTTTGGACAATAAAATACATACCCTTTAGATTTCTCTGGGTAACCAATAAAGTAACCACTTATTGTTCGAGAATCTGGTTTCTTTTAATATGGATTATAAACTCTAGCTTCCGTTGGGCAACCCCAAACATACAGGTGCCTTAGACTAGGTTTCCTTCCTGACCACAGTTCAAAAGGGGTCTTTAGAATTGCCTTACTAGGAACCCTGTTTAATAAATATACAACGGTTTTAAGAGCATACATCCACAATGATTTGGGTAATGAGGAATTACTTATCATTCTCCTAACCATATCCATAAGTGTTCGATTACGCCTTTGTGCAACACCATTTTGTTGAGGTATTCCTGGCATAGTATACTGTGCGCATATGCCATGTTCCTCGAGGAAATTTGCAAATGGACCTGGACATTGTCCTGATTCATTATATTCTCCATAATATTTACCACCTCTATCTGACCTAATGATTTTCACCTTTCTATTTAATTTCCTTTCAACTTCATTAACAAACACCTTGAGAGCATCTGTTGCTTGAGATTTTTCTTTCAGCAAATAGATGTATCCATAACGTGAAAAATCATCAATAAAAGTGATAAAATATTTCTCGCCACCAAAAGATGGAACATCAAAGGGTCCACAAATATCAATGTGTATAATTTTAAGAAGCTGGGTGCTTCTTGTGGCACCTTTCTTACTATGCTTGGTTTGCTTCCCCTTAATGCAATCCAAACATATAGTAAGATTAGTAAAATTTAGATTCAGAAGAATCTCATTCTTTTTTAATCTTTCTAACCTTTCTTTGGATATATGACCCAAACGTCTATGCCACAAGTAAGCAGAACTTTCATCTAGTGAACTACATTGAATTCCAACATTATATTGAACGGTAAGAAGGGATTCACAAAAAACCAATATCGAGTTTCAATTTATATAAACCATCACTAAGAAAACCAGAACAATAAAAAATGTCACTCTTATATAAATTAAAACATCCATTTCCAAACTTTAAATCAAATCCAGAAACATCAAGTCTTGAAAGAGAAATCAAATTCCTAGAAATTGAAGGTACATAAAGAGTTTGTAATAGATCAAAGTGACGTCCAGTCTCCATTGTCAAACGATAAGTCCCTATGCCTTCAATTGGAGCCATCATACGATTTCCCATGAACAAGAAATCCTTATTTAGATTTGTAGTTTGGATCGTAAGGAATCCTTGCAATGTAGTAGATACATGAGCAGTTGCACCAGATTCAAGCCACCAAGTATTATTAGGAACTTTTATTAAATTTGATTCGAAACCTACAAAAGCATTAATTGTACCTGTCTTTTCGAATCAAGCTTTACTTTTCAGGCAATCTTTCAGATAGTGTAACACCCCGAAAAAAAATTTGGCTTAGGTATGAATGAGTTAAAGGAGTAGTAAGGATATATTTTGAACATGTGAAGTCCCATCGGGATGATTATGGGTGAAAATAGTTGTTTCAAAATCAAGATGGAAAGTGAGGTGCATAAGATTTGACAAAATCGACTAGGTTTGCAGAAGGTTCGTATTCCATCAGGTTTTAGTGAACATGTGTAAGGAATTTGGGAAAACTCAAAGTATGAAAGTTGTAGGCCTTTGAAATAGCTTTCCAACGATATATTTTGAAACCCCAACGGAGCTCTGTACAAAAGGTTATGGCCATTTTATAGAGAGGTGTGCAACCACCATGGTCCTGCAGCGTTTTACCGCGGTCGTGGTGGTGAGGCAGTGTCTCAGCGATTTACCGCGATCGGGACCACAGCCGCACCAACCGGGATGGGTGGATGACTTGGGAAGTCATTTTTAGCCCTATTTCGTCCCCCACAGCCCCAAAACATAAAAACTTGCTCTTCAAAGGAAAACTCTCAAAAACCTAACTCGTCAAGGGTCCCTCCACTATCCAAGGTAAGTTCTAATGGTGATTCTAAGTTAATTTCAATTTCTAAACATCTTATTAACATGCGTAAACCCTCCACATTATTAGATATTCGATTTGGGATACCATTGTTGAGAGAAGAAACCCTAGAACTCGAATTCAAGAAGATTGAACGTCAAAAAGGTAATATCTTCACCCTCTAGTTGATTCTATCATTGAATTAATGGTTATAGACTCTATTTCATGAGATATGAGTTGATGGGTTCGATAGAAAAGCATGAATGGTGATAGGTTTGGGTTGTTGATAGGTTATTATTGGTTATGGGTGTTGATTACCTTATAGGTGATAAAGAATAATGTTGTTTATAACCATTTGAGACTTTATAATTTATAATAGTAAGAGAATGGGTTATTGGGGGTAGAAACACCATTAATAAGGGCTATGAAGCTTTATGCCACCGAGTGTTTGATAAAATGCCTAAGTGACCAAAACATGACTATTGTTGCTAATTTGGAATCCCTTTGACTTGTATTGATATAGATTAAAGTTGAAAGGGTTGGCAAATGTTGTATTATGCTCAAGAGTAGGAAGTTAAGGTATGTGAGGCTAACTCTCTATGTTTGGGAATGTTAATGATTCTCCCTACATTACGTATCTTTTACGACGTATCAATTGCCTCAGAAATATAGTTAAGCCTAGTTCCTTGAATAGTTGTAGAACTTCTATTCTCTAGATTCGTAACTCATTTATGACTTTCATTCTGAACGTTGTGAGCTCAGTTCACTTGGTCTTGATGTCCCTAAGTCTTAGTATAGCTTACTCAGCATGTCATAAACAGTTGAAGTTTCATTGTTCATAACCTGTTCAAGAATACATGTCTCATTCTAGTCCTATTCAGTATTCCAATTTTATGTAACTCAGTATGATTCAATATTCCAGTATTATGTAACTCAGTATGATTCATTATTCCAGTATAATATAACTCAGTGTGATCCAGTATTCCAATATTATATAACTCAGCGTGATTCTGTATTTCACTATTATGTATTGCAGTATGATTCTCAGTTCCTGATTTTAAATCCCTGAATGTTGAACACCTATATTTGGGCCTGAGGCCGCAACTAATGCTTTATGCATCTTTGGGGCTGAGGCCGCAGTTTATGCTTTATGCATCTTTGGGCCTGAGGCTGCAGTTTATGCTTTATGCATTTTGGACCTGAGGTCGCAGTTATGTATACGTATACTTGGGCCCGAGGCCGCAGTTTGTGCACACACACACACACATATATATATATATTGGGCCTGAGGCTGCAGTTTAATATTCAGATAAACAGGTTGTTCATCATTCAGAAGAGAGAGTATTCATATCCTTACTTCCTTTCAGTTCAATTATTAGTTACCATTCAGTTATCAGCTATCATATCAGTTACCAGTTATCAGTTCAGTTATCAGTTATCAGTTCAATTTTAGTTTGAATAGTTATCATTTCAGTTATCAATTATAAATTCTCAGTTATCAACTTAGTTTCAGTTTCAGCATTTATAATTCTTTCTTTTAGTTGCTTTACATACCAGTACAATTCAAATATACTGACGTCCCTTTTACTCGGGGCTTGCATCTCACAATGCAGGCAATGAATTACAGGTTGATGATTCCAAGCGTTAGGATTCTCGTACCAGCTATTTGGTGATCCTAGTTCTTTCGGGGCATTATCATTACCTTACAGTCTTCAGTATATTTTTTGACAATCAGTGTTTTTAGTACTTCATTAGAGGCTTCATAGACTAGAGTAACAGTTAGACAGAGTCTCTGACTTTTCATATTAAGCTATGTTAGCTACAAATATGTTTCAGAATTGTAGTAGTATTTCCGCACTTTGATTTATATCATTCAGATTTTCAGTATATCAGTATGTGTTAGTTTATCTTCCGCATTCAGTATGTTATGATACCACATGTTGATTCAGCCAGCCAGTTGGTTCGCTCGGTCACATGTAGTCAAGCACCAAGTGTCGTGTTACGTCCAGGCCCAAGTTCGGGGTGTGACAAAGCTTGGTATCAAAGCACCAGGTTCAAGAGTCCTAGGGAGTCTATGAAGCCATGTCCAGTGGATTTCCTTTATATATGTGTGCCGGCCACTCATATAAATGGTTAACTACTAAGACATCCAGGATTGTCTCATTTCTTTCTACTCTAGATAGTGCCATGAATCTTAGAGAAATAGGTAACCTTTTCTTCCTATCAAATTCCAAACGTATTGGATGCCCAAGTGACACGCATGAGAAACCTAAAGTCCTAGAGAGGATAATTGCCTGTTGAGGTATAATTATGGAGTACAGATTGGTAAATACGAGACTTTAGAGGATGTAAAAAGTGGGATGCAATGGATAGTGTTACAGATTAGAGCATAACCTTATCAGAAAGTACAAAAACAGTTATCATGTCTTATGGTTAGCAGTTTACCTTAGTTACCAGTTATACAGTCTTTCAGTTAGCAAGTTTATGGTTATTCAGTATGCCAGTATTCAGTTATATGTTTACCAAATATCCAATTTTCAGTGTATCAAACTTCTAGGTGACTTGTGAGTATGCAGTGATGCATATGAGTTCTCAAAGAAAATGTAAGTAACAGTGATTGTTGATACCCAATTTTTTTCTATGTATTTTTATATATATAATACTTTAAAAATAGCATATATATGCATACATAAGCATACCCAAGTGTTTTAGTATTTTTCCAATCTTTTGAAGAGTTTTTAAAATCAATTTACTATCCATTTTAGCAGTACAAAATCCATAATTATTCTCAAAATCATCAATTTTGGTGAATAATTTATTTTATTCCCATATTTATACTAAAATATAGTTAAGATAATTTTTTGTACATTTTTACAAATTTATTTGGTATTTAAAAGACTAAATTGCATATAATTGCAATTCTAGCCTACTTTAAGATTAATAGCATTTTATAATTGTAAAATTGGTTTCAGTATTTTAAAATTGATATTTATATATTATTAATTGGCTCAGTACTTTTAATTTTCTTTTAAAATCATTTTTACTATTTTTATAAAGTAAAAGGAAAAAATGGCTATTTAAAATTTAGCCCTATTTCATTTCAATTACAGACCCCATTTTATTTCAATTTTAGCCATTAAATTGACCCAATCCTAACCCCAATCGGACCAGCCCATTTTTATTTGACCTAACCCATAACCCAATCCAAACGGCCCTACCCGGTTCCCACCTACCCTCTTAGATCTAGGCCGTTGATCATACAGATCAACGGCCATAATTTACCCTTCCATAATTGTAAGCACGTGATTTTTGCTTCACGGACAATCGCTCCAAAAGAAAATAAAAATAGTGACAAATGGCTTCGCTGTACAATTTTTCGAGCTTTCTGTGACATGTGTTGTTAGTCGTTTGTGGGTCTGTCCATTTTGCATCTAGTCATTATCAAACAAAAATACAAAAAATATATGTGTCGTTAAAAGAAAATTCAAAAATATAAATATATGTGCGTCGTTCGTTCTAGGTTGTGATTTAACTTACTTAAATATTTTCGTGATAATTGTGTGGGAATGTTACATTATTGTTGATGTTAATTTCATTATTTTATTTTTGTTTAAAAGAAAAAAAAAAAAGAAAGCAAAAGAGTGAGGGATTAAAATCGATTTGGGCCCAGAAATTGAAACAAAAAAGGGCCCAAAACCGGCACTCAGACCCAGTCCAAATCCAGCCTGCCCAAACACGGACTCAAACGACGTCGTATCGGCGTCCCCATTTGAAGCCGTTGATCTGATTCAAAGGAACGGTCCAGATCAGGCTGTTCAACTCACCTCAACGACGCCGTTTCAGGCAAATTGATCTGAGCCGTCTAAGCCTCTTGATCCAATGGTCCACACACGCACCCGTGACTCAACCCTTCACTTAAACCAAACGACCCCGTTTAACTACCAAACGACCCCGTCTCATTTCTCACCCTCAGATCCAAGCCGTTGAGATCATCTGATCTAACGGCTCAGATCCAATCCCATAGACCATATATAAACCTTCCCTTACACCCCACGCCCCCTATACCAGCACCCCATCCCTTCGTCCCCAAGATCAAACCTGAAACCCCAAACCCTAGCAAGCCGCCCTAGTCTCCCTCGCCATTAAAGCCGGCGGCACGAACGCCGGTGACCACCCCCTTCACACCCCTAAAGCATCCAACCACCCTGAACACGAATCCACTAACCACGAACCTCGAATCACCTCCTATCGTCTCGAATCTGGATTTGAAGATTCGAGACAAGACTCGATCTACACCAAACCTCACCATCTTTGTATCAGACACTCCCCTGACCTTCCTCGTGACCAAACCAAGCTTGGTTTGGTCCGAATCTACCCACAACTCCTAAAAATCCAGATCTGAAAATCCAGACCTTAGAACACATGCACCTGGGGAATCCGGCCGGTCTTGACAAGGGTTTGAGGTCTAATAGACCTTAATCAAGGTGTTCTCATGTGAGAACACCCTGATTAAAGTTCGTTCGGCCTCAAGAGTTCGAAGTTGGGTATGATTTGGGTCCGTTTTGATTTCAAAACTTTTTCGGTAAGTTTCCTTTTCTCTTTTTGGTTCTAATTAAGTTGTCAGCATGCTTCGTTATGTTTGTTTATTATTTTGTTATTTTTCATTCGGATTTCTTCCATCTCTGTCAAAGGCCTCTTATTTGGTCAGTTGTTTTCTGTTTATGTTCTAAATGTACTCTGTGATATACATGTGCGTCAATTAGATTAGTCGTCAAACGAGTTAATTCATATAGGCCCCCAGTAATTGAACAAAAGTTGTCTGATGCCCTTTAGGTCCCTGAACGTATTGTTTATCTGAACGACTGGTTATTACCTGTTATAATTAGTATAGTCGACTTGATAAATGTCGTCGATTAGTTTTCTATAACTAATGAATCGAATGAGCTAATAATGTCGCATGACTAATTGAACCTTGCCACTGACTGAATTGCCCCAGCATTGTTTGAAATGAGTTTGTCTGCATTGTAAAAATGACTGAAAAGGTCAGTCCAGGGCAGTCCTGAGTTTGAACTTTCATCAGTTCAAAATACCTTGATGATGCAATGGGCAGGGCAGTAATAATCAAGGTTAAGCAGGGGTATTCTGGGGTGTTGAAAAAGACAGAAAAGATTAGTTTAAATGGGCTGACAAATAGGGTACTAATTTAGGATTAAACTAATACCAATGGGGAGCAAGACATAAGAGTATGGGGTTTAAAATGAATAATAAAATGATGCCCATAACTCTTGATTAAACAAAAACCAAGCGTGGGGAACAAAGGGGCTGGCACCAAAGATGCTTAGGCATGGGTTTAAAGGGGTATGGGCAGACTGCAAGTTGTAGAAAAAGGCAGCTTATCTGCACTTGGTCATTTGGCTTATAAATAGGCCATTCGAGAACTTAAAGAGGGCTGGACTTTTAGTCTTCAGAAAAAAAGAAAACAAAGTGGAAATTTTTTAGTCTTAAGGCTGGAGTTTTAATCTGAAGAGAGGTCTAGTGAGTCCAAAGAAAAACTGAAAAACATAAGGTAGCTCCCAGTAAACATTGCAACCAAACACTGTCTGAAAGTTGTATAAGAGTGCATTTTGGTCAAGCTGTCTTGGCCAAGTTCTGTTGCTTGCATTGACTGAGCTGTTTATGGTTGTTGAGTTGTTGGTGTTGCTGCATTGAACACTCTGTTAGTACTGTGGTTTCTCTACTCTTTCCTGGGACTACTCGACTATCTGTTAGTTCTTCTGTTCTGGGAAATATTGCTGGTTGTCTGTGGGCTGTGGAAAACATTTGATTGTTGGTTTGTTGCTGTGCTGTTGCTGTGTATCTGCTGTTGCTGTGTTTACTGCATACTGCCCAGCTGATCACTCCTTTCTTTTTTGTCCTCTATACCAGGTACACAATTAATACCACCAATGTAACTGAAAGTTTGAGCATGAATGCAAAAGAGAGGACCTGCAGATTGTTTTTTTTATATATACATGAACTGTTACATTAAATGTCATGAAATAGTTACATTTTTGTTTGGACAATAGAAGTAGCCTACATACTCAGTATATCAATGTAGGTTAATGAATGCTAGCCATGTATGTATGTTGTTAGGTGAAAAACATTCCCAGTGTAATAAGCTGTATTTTAGACTTAGTCTGATGGTGTAGTATATTCTCTAATGTAGGCCAAATAGGAAAACTATCCACTTTAGTTAAAGTTCTTTCTCCTTTTGCCAGATTGTCACATATAAATTGATAAACTCATTTCACAGAACAAAGAATCAGTTCAGGGCCTCAACCTCATGAAGGTCGAGCCCAAATCGAAGCAAACCAAGTAGGCCCACATCGAACAAGCAGAGGCCCAGGTCTGGCCTATCACGCATGGGCTGGATTTGGGCCCATGATTATTTGTTCGGCTGACTGTGCATGCAGCCTCATTTCTGATTTTTTAGCTTTTCTGAATGTCATTACAAACAACTTGCAAGCATTTAATTAATTAGGACTATCTGCTATTTTCAATTGATAAAGACAAACACGACAAGAAGCGTAGTTGTTATAGGATATCCTTTTAAAAATAAGAACGAGATGAGCCTCGATGAAAATAAACAAAACGCGCAGATGCGGGGCCCTTTTTTAAATATGTATTATCGAAGCATTTAGGTTCCAGGACGGGTTGTTTAGCAAATCTCACAACCCTCCTAAAATAATAATACGTTAGACTCTTTAGGACGCGCCTTAATAAATCTTACTTTCTTAAACTCGGGTGCGCATTTATGTGACCCAAATCCAAATCTCGACGGATTCGAAATGTGTTTCTAGTCACGGGTACATTGATTGTGACGTGGTTCGAGATGCATGTCCATGATGTCGCAAATTCCTTTTAAAAATAGAACGAGACGAGCCTCGACAAACAAAAATATACACAGCCTCGGGGCCCTCTAACTGTATATATATTAAAACACTTAGAATTCGGGACAGGCCGTTTAGCGAATTTTTCGGCCTTACCTAAAACAACAATACGCTAGTTGCTTTAGGCACGTCTTAATAATTTATTCCCCTTAATTCGGGTGCACATTCATGTGACCCAAATCCAAATCTCAACCGAGTCGAAATATGTCAACAACCACGGGTGCATTGATGTAACGTGGTTCGAGATATGTTTTCACGACGTTGCAATTCTTGATAAAATAACAGTAAAAGACAAAAGCGGTTTAAAAGTTAAAATTTGCACATGGTTCATAATTGTATAAAAAATCAGATAAATAAGCCGAATATAACAGTTGAGCGACCGTGCTAGAACCACGGAACTCGGGAATGCCTAACACCTTCTCCCGGGTTAACAGAATTCCTTATCCAGATTTCTGGTACGCAGACTGTAATATAGAGTCATTATTTTCCTCGATTCGGGATTAAAATTGGTGACTTGGGACACCCTAAATCTCCCAAGTGGTGACTCTGAAATAAATAAACAAATCCCGTTTCGATTGTCCTTTAATTGGAAAAAACTCCCCTTGCGCCCCTCGGGTGTAAAAAGGAGGTGTGACAGCTCTGGCGACTCTGCTGGGGACCTCTTTTGAACCCAGAACCACTGGTTCAGGGTTAAGAATTTGAGCTTAGAATAATTGTTATTATTTGGCTTTATTTATTATCTGATTTTATTATATGTTTTAGCCTAAATGTGCTAAATGCTGCTTTTACCGCTTTGATATTACTTGGACGGTATATATAAACTGTGCCGAAACCCCTCTCTTCTCTCTCTCTTGAGGAGTGCACGCTGGTCGTGACTTCTTTCTGTTAGTGTCATATGCCAAAATAGAACGAGGATTCGGAGGAGTTGCAAAGTCGGATGGCCT
Source organism: Nicotiana tabacum (assembly GCF_000715075.1). Classification (NCBI taxonomy): domain Eukaryota; kingdom Viridiplantae; phylum Streptophyta; class Magnoliopsida; order Solanales; family Solanaceae; genus Nicotiana; species Nicotiana tabacum. Next base: position 43,670 of record NC_134091.1, read on the forward strand.
TTTGGTTACCGGTACACAGCTCCCATCCTTGGCTCGAGTTGTCCGCTCGGGTAAGCCAGGTCTAGAACATACACCCAGGTTCTGAACTTAGTATAACAAAGCCACATGCCGGATCCCTAGTAGGAACGTTTATTTGCATCATGTGCATTTGACTTAGGGGACTCAACACAGGGGCTGGGTCCGTCTAGGACTAGCAACCTGATATGAAAAGACCATCCTGCTGCATCCTGTTTGCTTTATGCATTTACTTGTTTCAAGGCTTGCATGTTGACCGGTTTCGGAATAAGGGATAAGGAGATAATTATTTTTGAGAGATCAATATCCAGAAAATGGTTAAGACTCTGCCAGAATTTTGAAAAAAAAAATGTGTGTGTCTTATTAATTTGTTTTAGTAAGGGTCTTTGATTCATCTCTAAGAGAAAAATAGTGTGTCTCCAAATTTCGGCTTATGCCTGAACTACGTCAGTTCGATTCTCGCAGGGTGCAAGATACATAGGCAACCCCCATCGGTCTCAACTTATTTTTTCAAAATATAGGTACAATCCAAATAACGAAAGTTTTAAGGTAACATCGTACTTTTCAGAAACAACCAAAATTTCGTTTTTCTAGAAAAATAGTGTGTCAATTTGTGGATTTGAGTCTAATGAGTCTGGATCTTTGCTTAATCACCCCAATAAACATGCAGAATGAGCATGAGTCCAAGTTTGCCGGTAACAATTAGAAGCAAAATTCCCCTGGAAGTGCGATTATGGTGGGAGGATTTGGAAAAGTCGGAGCAAGACAAGGTCAAACTGCACCTGGGAGGTTTGGTTGATTTGTTGAAAGTCAGGCCTCGGTGCAACATCATAAAGGCTTTGGTTACATTTTGGGATCCGGCCCACAACGTGTTCCGTTTCTCAGATTTTGAACTCACCCCAACCTTAGAAGAAATGGCGGGTTACATGGACGTCACTGAAGGTTTGAGACACAAATACCTGATCGCTCCAAGGGCTGTGAATTCACACAAATTCATGGATCTGTTGAAGATAAGCAAAGGAGTCCCATACGCTGAACTGGATAGAGGTTTTTCTACCCTACAATTCATATACCAGAGGTACGGGAGCAAAGGAGGATTTAATGACCCAGAAAGTGGTATTTGCAGCAGGGGAAATCTAGTAAAATGGAATGAGCATAGGCGGTTCGCTTTTATGGTGGCATTTTTGGGCCTTGTGGTGTTTCCCCGAAAAGATAGAAATATCGACCTGAAGGTGGCTGGAATCGTCAAAATCCTGATTACCAACGATAAAAGCATCCTTGCTCCCATGATAATGTCAGAAATATACCGAGCCCTCACGGCTTGTAAGGCTGGAGCAGACTTCTTCGAAGGGTGCAACTTGTTGTTACAAATGTGGATGATCGAACACTTGTGTCACCACCCTCAGTATATGCGCTACATGTCTACAAATGGGGGCTGCATCGAGGGCTATAGCCTAAGGGTTTCAGGTTTCCGATCACCGGGAGGGTTTGAAGAGTGGATATCCTATCTCCGGATCATCACCGCAGACCAAATAAACTGGACTTTGGGTTGGCTCTCTGTGGAAGAAATCATATACATGCCCGCCACTGGTCCTCACTTCCTCTTGATGGGACTCAGGGGTATTCAACCTTATGCCCCTTACAGGGTAATGAGACAGTTGGGAAGATGTCAAGTACTACACCCGGACGAAGATCTCAGCACTTATGCAGTCGAGGTCAGCAGTGACGGCCAATTTCCTGAAAAGACAGTTGGGCAGATAAGGCAGTTGTTCGCAGAAAGGGACAACATTCGAGCAAGAATTGACAAAATCGAGCATTACATCTACCTAAAATGTTTGGCATGCGAGCAAACACCTCGGGAAACCCTCATTGCTTCCATCATGGGCTGCGTCCACCGGATTATGAATGAGTTGAAGAGCCTGCAAAGAGACCTTACACCTAGGGCCGCGAAAGGGCCGAAAGATGCCTCGTAGGTCCCTAAGTTGGAAAATTAGTTGTTGATCGAGTCCTGGTCGTTTTGTTTGTTGTTTCCCCATATGTTGTTTTCTTTTCCTCAAACCAAGTTTAAAACCATGGAGTCTGTACTGCGCTATTCTATTTGAAGCAATGTGTAATAGCAAATTTTGATAATGAAATTAAGCAACTCCGGAAGAATTTCTATGTGTCTTTACTTCGAGGCAGAACTACGCCTGGTCTGATTCACGCGGGGACGTGATACGTAGGCAATCCCCATAAGATTCGACCGCTTTTAATAAATAAAGAAAAGAAAGTGTAAATAAAATAAAACGCAGGGTTTCGCGAAATACTTTAAAGAGACGAATGAGCAAACCGGGATGACGCATGTTGTTTGAAGCAAAGCATGTAGAAACGGTTAACTGCCTAGGTGCATTGCATCCTCTATGTGTTATGATCAAATCTGTTAAGCTCTAACGCTGACAAAGTTTGTTGTTGTCTGTTATCAGACAGTTAGTGTTAAAGAATTCTGGCAACACATTCATACCAAACCAGATCCAAAGGACCGATAGCAACAAGCATGACTACTTCGGAGAATAGCAATGAGGAAGAAAGGCCGATGAGCCAGTTGTTAAAAGAAGCGATGGAAAAGATTGAAAGGATGGGACTAGAAATGAATGCAATGCAACTAGCCCTAGCCAAAACACAAAAGAGCCCTGAAACACTGGGACACATGCCGGAGTACCCTCACTCTGGCCCTTCCACAAGCCGCCCAAATCCCCTCTATCATCAAGAAAGAAGCCCTCATGATTCCCGAGCTCCACCACCCCATCAACCTCTCCCAACACCCAATATTCCCATTTTTGTGGGACCTGCATCAGCCCCTTTGCAGCGAACGACCAGTGAGCCATTGTTTTAGGCTCACGATACACAATACTATCCCCCTGAGCCTACATTCCATGCACCCGAACCACAGGCTTACAATCCACGTTTGGAAGTACTGGCAGAGATTGAGAAGCCGGTTAAGGCCCCTGAACAGGATGAAGTGTTGAGAAAGTTCAAAAGCCTGGAGCAATCCTTCAGGAACTTGCACGGGCTGGGCAATCAAGTAAGCGTGGCATACAAAGATCTGTGCCCTTTCCCAGACGTCCAACTCCCGGCTGGGTTCAAGATGCCCAAGTTTGATTTATATGAAGGGCACGGTGATCCCATGGCACATTTGCGGGGATTCTGTAGCAAAATGAGAGGGGCAGGAGGCAAGGATGAGCTTTTGATAGCTTATTTCGGCCAAAGTCTGAGCGGATCTGCACTGGAATAGTATACCAGGCAGGATTTCAGCAGGTGGTACACGTGGGATGATCTAGCACAAGCTTTTGCAGGTCATTTCTAGTACAATCTGGAGATAGTCCCTGACCGTCTCACGTTATTGAGAACTGGGAAGAAACCCGGGGAAAGTTTTCGCGAGTTCGGGTTCCGCTGGAGAGAACAAGCAGCTAGAGTCGATCCTCCCATGAGAGAGGGGGAGATGGTGGACTATTTTTTGAAGACATTGGATCCAACCTACTTTGGTCACTTGGTGACAACGGTTGGAAAATCTTTCAACGAGGTGGTCAAAATAGGGGTCATGATAGAAGAAGGTTTAAGGTCGGACAAGATCTTGAACTATTCGGCACTTAAGGCTACAACCCAGGCTATTCAAAGCGGCACGGGAGGTGCGCTAAGAAGAAAGAAAGAAGAGGTTGCCACGATCGAGGCAGGCATATGGTCCAGGGCTGGCAGGCCACACTACAACCAACCCAGGCCTCACAGGTCAAATTACCCATACAACCCACCACAAAATTTCTATCCACCTCGAGAACCACATTGTTCCGTACACCAAGCCCAGGTATACACTCAACCTCCGGTTCGCCCATAATGGCGCGCACCGGTTCCCCAGAACATATACGCACCACCACAAAACACCTACCCTCCACCAAGGGCATATAGAAACCCTTCAGGGGCAGGTTTCCGGGGAAATCCAGATGCTAGGAATGACAGGTTGCGGAAGCAAAGAACCTTCACAGAGCTGGGAGAAACCTACACCGCTTTGTTCCACAAGCTGCGGCAATTGGGTTTGGTGAGTCCCGTCCAGACTCGAGAACCAAATCCCCCACCTCAGAATTTGGATCGTTCAATCAGTTGTGAATACTGTTCAGGGATGCTCGGGCACGATACCGAGAAGTGCTGGAAGTTAAGGCATGCCATACAGGATCTTATTGACACCAATAAGATCGAGGTCCAGACACCGGAGGCTCCTAACATCAACCAAAACCCACTGCCAGCGCACCACGAAACTCACATGATTGAGTTGGTGTGTGAGGGAGGAGAATTAAGAAAACCCTCACAAACAGTAATGATGATCCAAGCCGCCCCGAAAGAAGTCTTAACCAGTGGAGGAACAAGTGTACAGTCGCAGGGAGAAGGCGTCAAGCCGATAGTGATTTTGGGGAAGAGCCCGTCCATCATAGCAAGCAAACCCGAGCCAAGCAAGTTGGTAATACCAGGGATCCTGCCCACACCGGCGGTCGTGTTGAAAGGGGTATGTAGAGAACGGGTATCCATAAAGCCTGTGGTCCAACTGCCGATGATTGATACCAGGGCTGTGCCTTGGAAATATGAAAAGGCAGTGGTGACATACCAAGGAAAACAGGTGGAAGAAGTCAGTTGTGAAGCGCAAGGGCTGACTCGATCAGGTCGATGTTTTGCTCCAGTGGAGCTAAGAAAAACCAACCCAGTGGCAACCAAGAAACCGGTATCTGAAGAAGAGGCTGAAGAATTCCTGAGAAAGATGAAAGTGCAAGACTATTCTGTGGTTGAGCAGCTGAGAAAAACACCGGCCCAGATCTCACTATTGTCACTACTCCTCCATTCTGAGGAACATCGTCGGGCCCTGTTGAAGATATTGAACGAGGCTCATGTACCGAGTGAGATTTCTGTAAACCACCTGGAAACCATTGCCAGCAAGATCTTCGAGGTGAACAGGGTAACATTCTCAGATGATGACCTGCCGGTGGAAGGTACAGAGCATAACAAAGCTCTGTACCTAGCTGTCAAATGTGAAGACTCGGTGGTAACTCGAGTATTGGTGGATAACGGCTCAAGCGCCAATATTTGTCCATTATCCACCCTGGACCAGTTAAAGATTGACCGTGGAAGAATCCGGGAGAATAGCATCTGTGTCCGGGGGTTTGACGGAAATGGAACAGCCACTGTGGGGGATGTTGTACTTGAACTGACCATTGGGACAGTCCTATTTACCATGGAATTCCAGGTGTTAGATGCCACAGTTTCTTATAACCTGCTGTTAGGACGACCCTGGATTCACGCAGCTAAAGCGGTGCCTTCCACCCTACATCAGACAGTGAAGTTCGAGTGGGAAAGACAAGAGGTCGTATTGCACGGCGAGGATACAACATGCACCATGGGCGGAACCATTGTACCTTTCATAGAGACCACGGATGACAAAGGTCCTTGGGTCTACCAGATTTTCAATACAGGGTCGGCCAACAAAATTTCTGAAGGAGAAATCATCCCGCACCCTAGGGTAGCTGCCGCAACAGTCATGATGGTCTCAGAAATGCTGGGTAATGGATTTGTGCCGGGAAAAGGCCTGGGAGTCGAGCTTCAAGGGATAGTCCAACCTGTCTCCCTTCCTAAGAATCTGGAAACTTTCGGGTTGGGGTTCAAACCAACCGCAGCAGATAGGAAGCAAGCGCGAAAAATGAAGAAGGGGGTCTGGTTTCTGCCTAAACCAGTGCCACGCCTCTCAAGGTCTTTTGTTAAAGCAAGTGCCAAGGGGTCAGCGATCCCAAAGATTCGAGGACCTTTGATCAGCATAAATGAAGACCTGAATCAGAGTTTTGAGAGACTATTCGCGGATGTCAGTATGGTGGAAGCTGGAGAAGGTTCCAGCAGAGCAGAGATACAATTTGTGGGGCCTGAGGCCAAGACCAACAATTGGACGGTTACTCCTCTCCCTGTCCGAGGGGAGTCTTGGTAGTAGGCTTTGATTAATGTTTTGTTTGTTTGTTTGTTTGATCGGATTATTCAAGGGTGTAATCCAAATTTTACTTTCGTTTTTGTAAAAGTGTGAACCCTTTTATCCCGCAAATTTAATAAAGTTCTTTTCTTTTGTCCCATTTTAGTTTTGTTTTGTTCTTTTTCTTTCTGAACAGTTCTCTTTTTACTGGTTCTAATGACATGGCATGCACAGCGGATCTTCGACCTAGTCTAATAAATCAATCTGAAACCGACTCAATGATGCAAAAGGTCGTTTGTGACGATGAATCTGAATGTGACGAAGGTGAAGCCTTCGAAGAAATAAACCGAGAACTGTGCCAATTTGAAGAGAAACCCAAGCCTAACCTAAATGACACCGAGGCTGTGAATCTAGGAGACGCTGATAACATCCAAGAGACCAAAATTAGCATCCACATTGAGCCGAATGTCAGAGCAGAATTGATCAAAACTCTCATGGAATTCAAAGATGTTTTTGCATGGTCATATGATGATATGCCTGGATTAAGCACCAATTTAGTGGTTCACAAATTGCCCACTGACCCGGCATACCCTCCGGTCAAGCAAAAACTAAGGAAATTTAAAACAGAAATGAGCGTGAATATCAAAGAAGAAGTGATTAAGCAATTGCAATCGAAGGTCATTCGGGTCACTCGGTATCCCGAGTGGTTGGCCAATGTGGTACCAGTCCCAAAGAAGGATGGAAAAATCAGGGTGTGCGTTGACTACCGCAACCTCAACAAAGCAAGTCCCAAGGACAATTTTCCGCTGCCCAACATTCACATCTTGATCGACAATTGCGCAGGGCGCGAGATTGGATCCTTTGTGGATTGCTATGCGGGTTATCATCAGATCCTAATGGACGAGGAGGATGCTGAGAAGACAGCGTTTATTACGCCATGGGGAACCTACTGCTATCGGGTAATGCCGTTCGGATTAAAAAACGCCGGGGCAACATACATGCGAGCGATGACTGCTGTGTTTCATGACATGATACACAAAGAAATCAAGGTGTACATCAATGATGTGATCATCAAATCTTGGCGTCAGGAGGACCATGTAGCAGACCTAAGGAGATTTTTCCAAAGACTCCGGAGGTATGATATCAAGCTTAACCCGGCCAAATGCGCATTCGGGGTTCCCTCAGGAAAGTTGCTAGGATTCATCGTCAGTCGGCGGGGGATTGAGCTAGACCCATCCAAAATTGAATCCATCCGAGATTTGCCACCGCCAAGGAACAAAACAGAGGTAATGAGTTTGCTGGGAAGACTCAATTACATCAGCAGGTTCATCGCTCAACTCACAGCAACTTGCGAGCCCATATTTCGGTTGCTGAGAAAGGATGCTGCGGTAGGTTGGACGGCAGAGTGTCAGGAGGCTTTCGACCAAATCAAAGGGTATTTGTCTAATCCACCCGTATTGGTCCCGCCTAAGCCCGGGAAACCCCTAATCCTTTACCTGACGGTTTTGGAAAATTCATTTGGTTGTGTACTGGGGCAACATGATGACACAGGAAGGAAGGAGCAGGCCATCTACTATCTTAGCAAGAAATTCACAGTGCATGAGGTCAAGTACAATCAACTCGAGAAAACGTGTTGCGCCCTAACTTGGGTAGCTCAGAAGTTGAAGCACTACTTGTCTTCATATACTACTTATCTCATATCCCGCTTGGACCCATTGAAGTATATCTTTCAGAAACCTATGCCCACGGGGAGGTTGGCAAAGTGGCAAATTCTGCTCACAGAGTTTGATATCATCTACGTAACAAGGACGGCCATGAAAGCCCAGGCACTGGCAGACCATTTGGCAGAGAATCCCGTTGATGAAAAATACGAGCCTTTAAGAACGTATTTTCCTGACGAAGAGGTGATGCATACGAATGAGTTGGAATTACCTGAGGAACCGGGTTGGAAGCTTTTCTTCGATGGAGCTGCAAACGCAAAAGGGGTTGGAATAGGAGCAGTACTCATTTCTGAAACAGGACGGCATTATCCCGTTACGGCTCAACTACGCTTCTACTGCACCAACAATATGGCCGAATATGAGGCTTGCATTCTGGGTCTGCGCCTGGCTGCTGACATGGATGTCCAAGACGTCTTGGTCTTGGGAGACTCGGACCTCTTGGTACATCAAATTCAAGGTGAATGGGAAACACGAGATCTAAAGCTCATACCATACCGACAGTGCTTGCATGATCTGAGCAAGCAATTTCGATCGGTGAAGTTCAAACACATCCCGAGAGTTCACAATGAGGTTGCGGATGCCTGGGCTACCTTGGCATCAATGCTGCACCACCCTGACAAAACGTATGTTGATCCTCTGCACATCCAGGTCCGTGATCAGCACGCCTACTGCAATACCATAGAAGAAGAAGCAGATGGCGAACCCTGGTTTCATGATATCAAGAAATACCTCAGGATGGGGATATATCCAGAACATGCCTCTGGAGACCAAAAAAGAGCCCTCCGGCGTTTGTCGAATGGTTTCTTCCTCAGTGGGGGAATATTGTACAAAAGAACCCCGGATCTGGGATTGTTGAGATGCATAGATGCCAGGCAGGCAACGACAGTTATGGCAGAAGTACATGCTGGAGTTTGTGGGCCACACATGAGTGGATATGTATTGGCAAGAAAAATCCTTCGAACAGGGTGTTATTGGCTCACCATGGAACACGACTGTATCACTTTCGTGAGGAAATGCCATCAGTGCCAGATACATGGAGATTTGATCCATTCTCCGCCAGCAGAATTACATACGATGTCAGCACCCTGGCCGTTTGTGGTATGGGGCATGGATGTCATTGGGCCCATCGAGCCAGCAGCGTCCAACGGTCATAGGTTCATTCTAGTGACCATTGATTACTTCACCAAATGGGTTGAGGCTAAAACCTTCAAATCAGTAACCAAGAAGGCAGTGGTGGACTTTGTTCACTCCCATATCATCTGCAGATTTGGGATCCCAAAAGTGATCATCACGGATAACGGTGCGAATCTTAATAGCAGTTTGATGAGAGAGGTATGCCAACAATTCAAGATTACACACCGCAATTCCACCCCATATCGTCCTAAGGCAAATGGAGCAGTCGAAGCAGCCAATAAGAATATCAAGAAGATACTGCGAAAAATGGTGGAAGGGTCCAGACAATGGCACGAGAAATTACCCTTTGCCTTGTTGGGTTATCGCACTACCGTCCGGACTTCCATAGGCACAACTCCTTATTCGTTGGTGTATGGAACTGAGGTCGTGATACCAGCGGAGGTCAAAATTCCGTCCCTCCGAATTGTCGCTGAAGCCGGGATTGACGACGATGAATGAGTCAAAGCTCGATTGGAACAGTTAAGCCTGATAGATGAGAAAAGATTGGCAGTAGTGTGCCATGGTCAGCTGTACCAGAAGAGAATGGCAAGAGCGTATAATAAAAAGGTGCGCCCCAGGAAGTTTGAAGTAGGGCAGCTGGTATTGAAGAAGATCCTCCCACATCAGGTCGAGGCAAAAGGCAAATTCGCCCCAAATTGGCAAGGGCCTTATATCGTGACCAGAGTATTGTCCAACGGTGCTTTGTGTTTGACAGATGTCGAAGGTAGATGTGTCGACATGGCTATCAATTCAGATGCAGTCAAGAGATATTATGCGTAACTTCTTTAATTATGGCAATTTTTGGTTTATTTGTTTGTATTTGGCATTTGTTGAATAATGAGATGACGGAGGCAATTCTTTCTTCTATCCAAACACTTTTAACCCTTGCTTCCCCCTTTGAGCCTTAAGCAATTCTTTCAATACCCCTCTTTTGGAATCACTAATGGGAAAGATATGAAAAAAAAAAGAGAAAAGAAAAGAAAAAGAAAAGAAAAGAAAAAGACATGAAAAAAAAATGAAAAGAAGGAAAAGAAAAAAAGAAGAAGATAAAATCACAAGAAATACAAAACCGTGGGAACTACGTTTGACCTGATTCCTCAAAGAGGATACGTAGGCGCCTCACGGATCGGTCATAGTATGCATCATAGCAAATATAGGATGCATAATGTACATAGTGTGCACAATATAGCACAATGTGCGTAACGCACGTAGCTCAACATAAGCATAAAAAATAAATTCCCCAAGCAAGAAAACTGGGGCAGAGGTTATGTTTTAAGTTCCAACAAAGGTGATTCCAAAAGTTGTAGCACATCGCCCTTCAAATTGCTTTCATTCTTATAGCCTTTCTTTAACCCCACACCAAAACCAACATCAACATCCAAAAGACCTCCCGATCAATGTTCAAGAGATGCCAAGTCCGGCGAATAAGGCCGAGAATAATACACTGATCCCCAGCAAAGAAGAGGATCGTAAGACTGGGAATGAGTTGATAGTCAAAAGAATCTCCAGAAGAGAGGGTCGTATCTACAACACACCGAATCCTCGAAAGAAATAAAATGAGAGAGTCTTATCGGTGAAAACCTTCACAGGCACCGAGAGGCGATGTAAGATGAGGGATATGAAATGAGAGAGTCTTATTGGTGAAAACCTTCACATGCACCATAAGGCGCCGGGAGATGAGAGAAAAGAGAGAGTCTCATTAGTGAAAACCCCTCAAAGGGCACTATGAGGCGACAAGACAGATCAGCAAAGCTACCACATTCGAAACGAAATGAACACTCCTTTATCATCCCCAGCAAGTCAAACCATCGAGCAAATCAATTGATACAAATAGACTGGGTCGGGAATCTATGGTGCACGTCATGATCACGGGGATCAGTCGTATCCTCCAGATAAGTTCTTTTGAGTTTCTTCTCCCACCAAAATATTCGTTTAGAAAGATTTTCTCCTTCTTCTAGCTTTATTTTCCTAAAAATGTGTCTTGAAAGGATTTTTCAAAGCTTACTACCAGAAACCGAAGGGGAATTCATCCAATGCAGGATAATACAAACAGTCTTAAAGGCCGGTCCCAGGCAATGCAATGATTGTGCCCGGAAATTTTGGAAGAAGTAAGCTCCAAAAGGGAGTGGTTTCGGTAGTTAAAAGCAGACTCCCACAGAATATGCTTAAAAAGAAAGTGGAAAAGGGGATTAATTGAAAGCCCATCCCCAGCAGGCTAGAGACCCCCAGCAGGCAGCCCTGCCCACTAATCAATTATGGGGCATAGAACAAGAAAAGAGAAGAAAGGAAAAAATCATCCGCCAAAAAGGCACCCTCTACCACCACGATTAAAACTGACTAAATCCTTTTGTCTATTGCAGGAGAACAAAGAATTGACAAAGGCAGCAAGATGCAACGCCATGGAAGTCACCAAAAACCGGGGCAGAAAATTTTCTGCCAATTGTCGAAAACTTTCTCAGAAGAACGAGGAACCAATTTCAATACATTTCAGTTCTAGGTCGCCCACCAGTATAATGCGGGAATACTTTTAAGTTCTAGGTCGCCCACCAGTATAATGCGGAAATACATTTAAGTTCTAGGTCGCCCACCAGTATAATGCGGGAATACTTTTAAGTTCTAGGTCGCCCACCAGTATAATGCGGGAATACATTTCAGTTCTAGGTCGCCCACCAGTATAATGCGGGAATACTTTTAAGTTCTAGGTCGCCCACCAGTATAATACGGGAATACATTTCAGTTCTAGGTCGCCCACCAGTATAATGTGGGAATACTTTTAAGTTCTAGGTCGCCCACCAGTATAATGCGGGAATACATTTAAGTTCTAGGTCGCCCACCAGTATAATGCGGGAATACATTTAAGTTCTAGGTCGCCCACCAGTATAATGCGGGAATACATTTAAGTTCTAGGTCGCCCACCAGTATAATGCGGGAATACATTTAAGTTCTAGGTCGCCCACCAGTATAATGCGGGAATACATTTAAGTTCTAGGTCGCCCACCAGTATAATGCGGGAATACATTTAAGTTCTAGGTCGCCCACCAGTATAATGCGGGAATACATTTAAGTTCTAGGTCGCCCACCAGTATAATGCGGGAATACATTTAAGTTCTAGGTCGCCCACCAGTATAATGCGGGAATACATTTAAGTTCTAGGTCGCCCACCAGTATAATGCGGGAATACATTTAAGTTCTAGGTCGCCCACCAGTATAATGCGGGAATACATTTAAGTTCTAGGTCGCCCACCAGTATAATGCAGGAATACTTTTAAGTTCTAGGTCGCCCACCAGTATAATGCGGGAATACATTTAAGTTCTAGGTCGCCCACCAGTATAATGCGGGAATACATTTAAGTTCTAGGTCGCCCACCAGTATAATGCGGGAATACATTTAAGTTCTAGGTCGCCCACCAGTATAATGCGGGAATACATTTAAGTTCTAGGTCGCCCACCAGTATAATGCGGGAATACATTTAAGTTCTAGGTCGCCCACCAGTATAATGCGGGAATACATTTAAGTTCTAGGTCGCCCACCAGTATAATGCGGGAATACATTTAAGTTCTAGGTCGCCCACCAGTATAATGCGGGAATACTTTTAAGTTCTAGGTCGCCCACCAGTATAATGCGGGAATACATTTCAGTTCTAGGTCGCCCACCAGTATAATGCGGGAATACTTTTAAGTTCTAGGTCGCCCACCAGTATAATGCGGGAATACATTTCAGTTCTAGGTCGCCCACCAGTATAATGCGGGAATACTTTTAAGTTCTAGGTCGCCCACCAGTATAATGCGGGAATACTTTTAAGTTCTAGGTCACCCACCAGTATAATGCGGGAATACCTTTTAGCTCTAGATTTTGGAATCAGTCACCCCACCTGGAGACGGAAGGGTACAACAGAGATCCCCAAATGGGAAACAATAAAATCCCCAGCACCGAGAAGCAGACAACTGCAGAGGCAAGCGCGCATTTTAAAAGGAAAAAAAGGAACGCGTCTCAAAAAAAGCAGTTTGGGAACGTTATATAGCATGCCCAACATAACAATTTTGATGAAAAGCCATACCACCAAAGAAACAATGGAAATACTTGAAGAAGAGGGTATGTTCCCAGCGAATCAAGCAAAGTGATGAAAACTGGCATTCAAATGTCAGCGAAGGACCAGCATCCTCTCCCAAAGTCACAAGATAAAGGCATCGGAGGAAAGTGTTAGCCGACAAGAAAGCAAGGCAACAAGAACAAGTTGAAGATGGATGAGATCTCATGATCCTCAGTCTAGCTTAGCTTCTTGCTTTTCCTTTTAGAGCAATGTAACAGGGAGATCGGTTGAGCAGTAGCATCCTACAGCAGCATACAACAGCGCACAACAACAGCAAGCACTACGGTCACACAGTAGTCCCAGCTACCGAAATTTCCCGAACTACATTGACCTGATTCCTGTTCAGCCCAGGATATGTAGGAAACCTCTGAAGCAAAGGTTCGGTCAAATCTTTTTCAAAAAATGCTTCACACGGAGTATTCGGACGGGCAAAAATCGCTCGCTTTATCTTTGCGCGAAAACCCTTCGTGTCTTCGTGCAAAGAGGGGCAGCTGTAAGCACGTGATTTTTGCTTCACGGACAATCGCTCCAAAAGAAAATAAAAATAGTGACAAATGGCTTCGCTGTACAATTTTTCGAGCTTTCTGTGACATGTGTTGTTAGTCGTTTGTGGGTCTGTCCATTTTGCATCTAGTCATTATCAAACAAAAATACAAAAAATATATGTGTCGTTAAAAGAAAATTCAAAAATATAAATATATGTGCGTCGTTCGTTCTAGGTTGTGATTTAACTTACTTAAATATTTTCGTGATAATTGTGTGGGAATGTTACATTATTGTTGATGTTAATTTCATTATTTTATTTTTGTTTAAAAGAAAAAAAAAAGCAAAAGAGTGAGGGATTAAAATCGATTTGGGCCCAGAAATTGAAACAAAAAAGGGCCCAAAACCGGCACCCAGACCCAGTCCAAATCCAGCCTGCCCAAACACGGACTCAAACGACGTCGTATCGGCGTCCCCATTTGAAGCCGTTGATCTGATTCAAAGGAACGGTCCAGATCAGGTTGTTCAACTCACCTCAACGACACCGTTTCAGGCAAATTGATCTGAGCCGTCTAAGCCTCTTGATCCAATGGTCCACACACGCACCCGTGACTCAACCCTTCACTTAAACCAAACGACCCCGTTTAACTACCAAACGACCCCGTCTCATTTCTCACCCTCAGATCCAAGCCGTTGAGATCATCTGATCTAACGGCTCAGATCCAATCCCATAGACCATATATAAACCTTCCCTTACACCCCACGCCCCCTATACCAGCACCCCATCCCTTCGTCCCCAAGATCAAACCTGAAACCCCAAACCCTAGCAAGCCGCCCTAGTCTCCCTCGCCATTAAAGCCGGCGGCACGAACGCCGGTGACCACCCCCTTCACACCCCTAAAGCATCCAACCACCCTGAACACGAATCCACTAACCACGAACCTCGAATCACCTCCTATCGTCTCGAATCTGGATTTGAAGATTCGAGACAAGACTCGATCTACACCAAACCTCACCATCTTTGTATCAGACACTCCCCTGACCTTCCTCGTGACCAAACCAAGCTTGGTTTGGTCCTAATCTACCCACAACTCCTAAAAATCCAGATCTGAAAATCCAGACCTTAGAACACATGCACCTGGGGAATCCGGCCGGTCTTGACAAGGGTTTGAGGTCTAATAGACCTTAATCAAGGTGTTCTCATGTGAGAACACCCTGATTAAAGTTCGTTCGGCCTCAAGAGTTCGAAGTTGGGTCTGATTTGGGTCCGTTTTGATTTCAAAACTTTTTCGGTAAGTTTCCTTTTCTCTTTTTGGTTCTAATTAAGTTGTCAGCATGCTTCGTTATGTTTGTTTGTTATTTTGTTATTTTTCATTCGGATTTCTTCCATCTCTGTCAAAGGCCTCTTATTTGGTCAGTTGTTTTCTGTTTATGTTCTAAATGTACTCTGTGATATACATGTGCGTCAATTAGATTAGTCGTCAAACGAGTTAATTCATATAGGCCCCCAGTAATTGAACAAAAGTTGTCTGATGCCCTTTAGGTCCCTGAACGTATTGTTTATCTGAACGACTGATTATTACCTGTTATAATTAGTATAGTTGACTCGATAAATGTCGTCGATTAGTTTTCTATAACTAATGAATCGAATGAGCTAATAATGTCGCATGACTAATTGAACCTTGCCACTGACTGAATTGCCCCAGCATTGTTTGAAATGAGTTTGTCTGCATTGTAAAAATGACTGAAAAGGTCAGTCCAGGGCAGTCCTGAGTTTGAACTTTTCATCAGTTCAAAATACCCTGATGATGCAATGGGCAGGGCAGTAATAATCAAGGTTAAGCAGGGGTATTCTGGGGTGTTGAAAAAGACAGAAAAGATTAGTTTAAATGGGCTGACAAATAGGGTACTAATTTAGGATTAAACTAATACCAATGGGGAGCAAGACATAAGAGTATGGGGTTTAAAATGAATAATAAAATGATGCCCATAACTCTTGATTAAACAAAAACCAAGTGTGGGGAACAAAGGGGCTGGCACCAAAGATGCTTAGGCATGGGTTTAAAGGGGTATGGGCAGACTGCAAGTTGTAGAAAAAGGCAGCTTATCTGCACTTGGTCATTTGGCTTATAAATAGGCCATTCGAGAACTTAAAGAGGGCTGGACTTTTAGTCTTCAGAAAAAAAGAAAACAAAGTGGAAATTTTTTAGTCTTAAGGCTGGAGTTTTAATCTGAAGAGAGGTCTAGTGAGTCCAAAGAAAAACTGAAAAACATAAGGTAGCTCCCAGTAAACATTGCAACCAAACACTGTCTGAAAGTTGTATAAGAGTGCATTTTGGTCAAGCTGTCTTGGCCAAGTTCTGTTGCTTGCATTGACTGAGCTGTTTATGGTTGTTGAGTTGTTGGTGTTGCTGCATTGAACACTCTGTTAGTACTGTGGTTTCTCTACTCTTTCCTGGGACTACTCGACTATCTGTTAGTTCTTCTGTTCTGGGAAATATTGCTGGTTGTCTGTGGGCTGTGGAAAACATTTGATTGTTGGTTTGTTGCTGTGCTGTTGCTGTGTATCTGCTGTTGCTGTGTTTACTGCATACTGCCCAGCTGATCACTCCTTTCTTTTTTGTCCTCTATACCAGGTACACAATTAATACCACCAATGTAACTGAAAGTTTGAGCATGAATGCAAAAGAGAGGACCTGCAGATTGTTTTTTTTATATATACATGAACTGTTACATTAAATGTCATGAAATAGTTACATTTTTGTTTGGACAATAGAAGTAGCCTACATACTCAGTATATCAATGTAGGTTAATGAATGCTAGCCATGTATGTATGTTGTTAGGTGAAAAACATTCCCAGTGTAATAAGTTGTATTTTAGACTTAGTCTGATGGTGTAGTATATTCTCTAATGTAGGCCAAATAGGAAAACTATCCACTTTAGTTAAAGTTCTTTCTCCTTTTGCCAGATTGTCACATATAAATTGATAAACTCATTTCACAGAACAAAGAATCAGTTCAGGGCCTCAACCTCATGAAGGTCGAGCCCAAATCGAAGCAAACCAAGTAGGCCCGCATCGAACAAGCAGAGGCCCGGGTCTGGCCTATCACGCATGGGCTGGATTTGGGCCCATGATTATTTGTTCGGCTGACTGTGCATGCAGCCTCATTTCTGATTTTTTTAGCTTTTCTGAATGTCATTACAAACAACTTGCAAGCATTTAATTAATTAGGACTATCTGCTGTTTTCAATTGATAAAGACAAACACGACAAGAAGCGTAGTTGTTATAGGATATCCTTTTAAAAATAAGAACGAGATGAGCCTCGATGAAAATAAACAAAACGCGCAGATGCGGGGCCCTTGTTTAAATGTGTATTATCGAAGCATTTAGATTCCAAGACGGGTTGTTTAGCAAATCTCACAACCCTCCTAAAATAACAATACGTTAGACTCTTTAGGACTCGCCTTAATAAATCTTACTTTCTTAAACTCGGGTGCGCATTTATGTGACCCAAATCCAAATCTCGACGGATTCGAAATGTGTTTCTAGTCACAGGTACATTGATTGTGACGTGGTTCGAGATGCATGTCCATGATGTCGCAAATTACTTTTAAAAATAGAACGAGACGAGCCTCGACAAACAAAAATATACACAGCCTCGGGGCCCTCTAACTGTATATATATTAAAACACTTAGAATTCGGGACAGGCCGTTTAGCGAATTTTTCGGCCTTACCCAAAACAACAATACGCTAGTTGCTTTAGGCACGTCTTAATAATTTATTCCCCTTAATTCGGGTGCACATTCATGTGACCCAAATCCAAATCTCAACCGAGTCGAAATATGTCAACAACCACAGGTGCATTGATGTAACGTGGTTCGAGATATGTTTTCACGACTTTGCAATTCTTGATAAAATAACAGTAAAAGACAAAAGCGGTTTAAAAGTTAAAATTTGCACATGGTTCATAATTGTATAAAAAATCAGATAAATAAGCCGAATATAACAGTTGAGCGACCGTGCTAGAACCACGGAACTCGGGAATGCCTAACACCTTCTCCCGGGTTGACAGAATTCCTTATCCAGATTTCTGGTACGCAGACTGTAATATAGAGTCATTATTTTCCTCGATTTGGGATTAAAATTGGTGACTTGGGACACCCTAAATCTCCCAAGTGGCGACTCTGAAATAAATAAACAAATCCCGTTTCGATTGTCCTTTAATTGGAAAAAACTCCCCTTGCGCCCCTCGGGTGTAAAAAGGAGGTGTGATAATAATTAAACTCAAATGACCTACCCTAATCCTTCATTTCCAACTCTCAGCCGGCTCTGAACTCTCAAACTCTCTCAAAACTCTTCGGAACCCTAGCCTCCTCCTACCCCTTTTCAACTGCCTTTCACCGGAATCCATGGCTTCTCAGGCCATGGATGGTTGGTACTAACCCCCCTCCACCATCAAACTATGGTTGTTCGAAGCTTCGAGGCCTGACCTCGATGGTTCTCCTTCAGATCCTCTCAGATCTACAGTTCTATGGCTTCTCCGGCCATGCTCCGGCATATTCAAGCATTAGGAGCCTGATTCTAATTCATCCGACTCAAGATCGGACCTTCTTCCAAGCCTTTCTCATTTCTAAGGTTTCACCGAAACCCTAAGTTATTCGAGGTTTTTCTCTGTGTGTTTTCTTAGATCTATGTTGTATCTGTGTTGTACTTGATTTTTAAAGTGTTTCCCCCAAATGTTCTTTTCAAAATCATTTGTCTTTGATTTAAGGTTTTCGAAATGATTTCAAAACGTCTTTCTGATTCTTCCTTTTTATTTTCTTCATGTGTGTTTGCCTATACTATGTTTTACCATGCATGTGTTGTTTTTCTACCTTTCTTTCTGCTATACATGACTCTTCTGTACCTTTGTACTCTATTGTGCCTCTAGAGTAGGCTCGCATGTTAATATTTGTTATGTTTTCCTATATGTTCTTTGCTATACTTTCCAGTATTCTCTTACTATATGTGTTTTTTGTTGAGTTCTTTAACTTTGTTTGTTTTACTGGACTCTTGTTGGAGTTCCAAGCATGTATTACTACTGTTTCTTAAGCTTATATCACCCTTCTCCTCTCCTGAACTTACTTAAGTTCTGACTTTTCTTAAACATGTTCTTTATGCTCTTTAAGTCAACTTTTTTCACTCTGTTGTTTCAAACCTGCTATCATGTATGTTGGTTCTCATGAGTCTCTGAAAGAGACCTCTGAGTCTGTTTCAATGGCTTACCTTCTCACCTATCCCTTTGCTTATGATTCTGAACCTTTCTATTTTAGACTCTTTTCTAATTAGCATGACAGTTCTTTCTTGTTTGACATGTCTGTATGCTTTATATATGGGGAATTCTTCCTTCAAAAGAGATTTTGCCAATTTGTGATTGATTCAGAATTACTTTTAATAAGGTTCGATTGATTGTTACTGATTTTCTTTAATTAAACCTTTCTTCACCTTTTCTGATTGGATTCATTCATACCAAAACTCAATTTCTGATTTTTACTGGCTAATGATTGATTGTCTTTCCTTATTTGCACAAACCGTGTTGTTATAAAACTCTTTCCTTAAATAGTTTCTATGTATTTGCCTTTCTTGTGTTACTTTGGAAAAGATTTTAATCCAATTCTTTCCTCAATTGTCTTCTACCCGTTTGAAATCAGAACCCCTTAACTAAAGGGAGATTATGTGTGATTGATTGCAAACTATTCCCTTACGTTTTCTTACTTGTTTTCTGCACTATAAAAGGGGCACGACCCTTCTGCACTTAGGCACCTTGAACCTTCATCAACACTTCGAATTCAACACGTTACACACACACTTCTCAATTACAATACTCTTTCAATACTCTACTCTCTTCTGAGATCTTTTGTACTGTTTGCTTGAAATTTGGTTTACAAGACTTCAGCTTTCACCTATTTGTTTCCCTGAAACTGGTATGCCTTAATTTCGATTTCAGCATCATCCCTATGTGTTTATTTTACAGTTGCTACACTCCTGTCTACTTTGCTATTCATGTTATGCATTGAATATGCTACTCTCTCTTTGCATCTGCTGTTTGTTATGAACTCCCTATACCCCCACTCCCTTCTATGTGTTTGAGTTAAGGCTCATGGCCTAACAACATCCAAATTGCTGCTTAGGTCTGAACCTGATCCTTAATGGATCCCAACTCTCAAAATGTGGCTAATAGGCTAGACAGGGGTGTGCCAGCACTCCTGATTGCTGGGCATGACTACCATCCTTCCATGGCTCTCCCTAATTCCCCCTCTATGCACTTACACTTACTCTTAGATTCTAAGTTCTGCCCCCCTCTTATGAGCCTTGCTTTGGGACCTTGAGTTCCCTCTAAACTTGGACATCTGAGGGCTGGCATTTCCACACTGCATTATGCTCTTAATCCTGCAATATATTTGGGTTGTAAGCACTGCCCGGAGTCCATTTGAGGCTCTTGATGAACTTTGACAAATCCCAAATAAGAGAAGGCTTTGGAAACCTAATCCTGGAAGTTGGTTCACCTCATATTATTGGACCTTGAGTCTGAATTAGGCTCCTTGGTTATAGCTTAATTTCTGATGTAATTTTACTTTTCTTAATTCATTCTAGTCTATAATGTTGTAATAACTTATGGGGTTCTAGTGAAAAGGGGGAGGGTCACTTATGTATGCAAAGGGTAGACAACCTGCTCATAGGCGTTACTATTCACAAGTTCTGCACTTTCGCATATCATATAGAAATCTTGCCTATAGGCTTTCCGCATTTCCACATCAAAAACCCTGCCTATAAGTTTTTTGCACCTCTACTTATATAGAGATCATGTATATAGTTTTTCTGCACTTTCGCATATCATATAGAAATCCTGCCTATAAGTTTTTGCACTTCTGCATATAGAAATCACGACTATAGGTCTTCGGCACTTTTGCATTTTTATATCTATCATTAGGCAAACAGTTACAGGTTAAGTAATAATAAGTTTCATTCTAGATACCATGTCTATAGGACTCCTGCATTTTCATAATCGTCTTAAAATCAACAACGCCTAGAAGTCATGCCTATAGGAGTAACCGGTTGAATCTGATTTATTTATTTCATATACAAGTCTAAAATCAGTGGTAATGTCGTTTAATATTTGCAGAATTTATGTGTTTTCTACAATCAGTAAGCCTTCTTTAAAATCGGAGTAAACACTGTTAGATATCATGCCTATAGGTCTCACTTAGGCAAACCATTAGGTAATTAATTAACTACATCAGTCTTTGATAAACTACAACTAGGGAAGGCTAATTCGGACACCTCATTTGAGAAATATGTGATGAATCAGCCTTTCCTATGCTTTAATTTAATTCAGACCATAACCAGTACATGCAAGACATGCTAAACAATCTGTCTTTTAGTTGAGGAGGCCTACTTGAGCCTTAACTGCTATTTGTTCCTCCTTTAACTGCTATTTATTATTGCTTGTCGCCTAGATTTTTATCCTTTTAAAGACTCTAGAAAATCCCCAACTCCCTCCCCTTTAGGATTAGTAGTCTCAATGCCTCTAAGGCTGATAGATTGGGGCGGGTACTAGCATGCAATAAGTAATGACACCATTCCGCGTTTAATACCTTAACGGGGTGGGAAGGATAGATATGGATATGATGACTGGTGCGCTAATACCATGTATAACCCCTCTTTTGAGGAGTGATTGCCGGGTATTTCATTAACGTGATCCATATTGTTTGTAAACCTAGGACACTCTTTCTTTTAACTTGTTTTATTGTCCGAAAAATTTCTGCTTTCTTATTCTCTTCAAACTTTCAATTTGCTTGCAATAATATGTGAAAATCCCCTTCTATTTGAGGCCCTTAATTGCTTACTTGATTATGTGAAGTCATAAATGTAACATGGCCGGGAACTATACTAGTGGATCTTGAGGGGTGCCTAACACCTTCCCCTCGAGATAATTTCTAGACCTTACCTAAACTCTGGTTCTTCAAACTCAAACCCTTCTTAGTGTCCTAATGCACTTAATCATTAGGTGGCGACTCATCAAGTTCCAAAACCCAATTCCCAAGAGGGAACGAGTTGTCCTCCCAAATGTCACAAGCCCGATTTCGCGAGAAAAAGGGGGCGCGACAATGTGGCGACTCTGCTGGGGATATTTCTTTTAGGCTTTTACTATTTCATGTTATTTGAGACTTTACTGCTTCTTTATTGCCTTTATTTAATGTCTTTATTTCTCTTCTATTACGAAACCGACTTGGCTCTTTGTTTCTTTTCTCTAATGCTTTCTTTTACCGCTTTCCTCCAATACTGTTGTAATTATGAGCAATTATTGTAATCATTACTTTATGAATGTGCAAATACATGACAACTTGTAACTGCATATTCAACATCATATTCCATTCGTGCCAAACAAAATACCATAGCAACGCTTATAATGAGTGGTTGCGCCCTTCCGATATCATTACCCCCCTAAATTTAGCAAAGACATATTTACGGTAAAACCAGTCGATCAATGGTGTAGTCGATGGTTCCATGCCTTTCCCTCTTGATTCGTCCGCTCAAGGGTACCTGTATAATACCTTATAGAAACCCTACTCTCTTCAATTGTGCATGCATCACTGTCAAAACCTAGCCGAGTCAGTTATGTTGTCCACATAATAACTCTTTAAGATAGTCTTGTCCAAAGTCCA
Source organism: Nicotiana tabacum (assembly GCF_000715075.1). Lineage (NCBI taxonomy): Eukaryota > Viridiplantae > Streptophyta > Magnoliopsida > Solanales > Solanaceae > Nicotiana > Nicotiana tabacum. Next base: position 65,832 of record NC_134091.1, read on the forward strand.
TTGGGTTTCCTGGGAACCCAAACGGACGTTACCATATTCTGTGCATTTATTTGGAGAACTAAATGCTGCTTATGCTAATTATTGGTTTAAATAGTCGAGTCCATCGGGGTAAGGGTCTAACACTTCGTTTTGCAGAAATGAGGCATGAAATCCCCAGATTTGGCATGGTCACCAACATCCACCCAAGGTTGCTAAGCTGGTGGAAGGATCTTCACTCCAGTGATCAGACTCTTGTCCGGAAATACCTAGGAAATTTGCCTTCTCTCCTGGAGGTCCAACCCAACAACAAAATCATAGAAGCTGCTACTCTGTTCTAGGACTGTGATAGGTCTGTGTTTCACTTCGGGGAGATTGAGATGACACCTCTGCTCTAGGAAATAGGAGGATTAGCTGGTATTCCGTGGAAGACTCCGGGTTTGCTTATGCTGGAAAATTGCAAGGGTAGGGGTTTTCTCAAAATGATGGGACTAAAGAAAAACAGAGACTTGACCTGTTTGAAGGATTCCTACATTCCTTTCAACTATTTGTACAAGAGGTACGGCCATAGTAAGTCCTACCGCACTTACCTAGATGAATTCGCCCTCACCTCATTGGGGCATATCCACAGAAGGGTCTTTGTCTTTATGTTCTGCTTCTTGGGGATGATAGTGTTTCCTATGAAGAAAGCAAGGATTCCCATCAGGCTAGCTATGGTCATTAAAACCTTAATGGAGGGAATTGTTGGGAAACCCTTTAGCATAGTACCCATGATCGTTGCAGAAATGTACCAAGCCTTGGAAAAGTGTCAACAAGGATCCCCACACTTCGAAGGTTGCAACTTGCTACTCCAGCTCTGGCTCATGGAGCATCTCCAAAGGGGTGAATATCAGCAAGAGATTCAGCGGAGAGACTGGGACAATCATATAGCCTTCCATCAACCAAGGCGAATGAACTACATGCCCGACATGTTCGCTCAGCCAGAAGATGCCAAAAGATGGGTGGAGCTGTTTGAAAATCTGACTGAGGATCAAATACAATGGATGTTTGAATGGTTCCCTACTGACGAGTTCATCGCCCGATCCAGGGACGCACCGTTTCTGATACTGATCGGTTTAAGAGGAACCTACCCTTATGTCCCCATCTGGGTCATGAGACAGGCTGGTAGGAAGCAGGTTATACCAAGGGTCGACAAGATGAGTCACTTCCGGGCTGATTTCCAAGCTGATGACAGTCCTTATAAGTGCCAAGCTTAGCATATGTGGCATTGCAAGATCATCATGGGAAGAGATACTATCGAGCCAGACAGATACCGTGCTAGCTGCACCCCATACTATTCGGGATGGCTGGAGGATAATCACAATGGTCTGGGCCAACCTGGGTTTGTTCGAGGTCACAGGATCATCGATGAAAAGGCTGAAGCACAGGTCAAGTACAACCAATTGCGCAAGAGGATCTGAGAATGCGAAAGTGAGCACTAGGAGATTCAAGAAGCCCATCAAAAGTTGATTGAAGAATGGAAAGATATGGTTGTCAGCGCCAACAAGCGACTAGGGTATTTAGAGTGGGGTTTAGTGGAATTGGAAAGGAAGTTCATCCAGATGATTAAAAACTGCCAGAACGCTGAGGGAAACGAAGGAGGACACTTGGCTAGAGCCTATTTGCTGCTGGGACTGCGTGAGCTGGTGAAGCTGTTTGATGGAGATAAAGATGCCGAGTCTGGGGAAGGTCCTTTTGGGACCAAGTAGTTAGGAGTCTTTTCTTTTGCTTTAAAAATGTAATAAGGCCAATGGCCATTAGTGACATTTTATTTTTTTCCTGCTATTTCAGTGTCATTTTGGGATTCGTCTTATTTTTATCAATAAAATGAGGCATTTAGCATTATAAGTTCTCCAAATCAACTTGTCGCTAGGCCTACCTCGGGCACAACAAGGCTCCCAAATTAGGACACGATTCATATTCTTGCACTATGTGTTTAAATATTGCAACGTTTTCTTCTCATAATCCGCACTAACTTGCTACCTTTTTTTGTTTTACCTTTTGTTTATTCCCCTCCCCAAAAGTTAGTTCGTGAACTCTAGCATCGTCATCATACTCCACAAGATCTAAGGGCCCTCCACCTCTTCCTCCTCCGAGTCCTATCAGAAATAAGAACAAGGGAAATATGGAAGATTTGAGCAACATCAGAAAGGAGAACTCAGTTGAAAGGGTAGAGGTTCCTCAGGGTATTCAGGTTTCCAAGGAAAGTGCCTCCTAGCTCGAACAGAAGTTATTGAGGTTTTAAGAAGAACTGGACCAAGTTCGGAACTTGGCGAATTTGTCATTTTCCCTCACTACCCCAAATGTCAACTTCGCCAACACTCAAACCCCACACCTCTACAAAGCATCCCGAAACCACAAAACCAACCCACTCCCCATCGCCACTGCAACACATGCCACACTTCAGACAACACCCCACTGCTCATTCCTGAACCACTAAACTCCACAATGATCATCCCCACAACACCCCCATCTATATGGAAACCACACCATACTATACTCAACCTATTTCAAGCATAACAGAGTCTGACTCTCTTATCAGGAATCTGGCCGCGGAACTCAAGAAGCTGACTAGCCGAGTTCAGGGTGTCGAAGGAAGCAAGGGGATTGAGGGACTGAATTACGAGGACCTTTGCAATCAACCAGATGTCGAACTTCCTGAGGGATACAAACCCCCCAAGTTCGAGATGTTTGATGGCACATGGGATCCCAGAGTCCATTTGAGGATGTACTGCGACAAGCTGGTCGGAGTAGGAAGGGATGAAAAGATTCGCATGAAACTCTTTATGAGAAGTCTGAAAGGAGATGCTTTGTCTTGGTAAATCAACCAAGACCCTAAGAAGTGATCAAATTGGGTAAGTATGGCGTCCGATTTCATGGACAGGTTCAGGTTCAATGCGAAAAATGCACCAGACGTGTTCTACATCCAGAACTTAAAGAAGAAACCCTCGAAGACATTCCGCGAGTATGCTTCTCGTTGGAGATCAGAAGACGCTAAGGTCAGACCGGCTTTAGAAGAAGAACAAATGAACAGGTTTTTTGTCCGAGCTCAAGACCCACAGTACTATGAAAGGTTAATGCTGATTGAAAACTAGAAACTTTCCGAAATCATCAAGCTAGGGGAAAAGATCGAGGAAGGTATCAAATGTGGTATGGTCACTAACTTTGAAGCTTTGCAGGCCACCAACAAGGCTCTACAGTCTGGTGGCACGTCCAAGAAAAGGGCCGTGAGCGCCGTGATGGTTGCACAAAGAATAAAATCCCCAATTGAATACCAAACCTACCCATTACCTCCACTCACATATCAGCCTACCCCAAATTACCAAGCACCCTTGCCCTCTTACCAAGCTTCACCGCCTACTTACCAATCACCTCCACCTCTCACATATCAGCCCACTTCGCCCAGATATTCCCAACCCGCACATGTCTATCAAGCCTACAATACTCAACCCTCTCACTATCAACCACCTACTACCCGCCAAAACTTTCCTAGACCCCGACCAAACTACGACCGTAGACCCCCCAAACAGTATACCGCCATTGCCGAACCTATCGACCAGCTGTATGAAAGGCTCAAAGCTGCTGGTTACATCACCCTTATCCCTGCCATAAACCCCGAAAACCCCTCCCAATGGGTCAACCCAAACAAAACATGTGCATACCATTCTGGCATGAAAAGGCATACCATTGATGAGTGCCGCTCTCTGAAGGATAAGATCCAAGCTTTGATTGACAACAAGATAATTATAGCAAAGGAGCCAGTTCCGAATGTCCATAACAACCCTATACCCAACCACAAGTGTGAGGGCGTTCACATGATTGAGATAGAGGACGATTGGGACCCCAAAGGGTTGATCGGATTGATCGCTGAAGGTGACAAGACAAAGGAACCCACAATCACACTTAATCCGGATCCAGCCTTCTGAAAAAGATGAAGTAGACATGTCCATACCACTTGAGTTCGAAGCACCTTCTTCTGCAAAGACGCCAGGACCTATTGAGGTTGAGTTTGGGTCTCCAAAGACACATGTACCATTCGAAGTGGCTGTGTTACCATCCAAGGCAAAGGTACCCATCCCGATGGCCATGATAGCCATAACATCGTTCCACCCAAAGGCCATACCATGGGATTACACCGCCTAGGCGAGAAGGAAAGGGAAAACCAAATATGGAGAAGCAATTGCAACACAGGGTATGACAAGAACCAACAGGGTCTATACCCCAAAACACCTAGCCGAGTCTAGTAAGCAGGCTTTTAGGCGACCAACCGTCACTGAAACTGGGCATGATGATATCTGGAGGAAGATACAAGCCAAAGAGTATTCGGTCATTGATCAGTTGAACAAAACGCTAGCCCAGATCTCTATCTTGGCTCTGCTACAAAGCTCTGACGCACATAATACTGCCTTATTGAAGGTGCTGAGCGAGGCATATGTACCCAACAACATAACAGAAGGAGAAATGGCAAACATGGTGGGGCAAGTATTGGAGAGTAACAAAACACTTTCCACGAAGGTAAGCTTCCACCTGAAGGGCTAAGACACAACAAGGCCTTGCACATCACTGTGCAGTGTGAAGATCATTTCATCACCAGAGTCCTGATTGACGGAGGGTCCAGCCTTAATATTTGTCCATTGGTGACTCTCAAAATATTGGGAAAGAGCCTGCATGAGATCAAGGATGGATCCATCAATGTCAAAGCTTTCGATGGATCCCAAAGGTCCACTATTGGGGAAATCAGTTTGTGTCTGCAAATGGGACTGACTTGGTTCGACGTTGATTTCCAAGTGATAGATGTCCGAGCATCTTACAACTTGCTATTGGGATGGCCCTGGATCCATGCCACTAGGGCTGTGGCATCAACCCTACATGAAGCAGTGAAATTCGAGTGGAATCACCAAGAGGTAATTATTCACGGTGACGGTAGCAATCCCATATACAGTCGCCAGACCATCCCAGCAATCGAATGAAGAAGGAAGATAGGCAGAGAAACCTACCATCACATTGAGCGAGTCAACACCGTGGACAAGGACAAATGGTGGGATAGCAAAATTGAAAGTATACTAAATTGGTGCGGATACGAACCTGGGAAGGGACTTGGCAAGAATCTCCAAGGAATCGCTAAGACTATCAAGTTGAATAAACACGGTACCGCTTTCGGTTTGGGATATGAATACACTTGGGAGGAATTCAACCACTGGTCGCCACCATGGCGTAGTCCCTACTACACACTAGAACATCCAATACCTTGCTTGGAATAGACTTTCCAGCCCACCAATGTCATATATGGGTTAGGAGAAGAGGAAGCACTGGAGACGATGAGGAATTTGTTTTTGGAAGATGATAATATGGACTGTTGTGTCATTTTCGAGGAGGAGGGGGAGGAAAGCCCTTCTATACAGGATGTGAGCCGAGGAGCACGCCTCAACAATTGGTCCATCAGAACCACCAGGGCCCGAAAAGCTTCGGGGTAGCAAGGCTAAACAAAGCACCATGCATTATCTTTATTTCTTCGCTAATTGACTTTCTTTCCGCATTTTTAATATTGAAATAAGAGCTCCAATGTTCAAAACAATTATGAAATTTATCAAAGCATTTCAGTTTCTTATAAATCTTGTTCTTGTTACTTTTTATCATTTACTTTATTTACACAACATTACTATTACTTATCTTGATGAACCGACGATTGTGACGTGCGATGAGGCAACACAACAAACGGATATAGACTCAGAAGAAGATGATATACCAGAAGAGGTTTTTAAAGAGGTTGAGGATTTTGAGAACAGACCTAAGTCTAACCTGGATGAAACTGAGATTGTCAACCTGGGAGATGCAGAAAATGTCAAAGAAACACGAATCAGCGTTCATCTGTCACCATCAGAAAAGAAAGGGTACACGGAATTTCCAAGGGAATATGAGGACATATTCACCTGGTCTTATGATGACATGACTGGTCTTAGTACATCTATTGTAGCTCACAAACTTCCACTGATCCGACATGTCCACCAGTAAAACAGAAGCTCAGGAAGTTCAAACCTGACATGAGTTTGAAAATCAAGGAAGAAGTCACCAAGCAAGTCAAAGCCAAGGTTCTCAGGGTAGTAGAGTATCCAACATGGTTAGCCAATATTGTGCGAGTGCCAAAGAAGGATGGGAAGGTTAGAATCTGTGTCGACCACCGGGATCTCAACCGGGCCAGTTCGAAAGACGACTTCCCCTTTCCGAACATACACATTCTAATTGACAACTGCGCCAAGCATGAACTGCAATCATTCATTTATTGTTTTGCTGGGTATCATCAGATATGGATGGATGAGGAAGACGCGGAGAAAACGGCTTTCATTATGCTGTGGGGGATGTATTGTTACAAGATGATGTCGTTCGGGTTAAAGAATGTTGGGGCCACCTACATGAGGGCCATGACTGCTATTTTCCATGACATGATACACAAAGAGATCGAGGTATATGTAGACAACGTCATCATCAAATCCAAGAGAGCCAATGACCACATGAAAGATCTGAGGATGTTCTTCAATAGACTAAGAAGGTACAACTTGAGGGCCATGACTGCTATTTTCCATGACATGATACACAAAGAGATCGAGGTATATGTAGACAACATCATCATCAAATCCAAGAGAGCCAATGACCACATGAAAGATCTGAAGAAGTTCTTCAATAGACTAAGAAGGTACAACTCGGGTTCATTGTGAGTCGTCGAGGAATAGAACTGGATCCGTCAAAGGTCAAAGCCTCTACCACCACCGAAGAACAAGAAAGAGGTTATGAGTTTCTTGGGAAGGCTTAACTACATCAGCCGGTTCATAGCTCAATCCACTGTTATTTGTGAGCCAATCTTTAAGATGTTGATGAAGGATACCGCTACCAAATGGACTAATGATTGTCAGAAAGCCTTTGACAGAATCAAGGAATACCTGTCAATGCCGCCAGTTTTGGTCCAGCCCGAGCCGGGTAGACCTCTATTACACTACCTTGTAGTATTGGATGGAGCTTTCGGTTGTGTTCTGGGGCACCATGATGAAACGGGAAGAAAGGAGCAGGCCATCTATTATCTTATCAAGAAGTTCACCCCGTACGAGGCCCGGTATTCTCTATTGGAGCACACATGTTTGTGCCCTAACTTGGGTAGCTCAGAAGTTGAGGCACTATTTCTGTGCCTATACTACTTATCTCATATAAAGAATGGATCCTTAAAGAATGGATACTGCTGAGTGAATTCGACATTGTTTACGTGACTTAGAAGGCAATCAAAGGACAAGCACTAGCAGATCATCTTGCTGAAAATCCCGTGGATGGAGAATACGAGCCTCTAAAGATGTATTTTCCTGATGAAGAGGTATCTTTCATAGGAGAAGACATTGCAGAATCCTATGACGGTTGAAGAATGTTTTCGATGGAGTAGCAAATTTCAAAGGAGTTGGCATAGGAGCAATCCTAGTATCAGAAACCGGTAAGCATTATCCGGTATCTGCCAAGCTCAAGTTCCCGTGCACTAACAACATGGCCGAGTACGAAAGCCTGCATCTTAGGGCTCAAGATGGCCATTGACATGAACATTCAGGAAGTGCTAGTGATCGGAGATTCAGACTTGCTTATACATCAGGTCCGAAAAGAATGGGCAACCAAGAACTCCAAAATACTCCCTTATCTGCATCATGTATAGGAATTGAGGAAAAGGTTCACAAAGACAGAGTTTCAACATATTCCAGAGTTTAGAATGAGTTTGTCGATGCATTGGCTACCCTATCGTCCATGATACAACACCCCAATAAGAACTTCATTGATCCTATTCTGGTAAAGATCTATGATTACCCAGCTTACTACACTCATGTAGAAGAAGAAGCGGACGGAAAACCTTGGTTTCATGAGATCAAGGAATATTTGACGAAAGGAGAATATCCAGAACTCGCAAATCCTACTCAGAAACGCACACTTCGGAAACTATCTAATAACTTCTTTCATAGCGGAGGAATCCTGTATATGAGGACTCCTGATTTTGGGTTACTAAGGTGTGTCGATGCAAAGGAAGCATCCAAGATATTGGAAGAAATTCATGCAGGGACATGCGGTTCGCATATGAACGGCTTTGTCTTAGCCAAGAAAATACTCTGAGCTGGTTATTTTTGGATGACTATGGAAACAGACTGCATCCAGTATGTCCAAAAATGCCATCACTGTCAGATACATGCAGACATGATAAAGGTGCCTCCAAACGAGCTTACTGCAACAAGCTCGCCATGGACGTTCGCCGCTTGGGGAATGGATGTTATCAGACCTATCGAGCCTGCCGCATCAAACGGTACAGGTTTATTCTAGTGGCAATTGATTATTTTACCAAATGGGTTGAAGCAGCATCGTACAAAGCAGTAACTAAGAAAGTGGTAGCAGATTTTGTCCGCGACCATATTGTTTGTCGGTTCGGAATTCCGGAGTCAATCATCACTGATAGTGGTTCCAATCTCAATAGCGACCTGATGAAAGCCATGTGTGAAACCTTCAAGATCAAACACAAGAATTCTACAGCTTACAGACCTCAGATGAACAGAGTTGTAGAAGCCGCCTAAGAATATCAAGAATATACTAAGGAAGATGATAGAGAAGCATAAGCAGTGGCATGAGAAGTTATTATTTTCTTTATTGGGATGACGCGCCATAGTCTGCACATCAACCGGGGCAACTCCCTATATGTTGGTTTATGGTACAGAAGCAGTCATTCCTGTCGAGGTAGAAATTCCCTCCTTAAGAATCATACGGGAAGCCAAACTTGACGATATAGAATGGGTAGAGAGTCGCTACGAGCAGCTATCTCTTATAGACGGAAAGAGAATGAATGCAGTTTGCCACGGTCAGCTCTATCAGAACAGAATGTCCAGAGCCTTCAACAAAAGAGTCAAGCTGAGACAGTTTACACCGGGGCAGCTAGTGTTAAAGAAGATTTTCCCGCATCAAAATGAAGCCAAATGGAAGTTCTCTCCCAAATGGCAGGGTCCATACATGGTTCACCGGGTTCTAACCGGAGGAGCCCTCATACTTGCAGAAATGGACGGTGAAGTTTGGCCGAAGCCGACCAATTCAGATGTAGTGAAGTGATACTATATGTGACTTTTATGCTTTCCTCATATGATGTAATTTGAACTATGCCTGACCTAATTCCCATTTAAGAGGGGATATATAGGCAGCCCTACGGGTTTGGCCATAATTCAATAAAATTTTCATTTCCCCCCGCTATTGGAAACTAGGGCAGGATTTTGAGGAGAACCCTCAAAATTCCGAAGTGATTTCAGTCATTCGATGCACGCAGTCGTCGGAAGCAGCAGCCTGGTAAACTGGGACAGAATTTTGAGGAGGACTCTCAAAATTCTGGAGCGAGAGAAGTTGCAGTATCTTGGACCACATCGTCGTTGTCAGTTCATCTAAAGAAAACTATTCTTAATTATGTATTTATTGTCACATTTCTTTACTAAATCATGCATGTCTATTACCAAAGTTGCTTTGTTTAGCAATGCTACCCCAATGATACGCCCAATATCATCGAAACGGAGCTGAGCAGGTCAAGCAGAGCTAGCGGGAATATGAACTAACCTCCCCTCTTTACAAAACTCACGATTTTTCTTTGAATGCAGGCACTTGAGTTGCAAAATCATCAAATATACTATACACTCACGAGACTTACATTGCTCAGGAATATAACTCTCAGAACCATTGCACTTACTCACAGCTGCCATCCGCACACAGTGCTCCCAGTAGACACAGTATCCCCAGCAGTTGCAATATCTCGATCCGCGATCAGCTAAGAAAATTCTATCATCATTTAGCCCTTTTACTCCTTGCATAAGGCTACCTTTCTGCCTTCCGAGACTAAGCATTGTCTCCATCTGCATTTCTTTGCATTGCATAAGCCTACCTTTCTGCCTTCCGAGACTAAGCATTGTCTCCATTTGCATTCCTCCTTGCATAAGGCTACCTTTCTGCCTTCTGAGACTAAGCATTGTCTCCATCTGTATTTCCCTGCATTGCATAAGGCTACCTTTCTGCCTTCCGAGACTAAGCATTGTCTCCATATGCATTTCTCTGCATTGCATAAGGCTATCTTTCTGCCTTTCGAGGTTAAGATCTACCTCCATCTGCATTCCTGCATTGCATAAGGCTACCTTTCTACCTTTCGAGGTTAAGCTCTACCTCCATCTACATTCCTGCATTGCATAAGGCTACCTTTCTGCCTTTCGAGGTTAAGCTCTACCTCCATCTGCATTCCTGCATTGCATAAGGCTACCTTTCTACCTTTCGAGGTTAAGCTCTACCTCCATTTGCATTCCTGCATTGCATAAGGCTACCTTTCTGCCTTCCGAGGTTAAGCTCTACCTCCATCTGCATTTCCCTGCATTGCATAAGGCTACCTTTCTGCCTTCCGAGACTAAGCACTGTCTCCATCCTGCATTGCTCTGTATTGCATAAGGCTACTATTCTGCCTTCCGAGACTAAGCACTGTCTCCATCCTGCATGGCTGAAATATCGCCACTTTATCACTCTTGCATCGGCTAAAATATCGCCACCTTTTATTTACGTCTTACGTCGGCTGAAATATCGCCACCTTCTGCATTTCATGGGCTAAAAGATCGCCAAATTGTCCAAAGGCATCATTGTTCGGAGGCACTATTTGCATAGCCCGAGAATGCCATGCCATGGCCTGAGGACCTCATTTTATCTCTTGCATATCATTATTCAAAGGCATCATAGTTCGGAGGCATCATTCTCATAGCCCGAGAACATCATTTCATAGCCTGCGAATCCTTTATCATACGCTTCATGGCCCAGGACGTCATGGTCCAAGGACGTCATCCTAACCGTCCGAGGACAACATTCATGGTCCAATGGGAACTTGCATCACGTTTAAATTTATGCACAATATATGCTCATTTGCAGGTACACCGGCTAGCAACGACCGTCTCAGCAGGAGCGATCCCGCTCCAGTTCCCGCAGCCTATCAGACTCTGACCATCCTTCTCGACCCAAACATCGTGTCCGCTTTTCGAAATCCCCATCGGTATATTCCGCCAATGGATCCTGAACTACATATGGTCAGATTCCTGTAACACCAGGGATATGTAGGCAGCTCAGGATCCAGAGCTCGGTCAAAATTCTTCAAATTGTTTCATTCAGTCAAAATTGGCCATCATATCTTTACTGGCAACTCTTTCATCTTTCCCGGGTAAAAAGGGACAGCTGTTGATACCTAATTTTTTCCTATGTATTTTTATATACAAATACTTTCAAAATAGCATATATATGCATACATAAGCATACCTAAGTGTTTTAGTATTTTTCCAATCTTTTGAAGAGTTTTTAAAATTAATTTACTATCCATTTTAGTAGTACAAAATCCATAATTATTCTCAAAATCATCAATTTTGGTGAATAATTTATTTTATTCCCATATTTATACCAAAATATAGTTAATATAATTTTTTTACATATTTACAAATTTATTTGGTATTTAAAAAACTAAATTGTATATAATTGCAATTCTAGCCTACTTTAAGATTAATAGCATTTTATAACTGTAAAATTGGTTCCAGTATTTTAAAAATGATATTTATGTATTATTAATTGGCTCAGTACTTTTAATTTGCTTTTAAAATCATTTTTACTATTTTTATAAAGTAAAAGGGAAAAACTGGCTATTTAACATTTAGCCCCATTTCATTTCAATTACAGCCCCATTTCATTTCAATTTTAGCCCTTAAATTGATCCAATCCTAACCCCAACCGGACAAGCCCATTTTTTTATTTGACCCAACCCATAACCCAATCCAAACGGCCCTACCCGATTCCCACCTACCCTCTTAGATCTAGGCCGTTGATCATATAGATCAACGACCATAATTCACCCTTCCATAATTAAACTCAAATGACCTACCCTAATCCTTCATTTCCACCTCTCAGCCAGCTCTGAACTCTAAAAACTCTTCGGAACCCTAGCCTCCTCCTACCTCTTTTCAACCGCCTTTCACCGGAATCTATGGCTTCTCAGGCCATGGATGGTTGGTACTCACCCCCCTCCACCATCAAACCATGGTTGTTCGAAGCTTCGAGGCCTGACCTCGATGGTTCTCCATCAGATCCTCTCAGATCTACATTTATACGGCTTCTCCGGCCATGCTCCGACATATTCAAGCATTAGGAGCCTGATTCTAATTCATCCGACTCAAGATCGGACCTTCTTCCAAGCCTTTCTCATTTATAGGGTTTCGTCGAAACCCTAAGCTATTCGAGGTTTTTCTTTGTGTGTTTTCTTAGATCTATGTTGTATCTGTGTTGTACTTGATTTTAAAAGTGTTTCCCCCAAATGTTCTTTTCAAAATCGTTTGTCTTTGATTTAGGGTTTTCAAAAGGATTTTAAAACATCTTTCTGATTCTTCCTTTTTCTTTTCTTCATGTGTGTTTGCCTATACTATGTTTTACCACGTATGTGTTGTTTTTCTACCTTTCTTTCTGCTATACATGACTCTTTTGTACCTTTGTATTCTATTGTGCCTCTAGAGTAGGCTCGCATGTTAATATTTGTTATGTTTTCCTACATGTTCTTTGCTATACTTTCCAGTATTCTCTTACTGTATGTGTTTTTTGCTGAGTTCTTTAACTTTGTTTGTTTTACTGGACTCTTGTTGGAGTTCCAAGCATGTATTACTACTGTTTCTTAAGCTTATATCACCCTTCTCCTCTCCTGAACTTGCTTAAGTTCTGACTTTTCTTAAACATGTTCTTTATGCTCTTTAAGTCCACTTTTTTCACTCTATTGTTTCAAACCTACTATCAGGTATGTTGGTTCTCATGCCTCTGAGTCTGTTTCAATGGCTTGCCTTCTCACCTCTGTGTCTGATTCAAGTGGAAGCCCTAGGATTTGGGGTTTTCTTTGGCAAGTTTGATTTTGTGTTCGGGTTAGGGTTCTACTTTGGGACCCTAGACTCTCAGACTCATTATGAGTCTACAAACTAGACTTATATCCCTTTGCTTAGGATTCTGAACCATTTTATGTTAGACTCTTTTCTAATTAGCATGACAGTTCTTTCTTGTTTGACATGTCTGTATGCTTTATATATGGGGAATTCTTCCTTCAAAAGAGATTTTGCCAATTTGTGATTGATTCAGAATTCCTTTTAATAAGGTTCAATTGATTGTTACTGATTTTCTTTAATAAAACCTTTCTTCACCTTTTCTGATTGGATTCATTAATACCAAAACTCAATTTCTGATTTTTACTGGCTGATGATTGATTGTCTTTCCTTATTTGCACAAACCGTGTTGCTATCATACTCTTTCATTAAATAGTTTCTATGTATTTGCCCTTCTTGTGTTACTTTGAAAAAGATTTTAATCCAATTCTTTCCTTAATTGTCTTCTACCCGTTTGAAATCAGAATCCCTTAACTGAAGGGAGATTCTGTGTGGTTGATTGCAAAATATTCCCTTACCTTTTCTTAACTGAAGGGGCACGACCCTTCTGCATTTAGACACCTTGAACCTTCAGTTCAACACTTCGAATTCAACACTTTACACACACACCTCTCAATTACAATACTCTTTCAATACTCTACTCTCTTCTGAGATCTTTTGTACTGTTTGCTTGCAATTTGGTTTACAAGACTTCAGCTTTCACTTATTTGTCTCCCTGAAACTAGTATGCCTTAATTTCGATTTCAGCACCATCCCTATGTGTTTATTTTACAGTTGCTACGCTCCTGTCTACTTTGCTATTCATGTTAGGTATTGAATATGCTACTCTCTCTTTGCATCTGCTGTTTGTTATGAACTCCATATACCCTCACTCCCTTATATGTGTTTGAGTTAAGGTTCATGGCCTGACAGCATCCAAATTGCTGCTTAGGTCTGAACCTGATCCTCAATGGATCCCAACTCTCAAAATGTGGCTAATAGGCTAGCCAGGGGTATGCCAGCACTCCTGATTGCTGGGCATGACCACTAGCCTGCCATGGCTCTCCCTAATTTCCCCTCTATGCACTTACATTTACTCTTAGATTCTAAGTTCTGCCCCCCTCTTATGAGCCTTGCTTTGGGACCTTAAGTTCCCTCTGAACTTGGATATCTGAGGGCTAGCATTTCCACACTACACTATGCTCTTAATCCTGCAATATATTTGAGTTGTAAGTACTACCCAGAGTCCATTTGAGGCTCTTGAGGAACTTTGACAAATCCCAAATAAGAGAAGGCTTTGGAAACCTAATCCTGGAAGTTGGTTCACCTCATATTGTTGGACCTTGAGTCTGAATTAGGCTCCTTAGTTGTAGCTTAATTTCTGATGTAATTTTACTTTTCTTAATTCATTCTGGTCTGTAATGTTGTAATAACTTATGGGGTTCTAGTGAAAAGGGGGAGGGTCACTTATGTATGCAAAGGGTAGACAGCATGCTCATAGGCATTACTATTCACAAGTTATGCACTTTCGCATATCATATAGAAATCTTGCCTATAAGTTTTCCGCATTTCTGTATCAAAAACCCTGCCTATAGGTTTTCTGCACCTCTGCATATATAAAGATCATGTCTATAGTTTTTTTGCACTTTCGCATATCATATAGAAATCCTGCCTATAAGTTTCTGCACTTCTGCATATAGAAATCACGACTATAGGTCTTTGGCACTTCTGCATTTTTACATCTATCATTAGGCAAATAGTTACAGGTTAAGTAATAATAAGTTTCATTATAAATACCATGTCTATAGGACTTCTGCATTTTCATAATTGTCTTAAAATCAACAACGCCTAGAAGTCATGCCTATAGGAGTAACCGGTTGAATCTGATTCGTTTATTTCATCTACAAGTCTAAAATCAGTGGTAATATAGTTTAATATTTGCAGAATTTATGTGTTTTCTACAATCAGTAAGCCTTCTTTAAAATCGGAGTAATCACTGTTAGATATCATGCCTATAGGTCTCACTTAGGCAAACCATTAGGTAATTAATTAACTGCATCAGTCTTTGATAAACTACAACCATGGAAGGCTAATTCGGACTCATCATCTGAGAAATATGTGATGAATCAGCCTATCCTACACTTTAATTTAATTCAGACCATAACCAGTACATGCAAGACATGCTAAACAATCTGTCTTTTAGTTGAGGAGGCCTACTTGAGCCTTAACTGCTATTTGTTTCCCCTTTAACTGCTATTTGTTATTGTTTGTCGCCTAGATTTTTATCCTTTTGAAGACTCTGGAAAAGCCCTAACTCCCTCCCCTTTAGGATTAGTAGTCTCAATGCCTCCGAGGTTGATAGATTGGGGCGAGTACTAGTATGCAATAAGTAACGACACCATTCTACGCTTAATATCTTAACGGGGTGGGAAGGGTAGATATGGATATAATGACCGGTGCGCTAATACCACGTGTAACCCCTCTTTTGAGGAGTGATTGCCGGGTATTTCATTAACGTGATCCATATTGTTTGTAAACCTAGGACCCTCTTTCTTTTAACTTGTTTTATTGTCCAAAAAATTTCTTCTTTCGTTATTCTCTTCAAACTATCAATTTGCTTGCAATAATATGTGAAAATCCCCTTCTATTTGAGGCCTTTAATTGCTTACTTGATTATGTGAAGTCACAATTGTAACATGGTCGGGAACCATACTAGTGGATCTTGAGGGGTGTCTAACACCTTCCCCTCGATATAATTTCTAACCCTTACCCAAACTCTGGTTCTTCAAACTCAAACCCTTCTTAGTGTCCTAATGCACTTAATCATTAGGTGGTGACTCTTCAAGTTCCAAAACCCAATTCCCAAGAGGGAACAAGTTGTCCTCCCAAATGTCACAAGCCCGATTTCGCGAGAAAAAGAGTGCGCGACAGTGATTATAGAGAAACCTTTGCATCTTTTAGGTTTGGATTAAGACCCAAGGCTCATCGGACGATACATGAAGTGATTTATCTAATGATGGTATACTTTGAAGGACAAGTTTATGTATGGTAGTGTATTCATATGTGTTTTACCTCATTAAACAATCTCGTTTCTAATTCTTGGAAATGGAGCCACAAGTTGGATGATGATAGTTCAAATGTCAGACCCTAACATTAGTCACTATAGTTTTGGAAAGAAAAGAGTCTAAGGGTAAAATACCTAGGAGTCAGAAATATTTGTTATTACCAAAGATGTGATTTCGTACAACTCATGCAAATGACTAGAAGATATGATGTATGCAATGAGGACCAAGAGCAACCAATAGTGAATTTTAGGGAACGATTTTAAGTTGTTTAGATTTATACAAATCAGAACTAGAAGTACAACATTAGTAAGTTACTATAAGAAGTGGCTATTATTATGAGATAAAAGGTATGACAGTTCCCCTTCAAATGATGTGAATATGTGTTTAGGCCGAAGGTTTATAGCCTGAAGTGATTTTGAAGTATATAGAAAGTTTGGGGGTTAGATATTCCAATTTCGTTTAAGATATATGAACTTTCCCTAAGTGTGATATATGTACATAGTTCAGAAAAAAAGAATGATAGTGTGCGGCAAAAGAATATGATCAGATGATGGGGGAAGTTAGGAGTAACCTTATGCTTCACTTTAGTTATTCAAAGCAGGAGAAGAAAATATGATGCTAGCAGGTGGTTAGTGAAAGAATAATAAGTAAGTTTTGAGTAGATACAGTGAATTAGCAATTTTAGCAGAGATAGTAGAGGTAAGATTTGATCCATTTAGCCAAGTTATCTCTAGTGGATGGCAGTTTGAAATACCGAACGCATGTATTAGAACCCAAAGAGTTTAAGTTAAACTCGAAGTACAGTGACAGTGGGAAAAAAATCAGCTAGGCAGTAAAAGAGAAAACTATAGAAGAATAACCTGTAGGAATTTTCATAATATGGTTTCTCCAGGATTGACAGTGTGAGTAGAGTTAAATCATTAAGATTGTGTATGATAGTTGTGAATACATTAACTTTCCGTTAAGTGAATAATTTCGTTTTTCCTAGTAAGAAAGATTTCTCAAAAGTAAGTTGGAAGATGAGTCGTCATTGACGTAGAGTGCAAAGAATTGCAGAAATAAGGAAAGTTATTTGGATCCCAACAAAAAGGAAAAGGATCCACAAGTATAAGACCTTTGGACTAAGGGGTGATGTGAAAACCATCAGTAAGCCCAGATGGAGATTTGAAACTCGAATAGTTAGCATGGGATATGAAAAGGAAATCAGTTTGGTAATGAGGAAAAATTGTATAATTACCACATGGATTATGTCTAGCATGTGTAAGAAAAACAAAGTGAGTAGAATGATCACCGAGCTTAGTTATTGATGATAAAGTGATCACAGAAAAGCTATAAAATCATGCCCAGTTATGTATCACAAGGGTAGTGCCATCACATGAGACTTCGGAGTATAGACTTAGCTCACAACAATTCTATAAGTGTTTTCAGGAAGTGCTTAAGAAGATAATCAAGTGTGGGAAGTATAACTCATGATCGAGGTAGATAAGACAACTCTGGTGAAAGAAGTTCACCGCTTAGCCTAGCTAGGAGTTCAATTTGCGTACTCCAAAGATAGTAGAGTTGTTGTCTAGAATATGACTTGTCCCCCCCAGTAGGCGAAGTGAAGAAGAAATAGTTGATGATCCCTACTTGTTGTAGCTGAAAGAGGGGATTCACAGGCATAAAATAATAGCTTTGGAATAAGGGGGAGATGATAGTGCTTTGAGGTACCACGACAGATTGTGTGTTCCAGACATAGATGGACTAAAAGAGGGAAGATCACGCTAGTTGCCTAGAATTTCAGGTATTCTATTTACTCAGGTACCACAAATATGTATCATGGTCTTAAGGAGATTTATTGGTGGAACGGCATGAAAAAGGACATTGCAGACTTTATGGACAAGTATCTGAATTATCAGTAAGTGAAAATCGAGCAGCAGAAAACCTAATGTTTTATCACAGAATACACATATTTTGAGCGAAGATGGTAAATATGGGCCTTATAATAGGATTATCTTTCTCATTTTGAAAGCATGATTTTTATGGGAGAAAGTGTAGATCGCCAATTGGTTGGTTCAAGTCGGTGATTGGGTATTTCTGAAGGTTTCGCCTATGAAAGACATTATGAGATTTAGGAAGAAGGGAAAGCATAATTCCTACTATATCGGGCCATATAGAATCTTGCGGAGGATCAATCAATTAGCTTATGAGTTGGAGTTGCCACCAGAATTAGTGGTGGTACAACTCGTATTTCACGTGTCATGTTATAACATTCAAGTTTCCAGCACTCAAATACGCATGTCAGTTCAGTACTCAAATACTCATGTCAGTTCAGTACTAAGATACTCATGCCAGTTCAGTACTTAGATACTCATGTCAATTCAATACTCAGCTACTCATGTCAATCCAATACTTAGATATTTATGCCAGCTTAGTACTCAGATATCGATGTTATTTCAATACTCAAATATTCGTGCAAGTTTAATATTCATATATCCACGTTAGTTTAGTATTCATGTATCCATGGCAGACCAATATCCAGTTAATGCAATAGTCATTCAGTTCAGTATCTCAACAGTTCCGTAATCATGTATTCATTCAATTTAGTATGCAAGTCTTAATGAAAGTTCATGTGTCTACCAGACCCGTTTAATGTCCATAGATAGTTGTAGTTGCAGCCAGGACCATCATTCGAGGACGAATGATTCCAAGGGGGAGATAATGTAACACCCCGAAAAAAATTTGGCTTAGGTATGAATGAGTTAAAGGAGTAGTAAGGATATATTTTTAACATGTGAAGTCCCATCGGGATGATTATGGGTGAAAATAGTTGTTTCAAAATCAAGATGGAAAGTGAGGTGCATAAGATTTGACAAAATCGACTAAGTTTGCAGAAGGTTCGTATTCCAACAGGTTTTAATGAAAATGTGTAAGGAATTTGGGAAAACTCAAAGCATGAAAGTTGTAGCCTTTGAAATAACTTTCCAACGATATATTGTGGAGCCCAAACGGAGCTTTGTGCAAAAAGTTATGCCCGTTTTACAAAGAGGTGTGCAACCACCGCGGTCCTGCCGCGTTTTACCGCGGCCGCGGTGGCAAGGCAGTGTCTCAGCGATTTACCGCGGTCGGGACCGCGGCCGCGCCAACCGGGACGCGGTGGACAACTTGGGAAGTCATTTTTTAGCCCTATTTCGTCCCCCACAACCCCAAAACAAAAACACTTGCTCTACAAAGGAAAACTCTCAAAAACCTAACTCCTCACGGGTCCCTCCACCATCCAAGGTAAGTTCTAATGGTGATTCTAAGTTAATTTCAATTTCACAACATCTTACTAACATGGTAAACCCTCCATATCATTAGATATTCGATTTGGGATACCATTGTTGAGAGAAGAAACCCTAGAACTCGAATTCAAGAAGATTGAACGTCAAAAAGGTAATATCTTCACCCTCTAGTTGATTCTATCATAGAATTAATGGTTATAGACTCTATTTCATGAGATATGAGTTGATGGGTTTGATAGAAAAGCATGAACGGTGATAGGTTTGGGTTGTTGATAGGTTATTATTGGTTATGGGTGTTGATTACCTTATAGGTGATAAAGAATAATGTTGTTTATAACCATTTGAGACTTTAGAATTTATCTAAGAGCAAGAGAATGGGTTATTGGATGTAGAAACACCATTAATAAGGGCTATGAAGCTTTATGCCACCGAGTGTTTGATAAAATGCCTAAGTGACCAAAACATGACTATTGTTGCTAATTTGGAATCCCTTTGACTTGTATTGATATAGATTAAAGTTGAAAGGGTTGGAGAATGTTGTATTATGATCAAGAGAAGGAAGTTAAGGTATGTGAGGCTAACTCTCTATGTTTGGGAATGTTAATGATTCTCCCTACATTACGTTTCTTTTACGACGTATCAATTGCCTCAGAAATATAGTTAAGCCTAGTTCCTTGAATAGTTGTAGAACTTCTATTCTCTAGCTTCGTAACTCATTCATAACTTTCATTCTGAACGTTGTGAGATCAGTTCGTATTCAATATAGACTTGGGCTTGATGTCCCTAAGTCTCAGTATAGCTTACTCAGCATGTCATAAACAGTTGAAGTTTCAGTGTTCATAACCAGTTCAAGAATACATGTCTCATTCTAGTCCTATTTAGTATTCCAGTATTATGTAACTCAGTATGATTCAGTTCCAAAATTATGTAACTCAGTATAATGTAACTCAGTGTGATCTAGTATTCCAGTATCATATAACTCAGCGTGATTCAGTATTTCACTATTATGTATTGCAGTATGATTCTCAGTTCATGATTTTAAATCCCTGAATGTTGAACACCTATATTTGGGCCTCAGGCCGCAGCTAATGCTTTATGCATCTTTGGGCCCGAGGCCGCAGTTTGTGCACATATATATATATTGGGCCTGAGGCCGCGGTTTAATATTCAGATAAACAGGTTGTTCATCATTCAGAAGAGGGAGTATTCATATCCTTACTTCCTTTCAGTTCAATTATTAGTTACCGTTCAGTTATCAGCAATCATATCAGTTACCAGTTATTAGTTTAGTTATCAGTTATCATTTCAGTTTCAGTTTGAATAGTTATCATTTCAGTTATCAATTATAAATTCTCAGTTATCAGCTTAGTTTCAGTTTCAGCATTTATAATTCTTTCTTTTAGTTGCTTTACATACCAATACAATTCAAATGTACTGACGTCCCTTTTGCCCGGGGCCTGCATCTCACAATGCAGGTAATGAATTACAGGTTGATGATTCCAAGCGCTAGGATTCTCGTACCAGCTATTTGGTAGTCCCAGTTCTTTCGGGGCATTATCATTACCTTACAGTCTTCAGTATTTTTTTTGACAGTCAGTGTTTTCAGTACTTTATTAGAGGCTTCATAGACTAGAGTAACAGTTAGACAGAGTCTCAGACTTTTCATATTAAGCTATGTTGGCTACAAATATGTTTCAGAATTGTAGTAGTATTTCCGCACTTTGATTTATATCATCCAGACTTTCAATATATCAGCATGTGTTAGTTTATCTTTCGCATTCAATATGTCATGATACCACATATTGATTCAGCCAGCCAGTTGGTTCGCTCGGTCACATGTCAGGCACCGAGTGCCGTGTTACGTCCAGGCCCAGGTTCCGGGCGTGACAGATAGTGTCCTTCCTTGTTACAGAAACGATACGTATCTGCCTTATGTTCCTTCTTAGCATCCTATGGAGCTTTAGCAGGTGCTTTCTTCTTCTTGAACTTGTTGGCCTTCACTTTAAGTCCTTTACCAGCTCCTTGACCCATGAGGTTAATTGAATGACTCCCTTGTTTCTTAAGTCTTGACTCCTCCTAAGTAAGCATATTGGACAATTCACTAACTTTCCACTTATCCTTAATAGTGTTATAGTAAATTTGAAAAAGGTCCATACTCATGAGGTAACGAGTTCAGAATAAACTGAACCAAGAAGGAGTCATCCACTTTCATCCCCAAGGTCCGAAGTCTTGCTGCAATGTTAGTCATCTCGATGATATGGTTTTGCATACTATGTGACCCATCAAACTTCATGGTCGTGAGTTAAGCCATAAGTGTACCAGCGAGAGACTTATCTGTAGAACGAAAACATTCTTCCACAAACTTCAAGTATTCCCTGACACTTTCTGTTTATGGAATAGTACTCTTAATGTTGTTGGCAATATTCATTCGCATAAACATAAGGCTTAGCCTGTTAGAGCGTTCTCATGCTTTATGGAAAGACTTCTCATCCGCACTGCTCGAATCAGTAATGGCAGCGGGCATATCATTCAGTAGAGCCAAGTCAAGATCCATCACACCTAAGTGAAACTGGACTTGTTCACGCCATTCAGAGAAGTTCAATCCGTTGAAAACAGTAACAGACGAAGCAAGCGAATGAAAAGGAATAGCTGCAAAATAGATAATACATGCTCACAAATCAATATGGATTTAACAAAACAGTTAAAGCATATCGCAATTCTCCTTTGGGTAAATACTACGACACACTATCATAATTTAAGTATCATTTAGTCTTTAATAGGTAATTAAATATTTTTAACCAAATATATGTGTCATCTTTGGACAAACAATATGTATTTGACTAAGAATATTCATTTACCTCATCATATTCGCTATTCATAGAATAATTGATTTACCTTTAGGTAAATCCTTAAGTTCTAGCAATAGTGAAAAAAAAATTATCCACTAATTTTTAATTATAGGCATTTCATTAATTTTATGGATAAACTACAATTTTATGTATGCATATTTTTCATAAACATACTAGTTTGGTCACTTTAACGACTAACAAACTATATAAACATAAGTGCACACATAAAATAGATATCATAAGATTTTACGCATGTGAATACTTTAAATGGTCTAGTTTGATCACTTGGGCGACTAACAAACTATATGAATATTAGTACATGCATAAAATATGATTATGTATGTGTATATATTTTTTTGTAAAACATTTCAGATTGGCCACCTTGGTGGCTAACTAACTACATAACATAGAACACATGCATGAAATTAAATGCAATCACTAAACAAGTAATCAATGTATATATTTTTTTGTAAAACATTTCAGATTGGCCACTTGGTGGCTAACTAACTACATAACATAGAACACATGCATGAAATTAAATGCAATCATTAAACAAGTAATCAAAATTATGGTCCAAAATATTAAGATAAAACTTTACTACCTTCACCGTAAACATAAGGGTGACTTAAGATAAACCAAACACCTTTACAAATTAAAACATTATATATATGCATTGTGTCGTTAAAGTTGTTTAAGCTACAGCTACATTAAACACATTGATGAGTTTGTATTACTGGCTTTTATATATATGCATTGTGTTTCCTGTAATTTCCAATGTATCATCCTCAGATTACTTACTCAACTTTAACGACTCAAAATTATGGTCCAAAATATAGTTTTCCTTTTTCTATCCTCCATAATCTTAAAAGCAATTAAAGGATTAGAGTTCAATATTGTATTTTACAAATAAAATCTAAAGATCATGATAATATATTTAAACTATGATTCATAATTGCCGAAGGCAGTACATGATTTCTAAACAACGCCGCATTGATAGATAGTTGTTCTTTAATGAAGATTATCCGTTCAAACAATCCAGGCTCTGATACCACATGTAAGCATAAACTTTAATTCATACCAGAATCTTGAACATGATAATCTTACATATAATTGTCATATAAAACATACTTGAAGCAGAATCCATTATCGTGAAGCGGAAGCATTAATCAGTAAATTGGTTTCTAGCTCCTTGCCCTAACTTTAGGTTACCGCCGCCTTTAGTGATGGAAGAAAGAAATAAAATACAGTAACCTTAATGGGTGGGGAAAGGACCAGTTTATAGAGGTTCTTATTTAATCCGATACGTCTATCAAGTAACTGATCGGACGAATGAGATTTGCCCATTAATTAATTATGGGCCTTAAACTTATTGGGCCACCAATGAATTTACGTAAGAAAATCTTACATATAACCCCAATTATTGCATGGCATTTAGCTACTGATTCTATTTTCTGCTAGTTTTATAATGTGACAAGCCACTCAAATGGACTATCGTATTAACCCCAATAAAAAGTTGCCGAACCTCGAGCAATGAGTAGCGAACATACATATAACAGTTGGAGATCAATTGAGATAAAACTGGACTCGACTCAAACAAGGGACCTGGGTAGCTAACGGAAGTGCTTTCTCCGAGGAACTCAATAAAAACACTCTTACAGTTTGGTTTGTAAATGGATAAACTATAATAAAACTTTAATGTTTTTCACCTTTCCCTAAAGGCTAAAATCAAGGAAGCTTGGACGCTACTCACTGCGCGCATATTGATTCCCAGACACCTGACAGTACAATTCCGAATTAGATCATTTTTCTTTACAAGATTACTCCGTTGCCAATAACTGTTGCTCAACCTCACCACCTGACAGTTCTGAGATTGCCCAAAATTCCCCTAAAGTTATTGACAGCTACTCAGAAATATGATGCTAAAGGAACGTTCATCTCCAATACAGTTGTAATCACACAGCTGCTGCCTGCCAGTGTGCCTTACCTACCCCTTCCTCAATTGGGAACAAAGAGTTCTCATTGCCTATGGTGCACCCATGTCAAACTATACGCATGACAATACATGCTAGGTGAAAGGAATTGACAAACTGAAAAGAAAGTGAACCAAAATGAGCAAATAAAGAAAGAATTTTAAATTAACTAATACAAAAGGCAAATACAAACGTAATATTTGCCCTATTATAGAAAGCAAAAACAAAAAGAGATGCCTAGCTGGTAGCAGAAAGGACAGAATTTGAGTTGTCGTACGAGTTGCGGAGCTTGCAATTTACTCCATAAATTTCAACAAAGCTCTCCAGTATCTCAAACAAGACGGATTCATATGGATTGCTTCAAGTATCCATCTTATAGGACTTGTAGATGGCTCCAGATTGGATATAGCTCCAGAACCTTCTGTCAGCCGTCTAGCAAGCAAATGCATCTGGAAAAATAGTTCGGCAGGCCTACTCTCTGCAAGACATAATGAAGCCAAAGCATGAATGGGATAAGCATAATGCAGCATGTTGGATTAAGTTACAGTTCTTTATAATGCCATCTGACACTGATCCACAAATTTGGATAGTGCTCATAGTTTCCAAGCAGCAGCGAAACAATCCACCAAAGAGTAACAATACAATAATAGCTTCCTGTCTTTTTGCTACGAAGAGTAACGGTACAAATAGGTAGTCCCTGTCAGTTTCGGTCTTGTCAAAAACAAAGAGCCTTGAAGAGCACTATGATCTACTGAGGTATTAAGTGCACCACAATTAGAAACATGCTTTAATGGAAGCGCAAGATCTTAAAAAGTGTGTGTGCACATATGTAATTCAAGACAAAATAACTAAGTATAAATAACAAGTACAAGGGTAGAGCAATCTGAAAAACTACAAATAAGTGAAATAAATGAAGTAAAAACCATGTCAATCAAGTTAAAAGACCATCTTAAATTTAAATCGCTACTCAGATGTAATATTTTTTTTATATGTTAAAATTTAAAACTCTACTATCGTCATAAGATAGAAGTAAGGTCTGCGTACACTTTACCTTCCCCAGACCCCACTTGTGAGATTTCACTTGGTTTGTTGTTGTTGTAAAGGGGTGAAGCAATCTGGAGCCATCTACAAGTCCTATAAACCATCCATCTTAAAGGGGTCAAACAAGACGGATGCATATCAGATTTTCCGACCAATCTAGGAGTAGCAGAAACTTCATCCACCAAGGAGATTTCGAACTTCCATTCTCCTATATCAAGATTAATCTTACCAGGTGTTTTGGCTTCAGTGTTCCTTATGCATAGATGATTGACATGTTTTATATCTTCATCAACCCCAACATAGCCACCACAAAATTCACCAACAGTTTTAAAGGTATCTAGTGACCAAGCATGAAGCGGGATGTCGAATGCTTTGATCCATCTGAGTTCCGACCTCTTGCTTGCCAGATCTGTACCGGCCACCGGTGTCCACCACTCCAATGACAATTTTCTTCCGTTCCAATGCCTTTCACCCACATTGATGGATACTTGAAGCAATCCATATGAGATGGATACTTGAAGCAATCCAAGATCATAGCAGAGAGGTTGAAAGGGGTGATATGGAAGCTAGTGTCAGGACATCAAAATGCTTTTATCAAATCAAGGCAGATCATTGATGCAGCTCTAATAGCCAATGAAATATTAGATTGGAAGACGAAGTCTGGCAACATAGTCTACTTTTCAAACTTGACATTGAAAAGGCATTTGACCAACTCAATTGGGCGTACTTGATTAATATACTCAGGAAGATGGGATTTGGAGAACACTGGATTAGATGGATTAAATTTTGTATTACCACAGTGAAGTACTCAATTCTAATCAATGGTGGATCTGTTGGGTTTTTCTCTACCCAAAAAGGCCTCAGACGGGGAGATCCACTGTCACCTTTTTTGTTCATTCTTGATATGGAAGGCCTAAGCAAAATGTTAGACAAAGCTAACCAGTTCCACTGGCCGGAGGGTTTTAAGGTGGGCAATGAAGAGGGCAATTCTGTGATAGTGTCGCATCTGCTATATGCAGGCGACACTTTGATTTTTTGCAG
This sequence comes from Nicotiana tabacum, assembly GCF_000715075.1. Lineage (NCBI taxonomy): Eukaryota > Viridiplantae > Streptophyta > Magnoliopsida > Solanales > Solanaceae > Nicotiana > Nicotiana tabacum. Next base: position 92,029 of record NC_134091.1, read on the forward strand.
AGCTGAAAAATCACAGGTTCTATATCTTAATCTCACTCTAATGATCTTTGAAGCTATTTCAGGCCTACACATGACATGCTGAAAAGCACCATCTATCCTGTTTACACAGTCCCAAATCTGGATGAGCTTGCAGAGGTTATGTGCTGTAAAGTGGAATCTTTCCCTACATCATATCTGGGGCTCCCATTGGGAGCTAGATACAAGTCTCAAGGCATCTGAAATGGTGTGATTGAAAAATTTGAAAGAAAACTAGCTTCCTGAAAAATGCAATACCTATCCTTTGGAGGCAGATTTACACTCATCAATAGTATGCTAGATAGCATACCTACATATTTCATGTCCTTATTCCCAATCCCAGCTAAGGTACAAAGGAGACTTGATCAATTAAGAAGAGATTTTTTAGAGGAAGGCAAAAGTGACACTCACAAGTTCCATCTGGTTAAATAACCAAGAGTTATTCTTCCTAAGAACCATGGAGGGCTAGGGATAAAGGATCTTGCCTTGCATAACAAGAGTTTATTGATGAAATGGCATTGGAGGTACAACATGGAAAGTTCAGGGCTATGGAAAGCAGTAATTCAAGCAAAGTATGGGGTGGCAAACAACTGGTGCACTAGGCAGGGGAGAGCTCCACATGGTTCAGGCCCCTGGAAACACATTTCAAAGCTTTGGGGAGAATTCAAGCGCAAGTCATCACTCAAGCTAGGGAATGGGGCTCATATATCTTTCTGGAAAGATAAATGGCTAGGAACAGAGACCCTGAAATATGATTTCCAGCTTTATTTTTACTTGCTAGTAATAAAGATGCAACTATCTCACATTATTGGCAAAATAGTGCTTGGGCTCGACATTTCAGAAGGGACATCCAAGATTGGGAGTTGAATGATCTGTTGGGTTTGCTCAATAAATTATCAGGTGCTAATGTCAACTCCCAGGTGCAGGATAGGTTGGAATAGGGTGAATCAAAGGAGAGAACCTATACTGTCAAAAGAGGATATGACAATCTATGCTCCAAGAAGGAATTGATTGACAAATGGCCATGGAAGCTTATATAGAAAACCAAACTACCTACAAAGTAGCTGACTTTATGTGGACAAGATTGTATGAAGCTTGTCTTACTCAAGACAATCTTAGCAGAAGGAGTATATCGACTGTGAATAGATGTTATATGTGCCAGATGGAATCTGAGTGTGTGAGGCATCTTTTTTTGCATTGTTCAGTAGCAGCTGACATTTGGAGTATGTTTTTAATCAGTTTTTGGACTTGCCTGGGTTATGCCAAACAATATCAAGGAAGCTTATGAGAGTTGTGTTCATGGAGAGTTGGGAAATCTATCAAAAAGACTTGTCAATGGTAACTGGTGTTATTTTTTGGAGTATTTGGAATGAAAGGAACCGTGGATGTTTTGATGGGATTTCAACTCCCAACCTGACTCTTAAAGCCACTTGTTTAATTAAATTATTTAGTTGGTTCAACCAGGAACCTGTAACTAGTGCTGAACTATTTCTGATTGTCTGCTCCTTAATTGTCCTGTAAGTTTTTGTATATGAGCAGACAATACCTTTATGTTGTAATTTTTGCTATGCATCTTCTTGATGCCATTTAATTGAAATTCCCATACTTCTAAAAAAAAAAAAAAAAAAACTTATATTCAAATGCCCTGATCAATTTTTTAATCGAGTTTTTTATACTAACATATTCATCCATTGAAACCTTGCTAACAATTAACATATCGCTTATAAGAACATTTATAGTTTTGTACGGTCTCTTCTTTAAAACAGAACCCACAAACCTTATTTTTCCAAAAGGGCAATTCTTTGGCTGGATTGACCCCCAAAAAAAAAACTGCTTTCACTAAGGCGCTGCCTAAGCGAAGCGAATTGCCCAACTTGTGTTGCACCTCGCTTCAGAGCTTCTTAAGTGCACCTTTGACAATACTAATCATTTTACCACAAATTTTGGACAATGATGCACCCGATATTTGGGTACTTATGGAAGATAGGTTTCTCTTTTATTTTATTTTCTTTTCTTTTCAGTTTCTTTGTGTGGTAGTTGCCATAAAGACAAAAGGGTTTCAACTTTCCCAAACATTCTATGTATAAATATCTCTTATTCCCCTTTGGCATATCATGTTTGGCAACTAGCTATGTCCAGAAACACAGGTAAATGGAATGGAATTCAAACGGAAGATGCATATATTAGAAAACCTTGACCGAACACTGTGCGAGAAAGTGAAAGTCCCAGATCAGAATTTTCAACCCCAAATGTATGTCCACATCATATTTAAAAAGCATAAAATATAAAGATTAAGTAGGCTAGTGAAAGTCTCAGATCAGAATTTTCAACCCCAAATGTAGGTCCACATCATATTTAAAAAGCATAAAATATAAAGATTAAGCAGGGTCGCACTCTGGCAAGAATGGACTAAGAGGTCAGCTACTCACTATTACTGGATACTGCACTCAGTATTGAGTCAAGCAACGTTCTCAACCACAGTCCAAACTTAACTGTATAAAACAAAACTGAATTACAAAGGGATAAAATATCAAACCTGGTGGCCAAGATGACCATTCCTCAATGAGGTTTTTTTCCCACTTTGATTCAGAGCCGAGGCTAGCTTCTGCTTGCGCCAGTAGGAGTGAGACAAAGGGTAATGGCATCGAAGAACTATCTTTTGCTTTTTTCAGACTTCTAATAGCAAGTGATAGAAACTCTGAATCGGACTGTTGTCTGGCAATCTCCATGCAAATAGCACCTGAATAATCAAATCTCCATTACCCAACGGGACCATAAATACCATCAGCATTTGATAGACACACAGAGGGAAAGGCAGGAAACCGGATAGAGGGAAACAAAGTGCAGACCATGGAATGCAACCCCCTGGACGCTTATGTGGATTCTCAGGAGAGAAATAGAACTTTTGAAAGGGGTAGAATACCCTTTTGTCCAAATGATGGCTCATCATCTGTGAGGGGGTTGTGAATATGCTAGTTCATAAATGGACAGCAGACTTCTTATGTCTCCAGGAAACAACTTGAAGGGGATTCAGGTATTTTTGTTAGACAAATTTGGGCAAGTAGATGTGGGTCACAAAGCAATGGAGGCCAGCGGCACTAGGGTCTGATTTTGGTTATGTGGGATAGGAGAAATTGGGATAGGGAAATGGTGGCTACGGGGAACACTGTGTCACTATCAAGTTAACTTCTTTGCTACATACTGTTCCTGCTACTTGACAAGTGTGTATGCACCTTATAGTGGCTCCGAAAAAGATCTCTTTAGTGGGAACTTGCTTCTATCATGGGTATTTATAAGGTCCTTGGCTTATTTGCGAGCAAACTCACACAAGTAGAGTTTATAACAGTGTGCAAAACCATAACCAAATAGACTTTATCCTTAAAAGAAGACATGATGAGCTACATGTAAGGACAGTAAAGTTATTTTAGGAGAAGCAATGACCACCCAACATAGGTTAATGGTCTTAGATGTAAAATTCAAAAGTAGAGTGAAAAAGAAGATGACCTGCAAACAATCACGAATTAGGTGGTGGGATTTAAAGGGCGCTAACCAGTAAGCATTTCAAGAAAAACTACGAGAGAAGGGAGCTTGGGACTTAAGGGGGAGGCGGACATCCTAGGATACATTTGTCTAAAGATCTATGACCTCCACACATGAATCTTGGCGGTGGAATGAGGAGGTATAAACAGTTATTAGAGCTAGACGAGAGTGGTACAGGAAGTTGTCAAAGGCAAAAAATGAAGAAACCTTTGAGGAATATAAGAGAGCCAAGAGAGAAGCTAAGAAGGCCAGAAGGAAAGTCCGAGAGAAGCTCTAGATGGCTTGTACCAGAAGCTAGGGATACAAGAAGCGGAGAAAGAAATGTTAAAGATAGCACAACTGAAAGAAAAGAAGGGTAAGGGTTTAAACCAAGTGAAGTGTATTAAAGACGATTCTCAACAAGTGTTGAGAGGAGATACTGAGGTATGGAGAGGCTATTTTGATCAATTGTTCAACTCGAACCAAGAGAGTAACATTTTGGGCCTCCACATGTTTGTGCATAGAGGTAAAGGATGCCATGAAACTTTAGCTACACTCGTAAACTTAGGCCAACAAAGGTAACGGATGCCATGAAAAATTTGAGGATTAGAAAAGCTTGTGGTCCAGCTAGTATCTCCATCGAGGTTTGGAAGTGTCTTGGAGAGGTTGGAGTAGAACGGTTCACCAAGCTATTCAATGCTATATTAATATTCCAGATAATTTGAACAGAAGAACAAATCAGTTCAAGATGTTTTAAAGAGAAGAACAAATCAGTTCAAGATGTTACAGCTTATCATGTTATTTCATTTTTTATGAAAAAAGGAATACGTAAATGAGGCAGAAATTATGCTAGAACCATAGAGGCTCTCTAGGATTAGAAGAAGAGCCATACTTTTGGTGTTTTCCTCATTATACAGAAACTCCAGCACTAACTTTGTGTTGCTTTTAAATAAAGTTATTACCTTTTCAGAAGGAAACAAAAAAAAAAGAGGGCTCATCATTTGTTACTTGTATATTTTTTGTACACCCATGAGATTCCAATTTGTATAGACGATTGGCTGTCTTTTGAAGAGAACCATATTTTGTCCTAAGTTCTATAATTTTTGTCTACCAATTAATTGTATACCAAATATTTTCTTACAACATCAATACAAGTATTATATTATCAAAAGAAAAAAAGAACTAGAGAGAGGAAGATCCCATTTTACAAGGATATCAAAGAATATAATATTTAAATGCTCATTTCTCAACTTGACCAGTCAAAAGAAATCAAGTGTATTCAATTCTAGAAAATTAAATTTTCAAAAGTATCAGAAATTTGGAATGTCTTCTCTGTTGGCCCAATATATTTGATAGATTCCCCCCATTTCCAATAGTAGGCCATTTAAAATTTGAAGTAATTATTTGCAATTACCACCCAAAAGAAAGGGAGTTAAAGTTCAGGAAATGTTACCATGGCTGAGAAAAAGGCAACTCTCACCACCAGCTAACGAGCAAGCTTGCGCAAGTGACTCTTCTGCGTCAATAAATTCCCCATTCCAAACTGCAGTTAGACCTTGAACCAAATTATATATAGCAATCCACATGTTCCACGAAGTCTTTATCTCTTTGCAACACTCTTGAAAGGCCAAGGCTAGTGCACTGGAATCTGAGTGCAGCTTGTATTGACTTTCAAGAAACTTAAGGCAAATCCAACCAATATGATAATCAGTTTTGAGCTCCAAGCACCTAACGTACTCTTCACGAAGCCCAATATAATTACCTTCCACAGCATAGGCACGACACAGTAGCAAGTGTGCAAAGAAGAGGTAGTTATCTGAAAGCTGCATCTCTAGAGCACTTTTTGCACGCATAATGCAATTGAAATTATTCCCACATTGCAAACTAACCTCCGCAGCACAAAGCAGAAGCTGGAACTTTTGGTATTGGTACGAAATGTCTTCCTTCGCATAAAGCTCATTTTGAAGAGCCACACTTATTAACCGCTCAAGAACAACACACATGTTATGCGGAAATTTCTCCTCCCGCACCTTTTGCAGATAGTTTAGTATAAGCAGGTAATAGGAAGTATGGTCCCAAGGCTGCTGATGGACACACCTATAAAGATAAAGAGTCGAATTAGATGCACGGAACAGCTTTGGCATATATGTCATGGACAAAAATTCCATGTCTTCCTCCATTGCATCAGGAGTATCAGATTCATATATCAATAAAGCAAGCTGCACATAGTGTATAATAGAAATAAATTTTCATAAATGAAGTCAGAAGCCACGTGGATAAAGAACAGTACTTCTGCAGCAGCTGGATAGTTTTGCACCCCGATGTCAAACTTTCTCTACAGATGAACATGGGTAATGTCTTCTTGCTGCTCCCCATAGTACAGCAAGCAACTGCTCCAGCACCAAAAATCTCAACACTGGATTTAACACCTTCCTGCTTCAGATGTTCGGAAGGATCCACTATGAAGCATCGAGCTGAAATGTGAACATCTTTCCATTCTTCGCTGGATAATAATAGATAACCAAGAAGGTTCCTATTCACCAGAATATTACAGCAGATCAATCAACTTTGATCATCATACTAAGAGCAGAAATTGCAACTTTACATATGGTAAGAATTTTCAAATAGGGAATAGCAAATCAACAATACATTTGCTAAATTCTATCAAGTATCAAGATCAATATGGCAAGTAATTCAAACGAACTAGCCCATAATTGAAATTTACAATTATTGGAAAACAAGAATGAAAATTATGAACAGAACAAATCAATTGTGCAAAATGAGAGAAAACTGACCAATGATATTCAGCAAGAATGCTTGAACATGACGAACAGGGCAACGATGTGAATATTTCAAAGGGTGGGGGAATCCACCCCACCCCGACCCCCAAGTTAAAAGAAAACCGTGGACAACTGGACATTGATGTGTAACTTAAGTGAAGCTATGGAAAGATTGAATTTTTTGCAGGAGTTAACTTAGAAAGTGACAGGCTGACACCAAGAGCCATAACTTTCATAATTTATTTATTTTTTAGAAACTGACAGGCTGGCACCAAGAGCCATAACTTTCATAATTTATTTATTTTCTTTTTATAACAATAGTGTCCATACCAACTTACACACACCTCGACCAATCGAACCTACTATCTCCCATTAGTAACTCAGCTCATCAAGGCTTAGATAACGGGACGAATTCACCGAGCATTTTTTTTGCATCTTGCTGAGATTTGAACCTTGGACTCCCATGGTCCATTTAAATTTCATTGACCACTAGACCACACCCTTGTGTGCAAAGCCATAACTTTTTCATAATTTACATTAATAAGGACGAAGTTTCAACATATTAGACAATCAAAAGGTAGAAGCAATTTGCTGCTTGCAGTTGTGAAAAGTACTCTTTTTTTTTAATAACCAATAAAATCCCAAAGGCTAGTGGCTCAAGGTTTGAAACTCGATGGAAAATGGGTCCATCCCTCTACTTCTCTCCACTTAAATACCAAGTTTTTGTCTATGGTAGCGCTCGAACTCGTGACATGTGCCTAAACCACATATCACCAATGTGTTTTTACCACTAGACAAACACCTGGAGGCTATAAAAAGTACTTTGTTACTTGCCAAATAAAAGGAACACCTTCCACTAAAAAAGTACTGCCAATAACTTATACTTATAATGTGGAAATCTTGCTCCTCCTACAAACCAACAGTACGTCTATGAAGAAAGCAATGTAGTTCTTGGATTATTCCTATACCACATTAAAGTGGGAAGTTTTTCCAAAGGCCAGTCTTAAGTTTTAGACATTGTGAGAATGCACAGGAGAAAATATTATTAATTAATATTGACTATGTTGCAATAAGCTCTATTTATATGTATACGTAACACATAACCTACTCCTATTACATAAGGGACTAGGACTAATTACATACATTCACATAACTATTCTAACACTCCCCCTCAAGCTGGTGCATATAAATCATATGTACCGAGCTTGTTACATATGTAGTTAATACGAGGACCAGTGAGGGACTTGGTGAAAATATCTGCAAGCTGATCATTTGACTTCACAAACTTTGTAGCAATATCTCCCGAGAGTATCTTTTCTCTAACAAAGTGACAGTTAATCTCAATGTGTTTAGTTCTCTCATGGAACACTGGATTTGACGCAATATGAAGAGCAGCTTGATTATCACATACAAGTCTCGTCTGACTAATCTCACCAAATTTTAACTCCTTGAGCAACTGTTTGATCCAAATTAGCTCACATGTCGCCATAGCCATTGCTCGATATTCTGCTTCTGCACTAGACAGAGCAACCACATTACACTAGACTTGTGGGCCCATAACCCACAGGTCCCAGGATCAAAACCTGGCTCTAATACCATATTAAATGGACCTTGGGTCTAACTCAACCCCAAAAGCTAGCTCAAGAGGTGAGGATTGCCCAAGTCCATATAAGGAGACCACCCATCCCCTTCATTGTCGATGTGGGACTCAACATCCCCTCTCACGTCCAGGACTGGACATCTGGAGCGTGGATAATTATGGGGGCCCAACATCGGAAAATCGGTATGGGTCCTGCTCTGATACCATGTGAGAATGCACGGGAGAAAATATTATTGATTAATATTGACTATGTTACAATAAGCCCTATTTAATGTATACATAACACATAACTTACTCCTATTACATAAGGGACTAGGAGTAATTACATACATTCACATAATTATTCTAACAGACATAATAATGGGCATTGTGAAGATCAAGTAGAAAATTTTTCGGAAAATTAGATTTATGGGATAAACATTCTACAATTAGGTCTTTCTTCTCTTTTTTTGAGAAAAACATAGGTTTTTCTTCTCCTCCACAACCTCCTCAACTCCTTTTCAATAACAATTTCTCCTTAAACAACTTAAATGCCATTAAATTGGAATATTCAAGGTAAGTTTTTGGACTGATTTTACATACCTTGATGCTGAAGTGAAATGGGCATCCAGTTCATGCATGTTTTTACATATCATGTCCAAAATTATATCTAGTATTAAAGATGCCCTGATTGAAAATCTTTGGACTTCCTGTCAAGTGTACGATGTCCCACCAGAGCAACATTATGTATTGCAGTTCTGTTCATTTGTGTTCAATATTTCTTCTGATTACAAATTTCCGGATAACTTAAAAACACTGACAAGTCCCAAGGTAGCATAAGTTATTTGGCTTATGTATCTGAGTCAAAAGACTTGGATCTTAACATGCTATAGTCCTTATAGACCAGGCTATTGAAGAGGGTGGATCCGGAATTTCCATACTTATTAATCTAGATTCTGATAGAGCCAAGAAAGGTCTGCTTGTTACATAGCGGCTAGAGAAGTAATCTTGACGACAGGAATTTGAGAACGAAAATCAAATAAGTCAGTTGGTTCTTCATGTGCAAGTGTTCGGGTAGAAAAGTGAACCATCTACTAGTGCATTGCAAGGTGGCCAGTCAACTATGGTGGACAGCCCTGAATTTGTATGCAGTATAGGGAGCAATACTTGAGACAGTGGAGGAGGAATGTATCGTTGGGTATTCATGTGAAGAAGAAAACAATGTAATGCGTGGAATGTCACCCCTTTATCACTTATGTGGGTACTGGGTAATTTGGAGGAAAACGAACAAAAAGCTTTTGAAGTGTTGGAATATGACTTGCACATATTAGGACATCTCTTCTGTTGTTTATTAGCTTTTTGTTCTTTCCAAGTTCATTTGAGCCCTCTACTAGTAAAAACAGCTGTACTGCCAAAACTTGTTGACACCAACACTGCTCTATGATGGGTCTCATGTAACTTGGAACATGCATGTACAAATACTCATTTTGCATCCGTCTCAGCGAGGAGCTTAATTGAGCTCCTTCGAATTGACAGGAGAAACCACTATAACTCATGCTAGTTTCGTCAAACACAAACGGACTTGAGCACAACCAATAAATTTCTTCTGGCTAAAACCACGGCAAGAAAATCTTTTGTTTTTCAAAAAAAAAAAAACAGATGCTTTCTAATATAAAAACAGAATCTCACGCTTCTTTTCTAACTTCAATCAGGAAGAGCCACCAAAATTGCATTCAAAATTAGCCAACCCTTCAATCTCAAGGAAATCACAATTCAAATAAATGGAGAAAAAACATTAACGTGAAGCGCTACGAACAATCACAATTCACTAGTTCATGCACAGAGTGGGAGAACATGAAAATGCAGCTGCTCAGGTGACCACCTTATCAAATTACTGTTTGGAGAAACATGAAGAGCTCTTCTTAGATAATTGACTCCCTTCTGAACTCCTAAGCAGTCGTTAGATCCATGTTTGACCTAAAATCCCGATAAGAAAATCCTGATTTACACTTAGCGGCCCAACATCAAGTCATAAGAGGCAACTGAAATAGAAGACTTACTAGTAAGCCAAGTGTGGCTAGGAAATCCAGTGCAGCAATCTCTTTGCTAGATGAAAGAGACTCACGAACACTTGAAACAACTGAGTCAAGCTGATGACTTTCATCTAATGCATGAATAGCAGATGCTACAAGCCTAACTTGTGAACTCTCGAAGGCTCTTCTGGGTAGTTGCAAAATGTTTCTAATAGCTAATTCCTGCCCTAACATATGATACACTAATCTACAGATGAAACTGATGGAGGCAGCAGCCAATGAATGTTCTGTTGGTAAAGCAGATGAGGCGAGCCTTTTTGCCACTGAAAGAGCAAGGTCATACTTGCCAAGTTTCCAATAAGAAAGCGCATAAAGCTGCAAACCTTCTACATCCAGAAGACCTAGCGAAAATGGAATTTACAGGTTTAAGAGACCAAACATCGCCATAGCACTCTAGATTGGATGAGAGCAAAAGCATGCAAGCAGGAAAGGGAAAATTCAAAATAAATTTTTATACAAGAAGCTACTCCATGATTTCAGCAAAACCAGCTAAAGTGAACTCTAAGACATACCAATGCCTAACATCTGCACCAATAAGAAGTTCAGCACTCGTGTAAAATTTTAATTCATAATCATTATTTGATCACAGACAAGCAGCACACTAATGCTTCACCATGATAGTTTTTTATTGTTTTCTTCACAAAGATATTTTTCTTTAGCAGAAAACAGAAGAGTAGTTTCTCACTGGGAACGACTAATGCCGTTATGATCAAGAATCATACCTTTGTTTTCCAAATATTTACATTCTTGGATAGCTGCATCAGCATTTCCTGCCTGTATGGATAGCATTTCAGAACTTGCATAAAATAGAGTTAATCAAAGCACCCATAAATAGTGAGAAAAAAAGAGAGTAGCATTGCAAATTGGATCTGAAGTAAAACAAGTTGAACCTGAAAAGATGTGATAAAGTATATTACCATACAGAGCGACCTGGTCAAATTAATAGATATATCTGCTGGATACGATTTTGAAACTCTTCCTGCAAAAACTCTGGCAGCAAGGCGTGCCAGTCTATACGAGGCAACAGCACTTTCATAATCACCTCGTGCCTCACAAACTAGCCCTTTCAGATTGTGAGATTCAGGATACTGAGGTGCACGCTGCAAAGCCTGCTGGATGGCTCCAAATGCCTGGTATAACAATTATAAAAACTTAGACTCAATGCTATCCAACTACCTTCACAAGGTAGGGGTAAGGCTTGCGTATACACTACCCTCCCACACCCCATTTGTGAGATTACACTGGATTTGTTGTTATTGTTGCTGTTATAGACTCAATGCTATCCGAAGTATTCCCTTGTCAATTACTCAGAGCCTAAACAGACAAGAATCGATTGTAAACTGAGTGCTTAAGTACCTCTGGAGATTGCAGATAACCAGACTGCAGAGCAAGCTTAACTAGACCAGTTTGGAATTCTGCAAGCTATTCATACACAGGCACTGTAAGAACCTCCAAATTGGACAATGAACAACTGGAAAAAACCATATCGCCTGTATATAGGTTTGTATCTGAACTCTAAAGTTTGTTTTCAGAAGCATCATGATGCTCACCTGATACAAACTTTAGATACAAACGCAACATGAAAAACTCCCAGACAAGGTGAAAATTCAAACATCTTGTTAAAAAAAAGGTGAAAGTTCAAAAAAATTCTGAAAACAACACTGAAAGAGAGAAATGTACTGGAAAGATCTGAACCGCCCGAAGACAGCACTCGTAAGCCTCGTCTGGTTTCAGATTCCTGTTTAAGAAGCGTATTCAGCTTTATATTTCACATAAAAGGTGTAAATGCATCATTGTTTATGTTCTTTTATATAACATAAATGAATTTACCTTGCAGCAGCATCAGCTGACATGCCTGCCCATGGCAATGAAAGTGAAGGATCAATACTTCTTGCACGATCAAATGCTAGCTGAGCCAATTGACTTTTCCCCTCCAGCCGATAAAGCTATAAATACTCAACTTTAGACGACTCTAATCATCTCACATGGATCAATCAATTTACATAACAACCCCAACCTTAATCTACAGTATGAGGACTTGCAATGCTGAATAGTTCAGCACATTGGAGAAGGAGAACCCCAAAAAAAAAAATTGAAAAAGAGGGACGCAGGCGAAAGAAAGAAAAAAAACAAGTGAACAGCCAGAACCTGATCATTTTTACTTTTTGTTGCAGATATGAATACAGTAATAATTTCATTGTCAAAAAGAGAAGATGAATACACTAATAATTTATTGATGTTGTATATGATATTCTCTTATATTAGAAGGCACAGTTGAGCTACTTGAGCTATCTGTGTCATCAACATGCTCGCTTGTCTGGCCCATAATAGCCCCTCTTTGTTGATCAAGTTTCAAGACTAGCCCACAAAACCTGATGATTCATGGTACTACGTGGAAGAAGTCATGCAACTTTTGCCTTAAGCATGTGGTGTCCACAGGGGGGTATTTAGGGTGGCGGAAGGGGGTTCACCCGAACCCCCTTCACCGAAAAATTACACCGTATATATAAGACAAAATCTATTTTTTACCTGTATATATTAAGTTTTGAATCCCCTTGACATAGCCTAAAAGTATAGCTTAGTGGTCAAGGGGGTTCAAAACCTTACTACAATCTTTTTTAACTTTTTTTTTGAACCCCCTTCGCGGAGATCCTGTCTCCGCCACTGGGTGTCCAGATCCAACTTTTAAAAAGAATTAATCCAAATAATAGCTCGTCCAACTGCTTAAACTAAAAATAGCCATGGAGTATAATATATAAATAATTTATGTATTATATATGTATAACCTATGTATATGTCTAAAAAAAGTAATCAGTAAATATGACCTGACATTTGTGTAAAGATCCCAACTTTCAATGACACCTAAGGTTCCAAAAAAAATTGCTTAACATATTATCTGACACCTCATACTTACATGTTGCATTTACGGTTACATGCCGGCCAAATCGAGGGCTGCTTATTAACCTCCAATTAACTATTGCTCAATAAAACTTTAGTTTGTAGTAGTTATTGGATGTCAATTTAGACGTGCAACTTCTCGTGGTGATTAAGCCAATTAAGATGAGGTTTTTCTCTGAACTTTGTCTATTTATTCTTAGGTTCGTAATTTGCTAAGGACTATCATGGAATAGAAATGATACTTGCTCCTCCAACCAGAAATGAGTAAGTTTTTCTTTTAAATCTCAATTTATCTAATAAAAATAGTAGACAAATAAACTCTTTCATCCTTCACAATCAACAAAATTGAATTCGTTCCTACTATGGCTTTTATAATTTTGTGTGAATTTTATAAGGACTTAATTGAAAACGCAGTGGTGTATAAAAGAGAATATCATTGGTAAAGGATAACATCCTTATTTTTAGTATAACCCAAATTCGCTATACTAAGCTCCCGTTTAGCCATAAATTTTGGTAACCTTTTTTCAAATAAAATTTAAAAGTATTGTTTGTTCATGGAATATGATCAGTTTTTAAAAAAAAAATTGCTTTTCTTTTTTCAAATTCCCAAAATCTAGTTTAGAGTAGCTTTTGGGTGAGATTTTTTCGTCCACTCACAAAACTTCAAGTTCTTTTCAAATAAAATGCATGTCCAAACACAGTTTCAACTTTCAAACCCAATTTTAAAAATATTTTTTTCAAGTTTCAACCAAATATATGTCCAAACGCTAGCTAAGTTTTTACATTAATATTAATATTCCATAACATAGAACTTATTTAAGATATCATAAGAAGACAAAATACGTGAACATCAGCAAATAGGAAGATCGGAGTACCAAAACCGATTATAATGTATTTGCTTACTTTGTTTTTGTCTTTTTTCCAAATTTTAAATTAAACGTTTGGATAGTAAATTAATATTTTATTTTGAAAGAGGAAACCTTAAATGACCATTATTTCAAAAAAAAAATTATATTCCTATTTTTAGATAGTATTTTAATAAGTTAATAAATAATTGAATAGTTTCACATATTAGCAAACTGAATTTACTTTTCTAAACCTTGATTATTGACTCTGTTCACAAATATAGTGAACGTAAATTCTAAAAACTAGAGTTGCAATTGGGTTTTAGGAAATTTTTCTGCTATTCCATTTTTTTAAAACTTCGATAAAGTTAACAGGTACAAAAAGAAGCAATAGTTGTTTTCTGTACTTTTTAGTGATTTGGAAGGATGTTTTTTGTACTAATATTGAACACTTTCCCTTATGGTTTCCTAGGTTAGCAACAATAATCTTACAAGTGAGGTCTGGGGAGGATAGTATGTACGCAGACCTATCCCTATCAGGTACAAAGGCTATTTTCGATAAACCCTCGGCTCAGGCATAATTTCCTAGGTTAGCAACTTCAAGTGATATTCTAGACGTTGTTTTTCTTTATTAGAGTTTAAACATTTTGCATTCATTAGGTGTATATTTATATTAAAATTGATTTTAAATAGTTAACATAATATAGCAAGCACTGTAACATATAACAATTTTATTTTATAAAAAATTAATTCATCTATTGAACAAATTCATCTATGAAAAATATAATGTATTTATCTTGCATATATTTGAAAGGAATAAGAAAAGATTAAAGAAGAATACACATCAAATTTGTTAAATAGATTAAATTAAAAATGTGCCACTTAAAATAAGAAAACAAAATTAGTTTTTTACATTGTTATTCTTCTCTACTACTCATGCTACTATATTACGATATTGCAGCAAAAGAAACTTGATGCAACTAATTCATCCGGATGATGTGGCTTGTATAAGCCTATTCTGACTAAACATAGAGGGGTAGGGACCGATGTGATTGTCCTTTTGAACAAAATATTTACACATATATATGTTAGTACTTATACCTGTTACTCAAGGTTCATTGTAAGGTAGATGCCTAAAAAGGGTCATGAAATTACAAAAAGAACCAAGGCATGTTTTGATTTTATCCCCTTCGCCTCTTGCAATAGTCATCGTTCCTCACGACAATTTTGTTAATATGAATTTTAATATTTTATACCGAATAAAAAAGTTGATGCTACCTATTGGTTTCGGGCACATTTGGTATATTATTCATGGAGAAATGGGTGCAGAACACACATCTCGACCTCAGAGATTTTTGCGAGACTAAGAAATTTTCAAAAATCTTGATGCTGGTGTTTTTAATCGTACACAAACGTTCCTCTTTGGAAAATTTAAAGTCAATACATGGAGGTCTTTTAATTTTCTGTATCCATTATCTAGAGATTGATTTAACGATGCTTTTTCCTCAGTCACATTTATGCTTAAGAGTTGCTGAATCTCATATGCATTCAAAGCTAAAAGAAGTTATCATGCTTGTAAGTGCTGCTTTATGTCATTTCTTTAATATATTCTCTTATGCCTGTAAGTGTTGCTCTATGTTATTTCTTTATCAATATATTCTTACTTCAGCTAGAGTAAAGGTTTATATATCCATACAGTAGGTTTAAAGGGGTTCTATTATGCCATTCACAGATTTTTTTAATGATTTTATTAACAATGGAGATAGTTATGGACCAAGAGGTTGTGAGTTCGAGTCTCCCCAAGATCAAGGTGGGAAGTTCTTGGAGGGAAGGGTGCCAGGGGTCTATTTGGAAACAGCCTCTCTACCCCAGGGTAGGGGTAAGGTCTGCGTACACACTACCCTCCCCAGACCCCACTAAGTGGGATTATACTGGGTGGTGGTTGTTGTTGTTGTTGGAGATAGTTATCAACATGGTTTTTGAAGCAGAGGAAAATTGGAGCACTAATGAAAGCAATTTCTTTCTGACCCTCGTTTTCTGAATATGTGCGCTTATACAATTCAGTTGATCATTTTGTACCAAGTATACAAACCTATTTGACAAAAGAAGAAAGCTACAATTAAGACAATAAACTTACCTTACCTTCTTTGCGTTTAGCACTGCTTTTGACATTGTATAAAATCATTGAATACATATGTTTAAAATTTTCTTTCCAGGGTAAATATATACGAGGAAAACTTTTTAAATGGTGCAGCGAAAGTACAGTTATCTTGCACAACAAGGATAAATACAAATCTGTCTCTATGCATGTTGTATTTTCCTTGTTCCTTCATTTTCACGTTTTGATATATTTTGGTAAGCACTTTTCAGTATTAGAATGAACAAGTTGAAGAAGTGAGATACCCTGTTGTTATATTACAGTTTTTATTCATTTGAGTATATTAAGGCTAGCTCATATGGCAACTAACTCTTGCATGTTAAATACATTTTAGGTTTGGATACGCAATAACATGTGAAAATGACATAATAGTTACTGGCTTGAAGATGATACCAATGTTGGTAAGCTCCCATTCTGTTTTTTCTTGCTTGATACTACATCTAATTTACTAATGACAATTTAGTTGTTTTGTATCTCCAACTATCTTTTGTGTTTGTAACCATCTACAACTTTGAACAGTGGCAGCAACATAATCCAAAAGCACTAAATCACTAAGTTACTATTAATTGACACTTGATTAACTACTAACTGCTACAAGCAACTTCTTAGGGAAAAAAGAAACTCAACAATTTCTCTATGATCATTGGGCCCGGGTGCAGCCGGGGCTACTCCCAACTAGTGGTTCTATAAATGACACAGAATCATCAATACTAACAGGAACTTTGTGAATGCTTAAAAAGTTGAAAATTATTTTCAACAGGACAAACTTATTTACCTCTCCTTCAAATGCTCTCTTATTCCTCTCCCTCCAAAGTACCCACATAAGGGGACCAACATCACGCTCTGCGTCACCTTCGCCTTCTTCTGAAAGACATCTATGCAACACGTCTTTCATTGTACTCAAAGTTGATCGCTATATTCCGAACAGGTTTAGTTTTGTCCACAACAATTGCCTTGCAACTAGCAGTGTACTGGTAAATTGTTCATATCTTCTCCCGCTCTTTTGCACATAAAGAACCAAATAATATACATTACCTTATGTGCAGAATGTCCGCAATTAGGATCACCCCACTTGTTGTCATCCATGTGAACAAGCACCTGTCTCGCACTCTAGTAAACTCAACTAATAGATATAGGAAGCACGAGTTCTCTATTTTTAATAACCTATCATAGAAGAACTTCACGAGAACATCTCACTTCCCCAACCTCTACATTTTCAGGTGTTCTGCTCCATTTATGTAATGTTATGTTTGTATAATAGCTCATGACTCTTTGAAATTCTATAACCTCCCAGTATCGTAAATGTTTCCTAAATCTCAAATCCCAAAGAGCACCTTCCTGCTTTCTCTACATAACAAATTGTTGTCTCCTCCTACCTCAATATGTTGAAGTTTGTTGAGAAGGTAACACTTAAACTGATGTCTCTGCACCACCTATGCTTCCAATTCCAGCTTTAAAGGTGATATTGTCGATGAACTCTCCACGTACCTTCATAATGTTCCCCCATAATCTGTAACCATAAGGTAGTGTGATGTTTCCAGTCCACCACCGTTTTGAGTACCATATGTTTCTACTATCAGTCCTTTGAATGTTCTATATTGTTAGAATTCTATATTGGTTGGGGGTATGAGTTGCAATCTTTTTTTATGATTTTGAACAATTCTTAACTCATGACATAACTTCTGCAATTGCGTTAAATCCACGATTCATTTTTCTTAACATAGTATCAAAGCCAGACACCTTAATGTTGGGTTGTCAAGGTCGAGCCAAACATCCTATGTTATACTATCCAAGCTCCAAATGTCCAGCCCTGGGCATTCGAGGTTGTTAGAGACCTTACATTGGTTGAGAGTATGGGTTGTAATATCATATCATACAGAGAATATTACAAGTGTGAACACTTTTAGTTAAAAGCTGATTCACCATAATATCCTTTACTAGCTAATATACCATTTTGCTCTTGACCCAAAAGAAACCTTACTCTTCAGCTTTTAGCATCTAAGATGGTGGTTAGCTGTGTTATAAATTTAAATAACTTTTGAATCGCGGTTATCGAATTTATTGTAGCCGTTCCAGCTTTTATGTAGAGGTTATATGAGTTTGTCTGTTACTCTTTTTTATGTTCTCTTCTTTCAGCTTCCATCTGTTAAGACTGAGCACTTCAAGTCAGTCAGCTTTATCTCTTTGTCCTTTGTCAAATTATTATCTGCTTTTCCCTTTAAAATACTCACTGCTTGGTGTCCTCTCAACACCTTCTGCAAAAAAGGTACACCACTTATATGTTAATTTCTTCATTTCAATCTTTTATGTTAGTCTTTTCATTTTCATTGTCTATCGTAATTTTCTTTGTACTTTCTCTTTGACAACTTTATATAAGTTAGTACTACTTGACATCTTTCAAGACTACTTTTGTAAATAAGGACCAAAGTAATCTGTGCAGAAAGTAACAAAAATAAAGCATGATCACAAAAACTTTCTTTATTCCCCCATGGTATTATTACAGAAGAAAGTAAAATATTTTTTTTGTTTAGAAAGATAAACTTTATAATTAAAGATACTTCTATTCGGACTCTTTAGATGACTTAACCTTTTCCACTCTTGCCTTTGTTTTTCTTTCTTTACATTTTTCGGCTTTTTCCCCTATGTTACTCCTAAGATTAGTCAAGGCAGAAGTTTTTGCATATCCACAGTGATTCGAGCTCAATAATTCTTTGTTGGTCCCGAGGAACTTAGAACTGAGGTATTTTGATACGCATAGAGATGGTATTTGATGGATTATGGATGTCCATTTTACTTGGAAAATGCAGAACACCATAGAAAATGATAGAAACATGAAAACCACAAAACTTACGACAATTTATAAGGCAAGATACCATATTCAAGCTACGGATATCAATGAAAAAATATCATGTGATAATTAGCTTTAACTCCGTTTTTTTAGAATGATATTGATTTTTTCTATCCGGTATGGGTGTCAAATTGACAATTTGCTATTAAGCCTTAATATTTTATTACACTCCTAATAGGTTACCGGGATTATTGTATCACGAAATTGATAAATCTTATACAGTTTGGTATTTAGAAGTTATACTAATTGTAACTAACAATAGAGTGATACATTTCGGTTGCACTTGTACATATACAATGCAACTAATATTCTTGTGTCAAAAATACACATATGAAAGGCTCATAAGTTTGAATCACACAAAGGATATCTCTACGGGCAATTATGATTTATATATATCAATTGAATCTTTTGATGTCAATAACTATTAAGTATCTACTACTTTTATTCGACAATAGCTTCTTGAAATGTATACCACTGTAAAAAGGCGAAGGTTACAATTCCTTAAAGACATGGCACAAACTTTAAGACATGAAGCATTTGTAACCATAGCCGACGTTGCTCATATTCAAATTTAAACCATGTGTTGCTAAATATCACAAACAAGAAAACTTTTATGTTGAATATTTGATATTCAGTTTGAGCTTGCACTTTCTCCTTTCTAACTTCGTGTAACTCAGCGCACACTTATTTTAACATTATTTCTATCATTTTAAGAAATTTGTAATTAGCATGGAATACACGTGTAATGCATGTGTTGGAAAACTAATCTGTATATAGTCTTGGGAAACCTGCAAGATTGAGAGCTGACTTTTGGAGTCGAGTCATGTCGAAGGTAAATTTTTCTTAACATTCCTTAGCGAACCTCCCGAGCTACTTCCCAATAAGGCTTTCTTGAACATCCTCAAATATTGCACTCCACACCCTTCATACCTTATAGGGCTTGTAGCCACATTCTAGTTCATTAAATGACATTTTATCCCCTTTTCTATGCCCCACAAGAAATTCCGTTGAAGCCTCTTCAGTAACGCTTGCCATTGCGACCATAAATGACATTTAATTGTTTGGGGTGTTTGAAGGACATTTAATCGTTTACTTTTGGGTAGACAGGAAGCAATCTTTCCTTATCTCTCAGTTTGGATTCCTAGAGTACCAAGAAAGGTGTGCTTCTTCACATGTCTAGCTACGAGGGGGTGATTCTAATGGCTGAGAATTTGAGGAAGAGGAAAGTTACAAGTGTCAGTTGGTTTCATGTGCAAGTGCTCGGGCGAAGATTTAGATTGCCGTCTTTTATATTGTCAGATTGCATTTTGTTTGTGATGTGAAGTATTGGGTTGGTTTGGACTTCAGTGGGTGATGTCGGTGATGTCAGGCACAGTAAAGGAGTAATGTTCAGCTGCACATTCAGAAGGAGGAGAAAAAGACGCAAACCTTGGGATGTCGCTCCACTTGCAATCATGTGGATCATTTGGAGAGAGAGAAATAGGAGAGCTTTTGATGGAATCGAGAAGGACTTTATACATTTGAGGAGTAGCTTGTTTTCTCTTATTATGTTGTGGTGTACCCATGAGATTTCTTTAAGCATAGAAGGATTGAGTGTCCTTCATACATACGCACTACGCATGATATTTAAGTAAAGAAGGGTAGAGAGGTAGGCCCATCACCGCGAGTTCCGAAGGCTACGGTTGGTGGCAATCACGGTTTTATATTATTTTAACTAACAATAATTAGGGATGACAATTTATTGAACTAATCACCAAATTGTTCATTTAGTATCAACATTATAAAGTATAATCGCTTTACATGTTGTTCATGGGATATCTTAGACTTCATCTAAACAACTGCTGGAAAAATAAACCCATTGTTGACCATTCATGACAAACTTTAACCTTATAAATTATTTGCATGATCGATAGACAAACAAAAACAAAAACATAAACATGTGGGACTTGAAATTAGAAATCGAAACTGATAATTTAAGATCCTGGTTTTTTGGCATCGAAACTGGCATAGGATCCTCGTTCGAGGGCAAAGGCGGGGACAACAGGTTGTACCAGTTGGCCAAGGTGAGGGAGAGGAAAGCCCACGACTTAGATCAAGTCAAGTGCATCAAGGACGAGGATGGGAAAGTGTTGATGGACGAGGCACTCATTAGGAGAAGATGGCAGACATACTTCCATAAACTGTTGAATGAGGAGGGGATAAACGCATTGTGCTGGGTGAGTTGGAGAACTCCGAGAGTCGGCGGGATTTTGGGTACTGTAGGCGGATTACGGTAGAGGAGGTGGAAGGGGTGATGCGTAAGATGTGCAGGGGCAGAGCGACGGAGCCAGACGAAATCTCGGTGGAATTCTGGAAGAGCGCGGGGCGGGCAGGTTTGGAGTGGCTCACTGAGTTGTTTAATGTTATTTTTAAGACAAAGAAGATGCCTGAAGAAGGGAGGTGGAGTACAATGGTTCCGCTTTATAAAAAACAAGGGTGATATCCAAAATTGCAACAATTATAGGGGTATCAAGTTATTGAGTCACACTATGAAGGTTTGGGAGAAGGTGGTGGAGGCCAGGGTGAGGAGATGTGTGTCTATTTCCGAGAATCAGTTTGGATTCATGCCGGGGCGATCGACTACGGAAGCGATTCATCTGGTAAGGAGATTAGTGGAGCAGTACAGGAAGAGGAAGAAGGATCTCCATATGGTGTTTATTGACCTTGAGAAGGCATACGATAAAGTTCCGAGAGAGGTCCTTTGGAGGTGTTTGGAGGTTAGGGCGTTCCGGTAGCGTACATTAGGGTGATTAAAGATATGTATGATGATGCTAAGACTCGGGTGAGGACTGTGGGTGGTGACTCGGAGCATCTCCCTGTGGTGATGGGGTTGCACCAGTAATCGGCTCTTAGCCCATTTTTATTTGCCTTGGAGATGGATGTACTGTCGCGTCATATCCAAGGGAGGTGCCTTGGTGCATGTTGTTTGTCGATGATATAGTGTTGATTGACGAGACGCGTAGCGGGGTTAACGCGAGGTTGGAGATTTGGAGACAGACCTTGGAGTCTAAAGGTTTCAAACTGAGTAGAACCAAGACAGAATACTTGGAGTGCAAATTCAGTGACGGGACCCATGATGCAGACGTAGAGGTTAAGCTTGATGGTCAAGTTATCCCCAAGAGAGCGAGTTTTAAGTATCTCGGGTCTATTATCGCATCGAAGCGAGATGGATGAAGTGGAGGCTCGCTTCCGGTGTTTTGTGTGATAGGAATGTGCCGCTAAGACTTAAGGGTAAGTTTTATCGAGTGGTGGTTCGACCGGCTATGTTGTATGGGGCTGAGTGTAGGCCAGTCAAGAACTCCCACGTGCAGAAGATGAGAGTAGCAAAGATGAGGATGTTGAGATGGATGTGTGGGTGTACCAGGAGAGATAGGATTAAGAATGAAGCTATCCGGGTGGGAGTAGCTTTCGTGGAGGACAAGATGCGAGAGTCAAGGCTGAGATGGTTCGGACATGATAAGAGAAGAAGCATTGATGCTCCTGTTAGGAGGTGTGAGAGATTGACCATGAAGAGTTTGAGAAGAGGTCGAGGTAGGCCTAAGAAGTACTGGGGAAAGGTGATTAGCCAAGACATGGCGCTGCTTCAGCTCACTGAGGACATGACCCTTGATAGGAGGGTGTGGAAGTCGAGGATTAAGGTAGAAGGTTAGTAGATCGTTTGTAGTTGTTCGCCGATAGTCTTAGTAGCATGCCTGTCTCTTCATATGCTTAGATTTTTTATTATGTTATGTGGTGTTGCTCGCCTCAGGTATTGTCTTCTCTGTTGATATTATTTGGTACTACTTATCCTTTATCTCTCCCTTTTCTTTCCTCTTACATCTTTCTTCCTTCCTTGCTTTCCTCTTATTCTTCTTGCCCTTCATGAGCCGAGGGTCTATTGGAAACAGCATCTCTACCTGCATTAGGTAGGGTAAGGTCTGCGTACAGACTACCCTCCCAGACCCCTCCTGTTGGGATCAAATTGGGTATGTTGTTGATGTTGTTGTTGTTGTTGTATCCTCGCTTAGGGAAAGAAAGCAAGCCCATTCCGACATGGATGCCTCTTTTAGCAAGTCCAAAATATTTCGGGTTGTGATCCACCCAAATACCTAGTTGGGCTTCTTCTGCCCAACTATTGAAAACAAAAATGGAATGACAATTACTGTCAATGATCGTTGACACCCATGGGCAATCACGGTGGAAAACTGGAGCTTTGACGACAAAGATAAGTGAAACTTTGCATAACAACTTTGAGGTGGAAATAGTACTTAATATTTATCCATAAATCAGTAATATTTAGGGAAAAGAAACGTGGATAGCAAGTCCAAAAAGAGCAATGGAATTAGAAATGTAATAAAGTGAAGTTTTGGGCAAATCAAAAATGTTATGCGATGGTTTAATATCTCTTTGAATTAGAATTCAAAAGTGAATTGTTTGGGAAAGAATAGTCATGTCACATGTGAGGTGTCTCAAAGGAGGGAATTGATACAAGCTTTGCACATAAAATCCAATAGACCAAGTTCCCTCCTTTACTGGAACAATGACAAAGGGAGAAAGAGCATTTGGGGCAATTTTTCAGATCTGAAAGGTATTCTTTATTTAGCAGCATATAAGTGCTTCACAGGTACATATATAATGATAAAATAATAAGGGGCCAGCCAAATGTTATGGTGTATAGCTGATGGCGACAGGAAGGGTATTTGAGGGGCGTTGAACTTGGAGTTGCAAATACAAGCATTCTGCTTGATCTTCTTTGAGACAGCGAAAGAGAATGGGGGAAAATAAGTGCTACAGCTTCTCCACTGCAGCAGCTACAGAAGTTTTGAGGGGGAAAGAGGAGAGCCTAAATCTACGTAAAGTTATACAAATCAAGACGTGCTCAACAACCCCAAAAAACAGCCAGTAATTTCCATTCATAGTAATTAGTAATCCTTGTGCTCTCTTTGAGATGGGTATCAATATTTAAGATTCAAGTGAAATACTTCAGCTTAGATGATGATATTATACCATGGGTTAGATTTGATTTGAAGATTTGAACTTGGAAATTCATGGGTTTGAGCCCTAAACCACCAAATTAACAAATTGAGGAATCGATCCACTTTTAAGACTCCAATGAGGAAACTAATTGCACGCCCAAACTAAATTTTCTAACAGTTCATGCAGAAAAAGAATGATTTTTCAGGCATATTGCTCTTGTTAGTCTGGTGTTTCCCATACCAGTAGTATTAGTGTTAGTCCGGTGTCCTATTATTGTATGATTTCTAATACTACGCATTGTTCCTTTCGCTTCGTTTTCTTATTATCTTGTTGTTGTTAATGCTTGTGCTATTGCTTTCTTTTCATCTTTCCTTGAGCCGAGGGTCTATCGGATGCAGACTCTCTACCTTCAAGATACGCGTAAGGTCTGCGTACACACTACCCTCCCCAGACTCCACTTGTGGGATTATATTGGGTTTGTTATTGTTGTTGACTCTTGTGATTGAATATCTTATCATAAACCAATTTACATACATTTTGGCAAACTCCACGAGTTGTTCTCAAGATTGGAGGAAGAAGTGCTGTCCAAATTCTATGGATTCTAGCATCGATATTCAATAAATGGACCAGTTATTACGTGATCCATGATACAAATCAATCACTTAGTGTTACCAAAGAATCTTCAAGCAGCAATATAGAGAAAAAGATTAATTACTCTACTAAAATATTCAGTTTCTTCAGTTAACTTCTTATCTCTTATTCCTCCTATAAACTCTGAAAGCTTTGAGAGATAAATGAAGACAGATAATCTTGGAAACTAATGCAGCAAGTTACCTTTCCAAGATGTGCCCATGCAACTGCAAGAGAAACGTCCAACTGCAGCGCCCGTACGAAAGCATGTTGTTTCAATGCAGAATGATCAGATAAACATCCTAAGGCTACCCAAAACTCGCTATTGCAACCTTCAAGTAATAAGCCTCCAAGGCACATCTTTTCAGACACAAACCTGTTGAATGAGCTAGTGTCTTTAAAAGATTATGCTCGTACAAATGCAATCATACATTAAGCAATAAAACAAAACATATACCAAGAGTTAATGTCATCTTTACAGTTCTCCTTCAACGACAAAAGAAGCTCAGATGCAATGGCAACATCAGTATACACATTAGCTTGCCAAGGGGACAAATGCAAAGCCCGCTGGTAGGAGCGACAAGCAGATCTGGCTGCTAAGCAGCAGTTTCTCTTCCATGACAGGATTGAACTACTGAATGATTTTTCATCAGCTCCTGATCCCAATCCTTCATCCATCCATGGAAAACATTTCGCGTATATGAGCTAACAAAAGAAAGAAGCAGCACCATTGTCAACCAGTCAACACCAAACCATCAATGTAGTAAAGTCATTTGATGGGAGTAGGCTTGACATACTCCATATGACACTGTAGGAAGGCATGAAGGATTGGGAAATGGAAGAGTACAGAAAATTGCACGAAAATGAATGGCATTATGCAAAGAAAAAACAAAATTCACTGGACGCTACCTGAATATCTCCATGCAGCTTCCAAGAACAAGACATATTGCCAACAATGGAAGTACATTCTAGAGCCACTTTCGACGCTTCCTGAAATTAAGCAAATCGCTTGAAAAAATCTCAACCAAAAGAAGAAGGGAGAAGGAATAGAATAAGTATGTCCTTCTGCACCATAATACTACAGAAGCAGGTGAAACTTCAAAATTACTGGATCACTAACCTCTAAGAGTGAAGCTCCCCATTTAAAGGCACCAGAATCAATAGATTCCTTTGCCAAACTAAGGAGTGCAGAGGCAAGCCCATGATGCGCGGACAAATTCAGAGGTGAGATCAGTAAAGCTTGCCGGAACTGCTCTATTCCCTTCATTCAGGATGGAAGAGTAAAGAAAGAAACATTAAAAGAATCCGAATATCTTTTATAGGTATGATCGCGCTGAATTATCCTGAGATCTTTTATGCTACTCACTGTAACTCATTGAGGCTGAGCCTAAATAAGGCTTATGCAAGTACTCGCTCATATAAGCTCATAGACATATAGCCTTACTCTAACAGAAGTTTTCTTTTTTTGTTTTTCTTTTAGTGGGAGAGTTTTTCTTTTTTTTTTTAATAAGTAAAAAAAAAAAACCTTTATGTCTATCCTTATTCCTTACATGACTTTCATTGGAAGAATAATACGTGCTACGATATTTCCAAGAGACACAATGCAGACAACCTGATAATTTGCGTTCAGGCAACAGTCTACTAAACCAGCCCATGTTTAGGAGTACCAATCCAAACCCACAATTAAATTACATACATCAAGCTTGTTAATAATTGCATAAAATGGAGCATGGTCCAGACGCAAGGAGAAATGTTACCTTCCGAAACGAACCAAGCATCAAATGGACATTTCCACTTTCCACCAATGCAAATACTCTTGATTCCTCCAATTCAATAGCTCTTGCATAGGACTGTTATAATGAGAAGACAAGATTGAGCAACAAGTAACAGACATCAAAGGGATGTACTATCATTGTGACACAACGCAATAAACTATTCAAACATCTTATTCCATTCAACTATTTTTAATACATATACATCTATGGATCTACAATCCAAACCTTTGAAACAGTAAACTATAAACAAAGTGTAATATTAGCATATTTACAGATGTCTATATCCTTTATGGCATGCCATCCTTCTTTATTGGGAGATAACTTCTCTAACTGCCCCCCTTGTGAACTAAAACAAAGGTAATTACCTTAACAGCGGCTGTAAACATGCCCATTTGCTGGTAGGAAAGACCCAGAGCCTGGATAAGTGCAAGATGGACAAAGACACTGAGAGACATGACGGAATAAACTACACAGCAACTAAAACGATCGCATGAGAAACAAAAGAGGAAAATAACCTCCCACAAATCAGCACATGTTGGATAGCCTCTAATGGCTTGCTGAAGACTCTGCACTGCTTCGGACCACTTCTTTTGGTTGACCTAACCAAGGGTGGGGGAATTGTTTCAGGGAACCGAACCCTATAATGTACAAGTAGAAGTAGAAGATTAGGATGAGGAACAATAACCAAAAGGAAACCCAATCTGCATAAAGCCCAAAAGGCCCTGGGTGACTTCTCTGAAGCTTCGCGGCATACAGCTATCTCCAAGCTCTCTTTTCCACTTCCGTCCAGTATATCACATATTGCTTCCTGATAGAGAGAGGAAGAAAAATCAATGTGATTCTGTTGTGAGTAAGAAAATGTAATTTAGCAAAGAATATGCGGCAAACCCCAGCAATTGAATCATCGGGATTAAGGTTGACGGCTCTCTGATAACACTTGACAGCCCTCTGAGAGTCGACAGCCACTCGAGCATAGTAGTGTCCCAAATATCTGAAAGCAGCACCATTTTGTGGGTTGAGCTTCGCCGCTATGAGAAAATGTTGAGCGGCTTTTTCCTGAATGTCTCCTCCCTTATCCCATAACAAGACCCCGAGATCAAAGTGGAGCGAAGGATCGTCCACAACTGCTTCTTCTAACCGTCTTATAGCATCGTCTTCTTCACTCTGACAGTTAAAAGCTTAAAGACAGGTTCAGTCACTGACGTCGTTAAAAAAAGCAAAAGATATGAAAGGGTTGAAAGGAAGAACCATTTTCAGGGCACTCGAAGCTCCGTGATTACTGAACGAAACCCTCGATGAGGAGACGACGCTTTGCCGGCACTACAGCTTCCAATTATTAGTAGTCTCACCGCCACGAGGCAACCTCCGGTTATGTGCTCTTATACAATCCAGCTCTAATATTTCATTTCTTTTTTCTCCCCCTGTTTATTTCCTTTTCTTTACTTTCCCCTTCTTTCTTTTGTAAGAGGGGAATAGACAAAGACGCACTTCAGTTCAGGTTGCACGGGATTGTGTTCCTCATAATTTAACTTCATGAAATATCAAGAAGATACTGAATCTGTTCAAAATTTATATTTTAAACCCGTTGGTGTATGGGTCAAAATCTAAGAACCCGGCACGAGGAAAAATTACTAAGAGGCGATTAGATTGGGGTCGAATAAATAATTAAAGGAATTCACCGCCGAGCTGTTGGTTATGGCCGAGGTCGAATGCTTAAGTCAATAGTAACGGCTATTTTTATAATAAGATATTTTAAAGAATATTCCGTTGAATATTTTCTGTGTTTGTACTTTAGGTCAGATTAAGGGTATGTCTCGTATAAATAGAAAGTTAGAGAGAAGGTGAAGGGCATGTAATATTCTATATGATAAAGAACTCTCTTGAAAAGTTGACTCTCTAGTAAAATACAAACATTTGTCTTTCCAAAGAGATTCGATTTGTTGTTTATTATACATTTCTCACATCATATCCGAGAAAGTGTCCAATATTCTCTTAGTCATTTGTCTTACATCATTGCCATCATCCATCTCATTTAATATTGGATGAATCATTCTCTCTATTTACATTTAGTGTCATTTATTGTATTTATTGCTTATTATTGTTCTCATCCCATTAACAACCATAACATTTAATGTGTATTGCATTAAATCCGTTTTTATGTGGTCCCATGTTATCCGCACAAACCCATTTTAGATCCAAGGCTATTACCTTTAAATAGGATTAGCCCCCTAATCTTTTATTTAATTAGTTTAACAAATAGTGTACTTTTTGGTCAAACAATTTGGCGTCGTATGTGAGAATTTTCTAGTTAAAATTTTAGTTTCCTCTAGATCTAAAAAACGCAAAAACATCATATTTCCTTGCACACACAAATCTAACATGGCACGTAATGGAGAGGAAAAGAGAAAAGCAATAGTCGACCTCACCACCAATCTCCTTAACACCATCAACGAAGTCGATGAAACGGAGGATGAGGAGGTAACTCCAAATACCTCTCATAAGCGAAACAGCTCGCCCCCTCCTTATGGCAGCGTTATAGCATCCAGCGGTAAAGAAGCCTCCACATCCAAAGTTGAAGAGGCACCACTAGCGGTGAAAAAGCTACTCGAGGCCTACGTTGACCAGCATCTTCGACAAACTGACCTATAAAGCAACCGGAGTGCGCGCGAGGACCTGCGCTGAGCCAACAGCAATCGAACAGCACGACCTCCTTCCACTCACAGCAGGTACTACTCACAATGTTAATGATGCAGGTAACAATGCCCTTACAGTCATCCTAAGGAAAATGGAAGAGATGGAAAACAAAAACAAAATGCTCCGAGACCAGATGAAAGAACATCAAGAACGGGTGGACAAAATACCGGGGGCCCCAAATCTCTTACCAAAAAGGGACGTCGGTCGGTTTGTTGAGCCGCATTGCATGCAATACCCAAAACTTTCAAAATGTCGTCGTACCTGAAGATACATGACAGTACGAAGGACCCTGAGGATCATGTGACCCACTACGTCACTGCTATCAATGGCAACGACCTCGCCAAGGAGCAAGTACCCTCCATCTTATTGAAAAAGTTTGGCAAAACCCTCACCGGGAGCGCGCTAACATGGTATTCACAGTTGCCTGCATACTCGATTGAAACATTCGAGGAAATGGTTGACAAGTTCGTAACAGACCATGTCGGAGCAAAAAAGACGGAGGCAGGAGTGAATGACATATTCGCCATCAAACAATCACCTAGAGAGGGATTAGCCTATTTTATGCTCCTTTTTGCTTAGGTTTTGGATTAAAAGTGTGTGCAAGTATTCCCGAAAGCTAACTTATTGTGCTTGTCTGTAGTGTTTGGTCAAAAAGAGACAAGAAAATCATAACCAGCTCATAAAGGAGTGAAACCTGCACAAGTTCAAAGCTGAGTCAAAAGGGCGCTGACAGCGAAGAAATAGAAGCGGACGTGGAAGTTTCACCGCTGAGGCGGTCTTAACTACGCTCTCAATGGTAGCAAGGTTCAGAGAGTCATTTATTGGGCTTAACAGTCACCGTTGCCCGCGATGAAATTGCGCGGCAGCGATACCATCTGATGCGATCGCTGTCTAATTCTCGCCCTCAGTGGAATTAAGAATCAGAGAACTAAGTTTAGAGCTCAAATTGAAAATCGCGGTCCACGTACATATTTCGCGGCCGCGGTTGAAGGAGCGCTGAGGCGGTTGATTTTCCATTCCCAGCGAACTCAAAGTTCAGACCAAGTTTAGAAGAGAAGAATCGCGGTCCGCGCTTGCTTTTGTGCGGCCGTGAAAGTCCAAGCACTGAGACAACCCATTTTCCGCTGTCAGCGGAATCTCCGTAGGGGCAATTTTGTCTAGAAAATTTAGTTGTGTCTAAATAGTTATTTTTCAGATTTTTAGGGCATTTGTTATTTTGTGGAGCACGTGAACAACCTCTTTTTTCTTTTTAGAGTAATTTTAGAACATCTTTAACAATTAATCTTAGATTTTACTCTTGTAATTACTCTTTATGGCTTATATTTTATCTCCATCTTTGATTTCTTCTTTGATTATGAATAGCTAAACCTATTAGCTAGGGTTGTGACCCAACCATAGTGTGCGTATTTAATGGGTCTTCAACTTTAGGGCTTAAATGTTTATGAGTCAATGATATTTAACTTGATTCATGCTTTAATTGTTGAATTGGTGGTTGCAAACACTAATTTGTGCCTTTTTGACTTAGGCTCTTCTTGAGAAAGAGAGACTAAGTCTAGGTAATTCAGGCTAACAAGGAATTGGAGTACATTCAAGAGATTGATAGCCCTAATTAAAGGATTAAACCTAGAGATAGTAATAATCGACTTGAGTCAATTTGCTTGCATTGTTTAAACACCCAATTGGGCTTGAGAAAGCCAATTAAGGCAAAGTCACTCAAACTACCGAGAGGTATAGAGTGAGTAATTATGTGCGATGGTTATATCATGATCCCAATTACAATAAGTTTGCCCTAAGTTTTAGACCCCGTTAGATACTCACCTAGGTGTAAGTCACTTTCCTAGTGCCTTTTTACTAATTGAGAAAACCCTTACAAAAATATCATACTTAGCTTATTTTCATTCTTAATTAGTGTTAAAAGTATAATAATAACCAAAAAAAAAATTGGAAGTGCAATTAAGAACATCGCACATAGCTAGATTGGATAGAAACCCAATTCCAAACTAATTTTAGCTCTTTGTGGATTCGATCCCGACCTTTCGGGTAAAAGCTGCATCGACCACTCTTGTCATTCTATAGTGGTACAGAGTTGGAGCTGATCACTTTTTAGCATCGTTGCCGGGAGCTAAACGATTTTGGCTATCTATCTAACTACTTTTGTGTCTTGTTTTTCTTTCCTTCTGTTTTACTTACTTGTGTGAGTTAATCAATTCAGGTACAACATGACAAACTATGATCCTATCGGAAATGCTATCCTGAGGGAGGAGGTAGATGATAATGGTGAAAATGAGGTACCTCTAGTACCTCAAGCTCAAAGAAGAGGCCGTCTGGCCAATGATAACATTCCAGACCCTTTTCAAGCTCCTCTACGAGTGGCCCCTCAGGTGCTTCCAAATGAAGGGTACGCAAGTGCAATTGTCCCACCTCGGATCCGGGCGGGCAATTTCCAAATTACAAATGTGATGTTAACTTTATTGGAGCAACGAGGGTACTTCATAGGTGCTCCCCATCAGAATGCATATAAATATCTAAAGGGCTTTGTGGATACCTGTTGGGGAAGCAAACAGACAAATGTGTCGGATGATGCATTGAGATTAAGATTGTTCCCTTTTTCACTTAGAGGGAAAGCTTTGGATTGGCTCGAAAGACTTCCCAACCATTCCATCACTATGTGGGATGAGTTGGCGGACAAGTTTATAGCTAAGTTTTTCTCGCCTGGGCATACGACGACATTGAGAGATGAGATCTTGGCCTTCAAACAGGAACCTAATGAA
Source organism: Nicotiana tabacum (assembly GCF_000715075.1). Taxonomy (NCBI): domain Eukaryota; kingdom Viridiplantae; phylum Streptophyta; class Magnoliopsida; order Solanales; family Solanaceae; genus Nicotiana; species Nicotiana tabacum. Next base: position 123,629 of record NC_134091.1, read on the forward strand.
CCACTTCATGAGATATGGGAGAGATATCGGAAAATGGTGAAAGAATGTCCAAACAATGACATGACCGAAGCAATGATCCAACAAACATTCTACCGTGGTATTAACACGACCAATCAGTGTGCAGTGAACCAGCTAGTAGGGGAAATTTTACGAATACACCTTATGCTGAGGCGTGTGAGATATTGGATGAGATGGCACTACAAGAAAGTTCGGAATTCGCAACAAATTTTTTCATTGCCATATATTAAATATTGTTGCGAAAACTTTTGGCAACAACATGAAAGTTATTGCATGTCGTTGCAACAAATGTTGATGGGAAAAGTTTTTGCAACAACAAAAGATGTTGTTGCCAAAGGCTGACTTAACGCAACAAGAAATACTGTTGCCATAAATTGTATTTTGGTTACATACTTGTGGCTTATAACAATATTTAGCAACAAAAGTAATTGTTGCGATAAATTATTATTATTTTCGCAATAATATTACTTGTGGCAAAAAATTGGCGAGAGGGTAGTTAATGTGCCACAGGGTGATCCCACTGTCATTCACCTATCATTCACCTGCACAAAGAGCTCCATGACCATGGCCAGGCAATATTAGAGTTAACTACAACAATGAACCAGTTGGCAAAAGCCCAATTGCAGCAAGTTCAAGCGCTGAGACAAGTAAATGCTATGGAAGGTGTAAACATATTGGTCAACAAAAGGCGAAAAAGAGGTCAACAAGGTCAAGGAAGTCCGGATATATATGATAAGGATAGCAGTGGTTTCAACTAAGATGATGGGTATGATGAACAAAGTGAAGAAGTTCAGTATGTGAACAACTACCAAGGACAAAGGGGCAATGCTCCTAACCGACAACAACAGTGGAGATCCCAAGGAAACTGGGGGAATCAAAACCAACAGGGAAATAGCAATTGGGGGAACAACAATCAGAATTGGGGCAGCCAGGGCAACTGGAGTGGCAACAACAACAATTGGGGAGGAAACAACAACCAAGGGGGTTGGAATAATGGCAATCAAGGGAATTGGAGGCAAGGCTTTCAAAGACCTCCGATGTATCAACAACCAAAAAACTCGCCTCCATTTCCGTCCCAAGGTCCTAGCTTGTCAAACAATGAGATGGGAAGGATTGAGATGATGTTTGAACAAATGATGAAAAGAACACCGACTTTGATATCCTGTTGGCATCCCATAATACTTCAATCCGAAACTTGGAGGTTCAACTTGGCCAGATTTTGCAATCTTTGAATACTTGTCCTAAGAGGGCTCTACCTAGTGATACGGCAATAAACCCGAAGGGTGGGAACAATACCGGGCATGCAATGGCGGTGATCACAAGAAGCGGTAGAGGTGGTGAAGTGAATACCTCCAAGCAAAAGGAAGTAGTGAGTGATGATGTTGAAGTACAAGATGATGATGTTCCTATAGTTGATGAGAAAGTGAGTGAAGAGAATTTGAATGCTGAAGTGAGAATTGATATTCATGATAATGAGGTAGAGACTCAAAATGTCGTGAACCCGTATAGGGAACACGTAATAGACATACCGGAAATGGTAGTACCCAAGGATAAGGCTCCCTTGACAAGGCCTCCTCCATCTTCCCCTCAAAGACTTGCGAAGCAAAAGAGTGAAAACCAATTTAAGAGGTTTATTGAGATGATGAAAAGCTTGTTGATCAATGTTCTTTTGGTGGAAGCTCTTGATAAAATGCTGGGTTACACCAAGTTTATGAAAGACTTGGTGACTAAAAAGAGATCTATGGATTGTGAGACCATCAAAATGACTCATCAAGTGAGTGCTATTGTGCACTCTATGGCTCCAAATCTTGAACATCCCACGTATTTAGCATTCCATGTACCATTGGTAGTGCGTATTTTGCAAAAGCCTTGTGTGATTTGGGAGCAAGTATAAATATGATGCCTTACTCTGTATTCAAAACTTTGGGTATTGGTCAACCGAGACCTACTTCAATGAGATTGCAAATGGCGGATAGAACAATGGAGAGGCCGCTCGGTATTATTGATGATGTTTTTGTCCGGGTGGACAAGTTTATTTTGCCTGTTGATTTTGTGATTCTGGACTACGAAGCCGACTATGAGGTGCCTATAATATTGGGAAGGCCTTTCCTAACAACTGGGAAGGCATTGGTTGATGTGGAAGCAAGGGAGCTCACCTTTCGGGTGGGTGACGAAAAAGTTATCTTTCACGTGTGCAAATCAATGAGGCGGACGAATAGTACTGAAGTTTGCTCTTTTGTGGATCTTGTCATGGAGGTGATAGTTGATGATACTAGTGTCATGATCAATGTGGAGGATCCTTTAGAAGCGGTATTGTTGAACCTTGATGTGAATGAGGATAAAGGTAGGGTAGAGTGTGTCAATGCTTTGCACAGAATGGGTTCTTATTCTTATGAGCCCCATAGGCTTTCTTTGGATTTTGAGAACAGAAAGACTCCGCCAACAAAGCCTTCAATTGAGGAACCTCCTGTTTTGGAGTTGAAGCCTTTGCCTTCACACCTCAGGTATGAATTCTTGGGCCCTAGTACAACTTTACCTGTTATTCTTTCTTTTGTCTTACTAATGTGTAGGTAGATGCCACACTGGAGGTACTCCAAAGAAGGAAGAAGGCAATTGGATGGACTTTAGATGATATTCGAGGAATAAGTTTCGCCTTTTGCATGCACAAGATTATACTTGAAGATGATGCCATACCCTTCATAGAACATCAAAGGAGGTTGAACGAGGCTATGCAAGAGGTTATCAAAAAGGAGGTAATCAAGTGGCTAGATGCTGGGGTTGTGTACCCCATCTCAGATAGTTCTTGGACTTCACCGGTGCAATGTGTGCCAAAGAAGGGTGGTATGACTGTGGTCACCAATGAGCAGAATGAGTTGATTCCCACCAGGACTGTCACCGGATGGAGGGTGTGCATGGACTACCAAAAGCTGAATAAAGTGACCCCCAAAGATCATTTTCCATTGCCCTTTCTTGACCAGATGCTGGATAGACTTTCTGGGCGTGCCTTCTACTGTTTTTGGATGGGTACTCAGGTTACAACCAAATTTTGATTATTCCGGAAGATAAAGAGAAAACCACTTTCACATGTCTGTATGGCACCTTTGCATTTTCTAGGATGCCATTTGGTTTGTGTAATGCACCGACTACTTTTCAGCGGTGTATGATGGCTATATTTACCGACATGGTAGAATACTTCTTGGAAGTGTTCATGGATGATTTTAGCGTTGTGGGTGACTCTTTTGAAGAATGCTTGGGTACTCTTGACAAAGTGTTGGCCCGAGGTGAGGAGATAAATCTAGTACTTAACTGGGAAAAATGCCACTTTATGGTCGAGGAGGGCATTATCCTCTGCCAAAAGATCTCAAAGAACGGTATTGAGGTGGATAAGGCAAAGATTGAAGTGATTTCAAAGCTTCCTCCTCCTACTTCAGTCAAGGGGGTGAGGAGTTTTCTTGGGCATGCGTGGTTCTACCGAAAATTCATCAAAGATTTTTCCAAGGTAGTGAATCCTTTGTGCAAATTATTGGAAAAAGATGCAAAGTTCGTGTTTAATGATGAATATATGAAAGCTTTTGAACTTCTCAAGTACAAATTGACAACCACTCCCATTATTACCGCACCCAATTGGAGCTTACCTTTTGAGCTCATGTGTGATGCAAGTGATGTTGCGGTAGGAGCGATCTTGGGTCAAAGAGTAAACAAGAAGTTTCACCTGGTGTATTATGCAAGCAAAATAATGAATAATGCTCAAGTAAATTACACGGTGACGGAAAAAGAGTTGCTAGCAATTGTGTTTTCAATGGAGAAGTTTAGTCCTTATCTCATGGGTGCCAAGGTGGTAGCTCATACTGACCATGCAGCACTCCGCTACTTGATGACAAAGAAAGATTCTAAGGCTCGGTTGATGAGATGAGTTCTATTGCTTCAAGAGTTTGACCTTGAGATTGTTGATCGAAAAGGGTGTGAAAACGAAGTGGCGGACCACTTGTCCCACTTGGAGGAGGAGGGGAGGCCCCGTGATGGCCTCAAAATTAATGATTCATTCCTGATGAGCAACTCCTCTCCGTATTTGTGAATAACATGTCTTGGTTCGCATATGTTGCCAAATTTCTTGTGACCGGTATTATTTCGTGTGAGCTCTCTTCTAACCAAAGGAAAAAGCTTAAACGGGATAGTTTGGACAACTACTGGGATGAGTCTTATTTGTTCAAAATTTGATGCTTGTCATTCCTCTCTATATGATGGTCATCATGGTAGGGCGAGGACAACTTCAAAGGTGTTTAGCTGTGGTTTTTATTGGCCTACATTGTACAAGGATACAGGTGAGCTTGTGAAGAGATGTGATGAGTGTCAGAGAGCGGGTGGAATTTCAAAAAAGGATGAAATGCCTCTCACCACTATCCTTGAGGTTGACATATTTGATGTGTGGGGCATTGACTTCGTGGGGTCTTTTGTGAGTTCATGTGGCAATTCGTACATTCTGGTGGCCATTGATTATGTTTCCAAGTGGGTTGAGGCCATGGAGTTACCCAACAACAAGGCCTGGAGTGTGGTGGCTTTTCTCAAGAAGAATATCTTTACTCGGTTTGGCACTCCTAGAGCAATCATCAGTGATGAGGGTTCTCATTTCTACAATAAGGCATTTGACACTTTGCTTGCAAAGTATGGTGTCAATCACAAGGTTTCAACCCCTTACCATCCTCAGGATAGTGGGCAAGTTGAGGTCTCCAACAGGGATATTAAGAGCATATTGTCAAAGATTGTCAATGCAAATAGGACTGGCTGGTCAAAGAAACTGGATGATACTTTGTGGGCTTACAGGACTGCTTACAAGACTCCGATTGGTATGTCTTCGTACTGGTTGGTGTTTGGGAATATAGAATTTTGAGAAGAAGAAAAGGCTTCTTGTATTTCTGTTTGTCTTTACATCCCATGATCAAGGGAATTTATACAAAGCTCTTAATGCTAATTAAGAAAATAAAATAAATCTATACAATCAATTCAGCTATCAAATCAAATCAGAATAAAATCAGATTTCCTAAATATAATCAAATCTCCTGAAATCATGCTAATCAAGTCTCCTTGAATCATGCTAATCAACACTCCCCTCAAGTTGGTGCAAAGATGTCGCACATGCCCAACTTGCAACTCAAAGTATGGAAAGTTCGCTTGTTGAGACCTTTGGTAAACACATCAGCTAGCTATTTTTCCGATGGCACATGAAACAAATTCAAGACACCAGTTGTAACTTTTTATTTGATGAAGTGTCGATCAATTTCCACAGGCTTTGTTCGGTCATGCTGGACTGGATTATGAGCTATACTGATGACAGATTTATTATCACAGTACAAGGAAAGTTTTCCTTTTTCATAGAGTCTCAATTCCTGTAGTAGCTTTTGTAGCCAAAGCAGTTCGCAAACACCCTGGGCCATAGCTCTATATTCTGCCTTCGCACTTGATCTAGCAACTATAGTTTGCTTCTTACTTCTCCAAGTAACCAAGTTTCCTCCTACGAGCGTACAGTAACCGGATGTTGATCTTCTATCATCTAGAGATCCAACCCAATCTGCATCTGTAAAGGCTTCTATTTGGAGGTGATTATGTTTGGAGAAAAGTAGACCTTTCCCTGGAGCAGACTTCAGTTACCGCAAAATGTGAAAGACAACTTGCATATGAGGATCTCGGGGATCATGCATGAACTGACTCACCAGGCTAACTGAATAGGCTATGACTAGTCTAGTGTGGGAGAGATAAATGAGTCTTCCAACCAGCCTCTGATATCTCTCCTTATCAACTAATTTTCCAACTCCGCTTTGTAACTTGTGATTGTTTTCAATGGGCGATATGCGGGTCTGCAACCTGTCATACCGGTTTCTTTCAAAAGATCCAGAATATACTTCCTTTGAGAAATAAAGATTCCTCTTTTGGATCTAGCAACCTCAATTCCTAAGAAGTACTACAATTTTCCTAGATCTTTGATCTCAAATTCATGTGCCAACAACTTCTTCAATTGAGACATCTCCTATTTGTCATCTCCTGTCATTACTATGTCATCAACATAAACTATGAGAAGAGTGAGTTTACCCGTTTGATGTCTTATGAAGAGGGTGTGATCATCATTGCTTTGTTGGTAACCGAAGGAGATCATTGCTTTGCTGAATTTGTCAAACCAAGCTCTAAGGGATTGTTTTAGTCCGTATAAGGCTTTCTTCAATCTACATACCTTTCCTTGACTCTGTGTAGTATCAAATCCAGGAGGAATCTCCATATACACCTCTTCTTCTAAGTCTCCATGAAGAAATGCATTCTTCACATCAAACTGTTGCAAGTCCCAATCAAGATTAGTTGCACAAGATAAAAGAATTCTAACAATGTTCATCTTAGCAACATGGGCAAATGTCTCTTGATAATCCACTCCATAAGTCTGAGGGAATCCCTTAGCCACCAATCTTGCAGCCATCAGCTTTGTGCTTCACAGTAAAGACCCATTTTCAGCCAACCAACTTCTTGTCTGGTGGTGAAGTGACAAGTTCTCATGTTTCATTTTTTGACAAGGCCTTTGTTTTTTTAATCATAGCTTGCTTCCATTTAGGATCTGCAAAAGCTTCCCTCCAATTCTGTGGAATAGACATAGAAGAAATAGACAAGGCAAAGGCTCTATAGGAGGGAGACAAAGAATTATAGAAGACAAAATTAGATAAAGGGTGTTTGGTGGTGCAAGATCTGACTCTTTTTCTAAGAGAAATAGGTTTATCTAACTCATTAGGAAATGTAGATAACTCACCAGTAGAAGAAGGTTCAGTTTCAGTAGATTGTATGATGGCTTCTTCTGCTCTACTTTTCCTTGAGTAAGTTTTCAAATCAGGCCTATCCAAATGCCCAATAGTCTTCCCCTGAATTCTTTCTCCAATTTCACTTTCCCATATGATAATGTCATCTAGAGGTCCAGTAATAGAACTAGGTAGAATCACCTCTTCCTCCTTATTGCTCTCCCCCTGAAGAGGTGATGAGGTAGTAGTGAAATAGGGCTCAGATTCTTGAAAGGTAACATCCATTCTAACAAAAGATCTCCTAGAGGGATGATGATAACATTTGTAACCTTTTTGTGTCGGAGAATACCCAATGAAAATATACTTTATAGCTCTAGGATCAAGTTTTCTAGAATTTCTAGTGTGAACAAAGCAAACACACCCAAACATCTTTGGAGGAACAATATATTCATTCTTACCATTTAAAGCTTCTAGAGGACTTTAAAAATTGAGGGGTTTAAGTGGCATTCTGTTGATAAGATAGACAGTTGCTAGAATAGCATCCCCCCAGTAAGGTTTTGGTAGATACATGGTGAACATAAGAGATCTTGCTACTTCTAACAAATGCCTATTTTTTCTTTCAGCAACCCCATTTTGTGCATTAGTGTAAGGACAACTAGTCTGATGGACTATCCCATTGGACTCCAAATAAGCACCAAATCTTTTATCCATATATTCGCTGCCATTGTCAGTTCTCAAGATTTTTATTTTGGCATCAAACTGAGTACAAATCATCTTATGAAATGACTGAAAAGAAGATCAAACTTCACTTTTGGCTTTTAATAAATATACTCAAGTCATCCTAGTGCAACAATCAATGAAAGTAACAAACCATCGACTATCAGACAAAGAAATAGTTTGGGTAGGACCACATACATCAGAATGAATAGTCATAAATGGAGTTTTGCTTCTATTATCACTCACAGGATAAAATTTCTAGTATGCTTGGCATATTCACACGCATCACAGAACAAAGATTCAAATCGAGTCCTTGAAAACAATTTGGGATATAACTTCTTCAAAACAAAGAATTATAGGTGTCCTAACCGTCTATGATGTTGTATTATTTCTTGGTTGACATCCTTACTTTCCCCAAAAAAGGCTTGACTAGATTTTTGAATGATATCTAATATATACAAGTCATCACGTAATTTACCACTGCCAATCTTTTTCCCTGTTTGAAGTTCCTAAAAAATACAATAATCGGGAAAGAACTCAATTTTACAGTTTAGAGCTTTGGTAATGGCACTAACAGATAAAAGATTGATAAGGAACTTAGGGACATAGGGCATGAATGATAGTTTAATATCAGGAGTACAAATGACAGAACCTGTTCTAGAGATAGGTGTTAAAGAACCATTAGCTATTTTAACATTATCTCCTTTGGGAGACGGAGAATAGTTTTGGATGCATTTAGAAGAGCATGTCATATGTCTATTTGCACCAGAATCGACTATCCAAGTATTAAGGTTATCAACAAGGCAGTACCTGATTGCACATGATTGGATGTGGAAACATTAGCGGAGTCAAGTTTGGCTAGGAGACGATAGAGAAGCTGAATTTCATCCGAAGACAAGATTTCTCCATAAACCGTCTCCTTGAATGTTTCCATGTTTTATCCCAATTAGAAGGAAATCAGAAGGAGTATGTGTTGGGGACAACCAACAATAGAGAGAAAACTCAACCCCTTTGAGAAAAAGGAACCCTAGAGCTGCGATGGAGATAGCTCACCTAAAAAGAGGCAGCAATGACTCTGATACCATGTAGATTTTTGAGAAGAAGAAAAGGCTTCTTGTATTTCTGTGTGTCTTTACATCCCATGAGCAAGGAAATTTATACAAAGCTCCTAATGATAATAAAGGAAATAAAATAAATCTATATAATCAATCCAACTATCAAATAAAATTAGAATAAAATCAGATTTCCTAAATATAATCAAGCCTCCTGAAATCATGCTAATCAACAGGGAAAGCGTGCCATCTTCCGATCGAGTTAGCATAAGGCCATATGGGCTTTGAAAAAGTTAAATCTTGAGTGGGATGTTGCAGCAAATCTCCGGGTAGAGCAACTTAATGAGTTTGATAAGTTTTGGTTTTATGCCTATTCCAGCTCGTCCTTGTATAAGGACAAGAAGTACTTACATGACAAGTATGCCCGTAGCGAGGAATTCAAGGAAAGTGACTTGGTTCTCTTATTCAACTCCCGGTTATGACTGTTTCCGGGAAAGCTCAAGTCAAAATGGAGTGGTCCTTTTGAGGTGGTGCATGTAACTCCATTTGGTGCTCTTGATTTGAAAAAAAAAATGGTAAAATATTTATAGTTAATGGGCACAGAGTAAAGCATTATATTGACAAGTTTGATGACAACCACGTGGTGGCAATGATCCATCTCAAATGATTGATGGTAACATGCGTCGTGCAGCGACATTAAATCAAACACTTCTTGGGAGGCAACCCATGTGTTTTCCTTCTTTTTGATCTTCTTCTTAGTGTAAGATTTATTTTGGACTAACTGGCTGTGAGATGTGTATAGGAATGTTTGATGCAGTGCAAGACAAAGATGGAAAAATTTGACAAGTCTGTAGTTGGACCACTGACAGTGCCCCATTTTTTTGCGGTCAGCGGTGGCTAGTTCGCGGAGGCGTAATTTGGTAGCAGACGCGGGCTTGAAAAGTCTAAAATGAGACTTCTCTGAAGTATCATCCATGCCCGCGGAGGATTTTTCGCGGTCAGGGTGCCTTTTCGCGGCCGCGGCCCATTTTCCGCTCTCAGCGGAAGTGTTAACCAAGCAGCCCTTCTGTAAGTCCAAAGCGCGGACCGCAGTGAAATTCCACGATCGCGCTAGGCAAGTTTGGTGGGTCCCAGGATACTTTGTATAAATAGAAGGTCAAGAGACCTTTTACCCTTTTCTATCTCTAAATTCTCAAGCTTAATTTTCACTGTTCATGTGAGTCCTAATCCGTACAAACACAAAAATTAAAGTCCACTCTCATCACTCATCACACAATTGGTAATTTCATTTCGTAATTGTTCTTTAATTTGTACTTGTTTTTATTTTATTTGTTAGTTTTTATTTCTTCTTCCTTTTTTTCTTTTAATTTTAACTTAGGGTTCATTAGTGTTAATTAAATATTGCTTAAATAGTTAGGTATAATTAGTTAATACCTAGTTGGGGTTAATAATGTATGAGATATCCGCTAATGGCAAGAAAAATTGAACCCTAGGTTACTCAGTCGTTTTTTGAATTTCGCGGTCGCGTATGTATTTCTGCGGTCAGTGTTCATATGCAAAATCTGAGTTGGAAGTTTTGTATACCGCGGTCAGTGGTGGCAAATTCCGCTGACAACGACCCATTTTACGCAGCCGCGCTGCATTTCTCATGGTCAGCGATGCAAATATTCAGAGCAGTACACAAAATGGGTCCGCGACCGTGGTTGTTTTTCCACGAACAATGGCGTAACTTCCGCAGCCGCGCCCAACTTTCCGCGGTCAGCGGATTTGTAGAATCAGAGGATGGGTAGTCTGATCCTCATGCCCTCCACGGTTGCGCCCCTTTTTCCGCTCTCAGCGGTGCTCATTCCGCGGCCGCGCCTCTTTATCCGCTGTCAGCGGTTCTCAGTGTTGTTACACCATTGTAAATTGTTCATATGTTTTTCTTTACTACTTCTTCTAGCACCAATACTAACGAGCTTTCACTGACTATGTATGCAGACAATGGTTAAAATAAAATGTGGCAGTGACAAACAAAAAGGGAAAGTAGAGTCCTCCCGGGGTAGGGGACGAGGACAAATCAAGTTACCCCTAGCAGTGCGGCAATCCATTGGGAAGGTGCGGAAAGATATCAAAGCTGCAGACAGAGCTATATCCCACACTGAGGGGAGTGAGTATGTTCCTTCCTAGGAGGCCTCAGAGGGTTATTCTGTGCCCGTTCATGTACCAGACTTCCCAGGGAGATTTCGACTGAGAGACGTGCCTACACCCCCAACTTCCCCTACTTCTCCTGCTTCTTCTGAGTCGTCTGATGGCTCAGCGGAGAGTAGTGAGTCCTCAGCATCAGCCTCTCCTATAGCCTCCCCATATAGACCGGAGCCCATTGATGTAGATGCCGAGACACCAGATGATGGGGGAGGAGGTGACACCCAGACTGAAGGGTTGGTAAGAACAAGAAACCCTGAGGTGTGGCAATAGAGATTCGTCAGTGAGCAAGCCTACCACAAATTTTGGGAGTGGTGGCCTCAGAGGTCACTCATATATGAGATCAATTTATAGAGCGGGATCTTCTGCCCCACAACCCCACTGTGAAGTAGCAATTTGATGAAAGAGTGGGGTGAAAACACTTCATAAGTGGGTTGCCGGATGTTAATGAGCACCTAGTTAAGGAATTTTATGCAAATGTCGCCCATATCAAAAAGGGCACATTTGTGACTAAGGTGCGAAACCTGAAGATCAAGTTTGATGGAAAAACTCTGAACGACTATGTTAGATTCAATGATGAAGATAAGTCGTTGTACTTAGAGAAGGTGGCCATAGATGAGGCGGCCCGCCCATGGTTAGCATCAATACTTGCTCTCCCGGGTACTACTCCAGCTTGGTTGACTGCGGGGGTCCCTATCTACATGAACACCCTGAACTTTGAGGCGAAGGGTTGGGAGACATTTGTGTGCAGTAGATTAGACCCCACTACTCATGACAGTGATATGCTAATTTCCCGGGCGATTATAATGGCATCCATTATGGCGGGGTACCCGATCAATATCGGGAATATCATGTCCAGGGTGATAACCAGAGTGGTCAACAAGGATGAGAGATCCTACCCTTTCCTGAACTTCCTCACCATGTAACTTGAGGATCAAGAGGTTGAGAAAAGGGATTTCGATATCAAGGTGAAACCCAAGAGGCCCTTCTCATGGTACAACCTTCAAGGTCCAGGCAACCCCAAATCCAAGGGCAAAGCTACTACTTCTACTGTCCCGCATGAAGAGCCAACAGTGGTGGTCACTGATTCTGAGCCTCCCACTGCCATACCACATCCTCCCCCCGACCATCTACTTCCATGCCTTCCTCAGTGCCCTCCTCATCAGCATACTTTTTGACTGCACATAGGCTGAACCAGACTCTCTCCAGCATCAACAACTGGATGCAAGCTGCAACATCAAAGTTGTCTATAATATCCAACTCAGTGGCAACCCAGTCAGTTCCCGCACAACCCCAGGTGTCAGCTTCAGTGAAGGAAACTCTCAAGGAGCTTCTGGACAACCAGAAGAAGCTCCTGGACAACCAGAATCCCATCATGGATGCTCTTACAGTTCAAGGAAAATCAATTAAGGAGCTGAGCAAGCAGATGAAGAAGCTAAAAAAGACTCGGGCCTCAAAGGAGCCAGTGAAGTTGTTGAGAGGAGAGGTGGAAAAGATGAAATCAGTTGGCTACCTACCATTGGAGCTATTATTAGTGGACCAAATTCCAGCAACTCAGGCAGAGCAGATACCGGAGCAGGGGGCTGATGGAGAGCCTAGGAAGGGGAGACTGATTCCTCAGGCTGATGACTTAGAGATTGAGTTGGAGGACCCTAAGGGAGGTGCATCAGGCCAGCCACAGGACCCCGGGGGAGGTGATCTAGGGACCCAGCCACAGGACCCTATGTAGATAGAGGGCCCATAGGGAGTTTTCTTTACTCTCTAACCCCTTTTGATCTTATTTTTGTTATTAGCATTGAGGGCAATGCTAGTTTTTATTTGGGGGATGGGGTGGTCCTATTTTGATGATTTGATAATTGGATTGTAATTATGATACTGATTTTTCTTTATTGTTATTTTGCACTTTTGGTATGTATATAATTTTACTATTTATTTTTCACTTTTCGTTATTTTTCAATTTCGGTATGTATATAAAGTTACTTTTCCATGTATATATTCATTCCCTCTTATGTATATTCGTCTCAATCCCCTATTGTACGTATTCAGTTTACTTTCTGCATTTTACTTTGTTACTTCTTTTGCAATTTTCCTTAATAGCATAGCTTCTTATTTCATTTAGTAGCTTCTTTTTCAGTTCTAGCTTCTTATTTTTACAAGTTTTCGTAATCAATAAGCCTTTGGTTTTTATTAATGCCACGACTTTCCAAAGGTGGAGTTTGTGTGAACCAGGTGGCTCTTCCCATGATGGATGACATGACAACCTTCTTAAGAGTTTGAGTATGTTTTTTTTCGTTTTTGTATAAATAGTAGCTAGTGAACAATAGTACCTCAGGCAAAGCTTCACTTTGGCCTAACACATTTACCTTTGACCTTATGGTTAAAAACAAATTGATGTATAAAGGATGGTGATAGTTGTGACCTTTAGACTCTTGTGTTGACTTAACAATCATCGAGTGGTTTTTATGAACCATTTGTATTGCTTAATCTTAGCTAAAGTTGTTGTAGGCCCCCGACTCTGTTCTCTTTAGCAACCCAATAGCTTATGAGGTGAGGTTTTGATTTTGCAAGTCCAAGTCCTATGCCAATAAGTCTAGAACTTGCCCTGAATGTTTGTCTAGGTGAAATCCTAAGTGTAGCTCGACTTGAGAAGTGATTATAGGCTCTCCTTGATCCAAATTGAGACTTGAAAACATCCATAGCCCACCAAAAATGATATCCTTAGTCAACCTTGTTGAGCCATAGCCCTTATTATTTCAAAAACCATGATACCAGCCTTTATCTGTTCTAAAATGATCCTCTCATGGCACCTGATCTTTCCTTAGCACAAATTGGCAAAAGTATAAGTTTAGGGGAAGAGACGAGGAATGCAAAAGTGATAAAAGGTACAAAAAAAAAAGGTAAGGCAAAAAGAAAAAGAAAGAAAAGCTAAAAAGTCAAAAAGAAAGTGATCAATGTAGAAGAAATGAAGGGATTCAATAAAAGCAAAGATGAAAGTCTTGGAAAGACTAGAAAGGAGAAAAAGGATTAAAAAGAATAAGAAAGAGTGACAATGTGTCTCTCTAGCGCCTAAGGAAGAAGTAAATGACTCAAAGAGTCAAGAAAATATGAGCCAAAATGAAGAAAATGAGGTGATTAAGAAAAGATGAAACCTTCATTGACCAATATACCCTGCCTTGAACCAAAAGACTTCATTACATTCCCGCAAAAGCCCTATATGATCTTGAGTTAAGTGAGCTTACATTAGCGGTGACTCACATAAGGGGCGAACTTATGGTACTTAGAGTCGAACTTGTGACCTTCCTTTGAGAGAGATGAGTGTGTTTCCACAATCCTCATTCTGAGTACTAGAATCTAAAAGTGAGGTTTGCATATGGAGAGTCGAGGAGTATGAGTTTGGGTTCCACAATGACCAATATAGTAGAAAGAGTTTCCTTGATGAGTTGAGCCAACTCTTGATGCTTTTGAGTTACACTAAAGCCATGATGCTAAAAATGTTGTGTATTTTTAATAATGCATTTGAGTTGAGGGTAATTGTTAGTACCAATTGATTCTTGATGAGGTTACTTTAGGACAGCTGAAATTTTTCATTCTTTTATCTTGAGGAGGTGAGAATTACTTTGTTTGCTTGAGAACAAGCAAAAGCTTAAGTTTGGGGGAGTTGATAACTAGGGATTCTAGCCTATTTTATGCTCCTTTTTGCTTAGGTTTTGGATTAAAAGTGTGTGCAAGTATTCCCGAAAGCTAACTTATTGTACTTGTTTGCAGTGTTTGGTCAAAAAGAGACAAGAAAGTCATAACCAACTCATAAAGGAGTGAAACCTACACAAGTTCAAAGCTGAGTCACAAAGGCGCTGAAAGCGAAGAAATAGAAGCAGACACGGAAGATTCACCGCTGAGGCGGTCTTAACTACGCTCTCAGTGGTAGCAGGTTCAAAGAGTCATTTATTGGGCTTAATAGTCATCTTTTCCTGCGGTAAAATTGCGTGGCAGTAGTACCATCTGACATGACCGTGGTCTAATTCTCGCCCTCAGCGGAATTAAGAATCAGAGAACTAAGTTTGGAGCTCAAATTGAAAACCGCGATCCGCGTACATATTTCGTGGCCGCGGTTGAAGGAGCACTGAGGCGGTTGATTTTCCGCTCCCAACGAACTCAAAGTTCAGACCAAGTTCAGAAGAGAAGAACCGTGGTCTGCGCTTGCTTTTGCGCAGCCGCGGAAGTCCAATCGTTGAGGCGACCCATTTTACGCTGTCAGCAGAATCTCCGTAGGGGCAATTTTGTCCGAAAAATTTAGTTGTGTCTAAATAGTTATTTTTCAGATTTTTAGGGCATTTGTTATTTTGTGAAGCACGTGAACAACTTCTTTTTTCTTTTTAGAATAATTTTAGAACATCTTTAACAATTAATCTTAGATTTTACTCTTGTAATTACTCTTTATGGCTTATATTTTATCTCCATCTTTGATTTCTTCTTTGATTATGAGTAGCTAAACCTATTAGCTAGGGTTGTGACCCAACCATAGTGTGCGTATGTAATGGGTCTTCAATTTTAGGGCTTAAATGTTTATGAGTCAATGATATTTAGCTTGATTCATGCTTTAATTGTTGAATTGGTGGTTGCAAACACTAATTTGTGCCTTTTTGACTTAGGCTCTTCTTGAGAAAGAGAGACTAAGTCTAGGTAATTCAGGCTAACAAGGAATTGGAGTACATTCAAGAGATTGATAGCCCTAATTAAAGGGTTAAACCTAGAGATAGTAATAATCGACTTGAGCCAATTTGCTTGCATTGTTTAAACACCCAATTGGGCTTGAGAAAGCCAATTAGGGCAAAGTCACTCAAACTACCGAGAGGTATAGAGTGAGTAATTATGTGCGATGGTTATATCATGATCCCAATTACAATAAGTTTGCCCTAAGTTTTAGACCCCGTTAGATACTCACCTAGGTGTAAGTCACTTTCCTAGTGCCTTTTTACTAATTGAGAAAACTCTTACAAAAATATCATACTTAGCTTATTTTCATTCTTAATTAGTGTTAAAAGTATAATAATAACCAAAAAAAATTGGAAGTGCAATTAAGAACATTGCACATAGCTAGATTAGATAGAAACCCAATTCCAAACTAATTTTAGCTCTTTGTGGATTCGATCCCGACCTTTCGGGTAAAAGCTGCATAGATCACTCTTACCATTCTATAGTGGTACAGGGTTGGAGCTGATCAGGGACTTCCTCGCTCGATTTAACCGAGTGAGGATGAACTTACCGAACATATCGGAAGGAATGGCCGTGGCAACTTTCCAAAATGGGCTGAATAGAAGCGCTTCGAGAGTGACCAGAAAGCTACTGAGTCGCCTCATGAAATACATCCCGACCACTTGGGACAAAATACACAATGCTTACTGTGCTGAAGTTCGAGCTGACAAAGACGATCTAAATGGGCCGACTCAATGGCTAACCTCAATACAAGCCGAGTCCAGAAAGGACGAAGAAATGACAACATGAGAGACCTAGAAAGACCCCGACCTAATCGGGAAAGACATCAACCTTACGTCAGAGGCACCCTCATGCCACCTCTCCGTCACTAGGGGTGGGCATAAAATTCGAAAAACCAAATTTTGAACCGAACCGAATTAATTTGGTATTTCGGTTTCGGTTTTTTCGGTATTTTGGTACAAAAATTTCGGTATTTCGGTAATTCGGTATGGTATACGGTATTGGATTATTGATATTTTGGTATTTCGGTTTACCGAAATACCGAAATAGTTTAATGAGGTGAGATCAATATTTCGGTGTCCCTGTCATTAACTAGCAAAATCTGCCTGATTACATTTGACAAATGGAAATTTCCATTATGACATTGCGGTATTTGTCTTTAGAATATCTAATTGTCAAATGTTGAAGCCTTTCTAATAGTTCCATTAGTCTCAAACACATACACAAATTCACTTTATAGAGTAGTTGTTGTTTGTTACGTTAATGGAGTAACAAATTCGACATGGATTCTCCTGTGTTGCATGAATTCAGAAGGCAGGCTTCCTTGTTCTTCAGAGAGAAAATCAGGACTGCTTGACTGGCTCTTACAGATGTTACTCCTCCTCAACTGTAACTTTTCTTGAAAACTAACTTTCATTGATTTATCTTTTCAGTCAGTTTCTTCTTACTTATCATTTTTGTATTAAAGGCTGCCAGAAGAATCAACAAATGGAGATTTGAGTGCACCAAATATGCAAACCATGAGACTAATATCACGTGCAACCTTTGAAGTTGATGATTATTGGAGGATCGTTGATATTCTACATAAGAGGTTTGTATGGCCAGGCCTATATTATTTGTACTTAAATTGCCTGGATCAAGAAAAAGAAAGCACAATATTAGATTAATTGAAGGTAAAATAATGTTGGCGCCAGATTTTGCTAGTTAATGGAGGGGGAGACAGTGAAGATTTGTTTTAAACTAAAATCGTACCGAAATAGTACCAAACCGAAATAAGAAATACCGAACCGTACCGAATATTATGATACGGTATTTGGTATATACAATTGATAAACCAAATACCGAAATATCGAACCGAAATTCTTAAATACCGAACCAAGATACCGAACGCCCACCCCTATCCGTCATGATGAAGGCCCATCTAGGCCGTGAACAGGGACTCACCGAAGTGAGAGAGGTATGCCCCATTTATTATTCACTAACAATTTCTGTGTTTCCCCCTCAGAAATAATCTACGCACTGAAAAAGCTCAGCCCAAAAGTGAAGTGGACGCAAAAGATGAGGTCCAACCCGAGATCCAGAAAATCAAATGCCCTTTGTGAGTTCCACCAGGAGCGGGGTCACAAAACCGAAGAATCTATCGCCCAAAGACAAGAGGTCGTGAATATGCTTCATCAAGGGCACTTGAAAGAGCTGATGAGCGACCGAGGAAGAGCCAACTTCGCCCGGGGATGCGAACAACACCAGGGACCACCCAAACCACCTTCCCCAGCTCGAACCTTCCAAACGATCATCGGAGGGGGCGACGATGCCTCAATCAATAGCGTGAAGTTCACCACCCCCACAAAATCAAAAGGCCGATCACTCATGAACGGTACGACGAACTCGAAGAAAGTATCATCTTCGACAAGTCTGATACCAATAGTTTGGTTTTCCCTAATTATGATGCTCTTGTTATCACTTTACGCATATTATATACAGATGTGAGACGAATTATGGTGGACAACGGGAGCGGCGTGTGCATCATTCACCCTCGAGTACTTGCACAAATGAGACTCAAGAATAAGATAGTGCCACGTTGCATCACACTAGCCGGTTTTAACAATGCATCCTCTGGAGAAATCACCCTCCCCGTCCCGGCTGGTGGTGTCACCCTTGAAATAACATTCCACATCATGGACCAGGACACATCGTATAACGCCATAATAGGCTTTGGATACACACCATGAAGGCCATTCCCTTCAGCTTGTACCAAGTCATCAAATTTCCCACCCCGTGGGGAATACATAGCATTCGAGGAGAACAACGCACTTCCCGAAAATGCTATCGCATCGCCTAGGATTGCATGTACACCTAACAGATGAATGTTAAAGCTAAAGAAGCATAGCAATCAGCAAGGTCGAGGTCGAGCAGTGGCGAGGAGGATATGATCAAAGACCCTGAAGTCATAGAAGCCACAGGGTCAATCGTAGAAGACCTCGACCCCGCTTAACTTGATGGTAACGACCACAGCAAGAAAGCTTACATCGACCACAAGCTTTAAGAACCAGGTAAATTCCATCAATTCTTAAACAGTAACGTAGACTTGTTTGCTTTTCCCATGCAGACATGCCAGGCATCCCAAAGGAGATAGTGATGCACAGGTTGAATGTCGACCCATTTTACCCCCAGTGTGGCAAGTTAGGCGAAAATTCAACTCCATAATAAATGACGCGGTCTACAATGAGGTTGAAAAACTGCTGGAAAACGGCTCTATCAGAGAATCGAAGTACCCTCAGTGGGTGGTCAACGTGGTCATGGTGAAAAAGAAGAATGGGAAATGGCGGATGTGCATAGACTTCACTGAACAAAGCCTGCCCGAAAGACTCATTCCAACTACCCCATATTGACCAGCTCATTGACGCAACGACCGGGCACGAGCTATTAAGCTTTTGGATGCCTACTCGAGTTACAACCAGATCCTCATGGAGGAGGAGGACCAAGAAAAGACCACTTTCATCACTCACCAGGGGACGTACTGCTACAGAGTGATGCCTTTCGAAATGAAAAATGCGGGGGCAACGTATCAGACGTTGGTGACAAAAATATTCAAAGACTAGCTCGGTAAAACCATGGAAGTCTACATCGACGACATGTTGGTCAAGTTGAAAAAGAAAGAGGATCATATTGACAACTTGAAAGGCCTTCGACATACTGAGACGATGGTATGAAATTAAACCCCAAAAAATGCGCCTTTGGAGTAACCTCGGGAAAGTTCCTCGGCTTCTTGGTATTACAATGAGGTATCGAGTCAACCCCGACCAAATCAAATCCATAGAAGGAATACCGGAGAACCTAACCAGTAAGAAACAGGTATAGAAGCTGACCAGCCGCATAGCCGCCATGTCGAGGTTCATCTCATGGTCCTCCGACAGATGCCATAAACTTTTCGACGTACTCAATAAAGACAATGGATTCAAATGGAACTTCGAGTGAACCGATGTCTTGAAAGAATTAAAGTCGTACCTATCTTCAAATCCACTGCTCGCTAAGGTGGAACGCGGGGAACACCTCCTCATTTATCTGGCTGTGTCTGATGTGGTCGTGAGTTCGGTCCTGGTCCGAGAAAACAAAGTTACACAATCCCCTATTTACTATATTAGCAAAACTCTGGTTGACACTGAAACGAGGTACCCGCACCTCGAGAATCTAGCCCTGGTTTTGGTCATAGCTTCATGAAATCTTAGACCATATTATCACCCCATCTCGGTGGTCACGACCTTTCCCTTAAGGAGCATACTGCACAAGCTTGACCTGTCGGGTAGGTTGGCCAAATGGACCATAGAATTGAGCGAGCATGATATAACATATCAACCAAGAACGATGATAAAGGTGCAAGTGCCTGCCAACTTCGTCGCCGACTTCAACACAAAAGTAATGCCTGAAGTCGAGAGAGAAACTGCCAACAACTCTCCCCAAGTACAAGATCTATGGATTTTGCACACCGATGGCGCCTCTAATGCATCAGGGTCCGGACTAGGACTAGTACTCGAGGTCCCAACATGCAAAGTAATTCGTCAGTCCATCAGGTGCCCGAACATGACTAACAATGAGGCCGAGTACGAGGCTGTGATTACAGGATTAAAACTGGCGCTCAAATATGGAGTGAGACGGGTCATCTTACGCTACGATTCCCAGCTCGTAGTCAACCAAGTCACAGGGACTTTCCATATCAAAGAGCAAAGGTTACAAAAATATCATGCCGAGATCTGCAGGCTGCTGCCCGAATTCGACGGATTCTAGCTCGACCAGATCCCTTGGGCACAGAATATCGAAGCAGACAGCCTCGCTAAGCTAGCGGAGGCCACTAAAAACATAACCGGAGAAGGAAATATGGTCGCCCTCCTCCACTCATCAATCGACCAAATCGAGGTAAGGACTATAAACCTAACTTGGGATTGGCGCAACCGCATTGTTGCATATTTGCAGGATGGCGCGCTCCCTGACGATAAAAAAGAAGCCAATATGCTTCGAACACAAACGGCCAGGTACATCATCATTGATAACGACCTTTACAAAAGGACGTATGACGGTCCCCTAGCAAAATGCTTGGGCCCGAACCAGACATAACGCCTTTTAAAATAAGTCCACGAGGGCCACTACAGAGCGCATTTCGGTAATCGGGGTATGGTTAGATATCTCATACGAGCAGACTACTACTGGCCCACTATGAAAAAAGAGGCCGCTGATTTAGTGAGAAAATGCAAACAATGCCAGAAATACGCCCCCATGATCCACCAAGCCGGCGAGCACCTCCCCGTAGTTACCTCGCCATGGCCTTTCATCAAGTGGGGGATGGACATTGTCGACTCCCTCCCAGCAGGGTGAGATAACATGCAATTTTTTTTGGTCTTAACTGACAATTTATCAAAATAGGTTGAAACGTGAGTATTTTCCCAAATACGCGAGCAATAAGTTATCGCCTTCATATGGAAGAATATCGTGTGCCGCTTCTATTATACCCCACGTGTTCGTACGTAAAAATACGACATAAGTAAATTGATGAAAGCTCGAAAATGAGATGTTACATCCCTTTCGTACGTTAAAGTTTCGACATAAGTTCTAGAAGGAAATTATTTTGATATTACAATTATTATGCTATTTCAAACAAGTGATAAATAAATTCGTGAAAATGAGAGGGTAAGCGAATCAAAGAAAATAAGTTTCGTCAAAGTTTGGCAATTTGGGATAAAATACAGTCTGAGCTATAATGCCCTATAGTTATGGACTAGTGCCATACAAGGTACCCCATGACCACGATAGTAGAATACGTAAAATGTGTTAAAAATGAGTAGTATTTTAAGTGATTTGAGATAATTTTTAATTATGTGGGTAATTGGTTAATTATTGGGTAACGAGATATTACCTAATTAACTAATGAGTTATGGGATAAAGATTAAAAAACCCAACCCCCACGTGGCAGCAAGCCACTACCTAAACATATGACTCTTAGTCATTATGGGTTATGTGGCAAACTAATGTATTAAATACAAAACACTACATGTTTCTACGTGTAAAGACATAGAAGATTGGCATTTTGACTTCATTTGGATGTGTTAAATACAAAAAACTACAAAACACTTCATTTCTAATGTATTAAAGACAAAACACTACAAAGCAGACGTTAAGAATTTATATAAAGAAGAATTTATAACACCTTCAACCAATTCCTACAAGGATTCCAACGTTAGCAACCTCAATCCAACGAGATTTCTTAGCACCTTAGCAACGTGAAATTTTGCGATTCTAAGGGAGTACAGTGCAATCCTTCTCAAGAATATCATACGGATTTTCCCTACTCCAGGTATGTTTAGTCTAAACCTTTCCTTCATTTTGGCATGATCCAGTAAATACATATGTTTGATAACGAGACATAAAGAGAAGTTCATACTCCCGAATTTATACATTATCCTAGTCTTATAAGTTACAGTATTCTCCCTTGTCGGGACTTTATGTTCAATTGAGTATTGTCTTCTTTCAGTCAAGAGAGCAGAGAATCTATATATACAGTATTACAATATTTTCACTACCATCGAGATATAATCGATGAGCAGGCCCCTGTTGGGCAACCTCTGATCAGATGGTAAATTATATACCGAGCCTACTGTGGCCAAACGCCTATGAGCGAGCCCAGCATACAGAGCCTAGAGAGCCTATGAATATCTTCAGATTATCTTTGACTCCCAGCTATTTTCAGTTATTATATTATCATTTCAGTTTCAGCTTTCAGTATATTGCCTTACATACTCAGCACATTATTTCGTACTGACATCCCTTTTCTGGGGGGCGCTGCATTTCATGCGTGCAGGTTCAGACAGACAGACGGGTAGACCTCCTCATAGGTGTTGCCCGAGTTCAGCTTGATCGGTAAGCTCCATGCCCTTCGGAGTTGCCGGGTCTAGAGCTTTATATACATCTTGTGTATATATGTATATATGTTATGAGTAGGTCGGGGCCCTATTCTGATCACAGTATATCCATCAGTAGAGGCTTGTAAACATATCCTGTCAGTTAGTGCAGTATGTTGGGCTTGTAGGCCTTTTATGTATATTTTGTTAGTTTGCCATTCGTAGTAGTTATGATTGCCTTGTCGGCCCAGTTTTATATTGATGTTTAGTCAGCATTCGCAATTGTCTTGCAATGTGGTTCATGGCTAAAGTATGACACTATATGTTCAGAGTCCCTTAGTCACAAGTTGGCACGCAAGGATAGGTGAGGCACTGGGTGCCAGTCTCGCCCCCAGGTTCGAGGCGTTATAGCTTCGGCCTCCCCAAAGAAATCAGTTGTGATAACGGACCTCAATTCACTAGGAAAAAAACCGCTGAGTTTTTCGAGAAATGGCATATCAAAAGAATACTCTCCATGCCATATCATCCTGCGGGCAATGGGCAAGTGGAGTCCTCCAACAAGTCAATATTGAATATCATGAAGAAGAAGCTCGAGAGCGCCAATGGACTATGGCCGGAGTTGTTGCCGAAAGTGTTATGGGCATACCGCACAACGCCGAAAACAAGCACAGGAGAAACTTCATACTCACTGGTCTATGGGACTGATGCAGTAATACCGGTCGAGGTCAAAGAACCGAGTCTAAGGTACTCACACGAGAGCGAGCCGAGAAACGACGAAAACAAGAGGCAAGACCTCGATGAGGCCGAAGAACGAAGAGACATGGCTTATATAAGGATGGTCGCTTAGAAACAACAGGTAGAGCGATACTACAACAAAAAAGCCAAGATCAGACTGCTCAAAGTTAGGGACTACGTACTCAAATCCAAAACACAAGCAAGTAAGGATCCACGAGAAGGAAAGCTAGGGACTAAATGGGACGGCCCATACAAAATTACGGCGGTAGCAAGCAAAGGGTTGTTCCAACTCGAAACAATGGAAGGAAAACTACTGCCAAACAACAAGAACATCGCCCACTTTAAGTACTTTAACTTCTAATGAAAAATGTTCTCTGAGCCGTACTCTTTTTCCCTCGCCTGAGTTTTGTCCCAATTGGGTTTTCTTATGAAGGTTTTTAACGAGGAGAACATTTCAAGTTAAAGCACGATGAAGGTGCAGACTGATATGTTCATTGCACAACCTCTCAATACTTCTCCAGGTCACCCAATGAAGGGGCTAGATAGATTGGGACTGGAATGCCGGTCTGGAAAACATGTAAATTTCTCCAAATTTATATTAGCAAAACAAGCGTACATGAAATCCGCATGCGCTCACTGAAGCAACGATGCAACTCACATTCGACCTCGTTCAAATTAATTAAAGTGATGTTCGACCTCGCTCGAATTAACTCACATTTGATCTCTTCGAATTAATTAAAGTGACATTAGACCTCGCTCGAATTAACTCACATTCGACCTAGTTCGAATTAATTAAAGTAACATTCAACCTCGCTTGAATTAACTCACATTCGACCTCGTTCGAATTAATTAAAGTGACATTCGACCTTGATTGAATTAACGCACATTCGACCTTATTCGAATTAATTAAAGTGACATTCGACCTTGCTCGAATTAACTCACATTCAACCTCATTTGAATTAATTAAAGTGACATTTAACCTCGTTCGAATTAACTTGCATTCGACCTCGTTCGAATTAATTAAAGTGATATTCAACCTCGTTTGAATTAACACGCCCTCCTTGGCCATGGCCAAAGTCAAAATCATTAGTCTAAAAAGCAAATGATAGAAACACAAACAAACAAGATTCAAAGACGAACAAACAAAACAATACTTCATACTTCAAAAAGAAAAAACATATCCTTTACAAGGGCTAAACAGACGCCCACAAAAACATACAATTACAAAGAACCTATTCACCACCCTTCCCGGTATCACCATCTCCGGCATCGCCTTGAGGATACCAATCTTCATACCAAGCATCCTGCTCAAGTTCATCCAATTTTCCTCCTCCTCGCCGGTCCCCAGAGTAGAAGGGTCATAACCACAAACAATCCTAGCTACACGCGTCTTAACACGAGCATCCTCAAAGTCGGCCTCAGGAACCTTCCCCGCGGTTATCAAATTCTTAAAAATGTTTAGCTGAGCCTCAGTGGGGATCCATATCTCGTATAAGTAACGCAGAACATCGAGAAAAGCAGAAGTGTGAGAGGAGGACGCTCGGGCCAACATCTGCGCCTTCTCGACCTCAAGAGCAGCAATCTGATCACCAAGGTTCGAGACTTCCCTTTCCAGCCTCCTAATCTGCTCATCAAGTTGTGCCTCCCTAAGCGTGGATGTCTCCATATCATTCGCTCGTTCAGATCATAGGACACGGATCGAATCCTCCAACGCCGCTACCGTCGCTGATGCCGCCAACCGAGCAGACTCGGCCCTCTCCAATTTTGTCGTCTTATCAATGATTTCGTCATTCAAGGCATCAGCCATAATCATACACTGCTCAAGCTCAGCCTACAGAGATGCCACTTGAGTTTGAAGATCCGCGCACTCAGCCTCAACTCCCTTGCTCACCTCAAGCTCCTCATCTTTGTCCCTGAACGCCCCATCGAGCTTGTTGCATTTACCGATAACCTTCATGAACTCGTCATCTTTTTGCCTCGGCTCGTCCCTAATGGCCAAGTCCCATCTGAACCCAACCGCTTGCAAAGCTCGCGGTGCTTAGTACGGTATTCGCGATATTTCTTCTCCATCTTATTGAAAGTAGCTCTGCGGCTCTCGTCCATGCGAGCACTCTGAATCTCCAAAATGATCGTCTAAAAACAAAAGGAAAAAGAGTAGAAAGAGTCAGTCCAAAAAAAAGAGAGGAGAGAAAAAAATACAAGGCATAGAAACCAGGAAGGTCAGAAAGCTCACCCTCAAGGCAAGGCCAACTATGCCCGTCGACAGAGCAGAATCATTGATCGTCGCCAAGGTCCTGCCTTCCACATTAGAACAAATGGGACCCAAGGAGAGGATTACGTCCTTCATGTCTACCAAGAGGTCGCGGTCCATGGGGATTGCAATGGTACGAGAAGGCCCATCCAGCCTTATCTCCACCCGAGTAAATCCCTCATTATCTCTCATTATACCTCTGCACCTATTATCGGTTTCGTAACCGTCCTCGATAATACCTTGCGCCCAATCCTCGGCCGACGAATGACCGCTGACTGCCCTCGAGGATGAAGATTCGTTCACTAACACGACATCAGCAGCCTCAGACGGCCCTCTAGTTCCATCTCCACCCTCGGGTAAATACGACATTTCTGCAACCTCCACGGACAAAGTCATCTCAGGTGGGATGGCGTCACTCTCCAACACGGCAGTGGTTGACTCATGGTCATCCCTCGATGAGTCTACTACTCGGGTAGTTCTGTCGCCCACATCCACTATTCTCCTTTTGCGAGGAACTAGATCTCCGTCACTTGGCGACGACTCGTCTATCAAGTGCACCATAGGAGAAACTGGGGTCTCTGCCACGGAAGCCGCCGATGGTCGGCTAGAACTAGTCAACGCCAGGAATTGAGAAGCGGTCGACTGGGCAGGCCTATCTGCAGTCGCAACGAGAACGGAACCCGCGGTAGTACTCGATTGTCAGAATGCCGGAGTAGGGGCCCTCGCCCTTCTCGAGGTCCTTCGACCTAACACCAAAAAATAAAGGTTAGGTCGACTATCCGCAATAAAAAAAGGGAAAGACGTAGCGAACCAAAGGTTGAAACGATTGAAAACTCACCAGTTGCCGAATGCTTGGAGCCAAACTTCTTGAAAAACGCCAGCCATTCGCGGATCCCCACAGTATGAGGCAAAACCTGGCTGCCCAGTCGTGGATGTCCGCAACCAACAAAAGGGGCTCTTTATCGGCTGAACAAAAAAGACATACATAAAAATAGAGTGACCATACTACTACCAAAACAAGGAAAGTAAACGATAGGTACTTACGAGCGAAGTTCCACTCTTCAGGAAAATCGTTAGCATTCCTCACCACGTCCTCGGTCTTGACATAGAAAAAGTTACACCAGAATCGACAGTTATTCTTATCGTCCATCTTCACCACCAAACTATTGCTCCACGATGACGGAGATGTAATATCGTCCCTCTATAGAAACTAGGCGCATAGAGGTATAGCAGATGGCGGACACAGATCTCACGGTTGGCCAATTCTGCATACTTCGTCAATATGAAAATGAGTTTATAAATATAAGGGGAAAGTTGGTTCGGGCAGACGCCATAATAACGGCATATGCCCTCCGCCAATGAAGGAAGAGGAAACGAATAACACACAAGGAATGGATATGCATATAATGCGCAGTATCCAGGGCGATGAATTTGTACCACATCGTCACCGGTCGAGATAAGGTCGATATGGTCTGGCATTCGAAATTTAGCCCTAAGTTCAACAAGGGCCGTCACATCCATCTCTGAGACAAAGGACTCGGGATTATCTTCAGGCCGCTTCGAGAAGTCTGACCTGGCCTTCTCCGAGCGTGGAATTATTTCATCCACAGTGGGGAAGCTCTCATCCTCTACAACAATGGCTTCCCCTTCATCATGAGGGGGCATGTCCACCGTCAATAGAACCGGATCAGAAATTCTTTCAGGGTTAGAAGATGCACTACCCATCTTTTGTCACGTATATAAGAGGGGATTGCAAATGCGAAAGGGGTGATAATGGCAGAGATTGCGGAAAGAAGGGGAGAAATAAGGATGCAAGAGCTCTGAGAAGAAGAGAGGAGAGCTTGAAGATTCAAACGCTTGGAAATGCAGCAAATCAAATGGGAGGTTCCCATCCCTATTTATAAGAATACAGGAACCCAAATCGAGGATGCACAGCCTCGCCACATTAATTTCGAAATGGAAGGCGCGCGAGAAACGACGTGAAGTATTGAGAACATGCGCCATAATGGCACATGGCGTAATGATGTCATTCCAAACTGACGTAACGGTCGGATGTGGATCGCGAAGCGCCACATCACCACCACGCCATCAAAATGTTACTATTCGACCTGTACGCCCAAATCTCTCAAGCTACAACTAGCGAAGTCCGCCCATCGAGCTCGTCCAAAATACAACATCGATAGGCGGAGGGACTAACTGTATGGGTCAAAATCTGACTAAGGGAATCCGACACGAGGAAAAATTACTAAGAGGTGATTAGGCCGGGGTTGAATAAATAATTAAAGGAATTCACTGCCGAGCTGTTGGTTATGGCCGAGGTTGAATGCTTAAGTCAATAGTAACGGCTAGTTTTGTAATAAGATATTTGAGAGAATATTCCATTGAATATTCTCTGTGTCTGTACTTTAGGTCAGATTAAGGGTATGTCTCATATAAATAGAAAGGTAAAGAGAAGGTGAAGGGCATATAATATTCTATATGATAAAAACTCTCTTGAAAAGTTAACTCTCTAGTAAAATACAAACATTGACTTTCCAAAGAGATTCGATTTGCTGTTTATTATACATTTCCCACATCAGATCCGAGAAAGTGTCTAATATTGTCTTAGTCATTTGTCTTACATCATTGTTAGAAAGAGGAATCATCCACCTCATTCAATATTGGGTGAATCATTCTCTCTATTTATATTTAGTGCCATTTATTGTATTTATTACTTATTATTGTTCTTATCCCATTAGTAAAAAAAGCTTGTGAAATTATATGCTCATTTGGGGAACAAAGCAGACATGTAGGACAAAACAAAACATATTACATTAACTTTAAGGGTCGTGTTCCCAGTTTATCGTGTATTTCGGCGTACAATCTTAACAAGAATTTCAGGGGGGGAAAGAACAGTAAAAGTTGTTAGATTAGTTAGTGTTTGATGGTAGTATTTGAGAAGAGGTTGTTTTGTCCCTCGTTGAAAAAAGAAAGAAAGGAAGAGGTATTTAAAAATACTTCTTTGTTTTATATAGTTTGAATATTTTGAGGGTGTTTTGGAGTGAAATTGAAATTTCACTATATTATTAACAGTCAAGATTGGGTACTTGGACACTTGGGCAATTAAGTAGCCCGAATTAATATTTTAGCCACCCATTATTTGATTAATTAAAAACGTTTTAGCCTTTAATTTCAGAAAAACTTTTTTATTATTTTTTTTAAAATTCAAAAGAAGGTGGTTATTGGTTTTAAAAGGTGCGTGTATGAAGAGATGAGTCTGTTAATTCCAACACACTCCTAGAGGTATTATAAATACCTATTTCATCTCCAAAACGAGATCATCTGAAACTTTCATCTCTTTCTCTTCTACTTATTTTCTACAACTCACAACTATTTTGTTCTTGTGATAAATTCGAGTTAGTTACTGAAACTCGGATTTCAGAGGCTTTGTAGAATCCTGGAGGAATTCTGCCATAATCCCTGCAGCAACGAAATTGGGAGGCTTAAATTCCTTAAGGACAGTGCTACACTATCAAGGCCTAATTATTTCGTCCCATATTCTATTATAATTTCTAACAGTAATTGTTCAAAATAGACAAGTCGTCTTGACATAATTTTGAGTATACACCGCATACTGGAGGCACCGTGGTAGTAAAGTAAAGATAAAAGAGAGTCCTTAATTTACTCACACTTCTCGTCATATGGTAGGACATATCCCCATCTTTTGAACTACCATATCTCCTTTTAACTTAACTGAATATCCAACAGACTAGTGCTCACACGTCCTAGCAATTAAAGAAGATTTATAAGAACTAAGCTAATATTGACAGTTAAATAGATAATCTTCCTTGGATTACTTGTTTCTGAATCAAATATCTAAACGTCCAACTTTGTGGTAACCAATAAATGAACTTATCGGGAGTACTGCTCTTCATGCAGGATCTGACTAGTTTCCTTTGAGTTTCCGGTAGAGATCCCATGACAGTTTCAAGTAGTCCATCCATGCTCAGAGACATATCTTTTGCGAAATAGTATATGATTTTGGGAAGATAAATCCTTGTATCCTTGTTAATACAAACTGTACCTCGTATAAACTCCTCTTTTGCTGCCTTAAGATCCTGAAATACATTCTTCGCTGTGTAAACCCGGATCTGCATATGCCCAGCAGATTCCACAGTCAGATTGAAATTCATTCTCACAATGCACATGGTGACACTGAATATTCATGCTAATAATGCAAAGTCCATAAAATGTTTTAGCTAGCTTGCAGGAACATTACCGCAGGATCAGAAGATGCACCCAAACAGAGTGCAAAGTGAACAAGTGGTTCAGGGTACTCAATGGCATAGGTGTGTCTGGAATTTCCTGCCACAAGCTTTTTCCCTGGAGAAAACAGCGTCTGTAGCCACTGCATTAATATTGTGTTAGAGAAGCCATTAGTCCATATATAAAATATACATTAATATAGAATTTTGAAACAGTGATAGCAAGGCACGCTACAAAGATCCTCCCTCTTTGTTTTAGACAATTTTTTCCCCTATCCCACTCTTTTGCATGTAAAATGCTAGTCCATATGGGTCAGTGATAGCAAGGCACGCTACAAAGGTCCTCCCTCTTTGTTTTAGACAATTTTTTCCCCTATCCCACTCTTTTGCATGTAAAATGCTAGTCCATATGGGTCATTAATCTCATATCATCAGGATCTGAATTCAAAAGTTACAACGTCGGAGATGCAAAGCTGGAACGGGAATACACTTTAGAAAAAAAAGAAGTTGGATAAGACAATGCGCAAGTTGTGTAGCATAAGTATGCTTTAACAAGCTTTACTTGTTTGTTTTCATCTGCATTTTTCTTTTCTTATCATGTAAACCAGGTTACCATCACTATGCTGTTGTGCACTCGTAGCAAAACTGAAGACAGCAACACTATGAAAGTCATGTTCATCCAGCATACTAGTTCAAGTTCAAGGATAACAAGTGTTAGAAATTACATTTGTACTTTACTGGCATCTCCCCCTTGTCAGAGCACGCCTTCCTCAAACTGACGAGGACAAAATATTAAGCAAATATTACCAAGCATCTTTTTATCAAGTACTGTATGCAAATATTCCCAAGCATTTCTGATTTCTCTAACTAAAACAGCATCCGGCAACAATTCATTACTTAAAAAATAAAGAATCCAGTCAGGTAAGATGGCAAAAAAGAAGAATCTAGAAGTACGACAGAAACCTATGTGGTTTTATCATGGAATTACATATGCATGTGAACTTAGTAGTAATAAGATGTTGCTAGAATTAAGCATACCGGTGCAGAATAGTGTGGTCGTATCCCTAATATGGAGCTCTGTATAACATAAGCATTTACGCAATGCCCACCCACATTATAAGCTGCCTGCAATATTTTTACAACAAATCTCAAATTTCCTAATATTATATATAGACTAGTAAATATAATTAAAAGTAGGCTATTCCTTTTACCTTCAAGATTGAAGGACTTCTGACAGAATTTTGAGTTCCATAGGCTAAATAAGCCTGCGAAGAAATCATATAGTACCTCATAACAGGTCTCAAAAGGAAAGATAAAATAGTTAAAAAGAAAGACAAACAGTGTAACCACCAGATTAGGAGGCCAAGAGGCCATATCAAATGTTAGTCTTGACTCTTGACCAACGAGTGCAGGAATAGTCGATACAAGTACAAATTATAGTTAGCCAATTGAAAGGAAGTATATTGCATTTCATAATGGCACTTTATATGATTATTGAACAGCACATTTAGTCCTGGTATGATACTGGTGTACTGCCGATGAGAACTATAACTGAGAGTGTCATTCTCCCAACAAGAATATGAAAATTGAAAAGGTTGAAAATCTAAAGCAAAAGCGCTACCTTAGATGATTTTGTAGATTCGTAAGTTCTTTCCATCAATATATGGGATAATCCAGATCATTTTGTTTTAAGGTAAAATGAAGTATTAAGTTAATGTTCAAGAGAAACTTTAAGAAAATCATACATGCATCACCAGGGCATTGTGAATATTGATCCAAAATGTTAGCTTTTCTTCACGCTTCATGTTTCTTGGGTCAACCTTTTCAAGGCTCTTAACCAGTGACCTGCAGATCATAAAATTAGTAAGAATAAACTTCTAACTATATTGAGTATTTCCAGATTGTTTCTTGTCATTTCTCCGTTTAGAAGTTGCATCTGCTCTTTAGCCGTGATTAGTGGAGAAAGGGAGGGAGAGGAGAAAAACAACCTACACAGTTGAAATAATCTTAGATGTTGTAAAACTTACAATTTACAATTAATTTTTCTCCCAGATGGTACCTTTATGGTTTTCAAATTAATAGAGAGAAAAGGATGAGAAGTTCAAACTGGTCGATTTATATAGGTAAGCTTCTCAAGCAGTTCTTAACATGCGTCTCTTAATCAAGCCCACACTAGCAGGTATTGGAGGTCCTAATACTCTTAAAACTCTAGAAATAGTATTAAATTTGAACTACTTGCGTTTGAAGTGAATAACCTGAACTTATGCAGCATTGTTGTGGCATAATTGAAACTATCGTCATCTAGACAAATCTTCATAACTTCTATCATTGTAGAATATGGCTTATCATCTTTACAGACTTCAAATTCATATTGCTCATTGCTATCCTCATTGTGATGTGGGCTCAAGCTGCCAGAAAGATTTCTCGGAGAAAATGTGCTCGATGATGACAATGATGAAGTAGAAGAAACTGATAACCCCTTTTGAGCTAGAATTTCAGGGTTGGCAAATTTGCAGTATATACAAGATATGCATCTGACTATTTCTTCAGACAGCCTATCAGGATAACTAAGAATTTCATCCATGCGAGAGGCACTGAGATGATCTGCAAGGCTACGGTGGACAGAATCAGCAAACTTTTCCTGCAGTTACTCATAATAGACACTTTGTCACTCATTTATGCCTCGAGGAAAGACAACAGAGAGAATTCTAACTGCAATAACATATAATGTAACACCAATTTAGCTATATGTAAATGTTCAGAAGTTGGATGTATAACCCTTCTAGATGATGACTTCTTAGCAGTCTGCATCTGATCACTTGAACCAGCCAAAGCAGATGCAGTGGAGATTCGATCATATTGGTCCGTATCACATCTTGACATATCTAGTTCCACACTGGAATATGATTGGTCAGTTGTACACTGGGTAGGTGAGTCTATCTTGCCCTGTAAATGGCTTTTCTGAGTTTCCAATAAAGCTGGGAGATTCTGCTGAAAAGCTGCCCGATAAAGTGAGAGTAGGTATCGTTCCAAACGCAGTATTTCAATTTCGAGAGTAGCAATCTCTTTCATCAATTCCATGGAACACTGCAAGGAAACACAGTTGCGCTGAAAAAGGAATTGCATATTGGAAAAAGAAAAGTACCACAGAAACTGTAATGCCATTAAGATCCTTCAAATATGAGCAACAAAGTCATGACAGACTCATTGATATCATGTCCAATATTCCAATATCAGACAAAATGTAAAGGAAGTGGTTGAGAGTTAAGATGGGGCATAGTTGCATTTTTTCATTCATGGAACAGAATACTAAAAAGATAACTGTGCCACAGATGATCACACAATATGATACTTAGGAAACACTCTCTTTACTTGAAATACCAAAAAGTGTTTCATATATAAGGCATGGTTGAGCTTGAAGTTTGCTGAACTCTGACACCTGAAGCAATTAGTCAATCATGAATCTAAGAATCTGAAAGCCAGCTTTCTCCATACAACAATGTAATACAGCTTTTATAGAAATCAGATTCATTTTGAATATAGCAAATATTGGACTCATTTTGGATGCAATGGTTCCCTTAGCTATGTCGAATTTTTCCCCATCTACGAGAACAAAGAGTGGAGATAATGGTTATGGAAGAAAAGATAGGAGACGATAACAAACCATAGGTTTCAATTGGTGGCAATAAAGTGGTGTTTGAGGAAAGCATAAAAAAATGGATACACGCACAGACACATAAATTAGACAAATCATGAGGTCAAACTTATGCTCAGCCATTTAAGAAAAGATTAAATTTAAATTCTATCTTAACTCATAAGGTTTCAGATACAGCCAAGAAAGAGTTCACATTCCCCAGTCAACAAGAGGATCAAGTAGCATTAATTTCCCGAAAGAATTTGAATGTTCAATACCAACGCAGAGCAACAATATATCAACAAAAAAAGAAGTTGCATGTGTCCAAAGATGGACAGACATTGAATCAAAATGTTGCTCCTATTTTTTAGAGTTGTCTAAAAATTAAACATCTGCCAGGAAAGCAATATTTACAGATTAGATTCTTTCTTAGAACAGCACACAATTGCTGCATACAAAGTAGTATAATTTTTCATGGATTAGTTAGCTGAGAACACCATAACTCTACTACATGATGTCACTGGCCTGTGGCATGAAAGCCATGTATAACGAGTACCTCGAATTTTGGAGTTTCATTTGAAAGAGAGGGAGTATGAGAGTGCTCCTTCTTATAATCCCAGCAAAAAGAAGAGTGATCAACTAGTGGTCTCTCCGCATGGACATCCTGTAAGAAGGCACTCTGTGATCATTAGGCAGTGCAGCTAGGTAAACAAAATCACTCTGAATGGACTTGAATGTACTTAATCGAGTTAACGGGTGATCCAATTGGCTTTTGACCAGGAATCAAAATCTGTAATCTTATTACAATAAGGTGAGCAAAGTGGGAAGCGAAGGAAACTGCTCAGCTACTTATGGGCATTGGACCATCTTAATCGCTATCATTAATGGAATCAACCATTTCTAATGCCACGCTTCCAGGAAAAGCTCGAATGAATTTGAGCAAGAAGAAAGGTTAGAGTCAAAGACTTACATGGTGGGAAGGTCGGGGCGACATATTGAGCACATGATCCCAGGGCAGCTTATGGCCACCAGCACTTGTACTGTAATCAAGAATGAATCGAGTCATGTAAAGTTGATAATTAATTAAAAAGCTTCTTAGTAATTAGTAATAGATAGAGAATGGAGAGTGAAGAATACGTAACCGGTAAGATGGAGAAGAATGGCAAGGAGCAGGAGAGGGGCAATCCAGCTGCAGCATCTTTCACCGACAGAAGCAGTTATAACTTGTAGCTACAATAGGAATAGGAAGAGGAATAGGAATAGGAATATTGAAATATCTTGTGTGTATATATGTAAATCATTGAGTTTGAGAGCTGGCAAGGCCCAGGTTTCGCAGGGAATTGACAAAGAAAGCGGAGGAGAAGATGGAGTAGGGATAGGGGAAGTGAGTGAGAATTTAGTGGGTAAACCAAATGCATTAAATGTCCACAGTGTATTACTATCATCAATGTCAGTGAGCATTTTATTTTCTTACAGTATTACAGTATATTGTATTATTATTGTTGGATTTAGAGCTAGAAATAAATATAATACAGCATCGCATGTAATGTCTAATTAATTACTATTTGCACTCCTCCCAGGGCAATAGTGAACTGGCCAACGTGAAAGGGTCCCCCAATACTTTATGAATGGAGAAACACACATTTATAATATTCCCTGACTATAATTTGTAGCAAAGCAACAACCACTTTTCTAAAATAATAACTCCTATTTTTTTTCACGCAAATAAAAAAAAACAATTCTTACAACATACACAAAGTTGTTTCCAGAAAAATAAAATAAAACCATCCAAAGACCACCTAATAAAACACATTTACCGATGTATATCTGTAAGATAAATAAAATAAAATAATTGTAATAACATAGCAACAACAACAATAATACTAGCAATAATTACACATGGTGGGGCGATGGTGTTTAATTGCCTGATATATAACAACAACAACAACGACCCAGTATAATCCCACAAGTGGGGTCTAGGGAGGGTAATATGTACGCAGACCTTACCCCTATCCCGAAGGGTAAAGAGGTTATTTCCAGGAGACCCTCGGCTCAAAAAAGCAACAGGAGCCGATATATTAATACCATAAAAATGCATAATAAAATAACAACAATATAAGAGATATGAAATACAGAATACGAAATACGAAATAGATGACTGGTATAGTAAAAACTAGTAGGTAAAACCCTGCATCAATAGACGACCCATGACATTCTTAGTCTAACTCCTAACTTGCTAGTCTCACTCTATTGTGCTGTAGAAATATTCACAATTTTCTCCTAACCTACAACCTTAATGCTCGACCTCCATAATTCCCTATCAAGGGTCATGTCCTCAGTAATCCTAAGTCGCGTCATGTCCTGTCTGATCACCTCTCTCCAATACTTCTTAGGCCGTCCTCTACTTCTTCGTATGCCCACTACAGCCAGTCGCTTACATCTCCTCACCGGTGCATCTGTGCAATTGCCTGATATACATATTATGTAAATTTTAAATGAGTTAGGAACTGAAGAAGTGAGAATATAACTCCCAAGTGCGCGTACGGGAGGCGGAATAGATAAATTAGGAGTAATGGAGTAGCATTAATGAAGTAGACCTACTTAATTCTTAAAGTTCAGTGTATTACGCTACTGGTAATAATCAAATTAAAGGAGGGCAGGGGCAGCAGGTAATTGAGTTGCGAGGGGTTAGTGGGGGGGAATCAATTAGCATTGATGATTACGAGTGCAGGTGCAGAGGAAATGGGTCCTCCATGTCTGGTGATATTTGTTTGCCGCCTACCTCCAAATTTCTATTGCCCTTAACCCAATTTTATACTCCTCTTTAACAACTCTTTCTTTGGGTTTTTTTCCCCATTTGGAAAAACACACTAAAGGTTTATTTGATACTAGGTAAGTGAAGCCCGGCTTGCGCACGAGCCCAACATAATATCGACAGATTTACGGTGTCATTTGTATAAATGCATTTAAATCTTTCTTTGAGGTTAACAATAAATTAGTTTGATTCAGCTTAGTTGATTTTATTTTAAATATTTTTATGGCGTTCCCAATCATAAACTCCTTTTCTACTTCTAACATCGAATTCTAAAATTAATAAATACGGATTTTAAAAAAATCTCAATAATGTAAACAAATTTTTTTTTTCTTTTATAAATATTTTAGCGTTAAATTCTTTTTCATTTCCTTTAGTGAATCATGTGGCTCGTGATTCTTGGAGTAACTTTTTCAGTTTATAGTATTCAAAGATGATACCAAGTCCACCATAAGATTTAAACAAAAGTATATATGCCATCACTTATGTACACATGATAGTTTTTTCTTAGAATCGAAAGGGATAATACAGTAAACTCATATGAAATTTAATAAATCAGCTACAATAAATCATACATCCTAGTCAATGAAAATGCATAGTTTGGAGCAAGACAACCCAAGGATAGTAAAACTATCAAGTGTTTATTATAAAATATCAATATTTTGATCAATTCAAATATAAGTATTGTAATATCATTAATAACAAAATTATTTGACTAACACTAATAATTTTACAAAACTATTTCTCTTAACATTACCTATTCATTGGTGCCCGTGCAGTTTTTTTACAAGCATTATCTAATGCCACAGTGTATTTAATGTGTTATTTCAAGTGAAATAATGAATTTTACTTGCAAATTTTTAAAATTTGTTTCTGGTTATTAAATTAATATATAAATACAACTTTAACTTTCGAATACTATTTTTTAACTTCTACTTCTAATATGTTATTTTCAGGGTGCCTGCTAAGATTATATAAAATCCAAAGTGATATAAAATTTCGTCAGAAAGTTAATATTATTGAGAATAATTTAGTACTACCAAGTCAAATAGGTTTTCTCGATTAATTTTCAAAAAAAGAAGTTAAAGAGGTAAATCTTATACCTTCCTAATATATTTGACCGATGGATAATTAATTAAAAGAAGATTGGGGCCAAGAAATCATCAAAATTATAGGTATAAAAGTTTTTATTGGCTAGGAATAAAATTACATTAAATGAGAAAATTTGTGGCTTGGGCAAAAAAGAAAAAGCAAGAGAGCAGTTGGAGGTCACTATTTGATGACACGTACAAACGGTACAATCTAACAAATTAAAATAATGACACGTCTTAGCTTGAAACGCAGTGAGGTGTGAAGGAAATGAAACTTTAATGGGGTCCTTAGGTTCACAAATTTTATGAGGCGTTTTTGAGATATGAGGAGGAACCAATGGGATAGCACAACCTGCAGCAGGATGACCCCAAGCTCCTCTCCTTACTCGCTTCTATAATAGTAGTAATGCCAGAAGTTATTTTTCATGAAATATATTTCTCACAGAAAATAAATTACTAATATCTGATTGGTGCGTAAAAAATAATTTAACTACTTAATATCATTCAAAATCTACATGGTTTGAATCAACGAGGAGGAAAAACTACATTTCTTTGAGAGCAACATCCCAAATTATCATATCTTCTGCATGCATATAACATTTATATTTGCTAGGAAGTCTATGTGAAGTTACGTAACTACCTACGCATGGCATATCCATAAGGGAGGGTAGGGGTTCATGTGAACCAATGTTACTTTTCCTAGATCATGTATAACAATGTTATATTTTTTTAATATATATATGTTTGTGCGTGCGTGTGTATGTATGCCCAAGCTCAAATAATCTTATGGTACAATAATTATTGAGTATACTTTTACACGTAAATTGAATTTCAAATCTCACATTTATCTTGTTATTTTTTCCTTCTTTTTCTAGAATTGAGCCCGGAGGCTCGAGCCTTATCTCTTTTTTTTTTTTTGGAATTGGGTCCGTCCATAGGTGATTGGCATGTATTAATGTATTATCTCCTCTTGCATTATAATTAAGTAATTTTTCTTTCTTTCTTTTTGTTCTTTCTTTCAAATCCCCAACTTTGACAATTAAAATTCATGTTCTCCTTCTATCATCATTGTTAAATTTGTATAATCAAATGAATGTCTACATCGAAATGAGCAGCAATGGAGAATGTAACATATAGTTAATGAGTTTAACTGATTGCAAAGTTTTTAATACGGAGTAAGATACACATGTGAAAAGTCACTAAAACTAATAATAATAATAATAATAATAATAATAATAATAATAATAATAATAATAATAATAATTTTGAACTTATAATTATGTTTACCTCGAAAATACGAGAGACAATTAAACTTGATTTGTGGTTTTAAAGATATGTGATTTAATTCAATGCCAATTAATATTCAAGGAGTGTAAAGTGTAAATTAAAGAATCAAACCAATGTTGCTCAAGCAGTGTCGACCTCGAGCCCGTGACCTCAAGAAAGGTTAAGAACAATGAGGCAAGAACAATAAAACAAGAACAATAAAACTAAAGAACAATTCTAATGAACAATGAGCGAAAAAGTAAGATAGTATATTCTTTGTCAATGATCTGATGATATTTACAAATAATTGGGGTCCCCTTTATATAGGAGGGAACCCTAAATAAGATACATTTCCATTTATAGTAAAGAATATTATTGGGATAGTTGTCTAACCGACTAGTACGGATTAGTACTAATTCGTACAAATCTATTCCGGGATTTACACCACGATCTTGGGGACGTGGCAGGAATCTTGTCCTTTTGTAACAAACTCATAATGGCATTATCTCGGAGTCGATCGTGCTCGGCTACGATATTCCTCGAACACTTAGGTCTTCGAGCCTCTTATTTTGCCTTCGAGCCCGGGCTTAGTCTTTATTGAATTTCTACCCTCGATGCGACGTCTCGAGCCTACTAAATCGGGGGCACCTGATTTATCCGCATACAGATAGTCCCCGCATTTCTTAGAGTAAAATGATAAAAAGTGATTTGAACCTCGATCCTCTGGAATCTCTTATGATGACGTCATTCACGTGACCGAAACATCCCGTCGGTTCACTTCCCCAAAACATTAAATGCACGCCAGTAATAGTCGACCACTAGCGCCGCTGAACCGTCGCCTCTCATCTATAAATATGGGGTTCCTCTTTTGAACTAAAAACTATACCTCTTCATTGTATTTACTCTGCTTACTTTTCCCCTTCATCTCCTTCTCTTCACCACTTCTTACTCTGATCACCGGAAAATGCCAAGCTCCCGTAAAATATCACGCTTTGTTGCTGCCTGTATTCCTTAGTTTAAATCTATGGCTAAATCTTCCAAAACAATCCCCCAAAAAGAGAAAGCATCGTCCTCTTCTACTTCCCGGCCGGCCAAATCAGTGGCGCTGCCGGCTCTTCACGAAATCACCCTGGCCCTTGCGTGATAAAGAATGACTTCAATGTTGAAAATCCCCCTGATATCCTAGGTCGTTGTTAACATGTATCTCGATACATTAGTTCGATATCAAAGAAGCACCTCAAGGCGATGAAGAAAGACTGCAGTTGTGGGGACGAGGTCGTGGTGCAG
This sequence comes from Nicotiana tabacum, assembly GCF_000715075.1. Taxonomy (NCBI): domain Eukaryota; kingdom Viridiplantae; phylum Streptophyta; class Magnoliopsida; order Solanales; family Solanaceae; genus Nicotiana; species Nicotiana tabacum. The sequence goes on from NC_134091.1 coordinate 163,290, forward strand.
ATCCCCGACCCCGAAGAAAGTATCACTACCTATATGGAGGGGTTATTAAGTATTTACACTTACCCTTTCACACTGGGTCCCCTCGATCTGGTAGTGATCGATTTTTGTAAAAGGTACGAGGTTACCCTCGGCCATATCCATCCCTCTTTTGGCGCATCGTGATCATGTTGTGCTATTTTCAAGCAAGGCTGAGGGATTGGCACTTACCCTCAACCACCTCATTCGGCTGTATTGGCCTCAGCTATTTCGAGGGCTCATCAAGCTTCAACACCGATCAAAAAAGGCCTTCTTCTCTAGTAATGACGAAGATAAAGATCGAGGATGGTTGAGTCGGTTTTTCAGAGTGAGGACCTCGGATGTCATCCCTAGGGAGAAGATGCCATTCCCGAAGAGATGGAACTTTAATCGGAAGTGAAGTCCCTTTCCAAATACCTATTCATATTCTGCTTTTGTGTTTTATAATGCCTTCACCTCTTCTGCAGTTGTTGCTTGGACACCTCATGCGATCCCTGACCTCAAGGACTGGGTTCGAAAGTTAGCTTCAACCTCCTCGTACGATGAGCGCAGATGGTGCAAATTATCAAGGGGCAAATGGGAGGCCAAACATCATGGTAAGTTCTCCTCTCAGGCTTTTGATATTTTTCTTTTATTAGTGATGCCACCTCACTCATGCTTATTTGTGCAGGCATAGGAGATGTCTCCGAAATAAGGCCAACCCCACCCAGGAAAGAGACCGAGTCCCCGATTCCAAAATCAGGGAAAGACAACAAAAGAAAGAGGGCTTTGAAGCTTGAAGATCCCCAAGACAAGAAAGCCCCTGCTAGAAGGCTACGGAAGAGAGTTCATGTGGACGCAGATTTGGCCCACAATTCCCCGGATGATGAAGAAAATGATGGTGAAGAGTCGGCGTTGGTGCCTTAAACTAGCAAATTGATCGAGACCGCCAAGACCTCCGAACTAGAGGCCTGCCTTACCCTGTGGTGAGGGAATTCTAAAGAAAAACTCGGGCAAAGCCCTCGTATCCCCGGAGATTGAGGTCATTCCTCTGCCTTCAACAAGTCTACCGGAAGGGGCGAGTGCCGAAACCCTCAAAGCTAATCAGAACGCCCCGAGTGAGGAGCTCGGGGCCATGACAACAGGTCATTCCCTTTTTCTACCATCTTATTCCGAGGAGGCAATAAAATATGTTAACGCTCTGCGTACAACCGATCCGAGAAAGGTCCTCGAAAAAGATCCCTTTCAGGATTATTTTACTGGGGTCGATGATGTCGCCAAACTTAATGATGCATCTACCCTCTTTGAAGAGGCTTAGTGTCTCTTCTCCCGGGTAAGCATTAATATTTGTTGTTGCAAAAATTCTTTATTTTCTTCTCCTTCTGTGTTAACTGACATCTTTTTGTTTTTCATGTAGGCCATTACCAAGTTCAGGGCCGAGATAAGCCAATGTGAGGCCGAGCTCAAGAAAGCTTCGAGTGAAGAGAAGGCCTTGAGGCTCCTCTATAGCAAAAAGAGGAGGAGCTCAAGGATCTTTGGGCTGATTTGGCCAAAGCTTGAAGAAATGAAGCTGAGCTAGAAAAGCAGGTAACTGGGATTTTAACAGAGTATGGTCTTCTTGGCCTTACTTCGAAGGCTAACACTTCGATGCCTCAGCTGCAGCAAAAGTTAGAGATGATTGGGCAGCTCCGGGGCGAGGTCGATCAAGTTAAGACTGACTGCCACCGATGGAAAGAGAACATGGACCGGCTCGCTGTCGATAAAGAAGTTGTTACAACCCAACTGGCCTCAGTTGAAACTCAAATCCGAGGCATTAAATTGAAGAGTCTGGTTGATGCCAAGAAAATTGAGGAGTTAGAGGCAGATCTTGCCAAAGACGGGCCGAAGCTGGACGGGCCAAGGCTGAAGTTGAGAAGACGAAGGCTACGGCTGATAAGACCATCGCCGTATACTTAAGGGTTACCAAGGTTGTTTAGGCGGAGCTTAAGGAGGCCTCCGATCGGGAAAAATGTAGTAATGACTTGTCCAAATGCCAAGCCCGGAGGGAGACTCTCGAAGAAATTCACGCCCGAGGATTTAACCTTACTAAAGAAATAGCCCAAGCACTGGCACTGAAAACCGATGCCAGGTTTCTTGTTTCTTCTGATGATGAAGATGTTGTGAGTGGTTTTGAGGGCGGGGAAGTTGAAGATAGAGTCCTCGAGGAGGAGGAGGTTCCCGAAGATAGAGCTCCCGAGGATGCAGTTCCTAAGGATGTTGCTTCCGGGGATGTAGCCCCGAAATAGATTAGGTTTTTTATTTTTTGTTTCTTTGTTTTTCTGTAAGGGCCCCTCGCGGGCGTTGTAAATATGTTTTGTAAACATCTTTTATAAATATAAAGAACGTCTTTGCTTTATCTTCGATTTTTGTTGAATTCAATTTGATCTTCGTTTGTGAAAAATTATATTGTATAACTCTAATGATCAGTCCGAATATTGGTTTGAACTCAGAACATAATAAACCATTAGGTTTTTTATTGATCAATATAATACCTCTCAAGTTTTTTGTTAATCCTCGAGCTAAGCTTAAATTGATTTGATGCGAGCTCGGGATGTTGGTACTCTTGAGTCTGAGTTGAGTGAGAGCAAGGTCTCGAACCCTATTTATTTTGGCCCTTAGGCTCTTTTATATCGGCCCTTAGGCTCTTTTAGGTTGGCCCTTAGGCTCTTTTAGTTCGGCCCTTAAGCTCTTTAAGTTCGGCCCTTATGTTATGCCCCGCAATATTATGTCGATGATGTTACGCCTTGAAGTATTACACAACGATGATGTTACGCTTCGCAGTATTAAATTACGACGATGTTGCACCCTGTAGTATTGTACGTTGAATTTGTCGTAAGGTAATGTACATTAATCTAAGGAAAATATTATTTGGAGATTATAAGGATTATGCTATTTCAAACAAGTGATGAGTAAATTCGTGAAGGTGAGATGGGAAGCAAGTCAAAGAAAATGAATTTTCATCCACATTTGGTATGTTGGGATAAAATACGGGTCGAGCGTTAATACTCGATATTTATGGACTAATGCATACAAGGTACCACATGGCCATAATAGTAAGGTGTATAAGGTATGTTAAAAGTGAGTAGTATTTTAAGGAAGTGAAGATAATTCTCAATTATGTAGGTAATTGGTTAATTATTGGTTAGTGAGAGATTAATAAATCATTAATTAAGTAAAAAAAATGGATAAGTTTGAAGATCCTTACCTTTAACGTGGCATCAAGCCAATTCCTAACCAAATGACTCTTAGTCATTTCGGTTAGGTGGAAAAATACTACAAAACACTTCTTTCTTATATATATCTTAAATACAAGACCTTATAAACAAAATTCCTATAATTCCTTATGATAAGAAGTGAGTTCTTATAAGTTTTAAACAAAGTTCATTCTCAAAAATGCTACTATCTTAGCAAATCTCATAAGTTTCAACAAAAACTTCTTGCCACCAATTCCTACAAAAAAATCCAACGAGAATTATTAGAATCTTAACAACATAAAAAAATTTGCGGTTCTAAAGGAGTACGGTACAACAATTTCCTAGAATATCATACGAATTTTTCCCTACTCCAGGTATGTTAACGCTATCCCTTCTTTCTTTAGGCATGATCCATATGATACGAACAAAACGTGCAAATGCACAAATTCAATGAATGACTCTATTCATAGAAGTATTAGAGATATCTATGTTCTTGAATTTCCATGCGTCATAATATTTTATCATATGTTCATGGGTCTCAGAAAAATACGAAAGTTGAAAAGAGTTTACTTCATGATATTATCAAAGGCAAAATGGTCTTATGGCATTCCGAAAGATTTTATTAACGTACTTTTCATGCATTGCATTCATGTACATTGATCCATGACCAGATGCCGCTATATGCTCGCATATATGTATGTATATATAGGTATATGGGATATTGGAAAGGTTACGACGTTATATATGCGCCACCATCTGATTAGCTGGTATACGTTGATGATTTTGCCCATAGTGGCCGAGATGATATGATGGAATGCCCTCAGAGGCTTGATGATGTTATGAACACATGTACCTATGCACGACATGACATTCATACGCATATTCATGACACTATAATTATTTCATGATTTATAGAATTATCCAAACTTATAGGTTGAGTCATTTACTCTATATTTCTTCCATGTTTGTTATGTACTTATTCATGTGCCTTACATACTCGGTACATTTTTCGTACTGACGTCCTTTTTGCCTGGGGATGCTGCGTTTCATGCCCGTAGGTCCCGATAGACAGGTCGAGAGCCCTCCAAGTAGGCTAGCAGCTCAGTGGAAGATGTTGGTGCGTTCCATTTATTTCGAAGTTGCTTGTTTGGTTAGTATGATTTAGACGTGTATTGTTTGGTATGGCGAGACTCTGTCCTGACCTTTATGACATTTATGTACTCTTAGAGGCTTTTAGACATATGTCGTGTACGTGAAAGATTGTACGACCTTGTCGGTCTATGTTTTGAGTTTATAAATAATCATGTTGGTCTATTAGGATGTATGTCACGTGTATATGATGATGTAATAAGAAAGATACGTTATGTTGGTACTTGGTTGAGTAAGGTACCGGGTGCCCATCGCAGCCAATCAGTTTGGGTCGTGACAAAAGTGGTATCAGAGCATTTTTGTCCTAGGGAGTCTACAAGCTGTATCTAGTAGAGTCTTGTTTATGGGTGTGTCGTGCACCACACTTATAATCAGGAGGCTACAGGGCATTTAAGATTGTCACTCTTTCTTCTTACTCTAGATCGTATGGTAGATCTCACTTATAAGAATTCAAATCCCGAACTTCTATAATAAGACGATAATTACACTCAGAAAGACAATCAACAAGATATATAGCTGTGGAAGTGTTGAGTTAGAGGAACTCGATTTTGCATCTTGCTTATGATTAGTAAATGTGAGGTCTTCAATAGATCATGCGTGTACTAAAATATGTAAGGTTTTTGGTAAGGCACTTTTAGGAAAGGATACTTATTCACTATTACGGTAAAAAGGAATTGGAAGTTAGACACCAGTTTCAGCAAGCAAAAAAAACAAGGTGAAGAAGGGTACGAGGTACCCAGTTAATAAAGATTATCACTATTTACCATTTAGGAAGGAAGATATAAGCATTTTGAGTTACCTTCAACAGTTACAACGTACAATTGGCTACACCTATCTCAGGCATGCCCTATGGGAGCTAACGGATATGGTTTAAGAAAAGGACAGGATAGTAGGATCCGGCTGGGGTTAGAGTAATCCAAGATGATGGTGGGATTGCTTGCGTTAGTTGACATTTCCGAAGGATATTGTAAATGTGCTAACAAAATCTCCATGTGAGACACCCAGATGATACACTCTGAAATAATACAGCTAGGTATGAGTACTATAAAGATAGTGTTGCTCCCAAACGCACACGCAAGTATACGTGGTCGGCAAGTAATATAGGATTGTATGTCTAGATATCGTACCCACAGGGACTTGTGATTAACTATCAACTAAATTAAACCAAACAATTAATCTATTCAAGCGAATGTTAACGTATGAATATTTAGCTAAAACTAATCTAACGTAACAAACTAAGAGATTAAAGAAAACAATGACAAACTTAAAGATGAATTCAATGTGAGTGAATATTCTAGAGCTATGGGTTAGATAACAATCCCGTTGAGTTTTCTACCTAATTGTCTAATTAATTTATCTAATTTATTGATTGACGGGGTTAATATTGCTCGTAGCCTTCTCCCGAAGTACAACTCCTATTCAAGCTAACCTAACGCCTATATTCCTATGGAATTAGGATTAACAAGAACGCATTTATAATTCCCGTATAATAACCAAGCAAGGCGATTAGGTATATTCCAATCCTAGCCACAAATCCGCTCCTCCTCAAAGTTAAAATCTTGCTCTACTCAATCTTATATGCAATCTAGAATTCCCTCTCCCGAGTTCAATCCTAGATTCGTAGATAGTATTCAATTGGTGATCAAGCAATCAAATAATTAAGCACAAGATTGAATAAATAAACCAATATGATAAAATAATAAGAACAATTCAAGCTTCAAACTACAACGTTCATGTAGCACCCAAAACTCTAGAACTAATGGACTATGAAATTAAAGGAAGAGAAGAGATGAAAAACTAGTTAGAAGCCTCCTCCAAGCGTGGTGTGTGTTGCCCCACGTGAATTCCCCTTCAAAGTATGTTAGATCCCTCCAAAGTGGCGTCTAGTCTTGCTTTTATATGTGTCGGGTAGGTCTAGGGCCGAAATAACATTCTCCCGGGCGAAATTGGAGAAAATTCACGTCCCTGGCGCCCTCCACGGCGCTCCAATATTTTAGCTACTGTTTTTTGCGCCACAGCTAGGGCTAGGCTCCACATGTGGCGCCCAAATTCATAAGTTTCCCGGTTTCGTTCGTTTTGGCTCAAATCTTGCACATTTTGCCCCCAATTACTTCCGAATCATTCCTACACATAAAAAAAACTTCAAATTAATATAAATCATAGCATTTAACATCCCAAATTCACAAAATAAAAGTAAAATATGAGGCGATATACATACAAATATATATATACTTTAAGTTAAACATCAACACACCACACTTAAACTCTTGCTCGTCCTCGAGCAATGAGACAATCAAATAAACCCCCAACTACGTACAAGTCTCAATTATAGAGGAGCATCTTAAATTTTAACCACACACTATACCCTTGACTATTATCAATACCGGCACACAAGCATGAACATACAAAATTTCACATTCTTCCCGTTTAAGCATGCCCAAGTATAACCCTTCAATTCAATCAATTCCAACAACCTATTTGTCACCACCCAACCTTAAAAGCCGACTTGTAACGACTAAGCACCCTCACTTCATGCACTTACCAACAAGAAAACTTAAAACATTACCAATCATTCATGAGATCATGTGCCCTCACCAACAAATAAAAAAGTGAATATAGACTAGTCCAAACATTGAAATATGATTTTGAACATAATTTAAGGACATCACACAATTGAACCAAATTCACTCACTCTCACAAAGAGTTCATATGCATCCTGTGGTCGTACCATAAGCTTGCTCGTAGTGTATATTTCTACTAATTTAAGCTAGTCAAATCTAGGATCAATTAGGACTTTAAAGTTGTAATGTAGGCTAAGGGATGGGTATGATAAATTTAGAGATAGTGACTAACCCTCCTAAGCACTTTAATACACTACATTCACAATTCAAGCATATATTCTTCTCAACCAATTCACTCGCCATAATCAATATTGCCCTCTTTTTAATTCAACACTTCTGTATTTCCACTAGCACAAATCAATAAGAATTGGAGGTGTGTATTTTCTCCATTATTTGAACTGTCATATTTTTTCTCTTTTCTTGCAATTTTTCTTTTCCTTTCTTTTTTTTTTCTTTTCACACACTCCATACATTAAGGTTCATTGGCTAGTGTCTTTTGATTTCAACTTTAGTGCACCAACGGGCCCTTCCATGATTCCACTCGAAAACTACTCCCCAATATCTCACCTTACTTCTTTTAGCGACCAAGTGCCTTAGGAGATAAAGGTTCAATCAATATCAAATTAAGAATAAAATTGGGGTATGACTTGTAATGTGGGTGCCAAAAGAAAGGTCTATAGGTTCAAAAGGGCTAGCAATGGAAAATTTTATTTTTATGTGACAAGCACATCAATGATCAAGCAAGAAAATGCCTACGGCATCTACTAGAATAGCACAACTTACAATTTCGCTTCAATTAACACACGGGGAAAGTTCTAGACTACACAGGATAACACAGAAAATCACAAATCCTGTCACACACATTGCACATGACTCAATTAAGACGGTTCTGTTCAACTCTCAAGTCAAGCAAGCACACATAATTGAGAAATTTAAGAAATATTCCACTATGTGGCATACAAGTCAAACAAATGAGAAAGGGCGTCACAAAAGAGGCTATTTACTTTACTTAGGTTTCACAATTCAAACCAAATATACGGAAAAACAGAATGTATGCCATAGCCTAATGCGCCAGCATCAACCATGACAATGAGTATCTCAGAGTGACTAAGTTTCTTCCTAAACTACTCCTAAAGAAAAAAAGTACCCGGTCCGAGCTACACCATTGGAAAAGAACCAGCGCCTAAAGAAAAACCAAGGGATACTACCTAACTATCCTCAAATTTTTTTTTGGTATTTTTAATCGGACTTTATCCCTTAAGAAAATTGTCTAAAAGATCCATCGTCGGAAAAAGTCCGAACTTTTTCTAATTTTTTTTTTTCAATTTTCGTTTTCTTTTACCTAGACTATGTCTACTACGAGTTCTAAAAGAAAAACTAAATAAAAAAAAGTTTTATATAATTATACTTCAGAAAGTAGTTTCCCCACCCCACACTTATTTTATGCATAGTCCTCGATGCATGATCATAGAGAAAAATATTAAAACAAGGGTGAGAAATACTCTCTGAGGCCCTCTCGGGCCTAGATCGAACATGATGCTCAATATTAAGAGTCGGGACGACCCCACACTTAAGCTCAAACATGCTCCTCAGCTTCAACTTCGGGTACTCAGACTTCCCCTACTCTGCAAAACAAAAACAACATGAAACTTGACAGTATAAAAAAAATTAAAATACAGGTTGGGTTGCCTCCCTACAAGCGCTTGATTTAACGTCGCGGCATGACACCATCACTTTCACCACTTTTCCTTCCACTTTGAAGATATGAATTGTGCCCCCAATTTTGCATCAATTTTTCTATCACGTTCCTGGGGCGGTGGTGTAAAAATAAATGAACCAAGCAATAGGTATCGCATCTTGCACTTCTTGGCCTTTAAGTAAGGAATGTCATTTTGTCTCCTTGGTGTAGCAAATTAAGAATAGAAACACTTTGTTCCTCATCCATTGACTCCTCCATATGCTCGACTGGATTAATTCCCATGTCACCAACCAAACACAATGTTGAAAAGTATTTAGAATGAGGTCCAATACGCTCCAACTCTAAAATTGCATTATTTTTGACATCCTCAATTTTGCACTCTTCATCAACCTTGGCATCATTAATAATATTTTGGTCGAATAGTTGGAATTCCTTTTTTCGCTCCACAAGCTAGCCAGTATCCACAAAAATTGGTTGTGGGGCATCAGACGCCTCAAGCTTGTTATTCAATTGAGCCTGCATGTCATGGATATCTGAGCCAAATTAGTCTATCTCTTGCCTGAGCTCAGTTCTTCCTTCTATCAGTTGTTTCTCTTCATCGAATTGATGTTCTTCTTGTAAATTGGCCATTAATTCATCCATTCTAGCCTGGAGTCTTTTGATCGTTAAGGCATCAAGACTTTGTTGCTCGACTATTTGCCTCATCATCTTCTGTTGCTCGGCTATTTGCCTTATCATGTCCATAATACGAGCCATGCTTTCCATATCCTCCACCTCACTGCTCCTATCAAACTTATAAACATTATTAGAAACATTATAATAAGAACTTTGAGAAGGATAATAAGAATTAGGACAACCATCCCAATGGCCACCTTGACAACCACACACATTACAAAAATGCCACACATCAGATTGAGATGCACAATTTTGCCCTAAGTGTGGTCCTCCGCAATGTGTACAAGGATCACCATAATAAGAATAACCAATATTCGACCAATTATCATTCCAAGATTCCATGTAAACAAAGACAATAAAATATTAAACTAAGATAAAAATTTAAAAACTTGAATAGACAAAGAGTAAAAATCTAATCTAGTAGACTAGTTAATTTCTAAGTCCCCGGCAACGGCGCCAAAAACTAGTTGCTCCCAAACGCACATGCAAGTATACGTGGTCGACAAGTAACATAGGATTGTAAACCCACAGGGACTTGTGATTAACTATCAACTAAATTAAACCAAACAATTAATCTATTCAAGCGAATCCTAACATATGAATATTTAGCTAAAACTAATCTAACGTAACAAACTAAGAGATTAAAGAAAACAACGACAAACTTAAAGACGAATTCAATGTGAGTGATATTCTAGAGCTATGGGTTAGCTAACAATCCCGTTGAGTTTTCTACCTAAATTGTCTAATTAATTTATCTAGTTTATTGATTGACGGGGTTAATATTGCTCGTAGCCTTCTCCCGAAGTACAACTCGCCTATTCAAGCTAACCTAACGCTTATATTCCTATGGAATTAGGATTAACAAGAACACATTTATAATTCCCGTATAATAACAAAGCAGCAATTAGGTATATTCCTATCCTAACCGCAAATCCGCTCCCCCTCAGATTTAAGATCTTGCTCTACTCAATCTTATATGCAATCTAGAATTCCCTCTCCCGAGTTCAATCCTAGATTCATAGATAGTATTCAATTGGTGACCAAGCAATCCAATAATTAAGCGCAAGATTGATAAATAAACCAATATGATAGAATAATAAGAACAATTCAAGCTTCAAACTACAACGTTCATGTAGCACCCAAAACTCTAGAACTAATGGACTATGAAATTAAAGAAAGAGAAGAGAAGAGAAGAAAAACTAGTTAGAAGCCTCCTCCAAGCGTGGTGTGTGTTGCCCCACGTGAATTCCCCTTAAAAGTGTGTTAGATCCCTCCAAAGTGGCATCTTCCTCCTCAACAATAGGTTTAGTCTTGCTTTTATACGTGTTGGGTAGGTCTAGTGCCGAAATAACCTTGTCCCAGGCAAAATTGGAGAAAATTCACGTCACTGACGGCCTGGCTAGAGCCAGCCGCTCTCCACGATGCTCCAATATTTTTAGCTACTATTTTTTTGCGCCACAGGTAGGGCTGGGCACCACCTGTGGCGCCCAAATTCGCAAGTTTCCCGATTTTGTTCGTTTTGGCTCAAATCTTGCACGTTTTGCCCCCAATTGCTCCCGAATCATTCTTACACATAAAAACACTTTAAATTAATATAAATCATAGCATTTAACATCCCAAATTCACAAAACAGAAGTAAAATATGAGGCGATATACATACAAATATATATACTTTAATCTAAACATCAGATAGGCACTGGAAGCCTTGAAAGGATAAATGTTACTTTAGTATGGCTCCTGTCCCTAGTAAAGAAAGAATGTTAGGCAACCCGAAGAGTAAGTAGACGGAGCAAGGGGAGCTAAAAGCAAAGGAATATCCTATGGAAATCTTCAAAATAAAGTGTTAGACAGAAATGTTAGCAGAAAATGAGAAGAAAGTTAATGAAGCGTTAAGAGTAAGATGTGATGCATGGATGACAATGGAAAAAAAATGAATGACGAATAGTTAAGTGAAGGAAAAGACGAGAGGATCCAGGACTTGAGATAACAAAAGGGTATAGGCCATAAAGTTATATCCTCATTTCGAGAAATAAGTTCGTGACTCCAACGCGACTACCCAAAGGAAGAGTTAGACCTCAGAGTAATAAAAGTGTATGGACTGGTGAACAAGGTAAACTAAACATGAATTAAGGACTGAGTGACTTGATAATGGTCGGCATCATGAGAATTTTAGATTACGTTCCGGCCATAATAGAATGGACAACAAAAGAAGATTCATAAGAAATTCAGAGAAAGGTCATTCAGGAAGACGCTTCCCTAAAGCAAGCAATGCGAGCAAAGTTAAGCTTAAGGGACTTCATGTGCCAGTTGTGATAAGTGTCACCATCGGGAGTAAGGGAATTTGTTGTCCCTGTTACAGAAGGATTTCCACAAGGCGAGTAAGGATCATTAATGTTGTGAAACGACACTAAAGATGAAGAGGTAATTCATCTATATGTAGATCCTCGTAGCTTCAGCTCTTAGTACTCCCCTAAAAGGGGGAATATAGAGTGATGTGTCATTAAATCAGAATTAAGCGATTCTAGTGATGGTAAAGGAAGAATGCGATAAATATGAAGAAGGAATGAGATGGAATTTATCCAAAATCTTACAGATACGCTACGATTCCGAAATATTGTGCAAGAACGACGTCAAGGAGAAGAAGTAAAGGTTCCTACCCGAGATGTTATTAATAAATAAGGAGCCAGTGCGAGATGTAAGTTAAGACAAAGGAAATAACCCAAGAAAGATTACGCGGAATATTGATATGAGAATGGGTCAACGCATAGTTAGTAATTGATCAAGAAGAGCCTAGTTATGGCTAAACGGGAGGTTATAGACGAGTTAGCAGATCATTTAAGATAAACATAGTAAAACCTAACATGGAGAATTCAGCCACGCAGTAATGTCATTATAATACTTGAGATATATTCAAATAGGAGTCGGGTTAGTTAAAGGTACCATATGAGTGTTACGGGGATAAAAGAAAGTGCCACCAGAAAGACAGTTAAAATATCAGTTCGGGAGCAACCCTACAAGCACAAGGGCATAGAGGTAAGAAACTGCGGATGAGTATAGGCAAGGAAGGACGTCAAAAGGTCTGTAATAAGCTCACAACTTTACAAGAGTCAAGGGTTCTCCTTAAGTACTACAATGAAAGGCTAACTGAGGAAATAAGGAAGAATACTGCAACCTAAGCAAAATAACCTAAAGAGGAAATGGTCATGTACCAACAGTCTCACAATAACATTGTAAGTACTCTGAAGGAAAGTGGCACCTACCGTGGCTAATGAACGGGAAGTAAAATTAAAAGTAGTATTCGAAATCACATGAATTGCATGAAACCTTCGGCATGCGTGGGAACTAAGACAAGATAAGTATGCACGCAACAAAGGGGGAAGAAAGACCAAGAAAAGCAACATCTTACGTTAAAGAAAGTTGAGAAGGAATGAAAGCAATTATTCAATCAATGATCCCGAGTTGGTGACATTATGAACACAATTAAGAGTTTGGATTTATACTTGCGGCATATATAGTCGTAGAAGATTTTGGTATATGTTAAAAGAAAGAATTGAGCCCAGGTCATAGATGAATGATTGAATTGTTAAAGGATTATATCATGAATATACCCCAGCGCCTAGGAAAGGCTAAAGTAATAACTAATACCAGGAGCCACAAATCAGAATATAGCTTAAGCATAAAGGTCGATAAAAAGGAGAAGGAAACTAAAGAGTTACATCAATAAAGTAAATCAGGAATTTGATTATGGAACCCAGAAAATTATGGCCATAGTGATTGAGAACATTACAGGATCACTCCTGTATTAGAGGTACAAGTTAGATAGTACAATAACCATTTTCTATAACGGCTCCATGATAAAGCCAATTAGAAGAGTACCGGCCTTATAGAAAGTCAGTATGAAGCTCCCACTGGATTGTGTATGCACCAAAGGTGTAAGTGTCAAGTTGTGGATGTAAATTGTACCTATGTGGAAGGGAGGTCATGAAAGAAATAAAAGATATGATGCGAGATTTTAAGGCAAAGGTAAACAATGTATGAGATACTCAACTGCAGAAGGTTTTGAATAGTCCATACTTCGGATAAAGGCCAGAAGCACGTGGATTCAATATCCAGGAATGATAGCGGCATCGTCAGTGTAATACCTTCCAGCCTATGGTTTCTAAGTACCGAAAGGTCTAATTAGAGAGTAAAAGAAGAGTTAGAGACGATGTGATGTCTCGCTTGATATTCCAGAATAACATAAGGAAATCTATGGTGCAAGCAAGTTGAGGGAAGGTTGCGAACAAGTATGAATAGATATGTGTAGGTCGCAATATAAAGTATGGTAGATCGACAAGGTTATAGGAAGATATGAGTAAGGATAAGAAAAGGTGAGTGAAAAGGTGACAAGAATGGATAAGTTCTTGGGATTAAGCTCATGAAAATAAGAGAGTTGATGGATTCTCTAAGTTATAGAAGGCTCAGTATAGCCAGAATGAACTCAAAAGAGTCTAAGACTAGTAGCATTTAGCCCTGGTAGTGGAATAAGGGCGTAATTATGATAGATAAAGGATGACGTTTGGGCCTTCAATTGAGTAATGACTTGAAGAGGATTGCATGAATTGCAAGGGGCTAAAATACCCATATAAGGTGAGTCATGTTGGGATGCTATAAAGTACGGTTATGGAAGTATAATATCACTCATAGGTGGATCAATCTAATTACTCCGAATGTCCCTATGAGACGCAAGCCCCAGCGGTGGTGTTACATAAGAGATTAAGTTATCGGTGGTAGATGATGGATCAACCTTAAGGTAAATCGACAATAGATGGATAAAAGTTCAACAATATGAGATGAGATTAGACCATTAGTCTTAAGGATAAGCAACGAGAGTAACCTGAAGTTAGTTGCTGACCTTAGTAACGATAAATAGAAGTAAGGATTATGGTATAGTATGACCTATGTAGATGCAGTAAAGTCATACGGATGGATAACTATGTCAATGAAATAAGATAATAGCCATATTTTCAAGTTCTACAATATATCGAGCTAAGAACTTCAGTACATTTATAGATAACCGGAGAGACATCTTATTAAGCCTTGTATATGTTTAGAAAGTAAGGCCTAGAGATTGGCTAAAAGCTAGAGGAAAAAGGAGAGAAGAATTGCATAGGCACACTGACAAGGTTAGTATCGTAGAGGTTGCACTGTAGGAGGTAGTAACAGTTACGAGATTGGAAGGAATTCGATCACAAGTCATGGCGTGGGAAAGAGGCCTAAAAGGGAGAATGCCCTGGCCTTTGAATTTATTCACAGAACAACTGCCTAAATGGCAAGGTGAGTATTAAGGTATTCACATGAGCTATAAGTTATGAAAATGATAAGAGCATCAGTCAACATTCTCCAAAGGGAGGAATGATGTTATGCTCCACAATATTACGTCAATGATGCTACACCTTAAAGTATTACACTACGATGATGTTACGCTTCGCAGTATTAAATTCGAACGATGTTGCACCCTGTAGTATTGTACGTTGAATTTGTCGTAAGATAATGTACATCAATCCAAGGAAAAGATTATTTGGAGATTATAAGGATTATGATATTTCAAACAAGTGACGAGTAAATTCATGAAGGTGAGATGGGAAGCAATTCAAAGAAAATGAATTTTCGTCCACGTTTGGCATATTGGGATAAAATACGGGTCGAGCGTTAATACCTGATATTTATGAACTAATGCATACAAGGTACCGCATGGCCATGATAGTAAGGTATATAAGGTATGTTAAAAGTGAGTAGTATTTTAAGTAAGTGGAGATAATTCTTAATTACGTGGGTAATTGGTTAATTATTGGTTAGTGAGAGATTAAAATATTATTAATTAATTAAAAAATTATTAGATAAGTTTGAAGATCCTTACCTTTAACGTGGCAAGCCAATTCCTAACCAAATGACTCTTATTCATTTTGGTTAGGTGGAAAAATACTACAAAACACTTCTTTCTTATATATATCTTGAATTCAAGATCTTATAAACAAAATTCCTACAATTCCTTATAATCAGAAGTGAGTTCTTATAAGTTTCAAACAAAGTTCATTCTCAAAAACGCTACTATCTTAGCAAATCTCATAAGTTTCAACAAAAACTTCTTGCCACGAATTCCTACAAAAAATTCCAGCGAGAATTATTAGAATCTTAACAACGTAAAATCTTTTTGCAGTTCTAAAGGAGTACAATGCAACCTTTTCCAAGAATATCATACGGATTTTTTCCTACTTCAGGTATGTTAAGGCTATCTCTTCTTTCTTTTGGCATGATCCATACGATATGAACGAAACGTGCAAATGCACAAATTCCATGAATGACTCTATTCATAGAAGTATTAGATATATCTATGTTCTTGAATTTCCAAGTGTCATAATATTTTATCATCTGTTTATGGGTCTCAGAATAATACGAAAGTTGAAAAGAGTTTACTTCATGATATTACTCAAGGGCAAAATGGTCTTATGATATTCCGAAAGATTTTATTAACGTACTTTTCATGAATTGTATTCATGTACATTGATCCATAAACACATGGAGTTATATATGCGTATATATGTATGTATATATAGGTATATGGGATATGGGAAAGGTTACGACGTTATATACGCACCACCACCTGATCAGCTGATATACATTGATGATTTTGCCCATAGTGGCCGAGATGATATGATGGGATGCCTTCGGAGGCTTGATGATGTTATGAACACATGTACCTATGCACTACATGACCTTCATACGCATATGCATGACACTATAATTATTTCATGATTTACAGAGTTATCCAAACTTACAGGTTGAGTCATTTACTCTATATTTTTTCCATGTCTGTTATGTACTTATTCATGTGCCTTACATACTCGGTACATTTTTCGAAGGCTGATGTTGTCGAAGCCTTTAAATTTTTTGAGGGCTAATTTTATCGAAGCCTTTTATCATTTGATTTTGCCGAGGGTAGCCTGATTTAACCAATTTTTTCAAAGTATTGGAAGTCCTTTAATTTATGGCAGAATACATCTCCGAGCCGCATTATTTCGGCTGTAGCCTTTTTATATGACTGTGGTCTTTAATATAGTCGTATCCTTCGGGTATGTCTCTTGGACTTGTTTCTCGATAACCTTTCGAACTTGTTCGAAAGGTTAGTCCCCGACTATGATGGCCTTGGCCTTTATATTGTGGGGATGCGTTTTTGAGGTCTTATGAATTCGAGTTTTTGATGACTTGGATGTGCTGATTATCGATGACAGTCCCAGAGTATTCGAGGTGTGTTTGTGTTCTGGCCCTTGGGCTGTTTCTCGTAGAATTATAAGTGTAGAGCTCGTATGGTGATAGACTTCTTTGAGACACAAAGTGTCTTGATATATAAAGAATGCTTCTTTGAATAATTGATACATGCGTACATATTTTTCCATCGGGGCTCGATTATTCTATATGGACACGGTTCATCTGACCGTTTGGCCCATTACAAAGTTCTCCTATCGAGGCCCTCTTTGGCCTGAAGTATTTTCCTCGAAAATATAACCTCCGAGGGTGATGCCCCCCAGTATTTAAGGTTGATTGAAAAGAAGCCTTGGATACTGTTGAATTCTCCTTAAATAGCACATAGTTGTTGCCTCATTAAAAACCTCACCGGTAAAACCCATTCGGGACAAAATCCGATCTAAGGGAAAAGAGTGCAATACATGCTTTAAAACCTAAGGCCTTCATGCAAAAAGGTGCCTTCGATAGCTTCGATCAAACACCTGTAATGGGTTAGTTAAAAATTCAAATGGACAAAAAGAGAAAGTCATACCTTAGCAATAGTACAGTTTGAGTAATAATATATTCCAATTGTTTGGCAGTTGTTCACCATCCATTGTGCTAAGTTTGTAGGATCCTTTGCCTACAACTCTGAGGACTCGGTACGGTCCTTCCCAATTCAGGCCCAGTTTCCCTTCATTCGGGTCTCGAGTGTTGAGGGTGACTTTCCATAGAAGTAAGTCCCCGATTATGATGTGTCGAAGGTTGGTCCTTCTATTGTAGTATCTCTCAATTCTTTGCTTCTGCACGGCTAATCGAACAAGTGATGCCTCTCATTTTTCATCTAACAGCTCGAGGCTAGTAGTTATAGCCTCGTGATTTGACTCCTCCGATGCATATTGAAACCTGGCGTGGGGTTCTCCAACCTCGAAAGGGATAAGGGCCTCGGAGCCATATACTAAAGAGAACGGAGTAGCTCCCGTGCTAGACTTCGATGCTGTTCGATATGCCCAAAGGACCTCGGGTAGAACTTCTCTCCACTTTCCCTTTGTATCGTCCAACCTCTTTTTTAAGTTTTGAATGATGGTTTTTTAGTTGACTCGGCCTACCCGTTCCTGGTCGAATGATATGGCGTTGATAGAATCCTTTTTATTTTGTGTGCTTTGAGGAACTCCTTTGCTTTGCTGTCGATGAATTGCTTTCCATTATCACATATGATCTCGACAGGTATCCCAAATCGGCATATGATGTAATCCCAAATAAAGTCAATAATTTCTTTTTTCTTGACCTTCTCGAAGGCCTGTGCTTCCACACATTTGGAAAAATAATCAGTCATAAACAAAATAAATTTAGCTTTACTTGGGGCCATTGGTAGGGGCCAACTATGTCCATTCCCTATTTCATGAAAGGCCACGGGGATAAGACCAAGTGGAGTTGTTCTCCGGGCGGATGGATTATCGATGCAAACCATTGGCACTTATCACACTTTTTGACAAATTCCTTAATATCTTTTCCCATGCTATCCCAGTAATACCCTACCTTGATAATTTTGCGAATCAAAGACTCTACGCTGGAGTGATTCCCAAAAGTACTTTTGTGGATTTCTCGTAGAACATAATCAGTATCCCTTGGCCCTAAACTTACCACTAATGGCCCATCGAACGTTTTTCTGTATAATGTTCCATCCCCATCTAGTATGAACCTAGCAGCCTTGGTTTGCAGAGCCCTCGATTCTTTGTGATCCGATCAGAGCTTTCCATTTTTCAAATAATCGATATACTTATTTCTCTAATCCCAAGTCAAGCTAGTAGAATTTATTTTGGCATGACCTTCCTCGACCACGGACCTTGATAGTTGGACGACAGTCCTCGGCATAATGTCGTCTTTTTCGACTGATGATCCTAGATTTGCAAGTGCATCGACCTCACTATTTTGTTCTTGAGGCACGTGATCCAGGGTCCATTACTTGAAGCGGTGCAATGTCACCTATAGTTTGTCTAATTACCTCCGCATTCTATCCTCTCTAACCTCGAAGCTATTGTTTACTTGGTTCACCACCAATAGTGAGTCACATTTGGCCTCGACGACCTCTTCCCCAATCTTTTAGCTAGCTCGAGACCTGCAATCATGGCCTCATACTCGGCCTCATTATTAGTCAACCTTGAAGTTTTAACAGATTGTCTAATAGTACTACCTGTTGGTGGCTTCAAAACAATGCCGGGTCCAGAGCCTTTCATATTCAAGGCACCATCTGTGAAAAGGGTCCATACCTCCGATGATGTACTCGATCCTAGCAGAAGTTCTATTTCTACTTCAGGTACGAGGGTCGGCGTAAAATCGGCCATGAAGTCAGCCAAGATTTGGGACTTGATAGCCGTTCGAGGTTGATATTCAATATCGTACCCGTTGATTTTGATCGCCCACTTGGCCAATCAACTCGACAATTCGGGCTTATGCAAAACATTTCGGTGAGGATAAGTGGTTAATACACATATGGGATGACATTGAAAATATGGCTTTAACTTTCTAAATGTGCTTATCAATGTAAGTGCTAATTTTTTTAAGTGGGGGTATCTAGTTTCAACGTCTCCCAGAGTTCGACTTGCATAATAAAGATGGAATTGCATACCTTGCTCTTCTCGAACTAGTACTCCACTTACCGCTATCTTGGACACTGCAAAATATAAGTAAAGCTTTTCATCCACCTTCGGGGTGTGAAGCAAAGGTGAGCTTGATAAGTATCGTTTCAATTCTTCCAGGGCTTGCTGGCATTCCGGGGTCCATGCAAAGTCCTTTTTCTTTTGGATCAAGGTAAAACACCTATGACTTTGATCTGATGACCTCAAAATAAATCAACCCAAGGCGTCTATTCGTCCTGTTAGTCTTTGCACGGCTTTCACACTATCCACGATGGCGATGTCTTTGTTGGACTTGATCTTATCGGGGTTGATCTTGATCCCTCGATTAGATACCATGAAGGAGAGGAACTTACCCGAGCTAACTCTGAAGGCGCATTTTCCCGGTTAAGCTTCATGTTGTACTTCATCAAGATTTTGAATATTTCCTGCAAGTGAGTGAAATGGTCCTCTACGCGCAGGGACTTAACCAACATATCATTAATGTAAACTTCCATCATTTTACCTATCTGTTACTCGAACATCTTGTTAACTAAGCGTTGGTATGTAGCTCCAGCATTGTTTAGCCCGAAGGCATTACATTGTAACAGTACGTTCCAAACTTAGTGATAAACGAGGTCTTCTCCTAGTCCTCCGGGTTCATATGAATTTGATTATACCCAAAGTAGGCATCGAGAAAGGTTAGGATCCTGTGGCCGGCCGTGGCATCGATCACGCGATCGATGTTGGGCAATGGAAAAGAGTCTTTAAGGCATGCCTTGTTTAAATCTTTATAAGCTACGCACATTCTAAGTTTGTTTCCCTTTTAGGAACTACGACCACGTTGGCTAACCACTCAGGGTATTTTACTTCCCGAATATACCTATTTTAAGAAATTTAGTTAACTCATCCTTTATGAATGCATGATTCACCTCGGACTGGGGCCTTCTCTTTTGCTTTATCGGTTTGAACATGGGGTCGGTGCTTAGACGATGTGACGTTATTTCTAGTGGGATCACTGTCATGTATAGATGGGACCAAGAAAGCAATCCCTATTATCGATAATAAATTGAAAGAGTTTTTTCCTGAGTTCGGGGGTTAACCTCGTCCCCAGATATACCTTTTTCTTGGGTATGTGCTCGATCAGTATGACCTATTCCCATTCCTCGACCGTTGATTTGGTTGCGTCTGAATCTTCGGGAACAATGAAGGTTTGAGGAGTAAGGAAATCCTTTTCTTCCCCTTCGATTACCTGTTCCTCCGGCTCGATCGAGACTAGGATTGGTGATTGCTATTTGGCCGCCTGCTTACCTTTGGTGTTCGACTTTTCCGAGGTCAAAGGCTCTGGTATCGACGTCACTTCATCGACCGCAAACATTTCCTTTGCAGCGTGTTTCTCTCCATAGACCATTTTAACACCATCCTCTATTGGAAGTTTCATCATCTGGTGAAGGGTCAAAGGTACTACCCTCATGTTGTGGATCCATCACCTCCCGAGAAGTGCATTATACCTCATGTCACCTTCGGTGACATGGAATTTCATATCTTGAATGGTTCTGGCCACATTAACTGGTAGGATGATCTCTCCCTTCGTTGTTTTGCTTGTCATGCTGAAACCATTTAGGACTCGGGATGTTGGTACAATTTGGCCTTGCAGACCGAGCTACTCTACGACCCTAGATCTGATTATGTTTGCTGAGCTACCTGGATCTACTAGAACATGTTTAACTTGAATTTTATTTAAAAGATAGAAATTACCAGGACGTCATTGTGCGGCTGAGATATACCTTCTGCTTCCTCGTCACAGAATGATGGGGCATCCTCGGGCACATAGCTTTGAGTCCGTTTTTCTTTGGTGATCAACACCTTGGTGCGTTTGAATACAGGTCTTTGTGGGACATCGACACCGCCAACAATCTTATGGATTACATGTTGTGGTTCTTCCTGTTCGTTTTTTCTGCTTACATCTCTCTCCGTGAAGTGATTTTTAGCTCGATCACTGAGAAATTCTTGAAGGTGGCCTTCATTGAATAACCGGGCTACCTCCTCTCTTAGCTGCCTGCAGTCTTCGGTTCTATGGCCATGCGTGCCATAATACTTACACATCAGGTTTGGATTCCTTTGAGAGGGGTCAGTTTGTATAGGCCTAGGCCATCTAGTATCTTTGATTCTTCCAATAGCTGACACAATCTCTAATGAATCTTTACTGAAATTATACTTTGACAATCGAGGTGCCTCCGCAGGGTCGGTATGCTTATTGAACCCATTATTACTCATGAGTCCCCGAGAGCTTTGACCTCAATCGTTTCTCCGATCATTCTGAGGAGCGTTATGACCCGAGCCATTGTTTCTCCGATCGATATATGGCTATTATTGTTCCTTGTTGGATCTTGATTCCCTGTATGTATCCCTCGGGGGCTTAGCTGCCAACCTGTTAGGATGAACCGAACCCGATGGGGCTCCCAACTGGTCGTCCTCGACCCTGATCTTCGATTGATAACGGTTTTGCACATCTGACCACGTCACAACTAGATACTCAATCAGATTCTTCTTCAATTGTCGAGATACGATCGAATTCCGTTCATTCAAACCGTGCATAAAATCATATACTGCCTAGTCATCCGAGACCGGTGGTAGTTCAATTCGCTCCATTTGAAACTTGGACACAAACTCCCTTAACATTTTGTCGTTCCTCTGTTTTATCTTAAAGACGCCCGATTTCTTCGTTGCCACCTTTATGGCCTCGGCTGTGTTTTCACGAAGGCGTATGCTAACATAGCAAACGATTCGATAGAGTTCGGAGGTAAGTTGTGGTACTAAATCATGGATCATTTTCGACAATGTCTCCCCAAATTTTTTCAACAATACTAATTCGATCTCGTCGTCATTTAAGTCATTCCCTTTGATCCTGCAAATGTATGAAGTTATATGCTCGTTAGGGTCGGTTGTTCCATTATATTTTGGTATATCGGGCATATAGAACTTCTTGGGTATGGGCATTAGAGCCTCACTCGGTGGGAACGACTTTTGTATGAACTTTTTGGCATCCAAACCTTTCAAGACCGGGGGTGCCCCCGGTATTTGATCAACACGGGAGTTATAAGTCTCCATATTTTTGTTATTATCCTCAATCTTCTTTTTCCCGGACTCGATCCTCTTGGTGAGTTCCTAGAGCATCCTCATAATGGTGAGGTCAGTCCCCGAGCCATTTTCGTTTGATCTTTCCGGCACCAGTTCAGTACGTCGAGTATTTTCTGGTTCAGCTACACTTGGAGTTTTATTCTGACTTTGAAGTTGAGCAATGGCAATATGTTGAGCTTGTAACATCTCGAATATCACTTGGAGGCTGATTCCTCCATCTCCTACACCCTGTGTTCTCTGGCCACCAGATCTGACTTCCCTGCATACACTTGTTGCGGGGTCTGCGCCTAGATCTGCATTCAAAGCAATGTGTGAACTAACATCCACTGGTTCCATATTTGGCACTTCCCCAGAGTTTATCGGTGGTACATCAACCCCCGGAGCAACTATGTTGTCATTTTCTCCGTGGAACCCAAGACCGTCATCACCGTGTATAGGGTGCGTTCTGTGAGTTTGACATGTTTTAACCTGAAATCAAAGAATCTTTGACAAGAACAAGTGTGAAAATAACGTGTGTTATGAGAATCAGTAATGAAATAATCACTATTATCTTTAGCTCCACGGTGGGCGCCAAATTGTTTACCTCGAAAATACGAGTAATAATTAAACTTGATTTGTGGTTTTAAAGATATGTGATTTAATTCAATACCAATTAATATTCAAGGAGCGTAAAGTTTAAATGAAAGAAATGAATGAATCAAACTAGTGTTGCTCAAGCAGTGTCGACTTCGAGCGCAGTGACCTCGGGGTGGATTAAGAACAATGAGGCAAAAACAATAAAACAAGAACAATAAAACTAAAGGACAATTCTGATGAACAATGAGCGAAAAAGTAAGATAGTATATTTTTTGCCAATGATTAGATGATGTTTACAAATGATTGGGGTCCCCTTTATATAGGAGGAGAGCCCTAAATAAGGTACATTTCCATTTACAGTAAAGAATCTTATTGGGACAGCTGTCTAACCGTCTAGTACGGATTAGTATTAATTAGTACAAATCTATTCTGGGATTTACGCCACGATCTTGGGGACGTGGCAGGAATCTTGTCCTTATGTAACAAACTCATAATGACATTATCTCGGAGTCGGTCGTGCTTGGCTCCGATATTCCTCGAACACTTAGGTCTTCGAGCCTCTTGTTCTGCCTTCGAGCCCGGGCTTGGTCTTTATCGAATTTCTACCCTCGGTGCGACGTCTCGAGCCTACTAAATCGGGGGCACCTAATTTATCCGCATAGAAATTATAAAATACGTAATGAGTCCATCGTAAGAACCTAAAAGTTTGAAGATCCACCTCTTTGTAATAGCGCTCTCATGTTTTTAAACGTCTGGATACACATCTATACGTACGCCGCTGTATAAGAGCTGCATTTCCAAACACCAGCCCAGATTGTGGACTACCTTATAGGTGGATGAGATACCTGTGCAATTCCAAACACCAGCCCGTTAAGTAAATGTTGGTTCATAGCTAAGAGCACAAGGCCCAGTATTTGAGCTTCCCATGCGTATTTGTCGTCAAACCCACGCATGTTCCTGTTAGAAGAATTAAGCAAAAGCAATTGAGTATAGATTTGGAAGGCGTCGTCAAATACCACGCGATCGAGGAAGAAACCATTTTCCTCTAGCAAATTTGTGCGTCAATCAAGGGCGTGTTTTGTATAACTAAAAGGTCGTTTCTCCAAATACTAGGAGTATTTTCCAATTTGTAGTTTTCTTAAATGAATAAGAACATTTAGTACAAGATTAAAAACGGAAAAAGAAATTGCCTTCTGTGGAGTAAACCATGTTTCTCTGGTAATTAATATCCCACCATCATCGATTTCTGTCACGTAGAGAACTAGATCTATCCTGGCACTAATATTGAAAGAACAAATGGTTTTTATATAAGTCTTAAACACGGAATAATTTTTTTTAAATAAATGTACATAATCAAAACATTTATGAAAATCTGTGTACAGTATTTTAAATTTAGTAGTCCAGTTTAAACAGCTGAGGCAAAGATTTAAACTGAAAGTTTCGCAATGAATTATATTACACTAATTAGGTGCAAGGAAGAAATCATTTTGCATCTCCAAGATAATGTTGGCGATACAAAAAGAGAGCTTCTATTCGGCCAAACTCAGCGTGGCCCAACAATGACCACACTGGTGAAATATCAGTAAAGCCCTTCATTTCATATTTGGCTTAATAGCCATTTTTCCCTCCAAAATTAGTTAATAAATATTAATTATCCCAGAATATTGATCCCATAAATCATCATTCTCTCATGCATGGGAAGATAAAAGGCCTTCGTGTATGTATACCTATACTATTACGTATTTTTTTTAAATACTATTTATATGGATGGGAAGATCAAAAGTCTAGTATGTATACATCATATTTTTATTTATTTATACGGCATACCTTGACATATCATACACTTATGTTAAGAGAGCTTTCATTAAACATATAATTCACCACCCTTCCCTTAACCTAAACATGAATGCTAACCTAGAAACTAGTTTGGAGCCATTAAATCTGAATAACAGCCTAGAAACTAGGTCGGGGGAACTAAGGAATGCATAACACATATCATTGGGGTTGTATTCAGACGACAGTTTGATGAAAGAAGATGAGTCGATCGACATTGATTCAGACGACAACTTCAATGATAGAGAAAATCATGTTGACGATGTTGTTGTTGCTGCTGCTGCTGCTGATGATGATGACGACGACCATTATTTAGAGGAAGAGGGAGAAGGTGGAGAGGGCAGGGAAATGCCTAATGAGTTCAATGAAGAAGGTCTCATAATTGATCCAATTACTAGGATGCAGTTCAGTAATAAGGATGTTATGTTTGATTTTTACAAAGAACATACACGATAATCGGGGTTTTGCATTGTCAAAATAACATCAAACAAAAAAGGTGGTGATATTGTTAGGTATGTACAATATGGTTGTGATAGGTCTAAGAAACCAAGGAATAAGCATGTTACCAAGAGGAGGAACTGTCGTGCTAGAATAAATGGAATTTTAGAGGAGAATGGTTCATGGCGTGTTTCAAAAGTGGTTAAAAACATAATCATCAATTGGAACCAGCACTATCGCGATTGATTGTTGGACACAGATTGCTTAGTAAGTCTCTTGAGAGATTTGTAGCCAAAGATATTGCTGGCTTAAGACCCTCAAAAATATAAGAGTCGCTGAAGTACTTGCTGGTGGCCCCGAAAATCTGGGTTGTACACCAAAGGACTGTAGAAATTATATTTTAAAGAGTAGAAAGCTTCAGTTGTAAGAAGGGGATGCACAATCATTACTCAAATTCTTCGGTGACATGCACCAAAAAGATAGGGAATTTTACTACTCCGTAGATGTGGATAATTTTGGTTGACTTCGTAATGTCGTATGGGTTCATTCACACTCTAAGGTTGCATATGAGGAGTTTCATGATGTAATATGCCTTGATACCACATACCTTGTGAATCGATACAATATGCCATTTGCTTCATTTGTTGGTGTCAATCAGCATTGGTAGTCTATACTTTTGAGATGTGCTTTTATGTCTAGTGAGGATATAACAAGTTACAAAATGGTGCTCTCTACATGGCTTGGAGCTCTAAATAATGTTCGTCCATTAGCTATCATGACTGACCAATGTGATAGTATTAAGGATGTTATCAATGCATTGATGCCAAATACGGTATATAGGTATTGTATATGACACATATTCGCAAAGTTGCCTATGAAGTTAAGAGGAGTTCTTGATGGTAAGATTGCAAAGGCAAAATTTAAGGCTTTAGTCCTTGATAGCATTAACGTTGCTGAGTTTGAGAGAAGACAGACTAATTATATTGCAAAATATAACTTAGATGGAAGGGATTGGTTTTATAAGCTTTATTTGGAGAAGGAGAAATGGGTTCCTGTATACCTAAATGACCACTTTTGGGTTGGGATGTTGTTCACACAAAGAAGTGAAGGAATGCATGCTTTCTTTGACGGATTTATCACCTGCCAAAGCACTTTGAAGCTATTTGTTCAGCAATATGAGTTAGCCATAAAAGCTAAATTCGAGAAAGAATTGGAAGCTGAATATAGGTCAAGGTGCTTTGAACAAAAATATTTATCTGAATTAGTATGGGAGGAAAATTCAGATTGTGATTCATAGTAATTGGCCGTTTATGTAATAGTCGTTTATATAATTTAATTCATTAAAATCATACGTAAAGACCTATAGCAACCATATAAGTCCATTGACTAATATGATTGTAGTCATATAACCTATGATAATTATATCGTTGTGATTCATAGTGACATCGACCGCTTGTATAATAATCGTCTATATAATTTCATCCATTAAGGTCATACGTATGGCCTTATTTATATAATAGTAAATATATAATTATATATATTTTTATTGGTTAATCTTAATTATAATAAAAGGGAAATCATTATTGAATTTTTGGACTAATGTATTCTAGCTTCTTTATTAGGAGGGAAAACAAGATGACATTTTTGGACTAAAATGTTAAATACAATTTTCGGAGGGAAACAAAAGGAAAAGTAAAAATATAATTGAAGGGAAATTGAAAGTTTTTACTCTTTATATATCTCTTAAACACAAGAACAACATCTCCAACTCTCTAGACAAAATAGATACTATAAACATGAATGCTAACGGGTGGATTGAAGAAGAATTCTATCTATGGTTTCGGATGAAAGTGCCCAGATCGTACATTAAGCGTGATTTTCTGGTAATTTTATTTTTCTTAAATTTTCATGATTTGATAACTGTTGATTATCCCAACTAGCAATGAACCTGAACCCTATCTTTACATTATGTTCTTGCAATTTCTTGCAAAGAGTATCTGTGGCTATCTTCCTCCTATTTCGGTTAAAACAATGCTTCGATGTAATGGAAAGGAGTGGGTTGTAATTCTCACAAGTGGTGTTCGGAGAAGAATCGTCAATGAGTAGAAACAATTTGATGTCGACAATAATCTGAAGAAAGAGAATGTTCTTCTCTTTGAATTAGCTACATCAGGGACTGTGATCTTCTCTGTTGAAGATCTAGGATTAACTAATGCTTAGCTTGATAATTTCTTCTCTTTAATTATATGTAATGACTTCAAATAGATCAAAGTAGTGGATTAATATGATTGTTATTTATAATATTATTTGTGTTTTTTTCATTTATTATTGTTATATTTATTTATTTTAAGAATACTACTGGTTTAAAAATAGCCAATTAAAATTGGGAAGTCATTTAACAATATATTTAGTGCAAAAGCCCCCTATTCTTTTCTATCATTTTATAACCAAGAACAAGACTAGGAAGATTATTTTCTTTATTACAAAAAAGTTTAAAAATCAACATTAATTTGCTCATAGAGAAGTGGAAAAATCAACACGAAAAATCAAAACCTAAACCTAAACCTAAATATAAACCTAAACCTAAACCTAAACGAACCTAAACCAAAAGAGAACCTAAACCTAAACAAGGATCAAATAATCTGTACATGAATTACTCAAATCTTCTAAGATTAACACTATGAGATAAAACCTATGAAGTGCACTGCCACTATATGGCAGAAGTTTTAAAAAAAAACGTCCAAAATCTGTGAAGTGCATGCCACTATATGGCATAAGTTTTTTCTAAAAAAATTCCAAAATGTATATAGGCGGATGGATAAAGACGAGCTTCCATAACTAATTGTAGTCATTGAGGAGAGTAATGGTTGCATAGAGGAGTGTAATGGTGCATAGAGGAGTGAAATTGACTTCTGAAAAGTGTAATGGTTGCATGAAGGAGTGGAAGAGGCTACTGGGAAGTGTAATGGATGCATGGAGGAGTGGAAGAGACTGATAGGATGTGTAATGTCCGCATGGAGGAGCGAATATGGCTACTGGAATGTGTAATGGTTGCATAGGGTCTCTACAAAGAGACTTTAAGTCCTATCGGAAAGTGGAATAGCTATTATAATTGAGAGATTATAATTCTCCCTATATATTTTTCAAAAAATATGCTAGACCTACATAAAACAATCAAACTGAAACAACTATTACATCTAAGCATAACGATGGATAGGACTCCGTACAAGAAAGCTGTTGAACAACCACTCCATGGTTCACCTGTTAGTCATAATATTTTGTACCAAGATCTTAAGCGTGAGGTTAATGAATTGATTGAGAGGGTGGTACGTGATTCAAGCATTGATTACCTAAAAAGTGTGATGTTGGAGGAGCATCCTCTAACTTCACTCTATACTATGCTTGACGATATGCCCACACCATCCGTCCAGAATGGAGCTAAGAGCAATTCTATCATTGTTATCACTAGTGATACCGAATCCGCCTCCAAGACCTCAAAGTCTCTTTTCGTGAACCAGAATATTGAGTAGCCCATGCATTATGGAGTTTTATCTTAAGTTATCTTTTTGCTTATGGGGATGTTTTTCTAATAGTCTATGAAGTTGTCTACCCCTTAAGGTGATGTTTTTATTTATCTTGTTATGTTTTGGTGATGTTATCCTGAAATCTCATATTAATGAATGAAATTATTATTATGTTTTGAATCTTTTTTGTTTTTACTTAATGATCGTTTGATTCAAGTTAACAAAACAATCCTATTGTCTTCAATATTGCAATTGTTCGTTTGATGCCTAATGAAATGAAAGTACTAATAGTAACATTTGTAAAGATTAATTAAGTCCTCTAAAATTGGTCAATTTTTTTCCAATTTAATATAGCACATTGAACTTATGACACCAATCTTGGACAATAGAAAAATGTATTGTCAATAAATATGAAGATAGTTGAGTACTTGAAGATGCAACATATAGCGCATACTGAACTCATGAAGATAGTTGATGAGTACTAGAAGATAGTTGAGTACTTATGAATCAATGTAGTACAGATTAAAACAAGTGCAAAATGATAATACATTGGCATTTACAAGGTTCCAACAATATAGACAAATTAAAACATTCAGTTCAGTTGAATATATATATTTTTTTTAAAATCAACAGACATATTTTATTTCATTCCAACAGGGAGTACAAAAGATAAAGGCTTTGGCATCCTAAATACTCTATTCTACAGAGGTTGAATGCGGCAACCAGTAAAACATCAAACTAAACAATCAAACTAATAATAACCAAACTAAACAATAATAAAAAATTGAACAAAATACTCTTATCAACAATCAAACTGAAGAACTTTTTGAAATCTTCATCCCTACAAACATTCCAGCTAACAATACAGATGACATAACACTTGCTCCAATATCACTTTCATCAATACACAAACTTGAAGATTGTTCTTCACTGTAAATATTTTCTTTTTGGAATTCATTGAATACTGCTACTGCTTCCTCATAAGATTTGTAAGACTTGAAGATGCTTCCTTTGAAACCTATAACCATCGGAGCAAACTCACATCAAGAGTTGTATTTTACCACAAAATACTACATACACCTTCGATACCGATATATTATCAGTTTGAGATCCATTTCTAAACTCATTAAAAGCTGTTATGGCTTCATCATATGTTTTGAAGGCCTTGAAGATGCTGCCCTTAATACCAATAACCATAGGAGCACACTGATGCCAAGAGTTATACAATCCAGGCCTCTTACCACGAAACACTACATAAACTTTCGAAGCATTATTCCTTTTCCTGTGGTCCATTCCTTAATCTAACCCTAAGAAAGATAAGAGATGAAGAATGAGAAAACAAAGATAGAAAAATGGGGGTTGGAAAAGCTTTTTAGGTTTGGCCAAATATATTAAGTGTTTAGGGTTAGAAAGTGACCACTTTAATCATAAATACCAGTAGTTTAATTTTATACGTATTTTCTCTAATATATTATGTGTATATTTTAGTGTATTTCGTTTAATTGGTATAGTATATGTATACTTTAGTGTATTTCGTTTAATTAGTATAGTATATGCATATGTGCTTTATGGAAAATGATGTAGTATGCATCCTGGGAAGGTAAAACAATTAAATTAGTGAGAGAAAATTGTTTGAAAAAAATTAAATTAAAAACAAAAATTTGCCAAAGGGTATATATGAAAAACGAAAATGCACAAAAATCCATTATGCCCTCAAAAGCCGTGCGAAGTTACTATTATACCCCATTTGGGACATTCTTAGTTTGGCCAAATATATTTTTCGAAAAATATTACGTCCACATACTAAATATGTTGATATTGTTTTGATCAAGTCAAACAACAATAAAGAAATAAAAATAAAGTAGGCATTGTGCCTTGAAGCACAAGAAGGCAAGAAACAATCCAAATTAAAGGGGAGGGTCAACATAGCCTCTCCCTCCCGTGGGAAAAAGAACATATGTAGGACCACTCCCAAACAACGCCGTGTTATCTTTGATTATAGAGATAGAGATAATTAATAGTGTCGCTGCCAAGTTTTTTTTTTTTTTTTGTTACCAATATTGCTTTTTTTTTTGTCAAAAATACTTTTGGCCAAAAATTGAGGTGTTTGACCAAGCTTTTGGAAGGAAAAAAGTATTTTTGAGGAGAAGCAGAAACAGTTTTTGAGAAGTAGAAAAAAGTAGCTTCTCTCCAAAAGCACTTTTTTGAGAAGTACTTTTGAGAAAAACACACTTAGAAGCAGTTTTTTAAAGCTTGATCAAATACTAATTGATGCTCGGAAGTGCTTTTCAAACTAATTAGCCAAACACAAACTACTTCTCATCAAAAATACTTTTGAAAAAAAGTTTTCAAAATAAGCTGATTTTTGCAGCTTGGCCAAAAGAGCTATTAGTTTAAATAGCATTCATAGTCGCATACTCTCATCTTTATCTTATTTGAAAAATTCAATGGACTTTGGGTAATGGACCACACCCTTCATGCGTTTATTCATATCATATTATCCAGCTTCTTTGGGTAATATCTTTACAAAATGATGATGAAGAAAACCAATTGTATGTAGTAACAGACAACTTCTATTTCTTTTCTCTCTTTTAAATGTCTTTCATTGTTAAACTTTTTAATCTTGTTACTGTTCATTTGAGCATGTTGAACGATTAATGCCTGTTTGGTCATATATTTCAGCATTTGCAAATATATTTATTTCGCCAAGAGTACTATTTGCATCTATCAAATTTCAATGTTTGAATTTCAAGCAAAATTTGAAATACTCGTTTGACGATATATTTTAGGGGAATAGGTTATTGGTTTTTACTCAAAAAGTTCCATTTTTTTTCCAAGTGAATTTTTTATCTAGACGCAACATCTTCCACGATTTTAATCTACCTTCAATTTAAAAACTCTTGTTTCCAACTTCAGCCCAAATATTCTCCAACTGCCATCTAAACTAATAATTGATAGAAGAAATTTTGCTTAATATTCAAGGCCGCGATTGAAATGTGTATTGGCTAGCACATAGTTTTCGCAATGGATTTGGGGACAAAACCGTATGCCGTAAGAATTGGAAAAGGGATATTATTATTTTTAACTCGCACAAAAAACTATTAATATGTGGTAGTAAAAAAAAATGTATAATTTTTGTATATAACATAAAGAATATATATATATATATATAAAATATACAAACTTTATATATTTTTCGACTATTTTTTTTACAGCGGCTATACAACGCCAGAAAATCAGTTCAAGGACCACGAGATCTGTAAGTTTGAAACTAGTGCAAGAGTATTAATTAATTTGACACCGCAATTCCCGTTGTGATGCATCAGAAGATGTAAAGTAAAACTTGGAGGAGAAGTAGTAAAGGATGTGAACAACTAAAATAATTCAAAGCCGTTATCCTAAAATTTAAATCTAATTAATTAATTCGCCAACCCCATACTTGAACTTTTTGTTGTTTTGCATAAGAATGGAATTGGCCGCTGTTTTTGCCTGGCCCTTGGAGAAAGTCCTCTCCCACTAGCAGGGGCGGACCCAAGTGGTGAGAGGTGGGTTCAACTGAACCCGCTTCGTCAAAAAATAATACTGTATATATGTATAAATTATGGTTAAAGCAAGGTAAATTTTGTATAGAAATTATTTTTGAACCCGCTTATACGGTATATACAGCTTATGTTAGTTATGGACTTCTCCGACTGAACCCGCTTGCACAAAATCCTGAATCCGCCACTGCCCACTAGGATTCCTCATTTCTATTTAATTAATAGTAAGCGACGACTTCTCCACACGTTAATTTCTTTCTACTCCATTCCTCATAAAAACCATCATCCAGCTATGACTTTTGACATACTATAACCATGTGACTAAAAATGTTTATTTTTTTATAGAAAGACTTTTTCCAAATATAGATTTTAAAAGGAGATGCTCCAATTTTTTGTTACCTACTCGTACAGTCGTACTTGACATAACAACTTTAATTCGTTAATAAGGAAAACGAAGACAATCGAAACAAAGTCTATTCAGGGGCAGCGCTATACACCAAATTACAATTCGGCCAAATCCAATAACTTGATTTAAATTTTATATCTAATTGTTTATTCTTAAAAATCCATATAATATGTATAAATTATTAATTTAGAACCAATAATTTAGAGGGAAAATTTCACATTAGAACAACTGAGCTCCATATTTTTCAATTTTATAGTTCATCTTTCAATTTACAACCAACTAGCCCAAATTAATAGGCTAAGATTCAATATCCAACTCAAATAGGTTGTCAAAATTATTATTTAATTTTTAAAAAAGAGTTCAAGCTTTTAAATTAATTTTCGAATCAGTAAATGTGACTCAAATATTATTTCAACAAACCAAATTTATTTGGGTGGTGAAAACTAGATTTTTAAAAAGTTTAAATATGTGAGTTTAAATTTTGAATTTGATTTTGTGAGAAATTTGGAGTGGTTGTTATTTAGACATGTTAGAAATAGTATAAGGAGGTTGTATATAAAATTTGAAGTCATTTAATGGAGATTTGGACTGGTTTTGAACGAGAATTGCAACTGAAAATCGTGGAAGAAGTTCGTCTACAGATGCTTGTATAAAAGTGTATAAAAGTGTATAATAGTGTATAAGCTGTGTTTCTACACTCATATACACTATTATACAAGATTATACATAATTATACAAAAAACTGACTGCGTCTTCTTCCTTGCGTCTTTTCTGAAATTTAACTCAAATCCTGCTCAAATATACTCCAAATTACTTCAAATTCAAATTTTGAACTTCTTTTGATATTTTCAATCAATTTGAACAACACCCAATCCAAACAACTAACAAATTCTTTGTGAGAACAAAGAATTAACTCCATAGATTTTAGAAGCAATAGTTGTAAGAATACAGATTTTGAATTTGCAAGTGCTTTCAAAATATGTACAATGTGGGCTAGATGAAATAAAACTTAAAAACATGAGCCATTTTTTGTTATGTTATAAAGTTATATGTATTTTCTTGTAATTCTTTCTAACTTAAAAGGACTCATAAGTTTCAAATTCTAATATGAGCCTATTACAATTCAAAAGTAAAAAGCATGCTATAACATGAAGTATTGCCCATTTGCAGATGATGATTAAATCTTGGCGGCCATGTTTTTGCCGATGCAACTGAGTTTAATTTTGATCATTTACTATTTCAATTCACAAGAAAATAGGGAATTGCACAAAAAGGTTAATTACTAACGTATACTTCTTCTTTAAACAAGTAAGTTTACAAACAGCCGAATTTGATATTATGCTCTGCAACTCCCACATATTTTTATTTACACGCCGAGAGCGAGAGAAGATGAGGGCACGTTACCACCTATAGCATGTTACTGCCCAAGGAAAGTGAAATTGAGGAGAAACCTCTCTCCTTCACGTACGCTCGCGTCAAAAGAAAAAAAGAACAAAATAATGAAGTAATTAATTGGTTAAGTAAACAAGAGAACGGATCCTTCTTGAATGGTCATAAGCTTCCTGAAGGAGCGCACAGCCATCTTTGCCCGCCGCGAAGATATTCGCTGCAATTTTCTAACAGAAGCAGATCTCATGGAAACCCCAAGCCCCATGGACGGAGCCTTATAATTGCTTTGACTTTGAGTATAATTATCTCGAGATTCATCTTCCACTTGGAGAAGCATTGGTGAAATCCGAGAATTACTCTTCTTATTCTTCCTTATAAACTTCTTAGAATGGCGACGGTTGTTTTTATTGAGGTCCTCGAGAGCAGCACTTGCTTTAACGGCAAGAGCTGCCATTTCAGACGCACTCAGGCGATACTGAAGCTTGGAAGTAGGGAGCACGAAATAGATCTGACCGGGCTGAAGCTGGTATTCAGAATCCAAACGAGGTATGAAATCGTCGAAGTAAAGGCGATCGGAATTGCAGATGAAGGAAGCCTCAGAAGACATCTCAGACTGAAGAACTTGAGAGACGTTGATGGGAACTGTATATTGACGGAGCTCTCCGTTGGTTGATATCACGTAGGCGGAGGAGGGTTTCTGATCTTTTGCATCGATGACGGAAGAGGAAGACAAACAAGCACCCATCTATCTTTCTATGTATGATAATATATTCCGTTTACGTAATTGGATGGAAGACAAGTATAATGTGAAAGATGTTGTGGCTGCAAATGAGGCGGTGACCAGCCTTTTAAAGATTCACGAGAGCTCGCGTTTTCCTTCCATTTTCTTCAACTGGGAGTGGGGTCCACGACACTTTGTCCCCTAATAACTCTTCTCTTTCTCTCTCACTCCGTTCCAACCAAAGAAGTTGTGAGTTGAGTCTCCCGCAAGGTGGGAAGTTTTTGGAGGGAAGGATGTCGGAGGTCTATTTGGAAACAGTCTCTCTACCCTAGGGTAGGGATAAGGTCTGCGTACACACTACCCTCTCCAGACCCCACTAAGTGAGATTATACTGGATTGGATTATTGTTGTTGTTTCTCTTTTTGTTTTTGTTTATGGGATCATTCATAACTGAATTAAGAAAAAGTGAAAATGAGAGGGTGGTGACGGAAGTGACGCCGTCATTGCGGGAGCAAGACCCCACTAATTTTAATTTTACTGAACAAGCGGTCAAGGTTGGCTATTCATTCTGTGGGTAGAAGATTCAAGTGGAACACGTGCTGATTTTAGATTTGTGTGACGCGTATGTGTGTGCATGGTTGTGTCAGCTCTTACGCAGAACCACCTCAAACGATTTAGGCTTGGAAACCAAGCAATAATAAGAGTTGACTCCACGAATTTTCCCAATTTGTAGTATCTAAAGAAGACTGTTAACTTGTCTTCTTTCACGATGAAGCAAACCCGCCTTAGTAAAATGAAAAGGTAAAAGTGAAATGATATGATCTAGACAGAATTACTACCTAACTCGAGTATGCATGATGAATTCTAATCATTACTATATTTTACTGATTATAGTTAATTAAAATATATGAATTACAAAAAGGCTGTAACGGAAAAAAGAAAAGTTGGAGGGAACATTCCACCAAGTAAACCTATGTAATCACTGATGACGCTCATTCCTATTAACCTCGAGTACGAAACCTTTTTAATCATTTTTTTGACAAAAAATACTTTTGTACTACTTTAAAAAAAAAGTTACATAAATGAGTAAAACGCAGTATTATACTACAAATTACTTTAACGAAAATTTTGCCGTTAAAGTAATTCGCAGTATAGTACTGCGTTTTATTTTATTTTTTTTCTGTAAATCGCAGTACTATACTGCGTTTTACTAAGATATATTTGTAAAACGCAGTATAATAATGCGTTTTACATTAAATAATTGCGTTGTACTCTGGTTTTTGCCCCCACCAATAATGAACTGACATAACAATAATTCAATACATAAAACATAGTATTGTACTGCGTTTTACATAGAAAAATTCTACACCCCAATGTCGGACTTGCCTTATTTAAAGGCGTTTTAATTTTATAAAAATTCATTCAATACTTTATTTCAAACTTATGTTCATACTTCTCTCTTCTTCTTATCAATTATTTTTTTACAATGTCTGAAGTGGCAAAAATAAGGGTTTCACTATATTGGGGGGTGAGGGGGGGTGTTGGAGAATAACTCTGTGAGGTATAGCTCACCTCCACAATGTCATGTTAAATTGCCGCTTACTATGGAGTACGATAAATTGGTATCGTTGTTACGTAAAAAAATGAATGAGAGGAGGCGTTCGGGTAACCTTAAAATAACCGGTAGATTTCCGTATTCAGTGACTCCGCAAGGGTTTGCTTATTATTCTGAGTTTAACATCGAGGATGATGAAACTCTTAGAGATTTTTTGCTGATTCCGGATGAATATATGGAATTTATTGTAATAAAATTATTGGAAATGTACGTCAAGGTGGAAGACGTTTCCAATAATGAGGGTGTGCATAGTAGGGATAACCCCCAGTCATCGGGTGGTTATTCTGGAGCAGTTTTTGCCGGACAGATTGATGATGAAAGAGCTTGCCTTGATTTAAACTTGTCACCACCGGCGAATGAGCAGTCACAAAATAATTTTTTGACTTTAGATAATCAACAAGACGACTGGTAAACTTCAATTTTACTATTCTTTAGCGATGTTTAATTTATGTTTTAATTGGATTTGTATTAACACTCATATTTTTCATAGGGGGTACCGTCCGGATATGAATTTTACAAGTTATGACCCTGCCCCTAGTTGGAATATGCGTAGTTCTTGAGTATTGGACCATGGTGGTCCATCTGGGAGTCATCACCAACAAGAAAATATCCATCATGAAACGTCAAGACAGTACGACTTGTAAGTAAAGTGATATAGCTATATCTAAAGTATTTATCTAGTTGGGTAACTTATCATTTTGTTCTTTATGTGCAGAGAAAACGAGCTTCTTGACGCTCCTGACCTCACACAATTGCCCATAGACGACGTATTTACTCGTGATTTAGTAGATGCGCAGAGTCAGGAAGATGATAGTGATTATGACAACAATGCGGATGAGTCTAGAGATGACACACCCTTCCATGATGAGGGTGATGAGGAGGAGGAAGTGAATGTTGAACCTGAGTTGACGAGGGAGCATGTTCCTCCACCTCCAGCTAGACTAAGAGTGTACGAGTCCCATGTGTCATTTCATGAGCGGAATATTCCCTACCTTGATAATTTGCCAAGCATGCCGAACGTGGATGCCCTCACAAGGGATAATGATGAATTTCGTCAGCGATGTGGGATGAGTCTAGACCAGCTATTCTGACAAAGGGCATGTATTTCCCCGATAAAGCTCGCCTAATTAGGGCTGTAAAAATCTACAGTATAAGAGAGTGTCGTGAGATGACGGTAAATGAATCAACTAGGGAGAAATACAAGGTTGTATGCCGTAGAGACTTTATGGGTTGTCACTGGATGTTGCATGCCACCAAGAAGAAATCAGGTTTGTGGAAAGTGGGTAAATTTATTAGCGAGCACAAATGTGAAGTGGACACATACAATGAGAATCACTTCAACTTGGATGTGGACTTGATTTCTCTTGTCTTGATTCCATATTTGGAAATGTCCATTAGGTTCAAGATTAAAGAGTGTATTATAGCCGTCCACCAGGAGTATGGTTGTACTATAACCAAAAGAAAGGTATATCTCGGTCGCAAACGTGCCTTTGAACTTATTATGGCGATAGGGATAAGTCTTTTTCCAATCTGCCCAGGTACATGGCCGCACTGCAACACTTTAACCCCGGGACTATTGTTAAATGGAGGCATGAGCGGAGTCCGGACAGACCCGAATATATTTTCAACTATGTGTTCTGGTCATTTAAACCAGCAATTGATGGTTTTGTGCATTGTCGTCCTGTAATTTCCATAGACGGTACTCATGTCTATGGAAAATATGATATTAAGCTTTTGATTGCAGTTGTAGTAGATGCCAACGGGCAAATATTTCCACTACATTTTACCATATGTGCCAACGAAATTGAAGAGAC
The DNA here is from genome assembly GCF_000715075.1 of Nicotiana tabacum. Taxonomy (NCBI): domain Eukaryota; kingdom Viridiplantae; phylum Streptophyta; class Magnoliopsida; order Solanales; family Solanaceae; genus Nicotiana; species Nicotiana tabacum. Next base: position 201,535 of record NC_134091.1, read on the forward strand.
ATGGACGCTTTTTTTGAACCATTTGAAGCAGCACGTTGTCAAACAACGTTCAGGTATTTTTCTAATATCTGATCGGTATGGTGGTATTTTAAGTTCTGTACGTCACTTGCCTGAATGGCAGGAACCATATGCATACCACCGTTACTGTGTGCGTTACCTGAAGGCCAATTTCCAGAAGAAATATCCTGACAAGGCATTGCATGACTTAATATGGCTGGCTGCAACTGAGCACCAGCAGTGCAAATTCACGAGGTGCATGGAAGCGATCTGGCAGTTAGAACCACGAGCCTATACTTGGTTGATGGGGCATGAGCTTCATATGTGGACATTGCATGGGAGCCCTCACTACAAACGTGTCGGAGTCATTCAACGGCTTGTTGAAGTCTGCCCATGGACTGCTTGTCACTGCCATGGTCCGCATGACATTCAAACAGAGTACGGAGAGGTTTGTTGAAAGGCATGCAGCTGCATCAACATTGATGGACAGGGGTGTTCAATTTATGCCAATACCCATGAGAAGATTTGAAAGGTCCAGGAGGCGAGCACAATGGCATTCATTTCTTCAGTACGATCATGAACGGGGTGTTTTTGAAGTTAAGACCGCTATCCGCGGACACCGTGGGAATAATCTACAGATGGTGAATGAAAATAGAAGGTTATGTTCATGTGGGAAATGGACCATCTACCACATGCCATGCGCACATGCGTTGAAGTGTTTTCAACAAGTTGGATATAGGGCAACAAACTATATTGATAGGCAATACAGTGTTGCTGCATACATAGACACGTATAGTGGGAAGTTGCAGCCATTAGGTGCTGAGCATTATTGGCCGCCGGAACCTTTTAAGATGGTATGTAACAAGGACTATTTGCGCAAGCTGCAAGTGCAAAAGAGAACGCGTATACGAAACCAAATGGATGTTGGTGACACCGTTTATGCGCGTAAATGTGGCATATGCTCGCAAACAGGACACGACCGTCGTAAATGTCCTTTAGGTGGTGTGCGTGGCGGTGGTAATCCGGCTCCTGGTGCAAGTTCGTCGAATGTACCCAACTATCAAGGATACCCCTAGTCTTTTATTTTGGTATTGTTTTTTGTAATACATGTTTTTACTTGTGTATGTTGCAATATATATCAAATAAAATTATGTTCCACAATTTGAAATGAGTGAAGAAAAAGTTGTTTAATTGTAGGAAATGTAATATGTAAAGCGTGGTTTGATAGTTTCATATAAAAACACAAGTACTTAAACTTAACTTGCACTTCAATTAAAATAAAGCATTACTACAACACAAACACAAACATAACAGGCCAACATAATAAAAATACATGAAATATAAAAAATACACTAAACACATACAACCAAATGTTTAGTCCCGGTTGCCATTTATTCTCCGCTCCAACCACTTAAATCGTTCTTCCATTCGTTCTTTTTCTTCTTCTACCTCTTTCAGTTTCGCCTTCACCTCCGCAAGTTCCCATTTATATTTTTCTTTTTGTTCCTTTTGTGCTTCACAATTCCATTGTGCTTTCCATTTTTCTTCTCCCACCTCCTTCAGTTTCGCCCTCATTTCTACAATAATTCTATCGCTTTCTCTTTGTGTTTTCCGTTGGCATAAACACATATTATGAAGAAACTGCAGTTGTTCTCTGTAACATTCCTGATAACATGGTTCATCAACCCATTCCTGAAAATCACAAATAGGTTCGCCGGAAACATTGTATAACTGGTTCATACAGCACCAGTAGCGGCGTCCAACTTCACCATCGTCCCAACAATTTTGCATCGAGCATTCTTTTCCACAGTTGCACTTTGGTGCACGAAGAGTTTGAGCCATTTGATGAAATATTTGCTTTTAGTAAAAAAAAAACCTTACTTTTAATGAAATATTTGCTTTTACTAATTTTTGAGCACACAAAATAACTATAATGATGCTGTTATTTATAGGCGAGACAAAATACATAAAGCGTAGTATAGTACTACGTTTTATGGAGTTGTCTTGTCGTTCTGAAAAAGATGAAAACCATGTGAAAAAGCTGGTTTATCGCAGAAAAATTTAACACATAAAGCGTAGTATAGTACTACGTTTTATGGAGTTGTATTGTCGTTCTGAAAAAATAAAAACCATGCGAAAAAAGCTAGTTTATTGCAGAAATATTTAACATATAAAGCGTAGTATAGTACTACGTTTTATGGAGTTGTCTTGTCGTTCTGAAAAAGATGAAAACCATGTGAAAGAAGCTGGTTTTACTTATCCTTTGTGCAGTGAAGGTTTTAGTTCTATTGTTTGTTTTTCTGTGTACATCTATCCTTTGTGCACTGATGGTTTTAGTTCTAGTATAGTACTACGTTTTGCAATGTTTGTGTTTCTTGTGTACTGTTTAAGTAAAACTGTTGTTCAAATACAATTAAAATATAAATGTTGGTAAACGATAATTGTTATCATTATATACATAATGCACTATTTACACAAACTAAAAACCTAAGTAAATCAGTGAGTCCCGCAGCCTGTGTGCTTCAGTGCTGTTGCTGGCCTGAGTCGCATCTTCTGTCGCCCGGGTACACTATCTGGATCATCATAATCAAGCCGCCTCTTTATGCGAGGATGTGCAGCATCATCGACACCACAGCTGGCAGGATCGGAAGAATAGGCCGTCGGGCCATCAGCAACCTACAAAACAAGTACTAAACTTAGCATGTGACAAAGTATATTTGTATTGTACGTGTTAAGTCAAAAAATATTTTCCCACTGTGGTCTCGTCGGCCCACTAAATATACGCATCAGTGGTGTCCTCATCAAAGCATGTAGTGGCCTCAAAGATGGGCTGGGACGATGCCTTCATAAGAAAGTTAAAATTAATTAATGCCAGCTCATTAAGGAAAAAAAAACAAATTGAAATTTTAAAGTAATACAAACATACCTGCGCCTGTAATAGATCCGCATCAACCGCCGCAGATGAGGCATAACTCAACCTGCGCCCGCCATCCACGTCCCGGGTGGGCCGATCCTCAGCTGCGGTAGATGGGCATACATAGCACTGGTCTACATCCCCGTCGAATGTACCCGTGATCGACAATGCTCCTGACGGGGTGACCTGCGATGCTGGCAGAGATAGCTGAAGGTTGTACGAAGGCATGCTGCTGGAAGGCTCATCTTGCCGAGGTATATAACCCGGCTGATCATCTCTAAGCGCCACAACTCCAAATTCCTCATCATGTCCCTCAACAGGTGGGTCGACAGGTGCCTCAACACCCCCTTGCTGGAGACCACCTCCTCGCCGTCCCCCGCGACCCCGTGGAGCACCCCTACCTCGTGGGGCACCCCTCCCTCGTGCCCTGCCCCTGCCTCGTGGGACACCCCTACCCCGATGGTAGTCCTATGGCACCGCATACTGAGCCTCGTGGTCCAACCTCATGGCATCTCTCGCCTGAAACAGGGTCCAACGAGCCAACTGTGCCACCCGCCGGCCATAGTCAACGACTGCAGGGATGTGCTGCTGCATCTCATGTCCCAACTAGTAGAGGTGATGATGCCCAATAGCCTGTGAAATATTTAAAATATTAATTAAATAACGCAATATCACAATTATACGATATTAATAAGCCAAAAAACATACCAGTGCCTCGTGTCTCCCGGCGTATGGTCTGTAGCGCTCGCCAAGTACATGAATGGGGTTCCCGATAATCAGTCGGGTGTGACGACGGTACCATGATGCATACATATGAATAGTGGCCTCCTGGGTAAATGTAGGTGCTGGCGGAATACGGTCAGCTCGGCGCTCCTCCCAAATAAGGACTTGCTGCTCTAGCCATCCCATATATATATCGTCCAGCCTGGCACGGTTATCCCGCTGATAGTGTATAGCCACCCATCCAGGATCCCTCGGTATAGGCTGGGGATGGTGAAACTGGCGAAGCACACACTCTGTGGCATGGTACTCAACCATATCAAAGAAGATCATCGGGACGGAGGTGCTCCAAAGCATTCGATCGACTGAGCAATAAAAGGGCAGCTGAGCTACCAACTCGTCGTTGTATGGCATCCAGATGAACTGCCAAATAATAACATAAAAGTGAGTATGCGCAACACAACTCAATTTAAACAAGTAAGTGTAGGTACATATGTACCTGTCCGTCCACCAGCATATCTAGCACATCCCTGATAAGGGGAGATTATGATGAGCATCGGTCAATCGGTAGTTCCCACGCCTGAGAATCCACCTAGAAGATAGAGGGAGAAACGGATAAGCCTCACCAGGCGCAAGTGCTGGTAGAGGTGGCTGCAACGGCATGATCCCCTGCCAGGACCAAACCTAAGATAAAAGGTTGATGTAAAATTTATGAGTCATTTCGACCATATAGAATTCGGAGAAATGAACAGAGTATTCAAAAATGTTGTCACCTGTAGGAGGGGCAGAAAACCACATATGTCCACCGCTGGGCCCATGCTCGCCCGGCACATGCTCCTATACAGGTATGCGAGAACAGCAGCACCCCAACTGTAGTGGGGTAAACCATCCAACTCCTGAAGATGATGGAGAAAACGCATACTCACTTTACTCCCCGAAGTGTTCGGGAACAAGACACACCCGAAAAGCATGAGCAGCGCCAACCACGTGTACCTCTCAATGTGGAGATCCTCCGTCTCGCCGGTAATGTCTGGGTGCAAAAACGCCATATGATCTCTGATGGTTGACAAAACAACGCGACTGCCCCCAGCGTCACCCTGAGGTCTATATCTAGTAAAATGCATCATCATATCCAAAAATTGTGCACGCGTCATGGATCTAATGTACTGGGGCAGTGCTACGGCCCGTCCATCTATGCGCAGCCCGTACAAAACCTGAACATCCTCCAGCGTGATGGTGGCCTCTCCAGTGGGCAAGTGAAAAGTGTGCGTCTCCGGTCGCCACCGCTCTACCAAGGCCGTGATGAGAGACCAATCAAGCTGCATCCGTCCAAGCTCAAAAATCGTATAGAAGCCCGTAGCCTGTAGGTGCGCGACTACGCTGGCATGGAAAGAATGCTCCCCGATGAACTCCCATAAATCGTCAGGTCTCCTGGGGCGGAGAGGCTGCATCGATAGCTGTCCCTCCCATACAAATGAGGACCTATGGTCGCCCTGCAACACTAGTAGCTGATCCTCGGCAGGTCCGGGATGCGCAAGCGGAGGAAAGTCCATGTCGTCTACTATAATTCAAACAAAATTAATTGTGTGTGTTAACTTAATAAATTAAATAATTAATTATGTTTAAAATTGGACTGAATAATTATGTACGGGTTCCAGGCTCGATATTTGAGGCCCGGTAGCACCGAGTTATCCTTAATTATTATGCTTGTTAATTTCAACATTTTTAGAATTGTGTCTGTTAGCTTAATAAATTAAATAATTAATTATATTTACAATTGGACTGAACTAATGCTGCTCGGTGGGCCGGGCCTGAACCGGACCGGACCGGGCCCGCGGTCCTAACGGGCCTGGTGGGCCTGGTGGGCCGGTCCTGGGTGGGCCGGTCTTGGTGGGCCTCTGAGCCCGTCACGGGCTGGTCTCCATGGTTGAGCCCACGAGCCCGGGACCGTTTGGCCCGGGACCGGCAGGCGGGCCTGGCGGGCCCAACGGCTATTTTTCAAAAAAAAAAAAAAAAAAAATCAAACGGCCATATTTAAAATCTAGCCGTTTGGGCTGAAAATATGACCGTTTTTTAAGTTAAAAAATGGCCATTTGGCCCCCAAACTTTATTTTAACCCCAAACTTTATATAATTACACTTTTCCCCATTTCTCAACTATAAATACCCCCTCATTCTTTCATTTTTATTCACCAATTCATCAATATCTCTCAATATCTCTCAATCTCTCTCAATCTCTCTACTACAATTACTTAATTTATTGTTGAAATTTCGGGAAAAATTGTGAAGTTGTTGATATTTATGCATGACAATTTAGTGTTTTACTATTGTTTTGTTATTTTCTTTTTCGTCAAGCACTTTAATAATTAGATATACATATATACTACATATTAATATAGCCATGATACTACAAGAAATTGTCTTAAAAAAAAAAAAAAGCCCGCTAGGCCCGCGAAGCCCATGAGCCCGGCCCGTTAAGCACAGGACCATGTGGGCTTAGGCCCGTCACGGGCCGGTTCCACCCATTAGGCCCACGAAGACCGGGACCGCCAGGCCCGGGACCGCCAGAGCCCGGGACCACGAAGCCCGGGACCGCGAGGCCCGGCCCGTTAGCCCACTAAGGCCCGGGCCCGGGACAAAATACAGCCTTAGACTGAACAATTATGTATGGGTTCCAGGCTCATTTTTTGAGGCCCGGTAGCACCGAGTTATCCTTAATTATTATTCGTGTCAATTTTAATATTTTTACAATTGTGTGTGCTAGCTTAATAAATTAAATAATTAATTATGTTTACAATTGGACTGAATAATTATGTATGGGTTCCAGGCTCAATTTTTGAGGTTCGGTAGCACCGAGTTATCCTTAATTATTATGCGTGTCAATTTTAACATTTTTAGAATTGTGTGTGCTAGCTTAATAAATTAAATAATTAATTATATTTAAAATTGGACAGAATAATTATGTATGAATTCCAGGCTCGATATTTGAGTTAATTTTACAACATATAGGAATTTGTTACTTTTGTAAGTTTATTGTTATAATTAAATAATTAATTTTGTAAAGTGTAATTGGATAGAGTTTGCAGTTACTGCATACTTAAACTACATAGACTCTACGCTAAAAGGCTCTATATTTTACAACACTAACAGACTCTATATTTTACTACAGTAAAAGGCTCTATATTTTACTACGCTAAAAGGCTCTATATTTTACTACGCTAAAAGGCTATTTATTTTACTACGCTAAAAGGTCACTATTACATATAAAAACAACTAACATAAAATACAAATATGAACAACAAATAAAATAAATAATATTAATTTTTTAACAATACAAATAATTTATCAAATTTTAATAATTTTTTGTACCAAAGCTAATAAATCAATCCGGGTATAAATAAGATACAAATTTAAACACAAATTAACATGGAAACACATTAAACAATACAAATATGCATGTACTATACGAGTTTCGACATAAACAAAATTGAAATACCTCGATTTAAGTTTTTTAAATTTGATTGAAATCGAATTTTTGCACCCGAAAGAAGTAATCCAAAGCTTGTCTTGTATGTGGGACCTACACTCCTTGCTCTTTAGGTGACGGGTGGGGCCCAATTTTTTTTTTGAAGTTTGACGCTGGGGGGGGGGGGGGGACCAGCAGAATCGAAGGTTTTTGGTTTCCTTCGGTTTAGTGGTCCAAGGAAGAAGAAGGGCTATATTCTAATGAAGTTGTTCGCAGTATTATACTGCGAACAACTTTAATAAAATATAGCTGGGCCCAGCATCTTAGTAAAACGCAGTATGGTACTGCGATTTACAATTTTTTTTTTAAGTAAAACGCAGTACTATACTGCGAATTACTTTAACTGCAAAATTTCCGTTAAAGTAATTCGCAGTATAATACTGCGTTATACTTATTTATGTAACTTTTTTTTAAAGTAGTACAAAATTATTTTTTGTCCAAAAAATGATTAAAAAGGTTTCGGATTCTATTAACCTCAACCTATCATACGATATAGTACCAAAAACAGTGCGAAGACTAAATACTAAATTCTACAGTAATATTCTTCTTCCACCGCTGCATTTAATTTTCCCTTTTATTTTTTTTCTTTCTATTTTTCCATCGTGGTAGTTAGCACATTTTTTATTTCATTAGATTGTCTTTAATTTTAAATGGATCTAATGAAATGGAATAGTCATACGCATAGTAGTGTGTTGTGCATAACAAAGATTTCTGTTTTAATTATATTGAAACATTTAAATCCCAAGAACGACAAATATGAATCATTGCCGGGTGGCACGGGAAGGGTTGTTGCGGCCTCGGCGGGAACTGAGGGCGTGAGTTGGCCGGTTTGGCCGGTCTAACATAAATTTTATAAATAAAAGTAAACATTATTCCATTTTACCTAGCACCTTTGGCAGAATTGGTCTTGCATATCCCGCGAGATCTACCCACGATGCTCTGCTTGTTCTTGTTCCCTAACACACACATGCACCCACCCCTATCATGTTAATGTTCTGCTGTTTACACACCTCTTCACATGTTAGGTTTGAAAAACCGATTACAAATCATGAAGAGAAGGTTTTAATCAAATAATTCTTTGTACGTGCGGTGCGAGATCTATTAATTATAGCAAGGACACAAGTTGAATGTATAGAGTAATTCAGAATAAACAAAATGGCTCTTCGAATCTCCAATCCTACAATAATAAGTAGGAGTAACATTTATTAATGCATTTGGACAGGCGGTTTCTTGTCGGAATCGTTTTATACTCACTCACTCTCTCAATTATATTGTTATTGTGCATATATATTGTATCTTTTGGAGAAAAAGCAATTTGTCTCAGGAGCCGAATATGACGTCTCTCCTCAATGCACAGGAAAACGCAAAGGCTGGTTGTTTAATCATGGCTCTTCTAGATGTGTAAAGGAATTGCATTACCTATCACATTTATTATAAAAGCCGCAAGAATTGGCCGGCCTACTGGTCAATGTGTTTATTTTTATTGGAATTTCCATTGCGAGTATATTTCATTGGTACACATTCGATCTAGTGGTTTGATAGAAAGATTGTGTATACATAAATCACTTATCTATCCTTAACAACAAAAATTTTGATTAACCAATGCCGAATTATGTAAAATATGTTGATGGAAAGAAAATGAAGAGGACATAAATTTAATATCTGTATTCCTAACTGTTCTTCGTAATTGTTATTGCTACTACTGCACAAGTTAAATAATAGTAAGAAAATTTTACTCTGGTTTCGGGTGGAAGAAGTGAAAGTGAAAAGGCAAGGCAAACAGGGGTTTATATCATCAAGCAAGCTTTTGATTTTACTTTTTTTCTCCAACTTAAACCCTGAATTACAAAATTTACCAGTGTTTATTTCACGGAGTATTTGTTCAAGAAATTTGGTAAAGGACTGCGCCACACCTATACAAATGAAGCGAGATACACTTGATCCAAATTACTTAAGGCCCACATATGAAACTGGGCTGACCTAGAATACCATTCTTGGGCTCCAGGGCACTTTAGGCCTGTTCGTCCCACAATTTAGAAGGGAAAATGCAAGCGATATTTGGATATTTGACCTGAGAACAAATATGAAGAATTTTCAGAAACCACTATTATTTAGTGGTTATTAATTTTCTATAGCTATCATATACATAATTACTTCCTATAGATACTATTCAATTGTTACGGTAGTGTATTAACTATATTTGCGCAGTTGTATTCATGAATACAACAGTAAAAAGTCAGGGTAGTCTAGTTGTACGTGCATGTATTCACATGTATTCACGCCATGTATTCATGAATACAGTAACAAAAAACGCTTAAAATCAGGGCAGTCCAGAGAAAGGAAAAACATAAATAACGTATTTCATGCCTCAATAGTAGTATATACCATAAATACTTATTTTACTATAAAATATAAAAGGTAGCTATAGAAAATAATATTTTAAAATAATTTTGGTTTATAATAAATAGGATGTATACCTTTGCTATAGGAGGTAAAATTTCCAACAAATATTGCCAAGAGTTGCACGAGACGTTGTCTCTGGACTAACAAGCAGCCATAGATAATTAATAATATATCTACGCATATATGATTAGTTACAATTTGAATAGAAGGAAATGATCTCGTGAAGATCTCGTGTTTTATTTATTGACTCCTAGTGTTATTTTCTTCAGATCTAGATTTTCTGTGAAAAGAGTCAATAATTAAATAACAATTGTAGTGAAACGTAAAACCAAATCTCCCTATAATGCAGAAGATCACTAATCTATAGAGTTGAAGCCTTATATATGAACCCAATGAGAGAAAATTAAGTGCTAAGTTGGACGCCAACAAAAGAAAAATAATGACTAGCTAACAGTTCTTGTAATCTATATCTATATTTATATTATATTAAAAGTAGAAAGCCTTATAAATTACAAAATAACCTTTTAAAAATTTAAATACCCTATTTATTCGTTAATAATATACTAATAATAATATTTAAATAAAAAGGAGGAGTATTATTCTGGAGGGTTGTCTCTTAGAATACTTCATATTAGTAATGAATGAATACATCTGACCCATACCAATAGCTACTTTCTCTTATGTCGTGTATATGTGTACAAAATAGAAAGTATTGCAAGAAAATACACATGACTTCACACCATAATAAAAAATGGCCCATATTTTTTTGTTTTACCTCACCTAGCCTATATTGTACACATTTTGAAAACACTAGCTCTTGCAAGTTCAAAATCTTTGTTCTTATAACCATTGATTCTAAAAGCTAGGGAGGTAAATCTGTGTTCTCGATCACAACCATTGTTTTCAATCTCTCTTCTTCTCACATCTTTTACATATGCTTCAAGGAGCCGTCCGCCATTGCTGTTTCTCCCCATATGTCACATGGTTGCAATGTAAAAAAAATTGAAGAGTAAAAGTCCACCATTGAAGGCCATTCAAAGCTTTGCTTTAGAGAATAGAATTTTTTAAGTTTGTTAATTGTTTGGATTGGGTGTTGTTCTAATTGATGGAAAATATCAAATTGAGTTCAAAGTTTAAATTTGAAATGATTTGGAGTAGATTTGAGCAAGATTTAAGTTAAATTTCAGAAAGACGTAAGGAAGAAGACGAAGTCAGTTTTTTGTATAATTATGTATAATCTTGTATAATAGTGTATATGAGTGTATAAATATATCTTATACACTATTATACACTTTTATACACCTTTATACAAACGTCTGTTGACGAACTTCTTCCACAATTTTCAGTTGAAATTCTTGTTCAAAATCAGTCCAAATCTCCATTAAATGACTTCAAATTTTCTATACAACATCCTTATACTATTTCTAACAAGTCTAAATAACACCCACTCCAAATTTCTCACAAAATCAAATTCGAAATTTAAACCCACATATTTAAGCTTGTTAAAAATTTAATTTTCACCACCCAAATGAATTTGGTTTGTTGAACTAATATTTGAGTCACGGTTACTGATTCAAAAATTAACTTAAAAGCTTATGCAAGCTTTTTTAAAAATTAAATAATAATTTTAAGAACCTATTGGAGTTGGATATTGAATCTTAGCCTATTATTTTTGGGCTAGTTGTTTGTAAATTGAAATATAGACTATAAAATTGAAAAGTGGGAAGCCTTAACTCCATTTGATTGGCTTCTATAACATAATTTAGCATTCAAGTGATTGTGATTCCATACATTAAAAAATAGAGTAACTCCATACCATATATGAGAACAACAAATATTCAGTACAAAAGTATCACATATTTTCTATCCACTATATATGATTTCTGATTATATTGAATGCTTGAGGTTGTATTGGCTTTCTCCAACATAGAGTTGAATTGGCACTTCGGCAATCTATTCAAATTGGTTTAGAAACACAGAAGACATAAGGTGAAAGAATATGGCGTCTTGCACATGGAATTACACAAAGGAAATATAGGGTGTGTTTGGTATGGAGGAAAATATTTTCCCATTTTCTCATATTTGGTTGACGCAAATAGTTTGGAAAACATTTCCCCAATCAATTCATTTTCTTTCAATTAGGGAAAAATATTTTCCCTAAAATTTGAAGGGAAAACATTTTCCTAAAAACAAAACGCGCGATCTGGCTTCTCCCCTCCCCCGCCAAAATCGCTAGTTCCCAAATCAGTCTCTTTCTTTCTCCGATTTCTCTCTCTTCATTCTGCGATTTCTCTCCCTTCTCTCATCTCGCTTCACTCCAATTTCTCTCTCTCCAGTCTCGAATTTTAAGATCTTCGCCATCGCACCAAAACGCCCAGCTTGCTGTCTAAAATCTCCCTCAATTTCGTTCTTGGGCTCTTGATTTTAGGTAACGCACGCCCCCTTTCCTGCGTTTGCTTTAGGATTTTAAACTTTTCTTCAGTTCTTTCTATTTTTGCTTGATGAACTGATAAATAATAGTCTAATGTTCTGCCTGATGTCCATTGCAATACAAGAGATTAATTCACGAGTTAAAATTTTCAATATTTAGAATCCTAAAATGTAATTTCTGACCTGAATATAGTCAAAATTGGTACATCTTCAGTTAGTTTGGTTTATCTAAGTATTCAGAATTTTTGGTAAATGTTCTTCATGTTGGGATCTGATAGAGTTTGTTTGTTCATGATCCACTTTCTTGTTGTTTTTTATGCTTAATATAAATTTCTGTATGATATCAAGTTCTATGTCCTCTTTTGTCTTTCAAGTTATGAAACAAAACAATGTAGTACTGGAAGTTAATGTTACCTATCAAAGCACAAGTGTTGAACTTGGAAGCTTTTCTAGCTAGGATACTGTTGATCAAGAAGATAATATATGATTCAAGTTCAATGAAATTTTAGCAATATGGCTTCACTCACAACTTGGAAATTAGATTGTTGTGTGGTCAGAGGAGCTTATATGTTGTGCAATGTGGCTTTTCTTTTAGGCTCTCTTTAATGTTTTATCAATCCGTTTTTATGCGTAGAAGTTCTAAAGTTGGGTTGCAACAGATGGATTTGATTGAAACTGACGAAGATGATGCAATAGTTGGAGCGACAACCACATCTGTCTTAGCTGCCGGAGCTGCAATTATTTTAGCCTACGAAAATTAAAGTAACATTCCTAGGGCACCTTATACCAACAAAGACCAAGAGAGGGAATTTTACATGAATAGCATTTTGAATGGAAGTACTGTTCATTGTGTAGGTCAGATAAGAATGAGCCAACCCGTATTTTTTGAATTGTGTAATGCTCTTAGAAGAAATAATTTCTTGAGATCAATCAAAAATATGTCCGTGCAAGAACAAGTACTAATTTTCTTAGAAGTTGTTGGTTTTAATGAACGGTTTCGCAAGATAGGGTCGCATTTTTATAGGTCGATTGAATTTGTTCAACGATGTTTCCACGCCATACTTCAAGCAATTTTGAAGCTCTATCCAACCCTTGTGAAATCACCGAATGATACTATCCAGTCGGAGATAAGGAACAACCATCGTTATTACCCTTGGATTGCAGTGAGTAACATATTAAATATTAAGTTTTTAATTAATTTTTAATATTGGTATATATTATTTACTTTAATTGTACATATAGGACTGTGTAGGAGCAATAGATGGCACACATGTGCTTGCATCTGTTCCTATCGAACACCAAAATAGGTATCGTGGCCGCAAAGGCACAACAACACAAAATGTCTTGGCTGCTGTCAGCTTTAATTTGAAGTTCACATATGTGCTTGCTGGTTGGGAAGGATCTGCTCATGACTCGCGCATATTAAATGATGCATTGGAGAGACCACGGGGGTTTCAAGTCCCCCAAGGTATCTTATTCAATCTAAAGTAGTTCATAAAAAGAAAAAAAATAAATATATATATTAATTAACTTTGATTTTGCTTCGTAGATAAATATTATCTTTTGGATGCGGGATATGGTCTTCGTAAGGGGTTTATTCCTTCCTATCATGGAGTACGCTATCACTTACAAGAGTATAGTGATCGTCCTCCCCAAAATGAGAAAGAATTGTTCAACCTTCGTCATGCATCATTGAGATCTGTTGTTGAACGTGCTTTTTCAATTCTCAAGAGACAATTTCGTGTGATTGATAACGAACCCTTTTGGGACTTTAAAACACAAGTGGATGTGGTGCTAGCATCGTGCATTTTACATAATCACATAATCAATTTGGAGCCAAATGACCCAATAATACAAGAAGTAGACGGGCAACCACTAGTTCAAACACAAAATGCTCAAATTACTCAAAGTTCTCAAAGGAGTCAAACCTGTTAGACACCTAGAGAAAGACGCGAAGAAGCTAGGGAATGGTCATTGAAAAGAGATGCTATTGCTCATGCCATGTTTACAAACTATTATCGTAGGAGAAATAGATGAATTTAGTCTATCAAGAAATAGATTTTTTATAGTCATCTTAGTTTAATTATTTGTGTTTCCATATGCTCTTATGTGTTTTATCTATATTTATCTTAAATTTTATATTTGACATGTTTCCTATAACAGTTAACAATGTTAAAAAAAGGAGATAAACAGTTTAGGTGGTCAAAACCAATGGCATATTTGATGTTGGAGATCCTGGCTGATGAAGTGAAGCAAGGGAATAAATCAACTAATCAGTTTAAGGCCATCTCATTCAATCGTGTTTCGGATGCCATTACACAACAATTAGGAATGGAGGAGTGTACACTTAAGCATGTGGAGAATCATCTCAAAACACTAAGAAGCACATGGAATACAGTGCAAACTCTACTAAATAAAAGTGGTCTTGGATGAGATGATAGCTTGAAGATGATTACTGCCAGTCCTAGAGTTTATGATTTACACGTTCTGGTAAACTATTTTTATATATATACTTTCCTTATAGTTATTACATAGTAGTAGTAACAATTACATAACTCTTGTTTGTGACCAAGTATTTTCACCTGAATCTAGTCCTGCCCATGTTGAATTTGTATATGACTTCTTCAAATTTGATTTGGCTGCATCCCTAGAAGAAACTCGAGGTTTAATTCTTAGATGCCCTCAAATTCTTGAATCCAATGTCCCCTTCTGTCTGAGGTTATATTTTTGCAAGATATTGGCTTTTTCTATGAAGAATCAGCTAAATTTTGTGCTAGATTTGTCACATAGCTTCTGCACGCTGCTGCCCCTCTAGTGTATATATGGATAAATGCAGAGAGTTTAGGTTAGGATGAGGTTTGAGAGGCACCTTTGATTCATGTGATCATTAAACAGAGAGTTCTTGCTTTGCTTAACATAGTGTTATGTGCTTCCCTGTATGCTAATTTATTTGGTTAAGGCTTCTTACGAAGGAGATTTATGTATGCTTACCATTTTGAAATGCCTAGTAGCTGGAATGTTTGTTCTACTTTACATAAATGCAGTTTGTTGCCTAACTAATAGTCGTGATATTATCTAAGCTTTGGGTGAATTATGGAATGTTAGGATGAGGTTTCAGAGAGCCAGATTTTGTGGCAAATTTTCTGATTCATCTAATTTTAATGCAGTTGTTGTGGGGACCTTAGAATATTTACAGTCAAGAATCAGAAATTCTAGTATGTCCTATGCTTTAGTAATTTGAAGACAGTTATAGCGAATAGGAAACTGATGTTATTATTTTCTGCATCTGGTGTTATTGCTGCCTGTCAGTTTTGGACTTCCAAGCATGTTTTAGTTACTTTTTTCTTGCCATGTGATTATTTAGATCCAATATTTTTTGTATTGTTTTGTGTAAAGCTATTTATTTCCATGTGAAATGATAAAAATAATATCCATGTGATCATATATGATTGAAGTTTCCTTTTATATCTAAAGTCTAATGTCAATCTGATAATTAACAGATTCATGTATTTACATGTGATACCATAATTTTATATCCATGTTATATGACTATTTCTAATGGTGAAAGATGTCTTTATTATTCTTTGTCCTTGGTGTCTAGCACCACATGGTAGTGTCAAATTTGAATTGCTATAAACTTGTCGTTTGCTGAGAAAGCTAACACTTTGATTATTTTGTTACTGTCTTGCTTGTCCCGTTCTTATACTTTTGATTTGTCGTTGTATTGTAGGCTCATCCTACTCATGAGAAGTTCATTAATAGAAATATTGAAATATTTGAAGAAATATCCCTTGTGTGCGGGAATGATCGAGCTAGGGGTGATTGTGCTAAGTCCCTTGATGATATAGGCTTGGATTGTAGTTCGGAGAAAGGTAATGATAATGACATTGAAGAACCATCAAAGGAAAAAAAATGTGCAAGACGTAGTAAGTGAAACTTCTCAAGTCAAAGCAAGTCGTAAAAGAAGTCGTTTTTCTGATGTACAAGATGTGGTCGGTGATATATCAACAAAGCTTGGAGAAGTGGCAGCGACAATCAGTAAGATAGCTGATAGTCAACTAGATGTGACAAGATTGTATGAAGAAATTATGGCAACAGAAGGTTATGAAGAAGAGTTCTTATTTGAAGCTTTTGATTATTTGGTGCAAAGTGATATGTTAGCTAAGGCATTCATGGCAAAAAATCAGAATCTCCGCAAGGTTTGGCTAGAAAGATTCAAGCGACAACACTAAAATACACAAATGGGGTTGGGAGAACAAAGCTAGAATAGGAAGCAATTGTTATAGAAAAATATTTTGTTGCTTGTCTAATATGGTGTGGGATACTTCTCTGATGGTTTTTCTCATGTCTACTTGCTTATTGAGTACTCCTATATTGAGAATGGTTATTATGGAGTTGCTTATATTTCTTCTCTTTTTTCTGTGTATGAGACATTTATCGTTGTTAACCTGAATCTTATATGTTGCAAGAGGTTATATAATAGAAATATTATTTAGAGTACTTTTTTCTCATGATGTAGATAGAGTATTTTCTTTTTCTTTTTAAAGTAATGAGTATTTTCTTTTCTATGATATAAAAAAAGTAATTTCTTTTATTTCAACAAAATGAATACTTTTGTGTTGTAGAAAGAGTACTTTCATTTTCTTTCAACAAGAAAAAGCATTTTTTTCAGTTATGGACCTCAAATTTTAACGTTCTTGTGTGAAAAAGTAAATCAACATATTAGTTCTTTTAGGTTTATGTGAATTTTCTAGAAGAATAATTGAATTTTGATGAAAAATGTAATTGTTTGGGAAGAGGGGGGGGGGGAGGGGGGAGCACAGGAAACATAGGGACTTGAGGGGAGGACGGGGGGTGCGGAGAGTAACATAGAAATTTATTTTTCTAAGAAAAGATTTTCTACTCTCTAACCAAACACTAGAAAACATTTTCCGAAAAATGTTTTCCACTCACTAACCAAACATGAGAAAATAAATGATAACACCATTCATTTTCCATGAAAACATTCTCAAGGGAAATATTTTCCCATTTTCTCATGTTTGGTTGACACAAATAGTTTGGAAAACATTTTCCCATTCAATTTATTTTCCTTCAATTAGGGGAAAATGTTTTCCCTAAAATTTGAAGGGAAAACATTTTCCTAAAACAAAACGCGCGATCTGTCTTCTCCCTTCCCCCGCCAAAATCGCTAATTCCCAAATCAGTCTCTTTCTTTCTCCGATTTCTCTCTCTTCATTCTCCGACTTCTCTCCCTTCTCTCATCTCGCTTCACTCCGATTCTCTATATCCAGTCTCGAATTTTAAGATCTTCACCATCGCACCAAAACGCCCAGCTTGCTGTCTAAAATCTCCCTCAATTTCGTTCTTGGGATCTTGATTTTAGGTAACGCACGCCCCCTTTCCTGCGTTTGTTTTAGGGTTTTAAACTTTTCTTCAGTTCCTTCTATTTTTGCTTGATGAACTGATGAATAATAGTCTAATGCTCTGCCTGATATCCATTGCAATACAAGAGATTAATTCACGAGTTAAAATTTTCAATATTTAGAATCCTAAAATGTAATTTCTGACCTGAATATAGTCAAAATTGGTACATCTTCAGTTAGTTTGGTTTATCTAAGTATTTAGAACTTTTGGTAAATGTTCTTCATGTTGGGATCTGATTTTGTTTGTTCATGATCCACTTTCTTGTTGTTTTTGATGCTTAATATAAATTTCTGTATGATATCAAGTTCTATGTCCTCTTTTGTCTTTCAAGTTATGAAACAAAACAATGTAGTACTGGAAGTTAATGTTACCTATCAAAACACAAGTGATGAACTTGGAAGCTTTTCTAGCTAGGATACTGTTGATCAAGAAGATAATATATGATTCAAGTTCAATGAAATTTTAGCAATATGGCTTCACTCACAACTTGGAAATTAGATTGTTGTGTGGTCAGAGGAGCTTATATGATGTGCAATGTGGCTTTTCTTTTATGCTCTCTTTAATGTTTTATCAATCCGTTTTTATGAGTAGAAGTTCTAAAGTTGGGTTGCAACAGATGGATTCGATTGAAACTGACGAAGATGATGCAATAGTTGGAGCGGCAGCCACATCTGTCTTAGCTGTGGGGCTGCAATTATTTTAGCCTACTAAAATCAAAGTAACATTCCTAGGGCACCTTATACCAACAAAGACCAAGAGAGGGAATTTTACATGAATAACATTTTTAGTGGAAGTACTGTTCATTGTGTAGGCCAGATAAGTATGAGCCAACCCATATTTTTTGAATTGTGTAATGCTCTTAGAAGAAATAATTTCTTGAGATCAACCAAAAATAGGTCCGTGCAAGAACAAGTACTAATTTTCTTAGAAATTGTTGGTTTTAATGAACGATTTCGCAAGTTAGGGTCGCATTTTTATAGGTCGATTGAATCTGTTCATCGATGTTTCCACGCCGTACTTCAAGCAATTTTGAAGCTCTATCCAACACTTGTGAAATCACCGAATGATACTATCCAGTCGGAGATAAGCAACAACCATCGTTATAACCCTTGGATTGCAGTGAGTAACATATTAAATATTAAGTTTTTAATTAAATTTTAATATTGGTATATATTTTTTACTTTAATTATACATATAGGACTGTGTAGGAGCAATAGATGGCACACATGTGCTTGCATCTGTTCCTATCGAACACCAAAATAGGTATCGTGGCCGCAAAGGCAACACAACACAAAATGTCTTGGCTGTTGTCAGCTTTAATTTGAAGTTCACATATGTGCTTGCTGGTTGGGAAGGATCTACTCATGACTCTCGCATATTAAATGATGCATTGGAGAGACCACGGGGGTTTCAAGTCCCCCAAGGTATCTTATTCAATCTAAAGTAGTTCATAAAAAGAAAAAAATAATTATGTATATTAATTAACTTTGATTTTGCTTCGTAGAAAAATATTATCTTTTGGATGCGGGATATGGTCTTCGTAAGGGGTTTATTCCTCCCTATCATGGAGTACGCTATCACTTACAAGAGTATAGTGATCTTCCTCCCCAAAATGAGAAAGAATTATTCAACCTTCGTCATGCATCATTGAGATCTGTTGTTGAACGTGCTTTTGCTATTCTCAAGAGACGATTTCGTGTGATTGATAACGAACCATTTTAGGACTTTAAAACACAAGTGGATGTGGTGCTAGCATCGTGCATTTTACATAATCACATAATCGATTTGGAGCCAAATGACCCAATAATACAAGAAGTAGACAGGCAACCACTAGTTCAAACACAAAATGCTCAAATTACTCAAAGTTCTCAAAGGAGTCAAACCTATCAGACACCTAGAGAAAGACGTGAAGAAGCTAGGGAATGGTCATTGAAAAGAGATGTTATTGCTCATGCCATGTTTATAAACTATGATCGCAGGAGGAATAGATGAATTTAGTCTATCAAGAAATAGATTTTTTATAGTCATCTTAGTTTAATTGTTTGTGTTTCCATATGCTCTTATGTGTTTTATCTCTATATATCTTAAATTTCATATTTGACATGTTTTCTATAACAGTTAACAATGGTAAAAAAAGGAGATAAATAGTTTAGGTGGTCAAAACTGATAAGTTAAGGATTTTAACGTGTTTATGCCTCTACTTGCCTATGCTTTGAATATAAATTGCTACAAAATAGTCCCAAAATGCTCACAAATTGTGCTTGATTACAGGTTTGATCGACAAAGTAACGAAATATCATAGATCGGCTAAAAAAAGAGTGAAACCTGCTCAAGTATCAAAGACCAAGAGAATTGAAGAAGATAGGGCCTAGTGCGGACCGCACAAGTGACCGCGACCGCACTAGGAGGTTCAGAGATATGACATATTCAGGCTTATCGTCACGCGACCGCGGTAGGATTTTCGCGGTCCGCGATGAAGCTTTGCGGCCACACTTCTGCTTTGTACGGTCCGCGTTCGTATGGTTCAGAGAGTTGGGCAAGGGACCAAAACCATGCCACGCGGTCTACGTACTATTTGTGCGGACTGCGCCAGACCCTCTATGCGGCCGCGCTGCACTTTCACCCGGTCCGCGTCTTCCAGTTTAGAGAACTTAAAGTTGAGGTCAAAAGAGCCAGTACGGTCGGGGTTGCTTTTGTGCGGCCTGCACTGACCCCGCAAGGGTATTTTTGTCCAATTTTTCCAGCCCACTATAAATAAGACATTTTACCATTTTTAGGTTATGTTTTGTATTCAGAAACGCAGCTGAGCTCGTAAGACCGATATTGTAGCCATTTTTTAGCATTTTTGCTTCCCATTAACAATAGATTATTGTAGTTTCTTCTTAGTAATTAATTAATATGTTTAGTTCTTCATCTATTTCTTCAGTGTCTTCATTAATTATGTGTAGCTAAACCTATTAGCTAGGGTTGTGGCCCAACCCTAGTGTGGGTAATTAATGGGTGTTGCCATCTAGGGTTGGATTGATATTGGTTTTTGCTATTTGGGTTGATTTCATGTTTTTATTCAAGAATTGATGGTTGCAAACACTGATTCAAGCTTAGTGGATTTAACTCTTCTCGGAAGAGAGAGTTTATGACCCCAAAATTGACCCAACAAGGAATTGGGATGGACCCATGAGAAATGGTAGTTCCAATTAACGGGTTAAATCTCGAGAGAGTAATCACCCTACTTGAACCCTAGTTGCTTGGTCTCATTGGCCTACCCAATTGATCTCGAGAGAGTCAATTGGGCAAAATCACTCTCTCTACCGAGAGGTGTGAGAGCATGTGCAATTGTGCAACGGTTACAACATAATCCCCAAATATATCAATCTATACTTAGTAACATCTACCCGTTAATTATCCACTTAAGTGATGCTACGACCCTAGTGCTCTTCTACCCATTAATTACAACTTAGCAATATTCTCTTAGCGTAATTTATCTTTAATCCTTAGTTTTATAATAGTAGTTATAAATACAAAAACTCAAAAAATATTTGAAGTGACATTAGAAGCACAACCGCAACTCTAGGCTAGACAGAAAATACAACTCCACTACTAGCTCACTGTGGAAATTCGATCCCGGACCTCTATTCGGGTAAAAGCTATTGCTATCCGCTCTTCCTGCCATAGCGTAGTGTCGAGTCCGCTGCGATCACTTTTTGGCGCCGTTGCCGGGGAGCTTACGGTGTTGACTATCTGTTTAGTTAGTTTTGTGTTTTGCTTCTCTTTCCTTCTTGTTTACTAATTTTTTTTTGTGTCGATCAATCAGGTACAATTGCTCTTAATTCAAATGACCCTCTCGGCAATGTGATAGCGGGGGAGGAGGTAGAGGATCTAGAACAAGATGAGGTCTTACCTCAAGTTCCACGGAGAGGCCGAAATGCCAATGTAAATGCAAATGAGAACAACAGTATTCCAGACCCTCCTTAGGCACCGCCGAGAGTGGCTCCCAGAGTTTTTCCAAATCAAGGATACACCAGTGCTATTATTCCTCCCCCGAATCCGGGCGGGGAACTTTCAAATCACAAATGTTATGTTGACCTTGCTCGAGCAAAGAGGGTATTTCACGGATACATGCACTTGAAGGGATTCGTGGATACATGCTGGGGTAGCAAGCAGACAAACGTGTCCGTGGATGCGTTGAGGTTGAGGCTTTTCCCGTTCTCTCTTCGGGGTAAAGCATTGGATTGGTTAGAAAGGCTCCCCAATCATTCTATTACAACATGGGATGAATTGATGGACAAATTTATTGCCAAGTTCTTTTCTCCAAGTCATATGACAGCTCTTCGGGATGAAATTCTAGCTTTCAAGCAAGAGCCAATGGAACCTTTGCACGAGATATGGGAAATATATAGAACAATGGTGAAAGAGTTCCCTAATAACGACATGACCGAAGCTATGATTCAACAAACCTTTTATCGGGGCATCAAAACCATGAATCAATGCATTGTGAACCAATTGGCCGGAGGGAACTTTATGAAACTTTCTTACCAAGAGGTATGTGATATACTTGGTGAAATGGCCGAAACCTCTTCGGCATGGAAAAGCCGAGAAAATGTGCCCCAAGGTTACCCCACGATCATCCATTTGCACAAGGAATTGCACGATCATGGCCAAGCCATCGCCGAGATTACAACAACTATAAATAAATTGGCAAAGGCACAATTGCAGCAAGTCCAAAACCTGCGCCAAGTCAATGCAATGGAAGGTGTTTCTATGTTGAAAAGGAGGCAAGAGGACAACAACCTCAAGGTAATTGTGAATAATATGACAATAACAATGATGGTGGTGGTTATTCAAATGAGTGCTATGATGATCAAAGCGAAGAGGTCCAATATGTCAATAACTACCAAGGGAATAGAGGCAACTCTTCGAATCAACAATGTCGTCCTTATGGAAATTGGGGCAATCAACAACAAGGCAGAGGTAATTGGAATAACAACAACCAAAACAACAATTGGGGTAATCAAAGCAACCAAGGGAATTGGAATTTTAATAACAATAATTGGGGGCAACAACAACAATCAAGGAGGGTGGAACAATAGCGGGAACCAAGGCAACAGGGGGCAAGGCTTTCAAAGGCCCCCTATGTACCAACAACCGAACAATCCACCCCCTTTCCTTCTCAAGGTCCGAGTTCGTCCGGAAGTGACATAGGGAGAATTGAAAGCATATTCGAGCAAATGATGAAAAAGAACCAAGATTCCGAGGCCCAATTAGCTTCGCATAACACATCCATCCGGAACTTGTAGGTGCAATTACGCCAAATATCTCAAGCATTGAATACTCGTCCCAAGGGTGCTCTACCATATGATACGGTGGTGAACCCAAAGGGTGGGAATAATAATCATGTGATAGCGGTTACAACAAGAAGTGGGAGAGGTGGTGATGTGAATGCCTCAATGCATAAGCAAGTTATGGATGAAGATGTTGAGTTGTGGGATGATGATGTACCTTAGATTGTTGATGGTGTGGTTAATCAAAATGTGAACAATGATGTGCGGATTGATATTAATGATGAAAAAGAGGTAGAGACTCAAGATGCCGTGAACCCGTCTAGGGAACATGTGATTGACATGCCCGAGCAGGTTGTACAAAAGGCCAAGGCACCTTTGCCTAGGCCACTTCCACCTTATCCTCAACGGTTAGCAAAGCAAAAGAGTGAAAATCAATTCAAAAAATTCATTGACATGATGAAGAGCCTCACAATCAATGTCCCTTTGGTTAAGGCACTTGAGCAAATGTCGGGGTATGCGAAGTTCATGAAAGATTTGGTTACAAAGAAGAGGTCGGTGGAGTGTGAAACAATTAAGATGACTCATCAAGTGAGTGCCATAATGCATTCAATGGCACCCAAGCTTGAGGATCCCGTAGCTTTTACTATCCCTTGTACTATCGAAAGTGCGGATTTTGCTAAGGTCCTTTGTGACTTGGGGGCTAGTATTAATTTGATGCCGTACTCGGTCTTCAAGACTTTGGGAATTGGGCAACCTCGACCTACCTCAATGAGACTTCAAATGGTGGATCGATCGATGAAGCGACCCGTGGGCATAATTGATGATGTTCTTGTCCGTGTTGATAAATTCATATTACCGGCCGACTTTGTCATATTAGATTGCAAGGTGGACTTTGAAGTGCCGATTATTCTTGGGAGACCTTTCCTAGCCACGGGGAAGACGTTGGTTGATGTTGAAGTGAGTGAGTTGACTTTTCGAGTGGGGGATGAGAAGGTGGTATTCCATGTTTGCAAATCAATGAGACAACCCAATAGCATGGAGGTGTGTTCATTTGTGGACATTGTCACAATTGGTATAGTGGATGACACAAGTTCTATGATCAATGTTGAAGACCCTCTTGAGGTCGTGCTTCTTAATATGGATGTCAATGATGATGCTAGTAGAGTGGAGTGCGTGAATGTATTGCATGGTATGGGTTCATATTCTTATGATCCTAGAAGGCTATATTTAGATCTTGAAAACCGCAAAACTCTACCAAAAAAGCCATCGATTGAGGGGCCACCGGTGTTGGAGTTGAATCCACTTCCTCCACACCTCAAGTATGAATTCTTGGGTTCAAATTCTACTTTACCTGTTATTCTTTCTTCTTGCCTTACTAACATGCAGGTCGAGGCCACCTTAGCGGTTCTTCAAAAGCGAAAAAGGGCAACCGGATGGACTCTACCTGATATTCGGGGTATAAGCCCCGCCTTTTGCATGCATACAATCATATTGGAGGAGGATGCGAGGCCTTCACTTGAGCATCAAAGAAGACTAAATGAGGCTATACAAGAAGTAGTAAAGAAAGAGGTTATCAAGTGGCTTGATATCGGTGTGGTTTATCCCATTTCTGACAGTTCATGGACTTCTCCGGTGCAATGTGTACCGAAGAAAGGTGGAATGACTGTGGTGACCAATGACAACAATGAGCTTATTCCGACTCAGACAGTGACAAGTTGGAGAGTTTGTATGGATTACCGGAAGCTTAACAAGGTGACTAGAAAAGATCATTTCCCGCTGTCGTTCCTTGACCAAATGCTTGATCGTCTAGCGGGCCGGGCTTTCTACTACTTTTTGGATGGTTACTCGGGGTACAATCAAATTCTCATTGCACCAAAGGAAAAAGAGAAGACGACCTTTACATGTCCTTATGGCACATTCGCTTTCTCGAGGATGACATTTGGATTGTGTAATGCTCCGGCGACCTTCCAACGTTGCATGATGGCTATTTTCACCGACATGGTGGAGGATATCTTGGAGGTCTTCATGGATGATTTCAACGTGGTTGGGGATTCTTTTGAGGAATGCTTGGTAAACTTGGATAGAGTATTGGCTCGGTGTGAAGATACCAACCTTGTTCTAAACTGGGAAAAGTGCCATTTTATGGTAGAAGAAGGTATAGTGTTGGGTCACAAGATCTCGGAGCGAGGAATTGAAGTTGATAAGGCCAAGATCGAGGTTATTTCATGGGTTCCTCCCCTACTTCTGTCAAAGGGGTGAGGAGTTTTCTTGGGCACGCGGGTTTCTACCGGAGGTTCATCAAAGATTTTTCTAAGGTAGTTAACCCGTTGTGCAAGTTGTTAGAGAAAGATGCCAAGTTTGTTTTCGATGAGAAGTGCATGAAGGCTTTTGATCTCCTTAAACAAAAGTTGACAACTACCCCCATCATCACTGCACCAAATTGGAGCTTACTATTTGAGCTCATGTGCGATGCTAGTAACGTTGCGGTGGGGGCGGTTTTAGGCCAAAGGATCAACAAGATATTCCACCCAGTGTACTACTCAAGAAAGACCATGAATGAGGCTCAAAGGAACTATACAGTCACCGAAAATGAGTTATTGGCTATTGTTTTTGCTATGGAAAAGTTCCGTCCTTACCTTATGGGGCCAAAGTTATTGTGCACACCGACCATGCCGCCCTTGGTATTTGATGACCAAGAAAGATTCAAAGGCAAGATTGATAAGATGGGTTCTTCTTCATCAAGAGTTTGATTTAGAAATTGTTGACCAGAAGGGTAGTGAAAATCAAGCGGTAGACCACTTGTTCAATTTGAAGAAGGAGGGGAGGCCTTGGTGACGGCCTTGAGATCAATGATACATTTCCCGATGAGCAACTCCTTGCAGAGTCAATGAGTGGAATGTCGTAGTTCGCCGATATTGTAAATTATCTTGTTACCGGAATCATCCTGTGTGAGCTCTCTTCTAACCAAAGGAGAAAGCTCAAGCGGGATAGTTTGGATTTCTATTGGGATGAGCCATACTTGTTCAAGGTTTGCACGGATGGTGTGATTCGTAGATGTGTCCCGGAGGAGGAACAATTGAGTATCCTAGAGGCTTGCCATTCTTCACCCTATGGTGGCCATCATGGCGGGGCGAGGACGGCCTCAAAGGTACTCAGTTGCGGATTTTATTGGCCTACCTTGTTTAAAGATTCCGGTGATGTGGTCAAAAGATGTGATGAATGCCAACGAGCCGGAAGAATTTCAAAAAGGGATGAGATGCCCCTCAATACGATTCTTGAGGTAGATATTTTTGATGTTTGGGGCCTCGACTTCATGGGTCCTTTTGTGAGCTCTTGTGGAAACACTTACATTCTTGTGGCGGTAGATTATGTCTCCAAATGGGTTGAAGCCGTGACTTTGCCCAACAATGAAGCTCGGAGTGTGATAGCATTTTTGAAAAAGAGTATTTTCACAAGGTTTGACACTCCTCGTGCTATCATTAGTGATGGGGGGTCTCACTTTTGCAACAAGGCTTTTGATTCATTGCTTACCAAATATGGAGTTAATCACAAAGTGACCACCCCCTATCATCCTCAAGCTAGCGGTCAAGTGGAAGTCTCCAACCGAGAAATTAAGAGTATCTTGTCTAAAACTGTTAATGCTAATAGGACCGATTGGTCGAAAAAATTTGATGATGCTCTTTGGGCCTATCGAACAGCTTACAAGACCCTAATTGGTATGTCTCCGTACCAGTTAGTGTTTGGGAAAGCTTTCCATCTTCTGGTGGAATTGGAGCACAAGGCTATGTGGGCCTTGAGGAAGTTGAACTTAGAATGGGATGTTGCTGCAAATCTGAGGGTTGAACAACTTAATGTGCTCGATGAGTTTAGATTCCATGCATACTCTAGTTCGTCCTTGAACAAGGACAAAATTAAGTACCTTCACGACAAATATGCTCGGGGCAAGGAGGTCAAAGTTAGGGATTTGGTTCTCTTGTTTAATTCCCGGTTACGTTTGTTTCCGGGTAAACTCAAGTCAAAGTGGAGTGGGCCATTTGAAGTTGCGTTCGTGACCCCGTTTGGTGCTCTTGATCTAAAAAACAAAAATGGTGAAGTCTTCAGAGTTAATGGCCACCTGGTCAAGCATTATCTTGGAAAGTTCGATGGCAGCCACGTAGTGGCGCTTCTTCATCTAAAGTGATGTAGTGGTAACATGCGTCGTGCCGCGATGCTAAATCAGACGCTTCTTGGGAGGCAACCCATGTCTTTTTTTTTTCTTTCTCTTTGATTTTCTTTGTAGCTTAGGATTTTTGAGCTAATTGTTTGTGAGATGTTGCAGGGATTGTGTTAAAGCAGTGCAAAACAAAGTATGAAAATTGCATAGTCTCCGAAGTTGCCAGTGCGGCTGCGGTGCACTTTGTGCGGTCCACACCGGCATGAGTTTAGAAGGGGACTCTCTGAAGTTCTTCACCGCGGCCGCGGTCAAGTCAGTGCAGTCCACAGAGGACTTACGCGGTCGCGTTCCACTTTTGTGTGGTCCGCATAGGGTGCTTACTGAAGGGTCACACAAATAAACCCAGCGCGGTCCACAGTCGCTTTTGTGCGGCCGCGCTGGTAGGTGAGTACGGGTCCCACTAGGTGTCTATAAATAGAGACCAAGGGTCTCATTTTACCCTTTTCGCAATTTGAAAACCCAGAACCCTAATTCTACTGTTCATCCTCTTCCAACACTAAAATTATTGCTTGCTTGGATAGATTGAATTCATTCTTCCTAATCCTGGTAACATTTCATGCATTCATGATTAATTACTTTCTTATTTTTATTTTATTTGCTTGCCAGTAGTCTGTAACTTCTTTTTCTTCATAATGTTTTTTCGAATTGTTAGTCTAGGTTAGATTTCATGTTAGTTTAAAGTAACTAAGGATTGGGTAACTGAGTAGGGACAAGTAGGTATAACATTTTGAACAAAAATAGAAGAAAACATGAAACCCTAGCTTAGTCCCTGAAATTAACCCAGTGCGGCCCGCGGTTGCCTTAGCGCGGTCCGAAGTGCCCTCACGTGGTGCGTGTTGCACTTCCACGCGGTCCGTGATTCTTAATTGACTGAGGAAATACTTGTGCCCAGCGCGGCCGCGGTAACTTTTGTGCGGTCCGCGCTGGCCCAACGCGGTCGCATACCCATTTTACGCGGACCGCGGTGCTTAGATTCAGAGAGGGACTTTAGTTGATACTTGATCAATGCGGACCGCGGTCGCCTTTGCGTGGTCCGTGGTACCCCCAACGCGGCTGTGCTCCCTTGCACGTGGTCCACGGTGCCTGGATCTGCAGCAGTGTCTGCAATAATCGTTTTGTTGTCTGCAACTTTAATTCATTCACCTGCTTCACTGCCTGTGCTTAAACTAATAATGTTAGATGCGTTTTCTTGCAGACGATGGTAAAACAACAAGGAAGAGGTGCCAAACAACCCGACCGAGGTGCACCTCCCGGGGAGGTAAAGGAAAATAAGTTAAACTCACTCTTCGACCTAAACTGAAAACAAGGAAACAAGTTGTTATAAATGACCAATCGGGGAGTGAGTACGTACCCTCTCAAGACCTCTCTTCTGACTCAGGGCCAACTCTTGCAGTCCCAGCTTCACATACTTCCCAAGCCCCATAACGTGTACCTTCTGAGTTGTCTGATGGCTCAGCAGCAGGTAGCGGTGAATACTCCACCTCCCCCACAGCTTCAGTATCTGGGGAGAGTGCAGAAGGTGGGACTAATAGTGATAATGAGGTACCGGACAGTGGTGTGCCCCAGGTTGGGGGTGTTGAACAAACTAGAAAACCTGAAGTTTGGGAGGATCGATTTGTCAGCCAGGTGGCGTTTCACAAGTTTAGGGAATGGTGGCCATCACAGAAGCTGATTCTTGAGAGAAGCTTCATTGACAAAGACCTTCTACCCCTATACCCCAATTTTCATAGACAGTTTCAGGCTCGAGTGGGTTGGGAGTTCTTTAAAGACAATTGTTTAAAGGCAAATGAGCATATGGTCAAGGAATTTTACAGCAATGTGGCCCATATCTTGAAGGGCACTAAGATGACCAAGGCGAGAAACAAAAATGTGGTATTCACCGGGAGGGAACCGAATGAATACTTGGGATTAATTGATGAAGATGAGTCCCTTTACAATGAAGAGTTAGCAATGGGTGAGGAGGTTCGTCCGTGGTTAGCTTCATACCTGGAAATCCCAGGTACTGTTCCAGAGTGGTTACAAGCAGGGGCCAAAATACTTCGAAGAACTTTCAACTTCGAGGCTAAAGGGTGGTTGACCTTTGTGTGCAGTCGGCTCGACCCGACCACCCATGTTCAGACTATTCCACTTGCCCAGGTGGTTCTTATTGCTTCTATTATGGCAGGCTATCCTATCAACGTGGGAAATGTGATGTCCCGCACCATTTCTGCAGTGGGGGTTGAGCATGACCGGAACTACCCTTTTCCCAGCACCTTCACTATGTATTTCCGGGACTTGGAGGTGGAGAAGAGACCGTTTGACGTCAAGGTCAAACCCATGGCTCCGTTATCCTAGTACAGTTTGAAGGGGTCAGACAACCCCAAGGACAAAATTACAAGCCGCCTACTTCTACCCCAGCTGGCCAGTCTGAGGAGCCAGTTGCGGTAGAGTCTTCTCTAGAGCCCTCCGCAGAGCCTTCCACCATGCCTGCTGCAACCACTGTTGATGATTTTCCTCCAGGACCCTCCTCTTCTACTGGCCTCAGTACTTCAGCTAGCCCGGGGGTTCGTTCTTCCCGGACTCATCCTTTTACGGCCTATCAGTTGAGTCGGACACTAGCCAGTTTGAACAATTGGATGTCAGCTGCGACATCCAAGTTGTCTACATTGTCTGCTATAGTTGAGGCCCACTCAGCACCTTCCACTGCTCAGATTCCTCAGTCCATTGAGGATACACTGAAAAAGCTCCTGGACAATCAGGAGAAGATTATGAGGACTCGGGACGCCTTGACTAAGGCGGTGGATTCACATGGCAAGGCTTTGACGGAGCTTGCTAAGGAGCACAAGAAGATGAGGAAGTCAAGGGCTTCCAAGGAGTCGGTGAAAGTGCTAAGGACTTATGTGGACAAGCTATTGGCAGACCAGATGCCTTTAGACTTGCTATTCGGGGATCCAGCCCCAGCAGCAACACCAGTGCCACATCCACAGCAGGAGCAGGAGCAGGCACCCAAGCCTCTAAAGAAGAAGAGGAAGCTCCCCAATTTAGTTGGTGCAGTGATTGAGCTAGAAGACCCACAGGAGACCCCCTCCAGTGATGCACCTATCATCCAGCCGGTCCAGGAGCAGGCCCCACTCCCAGTAGCTGAGCAGCAGGAGATCGGGAACCAGTCTGAGGTCCCTGTACGTACAGAGGACTTGGGGACCACTGATGATCCCATGCAGACGGATCAGGCCTAGGGATCTCCTATATCCTTTACTTTGTTTTTGATACTTATTTGATAGTTGGCATTAAGGACAATGCCAACTTTTATTCATGGGGGTGCGCCCTACTTTTATCTAGATGACTGTATATATAAATTCTTAGTGTATGTTTTTGTTGATTTTTTTTTTATTTTGGGCTGTATATAACTTTACATTTCTGTATGTATTCATCCCCATTGTATGTTCTACTCCCCTATTGTACATATTCATTCTATTTTCTATTTTCGCAAAAAAAATTCGTTTTTAGCTTTGTAGTTAGGCTCGTAGCCTCTTGTTTTGTTTTTGACGTTCCCAATAAGCCCTTGGTTTTCTTAATGCCACGGTTCTTTCCAAGGGTGGAGTATTGTGCGAACCGGGTGGCTCTTCCCAATGATAGATGGCGTGACAACCTTCTTAAGGGTTTGAGTCCGTTTCTTTGATTTTTCTTTTGTTTTTGATAGTTGTAGTTAAAGGTACCTCAAGCAAAACTTCACTTGGGCCTAGCATATTTGCCTTTGATCCCATGGTCAAAGACATAATGTTGTGTTCAGGATGGTGAAAGCCATGGCTTTGAGACTCTTGCGTTGACCAAACAATCATCATGTGGTCTTTTCGGACCATTGTGTGCTTGAATTGTAACTAAGGTCGTGGTGGGCCCTCGACTCGATGTCTTTAGCAATCCCCTAGCGCGTGTGGTGAGGAATCTAAATGTGAGTCCAAGTCCCGAGCCAATGGTGTAGAACTTACCCTAAATGTTTGTTGAGGCAAAATCCTAGGTGAAATTTGACTTGAGAAGTGATTATATCTCTCCTTAATCCAAATGTTAAGTTGAACAATTTCATAGCCTACCAATGAGATGATCCATAGTTAACCATTTTGAGCCTTAAACCTTTTTCTTTCAAGAACCAATGCTACAAGCCTATACCCGTTCTAAATGATTACCCTCTCTTGGAACCCAAATCTTCCCTTGAGTAATGGTAAATATCTAAGTTTGGGGGGAGAGACAATAAAGGAAGCAAAGTGGTAAAAAGGTACAAAAGCAAAAAAAAAAGGAAGGAAATGAAAAAGCAAGAAAAGAAAAAGACAAAAAGAAAGTCCAATGTGAACAAGAATAAAAAAGGGACTCAAGGAAAACAAAAGTGAAAAAAGTGTGTGGAAAAAGTAGAAAAAGGAGAAATATTTTGAATTGTATAAGAAAGAGTGACAATGTGTCTCTCTAACCCCTTGTAAAGAAGTGAAATACTCAAAAGAGTCAAGAGAGTTGTGCTAAAATGAATCAAAAGAAGTGCTTAAGGGAAGATTGAACCCATTTGAATAAAAATATGTCCTACCATTACCCAAAAGCCTTCACAATAACTCCACAAAAGCCCTATTTGATCTCGAGTTGAAGGGAGCTTACATTAGTGGATACTTACTGTCACACCTCCTTTTTGCGCGCCCCGCCCCGAAGGGTAGAAATGCGCGAGGGGAGTTTTTCCAATTTAAGTGACAATATTCGAAATGAGATTATTTATTTAAATTAGAGTCGCCACTTGGGAAAGGTTTGGCTTTTGGTGTCCCAAGTCACCGGTTTATCTTGAATCCCAAATCGAGGAAATTTTCGACTTTTCCAAATGAAGTCTGCGAACGAGAATATCTAAGTAAGAAATTCTGTTGACCCGAGGGAAGGTGTTAGGCACCCTTAAATCCCGTGGTTCTAGCACGGTCGCTTAAATTGTTATAATGGCTAAATATCTGATTTAAATACATGTTATGACTTACGTGCTTTTATTAAGTTTAAACCGCTTTTATTGTTATCATTTATTTTTATAGAATTGCAACGTTGTGAAAATGCATCTCGAACCACGTCACAATCAATGCACCCGTGGTCGTCGACACATTTTGACTCCGTTGAGATTTGAATTTAGGTCACATCAATGTGCACCCGTGTTTAAGAATATAAATTGATTAAACCGTGCCAAAAAAAGGGTCTAACGCGTTATTATTTTTTGGATAAGGCCGTGAGATTCACTAAACGGCATGTCCCGGATTCTAAATATTTATTATGGTTAATCATTAAGGGCCCCACAATTTGCATTTTTTTATTTAGCGAGGCTCGTCTCATTATTTTAGAAGAAGATATCCTAAAGTGACTACATTTCTATTGTGTTTGTCTCTAATAAAATGAAAGAAAGAGGATTACATGCTGATTACATGCTTGACCAACTTCGGATCCTTATTTGACTATCTGATTTTATGAGGCGTGAATTATTTTGTGCTTTATTTCATGGATGAATATGTTGTTAATTGGTCAGGGGGAATTAATATACAAGATCAATATAACTACTAAAAGCTTATGATAAATATTCTTCAGATCCGAGTTTGAAACCCGCTTATTTAAACCAAGTCAAATAGAATTATCCTATCGAAAACTATTGCTAATAGAGTTTGAACAGGATCGTATGAACCACCTACAAAGATTCAATAACATCTAACATCATATCTGGCAAGATTAAGGGCATTCTATTCTATACATACAGAATATTAGTTGAAAGGTTACCTAATTATCTGTGTGCCAAAACACTCATACATGCCTTATCAGACAATCCATTAAGCAAACGAAATCACAATTTAGGGTGAACTAAGCTGTGATCAAGTACAAGGCTACCTAATGTGCTTCTTTTGTTGAATCAAAAACTAAACAAATTACATAAATCTAATAGTATTTATATAAAAAAAAACTGTAATTGCAGCAAGCGAATGATTAAACTCCTGCATATCTTTGATTTCATGCTTTCGTTGTTACATCATATGCAAGTCTTAGTATGTACCTGGATAATGGATACAACAGAAGAAGCAAGGGGTCTGTAGAGCAATAAAAGCAATACCAAACAGCAGCAGTAACAGTAGGTACCAATAGAACAAAATCCCAGTGCAAGAGGCCACTAAAGCCAATGAAGGAATGGCAGAATGAAGCAAATTCCCAGTAGTATAGAATCAGAGATCCAGACAATCCAATTCCAGGAGAAATAAACAATACAAACCCAAACAATGGACTTAGCCGATACTTGAAAGAAGACAGAACTGATTTGGACAGTTTGAACAAACTAAGAATCGAACAAACAGTAGGAAGAAAGCAGCTTCTGATTTTTGTGATATCCCTCTCCCTAATCTCCTTTCTTTTCAAAATCGAATGTCAATCTTCAGTTTTGAAATTATACTGAAGTTATCAAAAGAAATCTTTTCCAGTTCTCTCAGTCTGTGTGTGTGTGTTAATATGTATGTATTTCAGCTCCCTCTTTTTTTTAGATCTCTCCCTTAGAACTGATGGAAGTCCTCCCTTTTATAAGCCTCAAATCATCCCTTCAACAGCCTGTTTAGACCATCAGAACACCCTCCCATGTGCTGCCCTCTTTTCAGTTCCACTTAGTCATTTAAGTATTAACAAAACTCCATCATATTCCCTTGGCAGGCTTACCTTTAGTAATGTTTATTATTTCTGAAACTAAAGTAGGGTGTGGGCAGCAGGATGTATCTGATAGCATATGCTGTCAAAACATTTTTAGGGTGTGGGCAGCAGGATGTATCTGACAGCATATGCTGTCAAAACATTTTTAAATCAAACAAAAGCCTTTATGCACATGTTGTGCACAAGTGCACATGTTGTGCACAAGTGCACATGTTGTGCATAAGTGCACATGTTGTGCATAAGTGCACATGCCCTCCAATTCTGACTGCAACTAAACAAAACCAATCCTTTTATACTTCTGATTCAGATTAACAACTATAAGTAGCTGAATTCAATTCCTAACTGATTCATACAATGCTAAACAGAAGCAGATCAATTTGTATATTGTTCAAACATCTGAAACTAATTGACGACATATGTCGACTCGACTATACTAGTTATAACTCATACAATCGAGACCAAAGTCAGACATTTAACAGTATCGAACACATGATTCGAATTGTACTGACTAAGCAAAATTACATGGGAGGAATCAGTTGGTCAGGTCACATTTGAAATTCAATTAATTGCACAACAAATACATACATACAAATTATCAGAACAATTAGAAGAAAGACTCAATCAAACAACAAAGGTTCAGGCGAGGTGGACAGGAACAGTTGATAAAACTCAAAACACAGATTAAAACAAAACCTGAACAAACTTTTTAAACGAACATGGACTAACAGAAATAAACAAAGAAAAGCAAAACTCACCTCAAATCTCGAAAAATCAAAAGCCTTAACTCGGATTCGGACAGACCTTCTTAAGGCTGAACGGGCTTTAATCGAAGTGTTTCTCAGATGAGAAACACTTCGATTAAGGTCCATTAGACCTTAATCTTTTGGTTTGAACAAGACACGGACCATCGACGAAGACCTTTAAAGTTCCAAAAATTGGATCCGGGATTCGTGCTTCCCTGGTCAGATTCGGACCAAACCAAGCATGGTTTGGTCACGAGGGGGGTCCGGGGACTGCCTGGTATGAATTTAGGGCAGATCGGGGTAGATCGAGTTTTGACTCGAATCTTCAAATGAAGATTCGAGAAGGTGGGATGGGATTCGAGGTGTGTGGTTGGTGGATTTAGGTTCAGGACGGTGAGGAGCATCTATGGTGTTAAAGGTAGGGTCACCGGCGTCCATGCCACCGGGTTTCTGGTGAAGGGAGATGGGGGCGGCTAGGGTTTGAAAGGGAAAGGTTTGGTGAGGACGAAGGCCGGGGTATCGGATATGGGGGGAAGGGTATGGTAAGGGGCTTATATATGGAATGGGTGGGTTGATCTCAGCCGTCGGATCAATCGAAATCAATGGCTTGGATCTGAAGGCTTAGGGGAAACGGTGTCATTTCATCCAAAGGGATTTTGGGTTGGTCCGGGTGGAAATGGGTCGGGTTTATCATGGGTTGTGAGGAGGTGATCTTGGCCGTTGATCAATCTGAGATCAACGGCCCAGATCAGATTGGATTAAACGGCGTCGTTTGGATGTTCTAGGTGTCAGCTGGTCACGGACCGGGCAAGCCTGGTTTTGGACTGAGTTTGTTTGGGCCAATTTGTTTAAAATTGGCCCAAGTCCGAAAAAAGAAGGGTTTTTATTATTATTTTATTTTCTTCTTTATTTTTTTTTTAAAAAAAACAAAACCTAAGTAAATCAAATTAAAATTAAATAAACACTTAATACAATTAATTGCACACACATTAAAATATTTTAAAACAGGTAAAATCAAACAAAAACAAAATCACGGACAAAGATGCCTATTTATGATTTTTTATTTAACAACTGTGTTACGGTTCAAATTACGCATGACACATACATTTTTTGTATTTTGTTTTTAA
Source organism: Nicotiana tabacum (assembly GCF_000715075.1). Lineage (NCBI taxonomy): Eukaryota > Viridiplantae > Streptophyta > Magnoliopsida > Solanales > Solanaceae > Nicotiana > Nicotiana tabacum. The sequence goes on from NC_134091.1 coordinate 236,976, forward strand.
TAAAAATAAAAATGGGCAAAAATCATAAATAATTAACAAAGTGCCATGTAAAAATCCAAAAATTGTACAGCAGGGCCAATTATTATATTTTTTTATTTCTTTTGGAGCGATTGTCGCGCGAAACAAAAATCACATGCTCACAGCTGCCCCTCTTTGTTCGGAAACACGAAGAGTTTTCGTGCAAAGATAAAGTGAGCGTGTATGAGCGATTTTTGCCTATGGACTACTCCGTATGAAGCATGTTTTTGAAAGATCTGACCGAATCTTGCTTCAAAGATTTCCTACATATCCTGGGCTAAACAGGAATCAGGTCAATGTAGTTCGGGAGGTTTTAGTAGCTGGGACTACAATGGGATTGCAATGCTTGCTGTTACTGCTGTTGCTGTTGTTACTGCTGCGTCACTGACAGCCTTATTACAACCAAAGGAAAATTGGAAACTGAACTAACTACTTATATGCATGTCAACTGCTAGTTACAAGATTCCTATCTATGATTCTTTTGCGACTTGATCTTGGGTCTTAGCTGATTCTGCTTGTAGACTCCGATCTGAATCTTGATGCTTGCGAGTTGCGGCGACTTGTTTAATCTCTGGGATACTGAGTGAGACGCGATTGGCAGGGTTCAGGACCTTAATCAAATGTTGGAGTCAATCTGCCTTCCATTTACTCCGATATCTCGGGACATCTTCTCTTTTTTCTTTTTCTTCTTTGATTCCGAGCTGGGACTCATCTCGTGGGTCATTTCGATCCATGTGGCTCGAGGTTAGACCTGCGGGAGAAAACAAACAAACGAAATTTTCTGCCCCAGTTTCACTAGGAAAATTTCGTTAATTATTCGCCAGGAAGTTCATAAAATTGATGAAGGAAGATAAAAATGCTTAGTTCAGGATTGGAGCCCTAATACCGACTAGCTGGGGAGAAGCTCAGTTTTAGAGTTGAAACTCTAATACTAACCAACTGGGAAAAAGTTCAGCTTAGGGTTTAAAACCCTAATGCTGACTGAAGGAAAAGTTCAGTTTAGGGTTTAAAACCCTAATGCTGATTACAGGAAAAAGTTCAGTTTAGGGTTTGAAACCCTAATGCTGGCTGAAGGAAAAAGTTCAGTTTAGGGTTTAAAACCCTAATGCTGACTAACAGGAAATTCAGTTTAGGGTTTAAAACCCTAATGCTGATTGCATGGAAAAGCTCAGTTTAGGGTTTAAAACCCTAATGCTGGCTGAATGGAAAAGCTCAGTTTAGGGTTTAAAACCCTAATGCTGGCTGAATGGAAAAGCTCAGTTTAGGGTTTAAAACCCTAATGCTGGCTGAAATGGAAAAAGTTCAGTTTAGGGTTTAAAACCCTAATGCTGACTAAAAGGAAAATTCAGTTTATGGTTTAAAACCCAAATGCTGACTAAAAGGAAAATTCAGTTTAGGGTTTAAAACCCTAATGCTGATTGCATGGAAAAGCTCAGTTTAGTGTTTAAAACCCTAATGCTGACTGAATGAAAAAGCTCAGTTTAGGGTTTAAAACCCTAATGCTGGCTGAAATAGAAAAAGTTCAGTTTAGGGTTTAAAACCCTAATGCTGACTAAAGGGAAAATTCAGTTTAGGGTTTAAAACCCTAATGCTGATTGCATGGAAAAGCTCAGTTTAGGGTTTAAAACCCTAATGCTGACTAAAAAGAAAATTCAGTTTAGGGTTTAAAACCCTAATGCTGACTAAAAGGAAAATTCAATTTAGGGTTTAAAACCCTAATGCTGATTGCATGGAAAAGCTCAGTTTAGGGTTTAAAACCCTAATGTTGGCTGAATGGAAAGGCTCAGTTTAGGGTTTAAAACCCTAATGCTGGCTGAATGGAAAAAGTTCAGTTTAGGGTTTAAAACCCTAATGCTGACTGAAGGAAAAATTCAGTTTAGGGTTTAAAACCCTAATGCTGATTAAAGGAAAAATTCGGTTTAGGGTTTAAAACCCTAATGCTGACTAAAGGAAAAAAAATTCAGTTTAGGGTTTAAAACCCTAATGCTGATTGCATGGAAAAGCTCAGTTTAGGGTTTAAAACCCTAATGCTGGCTGAATGGAAAAAGTTCAGTTTAGGGTTTAAAACCCTAATGCTGACTAAAAGGAAAATTCAGTTTAGGGTTTAAAACCCTAATGCTGATTGCATGGAAAAGCTCAGTTTAGGGTTTAAAACCCTAATGCTGGATGAATGGAAAAAGTTCAGTTTAGGGTTTAAAACCCTAATGCTGACTAAAAGGAAAATTCAGTTTAGGGTTTAAAACCCTAATGCTGATGGCATGGGAAAAGTGCAGTTTAGGGTTTAAAACCCTAATGCTGATTGAATGGAAAAAGTTCAGTTTAGGGTTTAAAACCCTAATGCTGATTAAAGGAAAAATTCGGTTTAGGGTTTAAAACCCTAATGCTGACTAAAGAAAAAAAATTCAGTTTAGGGTTTAAAACACTAATGCTGATTGCATGGAAAAGCTCAGTTTAGGGTTTAAAACCCTAATGCTGGCTGAATGGAAAAACTCAGTTTAGGGTTTAAAACCCTAATGCTGGCTGAAATGGAAAAAGTTCAGTTTAGGGTTTAAAACCCTAATGCTGACTAAAGGGAAAATTCAGTTTAGGGTTTAAAACCCTAATGCTGATTGCATGGAAGAGCTCAGTTTAGGGTTTAATACCCTAAAGCCGGCTGAATGGAAAAAAGTTCAGTTTAGGGTTTAAAACCCTAATGCTGACTAACAGGAAATTCAGTTTAGGGTTTAAACCCTAATGCTGATTGCATGGAAAAGCTCAGTTTAGGGTTTAAAACCCTAATGCTGGCTGAATGGAAAAGCTCAGTTTAGGGTTTAAAACCCTAATGCTGGCTGAAATGGAAAAAGTTCAGTTTAGGGTTTAAAACCCTAATGCTGACTAAAAGGAAAATTTAGTTTAGGGTTTAAAAACCCTAATGCTGATTGCATGGAAAAACTCAGTTTAAGGTTTTAAAACCCTAATGCTGGCTGAATGGAAAAGCTCAGTTTAGGGTTTAAAAGCCTAATACTGGCTGAAATGGAAAAAGTTCAGTTTAGGGTTTAAAACCCTAATGCTGACTAAAAGGAAAATTCAGTTTAGGGTTTTAAAACCCTAATGCTGACTAAAAGGAAAATTCAGTTTAGGGTTTAAAACCCTAATGCTGATTGCATGGAAAAGCTCAGTTTAGGGTTTAAAACCCTAAAGCCGGCTGAATGGAAAAAGTTCAGTTTAGGGTTTAAAACCCTAATGCTGACAACAGGAAATTCAGTTTAGGGTTTAAAACCCTAATGCTGATTGCATGGAAAAGCTCAGTTTAGGGTTTAAAACCCTAATGCTGGCTGAATGGAAAAGCTCAGTTTAGGGTTTAAAACCCTAATGCTGGCTGAAATGGAAAAAGTTCAGTTTAGGGTTTAAAACCCTAATGCTGACTAAAAGGAAAATTCAGTTTAGGGTTTTAAAACCCTAATGCTGACTAAAAGGAAAATTCAGTTTAGGGTTTAAAACCCTAATGCTGATTAAAAGGAAAATTCAGTTTAGGGTTTAAAACCCTAATGCTGATTGCATGGAAAAGCTCAGTTTAGGGTTTAAAACCCTAAAGCCGGCTGAATGGAAAAAGTTCAGTTTAGGGTTTAAAACCCTAATGCTGACTAACAGGAAATTCAGTTTAGGGTTTAAAACCCTAATGCTGATTGCATGGAAAAGCTCAGTTTAGGGTTTAAAACCCTAATGCTGGCTGAATGGAAAAGCTCAGTTTAGGGTTTAAAACCCTAATGCTGGCTGAAATGGAAAAAGTTCAGTTTAGGGTTTAAAACCCTAATGCTGACTAAAAGGAAAATTCAGTTTAGGGTTTAAAACCCTAATGCTGACTAAAAGGAAAATTCAGTTTAGGGTTTAAAACCCTAATGCTGATGGCTGGGGATAAAATTCGAGAACAACCACTGACTTTTTTTTTTTTGAATTCTCTTACTTTAGTAAAAGAATAAAAGGGAGTTTCGTGGAAACTTACCTTTCGAGTGAATTCCTTATTGCCAAAATGTTTCTTATACCCATGTACCTTCTTCTTTGGGCGACACCTGCTTCTTGCACGGTTGTCTTGGATTACACATGTTTCAACTTTTCAGACAAAGAACAATTGTTAGTTCGGAAATGACGGTCGGTTTGGTGACCTTGATCGTTCCCGGTTGCTTTGTTGCGTCTTCATTTCTGTTGTGAAGTCCTGCCATTGATTTGATTCATGTGCTGAAACCCTTTAGACCGCTCAGGCTTGTATTTCTAGATTCTGTGATGATTTGCCTCGTAAGGCTCTTTTTTCTTTTCTCTCTTTTTTTTTGTCCCTTTTTGCTTGGAGGTTCTCAACGGGGATTTTATTGGAGGTATTTTGTGGGGATTTGTACAAAGGAAACCCTATGGGGGAATATTTACAAAGTGGATTCTTTGTGTGGATTTTTGTACAATGGGGCGTGATGGGGATTTTTTTTTTTTTGAAGCGGGCTTTCTAGGCTTGGTTGGGATAAGCTTGTTGGGGAATTTTTTATAAAGGGACCCGCTGGGGATGTGCTGGGGAAATTCCAACGGGGATTTTTTTTTTTATATATTGGGGAGGCTTTGTGGGGGGATTGTAGAAAGGGAGACTCTGTGGGGATTCGTTCGAAGGCGGACTTGCTGGAGGAAATTTCTCTTTTTCCTCTTTACTTTGAACGCCATCAAACATCATGATTCATCAGGCTTGGACAAACGTACCAACGAAACGAGGCGTTTTCCTTCATGAAACGTAATTCCGTGCAACCAAACCTGCCACCTGTCCTTTCTGGTACATCTAGAACTTGGGCTTAAACATAAAAGAGATTCGAAGAAAAACAAATAAAAGATAAAACGAATTTCAGAAAAGGAGTGCCCCCTTCGGGACGAGAAAGACTTATCTGAGGAAGATAATGCTGGCTTTAAATGACATGACATGCTCTTTGGACTGGACACCTGACTTTCCATGAGCTTGCGTTTCCCTCAACCAGAACGGATCTGTGATTTCAAACCTGGTGGAACTTTGCCGAAACTTCCTTGGGTGGGGTCACTCTTTTGGCCAACAGCGCCCTTTGCGGGTTTTTGCCGGCTGACCTCTCTCATTTCTCTTCCTGTCATCGCTTGATAGCACTCTTTGTGAGTTTTTACTAAACAAGCTCTCTCATTTTGGTTTCTCTATTCCCGTCGCCTCGTGGTGCCCGAAGGTTTTCACCGACGAGACTCTCTCATTTATCTCTCTCAATTCAGAGTGTGCCGGTCTCCATTTGTGACGCTTATTGGTTCCCCACCATCTTTGGTAATTGATTTGAAGGTTTGTGCTTGGTAAAGAGAGGTAGATAATACTAACTTCTCAACTGCTCGACGTGCCCCGGTTTCAATTTCAGGGTGAATGGGATTTTATTGTTGGTGTGACTGAACCTCAGGGAGAGGCTGCCTACGTATCCTTTCGGAATCAAGTCAAACGTAGTTCAGGCCTCAATCAATGTTCTTGTTTTTTTTTTTTTTTTAAGTGGCTCAAAGGTTTGTAGAGAGAATTGGGTAGTGTTTGGGGAATAGTGAGGAATAAAACCTTCGTCATTTTAAATGCGTCAAGACTAACTGGAGTATAATTCAGACGTGGTATCTCTTGACTGCATCCGCATTTACTGCTGTGTCGGGGTTATTTCCTTCGACATCACCTAAATACAATGCTCCTCTCGGCAATATATTCTTTATGATGTATGGGCCTTTCCAATTTGGAGCAAACTTCCCTTTTGCTTCCTCATGATGCGGCAGAATACGCCTCAATACCAGCTGACCTACTTCGAAATTCCTGGGTCGGACTTTCTTGTTGTAAGCACGGGCCATCCTTCGTTGGTACAACTGTCCGTGACAAACCGCGGCCATTCTCTTCTCATCAATCAAAGTCAATTGCTCTAACCGAGTCTTGACCCACTCGCTGTCTTCGATTTCTGCTTCGACAATGATTCGAAGCGAAGGAATTTCTACCTCTGCCGGTATTACAGCCTCGGTCCCATAAACCAAAATATAAGGAGTCGCTCCTACTGATGTGCGTACCGTAATGCGATACCCCAACAATGCAAATGGTAACTGCTCATGCCACTGTCGGGAACTTTGGATCGTTTTCCTCAAAATCTTCTTGATGTTTTTGTTCGCTGCTTCCACAGCACCATTGGCTTTCGGCCGATAAGGAGTAGAATTCCTATGCGTTATCTTGAATTGCTCGCATACATCTCCCATCAAGTGACTGTTCAAGTTTGCTGCGTTATCTGTAATGATAGTCGCAGGAATACCGAAACGACAGATAAGATTTGAGTGTACAAAATCCACTACAGCTTTTTTAGTGACCGACTTGAGAGTGACAGCTTCTACCCATTTTGTGAAGTAATCGATGGCGACCAGTATAAACCTGTGTCCATTCGAAACCTTCGGTTTGATTGGTCCAATGACGTCCATGCCCCAGGCGACAAATGGCCAAGGTGCAGACATAGGATGCAGCTGCATGAATCAAATCACCGTGCACCTGACATTGATGACACTTCCGAACGAAGCTAAAGCAATCCTTTTCCATGGTCATCCAGTAATAACTTGCTCGAAGGATTTTCTTTGCTAAAACATACCCGTTCATGTGAGGTCCGCACACACCTGCGTGTACTTCGTTCATGATCTTTCTTGACTCCTCGATATCGACACATCTTAGAAGATTGAGGTCCGGGGTCCTCTTATACAACAATTCACCGCTCAGAAAGAAACCACTTGCATGTCGCCTAATGGTCCTCTTTTGATCTCCAGTAGCATGCTCGGGGTATTCTTGTGTCTTCAGGAACTTCTTGATGTCATAGTACCAAGGCTGCGTATTTGATCCCGCCTCGATTACACTGCAGTAACCGTGTCTTTCCTTAATTTGGATTTCTAAAGGATCGACGTGGGCGTTGCCCGGGTAGGGTAGCATTGAAGCCAAAGTAGCGAGTGCATCTGCCAGTTCATTGTGACACCTCGGGATATACCTGAACTCTATTGAGGTAAAGCGCTTGCTGAGGTCCTCCACATGCTGTCGGTAAGGGATAAGTTTGACATCCCGAGTTTCCCATTCGCCTTAAGCTTGCCGGATAATCAAGTCAGAATCTCCCATAATCAGTAAGTCTTCGACATCCTGATCGATTGCCATATGCATGCCCATGATGCAGGCTTCATACTTAGCTGTATTATTTGTGCAAAAGAAACGAAGTCTAGCTGTGGCGGGATAATGCGGACCAGAAGGTGAGATCAAAATTGCCCCAATCCCTACACCCTTGGCGTTCACGGCTCCATCAAAAAACATCTTCTAAACATGAGCTTCCTCCGAGACCACTTCTACGGTGTTTACTTCTTCATCTGGAAAGTAGGTATCCAATGGCTGGTATTCCTCATCGACCGGATTTTCGGCCAAATGATCTGCTAACGCCTGGGCTTTCATTGCCGTGCGAGTGACATAGACTATGTCGAATTCCGTAAGCAAGATTTGCCATTTAGCCAGTCTCCCAGTAGGCATTAGTTTCTGAAATATGTACTTCAAAGGATCCAACCTGCTTATGAGGAGCGTAGTGTGGGCTTGGAGATAATGTCTCAACTTTTGAGCAACCCATGTGAGAGCGCAACAGGTCCTTTCCAACAGTGTGTATTTGGCCTCGTAGCCGGTGAATTTCTTGCTCAAGTAGTAGATTGCTTGCTCCTTCTTTCCGGTTACGTCGTGTTGCCCGAGGACGCAGCCGAAAGAGTTCTCCAATACTGTTAGATACAAGAAAAGTGGCCTTCCCGGTTCTGGAGGGACCAAGACCGGGGGATTCGAAAGGTATTCTTTGACTTTATCAAAGGCTTCTTGACACTCAGTTGTCCATTTAATCGCCGCATCTTTCCTTAACAGCTTGAATATGGGCTCACACGTGCTTGTCAGCTGGGCAATAAACCGACTGATGTAGTTCAACCTGCCCAAAAGACTCATCACGTCTTTCTTTGTTCTTGGGGGAGGCAGATCTCTGATGGATTTTATCTTAGTTGGATCTAGCTCGATACCTCTCCTGCTTACGATGAAGCCCAAAAGTTTGCCCGACGGAACTCCGAAAGTACATTTGGCTGGGTTTAGCTTCAAGTCATACTTCCTTAGCCTCTCGAAGAATTTCCTCAAGTCTTGGATATGATTATCCTGCGTCCTGGACTTGACTATCACGTCATCCACGTACACCTCTATTTCCTGATGCATCATGTCATGAAAAATGGCAGTCATGGCCCTCATGTAAGTAGCCCCAGCATTCTTCAAACCGAATGGCATGACCCGATAGCAGTAGGTGCCCCAAGGAGTGGTGAAGGCAGTTTTCTCGGCATCCTCTTCATCCATCAGTACCTGATGATACCCAGCGTAACAATCTACAAAAGACTGTATCTCGTGTTTGGCGCAATTGTCAACGAGGATGTGGATGTTGGGCAGCGGGAAATTATCTTTAGGACTTGCTCTGTTCAGATCTCGGTAATCTACACATACCCTAGTCTTCCCGTCCTTTTTTGGTACTGGAACCACATTCGCCAACCATGTTGTATATTGGACTACCCGAATCACTCCCGTTTTCAGTTGTTTGATGATCTCCTCCTTAATCTTGTCACTGACCTTAGTTTTGAACTTTCGTTGCTTTTGTTGAACTGGAGGACAATCAGGATGAATCGGCAATTTATGAACCACTAGATCAACACCTAGTCCCGGCATGTCATCATACGACCAAGCAAACACGTCTTTAAATTCAAAAAGAAGTTGAATTATCGCCTCTCGCGTTTTCTTGTCCGTGTGAATGCTTATCTTGGTCTCCCGGATTTCTTCTGGGGTTCCTAAATTTACCGGTTCAGTGTCATTCAGATTTGGCTTAGGTTTATTCTCGAAATATTCCAACTCTCGGTTTATCTCCCTAAAAGCTTCTTCCGCATTATATTCTGGTTCTGGGTTCATTAATTCGCAGTTAAATAGCTCATTATGATCTGGGCGTGAAGTCCGCAAGCATGTCATATTTAAAGCCGCATTATTATAACTGAAAAGAAAGATAAAAGGAAAAATAACAAAAATCAGAACAAAAGAAAGAAATGGGAAAGCAATGATGATTTTTTTTTATTTTCTTTGGAAAGCTGGAAGACTACACTGTTTACAACTTAGGAATTCAAAACAACAATTGAAAGGAAGAAAACGCTCAAGTTATGTCCTGGAGATAACTTGTGACACAGGAAAGGTGGCAGGACAGGTCTACCCGGACTTCCGTCTAGTCGGGAATGGCGTGGCCTCCCAGTTTTGAAGTTGGGCGTTCGGCCCCATGTACAACATTGCAGCAGTGCTTGTGCCTTCACCTGGTTGAACCATGTGGATCTCGTAGAGCATTTCCCTCATCGCCCCACATATCTCCTCGATTTCCTCAGCTGTGAAGACCTCATCATCTTCTTCTTCAACGTACCTTGGCCTGATGAAAGTTGCATATAAATCCGGCAGTGGTCGAGGTAACTTCCAACCCTCATTTTTCCTTTTCTTTGCCCACTCTTTGTCTGCTGGAGTAGGTTTGAAACCTAGTCCAAAAGGTTTCTTGGTGACTGGCAAAGTAATGGGTTCTGTTATTCCCTGAAGGGTTCGTCCAAGCCCCTTCCCTGGCCTAAATCCATGCCGGATCATCTCTTTGGCCACCATAACCGAGGCGTTAGACAAGAAAGGCTGGGGGCAGGGTATTCCCTCTTCGTGCTGCTCTGCCAGTACAATCTCAAAAGCTTGATAGACCGTATGTTCGCTCCCTTCTCTCGGTTCAAGATACGGTATGGATGGGTCCCGATAAATGGCATGCTCATCTTCCCCATGGACCACGATCTCTCGGTCTTCGTACTCAAACTTCACCATCTGGTGAAGAGTGGAAGGCACGGCTCCTGCCGCATGGATCCAAGGTCTGCCAAGGAGAAAATTGTAGGATGTATCCATGTCGAGCACTTGGAAGGTTACTTGAAATTCGACTGGTCCTATGACCAACAACAGGTCTATTTCTCCCATGGTATCCCTCTTGATGCCGTCGAAAGCCCTTACGCAGACATTGTTGGGTCGGATTCTTCCGGTCCCAATTTCCATTCTTTGTAGCGTGGAGAGCGAGCAAATGTCAACGCCTGAGCCCCCATCCAACATTACCCGTTTGACATAATAGTCTTCGCATTTAACTGTTAGATGCAAAGCCTTGTTGTGTGCCGCTCCTTCCGGGGGTAGATCGTTCTTGCTGAAAGAGATTTGGTTGACGGCGAAGAATCTTTCTATCATCCACTCTAATTGCTCAACCGAGGTTTCAACTGGCACATATGCTTCATTCAAGGTCTTCAGTAAGATCTTTTGATGCTCGGCCGACCTCATCAATAATGATAGCATGGACACTTGCTCGGGGTACTTGCGCAGTTGATCTATTACTTCGTAATCCGGCATTTTCATTTGTTGGAAGAACACTTCTGCTTCTTCAACACTTACGGGCTTCTTTGGCGGGAAGCGCCTTTGTGTGGCGTTGTTCAGTACTTGGGTGTTTGAATACCTTCCAATGAAAGTATTTTCTGGAAGTTCTCCCATGACCTCTTTACCTTTGTACATTACCAAAGTCTTTTGATAATTCCACGGCACTGTGGACGGGTTGGTCATTGGCTTTTGTGGCACGCGTCCGATAACCACTGGCTCATTCGGCCGAGGTGGTTGAATCGTCCCCCGGACCACATAGGCCCCTTTTGGAACGTACATAGGTTTTGTCTTTTTGATTCCGAAGTTCTGCGTCTTCTCAGCTTGACCTCGTGGTATGTAAAGAACTCCATCCTTTACCGGTACCACTTTCTTCTCCGCCTTCTTTTCAGGCACTTTCTTTATAGCTTTGGCCTCTTCCCCCTTTTCTGGTTTTTGGTCCGTTTCGGGCCTCTTTCCCGTGTCGACAATGGCAATTATGGCTTTCAGAGCAGGGTCGAACTCTTTTTCTTCACAAATCATCCCGATCAGCGGCCCATTATTGTGAGCAGGTAATGGATTGTTAGTTACATTCAGGATCTCCTCGTCCCTTAGCACTATTTTCCCTTGCTCTATCAAGTTTTCGACCACTCTTTTCAACGACCAGCAGTCATTTGTGTCATGTCCCTCGGCTCCTGAATGATAGGCGCATCTGACTCCAGCTTTGTAAGAAGGTGAAGTCGGGTTTTGCCTTGTTTGAGGGATTGGTTGCAAGAAACCCAACTGGACCAGCTTTGGGAACAAAGTTGAGTATGGCTCACCGATGGGCGTGAAAGTCCGCCTTCTGGGTGGCTCCTGAGGGCGGAAGTTATTCTGCGGGGGTTATGGGTTATGGTGGTTGCGGTAAGGAGGCTGATTTCTGGGAGGTGGAGCTGGGCCTCGGTTGGCTTATTGTGGAGGAGGGGTATAAGGTTGGGCATTCATGACCATATAAGGTTGATGAGCGTATGCCAAATTTGAGTGGGGGTAGTAGTGTTGTGGGGCTCTTTCCGGAAAATGGGGTCTGGGATGACGATACTCCCTTGCTTCCGAGGCTGCCATAGTCGTTTCTTCCTTCTTCTTCCCCCTTGTCGTTCCTCCGGACCCGCTTTGGACGGCCTGGGAGGTCGCCCTTATGGCTGCTTGACTCAGAATCCTACCTGTTTTCAGGCCATTTTCCACCATCTCTCCAATCTTGATCGCTTCCGTGAATGGCTTACCCATGGCTGACATCATGTTTTGGAAATAGTCAGACTCTTGAGCCTGGAGAAAGGTAGTGACCATTTCCACTTCATCCATGGGAGGCTTCACTCTCGACGCCTGTTCACGCCACTTAATAGCATATTCTCTGAAGCTTTCCGAAGGTTTCTTCTTCAAATTCGACAGAGAGTTTCGGTCTGGCGCAATGTCGATGTTATACTGGAATTGTTTTACAAAATCTCTGGAGAGATCATCCCATATATGCCATTGGGACATTTCCTGATCCATATACCATTCCGAAGCTATCCCCACTAGACTTTCCCCAAAATACGCCATCAGCAGTTCTTCTTTTCCGCCGGCTCCCCGTAATTGGTTGCAGTATTTCTTAAGATGTGCAATGGGGTCACCGTGCCCATCGTATTTCTCGAACTTTGGGGTCTTGAAACCCGTTGGCAGGTGCACGTGAGGGAACATGCACAGGTCGGCGTAAGAGACGCTCTTTTGTCCGCTCAATCCTTGCATATTCTTCAAACTTTGTTCAAGGCTTCTCATTCTCTTGGCAATCTCATTTTGTTCTGCAGTTCTGGGGTTTTGATCCTGCCCAGGTGCGAGCTCGCACTGAGGCGGTAGAGGATTAGTACTGGTAGCGAACCTAGTTGGTTCCATTGAGAACGATGGTGCTTGGAATGTAAAAGAGGATGAGTCAAAGCTTGGCTTGTACGTGGCTGGCTGTGCCGTGATCGGGCAAGGCGATGCAGTAAAGATGTTCATGCTTGCATCAGTGGCCAACATTCAGGGATGAGGCTCAGAAGGCGATCCAGCAGAGAAGGCTGAGGTGGCTGGGTACCCGAATGGGGTAGCAGGATAACTTATGGGAACACTAGAAGTCCCACTTGACCTGGAGAATAATTCAGGGAATCCGGGGACGACACTTGGCGGCTCTTTCCCATTATTCCAGTCGTCCAGCATTTCCAGCATGCGGAGCCGTAGGATTCTATTTTCCTCCGCAGTTGCGGATTCAGGTGTGAGGACGGCTGAGATCGAGCTTTCCTCGGAAACGGGGATTGTTTGCAATGGAATTTATGAAGACATTTCCACACTTCCTTTTGACCTGGTGAAGTAAGTGTGAGTACTGCTTCTGGTCCTAACAGCAGGTAGTTGAACACTTCTCCTTGACCTCGTGAAGTATGAGTGCGAGGCCAGACCTTCACCAAGCCAACCGTCTTTCCAAAAACCCTGGTATACTCAACGACAAACGCACGATTAATTTGCAGCAAATAACAGATAGTTAATCTCACGTTGGGCATGATGCACCTATACAGTTGAGTGGATTACTATATGTTTGCTACGAGAGCATGCGTCATTCCGGCATTTTTCCTCTTATTAGTTTTTCCCCTTCTTTTCTTTTTCTTTTTCTTTTTCTCTTTTTTTTTTGTTTTTATTTTATGTTTTTTTTTATTTTGCGGTAAAAGAAATGCGACCGGATCCGATGAGGATTGCCTACGTATCACGATGCCTACGTGAATAAGATCATTACGTAGTTCGAAAAACACAAATGAGCGTAAAAGAAACAACCTCTTTATTGTCGAAATGGTCTATTACAAACTACATTTTGCAAAAGAAAAAGCAAACTTTGAAAATAAACCTAGACTCAAAATAGACTAAAAATCACCCTGATGGGAAAAACAGGCAGAAGATGCTAAGATACAGGCTTGACTTATGAGTGCATTATGGTTTTGAAAATTGGTGTCCGCGGGGTATCGTTCGGCCTCGCCGCGGTCCTAGGTGTGAGATCCCTCTCAAGTTGCTCCAACTCATGCATAGTCTGCTTGACATAACCCATCACTGCCGAGAGGACGGTAACGCTGGACATGTTCTCGCATCGTAGACATCGTCTGGTGATGGCATGGGCAATGACCTTGATCCTATCTCTGGTTTGCTTCTTCTCTATGAGTAGGAGTTTTATCTGATCACTACATATCTTGAATACTTGAGCATCCTGTATATGCTGGTGCTTCAGTCGCCGTACTTCCAACTTCATCTGGGCTATTGAGTCGTACCAGTATCTGCTCTCAATTTGGAAACCCTTGGCCTGATTAGCTGCTTTGATCTCAAGTGTAGCCATCTCTCTCTTTATTTTAGCAACAGTTTTCTCGTGGTCGCCTTCCAATTGATTCAGGTATCGGCGATGCTTATCTGCTCTTGTATCCCACTGTGCCCTGAGCTCTGCTATGACGTTTTCAGATTTCTCCAAACCATCTTGCCATTCCCTGATTTCACCTTTTAGCCTTTTTATCAGCTGCTCGTCTAATCGATGCCTTGGCTGTTTATCCGCATCCACCCTTATCTGTTTGATCTGGGCTCTGAGCCTTTCGTTGTCCTGAATTAACCTGTTCCGCTCTCCCAGATTGGTAGCATCTTGCACGTTGTGCTCATATTTCAAACTTTCCACTTGTTGCTTTAACCTGCTGATTTCGGCGCAATAGCCTCTTTCCTTTGCTAACCAATCCCACTGCCTTTGCGATGATTCGGTGAAATTCCGGATGTGGGGTCTCTTAGCTGGCCTTTCATGCTCAAGTTCCCTTCTATACCATGCAAGGTAACCTCGCGCCGTCTCTCCTTTGGCTCGATCCCGCACGCAAGTATCTGATTTCAAATATTGGCACTCACTCCAGATTTGGCGAATCTTTGCTTCTGGGAATTGTCCGTTAGGACTTATCTCAACTGCTTGAGTGTTAAGATCTTCCTCATGAGGTACTGTCTGGCATCTTCCGAACTGTCTCAAAACTCGGCAGGGTGCGTAAGGTTGAATGCTCTTAAGCCCCATCAGTAAGAAATGAGTTTTAGCTGCAGATGTATATAGGATCTCATCAACAGGCAACCATCCCAACGTCCATTGTATTTGGCTAGCAGTAAGAGCTTGAAAGAACGAGGTCCATGCCAGGACTCCTTTGGGCAAACTGATCTCTTTGGTTCTCGTGTAAGATTCTTCTATGCAGGTCTTTTCCGGGGAACCATGGCTCAAAATCTCGGAATGATGGCAGAGGTGCTCGGTCATCCATATCTGTAGGAGCAAGTTACAACCTTCGAAGAAACTTCCCCCAGCTTTACAAGCTGTAAGAGCTCGAAAGATGTCAGATACCACCATAGGCGCGAGAGTACTGTCACTTTGCGTGAGCAAAGTGCTGACAACCCCGGATACCTTCAAATCAATGTTTCCGTCTTTCCTTGGAAATACCAGAAGGCCCAGAAACATCATCATGAACGCTACCCGTCTGTGCTTGTCCCACTTCTGACGAACTCCTTTGCTGCACAGTTTGTTGATTGGATTATTGAATCCCCCCTCATGACCGTACCTATCATATATGAAGCATGGAGTACAAAATCCGGCTGCCAGATCCGGGTTGTGGACTGTTCTAGGTATCTTCAATGAATCTAGGAACCGATGTACCGTGACGACTCTTGGGGCGACCAAGTATTTTTGCCTCAAGGGAAGTTCAGCATTCCCGATGTATCCAGCCATTTCCTCCAAAGTGGGGGTGAGTTCAAAATCAGAGAAATGGAAAACATTGTGCGCCGGGTCCCAGTAGGTAACCAAAGCTCTTATGATATCTCCCCGAGGCTGGATTTCCAACAAACCCACGAGACCTTTCAGATGTTTCTTGACCTCATTTTGTCCTTCAGCACCTAGATCATTCCACCATAGCCGTAACTTGACAGGGATTTTGGTCATTATTGAAAAATATTCATTTTGCATCGTGCTCATCCTGCACATTTATTAAGGTGATTTCAACAAAAATGATTTTGACTCAAAAATATTTTACAAAAGGGATTAAGTTTTGAACACGGCCTTTAAACACCTTGAGGACGAAGATTTTAAGGTCGTGTGGGTCAACTGGACATAATACTAAACAAGACCTAAAGGTGGCTATTTATGCAAAGTCAGCCTTCCGGCGTCCCTTTCGGGAACATTCGGCTATTTATGACAAAACAGCATCACCCGATTTATTTACGACTCTTTTAAAAGTTTGAAACACACATTTTTTTTTATTCATTGATTTTGGCTATTTCAGCAAAAATGGGGGTTGAACCCGACGAGGGTTGCCTACGTATCTCACACCCGGTGAGAATCAAACCGGCGTAGTTCGGGCGATCGTGAATGGAGTAAGTAAACTAACTCTTTTTTTTTTGGAATTTTCAAAAGAAATGCTTTAAAAGAAGAAAGAAGATATTTTTTTTATTTTGATTTTTATTTTATTTTTTAAAGAAAGACTTCTAAAAACATTATTTGCTTCTAAAAAATGTGTTTTGGTTGATTTTTCATTTGTTTCACCTTTTTCTACGGAAGAAAGAATATATATTTTTTTTGTCATGATGTTGCCTCTTAAATTTTGAAAGAGGGACTTTTAAGAAAAATGATTTGGAATTTCTGAGTTTCATTTATTTACAAAAGCACTTCTAAAGAAAAGTCCTAATATTTTGGAATTCAATTTTTCAACTATTTTCTTTTTGAACATTTTACAAAAGAGAGACTAAAAAGCAAAGAGTATTTTTTTGGATTTTTATTGCTGATTTTTAATTCTTATTTCATTATTTCACATGAAAGACTTCAGAAAGAAGGAGACTATTTTTATTTGAGTTTAAAGAAAACTTTTATATTATTTTTTATTTCCTTTTTTTTTGTATTTTCTAAAGAAACATTTATAAAGAAAGAACTAAAGAAAAATATATTTTTTGGACTTTTTTTTTAAAAAATTGGGACCGGAACCGATGAGGTTTGCCTACGTATCTCACATTCGGTGAGAATCAGACCCGCGTAGTTCGGTACATCATGAATAGAGAAAATCAATTAAACCCAGAAAGCAAGAATATTTTTTTTTATTAATTTCTTTCGAAAAGAGATAAAGACTAAAGATTTTTTTTTAAGGAAGTATTTGGACTATTAGTCTGAATTTATAAAGAGGTGCTACGAAAGAAACAACACATTATGAATTTCCAATTTTTTTTTACTTTCAAATAAATACCCTTTTTGATTTTTAAAAGAAAAGAAAAATTTTTATGTGTTTTTTTTTAGTAAATCAAACTAAAAGATAAATGTTGGTTTTATCTTTTTTTTTTTAGAAGAATTCCGGCGAGGTTGTGACACTACTTGGACATTGGTTTTGTTTTCCCAAAATAAGCAATTATCTCCCTACGCTGCTATTTTTCCTCTTTTTTTTAGAAACCGGTCAGCATGCGGAACCGAAGCAAATAAATGCGCAAAACAAATAGGATGCAGCAGGGTGGTCTTTTCATTTCAGGTTGCCTGTCCTAGACGGACCCAACCCCTGTGTTGAGCCCCCTGAGTCAAATGCAACATGATGCAAATAAACGTTCCTACTAGGGATCCGGCATGAAGTTTCGTTATACTAGGTTTATACCCTGGGTATTTGTTCTAGACTGTGTACCCGAGCGGACAACTCGAGTCGAGGAGGGGGCTACGTACCGGGGACCCGCGAGATCGTCCGGCTTTGTAACTTGTCCGACCTCTTTCTTATTTCAGGTATCGACACTAACAGAATAGGGAGTCTCGACCAGCGAGCTTCTCCCCGGAGGTAAGAAGAGAAGGGTTTCGGCACAGTTTATATATAGTTCAGATAATATCAAAGCGGTAAAAGACGACATTTAGCACGTTATGCAAAAACATGTAATAAAGATCAGATAATAAAGCCAAATATAACAATTATTCTAAGCTCAAATTCTTGAACCCTGAACCAGAGATTCTGGGTTCGTGTCCCCAGCAGAGTCGCCAGAGCTGTCACACCTCCTTTTTGCGCGCCCCGCCCCGAAGGGTAGAAATGCGCGAGGGGAGTTTTTCCAATTTAAGTGACAATATTCGAAATGGGATTATTTATTTAAATTAGAGTCGCCACTTGGGAAAGGTTTGGCTTTTGGTGTCCCAAGTCACCGGTTTATCTTGAATCCCAAATCGAGGAAATTTTCGACTTTTCCAAATGAAGTCTGCGAACCAGAAATTCTAAGTAAGGAATTCTGTTGACCCGAGGGAAGGTGTTAGGCACCCTCGAATCCCGTGGTTCTAGCACGGTCGCTTAAATTGTTATAATGGCTAAATATCTGATTTAAATACATGTTATGACTTACGTGCTTTTATTAAGTTTAAACCGCTTTTATTGTTATCATTTATTTTTATAGAATTGCAACGTTGTGAAAATGCATCTCGAACCACGTCACAATCAATGCACCCGTGGTCGTCGACACATTTTGACTCCGTTGAGATTTGAATTTGGGTCACATCAATGTGCACCCGTGTTTAAGAATATAAATTGATTAAACCGTGCCAAAAAAAAGGGTCTAACGCGTTATTATTTTTTGGATAAGGCCGTGAGATTCACTAAACGGCCTGTCCCGGATTCTAAATATTTATTATGGTTAATCATTAAGGGCCCCACAATTTGCATTTTTTTTTATTTAGCGAGGCTCGTCTCATTATTTTAGAATAGGATATCCTAAAGTGACTACATTTCTATTGTGTTTGTCTCTAATAAAATGAAAGAAAGAGGATTACATGCTGATTACATGCTTGACCAACTTCGGATCCTTATTTGACTATCTGATTTTATGAGGCGTGAATTATTTTGTGCTTTATTTCATGGATGAATATGTTGTTAATTGGTCAGGGGGAATTAATATACAAGATCAATATAACTACTAAAAGCTTATGATAAATATTCTTCAGATCCGAGTTTGAAACCCGCTTATTTAAACCAAGTCAAATAGAATTATCCTATCGAAAACTATTGCTAATAGAGTTTGAACAGGATCGTGTGAACCACCTACAAGGATTCAATAACATCTAACATCATATCTGGCAAGATTAAGGGCATTCTATTCTATACATACAGAATATTAGTTGAAAGGTTACCTAATTATCTGTGTGCCAAAACACTTATACATGCCTTATCAGACAATCCATTAAGCAAACGAAATCACAATTTAGGGTGAACTAAGCTGCGATCAAGTACAAGGCTACCTAATGTGCTTCTTTTGTTGAATCACAAACTAAACAAATTACATAAATCTAATAGTATTTATAAAAAAAACTGTAATTGCAGCAAGCGAATGATTAAACTTCTGCATATCTTTGATTTCATGCTTTCGTTGTTACATCATATGCAAGTCTTAGTATGTACCTGGATATTGGATACAACAGAAGAAGCAAGGGGTCAGTAGAGCAATAAAAGCAATACCAAACAGCAGCAGTAACAGCAGGTACCAATAGAACAAAATCCCAATGCAAGAGGCCACTAAAGCCAATGGAGGAATGGCAGAATGAAGCAAATTCCCAGTAGTATAGAATCAGAGATCCAGGCAATCCAATTCCAGTAGAAATAAACAATACAAACCCAAACAATGGACTTAGCCGATACTTGAAAGAAGACAGAACTGATTTGGACAGTTTGAACAAACTAAGAATCGAACAAACAGTAGGAAGAAAGCAGCTTCTGATTTTTATGATATCCCTCTCCCTATCTCCTTTCTTTTCAAAATCGAATGTCAATCTTCAGTTTTGAAATTATACTGAAGTTATCAAAAGAAATCTTTTCCAGTTCTCTCTGTCTGTCTGTGTGTGTTAATATGTATGTATTTCAGCTCCCTCTTTTTTTAGATCTCTCCCTTAGAACTGATGGAAGTCCTCCCTTTTATAAGCCTCAAATCATCCCTTCAACAGCCTGTTTAGACCATCAGAACACCCTCCCATGTGCTGCCCTCTTTTCAGTTCCACTTAGTCATTTAAGTATTAACAAAACCCCATCATATTCCCTTGGCAGGCTTACCTTTAGTAATGTTTATTATTTCTGAAACTAAAGTAGGGTGTGGGCAGCAGGATTGTTGCCCTCTTTTCAGTTCCACTTAGTCATTTAAGTATTAACAAAACCCCATCATATTCCCTTGGCAGGCTTACCTTTAGTAATGTTTATTATTTCTGAAACTAAAGTAGGGTGTGGGCAGCAGGATGTATCTGATAGCATATGCTGTCAAAACATTTTTAGGGTGTGGGCAGCAGGATGTATCTGACAGCATATGCTGTCAAAACATTTTTAAATCAAACAAAAGCCTTTATGCACATGTTGTGCACAAGTGCACATGTTGTGCATAAGTGCACATGCCCTCCAATTCTGACTGCAACTAAACAAAACCAATCCTTTTATACTTCTGATTCAGATTAACAACTATAAGTAGCTAAATTCAATTCCTAACTGATTCATACAATGCTAAACAGAAGTAGATCAATTTGTATATTGTTCAAACATCTGAAACTAATTGACGACATATGTCGACTCGACTATACTAGTTATAACTCATACAATCGAGACCAAAGTCAGACATTTAACAGTATCGAACACATGATTTGAATTGTACTGACTAAGCAAAATTACATGGGAGGAATCAGTTGGTCAGTTCACATTTGAAATTCAATTAATTGCACAACAAATACATACATACAAATTATCAGAACAATTAGAAGAAAGACTCAATCAAACAACAAAGGTTCAGGCGAGGTGGACAGGAACAGTTGATAAAACTCAAAACACAGATTAAAACAAAACCTGAACAAACTTTTTAAACGAACATGGACTAACAGAAATAAACAAAGAAAAGCAAAACTCACCTCAAATCTCGAAAAATCAAAAGCCTTAACTCGGATTCGGACAGACCTTCTTAAGGCTGAACGGGCTTTAATCGAAGTGTTTCTCAGATGAGAAACACTTCGATTAAGGTCCATTAGACCTTAATCTTTTGGTTTGAACAAGACACGGACCATCGACGAAGACCTTTAAAGTTCCAAAAATTGGATCCGGGATTCGTGCTTCCCTGGTCAGATTCGGACCAAACCAAGCATGGTTTGGTCACGAGGGGGGTTCGGGGACTGCCTGGTATGAATTTAGGGCAGATCGGGGTAGATTTAGTTTTGACTCGAATCTTCAAATGAAGATTCGAGAAGGTGGGATGGGATTCGAGGTGTGTGGTTGGTGGATTTGGGTTCAGGACGGTGAGGAGCATCTATGGTGTTAAAGGTAGGGTCACCGGCGTCCATGCCGCCGGGTTTCTGGTGAAGGGAGATGGGGGCGGCTAGGGTTTGAAGGGGAAAGGTTTGGTGAGAACGAAGGCTGAGGTATCGGATAGGGGGGGCAGGGTATGGTAAGGGGCTTATATATGGAATGGGTGGGTTGATCTCAGCCGTCGGATCAATCGAAATCAATGGCTTGGATCTGAAGGCTTAGGGGAAACGGTGTCGTTTCATCCAAAGGGATTTTGGGTTGGTCCGGGTGGAAATGGGTCGGGTTTATCATGGGTTGTGAGGAGGTGATCTTGGCCGTTGATCAATCTGAGATCAACGGCCCAGATCAGATTGGATTAAACGGCGTCATTTGGATGTTCTGGGTGTCAGCTGGTCACGGACCGGGCAAGCCTGGTTTTGGGCTGAGTTTGTTTGGGCCAATTTGTTTAAAATTGGCCCAAGTCCGAAAAAAAGAAGGGTTTTTATTATTATTTTATTTTCTTCTTTATTTTTTTTAAAAAAAAACAAAACCTAAGTAAATCAAATTAAAATTAAATAAACACTTAATACAATTAATTGCACACACATTAAAATATTTTAAAACGGGTAAAATCAAACAAAAACAAAATCACGGACAAAGATGCCTATTTATGATTTTCTATTTAACAACCGTGTTACGGTTCAAATTACGCATGACACATACATTTTTTGTATTTTGTTTTTAATAAAAATAAAAATGGGCAAAAATCATAAATAATTAACAAAGTGCCATGTAAAAATCCAAAAATTGTACAGCAGGGCCAATTATTATATTTTTTTATTTCTTTTGGAGCGATTGTCGCGCGAAACAAAAATCACGTGCTCACACTTACATAAGGGGCAAGTATATAGTACTTAGAGTCGGACTTGTGACCTTCTTCTTGAGAGAGATGAGCGAAATTCCATTAACCTCGGTTTGTGTGTCAATACTTAAAAGGTGAGGTTCGCTTAGAGAGAGTTGAGGATGTGGGAGTTTGGGTTCCACAATAACCAAAGTAATTGAGAGAAGCACTTTGATGAAATGTGTCAACTCTTGATGCTCTTGTGTCACACTTGATCCATAGTTTTCAAAGTTTTAAATGTGTTAATGACGCATTCGTATTGAGGGCAATTGTTAGTCCCAATTGATGCTTGTTGAGGTTAGTTTAAGATAGCTGGAATTACTTGGATGTTCCTTTAAGGGGTGGGTCTTATTTTGTTTGCTTGAGGACAAACAAAGGTTTAAATTTGGGAGAGTTGATAAGTTAGGATTTTAATGTGTTTATGCCTCTACTTACCTATGCTTTGAATATAAACTGATACAAAATAGTCCCAAAATGCTCACAAGTTGTGCTTGATTGCAGGTTTGATCGACAAAGTGAAGAAATGTCAAAGATCGGCTCAAAAAGGAGTGAAACCTGCTCAAGTATCAAAGACCAAGAGAATTGAAGAAGAAAGGGCCTAGTGAGGACCGCACGACAGTGACCGCGGCCTCACTAGGAGGTTCAGAGATATGACATATTCAGGCTTATCGTCACGCGGCCGCGGTAGTATTTTCGTGGTCCGCGGTGAAGCTTTGCGGCCACACTCCTGCTTTGTGCGGTCCGCGTTCGTAAGGTTCAGAGAGTTGGGCAAGGGACCAAAACCATGCCACGCGGTCTGCGTCCTGTTTGTGCGGAATGCACCAGACCCTCTATGCGGTCGCGCTGCACTTTCACGCGGTCCGCGTCTTCCAGTTCAGAAAACTTAAAGTTGAAGTCAAAAGAGCAAGTGCGGCCGCGGTTGCTTTTGTGCGACCTGCACTGACTCCACAGGGGTATTTTTGTCCAATTTTTCTAGCCCACTATAAATAGGACATTTTACCATTTTTAGGTTAAGTTTTTTATTCAGAAACGCAGCTGAGCTCGTGAGACGGATATTGTAGCCATTTTTTTGGCATTTTTGCTTCCCATTAACAATAGATTATTGTAGTTTCTTCTTAGTAATTAATTAATATATTTAGTTGTTCATCTATTTATTCAGTGTCTTCTTTAATTATGTGTAGCTAAACCCATTAGCTAGGGTTGTGGCCCAACCCTAATGTGGGTAATTGATAGGTGTTGTCATCTAGGGTTGGATTGATATTTGGTTTTTGCTATTTGGGTTGATTTCATGTTTTTTTTCAAGAATTGATGGTTGCAAACACTGATTCAAGCTTAGTGGGTTTAACTCTTCTCGAAAGAGAGAGTTTATGACCCCAAAATTGACCCAACAAGGAATTGGGATGGACCCATGAGAAATGGTAGTCCCAATTAATGGGTTAAATCTCGAGAGAGTAATCACCCTACTTGAACCTAGTTGTTTGGTCTCATTGGGCTACCCAATTGATCTCGAGAGAGTCAATTGGGAAAAATCACTCTCTCTACCGAGAGGTGTGAGAGTGGGTGCAATAGTGCAACAGTTACAGCATAATCCCCAAATATGTCAATCTATCCTTACTAACATTTACCCGTCAATTAGCCACCTAGGTGATGCTACGACCCTAGTGCTCTTCTACCCATTAATTACAACTTAGCAATATTCTATTAGCATACTTTAACTTTAATCCTTAGTTTTATAATAGTAGTTATAAATACAAAAACTCAAAAAATGTTTGAAGTGACATTAGAAGCACAACCGCAACTCTAGGCTAGACAGAAAATACAACTCCACTACTAGCTCCCTGTGGAAATTCGATCTCGGACCTCTATTCGGGTAAAAGCTATTGTGATCCGCTCTTCCTACCATAGCGTAGTGTCGAGTCGGCAGCGATCAAAAACCAATGGAATATTTGATGTTGGAGATCTTGGCTGTTGAAGTGAAGCAAGGGAATAAATCAACTAATCAGTTTAAGGCCATCTCATTCAATCATGTTTCGGATGCCATTAAGCAACAATTAGGAATGGAGGAGTGTACACCTAAGCATGTGGAGAATCATCTCAAAACACTAAGAAGCACATGGAATACAATGCAAACTCTACTAAATAAAAGTGGTCTTGGATGTGATGATAGCTTGAAGATGATTACTGCCAGTCCTAGAGTTTATGCTTTACACGTTCAGGTAAAATATTTATATATATATATACTTTCCTTATAGTTATTACATAGTTGTAGTAATAATTACATAACTCTTGTTTGTGACCAAGTATTTTCACCTTAATCTAGTCCTGCCCATGTTGAATCTGTATATGATTTCTTCAAATTTGATTTGGCTACATCCCCAGAAGAAACTCGAGGTTTAATTCTTAGATGCCCTCAAATTCTTGAATCCAATGTCCCCTTCTGCCTGAGGTTAGATTTTTGCAAGGTATTGGCTTTTCCTATGAAGAATCAACTAAATTTTGTGCTAGATTTGTCACATAGCTTCTGCACGCTGCTGCCCCTCTAGTGTATATATGGATAAATGCAGAGAGTTTAGGTTAGGATGAGGTTTCAGAGGAACCTTTGATTCATGTGATCATTAAACAAAGAGTTCTTGCTTTGCTTAACATAGTGTTATGTGCTTCCCTGTGTGCTAATTTGTTTGGTTAAGGCTTCTTACGAAGGAGATTTATGTATGCTTACCATTTTGAAATGCTTAGAAACTGGAATGTTTGTTCTACTTTACATAAATGTAGTTTGTTGCCTAACCAATAGTGGTGATATTATCTAAGCTTTGGGTGAATTATGGAATGTTAGGATGAGGTTTGAGAGAGCCAGATTTTGTGGCAAATTTTCTGATTCATCTAATTTTAAAGCAGTTGTTGTGGGGACCTTAGAATATTTACAGTCAAGAATCAGAAATTCTAGTAAGTCCTCTGCTTTAGTAATTTGAAGACAGTTATAGAGAATAGGAAACTTATGTTATTATTTTCTGTATCTGGTGTTATTGCTGCCTGTCGGTTTTGGACTTCCAAGCATGTTTTAGTTACTGTTTTCTTGTCATGTGATTATTTAGATCCAATATTTTTTGTATTGTTTTGTGTAGAGCTATTTATTTCCATGTAAAATGATAAAAATAATATCCATGTGATCATATATGATTGAAGTTTCCTTTTATGTCTAAAGTCTAATGTCAATCTGATAATTAACATATTCATGTATTTACATGTAATACCATAATTTTATATCCATGTTATATGACTATTTCTAATGGTGAAAGATATCTTTATTATTCTTTGTCCTTGGTGTCTAGCACCACATGCTAGTGTCAAATTTGAATTGCTATAAACTTGTCGTTTGCTGAGAAAGCTAACACGTTGATTATTTTGTTATTGTCTTGCTTGTCCCGTTCTTATACTTTTTGATTTGTCGTTGTATTGTAGGCTCATCCTACTCATGAGAAGTTCATTAATAGAAAGATTGAAATGTTTTAAGAAATGTCCCTTGTGTGCGGGAATGATCGAGCTAGGGGTGATTGTGCTAAGTCCCTTGATGATATAGGCTTGGATTGTAGTTCGGAGAAAGGTAATGATAATGACATTGAAGGACCATCAAAGAAAAACGATGTGCAAGACATAGTAAGTGAAACTTCTCAAGTCAAAGCAAGTCATAAAAGAAGTCGTTGTTCTAATGTACAAGATATGGTTGGTGATATATCAACAAAGCTTGGAGAAGTGGCAGCGACAATCAATAAGATAGCTGATAGTCGACTAGATATGACAAGATTGTATGAAGAAATTATGGCAACAAAAGATTATGAAGAAGAGTTCTTAGGTGAAGCTTTTGATTATTTGGTGCAAAGTGATATGTTAACTAAGGCATGCATGGCAAAAATCAGAATCTCCGCAAGGTTTGACTGGAAAGATTCAAGCGACAACACTAAAATACACAAATGGGGTTGGAAGAACAAAGCTAGAATATGAAGCAATTATTATAGAAAAATATTTTGTTGCTTGTCTAATATGGTGTGTGATACTTCTGTGATGGTTTTTCTCATGTCTACTTGCTTCTTGAGTACTCCTATATTGAGAATGGTTATTGTGGAGTTGATTATATTTCTTCTCTTTTTTCTGTGTATGAGACGTTTATCGTTGTTAACCTAAATTTTATATGTTGCAAGAGGTTATATAATAGAAATATTGTTTAGAGTACTTTTTTCTCATGTTGTAGATAGAGTATTTTCTTTTTCATTTTAACAAAATGAGTATTTTCTCTTTCTATGATATAGAAAAAGAAATTTCTTTTATTTCAACAAAATGAATAATTTTTGTGTTGTAGAAAGAGTACTTTCATTTTGTTTCAACAAGAAAAAACATTTTTTTTCTAGTTATGGACCTCAAATTTTAACGTTCTTGTGTGAAAAAGTAAATCAACATATTAGTTCTTTTGGATTTATGTGAATTTTTAGAAGAATAATTGAATTTTTGAAGAAAAATATAATTGTCTGGGGGGGGGGGGAGCACAGGACACATGGGAATTGAGGGGAGGATGGGGGTGAGGAGAGTAACATAGGAATTTATTTTCCTAAAAAAAGATTTTCTACTCTCTAACCAAACACTAGAAAACATTTTCAAGGAAAATATTTTCCAAGAAAAACATTTTCCTTCGTACCAAACACACTCATACACACCAATAATTTTCCTTGAGAATAGAGTTGTCAAATTATAATAATAAGACAAAGACATCTCCAAAGTGAGAAAGAAAAGAAGGTGGAAGCATAAATAAGTTCTACTTATTTACTCTCTTTACTTCTAATTTTATTTTATTTTATGTCAATTGTGATGTATGAAACAATATTAGGATCGAATATTCATTATATGATATCTCGTGAAAATATTTTTTAAATTGCATGCGTGTCGTAGTTTGAATAACATGTCGCTAAAGGTTAATTTTTTTTTAGTCAAATGAAATAGATCAATTGATATGTACAATTTCATTGCATGAATATAATAAAATTATGTGGAAGATTATTTTTGATGTGGTAAACATATGAACTCGGCTTATATTAATATTTTTCGATGTTGGATTGTATCTACCACACATGTTTTCACACATGACCAACTTCATATTGCACACACAAAAAAAAAACAGCAATATCGGCAACAAAAATCACGTTCATGACAAAGCAACCTAAATGGATGAGATGAACATATACCATAAACAATATCTATAAGAATGTATTAGCTTATATATGCTAAGGAGCAAATTTATAGGTAAAAATATGGGGCACGTGAACTCATGGTCTCCCTGCAAAATTAGATATTTCATGTAGATATTTTCTAAAATTGCTATAATATTAACCGGTGATACCCATGCTCAAAGAAGTTTGAATGGTGCACTTGGTTGAAGGTTGAATTAATTATCAAGAGGAATAGGGATCTATTACCACTTAATATATTTTTTTTTCTCCTTTTTTTTTAATAGTACACACATGTACTAAAAATGCTAGATCCGCTTCTATCTATGCTTCGTCACATGTTTGTAACCTCATAAAATCAAAGTAAGTAAAAATGTCATAGGTATGTAATTAAACTTTAATTATTAATCTTTATAAGTTCAAAGATATACGATCATTTTGATCATTTATAGAAACTTGTGCTTTATTCTTTCATGTATAATTATTTACTAAATTTTATTTTAATAATATTAATAATATTTTATATCGTGTACTACATGATTCGATATACACGTGCAATGCACGTACAGAAAAATTAGTATCTAGAAAATATGGGAGAGTTGATGAAGAAAGAGATATCATCAATGTCGTACAAAAAATCATTGGACACAAATTTGTCGTACACCTGAACATTTTGTGAAGGTATATTATAGTGTATCATCTGTTTTGAATTCACATTGTAGTCTATCTAGAACTCTATTGTTGTAGCTTATCCATTGTAACAAAAGAGATTACTCTTCCTTTAGAATAGGTATTAGATAAGGATCTCAAAATTTTATATTTATCTTCAAAGATGTACAGAATCTATATAAACTAGAATAAGAATAGCAGAAGATGCATTTGATCTTTTCCCAAACTATTTCTCATTCTTAATCTTTATATGGTATCAGATTTACCCATCGATCCTATGACTACTTCTCAAATTTCCAGCAACTTGTTGTCCCTTGCAAAATAGACCAGTTCTTCCACCACTATTCAACTACCAAATCTTTCTCTCAAACTTGACCGAAACAACTATTGTCTTTGGAAAGAAAATACCTTGGCCATACTCAAAGCCTTTTCGCTTGATTCCTTTGTTCTCAGTTATAATCCTCCTCCAGAAACTATTACTGTCACTTCTACTTCAGTCATTACCGCTAAAAATCCACCCTCTAATACAGATTCCTCTCCCCCCAAGCACAATCAGTAGTTACTTCTAACCCTGCCTACGAGGAATGGTGATGTAGCGATCTTCTTATTCTCGTTTGGCTTCGTCAAATCATTTCTGATCCACTTCTTGGTCACCTAACTCGAGCCACCTCTTCCTATGATGCTTGGACGAAAATTGAGTGCATGTTTCAGTCACAGACACGCGCCCGACTTATGCAACTAAAATCCCAACTTCAAAACCTTCCTAAAGCCAATCTTTCCATCACAGAGTACTTTGAGAAGAAGCGTGCAATTGCTGGCTCTCTAGCCGAAAGCTTGTACTTTGTACAAGATGATGACTTCATCTCATTTGTTCTTAATGGCCTTGATTCTTCATTTAGTATTTTCAAGGCTGCATTCAATATGCATTCCGGTCCTATCACTCCGGAAGAACTGTTTGGACTCCTCCTTCAAGAAGAGGAACATTTAGCCGAAGAACTTCGCTCTACCACTGTTAACACCCACTTTGGATCTGATCCTTCTCATGCCCTCTTGACACACAGTTCATCTTATCCAACCTCACCCCTTAACACCAATCAGTCTTCTATTCTTGGCCCGCCCTCATTCTCTAATCGCCTTGCCCATAATCCTCATAATCATGCTCACATTCCTCATTCTCTCGGTCCAATAATCGTCAGTCCAAGCGTCGTGTGCAATGTCAAATATGTGGCAAAAATAATCATGATACTCGTAACTGCTACAATCGTTCCAACGAAAAAGATTTTCCACCAACAAGGCAGCCACCGTCTTGGTCAACTCCTAAACAAGCACATCTTACTTCTCATTCAGCTATTGTTGATCCTGCTTGGTACTTCGATTCTGGTGCTACACATCATGTGACCTCCGACATGCCTAATCTCTCCTTACATGTTGACTACACCGACAATGATGGTTTGGCGGTGGGCAATGGTATGAAACTTCCTATTTCGCACATTGGCTCATCAATTTTGTCTACACCCACTCGACCTATTTATCTTAACAATGTTCTTCATGTCCCACAAATTTTCAAAAATTTACTTAGTATTTCTAAAATAACTCGTGATAATAATATCCTTATGGACTTTCATCCTTATGATTGTTATATGAAGGATTTGCAGGGAAGGAAACTACTTCGAGGAGCACTTGATGATGGCCTTTACCGTCTTCAACTTTCATCACCTCATTCTCGATCTTCCCCACCTTCTGTCTTTCTTGGTGAACGCACTTCTCTTGTTGGTTGGCACTGTCGACTGGCTCATCCAAATGAAGCTCTTCTTCGACGCCTTGTGTCTAACTTTAGGCTACTTGTTTCTAATTTTGATTTTCCTAATGTTTGGGAACCTTGTCAACTAGGAAAAAGCCGATGCTTACCCTTTTTCCATTCCCATGTTTCTAGAATTAGTCCCTTTCAATTAATTTATTCCGATGTTTGGGGACTTTCCCATGTTCCTTCTATTAATAGATCTTGTTCCTTCTATTAAAGGATCTCGCTATTTTGTTTTTTTCATTGATGATTGCACCAAATTTATTTGAATATATTTTATGTCTCATAAATCACAAGTTTTTCAACTTTTTGCTCAATTCAAATTTTTTGTTGAGACTCAGTTTGAAACTAAAATAAAATCAGTCCAAACTGATTGGGGAGGTGAGTACCGAAATGTATCATCCTTTTTAAAAAAAATAAGGTATTCATCATCGTATCTCTTGCCCTTATACACCTCAACAAAATGGTGCATCGGAACGCCGAAATCGAATTATAATTAAAAAAGGACTCACTCTTCTTTCTCACGCTTCTCTTCCTTATCAATTTTGGGAGCATGCGTTTAACACTGCCACATACTTATCCAATATAACCATATCTTCCTCTTTATCCTTTAAGTCACCATATCAATTACTTTATAAGAGTTCTCCTGACTATGGTTTTCTCAAAGCATTTGGTTGTCTTTGTTATCCTTATCTTCGACCCTACAATCATCATAAAGTTGATTTTCTATCTCTACCTTGTCTCTTTATAGGGTATAGTTCTCATCACAAAGGTTACCTTTGTTACCATGTCGCGTCTTCTCGAATTTATATTACTCTCCATGTTGTGTTTGATGAACATATTTTCCCTTATTCCTCTATGTTGTCAACCGCAAAATCCTCCTCTTCCTTGTCACATTCTACCAACTCATCCTTTTCTTTACTTGATCAAGTTTCTCAACATCTAGCGTTCACATTATCTCGCACACCCTGTCATGTCAAGGCCATTATCAAATGCTCCAGTTGCATCATCTATCCCCTCATCTGAGCATATTAATCATACAAACTTACCCTCTACTATATCCCCTACGACCCCTCCACAAACAGATCCTTTACCATCTACTAACCCACCTGAACATCTACCACCATCCATTGGTTCCTCTTACTCGGCCACAACTCCTTCCTATTTTCGCCCCTCAGACACCTCTCGCCATCCCATAGTTGTTTGAAGTAAAACTAATTCATTGAAACCAAAAGCTCTTATAACATCTCGTCATTTTCTCCCTCCTGATCCCTCTCACATTCCCGAACCTACAACCTATCACCAAGCCTCCAAATTTCCTGAATGGCACCATGCTATGCAGACAGAATTTTTAGCTCTTATGTGAAATAGGACATGGACATTGGTTCCCCCACCATCTAATTCTAACATTGTTGGTTGTAAATGGATTTACAGGATTAAGAGAAAAGTTGATGGATCAATTGAGCGTTACAAAGGTCGCCTTATAGCTAAAGGTTTTCACCAAGAGGAGGGTGTTGATTACTTTGATACTTTCAGTCCCGTTGTTAAGCCCACAACTATCTGGCTTATCTTATCTTTAGTTGTGACAAATAAGTGGACCATTCGAAAACTTTACATTAACAATGCATTCTTAAATGGTGATCTCTCTGAACAAGTGTTTATGGAGCAACAAAAAGGTTTTGTTGATCCTCATCGGCCGCATTTTGTATGCAAACTAAACAAGGCCTTATATGGCATCAAACAAGCACCACTTGCTTGGTTCAACAAGTTAAAGTTTTTTCTCATCGGCCTTGGCTTCCGCTTTTGTTTATTTGACACTTCCCTTTTTGTGCAGCAAGCTTCTGAGCATACAACATATATTCTTGTTTTATGTGGATGATCTTATTATAACTGGTAGCGATAGTAATTTCATTACTACATTTATTCGCTCTCTTGATCAATAGTTCTCACTCAAAGATCTTGGCTCCTTAAATTATTTTCTTGGTATTGAAGTAACTCCAACATCAAAAGGGATTCTTTTATTTCAAGGCAAGTACATTCGTGACCTACTTCGCCGAACCAACATGGCTGATGCTAAACCAATTTCTAGTCTGGCTGAACCTGGATCTAGACTTACTCTTTCTGGTGATCCCTTTCCTGATGCTCATTTATACCATATTGTTGTTGGTGCCCTTCAATATGTTACCATCAGTAGGCCAGAAATATGTTATGTCGAGGAAGAGGCAAACCCGAAAATAAAGAAGATAAAGAACACCAAATTTTAACGTGGAAAACCCTTCAAATCGAAGGTAAAAACCACGGGATCACAAAGATCCAAAAAGCTCCACTATAACAATAAGAGGGTTACAAAAGTTCTCCAAATTGGCTACACAACAAGTGCCAAACACGGAGCAACAATAGCAACAACTAATCAATTGAAGAAAGAGTATAATCCACAAAAACGAAGCTTCTGTTCGAGGCTCAAAATAAGATACTACAAGCCTCCAAATCCGATATCCACCATTCAAATCCAAGAACAAGATGTTACGAACACTCAGTCAAAATTTCAGCCTAATCCAACGGTTAACGAATCGATAAACGTGATTTGAAGTTGGCTGGTCGAAATATAAATCTGCAGCAAAACAAATATTTTTCTTCTCTCTTCTCTCTTGACGAAAGCTCTCTCAAAAACCACTCTTATATGCTTAAGTCTTTCAAAGATTTGTATTAATGAGCATAGAATAATTCTCCAAGGTTTTCCTATTTATAGATCATGAGTGGTACTTTCTCTTAAAACCAAAACCCACTCAAAATAGGAATAAACCGAATCCAATTCCAAATAGGAATGGAAACCAAAAGAGAATAGGATTAGGCCATTGGGCCTTTGGCTGGACAACATGGGCATGTGCCCAACAAACTCCCTCTCCAGACAAGGGGATAAATGTGTCTTCAAGTAGAGGAACTATTGACAGGCTTCATGCCTGCCAATTTTCTACAAAATTCATGTTTATCTACAACCACTGCCTTTGTCAGCATATCCGAAAGATTTTCATCAGTGTGTATATTTTCAACCTCAAATAATTTCTCTTCCACGACCATTCTTATCCAATGATACTTTCTATTTATATGTTTGGTCTTAGAATGAAAAGTGGAGTGCTTGGTGAGACAGATAGCACTCTGATTATCACAAAATAAGATGTACCTTGGCTGCTCAAAACCAAGATCATTAATAAACTCCTTCATCCATAATAGTTCTTTGGCACATTCTGTGATAGCAATATATTCGGCTTCTGTGGTGGACAGAGCTATGCACTTCTTTAGTCTAGATTGCCAAGAAACAGCTCCCCCTGCAAAAGTGATCAAATAACCGGAAGTGGATCTTGAATTATCAAGATTGCCTCCTAAATCAGAGTCTGTGTAACAAACAAGTTCAGGCTTGCCATTGCCAAAGCACAACTTTAAATCTACAGTACCTTTCAAATACCTTAATATCCATTTTACTGCATCCCAATGTTTTTTTCAGGATTAAAAAGGAATCTACTAATAGTACCAATGACATGTGCAATATCTGGTCTAGTGCAAACCATATCATACATCAAGCTACAAACGACAAAAGAGTAAGGAATACGAGACATATCCTTTTTCTCTTCATCAGTAGATGCACTCTGACTAATACTCAATTTGAAGTGTTTAGCAAGAGGAGTACTAACCACTTTTGCATCTGTCATATTGAATCTCTTGAGTACCTTCTCAATGTATTGCTTTTGGGACAGAAATAACTCATTTCAATCTCTGTGTCGGTGGATTTGAATGCCTAAGATTTTCTTTGTTGGCCCCAAGTCCTTCATCCCAAACGATTTACTCAACTGCTTCTTAAGGACTACAATTCTGGATTTATTCTTGCCAACAATAAGCATGTCGTCCACATAAAGCAATAAATTAATAAAATCATCATCAGAGAACTTCTGGAAGAATACACAGTGGTCTGAAGAAGTTTTCTTGTACCCTTATTCTTCTATGACAGATTCAAACTTCAAATACCATTGCCTTGGATCTTGTTTCAATCCATACAGGCCCTTTTTCAATTTGCAGACATAATTTTCTTTTCCCTTAGTTACAAAGCCCTCAGGTTGCTCCAGATAAATATCCTCATCTAAATCACCATGGAGAAAAGAAGGCTTGACATCCATATGCTCAACCTCTAAATCTAAACTTGCAACTAAGCTTAGAGCCACACGAATAGAAGACATCTTCACAACAGGGGAGAAAATTTCATCAAAGTCAACTCCCTTCTTCTGGCCAAAACCTTTAGCAACTAACCTCGCCTTGTATCTAGGCGCAGAGGTATGGTTATCTTGCTTTATTCTGAATATCCATTTGTTAGATAAAGCTCTCTTACCTTTCGGCAATTTCACTAACTCATATGTGTCATTCTCATGGAGTGACTTCATCTCATCTTCTATCGCTTCGATCCACTAATCTTTTTTTGAGTATCTTGCATGGCTTCATCATAATTCTCAGGTTCTCCCATGTCAGTTAAAAGTACATACTCTTCAGGAGGATAGCGCATGGATTTTTGCTTCTCCCTTGTAGATATTCTAAGAGAGGTTTCAGGAGCATTCGAAGTAGTTACCTGTGCAGGAATTGGTTGCTGATCAACCACAACTTCATCAACTGGAGCATCCATAACATCTACACCATGATGATCATTTTGATCTTGATCACTATCTCCATCATTGTCTTGGGTTCCTTCATGTGCAATAGGTGCCTTAGCAATTGAAACTAGATCAATATCAACTAAGCTCTCATTACTCTGAGAATCTATCTTCTCGACTTTGTCAATATCTTCAATAGTTTGGTCTTCAAAGAATATTGCATCACGACTTCTAATAATTTTATTGTCAACTGGATCATAAAAACGATACCCAAACTCATCTTAACCATAACCAATAAAGATGCACTGTTTAGTTTTGACATCCAGTTTCGATCTCTCATCTTTAGGAACATGCACATAAGCTTTACACCCAAAAACTCTCAGGTGATTATAAGAAACATCTTTGGCAAACCAAACTCTGTCTGGGACATCACCATCCAAAGCAACTACAGGAGACAAATTGATAACATAGGCAACAGTGTTAAGTGCTTCCGCCCAAAATGTATTTGGAAGTTTAACTTCTGAAAGTAAGCATCTAACTCTCTCAACTAGAGTTCTATTCATCCTCTCTGCCAAACCATTCAATTGAGGTGTCTTGGGCGGAGTTTTCTGATGACGAATTCCTTTTTCCTTGCAATAGTTATCATAGGGACCACAATATTCACCACCATTGTCAGTACGAATACATTTTAATTTCTTCCCCGTCTGCCTCTCAACTAAGGCCTGAAATTCCTTAAACACACTAAGTGCTTGATCTTTAGATTTCAAAAGACACAAACAGAGCTTACGAGAATGATCATCAATGAAGGTCACAAAGTAAAGTGCACCACCTTTTGACTTTACTTTAAAGAGACCACACAAATCAGAGTGTACTAGCTCCAATAAATCGGGCTTTCTTGAGGGAGGATGGCTATGAAAGGAAACCCTTTTCTGTTTGCCAGCTAAACAATAGATACACCTTTTCAGCTTTGCTTGTTTCAATCCAGAAAGCAAACTTTTCCTAGGCAAACACGTAATCCCCCTCTCGCTCATATGACTCAGTATTCGGTGCCACAATTCTGATAAAGTATCACTTTCCACCAGATTTATGGAGTCATTAAGAATAGAGCCTTGTGTCACATATAAATGAACCTGTCTTGAACCTCACTTTGATACAACTTGTTAGGACCTAAATAATCAGGTGTCATGCGGAATCTAGCAAAGCAAACCTTTAGCGACGATAAATCATACAACAAAGGAGAAATATACCAAAAGAGACACAAACATTTAACGTGGTTCGGTCAACTGACCTACGTCCACCGCGGAGATGAGCAATCCACTATATAAAAAGAGAGTACAAAATATCTAGAGAACAACCTCACGAAGAGGCAAACACAAGTGACACACTAACACTTGTCCCGTAAAGTTCTCCCCCTAAATACCACTCTCAAGACCCTATGGCTACATTGTGGATGCTACTGAATGAGAATGACGAATCTTTAATTTATAGAACTCCAAACCTTTTCCTACAAGAAAAAGGACTATCCAAGTATTGGAGAATTATAATTTCCTTCTACAAAAAGGAAAACCCAATTAAGGTAATTATATTGTCATTTCCTTCAACAAATAGGAAAACCAAATATGGTAAGAAAATTATGGCAAACACCTAACAATTCTCCCCCTTGGCCGGAATTTTCTGACAAAATAAAATTGATCCACCTTCTTCATATAGCCTTCAACAGGTTGCATCTCCAAATCTCCACCACAAATTTTGTCTCAACGTATGTAGTACACTGGTCAAATTTCTCAGACAAACATTACGATTATCGTCAAATATGTTACGGCTAGAACTGAACCCGCCAAATGAACCTGTCTTGAACCTCGCTCTGATACCACTTGTTAGAACCTAAATAATCAGGTGTCATGCGGAATCTAGCAAAGCAAACCTTGAGCGACGATAAATCATACAACAAAGGAGAAATATACCAAAAGAGACACAAACATTTAACGTGGTTCGGTCAACTGACCTACGTCCACCGCGAAGATGAGCAATCCACTATATAAAAAGAGAGTACAAAATATCGAGAGAACAACCTCACGAAGAGGCAAACACAAGTGACACACTAACACTTGTCCCGTAAAGTTCTCCCCCTAAACACCACTCTCAAGCCCCTATGGCTACATTGTGGATGCTACTGAATGAGAAGGATGGATCTTCAATTTATAGAACTCCAAACTTTTTCCTACAAGAAAAAGGACTAGCCAAGTATTGGAGAATTATAATTTCCTTCTACAAAAAGGAAAACCCAATTAAGGTCATTATATTGTCCTTTCCTTCAACAAATAGAAAAACCAAATATGGTAAGAAAATTATGGCAAACACCTAACAATTCTCCCCCTTGGCCGGAATTTTCTGACAAAATAAACTTGATCCACCTTCTTCATATAGCCTTCAACAGGTTGCATCTCCAAATCTCCACCACAAAGTTTGTCTCAACGTGTGTAGTACACCGGTCAAATTTCTCAGACAAACATTACGATTATCGTCAAATATGTTGCGACTAGAACTGAACCCGCCAAATGAACCTGTCTTGAACCTCGCTCTGATACCACTTGTTAGAACCTAAATAATCAGGTGTCATGCGGAATCTAGCAAAGCAAACCTTGAGCGACGATAAATCATACAACAAAGGAGAAATATACCAAAAGAGACACAAATATTTAACGTGGTTCGGTCAACTGACCTACGTCCACCGCGAAGATGAGCAATCCACTATATAAAAAGAGAGTACAAAATATCGAGAGAACAACCTCACGAAGAGGCAAACACAAGTGACACACTAACACTTGTCCCGTAAAGTTCTCCCCCTAAACACCACTCTCAAACCCCTATGGCTACATTGTGGATGCTACTGAATGAGAAGGATGGATCTTCAATTTATAGAACTCCAAACTTTTTCCTACAAGAAAAAGGACTAGCCAAGTATTGGAGAATTATAATTTCCTTCTACAAAAAGGAAAACCCAATTAAGGTAATTATATTGTCCTTTCCTTCAACAAATAGGAAAACCAAATATGGTAAGAAAATTATGGCAAACACCTAACAATTCTCCCCCTTGGCCGGAATTTTCTGACAAAATAAACTTGATCCACCTTCTTCATATAGCCTTAAACAGGTTGCATCTCCAAATCTCCACCACAAAGTTTGTCTCAACGTGTGTAGCACACTAGTCAAATTTCTCAGACAAAAATTACGATTATCGTCAAATATGTTGCGGCTAGAACTGAACCCGCCAAATGAACCTGTCTTGAACCTCGCTCTGATACCACTTTTTAGGACCTAAATAATCAGGTGTCATGCGGAATCTAGCAAAGCAAACCTTGAGCGACGATAAATCATACAACAAAGGAGAAATATACCAAAAGAGACACAAACATTTAACGTGGTTCGGTCAACTGACCTACGTCCACCGCGGAGATGAGCAATCCACTATATAAAAAGAGAGTACAAAATATCGAGAGAACAACCTCACGAAGAGGCAAACACAAGTGACACGCTAACTCTTGTCCCGTAAAGTTCTCCCCCTAAACACCACTCTCAAGCTCCTATGGCTACATTGTGGATGCTACTGAATGAGAAGGACGGATCTTCAATTTATAGAACTCCAAACCTTTTCCTACAAGAAAAAGGACTAGCCAAGTATTGAAGAATTATAATTTCCTTCTACAAAAGGAAAACCCAATTAAGGTAATTATATTATCCTTTCCTTCAACAAATAGGAAAACCAAATATGGTAAGAAAATTATGGCAAACACCTAACAAAATATCCTACGCAGTCAATCGAGTATGTCAATTTATGCAATCACCTACCAATACTCATTGGTCAGCTGTCAAACGCATACTTTGATATCTAAAAGAATCCATTAATGATGGTCTCTTACTACGACCTATGTCTGATTCTAGCCTTGTGGCTTTCTCGGATGCTGGCTGGATCTCTGACATTGATGATAGTCGCTCCCAACATGGTTTTGCACTATTTTATGGTGGTAACTTGATTAGTTGGTCTTCCCGAAAACAAAAGGCAGTAGCCCGCTCAAGCATTGAAGCCGAGTATCGTGCCTTAGCTTTTGCAACTACTGAATTAATTTGGGTGCAACAACTTATCAGTGAGCTACGTGCTCCTCTCACTTCACCTCCCATAGTTCTTTGTGATAATCTCAGTGTACAGTTTTTATCTCGGAATCCTGTTATCCATTAACGGTCAAAGCATATCCGTCTTGATTATTACTTTGTACATGAGAAGGTTGAAGATCAATCTTTAGTGGTTCGCTATGTTTCATCTCAAAATCAAATAGCAGATATTTTTACTAAAGCTGTTGAAACAACTTGATTCCTCAACCTTCGATCAAGCTCATGGTTCGATCCCGAACATGATCTTGCAGGGAGCTATTAGAGTGTATCATCTGTTTTGAATTCACATTGTAGTCTATCTAGAACTCTATTGTTGTAGCTTATCCACTGTAACAAAAAAGATTACTCTTCCTTTAGAATAGGTATTAGATAAGGATCTCAAATTTTTTTTATTTATATTCAAAGATGTACAGAATCTATATAAACTAAAATAAGAATAGCAGAAGATGCATCTGCTCTTATTTTCCAAACTCTTTCTCATTCTTATTCTTTATAAAGTATATCAAAGAGAGGATATAATTTGGAGGAAAACTTGACTGGTACGATTATTCTACAAAATGAAGGGAATGATCAGTTACTGGATAATGCCACATTATGCTTTTATTTACTGATGAACCACAGTTTTAAGCCGGTCCAATTATACCAAAATCGCTTTAAAATGTTTGTTGTTTTCTTGTTTTTTCCTAGTTCCTTTACGTTCAACAGCTGTAAGAGTATAAAATAACATGAAACGGACATTGAGGCGAAAGGAGACAGCCGGCCTGCAGCTTAACGTGGTAGAGCTTGGACGAAGCAGCGTGGACGTCTCTGCTTGACCTAATTAACCAGGCTGCTGCCTCGCATGCAAGTTCCAAACATCAATTTTCTTACAAAGTTTCATTCTCTGATCCCCCAATTAGGGAATCTAAATAGTGTATAGGTCGAAATTTGGGCGACTACCGTTATCAAGTGTAGCAGGGAGCGAGGTCCCCACGACGCCGCGTCTTAAGATTGTTATGATGGGTGACAACTAACAGTGACTAGAGAATGCACGACGTCTGTGGTCGTGTTAGCATGATAGGAAACAATGGGAATATGTCTTTCGAATATTCCTTGTGTTGTACTTTTTTTAGAGTAAAAAGGGGGATTGTCCCCTATAAAAGGGAAGAGAACACTCTGTAAAAAGGGGGATTCAGGACTTATCACAATTCTGAGAACTATATACGGTTTTTACTTTTAGCTAAGAACATCAATTTGCGAAATCTTTCTACATTCAAAGTTGTCATATTTACGTTTAATCGTTCGGTTTTGAGGTATTAAAAAACATCGGTTGTTCATTCTTTGCATCTTTCAAGCTAGATCTTATCATACTTAGCTGATATTTACTCCTTCAACTTCTTTAAATGATTTAATCATAAAAATTTCAATATCTTCTAGTCAAACAAATAGTGTGATAATTATATACTTTGTAAAATAAAAGAATAAACTCCAGGAGCGATGTAGGTATGAGGTGTGATTGTTATACATAATTAAACAATTTAATAATAATGTCTGATGGGTAAGTCAGGGGCGAAGCTACTTTGGTTGAAGGGTGGTCAACTGACCATCGTTCGCCGAAAAATTATACGACATATAAAGTAAAATATTATTTGTTATTAATTAAAAATAGATTTTGAACACTCTTGCATAGCCCAACAAAGGATGTTCAAATTCGAACTTCGCCACTGGGGTACGTACGTACATGAAAAGAGGAAAGAAAGAAATGAGGATATATAACTGCTAGCGTGGCTTAAGTATTGAAACAGAAAATAACTTGTGGGCTCCAGTGACGAGGAGATGCTTATAACAAAAGGTCACCAATGACGAAAAGGCTGATGGAGCTGGAAATTTGGAATAAGCCCTGTTGCCGACTCATCCTTTTATCCAAAAC
This sequence comes from Nicotiana tabacum, assembly GCF_000715075.1. Taxonomy (NCBI): domain Eukaryota; kingdom Viridiplantae; phylum Streptophyta; class Magnoliopsida; order Solanales; family Solanaceae; genus Nicotiana; species Nicotiana tabacum. The sequence goes on from NC_134091.1 coordinate 277,027, forward strand.
TTTCAACGCTTCATAATCCGTAGACTAAAATAATAAGGGCGCAAAATAAGTCTACTTTAATTGTGGATATATAAATATGATCAGCCTTTCAATTCTAAAGAATAGCAAAGAGTTAGCAGATTCCTCACGGCACTTGTGTCCACTTGTGACCTGTTCATGTAAGATTCCAATCATGTAGTAGCTTGCTGTACCGGAATTAGCGAGAAAGTACCATAGTTGCATTAGAGAATTATATACCGTCGATGTATGGGTCTAAATTAGATAAGAGAAATTCGGCATGCGGAAACATAAGGTCGAGGTCGAACAGGCCGTGATCGGATAGTCATCATTGGTCAAGGTCGGACAGGTCGAGGTAGGACACTCATCAATAAGGTCGAGATCGGGCAGTGATGAAACAACTAGTTTGCTTTGGAATACTCAAAAGGAATATTCTACCCAATATTCCCTCTAAATTTTACATTTTTTTAGAATTTTCTATGGATACCCCCTTATAAATAGGAGGGGAGGACTTCTCAAAAAGGGGACTCTCTCTCGCTCCCTCTCCCTCTCTCTAGAAAATATGTAAACACGCCTCTCTGGAGGATCTGTGATCCCATACCTTCATCGGATCCAAAAAGGGTCCTAAGGTTCTTGCATTTATCTATCATTCGTCTTTATCAAATGAAAGAAGATCCTCTCACTCAAAATTGAGTGAATCTTTTCCTTTATTTACATTTTATTGCCACTTAATGTTACTTAATGCATCTTTCTTTATGCTATTAAATCTGGCCATAATCACGGCCAATATTTATACTCGGCTATATTTTTCTATTCATATTACTCATCTCGGATCTAGAGTTAATTATCTTTAACTAGGATTTACCCCTTCATCTTTAATTAATTTGTTCAAAAAGGTTTTAATATCTTTTGAGTCAAACAATTTGGCGCCGTCTGTGGGGATTTTCTAGTTAAAATTTTAATTTCCTTTAGATCTAAAATTCAATTCCAACTATGGAGCGTCTTCAGGGAAGCCAAACGAATTTGATACACCAAATAGTTTTTGTATTTGGTGCTTGTGAAAATGAGGTACTAAAGAGTATTATATATTAAATATTACGTTAGCCGAGGGTTTGTTGCCTAAATTTCTTGGGCAGTTAGCACACAAGTATCATGAAATGCTGATACTCCTACACATTTAAAGATTGTGATATTTTTTTTAGTTGGGAGTGCATTCGATTAGGCTAAAAATATGCTAGATTTTGTATTTCTTGTATAAAAGAAGTGAGGAACATGGTTCTATCACAGCATACTTCTAATTTGTTGCCATCATACTTTAGACATTGTTAGTTTCCGGGGTGTAAGAACGAGAAAACAAAGACACTTTTATATGACTTCTTGCATTATTAAGGAGACGACAGAATTTTTATAAAGAGAAGCAGATGTTATATATCCTACTAATTCCAAATCTTGAATTCGCTTAGTAAAGATGAAAGATGATTTTCTTCTATATATGAGTGCTTATTTGTGAATGACAACCCAAAATTTACAGTACGACAACAAAAATAATACTATTTGGTGTTGTGGGAAAAGGGCCGTACTTATTAGGGATGGGTTGTCAACAAAGTAACGTACCTACCTTACCCTGATAAGAAACGACTGAGCTTTGAACTTTGATATATAGATAGAGGAATTTAATAAAGAAAGAGAAAAAATTGGGGGCCCACAACATCAAAGAGATAAACAACTAAAGAAACTTTGTTGAGGACCTGATCTGTCATCTGAGGGAGGTTCTTTCTCGCATAGACCTTATCTGACCTACTTGACAAGATAATATTATATCTCCCTAGTATTCGTAATTTGAAATTTATTAAAATGATAGTCCGGTGCACAAGACATTTTATATTTATGCAGGATTTAAGAAAGGGTCGTACTCCAAAGAATGTGGCATAGACAGTCTACTCTAATCTAAATTACCACAGTTGAGAGGACTGAAACTAGCTCTCAAGTATAGAGCACGACGAATCATCCTCCGATATGACTCACAATCCATCGTCAACCAAGTCACGGGGACTTTCCAAATAAAAGAACAAAGGCTACGAAAATATCAGGCAGGAATTCATAAGCTACTGCCCGAGTTTGATGAGTGTCAACTCGACCAGATACCCCGAGCACTAAACATCGAAACAGATGGCCTCACCAAATTGGTAGCGGCTACTGAAAGCATAACCGAAGAAGGGAACGTGATCAAACTGAGGTAACGAATGCTTTTATTTTGTTTTAACTAACTATTTCTCCAAGTGGAATAAAACTAGGGGCAGTCACCCGAGAAACGCATCGTATTCTCCAATGCAAGCAAAATTAAGCAAACTGGGACTCACCCAATAAATGCAAAAGCTAAGCAAAATTGGGACTCCCCCAGGGAACACCCCTATGGCCAAGGGCCTTCGCCAAAGAAGAATAGTTCGACCTTGATCGAACGATGATGGGTTAACATTTCGATAAGTTTGAAATAACACCCTTTAAGGCCAAGGGCCTTCGCTAAAGAAGAAGAGTTCGACCTCGATCGAACAACGACGGGTTAATATTTCGGCAAGTTCGAAACAACACCATTTAAGTCTAAGAAGAAGAGTTCGACCTCGATCGAACGAAGACGGGTTAATATTTTGACAAGTTCGAAATAACACCCTTTAAGGCCAAGAGCTTTCGCCAAAGAGGAAGAGTTCGACCTCGATCGAACGACGACGGGTTAATATTTCGACAAGTTCGAAATAACACCCTTTAAGGCCAATGGCCTTCGCCAAAGAAGAAGAGTTCGACCTCGATCGAACGACGACGGGTTAACATTTCGATAAGTTTAAAATAACACCTTTTAAGGCCAAGAGCCTTCGCAAAGAAGAAGAGTTCGACCTCGATCGAACGACGAGGGTTAATATTTCGACAAGTTCGAAATAACACCCTTTAAGGCCAAAGGCCTTCGCCAAAAAAAGAAGAGTTCGACCTCAATCGAACGACGACGGGTTAACATTTCGATAAATTTGAAATAACACCCTTTAAGTCCAAGGGCCTTCGCCAAAGAAGAAGAGTTCGGCCTTGATCGAATGATGACGGGTTAACATTTCGATAAGTTCGAAATAACACCCTTTAAGGCCAAGGGCCTTTGCCAAAAAAAGAAGAGTTCGACCTCGATCGAACGACGACAGGTTGATATTTCGATAAAAGTTCGAAACCGCACCCTCGGGGCTACGAGCCATCGCCAAAGAGAATTCGAAATTTTCCTAAGGCCAAGTGCCGTCAGAAAATATAAAGGGAAAGAAAGAGCGGGATTCACCATGCGGGAATCTACCTCGCACCAAAATCGTGAAAAGCAAAAACATAGAAAAGTACAAGGCGAATAACAACGAAAAATTCTTCTTTATATAAAGTCATTGCGCAAATAGTCGCAGATTACATACGACCTGGATCGATAGTAAAAAAAAGACAGCTATCTTTTCACTCGACGTCACCATCGCCACCCTCTTCACCACCACCTCCAGGAAATTCTCCTTCGGCATCGGCACCCTCAGCCGCAATCCATACTAGTCGACCTCCCCATCCAAATTTCTCGAACTATGATTAATAAAGTCCGCTCACCGAGCTCGACCAAGAGACAACCTCGATAAGCGGAGGGACTAACTGTATGAGTCAAAATTAGATTAGAGAAATTCGACACGCGGAAACATAAGGCCGAGGTCGGACAAGCCATGGTCGGATAGTCACCAATTGGCCGAGATCGGACAGACCGAGGTCGGACACTTATCAATAAGGCCGAGGTCGGGCAGTGCAGTGATGAAATAACTAGTTTGCTTTGGAATACTCAAAAGGAATATTCTACCAAATATTCCCTCTAAATTGTACTTTTTTTTAGGATTTTCAATGGATACCCCATTATACATAGGAGGAGAGGACTTCCCAAAAAGGGGACTCTCTCTCGCTCCCTCTCCCTCTCTCTAAAAAATATGTAAACACACCTCTCTGGAGGATCTGTGATCTCATACCTTCATCGGATCCAAAAAGGGTCCTAAGGTTCTTGCATTTGTCTATCATTCGTCTTTATCAAATGAAAGAAGATCCGTCTCACTCAAAATTGGGTGAATCTTTTTCTTTATTTACATTTTATTGTCACTTAATGTTATTTAATGCATCTTTCTTTATGCTATTAAATCTGGCCATAATCACGGCCAATATTTATACTCGGCTATATTTTTGTATTCATATTACTCATTTCGGATCTAGAGTTAATTATCTTTAACTAGGATTTACCCCTTCATTATTAATTGATTTGTTTAAAAAGGTTTTAATATCTTTTGAGTCAAACAGTCAAACATTTCTATAATAACATCCTCATATAATAGTCATTCATTATAAAAGTCATATTTTGTCTAGAACCGATATTTATATTATGTTATAATATATATTTTCTATAATAATATTTTATTATAACAACCAAAAATTATTAAAACAAATAAAATTGTTATAAAAAGATTTGACTGTAGTATATTATTATTTTTTTTTGATATTAGGCCTTTTACGGATACATGCGGATGAGGACAAAGCGCCAAGTCCTTGTCCAGACTCGAAATAGTCATACACCACTCCACCTCGGTGCCGTAACGTAACACTGTAAGGTGTGCCCCAAAACTTCTCTTAATTTGACATGAATGCACATATAGTAGGCCCCAGTGTGTTCTACTGTACTACTTTCCCCTAATCCATTTTGCTTTTAAAATCAGTGTCATTTTCACGTTTCACGTACTTGCCTACATATTTAGTTTTGTATCAATTCTTCATTATGGACAACTGTATGACAATGGTTGGATACACATCTCAACAATATAGCAATTTTAGTTTGATGACATCACTCTTTTTCTTTCCCTCTTTCCATTTTACACCACTCGAGCATTCCATCTGTCAGTTGTTACTATTTCTGATGATACAATTATGAACAAAACAATCAGCTGCCGAGCCAGTTACACGGAAAATTTTATTTTGTGTGTCATACAACTTACACTAGTTATATAAGGTATCTTTTTTTTCTCACAATTTTATGGACCCAAAAGTATAGATTATATCCACAAATATGTGAAATAAAAGAAAACCTCACATAACTAATGTCAGTTGTACAATAACATAATAAAACTTTTCCAAGTACACTAATTAACCGAACTCTTTTGTCTTGTAATCTATTCTAAGCTGCGCCATCAACTGTGAAGTGGTCAAACGGTTAAGATCCACGTGCGCAGCCACAGTGAAGCGGCCAGACGGCCTGTTTGCTTTTCCCTTCATGTCAAAGCCGTTTGCTGAAATCTAATTTTAGCCCCAATCATACACGTGTCCCCTTTTTCCTCGCGCGATTCTTCCAGAGAGCTACTCTGAACAACTAGGCCACTGAGGATCTTAAGCTATACTCAGATATTTTTCTAATGAAATGCCATGTTAATAATAACAAGTAACATCCACCAACTTTTAGTGATACCAAGATCCATCATTTCCATGAGGGCAAAGAAGAATTGATCATAAAAATATATAAATATTCTTCTAGCAGGCACAATATATACCAACCTGTAATCTATACATCATTGATTTCTACGTATATCATCTTGTTACTTGTGTTTATCTTCTTTGCTCCTGTTTTCTTACTGCTGCTAGTAAATTAACATAAAAGGATTCATTAAAACATCCTATACATGCATAACAAATAGCGGTATCATACTCCTATACTTTCTCCTAGCTACCTAATTATGCACATGCTTGTATGTATAGTTGAGGTATATATGTGACAGGGCTTATTGTTTTGCTGTGTATTAAAAAGGGGCACGATGAGGGATGCCTTTCCTCCGGCTTGAATTCCTGTGGTTGTAGATAGGCGGCGTATCAGGAGACATATTGTAGATGTGGAATGCTTCTTCATCTCCAGAATTAGAACCAAACGATTTGTCCGTCTCAAGGGGATCGGAATATGCAATATGTCCCTCAATATTCAGATGACGAAACCCAAATACTCTGCGTTGCCTCTTCTTAGGGGTCGATGATTCATCGGATTCAAAGCCTTGATTTGGCTTCACCTTCGCTGTAAATGTCAACTCTTCATCACCTCGCTTTATACCATTCAGCTGCTCCAACCCAAAATCGCATTAAAATTAGTTATTATTAGTAATACTGACACACTCTAGCCCAACAAAATTTATACAGGTGAGCTACGAACGAGACAAGATGAATACATCCCGCCATACTAATTGCCCCACTAGTAAAATATATAATAGGAAGAGAGTAAAATCGTTCTTAATTAACCAAAATGTTTCCATATATAACCAATTTAGAACAAAACTGAATATGGAAATCTTGACCAAGCGTCATCTTGGATGAGCTAGGGAGCATGCTGTAACATTTACACTATTAAGTTTGGGGTCATATGAAACAGGGAAAACAGAAACCATAACTGCTTCCAATTTTCCAGTTTCCAGGTTAATGTCAAATTGAATCAGCTATAACCAAAACTGTCCATATATAAACATCTACGAAATGCAACAGCAAGTATAGAACATCTACGAGACAAAAGATTTTACCTTGCAGCCGAGGGAGCAGAATCTGAATGAGTCAAGTAGGCTGCGGCCACAGATTTCACAAGTATTGGTTACACCTTTTCCTGGTCTGGGCTGCGGCCGCTCATTGAGAAACACAATCTTGGCGCTATTAATAATGTATGTCTGAATGCATGAAATGTCAATGTATCTCTGAATTTCATTCACCCTCACCACATTATGGTAAGACGATCTCCTTATCTACACCAAAAAAAAAAAGCATTAAACATTAATACGGAGTAGTAATTAACTTAACAGCAAAGCATCGGTCAGTAATTACTGACTTGAACAAGGCGATGGTCTTTGTGATTGCCCAAGCAGTAAGAGCAGAGAGCAGTTCCCATGCAGTCCAAGCAATACATATTGCATTCACTCTTATTTGAATCCTCATGAACTGGACAAGTATGGAAGTAGTTAGACTTGAGCAGCGGCTTCAACCATGGCGGTCCAAAATCGTCATTCCTCATTCCAACCACTTCACTCACCTATTGGAAACTCAAACAGAACTTATTAGTACAAATATATGAGTATCAATTTGAGATAAGAGAGAACCCAAATGCACTAGAACAAGCTAAAACTATTCCGTACCAGTACAAATATTGGTTGTAGCAAACCAAAAAAACAAAAGAAATACACAGATTAGAGATACTAGTCACATAAAAAATTTGCATATCCACACTGTTTTCAGTGTGAGCCGTGGCGAAGCGACATGGTCACAAGGGTTCGTCGAAAAATTACAATATGTATATAGGTAAAATATTATATTTTAGAGGTATATAACACATATTGAACACTTTTTGTTAGGAAATTTTTTACGCTTACTTCAAATTTGAATACCTTTGAAAAAATTCCTAGCTTCGCGAGGCTGAAAAATCAAAGTCAATTACCATGATAATTTGATAATAATGTTATAGTTGGTGCCTTGGGGGTAATTGTAGCTTCAATTAGTCAAAGGAAAATTGGTTTGAGGGACGAGAAGCAAAGTTAGATTAATACTTAACTAGTTTCAAGAAGAAGTAAAAAAGAAAGAGAGGAGAGGATTAGGAAACAACCTTGAGCGAGCAAGAGATGGATAAGAGTTGGGCGCAGAGAGCTAAAGGAAGAACAAAAACGTCTCAGCGGTTAATTAAGGGGAAATGAAAGGTAGAGACGGTGGTGACTGGTGAAGGAAGAGGGAAAGACTAGAAGGAAAGCGACTGAAAGACATTTGTAAGGCGGTCACAAATTAGAAATACGCTTATTCTACTATTCCCCCTATTTATTAAGCACCATGTAATAATTCATACTAAAATTAAAAAATGAAAAGGATAATGATCGTCTCATATATAAAAAGAAAGAAAAGGGATAGTGATATCATAGCATTATCCATTGCTTCCCATAATAAATGAACAAACAAATACTAGTATGTTTTATCAAATAAATACTCCCAATTTTTAAGTAGATATAGTCGACGATTACCTTATATTTTCTAAGAATAACATGGTGACAATGAATAGTATATCCTATACTCTTGCAATCCGATAATAAATTAATACTATATAGTTTATTTTTTTTTAGAATAAAATTGATACTGTATATCAACCAAGGTTAAAATGGAGGGAAGCTCAGAAAATCTTTTTTAAACTAAAAGGGAGGTCTCTTTACTTGTAGTCAGTGTAGAGGGGAGGTCAGTGTAGTTAGTCATTTGATTTAAAGTGAATAATTTAGCATTTGTTTTCCCTTCCAACCATATATAAAAGTTGTTTTTAAGGAAATCATTTGCTTTCCTACCCCTACGAACCAAACGATCATTGACAATAATTATCATTCCATTTTTTGTTTTCAATAATTGGGCAGAAGACGTCCAACTAGGTATTTTATTTGGGTGGATCACAACCCGAAATCTTTTGGACTTGCTAAAAAAGCCATCCACGTTGGCATGGGCTTGCTCTCTTTCCATAAACGAGGATCCTACCCCAAGAAAACCAGGATCTTAAATTATCAATTTCGATTTCGAGTCTCGCATGTTTTCTTTTTCTTTTCTTTTTCGTTTGTTTATCAATTACGCAAATAACTTGTAAGGTTAAAGTTTGTCGTGAATGTTCAACAATGGGTTTTATTTTTCCAGCATATGTTTAGATGATGTCTAAGATATTTGTTATCCTAGGAACAATATGTAACGCGATTGTACTATCATGTTGATACTAATGTACTTGGAAACACCATAACGAACAATTTGGTGATTAGTTCAATAAATTTTGTCATACCTAATTATTGTCAGTTAAAATAATATAAAACCGTGACGCCTGTGGGTTTCAATAAGTAACTACAGTTTGATTGGCTTAACTACATAATAAATTGCCAAAAATTTGTGCGTTTAGATTGTTACTTTCACTTACATTACGGCAAATTGATATTAATAGAGTGATGGTGGAGGCAAACATTCGTTCCAGAGAGATAGAGGGGGAAACAGAACATGACTTTGCCATATCATCATCCAGGTCTTCGATGGAAAATAATTATCTGTACCAAATCAAATAATTAATCACAACAATTACAAAATATAATTGGAATGCAAGGCACTTAACCATAATGACACGGCAAAATTATTTGTTTCTCATTAAATTCGTGCAAGTAAGTTTTTTCCTTTTCACGCGGATGATTTGCTAATAAAAAATGTCACGGTTAAGTTCTTTTTAACCTTTGACAAAGAAAAGAAAAGGTTTTTTTAAACCCTGTTAGACCTAACCCAGCACTCATCTCACAGGTCACTATCGTAAAGCTCTTTTTAAGGACATGTTTGGCCATAGATTTTGTCAAAATAAATTTGGATTTTATTTGACAAACACATGTTTGGCCGTACATTTTGGCAAAATTCCAAGTCCCAAATTTGAGCTGGTTATGGGCCAAAATATTTACAAACACTAATAATATAGTACATGTTTTTCCAAAACAAAATTTTGGGAAATATGTTTTGAAAACTGATGTCCAAACACATTTTATCTTCAAACCAAATTTCATCCAAATCAAAATTTTCAAAATAAATTTGGAAATTCATGCCAAACACTAGCTAAATAGTTTCTCTCTCAATAATTCACCCAACTTGCTAAATTTTGGGTGGTTATATACCCGAATCGATCTATTAGGAGAGATATAATTATAATATGATATCTGAAAGCCAGAGCAAGAGAGCATAGTCTTGTCTTAACCAACAGGCTAAAGCTTTATAGGCTTACACTTATTAACCACAAAATTTATGACTTGTGTCATGCAAGGGGATCTCGAAGTGGGGCAAGTTGGTTGCATCATTTTGATTGGAAGGATTAGAGAACTAATTATGCAAAAGGACATGTGCCCCTTCATCATTTGTTGGACCCATATAATTATTTTATTTTATTTTAAGAAATAGTAGATCGCCGACCCATTATCAATCATTACAATCCATTAACATAACAAATGAGCAACTTTTTTATCAATTAAACAATAATGATCTTAATAGTGGTTCCCCAAAAATGAAAGACATAAGAATGATGCATAACGCTACTAGTTTTACATATTCATGTCAAAATATATATTTTCAGTACTGTACTACACAGAATTAATACTCCCTTAACTGCAAACAGACAAAAGGCCAACTGGTGAGAGCTTCTTTACATAGCAGTGGCATTTATTCTTAAAGTAACTTGTTTAAATCCACAAACTGCTACTTAAATGAGTGAAAATAGTCACTACAATAACAATTTAAGTGGCTATATGAGATATCTGGCCAAGTTTAACGAGGAAGAGTTCAATACATAATAGTAATATATAAGAAACAAGAACGCTTACCATTTACGGACAAATCCTGGTGGGGACTTGGCGGCCCCTGATCTCCCTCTTTTCCCAAATCAACCAGTAGATCTAAGTTTCCTTTTTGGCAATTTGTGGATACAAATGATTCCATATTCTAAACCAATCGAGCCAGCGGAAGCAAAACTGTGGTCAGCCTTATGTCCCAAACCCACAAGAGGTGGAGTGTTGCTTTGCTGGCAAGAACCAACTACTGACAACATTGAAGAGTAGGGCACGCTTCAACAGCACTCCAGATGAGACAGACACACTGAAGCCACAAAGAGGAAAAGAAGAGCTCTGCCAATATCTGTTACTCTACTACATACAATACTTTTCACCAATTCAAGGTTGTTCCTTCTGTTCATTGTGGTAAATGTGGTAAAAACCTATACAACAACAACATACCCAGTATTAATCCACTCCGTGTGGTCTGGGTAGGGTAGTGTGTATGCAGACCTTACACCTACCTTGTAGTAAAAACCTATAATCAGATTAAATCATTTAATATTGTATGTGATGTTGAAAGAAAGAAATAATGTACTCCTATGAGTTGGTGGTATGGTCGGGAGCAACATTGATGGTATTGCGCTCAAAATCCTTGATGGTTTGGGCGAGCTTCTTCATGTTGTCATCGTATACATATGGTCGCTTATCGAACCAGGTAATGTTATGCTTAGAAGACAAGGGTACAAACTCGCGACAGAGCTCCTCGTGTACAGTGATGGAGTTGTGATAATGATAGTAGCGGATCTTGGTTTCTGTCTGGTGCAACGTCCCCCCTATTACATTTTCGGACATGTGTACACCTGTTGCATATGCATTCTTTGCCTGAATGGCATACTTCCGATCTCTCCTAATGTTAGTTCTTGAGTCCCTAAACAGTAACTTCTCGAAGCCCCATTGCCTGTAACAACCACTATAAATGAGAAAAGGAAAGAAAAACCAACCCAGGGTTATCAAATGGAGGTTATGTATGAGCACAGAGATGTCTGATTTTTAGTTTCATTGCTGACTTGATGGTCAGTCCTAGGAAGAAGTGTAACTACTTGAACAATGCTATTGACTGCATCCTTTATTTTCTAAATGCAAACACCAAATGCACTGAAGATTAAGGAAAGCTTCAGGTACTTGTACAGTCGTCCATAATGTCAAATGGATGATCAGAAAAACTCAAGGTCCAATAAAACAGGCATTGATGGTACGAAACTAGATCAGCAACTCCTAAATTTGATGACGCCAAAGAAGCACAAAAATGCCTCTTAACTAATAAACGAATAGGTATTAAAAGATCAATAAAGTCTTAGTTCCTGATTAGCTCAAATGCACTTGCTTAGTTGCCCAAGAGAGAAAATTGGAAGCAACTAGTAACAGTAGCAACAGTTACTATGATAACAAGAACAACAATGACTAAAGGCATATAAATGGAAAATAAGCAAACTATTAATCAGCTCAGTGATGAAGTCTACGGAGTAATAAAAGTAGAGAAAGGAGAAGTTGGAACTTGTGGAATATATACCTGGAATAGTCCTGAGAGGAATCGTTGAAGCAGAGCATGCTGGACATGGCATTTTGCTCAATTGTGAACTGAGTATTGTTGGAGAACTCTCTTAGCACGGACTCTAGAGTGTTGCCGTCGGGAAGATAAATGTATTCGTCTACATCAAAGTAGAAGGTCCAATTGGCAGCGTGTCGGTAGCGATGGAGGCAATCATTCACCACCAAAAACTGGTTGTAATAGTACCCGTCGAACTCAGACTGGTCCCTAATGTCCTGAAGCGTGACCCTGCCAGCAAGTACCCACGGCTCCAGCACCGCCCTTACCTCCGGCGACACCCCACCGGCATCATGAAACACGAAATGGGAGCTAGGTCCGAAAAACCAGGCGTGATAGGCCATCCACTCCTTCATCCTTGACGCACTCACATTCCCATACAAGGACGAACCACAATACAAGTACTCGTAGGGATATGGCGGGCTGAACTTGGACTCGTCGTAAGACCCCGGTGCTTCCTCCAATACTGTGATTTTCTCATATCTTTTAGGTGACTCCCCGTAGTAAGCGTAGAGAATGAGCTTCCCTCCCTTATTATCAGCGTTAGGATTCACGGTAAATGTGCAGTTTACAACCACCACAGTGTAGACACGGCCATAGCCCCAGTCGGGGAGGATCTTAATAGCTTTGGCCTTCTTAGAAGCAGAGAAGGAGGCATTGCCATTGCTGTTGGGGATCCACTCGCATTTATACCAAGGGCGGCCAAAGACGTGAAGGGGCTTGGAAGCAAGACCGACGACGGCGAAAGTGGTAGGACCGCCGCGATAGGCGCCCATCTGGACGAAGAGAGAAGCGGCATTGCCGTAGGCAAGGAAGGTTCGTTTGTTAGGGTCGGAAATGGAGAGTTTAGAAGAAGAGGGAGGGGCAGGGGAATTAATGATGGTATCGAAGTAAGGCTGAAGATTCCAGATGAGCATAACAAGGGTGAAGGCGAGCAATGTGGCCATTAAAGGCCTGGTGTCGAAGCAGAAGGACATTTTCCCTGCGGAGAGAGTTGGGTCTTTAGCCATTGAAGCTGAAAACAGAGGAAAGTGAAGGGGAAGAGACAGAAAGACAAGGGTCTTATTGAGTGAGTGTGAGACTGTATTGAGTTGTCGTCTATGCAATCTAACATTTCTGTCCACGCTTTCCTCCTCTTACCACTAGGCACTTGGATCTTTACTTTATTACCGGTTTTGCCATTTCTTTTTCTTGATCTGGAAATATTATACTAGTACGACATAAACGCAGGGCTCGAGTCTGGATAGTACTTATGAAGCTGAAATTAATAGCTCTTCCCTCTTGGACTTGTACTATACTACTTCCTTGAATTCACTTCTTCACCACCTCCTTTTCAATTTTTATCATTACCAGCTCTTAAATACAGTTGTGTTGATTGTAAAGTAATTAGTTTATGTCATTGAATCTATTTTTAGTCATTACTTCAAATAGTTATGTTATCTTCCTCAGGTACTCCCTCAATCGTGTTTGGGTTTTATTATTTACTTTAAGAAAATATAAAAAGGTGCATTTGTGTTCTTACAATGTTATTACTTTCTAAAACAAAATAATATTTTCACTCTACAATGTGTGATAACTTGAACACTAGTATAGAGTATAGTGTTTCAAAAAATTCTGTTGGTAGCATTCTGGAGACTGATGACCTCCCTAAAGTTTAAGTAAGAACATCCGATTCTGATTGATCACAATTTGAATATGTAGATAAACTTATTAAAAGTTAAAAACGAAACATAGAACTTTATTTGAAAAGTTAGGGAGTAAATAGCGCATTTTACGTATCATTACATGGATACTCTTGGATTACACAAACTAGGCTTGACCAAAGACTATAATTCCTTCATAACGGAGGCAAAATTCGTGTTTGCCTAATCCAGGGGAAAAGAGAGAAATTATGGATTGACCCCTAACTCTGATTTAAAACCTTTACATCTATTTAATTATTTTAATGTGATGTTTCCTTGTTAAACTAGTTTGTAAAAACAATTTTATGTTTTCTTCTACTATTATTAATACAATAAAAAGTTAATTAATATTTAGACTTTGTACTAAATTAGTGTAAAGTCAAAACAGATGCACGGACTAGAAAAACATGTGAAAAAGAAAATAGATAAGTTGCACATACAACTAGGGTTGTACAAATGAAACTGACAAACCGCACCAACCCGATAATCCGAGTCAAACCGAGAAAAAAATCGACTATGGTTTGGTTTGATTTGGTTTGTGTTTACCCTCAAAATCGGATAACAATTGAATTTGTAAGTGGGTTTAAGAATACGTGATTTAACTTGGTACAAAACGACAAATTAGAGTGCAATTGGAATAAGTAATGGAAAAGTAAATGCTAACCACATAAGTTGAACAATCTTAGCTCTGGAAGGTTAGCCACCCTCGAGCCAAAAGTGCTTTGATTGATAACATAAGAGAACAACAAGAGAATAATAGAACTTAAAGAGAATAATAATATATTGTTTTGGGATGCATGTTACAATGTGTTGAATGAATTATCAGATACCCTTTTTATAGTAGAGTAGTCCCACTCTAGGTACATTTCCATAAAAGGTAAAAATCACTTGATTCGCTGATTGCCGGTTACTTACTGATACGTGCCGAGATTCCCGCCGCAATATCCGATTGGTCGCGGATATTTTGGTCTTCTGTTAGTTAACTCAACAATGTTTCTCTGAGCTCGTTCGAGGCTAAGGTTGACAACGGACTCACTGCTCCTCGAAGGTAGGCATTCCGACATCGGGTTCTAGATCGGTGGGACTCGAGATTGATCTTCACTTGGTTGCCACGTTCCAAGCCTAATCTACCAAGTTGTAGGCGAGCTCGATTTCGACCGTATACAGATAGTCCCCTCGTATTTCGGAGAGTAGATAACGAGAAACGACATGAACTTCCGATCCTAACTTCGATATTTTGTGACAGAAACGACAAAACAGTCGAAACATCTCGTTAGTCACGTCTTAATGGCATTAAATGCCCGTCAGTTGCCGGTCGGCCACTCCCAGATGTGAACAGTCGCTGAGAAACTATAAATACCCCCTTTATTAGTTCATTCAAACTTTACTTTCAAACCTTCTGACCTCGTACCTTAGAAATTTCAACACTTCCAAGCATTGATTTTTTGGTTACTCTGAAATCCTTTTATAAGAACTTTTGCTGTGTCTTATCCCAAACCATGAAGCATACTCTTTTAACTCCCTTTTTTCCCTTCTTTTTTCAAAGAAATGGCGAAGAAACTCCCTCTTCCTCGCGGCCGCCTACCGAGGAAACCGTCTCGCGCACTGTTGTCGAGGAACCGTCACCGGAGCCTCCTCTGAAAATGTTTATTCCCGGGGGGTACCCGGTCAATGCCGATTTCAAGGTTGAAAAGCCTTCTTCCGTACCAGGCCGATGTGAGGCGGTCTCGAGGTACATCTGCTCGATCATCGAGGATGTTCTTGTTGAAGTCAAAAAGGATTGCAACTGGGCTGACAAACATGTGGTGGTTCCTGAACCTGACGAAGCCATCACCACCCACGTTGAGGAATTTTTAAGTTTTTACACGTATCCCTTCACGTTGGATCCCTTGAACCCGGTCATCATCGATTTCTACAAGAGATATGAGGTAACCCTCGGTTAGATTCACCCTTCTTTCTGGAGGATCGTAATTCTTCTCCGTTTCTTTGTGAGCAAGATTGAGGGGTGCCCTTTCACGATTGACCACCTTATGCGTTTATACAGTCCCCGACTCTACCGGGAGGACTGATCAAGCTTACCCGTCGGGCTAGTAAAGTTGCGTTCTCGAGTATCGATGAAGATAGGGATCGAGGATGGCTAGGCCGTTTCATCCGAGTGAGGACCTCTGACTTGATCCCGGCCGAGCACATGTCGTTCCCTAGGAAGTGGAACATGAAACGTAAGTATATAATTTTGTTTTCAAGGTTTTATTTATCGTTTTTTTCCTTCCTTCTTATCGATGTTCTATGACGGTGCAGCTGTTGCCCGGATCCCAAACGCGGTTCCCCAACTCAAGGAGTGGGTCTAGGGCATTGTATCGCAAAGGCCTTATTCCGAGCGCTTGTGGCACGAGCTTTCAAAGGGCCGATGGGAGGCCCGTTCGCATGGTGAAATCTCTTTCATAAGTGATATTTGGTTTCCTTTTTGCATGATTTCTTACTTGTTTTATTTAAATTATGCCTCTTTGCATAATTTAAATTTCTTTTTAAATTATGTTTGTCTTCATTATGGCTTAGTAATAATATTTATTTTATGCGATTTTATTATCTTTATTGTTGAATACTTTAGTACAATGCCATGACTCATCTCATATTTATGTCATTTTATTGAAAACCACCTTATATAGTTCTGGCTTACTAGGATTAAAGAAATATTTGGAGCACAAATTTTACGTTTTGTGCTATGAAGACTTTATGAAAAAACAATCGAAAAAACGAGAAAAACTGAGATTAAAAAACCCGACTTTTATTGGTTTGATTTGGTAATTAGATTTAATAACCCAATACAATTGGTTTGGTTTGGTAATTAGAAAATTTGAACCAACCCGACCCATGTACACTCCTACATACAACAACTTATTTTTTTTGTGGTGAGGAGTTTGGGGGAGGGAACTGGTTTGACATTAAGAGCTTGTTTGGAAAGCCACCTAGGAATTGGATTTGGGTGTATTTGGATGTAATTACACAATTTGGCATATTTGTCTCGCTAAGTAATTACTTGGTCAGCATGTAATTGAGTATAATTGGAGAGGTGTAATTACACTCTCCAATTCTCAAGGGGAGGTGAGAATTGGTAGTAATTATACCATGTAATTACAAGGTTACTTTTTAATTTCTTTCTTTTTTGTTTCTATTTTAATTTATTTCCTTTATAACTTTTTATTTCCATTATTTTAATTTTTTAATGTTATTTTACTTTTTAATTTCCTTTTAAATTTTAAAATATATTTTTCTTTGTACATTATTTATCTTTTATTTCTCTACCTTACTTCTTGTGATTTCATGTAATTGCTCGTATATTTTAATTTTTATTTATTTTATTTTCTTTATTTAGTGCAACTTCATTGTTATTCTAGTGTTTTGAAATTATACCTCCTAATATTAAAAATAATGAGTCATTAACAAACTTGACATTTAATGAGCGATGTCATAAATTAGAATTTCATTATTGAATGAGGTTATAAACTTATTATGTTTCCTACTCTTAAGTTGTGTTGGAACTTATTTTTATTATGTTGAAATTTGAAATATGTTAAACAATATTTTTTTTTTGGATTTTGAAATTATGTTATATTTATGGTTCTAATTTACTTGTTTTAGTAGTATTTGTTTTTCATCTCGTAGTAGTATTGGCTTGTTATTTCATATTGCATGTTGTTCGATCTTTTTAGTTAGAATTGATAAGTTAACTTTGTCAAACATTTGAATAATGTTATAACATTATATTATTTTATCAAACATGCATTCCAGATGTTCTTACAAAACGTATGTTTTTAGTTTTTATAATTAATTCTATTAAATATTATTAATTTGAAATATATATATCAATTATTTTTACAATATTAGTTATAAATATATGATTACTAATTAATGTATATTCAAGTTCGTTATATTCAAGTTTATAATTAATTAATGCATCTTAAATACCAAATCTAATATCATTTATAAGCATATATTTATGATATTAACTTTTAAGTTTTGATAATTACTTCATTTAAAATTTAATCTAATTGAGTAATTACACTGTGCAACCAAACAGTACGCTTGTAATTACACTGTAATTACGTTATGACAAACAAACATGTCAGCGTAATTACTATATTGTGTAATTACTAGGCTGTGTAATTACCACCTAGTAATTACATCAATTCCAATTATAGGGTGGCTTTCCAAACATATCCTAAAGAGAGAGTGATCGACCGTTTTGGCCCTTGGGCATTCACATATTTGGGAACCATATGGCACTAATACGTAACCAAAGTGGGAATGAGAGATGACAATCAACAATGGAAGAAAGAGGGATAAAGTGCGAATAATACAACTTTGAAAAGATTAATATTGAAATTCCTGATCCTTACAGTAACATTATGCAGATATATTGGAAGTACATACGACATAATTAAATGCCATATATTATCTTCAAATCAAGTAACTAAAAGGGAAAATAAAGAAAAAGATATATGCTGTTAGTTTGTAATTGGTGTGTATATATGTATGAGAAAGTAGCAATATTTCCGGAATGGAATTAGCAGCAATAATTGGGTATCATAGGGAACACAAAGTCCAACCAATTACAGTAAATTATTAATCATGCAGAAATTAATAGATTCGACAACAGAGAAAGGTTCTGCTCAAATTCTACCATATACGGTAGTAGTGTTTAGCTTTTGTGCAAATTGGAATGGGGGTAAAGATCTTGATCTTTAATCCACAATCTACACGAAGCCCCCTTAGTGAACGTGGCCAACTCTTTTAAGCAATACCCCCAAAGAAAATTAAGAAGGCAGCTTTGTTAACATTTTCCACACCTTTACTTTATACCAGAATAAGTATCTTCCCAGAAAGTGATTTTGATTCGTGCCATGGCTCTTGTTGTCTACTGGTGTAGTAAGAAAGACAGAAAAAGGGAAAAAAGGACAGGCTTGATTGAAAAATATTGCTCCTGTTGTTGCAGAGAATAAAAGGGACTAGGTAGAGGGGCCTCATTTTCCCTCAAAATTCAAACTTGTCCACTACCAAAGAAATCCTTAAAAGCTAATCTTTGACTACCAAATGTAATTGCTTCATTTTGGTTTCACCTGATAAATCAATCCTTATGCCTCAATTCCAAATTAGTTGTATCAACTTATGATTCATCTATATCTATTCATTCAAATGATTCGTCGTAATTAGATTATTTTTAATTTGTCAATCAACCTACTGTATCCACGACTAATTTAACTTGATACGCCAAGAGAAATTCTCGTAAAAATAGCACGGGCTAGTCAGTTTTCGGACTGGTAATTGAAAAATAGTCAGCGTTTGCAAAGTCATTAAAAATAGCCATTATTTTGCTGCAACACGAAAAGTTCCTACATAATATACTAGAGATTGGAGCACCTCTGTATGAACATTATGTTGGACCAGTATATTATGCTGGAACTCCAGTATATTATACTGGAAGTTCACATGTAAAAAATTCAAACTTCAGTATATTATGCTGGAATATTTTCCGGATTTTGAACAGTGTTTTCGTTCAGACTTATCTTTACATGAAAAATGGGTAAATTTCGATTACTTTTTGAAACTGTGACTATTTTTTAATTACCACTTGTAAATCTGGCTATTTTGAATTTCGTACAAAATTCTCTGCCAGCATCCGACCAAGCATAAATATGAGCTAGCTCACACTCAACTCATTAAGGTTCTTCAGAATTTCGCTTTTGGAACCAAACAAAAACATGATGAAGAACACCAACATAAAGCCCCTAAGGAGATCAGGGACATCTCTAGTAGCAATGAAAAGATTCAATAATACCTCTTCGTTCTCGTTGACACAAGCTCCACTCTCAGCTGCCTCTGCTCATTCCTCGGCTGCAAAGACCAAGGGTGGTAACCAGCCATCTCCCACTCCAACCTACATAGAGTTCCCAACATCGCCCCAGCCACCTGATGATCACGACGGGGTTCATGCTCATCACAATGGAACCATTGTTCATCATACTCACTCAAAGCACCCACTTGCTGAGATTACTCTCTCGGAACTATTTACTTGCTCCGGTTGCAAGGAGTTTGGCGCTGGCCGTAGGTATGCATGCCAAGATTGTGATTTTCAGCTTCATCACTTTTGTGCCTTATCTCCACCCTCTCTTAAGGCTCATCCTTTCCATGGCCAACACCAACTCGTCTTCCATGCTAAACCTAAACAAGGTACACATGTTTCCTGAACAAAATGGTACATTTTTTGTTAAGATATATGCTTCTACAAACTTAAATGCCTCTATATTCTTTGGTATACTTTTCTCATCCCCAGAATTCCATATCTTCTTTTCCTAAACAAATCAGTTAAAGCTGGAATAACGTGGCCAAGGTGTGATGTCTGCGGCAAATCCACCAAAGGATTCACATTCAGATGCAGAATCAACTCCTGCAATTTCCAAATGCATCCCTGTTGTGCCATGCTTTCCACCGAGGTTAAACTTCCCATTCACCCACACCCACTTAAAGTCGTACCACCAGGAAATGCTTTATCAGGTGGGGCTGGAGGTGGTAATGTTCAATCAGGAATGGTGTGCGGTGCGTGCAAGAAGAAAAGATCATCAGGTCGAGTGTATAGCTGCACAGTTTGTGACTACCATCTTCATGCATTGTGTGCTAAATCCATGATCAACGGCCTCCAAGAATATGGAATCAAGCCTCCTGAAAAGCCCAATGTGCTTGGGACTGCTGCTCGTCTTGCTTCTCAGGTTGTTATTGAATTTATTGGAGGTCTTATTGAAGGATTAGGAGAAGGGGTCGGAGAAGCTCTGGTTCAGAACATCGGGAGAGGAAGGAGAAGCACTAGCAGAAGAAGGATTGCATGAAGGATCGCGTAGGGAGCCCCCTTATCTCCCAACTAATATTTCCAAACCCCTTTCTCCCTTTTCCCTTTCCCATTTTCTTTCAGACTCTCAAGAAAGTGGGAAAAATGCAAATTAAAAATTCCTTAATATTCTTCTTAAAGGACTTGAAAAAATAATTCATTAAATTGTTTAGTAAGTTAGCTTATTGTAACTTTCAAGTGATACATAATGAGCAAATTTCTACATATTACAAAAAGGATGCGTGCCACATAACATGTAAAAGAAGTATATTTTCTTCCCTATCATTTACATCGCATCATAAATACAAGCTATATGGTTAATTCCAGCACTTGAGTTTTTTCTACATTCCCATTACAAACAAGATCATATAAGGTTAATTGCGCTGGATATGGACAACCTCGAATACTCTTCTGGGTGCAAAATGTTTTCCCCTTTTCAACATACGATGTCATTTTTAGAAGAGAGTTTAGATAAACTAGGGAGCTCATGTATAACAGCGTCACAATACAAATAAGACAACAATTATAGCTGGAGGGTATAGGATTAACCCCCACTGTCACAACTTGGGTAAGTGAACTTTCTACAGAGAATTTAGAAGAGAGAGCAAGTTATTATGAAATGGATCTGAAATATGCTCCAGAAGATTTTGCACAGGGCCTTTACCTGTAAGAGCCGCTTGGACATAAAAGCCTAACCAGGCAACCATAGCAAGGCGGCCATTTTTTATTTCTTTCACCTTTAGCTCTTCAAAAGCCATTGGATCTTCAGAGAGATTCAGTGGATCAAAAAGAACACCTCCAGGATAATTGATATCACCAGGCAGGTAAATCCCTAGGGGTTCCAAAGCCTCAATCCCACAATACCTTGCGTATTCTGGTCCAACCTATGCGCGCAAAAGTATGACAAGAACAGCCAATTACAAGGCAAGAAGAAAGTCAAGTCACATTCCTCATTAATAATGTGAAAAAAAGCCACTTCCCAAGTCCAGTTCCTACAGATCTGTGGTTTCTTTTGAGTAGAAATTGCCAACTATCGACTATAAAAATTTATTATCCTTTAAAGTCTTCCCTACACATGGGATTATCTCCATGGAAATTGTTTCAACGTGTTCATCAGCTATGGCAAACAGGCAAGTATCCAATATGTCATCAGACACTAGGAGTCTAGGATTTTAAGGGAAATAAGTAGCAAATTGTTCCTTGATTGCAAAAACAGAGAAATATTCAATTGGAACTTAAGATCAACATTTCTCCTTTATCTCAACGCACCATCAAAAGTTCTCAACAGAATATTCACTCTCTCAACCAGCTGCAATGGTCGAGACCGGCACAATTAAATTATCATGACAAATATGGCAGAAGAAAGCAGCGATTCATTAATCATTTTAACCAATCAAGTATCAGCTATATGAATGAAATTTGAACACAAATCTATGTTGTACTTCACTTTCTAGAAAGAGCTTGACCTATGGGGTTGCTATCTTAATCTTGAAAAATAGTAACATGAGCCAAAGCCCAAAAGCTCATATTACCTTCGGCTCATAGATTCACTGTACTCTCAATCATCTCCTTGACAGCAAAATCCCTACCTTTTAACACATTGAGTGCATTGCAAAACAGACTGCACCTTTGACAAGAAGAATTAAGATAACCAGAAAACCGTTTTTGCACACAAACTTTCATACACAAAGCTTAGTCTAGCAATGTGAAGCAGGATCTTCGAGGTAATCTGAAACACTAGAGATCCAAACCAATATTAACCAAGGGCCAAAAGAAGGATAAAAGGAGCCAAGGGATTACAGCAAAATTAAAATAAATGAACCTAGACAACCAGAAAATAGATACTACATCCGTTCCAGTTTATGAGAACCTATTTCCTTTTTGGTCCGTTCCAAAAAGAATGACTCTTTTCTAAATTCGGAAACAATTTAGCTTAAATTTTCAATTCTACCCTTAATGAGAAGCTTTTATAATCACACAAATACTCTGGACCCCTTTTTGACTTGTTTAGGATCACAAATTTCAAAAGTCTTCATTTTTTCTTAAACTCCGTGCCCAGTCAAACAAGTTCACATAAATTGGAACAAAGGGAGTATGAAAAGAAAATAAGACTCCATTGATACCCCTTTCCAGATAAAAGTCTATAAACTTCAACTATCAGAGATATGGAAAGGTTCAACCACCAGAAACCACCAATTATTGCATTGAGGTCGATCTCTATCATTCTTCCTCAGCTATTGTTAAATCACATCTTGTGTCGTATATGCCTTGGTAGACAAAATTGCGCAAAGTTTCATGTGGATAAAGACTTTGGATGGAGTTGTGCACACAATTAATTACTCTTACTCTTTGTGTCCCAATTCCAAGTGCCTTTCTTTTACTAGAGAAGGCACTTGAGGTCAGAAGTAACGTTTTTACTGTATATAATTTGAAGTAGACCTTAAAAAAGTTGATTTAAAGTTAACCCTTAGAATAGTTTAACTGATTTAGTTTAAAAGCAAATCCCATATTACATTTTAAATAAATAAGGTGTTGAAAAGGCATTGTAGGGAGTCGACCTTGAGAAGAGGAAACATTTTTTGAACAATCGAAACAAAAATTAGGAAAATTACCTTAGACTGGAGTATTATGCGTGTTAAACAATTTTTATGAATCAACGGAATTATCTAAACCGAACTTCTATTCCTGGCAGGGAGTTGCGGTGCAGTAAATTGAGAACGGCACTAAGGTAAAAGCATTAGGTATCAAGATTGTTACTAGAAAGATACACACAGAGCAAGTGTTTATACTCACCATCAAAAGGGCTTGGCAAATGGCTATGACAATGACTCCTTGACTTCCAGCTAAATGGAGTCCAGGGATCCCTAGGTAGTCAAGTGTATCTCCCTGGAAAAAGATAGGGAGCAATAAATAAGAGAAAAGGCACATGCCATAAGTTCTGGATACTGAATTCATCAGGTCATTAGGGGTTCAACAATCCAATGGATATTTGATAAGAATAGTGAGCAATCATTATCATAAAAAGAATAAGTAACTATAAGCCCCCAGCAGAAGAAAGATGGTTTATCCTTTCAGCAGTCAAAATAAAAAGAGCATGATAAGTAGCGCAAGTGGACCCAAACTTGTAAAGAGAACTTTGGCTTGGACCATTTGAGTACATCAAAACTAAAAGAAACATTAGAAGTTCTGGGAAAAAAGACAAGTAAAGAGTCTAACAACTATTTGATTGCTAAACATTGTGTTATATATTTATAAATGCTAGAACTATACTTTGCATCACATTTACGCAAATTGTCAGCGAACGGTAGGAGAAAGGGTGATCGTCTGATCCTTAATTTAGCAGGGCAAATATCAATCATGAGAGAATCTGGAACTCTTAATATAAATAGCTAATGGCAGCATCAGCTGTTAACAAGGAAGTAGAGCAACAGCAGATGCACAAAAAATACCAACCTTAAGCTTTGAATAGCCCACACGCCACCAAACAGGTTCGACAAACTGAAAGAGTCCTGTCAGGTTTAACAGTTCTGGAATCAAAGCACCAAGAGCAGCCAGCATAGCCCACCGGGCGTGCAGTATTTCGTAACTGTGAAGCAACCATGACAACTGAAATAAGTTCCAAGAGAAATTTAACAGAGCTTCTCCATGGTTTCTGAACAAGAATAGTTTGTGTGAATGTGTGTTTATTGATATTTCGAGAACACCAAAAGGTTATACATTGAGAACTCTGCTAAACAACCACGCTGGAAGATTTTCAATCTCTCATCCCAAACACGTATGGCAGTAGAGCAACGTTCATGCCTATGCAAGTATGCATGGCCCTAAACCCTCATCAGGTACAAATTTTGCAACTCTTTTGCCCCTTCCCCTCAAATAACAATATCTAACATGTTTTGGCTACAATTTTTTCTCAAGAAACATGTCTACTTTGTTTCCGACTAAAAGAGGGTAGGGAATTTTACAAATCACCTAATCGCTAACTATCATGGTTATTTCTTAATAGCTTATTGAAAGTAGTGGCAATGTGCATTATTTAATGGGAAGCTAAGCGTAAAAGGTCAAAAATCAATTTATGAAATATGCTGCTGCTCTTGTTGATGAATATCATCAGTATCTACTCGGAACAAAAGTAATTCCTAACCAACTAATAGAAGCAAAAGGATAATTTTATACTTAAAGTACTTCTGGAGGGCCACGGGATCCTTGCTCAACCCCCAGATGTCAAATGCATAGTCCCCCGGTAGCTCCCCGGTAAGATAAGTAGGGTAGTCATAAGAAATTGGACCAAGCCAGCGGGGGCGATCTTCTCCATACCAGATACTGCAAAGTAGAGATAATAGATTTACAGGTTAGTGAATTCCTTGCAGTTGTAAAAACAAAGTGGAAATGTATCTACTATAGGCAGACAAAAAATTCTAAGCACGGAGATTTATACAGCTTAATCTAACAAAAGTTTGGCTATCATAGTCCTGAAATGTACACGGCTGAATGCAGTAAATGTACTAGTATTACATTTAAGAAAGTCTGCATCTTCCTTTTCATGGTTTCTCCACCATATTGTACATTTGTACTACGCTTTTAATACAGTTGATAATTCACTTCCAGCAGGAAATAACTCTTGGCAAAATAAATACATACAGTAAAATGGAAGAGAGCAGAAAACAAAGGGGCATGGCTTACCACGACATAGGGATAGGATGATTACCTATCGTTTCTCGCCATTTGTGCGAGTGCCTGGAACTTTGCGGAATTCTCTACGGCTACCTTCTTTTTCTCTTCCAAGCGTTTACGGAGTGTTTCGCCGAAGGTACTGTTGGCAATAGCTTTGACGGCGGTGAATGGAATCGCTGAGAATACCAAAACGCCGGCGAGCTTCAATTCAATAAAACGGGTTAGTTATTTGCAACCAGAAGAAGCAAAAAACAACAAAACACACAGACCTCTTGCCATGAAGCTTTGTGGCGCGAAAAGGGATTGAGTATACTTCGACTGGGAGAAAACTTTGGGAGGGTTATGAAAGTGGAGGATGAAGGATGGGGAAGCTGGAGCAGAGTCATGGCTTCTACCCTTTGCTCTTCATCCCTTCAGATTCATTACGTTTACTTTTGTGTGCGTGCGCCCAATGAGATCCTGACGTGGTTCCTTCCGACCCTCAAAAACCCAAAAGTAGACTGTTTTTTGCAAATAAGTAGTAATTATTGTTCAATATGACAAGATTAACGCCGACTAGCGTGAATATTCCTTTCACAACGAAAGGAAGAAATTGATAGTTGTATTATGTATTTATATTGCATAATCACACTTAATATAATGTCATGCATAATATTATTAAGGTCATTTTCCTTCTATAAATAGTAAATATTTTGTTCATTTGTAAAACATGTATCATTTGAATCTTCTTTTTCTTTTATATTATTTCACTTATATTTTTAGAGTAAAATAAAGTTTGAGTTGATTGTGTCCAAAGACTAGGCAAAAATCAAATTTTGCTGAACCTCGTTAATTTCTGGTGTTCTTTTTATTATTGTTTCACTTACTATTTATTAGCTACCTTAAGATATAATAGTTGTGATTTAATCTGTAACGACCCGGGCGGTCATTTCGAGTATTACAACCTCGTCTTCCCATTTACTGCTCAAGTTATGTTTTTCAGTTGTTTTATGAATTACCGGGTTAATTGGTTCGGGTCTGGTGAGGTTTTGGAATGATTTGGAACATTTAGTTCTAAGCTTTAAAACTTAAGTTGAAAAGGTTTTGTGGTGCCGAGATAGATTAATTAGTACAAAGATCTCGCCGCGGCTCGGACTTTTGGGGTTGAAAATGCACTAAAGAGTAAAGGAATTTTTTTGCCGGAAAAAAGTCATTTCTGCGGCCCACTATGCGTTCGCATAATCACTCTGCGGACCGCATAATGGCCGCAGAGTGAATCAGGAGTGGGGCAAGTGTGGAGGAAAGTTTGCGGCGCATTATGCAACCGTATATCAGTTCTGCGGTGCATTATGCGACCGCAAAATATGTGCGCGGATCGCATAACGACCGCAGACTGAGGCAGCCTTGCCCAGTTCCGGAGGCCACATTTCGCGGCCATTTCGCGAGCCGCAGAAGTGTTATGCGACCGCACAGTGTGTTTCGGGGCTTTATTTTTCTGGTTTTATAAACCCGACCCCATTCTTATAAAACACTATTTGAGTTATTTTGAAGGGTTTCATCTTATATTTTAGAGAGAGATGATAGCATTTTAGAGAGAGAAAGTGAAGACTTAGACATTTATCCATCAATTCATGTTCAAGGTTTGAAGATTTCACAAGGATCTTGCTAGAGCTTCAAAGAGGTAAGAATTTCTTTTTTCAATTCTTCAATTTCGGATTTGGGGTAAATGATGGGTGATTAAGAGTATGATTCTTGGGTGTGATAGTATTATTTATACATATACATACCAATAAGGTTTGTGGAAAGATTGTTGAGTTCAAATGGGTAAAAATTGAGTTGAAAATGGTAGAAATCTTCAAAGATTTAACTTAAGATTTGAGGGTCGAGTTGATGTCAGAATTTGATGAAATTTATATGGTTGAACTCGCGGTTGGATAGGCGTTCATATTTTGTAACTTTTGTCGGGTTCCGAGACGTGGGCCCCACGACCGATTTTTAATTTATTTTTGATTTTTTATTGAAAAATTAGTATTTTCTTATCGAATTAATTCCAATAATTTGTATTGGCTGAATAAAATTTATTGTGGCTAGATACGAGACTTTCGGAGACCAATTCACGAGGCAAGGGCATAGCAGAGTGAGAAATTACACGGTTTGAGGTAAGTAACACTTCTAAACTTAGTTCTGAGGGTATGAATCCTTGAATTACATATTATATGAATTGTTTGGAGATGACGCACACGCTAGGTGACGGGCGTGTGAGAATGCATCATAGGAATTGTGACTTAATTAATTTCGTGGAGTTGCATGCTTAAATAAATGTCATTATCCGCACATCCTCCACGTGTTAGAAAAATTGAACTGAGACTCATGTTAAATAACATGATTTGGCTACGCGCCGATATATTTTGGGACTCACATGGGTCGTATTGTTGTTGAACTATTTGTTTAAATTTACAATGTTGTACTTAGTCACATCTATCACTTGCATATCATATCTGAGTCTCTCTTGTCATTTATTGATACTTCATATCATCATGCCATGTTGACTTTTCATGTCATTGAGAGCCCGAGAGACTTGAGATTCTGAATGATAGTTATATTTATTTATTTATGCCTGAATCTGGCTATTATAGCGCTTGGGCTGAAGTAGCCCATCCGGAGTCTGCACCCCCGCAGTGAGCGTAGTTGATATATATATATATATATATATATATATATATATATATATATATATATATATAGCCCATCCGGAGTCTGCACCCCCGCAGTGAGCGTAGTTTAGCCCATCCGGAGTCTGCACCCCCGCAGTGAGCGTAGTTGATATATATATATATATAAGCAGTTATATTGAGGGATGGATTTTCCCTGGGCATATATCTTGCCCGAAGTATTTATATTGAGGGATGAATTTTCCTTGGACATGAATCTTGTCCGAATAATTGATATTCGAGGATGGATCCTCCCATGGGCTGGATTGGCCTTATATAGTACTGAGAGACTGACTGTTAGTTGATGGATATACATATATATATTTGGGATAGATCTTCCTTGGGCTGGATTGGCCATATACAATACTGAGTAATTGAGTATTTTTAGATCGGGAGTACATAGAGTTTTCACTAAGGTGCATCACATACAGTATGTACATTGACATGTAGATACATAAATATCATATTCCTCACATTATTCAGAATTGATCTATTTTATTTGTACTGAGAGTAACTGTTGAATATGAAAGCATGCCTACATTTCTGTATTGTTATTTTCATACTAGACTATACTTGTTGAGGCTGTCACTACTTTCAGCCCAAAGGTTAGTCTTGTTACTTATTGAGTTGGTTGTACGCATACTACACTTTGCACCTCGTGTGCAGATCCAGGTGCTCCCGAATACGGCGGTTGCTAGATTTTAGAATTTATTCTATGGAGATTATCAAGGTAGTTGTTTAGCATCCGCATACTTTGACTCCCTTCCTTTTTTTGTTGTTATTGTACTGTTTTATATTTGCAGACAGTGATTTTATCAGTCAGATCTTGTACTCATTTAGTTGCTCATGTATTTAGTGACACCGGATTTTGGGAGTGTTTATATATGTATTTGTGAGATTTCTTCCGCTGAATCTAACTATTATGTTTTTAAACTTAAAAGATATGGTGGTTTATTGAGATTGTCGGCTTGCCTAGTATTGAGATAGGCGCCATCACGACAGATGAGATTTTGGGACGTGATATAATCACTCTCTATATATTCGGCTAACACAATAATTGATATCAGAGCCAAGGTTCTATCTTAGTATGCTTTGTGGTTGCAGTATATTCTGAACTTCGATATCAGAAAAGAATTACTTTTGTGTTATGTACTGTCAGCAAATAAATAATATCTGTAGCAAAAATAGGAGATAATAAAAATAAAGAGTCTACATTGGGTGTCAGTAATACGTCGTTGGCATTTTCGCTTATGACAAGAATTATGTCAAATGCGAAATTTGCAGTTGAAATTTTTGATGGGTCAGGACATTTCGGGATGTGGCAAACTGAGGTTCTTGATGTCATTTTTCAACAAGGGCTAGATATTGCCATAGAAGAAAAGAAACCAGACAATATCGGAGAAGGAGATTGGAAGATTATCACCCGCATTACTTGTGGTACCATTCGATCTTATCTCGTAAGAGAACAGAAGTATCCATACACAAAAGAAACTTCTGCAAGTAAATTGTGGAATGCATTGGATGATAAATTCTTGAAGAAAAACAGTTAAAATAAACTTTACATGAAAAATAAAGACTGTTACGCTTCACATATATTCCTGGTACTACAATGAATGATCATATCACCAGCTTTAATAAGTTGGCGATAGATTTGCAGAATATGGATGTGATTTTAGTGATGGAGATATGGCCTTAATGTTATTAAGTTCACTTCCCAATGAGTACGAGTACCTCGAAACTACTCTACTTCATGGGAATGATGAAGTGTCTCTCAAAGAAGTTTGTTCTGCCTTGTAATGAACAAAGAAAGGGAGAAAAACAAAATAGTGGAGAAGGAGAAGCACTGGTCGTGAGAGGTCGTTTTTAGAATCATATGAGAACGAAGAAAGGAAGATCCAAGTCAAGATCCAGACCCAGCAAAGATGAATGCGCCTTTTGCCGAGAAAAGGGGTACTGGAAGAAAGACTATCCAAAGTTGAAAAACAAGGCCAAACCTAACAAAGGGAAGGCTCTCATGGATTCAAATGTAGCTGATTGCGACAACTCTAATTTCTCACTAGTTACAACTGAGCCATTCAAACCATCTGACATATGGCTGATGGATTCATCTTGAAGCTATCATATGTGTCCCAACGGGGACTGGTTCGTTGATTTTCAAAAAGGAGAATGTGGAGTTATGCACACCACAAACAACAATCCTCTTACCGCATATGGTATTGGTTCAATCCAATTAAGGAACCATGATGGATTTATCAGAACATTAACAGATGTTCGATACATACCGGAATTGACGAAAAATCTCATTTCTATAGAAGCCCTAGAGTCAAGCGGATTCAAAGTTGTGGCAGAAAATGGGGTAATGAGAATATGCTTATGTGCACTAGTGGTAATGAAGGGAATTCAGAGAAATAATAACATGTACCACTATCACGGTAGTACAGTTATTGGGACAACAATAGTGACATCCAGTGATGACAAGGAGTCAGAAGCAACCAAGCTATGGAGCATGCGCTTGGGACATGCTCGAGGAAAATCCTTGAAAATTTTATCAGATCAAGGATTGTTAAAAGGAGTAAAGACATACAATTTGGAGTCTTGTGAGTATTGTGTCAAGGGGAAACAGACAAGGGTTAAATTTGGAACAGCTATCCACATTAGGTGGGAAACACTATTTTGTAACCTTTATTGATGACTTTTCCCGGAGAGTATAGGTGTATACTATGAAAACCAAAGATGAGTTACTGGGAATTTTTCTCAAATAGAAGGCAACGATAGAGACTCAAACATGCAGAAAGATAAAGTGTCTCTGCACAAATAACGATGGAGAATACAAAAATGATATTTTACAATAAGATTTGTGAAGATGATGACATTTTGAGATATTTCACCGTCAGAAATACACCAATACAAAATGGAGTGGCAGAACGTATGAACCAGACTTTGCTTGAGAAGGTTCGGTGTATGTTGTCCAATGCTGGCTTGGGAAAAGAATTTTGGGCTTAGGCAATAACATATGAATGCCACCTCATTAATTATCTACCATATGCTGCTATTGGAGGCAAGATACCATTTGAAAAATGGTACGAAAAACCTGCTGAAGATTATAATTTTTTGCATGTATTTGGTTCAATTGCATACTATCATGTGAAAGAGTCAAAATTGGATCCGAGAGTAAAGAAAGCTGTATTTATGGGGATTACATTGGAGTCAAAGGATACCACTTATGGTGTCTAGATACAAGAAAAATTATATTCAGCAGAGATGTTACCTTTCATGAATCTGACATAACAGATAAGGTGACAGTTGAAGATGCCAAAACTGATGGTGCTTCAAAGCAGGTGGAGTTTGAGGGAAAATTAATTTTTCCAACACAGGGAGAAAACGAGAAAACAACAAAAGATTTTCCTATGGAAGTAGAGCCAGTAAAGAGGGAGATTCCAACTCAAGAACCTCAACAACAACTTGAATCAATATCAATCAGCAACCCAAAAAGAACAATAAAGAAATATGTTCGTCTCATAGAGACGGTGGCTTGTGCAGCCTCAATTATAGCTCATGGTGTTCCTACCACTTATAAAGACGCAGTCCAAAGTTCAGAAGAAGATAAGTGAAGGATTTCCATGAATGAAGAAATGCAGTCCCTTCATCAGAATCGCACGTGGAAATTGGCCAATCTCCCGAAGGAAAAGAAAGCAATTGGGTGCAAATGGGTATTTGCAAAGAAAGAAGGATTTCCTAACCAAGAAGATATTCGTTACAAAGCAAGATTGGTGGCCAAAGGATACGCTCAAAAGGAGGAAATTTATTATAATAAGGTATTTTCTACAGTCGTGAAACACCCCTCTATTAGAGTTTTATTGGCTTTGGTAGCATAATTGAATTTGGAACTAGTTCAATTAGATATAAAAACTACATTTTTACATGGAGACTTGGAAGAGAAAATCTATATGACTCAGTCAGAAGGATTCAAAGTTGCTGAAAAGGAAAATATTGTGTGCAAACTTGATAAATCGTTGTACGGATTGAAACAATCTTCTAGACAATGGTACAAATGATTTGACAAGTTTATGTTACGACATAAGTACAGAAGAAGCAAATACAATCATTGTGTGTATTTGCGCAAGCACGAAGACGAATTCTTCATATATCTTCTCCTATACATTGATAATATGTTGATAGCTTTCAAAAGTCAAGAGGAAATTGAGAAGTTGAAGATTCAACTAAGAAAGGAGTTTGAGATGAAGAATTTAGGTGAGGCGGAGAAAATTCTTGGTATGAAGATAAAAAGAGATAGACATTCAAAGAAACTATATCTATCTCAGAAAAATACTTGAAGAGAGTAATAGATCGATTTGGCATGAATGGGAACACGAAGTCGGTTAGCACTGCTCTTGCTCCTCACTTTAAGCTTAGTGTTGCTATGTCGCCGAAGAATGAAGCAGAACGAAAGTATATGTCAAAAGTGTCATATGTGAATGTCGTTGGTAGCTTGATATATTGCAATGGTTTGCACAAGACATGATATTTCATATGCTATCGGAGTTGTAAGCATGTATATGCATGATCCAGGAAAGGAGCATTGGCAAGCTGCGAAATGGATTCTACGGTATATTCGTAATACTATAGATGTTTGATTGATTTTTGAGCAGGAAGATAGTCAGTATCTGGTTGGATATTGTGACTCGGATTATGCGCGTGCTTTGGACAAGCGTAGATAAACTACTGGTTATATTTTTACTTTTTCAAATGCACCAGTTAGTTGGAAGTCTACTTTGCAGTCATCGGTTGCTTTGTCTACTACTAAGGCAGAGTACATGGCAATTACGGAGGCTGTAAATGAGGCAATTTCGCTTCAAGGGTTGCTTAGAGAACTTAGTATTGGTCAAGAAAGCATCACACTATTTTATGATAGTCAGAGTGTTATCCAACTAGCAAAGAACCAAGTCTATCATGCAAGGACGAAGCATATTGATGTTCGATATCACTTTGTACGGGATATTATAGAAGAAGGTGGAGTCATGGTGCAGAAAATTCGGACTACAGACAACCCTGCCAATATGCTAACAAAAGTAGTGCCTACGATCAAGTTTAAACATTATTTGAACTTGATCAACATTGTTGAACTTTGAAGATTGAAGTTGAAGACACAATCAAAATTTATCAGTGAGAGAAAATTAAAAAAGTGAAATCTTGTCAAGGCGGAGATTTGTTGAATTTGACAAGATTAATGTGAACTAGTGTGAACATTTGAAGCTTCTTTTTAGGAAGAAATTGGTAGATGCATTTTTCATGCATTTACATTGCATGATCACACTTAATATGATGTCATGCATGACATTATTAATGTCATTTACCTTCTATAAATAGCAAGAGTTTTGTTCATTTGTAAAACATCTCTCACTTGCTTTCTTATCTTCTAAGGCATTTGAATCTTCTTTTTCTCTTGTATTATTTCACTTGTATTTTTGGAGTGAAATAAAGTTTGAGTTGATTGTGTCAGAGGACTAGGCAAAAATTAAATTTTGTTGAACCTCATTAAAATCTGGAGTTCTTTTTATCTTTTTATTATTGCCTCACTTATAATTTATTAGCTACATTTAGATATAGTAGTTGTGATTTAATCACTCTCTATATATTCAGCTTTCACAACAATTATCACAAATCGCAGTCGTAGAATACGTTGTTTAATTCGCAATCTGTAAATGCATTTTATAAGTCGCCAATCCGTAAATGCGTTTTATAAGTCTCATTAAGCAAATGAATTTTATAAGTAGCATTCATCGAACGCGTTTTATAACTCGCATTCAATTTATAACTAGCAATACATAAACACAATTTATATGTCTCAAACATCAAATGCGGCTCATAAGCTTCAATGTGAAAATACAATATAGATGTCTCGATGCTACAAATATAATATTAATTTTATGTTACTTTAAGTTTTGAAATTTGTGAAATATTTTTGTACCAATAATTAAGGTGAAAGTATATGAAGAAGCACCATTTAAACACATAGACATTGCTCTTTCACTCAAATGCAACTCAAAATATAATAAACTCGCTCCCATCATATAATAAGTCTATTACGTGATATCATGTGATGACATGGAGGATTTCAAAAGATGCAATCATAATGAATTTCTTGATTATACATAGACGGTTATAAGTTCTCACTGGTAGACCAACTATGAAAGTCTTTGCCCAAACTTTCTATCATTTCAATGTAGTTCAAAAAATAGACAAGTATCGTAAAAGGAAAGTATCACGGAATGAGTCCATTTTTTATTTTATTTTATTTTATCAGATATTCAAATAGAACAATCTATCACATATGTTCAAAATTTATGATGATGAATCAAAAGTTGGTCTATCAGAAATGGTTAGATTAATGACGTTGAACACTACACCTTTACTAGCCTTAGTACCTCATTATGTTCCTAATCTCGTAAATGTTATTGCTGTCACTAAATGCGCACAATCTCCAAATGTAGGTTGTAGCATTATTTTAAAATAGAGAATGGAGGATATGCCCTCCGTCTCTCAAACTTCATATATTACTGGAGTTTTGGCAGTCTCGGCCTCTACAAATACTATTGGTTTTTAATAATATTTTTTTTTAATTTACGGTATGCAACATTAATTAAGTGATGGAATAGTGAGATAAACTGAGTAGTGGAGAGAGGGCCAAATTGAGGGTATTATTATAGTAAATAAATAACTTAAATCATAAGCAATGCTGGCAATGAAAGCTCAAACATCCATTTAGGAAGTAGAGAGAAATACATTAGATAGAAGTAGAACAATCAAACCCCAATTCTTAACGGTCTAATTAATCTTCATAGATGCGACACTCATCGGTCTCAGGATTATCTTGACAGAAGGATTCAAGTGGGTCTTGATTGAGCTGAAGCTTGATGCGCAAATGGGCCTTAGCCTGGCTGACTTCTTCAACCTCGTCCCACGCCACCTTACACTCGTCGGATCTGGCATTTTCCCCGCACACCGCCTTAGCTTCCTTCACTTTCTTCTCTATCATTTCCGTCAGTTGTTTTTCTCTCATCTGTGTTCCTTTATACTTCGGCGCTCCTGATCCGCCAGAGCTCATCGTCACCTTTTGCAAACCTTTCCTCGTCAGAGCCCATGATCTCAGCCCAGAACCACTGGAAACAATAGGACATGATACCTTCAGGTTCAGTGCCATTAGGAGTGGAAAGGTAGAGAAAGCTGAGCTTTGAGATTGGCAGATCTAGGAAGTGTCCTTTTTTGTTTCTTGATTTATGTGAAAAAGAAAAAGAAAAATGTGCAGATTTCTTGTGAAACTAGAATGCTGTATCTCTGTCAACCATTATTTCTTCAAGCCACGTCGTCATAGCAAACATCATTATCTAGTACGGTTCAACTATCATATAAAACGACATCTTGTTGAATATTTCTGTATTTGAAGATAAGGTTCCCACTTTAACTGCTTTTATATTTGGGGCCCATGGGAACTGTTCTTCAAGCTTTAGCTTTTCCTCTCTCCTTTTCTTCACTCTTTCACTTTCGATCGGGCCTCGAATCATCTTTCAAATGTCATCCCTAGTTTGATATTTCTATATGACTCATTTGCAACTAATTCTCGTGATTATTATCTTTTAAGTATTGTTCCAAAACCAGTATATACGCGAACATATATACGTAACTTAATATTTGAACAATTGCACTTAACTGTGACAGTAAACAAATAATAAGTAATAACTAATAACTATGTCTCATTCACAAATAAGTATTATATTATTTAATCTCCTAAAAATATCAAAACCAACATATTTTGATTGTACATCCATACCATTTCCATGAATCAATTTATGGCTGAAATATTTATTGTACGTTCAAAAGTTTATGATTTTATGTTTATTGTATCTAAATTATTTATGAATACTCTTAAGAAGTTATTTTTCTTAATTTGCGTACCAAACACCAGAAAATGAATAAGATTACTACTTGTTTTTCAAGAAAATATTTTCTTGAAAAATATTTTTCACGGAAAACATTTTCCGTTATACTAAACACACCTTTTATGTTAATCAAGCTATTGTAAACATATTTCATCTCCGAAAAATCAGGATTGTAAGTGGAATCTTTACAAAATCATTGATTTTAAGTAAATTTTAATTACGAACAATCCAAATGAGTTTATAAGCTAAGTAAGCTAAAACTAGTCTATAGCTATATCTATACTATATTAAAAGCACAAAGATCCTTAGTTAAATATCGTTCGACTTTTTTACCCGTTAAAAATAATTTTATACTAGACAATATCGTCATTTAACTATACCTAATATTTAGAATTTTAAAATAAATAAAGTTTTGACTATTAAGTCTTTCCTTAATTGAACTACGTATAAATTTCTAATATTTAGGAATTTAAAATCAAATAAATTTTAAGATATATATAAATACAATCCTTATCTGAATTGGGTAAAATAACTATTCTTTTAACTCTAAAAATATGAACACTCTCACGTTAGATAGACATATGATTTATTTTATTATAATTATGAGTATGTTTACCTAAACATTTAAAAAGCTTAAAAGTACAAACAAAGCCAAAAAAATTATTGATTGAAAACAACAAGATTTTAGATTTGGAAGTATTAACTAGTGTAGTTTCGAAGAATTAATTTTGAAAATTACCTACATAGTTATGTTTTATATGTTAACTAGTGTATTAGCCGCGCTACGCACGGTTATGAAAAATAATTTAAATTATGATAGAATATTATTGTCATAAATTTCATAGAAGAAAATCAATCTATACTAAAAAAAACAAAATGTTCACGATTCTATCATTTTTGTGATTTTTTAACATCTAATGCAAAATTTATAAAATAAAAGACTATGTAATAAACATATAGACTAAATATTAAACAATCCATTTAAATTAATAAATGTGA
This sequence comes from Nicotiana tabacum, assembly GCF_000715075.1. Lineage (NCBI taxonomy): Eukaryota > Viridiplantae > Streptophyta > Magnoliopsida > Solanales > Solanaceae > Nicotiana > Nicotiana tabacum. Next base: position 313,844 of record NC_134091.1, read on the forward strand.
ACATTGAGTAATAAAAGAGAGAATAATAAAAAAGAAATAGTAGAAAAATAGAAAAAGAAGTGTAACCAACCCACTATTGTTGGAATCATATTCCATACTGTTTTTTGCTTGCGTTTTAATTCTAGCTTACCATAAATATTGTTCAGAGAAGTTATCGCTCCTAATTAAAAGATGATAGAGGTATCGTTTTTCCAACTATTAAAGGTAAAGGAATTAAGATATATGAAATTTACACCCTTAATCATTTTAGTTTCTAGCCATTTAAGGTAATTACGCCACATTAATATGCAATTAAATGTAAAATAAATATAAAATCAAATGTATTTACCTTCAATTTAAACAAACATATGCAAAATCAAATATCAAAGAAATATAAAAGAAAGGAAAAATACATGATCAATAATGGAAAATGACAAACAAATTAATTATAATAAATAGGAAATTAGTCGTAGTAGAAAGATCATAAAGTGAGATGCGAGATAGTGAATTACCAATGGTGTTTAATAATATTAGAGAAAACATCAAATATCAATTGCCATCCACATTTACAAAAATAAAAGTGTAACGACCCGACCGGTCGTTTTGAGTATTATAACCCCGTTTCCCCATTTACTGCTCAATTTATGCTTTATATTTGTTATGTGACTTGCCGGGGGGTAATTGGTTCGGGTCCAGTGAGGTTTTTGAATGATTTGGAACACCTAGTTCCAAGGTTTCGAAATTCAGTTGAAAAGGTTGACCAGATGTTGACGTATGTGTAGTGAAATTTTGCTAAAGAAATTAAGGTTTTGTGGTCTCGCAAGCTCGCCGCGGTTCGGACTTTTTGGGTTGAACAATGCACCGGAAAATAAAGAAAATTTTTTGGCAGAAAAACGTGTTTCTGCGGTCCATTATGCGACCGCATAATCACTCTGCGGGCCGCATAATGGCCGCAGAAGTGAGGCAGAAGAGGGCCAGTTTGGATGAAATCTGCGGTCGACTATGCGACCGCATAACTATTCTGCGGTCACTATGCGACCGCAGAACAGGTATGCGGGCTACACAGACAGATATTTGCTAGTTTTGGACACCGATTATGCGACCGATATGCGGTCGCATATGCGACCGCAGAACTTGTTCTGGAGCTTCATTTTTCTGATTTTATAAACCCGACCCCATTCTTATAAAACACTATTGGGGGTCATTTTGAAGGGTTTCATCTGATATTTTAGAGAGAGGTGAGAGCATTTTAGAGAGAGAAAGTGAAGACTTAGTCATTTATCCATCAATTTTTTGTTCAAGGTTTGAAGATTTCACAAGGATCTTGCTAGGGCTTCAAAGAGGTAAGAATTTATTTCCTCAATTCTTCAATTTCGGGTTTGGAGTAAAGATGGGTAATTTATAGTATAATTTTTGGGTGTAAGAGTATTATGTATATATATTAATAAGGTCATGGAAAGATTGTTAGGTTCAAATGGGTAAAGATTGAGTTGAAAATGGTAGAAATCTTCATAGACTTTAATTGAAGATTTGAGGTTCGAGTTCATGTCGGATTTTGGTGAAATTTATATGGTTGGACTCGTGGTTGGATGGGCACTCATATTCTGTAACTTTTGTTGGGTTCCGAGACGTGGGTCCCACAGACGATTTTGAGTTAATTTCGGAATTTTCGTTAAAATGTTGATTTCGTTAATTAGATGAGTCTATTATTGTTGTATTTATGATATGTAATTGCTTTTGGCTAGATTTGGCCCATTCGAAGCTGGATACTCGTGGAAAAGGCATTGTGACCGATTGATTGAGCTTGGTTCGAGGTAAGTGGATTGCCTAACCTTGCGTGGGAAAAATCCCCTTAAGATTTGAAACTATTGTGCTATGTGAGTGCCGTGTACGTGAGGTGACGAGTACGTACACAGGCTAGTTGTGGTAAAACCCGATTTTCTTGCCGAGCAGCAACATGTTTTTGTGATGACCCAAAATGTCATCTTTATATTTAGTAATTAATTATGTATTCTAAAACCTCAAAAAGTACTATTTATCATTCCTCGACTTGCGTGCACAGTCCGTAAAATTTTCCGAAAAGTTTTCAGATAAAAAATGGATTAAAATGTGAATTAGATGTTTAAAACACAACTGAGTTGACTTAGGTCAACATTTTGAGCAAACAAACTCGTATCAGTATTTTAACAGTTTCGGTAGGTCCGTATCGTGAATTGGGACTTGGGCGTATACACGGAATTAAATTCCGAGGTCCCTAATCCGAGATATGGAATTTTGATTAAAAAAATTAAAAGTTTAAGTTCAAATAGTGACCAGATGTCGAATTTTGTGTAAACGACCCCGGAATAGAGTTTTGATGATTCCAACAGCTCCGTATGATAATTTTGGACTTAGGAGCCTGATCGAAATTTTATTTGGAAGTCCGTAGTGAAATTAGGCTTGAAACGGCTAAATAGAAATTTAAAGTTTGGAAGTTTGACCGGGGAGTTGACTTTTTGATATCGGGGTCGGAATCCAGTTCTGAAAATTTTCACAGCTCCGTTATGTCATTTATGACTTGTGTGAAAAATTTGAGGTCAATCTGACTTGATTTGATAGGTTTCGACATTGAATGTAGAAGTTACAAATTTTAAGTTTCCTTAAGCTTGAATTGGAGCATAATTCTTGGTTGTAGCGTCATTTTATGTGATTTGAGATTTCAAATAAGTTCGTATGATATTTTAAGACTTTTTGGTATATTTGGTTGAGGTCCCGAGGGCCTCGGGTGAGTTTCGGATGGTTAACGAATCAAAAATGGGACTTAAACAGCTGCTGTAAATTTTTTTTTCTGTTGTGCAATCGAGCCCCCAAAAATCGAGCCGAGGATCGAAGGTAGGCTCAAGATCCATGATCGAAGGCAGGCTCGTGGCCCATGATCGAAGGCAAGCTCGAAGGCCCAAAATCGAGGGCTATGACCAAGGCCAATGATCGAAGGCCATAAAGATCGACGCCATGATCGATAGCCAGGATTGATGGCTGTGATCGAGCCCCAGGGGCGAGGGCCATGATCGAAGCTATGATCGAAGGCCATGACCGAGGACCATGATCGGACCCCATGATCGGACTCCCCTTAATCGGACTCTCCATGATCGGACTCCTATGATCGAGGTCCAGGATCGGACCCCATGATCGAGGTCACCCTGGACAGATCTGTAAGTTATAAAATCAGAGGGGCTTCGTCCCATTCGCCATTTTTAACAACTTGGAGCTTGAGCAGAGGCGATTTTTGATATATCTTCAAGAAAATATATTGGGGTAAGTGTTCTTAACCTAATCTTGGTTAGATTACTCGAATCCATCACTGTTTTTAACATTTAATTGGTGATTTAAGTTGAAAAAATTTGAAAAATTCTCTTGGATAGATTTATGGATTTGAGGGTCGAATCGTTATTGGAATTTAGTTATTTTGGTATGGTTAGACTCGTAATTTAATGGGTTGTTGGATTTTGTAAGTTTCGCCGGATTCCGAGATGTGGGCCCCTTGGGCAATTTTTGAGCTAATTTTGGATTTCATTGAAAAATATAATATTTTCTTATGAAATTGATTTCTATAATTTTTGTTGACTGTATCGAATTAATTATGACTAGATACGAGTCGATTGGAGTCTGAAAATCCAGGAAAAAGCATAATACTTGGTTAAATTGGAGCAAGTCGAGGTAAGTGACTTGTCTAACCTTGTGTGGGGGAAATTTCCCCTAGAATTGATATTAATGTGATTATTGAAATGTGTTAAAAATCGTGTACACGAGGTGGAGAGTATGTACACGGGCTAAATGTGAAAGATTATATTTTTAAATTGTGTAGATCATTGTTGCGCATTTATTAAATTATTTTATCTTGTTATATTCTTCATCATTGATCTGAGATATATATTTTAAATTTGTTTGACCTTTTTCTGCTAATTGTTTTACCTGTTTAATTGAAACTTGGTTTCTTTTACACTGTGCATTATTTGAAGGTTGATTTTCTTTAAATTAAATATTATTAATACGAAGTATTTGACATTTTTAAATTTGATATTGAAGCAACGTATTAAAAATTTGAAATATTATTTTTCTGAATTATTTATTCTTGAATATTTTCGTAAGAATTTTTGGTACTCATTGTGATGGAGTCGTGAGCTCTTTATTGTGGAAAAAATATTATTGTTGGATTATTCTGGCATGAGCCGTGAGCTCTTTATTATTGAAAAATATTGTTGTTGATTTATTGTGGAAAATTAAAATATTGGGCACTTGAGGTGCAAATTGTGATATATTGTGATATTAATACGCATACGGTGGTATAAGGTCTGGGTATTGAAACGCATGCGGTGAGATAAGGGTGACTTGATATGCGTGGCTAGTAAGGGTGACTACTAGAAGTCATGCGGTGTGATAAGGGTGGCTAAAACGCGGGATGCTATTTCGGAAAAAAATATTTTCTTTTAATAAATCGTGAAGGCTCCCGCGGTGATATAAGAAAATGAGATATTGTGAAATTATTTATAATTTGGGACTACGAGGCGGTACCTCGGTAGTGCCCTTGTTGATATTGATTTATGGCCATAGTTGCCTTCGATTAATTGTTGTGAATTTCATAAAGTTGAAAGAAATTCTATTTTGATTCCACGAGATATTATTTGCAATTATTTGGTGTCATTAAATGTGACATACTATTTTATTCATTTCCATAGTCATTTTTTCTTATTAAATTGTTTAAACATTTTTTCATGTCATTATCTATTCTCCAGTAGGGCCTGACCTGACCTCGTCACTACTCTACTGAGGTTAGGCTTGGCACTTACTGGGTACCATTGTGGTGTACTCATACTACGCTTCTGCACATCTCTTTGTGCAGATCCAGGTACAACTTACCAGTCTAGACGTCAGTGAGTTACCTGCGCACAGAGACTTTGAGGTATATCTGCCAGCGTCCGCAGACTCCGAAGTCCCCTTCTATCATTTATTGTTGCTTCCTTATTTGTCTTTAGATCTTGATACATAGAAACATTGAGAATAAATTTTTAGAAGCTTGTAACTTATTTCTACCAGGTTTTGGGAGTTGTAATCATTTGAATTGTAGTTTATTTATTTTCAGATATTTATGATTATTCCGCATTGATAGGCTTACCTAGTCTTAGAGACTAGGTGCCATCACGACCTCCTACGGAGGGAATTTGGGGTCGTGACAGTTTTCCTGTTATTTTGAGTTATACCATTTTAATGAATACTAATCTATTTTCATTCTTAATTGAGTTATTCCAATATATGTAGCTATTATGTTTAGTCTAATACAACATGTCTACGTGTCTTAATTATTTATGTGAATTATGTGCAGCATGCTTAGTGAATTTTCCTGCTTCTTCCCTGACTGGTACTTAGGCAAAATCGTAAGAATTTCGTGATGTAGTTGTATTTCTATCACTCGCGTTGCATATTTACTTTGGGACTACGGAACGGTATTCCGGGAGATTCCCCTACACATTTACTTTAGGACTACAGAACGGTATTCCGGGAGATTCCCCTGCACATTTACTTTGGGACTACGGAACGATATTCCGGGAGATTCCCCTGCACATTTACTTTGGGACTATGAAACGGTATTCCGGGAGATTCCCATGTACATTTACTTTGGGACTACGGAACGGTATTTCGGGAGATCCCCCTGCATATTTACGTTTGGGACTACGAGACGGTATCTAGGGAGATCCCCTGTTGTGTTTTTTTTTTGTGTACTGAGATGTTACCTTCCATGATTCCATTATTGATAAATTTTAGCCTTTATTTTATTGCGGTATTACACTCTATATTATTTTATTATATATATATTTACCAGTAGGGCCCTCAATGACCTCGTCACTACTCGACCGAGGTTAGGCTTGGCACTTACTGGGTAGCGATTGTGATGTACTCATGCTACGTACTCTCTGCATATGTTTTTCGTGTGCGATCCAGGTGCACCTTATCAGCCGCACTATCAGTGAGCCAGGACAGCTTTGGAGACTTCAAGGTTGTAACGACCCGACCGGTCATTTTGAGAGTAATAGCCCCAATCCCCTATTAACTGTCTCCCCCAAATCGTTTTGTGCTATTGTGACTTGCCGGGATGATTGGTTTTGAGTTTCGGAGTGTTTTGGGACACTTAGTCCCTAAATGAGAGCTTAAGCCTTAGGATTTGGACAGTAGTCAGAACTGTGTGAAGACGACTCCGAAATGGAATTCTATCAGTTCCGTTAGGTAATTTTGGGTTTAGGAGCATGTCCGGAATGTGTTTTGGGGGTCTGTAGTAGATTTAGGATTGAATTGGCGGAAGCTAATTTTTTGGCGATGTCGGTCGATAGTGAAAATTTTGATATCGAGCTCGGAATGGAATTCCTAAAGTGGCTGTAGGTTCGTAATGTCATATGGGATCTGTTTGTAAAATTTGAGGTCATTCGGACTAGATTTGATGTGGTTCGACGTCGTTTGTAGATTTTGAAAAACATTAAATTCTTAGGTTTGAATCCATGATTAATTCATGATTTTGTTGTTGTTCGACGTGGTTTAAAGGCTCGACTAAGTTTGTAAGGTATTTTAGGATTGGTTGGTATGTTTGGTTGAGGCCCCGGGGCCTCGGGTGTATTTCGGATGCTTAACGGGTGAAAACTTGGACTTAGAGGAATTTCTGAACTTTGCTGGTTCTGGTGTTTTCGCACCTGTGGAAAAGAGACCGCAGGTGCGCGAGCCGCACATGCAGAGATGGAAGCGCAGATGCGATAAATCGAGAGTTGGCATGGGGTCGCAGGTGCGAGGAAGTTTCCGCATCTGCGGGCAATGCGCAAGAATGTTCGCACATGCGCAAGATGCGCAGAAGCGGAAGGGACTCCGCAGGCGCGAGGGGGCAGATGCGGCCCTTTCGTCGCAGGTGAGAAGGCAGAGGAGGTAAGTGAGTTGCGCAGATGCGCACGTTTTCCGCACAAGCGCACCCGCAGGTGCGAGCCCAAGTTCCGCAGGTACAGAAATACTTGGGTAGTGATTAAAACTGAAGGGCTTCGCAATTTTTATCATTTTTGGCTTTGCAAACTCGGGTTGGGGCGATTTTTGAGAGCATTTTCGAGGAATTTCTTGAGGTAAGTTGCTTGTGCTTATTTTTGGTCAATAATCTTGTCTTGCCATGTATTTTCCCACCTAGTTAATGTGTATTTAAGGTGAAAATTGGAAGTTGGAGACTAGGGATTTGGGAGTTTGAATTGTGGATTGGAGGACCATTTGGTGACGGATTTTAGTAAATTTGATATGGTTAGACTCGTGAGTGAATGAGATTTCTAGTTTCGTAAATTTTGTCGGGTTTCGAGACGTGGGCCCCGGGGGCCGGGTTTGAGCCAATTTCGGGTTTTGGCCTAATTTTGTAGTGTTTCTTGTGGGATTCATTACATTAGCGCGTATTGATGGTATTGTAATATTTTTAATAGATTCGGGCTATTTGGAGTCGGATACTCGTGGCAAGAACGTGATATCAAGTTGATTTGAGCGGTTCGAGGTAAGTGACTTGCCTAACCTTGTGTTGGGGACTTTCCCCTTAAGATATCTTGATATCATTTGGTGTGTGGGCGCCGTGTACGTGCGGTGACGAGTTCGTACACAGGCTATTATTGCAAAAATCATGTTTAACCTTTTTAAATCATAAATTGCTTCTCTTATTAATTGTACTAATATGTTTAATTGTGTAGTTTAGACTAGAAAAGCATGCTTACGTGTTTTAACTGCCTAATTGACATTCTGTGCATCATGTTCAGTTAAGTCCTTATTTGCCTTATCTGTGTCCAGTATAAACTGTATAACTCGATGTCATACCTGTCATTTCATCTTGCGTTGCATATTTAAATTGGGACTGCGGACATATTCCGGGAGATTCCCATGTACTGCATATTTACTTTGGGACTACAGACGTATTTCGGGAGATCCCCATGTACTGGATATTTACTTTGGGACTACGGACGTATTTCGGGAGATCTCCCAGTACTGTATATTTACTTTGGGACTACGGACGTATTCCAGGAGATCATTCCGGGAGATCCCCCAGCACTGCATATTTACTTTGGGACTATAGACGTATTCCGGGAGATCCCCCTGTACTGCATATTCATTTGAAACTACGGGACGATATCCCGAGAGATTTTCCAATGTGTTTACCTTGTTTTAAGCCGAGGGCTCCCTTAACTGTTAAATTTTCGAGAATTTCTTTAACTGTGTTACCGTAAATTCTACTTATATCTTTTACTGTTTAATTTATTATGTTTACTCTGGTAGGGCCTTGACCTGACCTCGTCACTACTCGACTGAGGTTAGGCTTGGCACTTACTGGGTACCATTGTGGTGTGCTCATGCCCTTCCCTGCATATGTTTTCGTGTGCAGATCCAGGTGCGAGCTATCAGCCTCGGGGTTAGTACGTGATGCTGATTCTAGGAGACTTCAAGGTACCTCTGCTTGCGTCCGCAGATCTTCGGAGTCCCCTTCTACTCCCTTGTCTAGAGATTTTCCTTATTATCTTCAGACTTTTGTATAGAGCTACATAGATTATAGCAACTTGTGACTTAGTGATATTTCGGGTCTTGGGAAAAATTATTTTGTGTATGCCGAGTGGTACTATTCTAGGCTATTTAAAATATACTGTTTATCTTAAAAATATTGTGTTTTCTTTATATTTTCCGCAAATGTTAGGCTTACTTAGTCGTAAAGACTGGGTGCCATCATGACACCTTACGGAGGGTTAATTTGGGTCGTGATAAGTTGGTATCAGAGCACTAGGTTCGTAGGAGTCACGAGTCACAAGCCGGTTTATTATAGTCTTGCGGATCGGTGCGGAGACGTCCGTACTTATCTTCGGGAGGCTATGTAACTGTTAAGTACAATCATATTTCTTTGTCGTGCGAGTTATTGACACCAAAAATTCTAAGATTCTATTCTATTCTTTCTCATAGATGGTGAGGACCCGTAATGGGAGGACCGACGATCAGGCACCCGAGCCCCCTGCCAGAGCCACCAGAGGTTGGGGTCGGGGTAGAGGACGACCACGCGGTGCAGCCCGAGCATCTGCGAGAGCTGCATCAGAGGAGCCCCCAGCAGCTCCAGCTGGAGGGCCAACGCCAGATATCCCTATTGCTACTCCAGCCCTCCAGGAGACTTTAGCTCAGTTCTTGAGCATGTTCAGCACTCTGGCTCAGGATGGACTATTTCCGATAGCTCCCACTACATCTCAGGCCAGGGGAGGGGCATAAACTCCCGTAGCCCGCACCCCTGAGCAGAGGGTCCAGGTTGATCAGGCCCAGAGTATATTCCTATGCCCCCAGTGGCTCCGGTTTAGCATGAGATCAGGGTAGCTGCTTCTGAGGCAGAGCAGTCAGACTTGAGAGGTACAAGAAGTACCACCCACCTACTTTCAGCGGACTAGCTTCAGATGATGCTCTGGGTTTTCTTGAGGAGTGTCATCGTATTCTCCGTACTATGGGCATTGTGGAGATGAGTGGGGTTTCTTTCACCACTTTCCAGCTGAGGGGAGCAGCATATCAGTGGTGGCGTGCCTATGAGCTGAGTAGTCCGGACGAGGCAGCCTCACTCACTTAGACTCACTTTTCAGAGATGTTCTTGCGTGAGTATGTTCCTCAGAGCCTCAGGGTTTCTTGGTGCACAGAGTTCGAGCAGTTGCGTCAGGATTCTATGACTGTGTCGGAGTATGCAGTATGTTTTAGTGGGTTAGCTCGCCATGCTCCGGCTCTGGTTGCTACAGTCAGAGAGAGGGTTCGTCGCTTCATTGAGGGACTCCACCCCAGTATTCAGACCAGTAAGGCCAGGAAGTTGGAGATGGACATCACTTATCAGCAGACAGTGAGCATTGCTAGTAGAGTGGAGGGCATGTTCGCCCGGGATCGAGAGGAGAGAGAGGCCAAGAGGTCTCGAGAAACTGGTCATTATTCAGGAGCTTGTGCACCAGCAGCACGCTATGGTAGGGGTTTTGTGAGTCGCCCTGTTCATTCAGCTCTTCCAGCAGCCAACGGTGTCCTAGCTCCTCTAGATCTAAGGAGCCCTATTATGCACCGCCAGTATCCAGTATGCCTCCTACTCGAGGTGCTATTACCGGCCGGTCCAGCAGGTCAAGTCCGAGTCAGTCTTTGCCGTCGCGTCCTCTGAGAGGTTATTTTGAGTGTGGTGACACTCGTCACCTGGTTAGAGATTGCCCCAGATCCAGGAGGGGTGCACCTCCACAAACTTATCAGCCTTCACGTGCTCCACCAGGTCTTTCGGCCCTTCTTCTAGCACCAGCTGCTACCCCACCTCCTCAGCAAGCTTGAGGTGGAGGTCGGGGAGGTCGAGGTCACCCTAGAGGGGGAGGCCAGGCCAGGTACTATGCCCTTCCAGCCCGGTTAGAGGCCGTTGCTTCAGATTCAGTTATCACAGGTATCGTCCCCGTCTGTCATAGGGATGCATCAGTATTATTTGACCCAGGCTCTACGTATTCAAATGTGTCTTCTTATTTTGCCCCACATTTGGGGATGTCTCGGGATTCATTGAGTTCCCCTGTTTATGTATCTACTCCCGTGGGAGATTCTCTCATTGTGGACCGCATATATCGGTCATGTTTGATTGCTCTTAGTGGTTTTGAGACCAGAGTCGATTTGTTATTTCTTAGTATGGTAGATTTTGATGTTATCTTGGGCATGAATTGGTTGTTGCCCCATTATGCTATTCTTGATTGTCACGCTAAGACCGTGACGCTGGCTATGCCAGGTTTGCCGAGATTAGAGTGAAGAGGTACCTTAGAGTATACTCCCCGCAGGGTCGTTTTATTTCTTAAAGCTCAGCGAATGGTTGAGAAGGGGTGTGATGCGTATTTGGCCTATGTGAGAGATGTCAGTATTGATACCCCTACAGTTGAGTTAGTTCCAATAGTAAGGGAATTCCCAAATGTGTTTCCAGCTGATCTTCCGGGCATGCCGCCCGACAGAGATATTAATTTTGGCATTGATTTGTTGCCGGGCACTCAGCCTATCTCTATTCCTCCATATCGTATGGCTCCTCCTAAATTAAAGGAGTTGAAGGAGCAGTTGCAGGAGTTGCTTGATAAGGGCTTTATTCGGCCCAGTGTGTCACCTTGGGGTGCTCCAGTCTTATTTGTAAAGAAGAAGGATGGTTCTATGCGTATGTGTATTGAGTATCGGCAATTGAACAAGGTTACAGTGAAGAACAAGTATCCTTTGCCTCGTATTGATGATTTATTTGATCAGTTACAGGGTGTCAGGGTGTTTTCCAAGACTGACTTGCGTTCTGGCTATCATCAGTTGAAGATTCGGGAGCTGGATATCCCGAAGACTACTTTCAGGACCAGATATGGTCACTATGAGTTTCTTGTCATGTCATTTGGGCTGACCAATGCCCCAGCAGCCTTTATGCATTTGATGCATAGTGTATTCCGGCCTTATCTTGATTCCTTCGTCATTGTGTTTATTGATGACATCCTGGTATATTCCCGGTCTCGGGAGGATCATGAGCAGCACCTGAGGACCGTGCTTCAGACTTTGAGGGAGAAGAGGTTGTATGCAAAATTTTCTAAGTGTGAATTCTGGCTTGATTCAGCGGCATTCTTGGGCCACATAGTGTCTTGTGATGGGATCAATGTAGATCCGAAGAAGGTGGAGGCAGTGCAGAGTTGGCCTAGACCGTCATCAGCTACGGAGATCCGCAGTTTCCTTGGTTTGGCGAGGTATTATCGTCGCTTTGTAGAGGGATTTTCATCCATTGTAGTACCTATGACCAGGCTGACCCAGAAGGGTTCTCCGTTCAGGTGGACCGAGGAGTGTGATCAGAGCTTTCAGAAGCTCAAGACAGCTTTGACTACAACCCAGTATTAGTATTGCCTACAGGTTCAGGGTCATACACTGTCGATTGTGATGCCTCGAGGATTGGCCTTGGAGCGGTATTGATGCAGGACGGTAGGGTGATTGCCTACGCGTCTAGACAGTTGAAGGTGCATGAGAAGAATTATCCAGTTCATGATCTCGAAGTAGCAGCTATTGTTCACGCCCTGAAGATCTGGCATCATTATTTGTACGGTGTTCCCTGTGAGATTTACACTGATCACCGGAGTTTGCAGTACTTGTCCAAGCAGAAGGACCTTAATTTGCGTCAGCGGAGGTGGTTAGAGCTACGTAAAGACTATGATATCACTATATTATACTACCTGGGGAAGTCCAATGTAGTGGCCGACGCCTTGAGTCACCGGGAAGAGATTTTGGGGAGCTTGGCATATCTTCCGGCAGCTGAGAGGCCCTTAGCCTTGGATGTTCAGGCCTTAGTCAACCAGTTCACGAGATTGGATATTTCAGAGCTTAGCCGGGCATTAGCTTGTGTGGTTGCTCGGTCTTCTCTTTATGACCGTGTCAGGGAGCTCCAGTATGATGATCCTCATCTTCTAGTTCTTCAGGACAGGGTTCGGCGAGGTGATACCAGAGATGTGACTATTGGTGATGACGGTGTGATGAGGATGCATGGCCGGATCTATGTGCCCAATGTAGATGGGCTTCTGGAGTTGATTCTTGAGGAGACCCATAGCTCGCGGTACTCCATTCATCCGGGTACCGCGAAGATGTACCAGGACTTGAGGCAGCACTATTGGTGGAGAAGAATGAAAAAGGACATAGTTGGGTTTGTGGCTAAGTGTCTCAACTGTCAGCAGGTTAAAAATGAGCATCAGAGACCGGGTGGATTACTTCAGAGGTTGGAGATCCCAGAGTGGAAGTGGGAGCGGATCACCATGGACTTTGTGGTTGGACTTCCTCGGACTTTGAGAAAGTTCGATGCTATTTGGGTGATCGTGGATCGGCTGACCAAGTCAGCCCATTTCATTCCGGTGCTAACTACATACTCTTCGGAGAGGTTGGCTGAGATTTATATCAGAGAAATTGTCCGCCTTCATGGTATTCCAGCATCCATCATTTCAGACAAAGGTACACAGTTCACATCAGGGTTTAGAGCGCTGTACAACAGGAGTTGGGTACTAGGGTGGAGTTGAGCACAGCCTTTCATCCTCAGACAGACGGGCAGTCCGAGCGCACAATTCAGATTCTTGAGGATATGCTTCGTGCCTGTGTGATGGAGTTTGGAGGGTCATGGGACCGATACTTGCCACTTGCAGAGTTCGCTTACAACAACAGTTACCGGTCCAGCATTCAGATGGCACCGTATGAGGCTTTGTATGGTAGGCGGTGCCGGTCCCCAGTGGGATGGTTTGAGCCGGGCGAGGCCCGATTGTTGGGTACAGATTTGGTCCAGGATGCCCTGGATAAGGTGAAGGTGATTCAGGAGAGACTTCGCACAACCCAATCCTTGCATAAGCGTTATGCAGACCGTAAGGTTCGTGATTTGGCGTTTATGGTTGGTGAGCGGTTCTTGCTTTGGGTATCGCCTATGAAGGGTGTCATGAGGTTTGGGAAGAAGGGCAAGCTGAGCCCGAGGTTCATTGGTCCTTTTGAGATATTGCGGCGAGTTGGGGAGGTTGCTTATGAGCTTGCCTTGCCTCCCAGCCTAGCAGGAGTTCACCCGGTATTCCACGTGTCTATGCTCCGGAAGTATCACGGTGATCCGAATCATGTATTGGATTTCAGCTCTATCCAGTTGGACAAAGATCTATCTTATGTTGAGGAGCCAGTAGCTATTTTGGACAGGCAGGTCAGAAAGCTCAGGTCAAAGAATATTGCTTCAGTAAAGGTCCAGTAGAGGGGTCAGCCGGTCGAGGAGGCGACTTGGGAGACTGAGCAGGATATGCGCAGCCAGTACCCTCATCTTTTCATAGTTTTAGGTATGTGTTTATACTCGTTTGAGGACGAACGATTGTTTTAAGAGGGGGAGGATGTAACGACTCGGCCGATTGTTTTAAGAGTAATAGCCCCGATCCCCTATTAACTGTCTCCCCCAAATCTTTTTCTGCTATTATGACTTGCCGGGATGATTGGTTTTGAGTTTCAAAGTGTTTTGGGACACTTAGTCCCTAAATGAGAGCTTAAGCCTTAGGATTTGGACCGTAGTCGGAACTGTGTGAAGACGACTCTGGAATGGAATTCCGTCGGTTCCGTTAGCTCCGTTAGGTGATTTTGGATTTAGGACCATGTCCGGAATGTGTTTTGGGGGTCTGTAGTAGATTTAGGTTTGAATTGGCAGAAGCTAGTTTTTCGGCGATGTCGGTCGATAGTAGAAATTTTGATATCGAGCTCGGAATGGAATTCCGAAAGTGGCTGTAGGTTCGTAATGTCATATGGGATCTGTGTGTAAAATTTGAGGTCATTCAGACTAGATTTGATGTGGTTCAGCGTCGTTTGTAGAATTTGGAAAACTTTAAATTCTTAGGTTTAAATCCGTGATTAATTCATGATTTTGGTGTTGTTCGACGTGGTTTAAAGGCTCGACTAAGTTCGTAAGGTATTTTAGGATTCGTTGATATGTTTGGTTGAGGCCCCGGGGGCCTCGGGTGTGTTTCGGATGCTTAACGGGTGAAAACTTGGACTTAGAGGAATTTCTGAACTTTGCTGGTTCTGGTGTTTTCGCACCTGCGGAAAAGAGACCGCAGGTGCGCAAGCCGCACATGCGGAGATGGAAGCGCATATGTGATAAATCGAGAGTTGGTCTGGGGTCGCAGGTGCGAGGAAGTTTCCACATCTGCGATGCCCGCAAATGCGCAAGGATGTTCGCACATGCGCAAGATGCACAGAAGCGGAAGGGACTCCGCAGGCGCAGATGCGGCCCTTTCATCGTAGGTGTGAAGGAAGAGGGGGTAAGTGAGTTGCGCAGATGCGCACGTTTTCCACACAAGCGCACCTGCAGGTGTTAGCCCAGGTTCCGCAGGTGCAGAAATACCTGGACAGAGATTAAAACCGAAGGGCTTCGCGATTTTTATCATTTTTGGCTTTGCAAACTCGGGTTGGGGCGATTTTTGAGAGCATTTTCGAGGCATTTCTTGAGGTATGTTACTTGTGCTTATTTTTGTCAATAATCTTGCCTTTTCATGTATTTTCCCACCTAGTTAATATGTATTTAAGGTGGAAATTGAAAGTTGGAGACTAGGAATTTGGGAGTTTGAATTGTGGATTGGAGGGCTATTTGGTGTCGGATTTTAGTAAATTTGATATGGTTAGACTCGTGAGTGAATGAGATTTCTAGTTTCATGAATTTTGTCGGGTTTCGAGACGTGGGCCCTGGGGGCCGGGTTTGAGCCAATTTTGAGTTTTGGCCTAATTTTATAGTTTTTCTTGTGGGATTCATTCCATTGGCGCGTATTGATGGTATTGTACTGTTTTAAATAGATTCGGGCCATTTGGAGTCGGATACTCATTGCAAGAACGTGATATCAAGTTGATTTGAGCGGTTCGAGGTAAGTGGCTTGCCTAACCTTGTGTTGGGGAATTTTTCCTTAAGATATCTTGATATTATTTGGTGTGTGGGCGCCGTATACGTGAGGTGACGAGTACGTACGCGGGCTATTATTGCAAAAATCATGTTTAACCTTTTTAAATCATAAATTGATTCTCTTATTAATTGTACTAATATGTTTAATTGTGTAGTTTAGACTAGAAAAGCATGCTTACGTGTTTTAACTGCCTAATTGACATTCTGTGCGTCATGTTCAGTTAAGTCCTTATTTGCCTTATCTGTGTCCAGTATAAACTGTATAACTCGATGTCATACCTGTCATTTCATCTTGCGTTGCATATTTAAATTGGGACTACAGAAGTATTCCGGGAGATCCCCCTCTACTGCATATTTACTTTGGGACTACAGACGTATTCCGGGAGATCCCCCTATACTGCATATTTACTTTGGGACTACGGACGTATTCCGGGAGATCCCCCAACACTGTATATTTACTTTGGGACTATGGACGTATTCCGGGAGATCATTCCGGGAGATCCCCCAACACTGCATATTTACTTTGGGACTACAGACGTATTCCGGGAGATCCCCCTGTACTGCATATTCATTTGAAACTACGGGACGGTATCCCGAGAGATTTTCCACTGTGTTTACCTTGTTTTAAGCCGAGGGCTCCCTTAACTGTTAAATTTTCGATAATTTCTTTAACTGTGTTACCGTAAATTCTACTTATATCTTTTATTGTTTAATTTATTATATTTACTCTGGTAGAGCCTTGACCTGACCTCGTCACTACTCGACCAAGGTTAGGCTTGGAAATTACGGTACCATTGTGGTGTACTCATGCCCGTCCCTGCACATGTTTTCTTGTGCAGATCCAGGTGCGAGCTATCAGCCTCGGGGTTAGTACGTGCTGCTGATTCTAGGAGACTTCAAGGTACCCCTGCTTGCGTCCGCAGATCTTCGGAGTCCCCTTCTACTCCCTCGTCTAGAGATTTTCCTTATTATCTTCAGACTTTTGTATAGAGCTACATAGATTATAGCAGCTTGTGACTTAGTGATAATCCGGGTTTTGGAAAAAATTATTTTGTGTATGCCGAGTGGTACTACTCTAGGCTATTTAAAATATACTGTTTATCTTAAAAATATTGTGTTTTCTTTATATTTTCCGCAAATGTTAGGCTTACCTAGTCGTAAAGACTAGGTGCCATCACGACACCTTACAAAGGGTTAATTTGGGTCGTGACAAAGGTATATCTGCCGCGTTCGCAGACCTCAGAGTTCTCTTCTACTCTTTCTCATGTCCATTATCTTCTGTATTTTCCTTATTAGAATTCTGATGTATATTGACACTAGATTTTTCCTTCTGTAGGTTGTGATTCACGATATTCCGGGTTTTGGGTTTTGTTGTGTATTTTTGAATAGTTAGGTGTTAAAATTTTGTTTTCATTTTATTATTGCGCGAATGTTAGGCTTACCTAGTCGTAGAGACTAGGTGCCGTCACGGCGTTATACGGAGGGGAAATTTGGGTCGTGACAAAAAGTATACAAATTCAGATATAAGAAAAAACAAAACTATAGCAAAATATCTCAACCTAATGTTTAATAAATTGATCTTTCAAACAACCACGCCTCAATATATGTTAAATGAAGTTTCATATATGAATTTTCTGCGCAAAAAAAAAAAAACTTTGCAAGAAGAAAAGATAATAAGGAAAAAATTGAAAACAAATAAAAGGCATTTTTTTTACCTTCCCAACGGTCAACGCAAGACAGCCGTGGAATATGTGTAATCGGTTTTTCCTTACCTCATATTTAGGTTGCTAAGGCGAATGTGTATATTCTTCTATGTTAAGTCTACTATCTCTTCACTCACCGAATGCAACACCAATCCAATGATATTCTTCTAGTAGGAATAATTAAATACTTATAGCATGAAGAGTGGCAATTAAATTGGAAAATGAATGAGAGAAAGAAGCATAAAAAACAATGTAAACGAACGATATCTTCAAATTTGTGTAAGTATTTCTGTCAAATGATCTAGAAAACCGAAAAGGTGTAAATAAAAGAAATAAAAAATAACTTATGCAAAGAGTAAATAAAATAAAGCTAAAATGAGAAGAATGAAGGAGAAATTACAACCCAAAAAAAAAAAGAAGTTAAAAGAAAAAGTCCTTCAAAATGTAATAGAACGTCTCTTCAAATTTGTGTAAGCATTTCTCTTAGAAAACGGTTACGGTAGAAAAATGGTGTAATTAATCGAATTTAAAAGGTGTCTTTCTGAATTTTTGTAGCATTCAAATAAATGAAACTAAAATGTGAATGAAGAGAAAGGACTTTGTTGACTCTCTAGCAGTGAGAAATAGTTTCTCTGCAAATTTTGAATTAAGACATAATAAAATAGTTACGTAGAATGTTAAATAGTGGTAACAACCAACCACATGCTACATTGAATTTCCGGTGAATTGGAAAGTTGTAATACGTAAATATAAGAAAAGTTGTAACTGTTGGACTTTTTATTAAATAATAACTAAATGGAAGAATAAAGGAAATTGCAAAATTTTGAGAAAAAAGATAAATTACCTTCCTGGTCATAGAATGTGCCATGCCACCTCTTCAGGGCCCTTATATATATATATATATATATATATATATATATATATATATATATATATATATATATATATATATATATATATATATTGATTTTGAAAATAAATAATCTGAAAGTATAAGGTAAATATAAAGTTTTGGAAAAAAACCTAACTAAAAATAAAATATTTAAGGCACTGTAATGACCCGACTTGTCATTTTAAGAATTTAAGTCCCGTCTGGCGGCATAAGGCCCTGGGCAACTTCTTATTATGTGTATTGACTTGTGTGCGTGGTTGAATTCAGTTACCGGATGATTTGGAGTGCTTTGGCACACTTGGTCTCCAAAACGGAAGCTTAAGTTTTAGGATTTTTACCGTAGTCAGAACTGTGTGAAGATGACTCCAGAATGAAATTTTGATGATGTCAATAGCTCCGTATGGTGATTATGGACTTAGGAGCGTGTCCGAAAAATTATTTGGAGGTCTGTAGAGGAATTTGGCTTGAAATGGCAAAAATTTAATTTTTGAAAAGTTTGATCGGGGGTTGACTTTTTGATATCGGGGCTGGAATCCGATTCTGGAAATTGGAATAGCTTCGTTATGTCAATTATGACTTGTGTACAAAATTTGAAGTCATTCCAGATTGATTTGATGTGTTTCGGCACAAGATATAAAATTTGAAATTTCAAAGTTCATTAGGCTTGAATTGGGGTATGATTCGTGGCTTTGATGTTGTTTGATGTGATTTGAGGCCTCTAGCAGGTTCGTGTTATGTATTGGGACTGGTTGGTACGATTGGACGGGGTCCTGGGGGCCTCGGGTTTGATTCGGGGTGGTTTCAGACCAAGTTTGGGTATTTTGATGCTGCTGGTTGCTGGTTCTGGTGTTGTTTTTCGCGTTCGCGAGGACTCTCTCGCGTTCGCGAACAAATTTTGCTGTTGGGACTTTGTTCTTCGTGTTCGCGAAGAGGTTCTCGCGTTCGCGAAGAAGGAACTTTTGTTGTTCGTCGTTTGATTTTAGAGGCTCATATATCACAATCTATAAGGAATTTGGAGATGATCCAAAAATAAAAGTTGCAGCCCTTTGTGTCTACTTTTCAGAAAGGTAAAACATTTATTATTTGGAGTTGTGTACAAAAGGTTATGATAGATATACTATAGGCTGTTCGGGAAGAGTTCTGAAATCGCTGTTACGCAAGGCTAATTGTGGAAGCTTATATCTCGTAATCTATAAGGGATTGGGAGATGAGAAACAAATAAAAATTATAGTCCTTGGAGTCTAGTTTTCATAAAGTCAAACCATTCATCATTTGAATTTTTGTACCAAAAGTTATGACCATTATACTAGAGGCTATCTGAGAAGAGTTTGAAAATGACTTTTGAAGAATTTGTTCATCGCGAACGTGAGGGGAGTCTCGCGAACGCGAAGAACAAACCCTTGGGCAGCAGAATAAAGTCTAATTTCGTGTCATTCTTCCATTTTTGGACTAAGGAAGCTCGGGTGAGGCGATTGTTCGAGAGTCTTTCAAGGAAAATATTGGGGTAAGAATTCTTAACTTGATTTTGGTTAAATTACATGAATCTATTGTTGTTTTTATCACTAAATTAGTGAATTGGGTTGAAACATTTAGAAAACCCTCTTGGTTTAAATTTAAGATTTGGAGGTCGATTTGTTATTGAAATTCGATAAAATTGGTATAGTTGAAGTCTTATCGGAATGGGTATTCGGATTTCATGAAAATTATGTCGGGTTCCGAGAGGCGAGTCTCGCGTTGACTTCTGTTGACTTTTTGAAATAAAATTTTAAGTTGACGTATTATTATCCAGAATTATTTTCGATGAATTTTAATGAAGTTGTACAATTAATTTGGATAGATTTGAGCTATCCGGAGGTCAATTCAAGCAAGAAGGCTATTTCGGAATATCGGCCTAACTTCAAAAAGGTAAGTGTCTTGCCTAATCTCGAGTGAGGGAATTACCCCTTAGGCATCGAGTCTTATGTGCCGTTTATGAAATGTGAAAAGCCGTATACGCGAGTTGATGAGTACGTACTCGAGCTTGTATGTACAAAATATATTCGGTTTAAGTCTTAGGCACATTGTGTAGTAAATTGGATAATTGTTGGCATTTATTTAATCATTTATTTGCCATGCCTAAATCCTTGTTGGTTGAACTTGTTTTTATATAACAATTTAATGTGATTGTTATTTGAATATTTATGTAATTCCGTGAGTTTGTTGGTTTGATAATTCTAGGAATTTAATTTCATTTTGAATTTTCCCTATGCAAATAATTAATTAAGCAAGTTTAAGAAGAAGCGTTAACATAATTATTTAAATTTGGATTAATGAAGGCTTTGATTTATGCTGAATAATTTTTATCTCTGTTGATTGTTTTTGTGGTGTTATACACATTATGTGGAGCCTTCGGATATTTGTTGTGAAATATATTGATTTGGTTGTATCTTTGGAATTTGGTTGTGGCCATTGGGGATATTCTGATATGAATTGATTTCGTTATGTTGTCGTGATAATTTCCCATATAAATTGTTGTGTTGTGTGTGTAATGACCCAACCGGTCATTTTAACTTTTAGAGCCTCGTTCCCTAAAATAAAACTCTCCGAACATGCTTTTATTAATTTATGACTTGCGGGGATGGTTGGTTCGGGATTTGGAAGCGTTTGGGTTGAAATCGGAACACTTGGTTCCTTAAGTTAGCTTTAAATGGACAAGTTTGACTTTCGTCAATATTTTGAGTAAACGACCACGGAATCGGGATTTGACGGTTCCAATAGGTTCGTATGATGATTTTGGACTTGGCGTATGTCCGAATCGGGTTTTGGATAACCCAGGAGCGTTTTGACGCTTAATAGTAAAAATTAACTATTTGAAGGTTTAAAGTTCTTTAAATTTGGTTTGGAGTAGTTTTTGAGAAATTGAATTCCTTTTGGAATTTCGAGTTTGGGAATAGTTCCGTATAGTGATTTAAGACTTGCACGCAAAATTTTGTATCATTCCGGATAGTTTAAGTACGTTTCGGCATATTGGAAGTAATTTGAAGAACTTGAAGTTCTTAAGTTTGATTCAATTTGGTTTGGGGTGTTTTTCTTAGATTTGATGTTGTTTTACACGTTCCGAGAGTTCGAGCGAGTCCGTTTTATGATTTCAAACATGTTGGTATGTTCGGACGGGGCTCCGGGGGCCCCAACTATTAACCGGACGAGGCTCAGATCAATTTTGGAATTTTGAGGAAGAGCTGAAGCTTCCAGCTTCTGGTATGATCGCACCTGCGCATGGTCAGCCGCAGGTACGAGCTCTCGGGTGCGAGCCACCAGCCGCATGTGCGAAGGGGGAGGATATGCCCGGCCATCGCAGATGCAAAGAATTGGGCGCAGAAGCGGACGCGCATGTGCGGTCCTTTGGGCGCAGGTGCGGAGCCAGTCCAGGAGGAAAAACCTCGCACCTGCGAGGCTTTTCCGTATGTGCGAAAGCCGCTGGTGCGAAAAACCTGTCTGAGCAGAATAGTTAAGAAGTCGGGGCTCAGACATTTTGAGCCCATTTTTGTCACTACCCAAAATCTCACCACAGGCGTCGTGATGGCACCTAGTCTCTAAGACTAGGTAAGCCAATTTCAATTACATTTTGAAGCCATTTTTGTTTTTTATTTAGTAATCAAAATAACAGCGGGAATAATTACGATATACAACCTTCCAAGAATGGTAGTACTGAGTCACGAACTCTAACTGAATACATGGAATGATCACGAGGACCGAATATACAAAACTGTTTGATTACAATTTAACAGTACAATGAAAAGAAAAGACTCCAAGGGACTGCGACGACCAAACAGCTCTATCTTGAATCCTTACGATCCCGCTTTAACTCTGCTCAAGTCCGATATCTCCAATACCTATCTCTGCACAAAAATGTACAGAAATGTAGTATGAGTAAACCACGGTCGGTACCTAGTAAGTATCAAGACTAACCTCAATGGAGTAGAGACGAGGTACAGTCAAGACACTCACTAGTCTAATAACCTGTGCAATATAATATACAAAATAATAGAAAACAAGTAATAATAAGGGCACGATAAAACAACCAGTTATATGCACAAAAGACAACAAGTACCATTAATATCACTCAACAATTAATAAACACAATTACACCCAGTTAAATCAAGTCCTTCAAATAAATGTCTTTCACATATAATTCTTCAAGATAACTCTCTTTTAAATATAATTTTCTCAAATAATTATTTTTCAAATATAATTCTTTCAATAAATCTTTTCAAATATAATTTTCTCAAATAAATATCTTTCAAATACAATTCTTTCATATAATACTTTCTAAGTAAAAATCCTTCCAAATAAATATTTTGAATATAATTCTTTCAATTAAAAAGTCATCATGTGACACCTCATTTCACAATCATAAAAATACGGGTCTCAGCCCATTTTCATATTTTTCTTAAATACGGGTCTCAGCCCATTTTCATATTTCTATGGCACCTCGTGCCCATAATTAAATCATCATATTTCTCCGGTACCTCGTGCCCTCATTTCATATCACAGCTGCACGGACAATTCACGTGCCAATTATCATTATCATTTCATCACAGCGCCTCGTGCCCACATTTCATATCACAACTGCATGGATAATTCACGTGCCAAATATCCTCTTTATTTACTCACGGTACCTCATGCCCACATTTCATTTAATAATCCGCCTGACAATAGCCACAAGCTCTTAATTTCAACATAAAACAGATTGTTATCAATTTACTATCATTAAGACCAATTGCACAAGGCATAAAAATAAACATAAGAAAAATCACAACATCACATAAAAATCATCAACACCACAACCCCACATCATCACATATCGTCCCTCACAATAGCCACCATTATAGCTCCTATTGCCACTCTTATCACTCCTATAGCCACCCTTATCGCTCTACCCAGACAATATCAATATCCACCCTTATCACTCCTATTGCCACCCTTATCGCCCCTATAGCCACCCTTATCGCTCCGCCCAGGCAATATTCCAACAAACACAACAACAGTGAAATCCCACCCTTATATCCACATAATATCAATGGTGAAATGCCACCCTTATATCCCCAAAATAATAACTCACACAACACAATAATTTCTCAAAATAATAACTCACACAATACAACAATTTACATGAGAAATGATCACGGCAACATGACAAAAATCAATTCATATCACAATTTGCCTAATGGCCACAACCAAATTCCAAAGATATAACAAAATTAATTAATTTCACAACAAATAGCCCAAGGCTCCACACAATATATATAACACCCAAAAATATTTAATAGAGATATAAATTACTCAACATAAAGCAAAGCCTTCATTAACTCTAAAATTTTTTATAATTATATAATCACCTCTTCTTAAGCTCATTTAATTAATTAATTGCAGAGGAAAGAATCCAAAATGAAATTAAATTCCAATAATTATCAAACCAGTAAATTCACAGAATTTCATAAATAATCAAATAACATTCACATCAAATTTTCATATAACAACAGTTTCAATAACAAGGATTTAGGTACGACAAATAGATGATTAAATATATGCCAACAATTATCCAATTTACTACATAATATGTTCAAGACTTTAACTCAATAAAATTTGCACATATAAACCAAGTACATACTCGTCACCTCGCGTACATAATTTTCAATTACACAAATTACACATAAGACTCAATGCCTAAGGGGAAATTCTCCCACTCGAGATTAAGCAAGACACTTACCTTTTTGAAATTTTGCCGATATTCAAAAATCGTCTTTTTGCTTGAATTGACCTCTGGACCGCTCAAATCTCACCAAATTAATTGTATAACTTCATTAAAATTCATCGAAAATAATTTCGGATAATAATGCGTCGACTTAAAAATTTATTCCAAAAAGTCAACAAAAATCAATGCGGGGCTCGCCCCTCGGAACCCGATATAATTTTCATGAAATACGAACACCCATTCCGATACGAGTTCAACCATACCAATTTTATCAAAATCCGATAACAACTCGACCTCCAAATCTTAAATTTTCGTTTTTGAAAGATTTTATAAAAATCTTGATTTCTTCCATTTAAATCCGAATTAAATGATGAATATAATCATGGATTCATAAAATATAAAAACTTTAGGATATAGAACACTTACCCTAACCAAGCTTGTGAAAAATTCCTCCAGAATCGCCCAAATCCGAACTCCAAAAATCCAAAAACGAAAATGGCAAAATGATCAATTTTTGGTCTTTAACATTCTGCCCAGATTCGCACATGCGGTTGCTGTTCACGCACCTGCGAATCACTGTTCACGCATCTGCGAATCACTGTTCATGTTGCTGCCCAGAAAATTCCAGCAGCATATCTTCATGTCCGAATTGATCCGTTAACCTTCCGAAATCAACCCGAGGCCCTCGGAACCTCAACCAAATATACCAACACGTCCCAAAATACAATACGAACTTAGTCGAGGCTTCAAACCATGTCAAACAACGCCGAAATTTCGAATCGCGCATCGAATCGAATTATAAGTTTTTAAATTTTCCAACTTCTATATTTTGCGCCGAAACGTATCAAATCAATCTGGAATGACTTCAAATTTTGCACACAAGTCATAATTGACTTAATGGAGCTATTCCCATTTTTGGAATCGAAATCCGACCTCGTTATCAAAAATTTACATTTCGGTCGTACTTTTTCAAAATCTTATATTTTTCAACTTTCGCCAAAATGTGTCGAATTGTCCTACGGACTTTCAAATGCAAATTCGAACATACGCCTAAGTCCGAAATCATCATACGAAGCTATTGCCATCCTCAAAATTCTATTCCGGGGTCCTTTTTTCAAAAGTCAACTCTCCGGTCAAACTTCCCAAAAATTCAACTTTCGGCATTTCAAACTTAATTCCACTACGGACCTCCAAATAATTTTTCGGACACGCTCCTAAGTCCAAAAATCCCATACGGAGCTATTGACATCATCAAAATTCTATTCCGGAATCGTTTTTACACAGTTCCTACTATGAAAAAAATTCTAAGACTTAAGCTTCCGTTTTGGGGACCAAGTGTCCCAAATCACTCCAAATCATCCGGTAACTGAATTCAACTATGCACGCAAGTCAATACACATATTAAGAAGCTGCTTAGGGCCTTATGCCGCCAGACGGGGCTTAAATTCTTAAAACGACAAGTCAGGTCGTTACATTCTCCACCTCTTAAACAAACGTTCGTCCATGAACGTGCTAATAATTATTCTGAGGTTACCGAATTGATAATTTTTACTTTTATACATATACTCACGGTTGGTCCCACGTTACTGCATTGGAGGTAAGTCCGGCAACACCATCTCATTTGAGATTATTTTTTTTATCCATATTTGTGAACCTTAAGACCAATTTCTTACACTCCAAACATTTTCAGAAAGTCCGATTTTTCATCAACGCACGGTATTAGTCTCAACTGGCTGTAGCAACTCGTGCTTACGCACTCATCAACTTTCTTGATAGTGTTGAAGTACTTCAAAATTTTTTCGGGGTGTTACATTCTTCCTTGCTTAGGATCATTTGCCCTCAAACACATAACATAATTTTGTCTCTTCTTTGCACGTCTCAATCTCCCAAATTTTTTTTTTCTAACTCCCAAATTTTTCAGAAATTTCGGCAGAGTCTCCCCTGTAATTGGGCCTAACCACCTGCCAGAGTAATACCAAAACAACTCCTAACAACACATCCACAATGTATATATCAATAACACAATCTCAACATTACAAGCACTGCATTATCATAATGATATCAGGACATGAAGCACATCATATGTATGCTCATCACCACATTTGTGGTCTTAAAAGTTGTTCATAATTAATTCCAACATCATCAATTAATCTCATATTAACCACCACCTCATTTCGAATTTTCACAACACTAAAAACAGAATGTGAGGCATGAAGACCTCATGATTGTTTACTCGGATTAATGAGTCACATTTAACGCCACCTGGGCACTTATCTCATAGGTTAAAACTCAATGTTTACAACACGAAAATGGCTGTATATGAACAGAAAAATATACAAGAGTTATCAAATAAGCCTAACAGGCATGACTCCCTATTAATATTATTGTACAAATTAATTTCACAAAGGAAAAATTTTTAAACTCATAAATATTTCACCACAAGGACCTCGTCCTTACATAACTTCCACCACGACTTGCAGCCCGGTTTAAATATTTCACATCATGTAAAAATACGAGGATCTCATCCTCAACTCCGAATCACAAGTATGTTGCACATTGTGCCAACTGAAAATTTCAATTTCCTTTCTTTCTTCTTTTCAATATATTTCATAATCAATTTTCACAACATATAATAAACCCTTATACCGGTAGGGCATATAATTCATAAAATTAAAATCAATTATTCCGAAACACATTAAACCCGTCATAATGAATAATAAAAATTACTTTTGGTCTTATAACCCTCAATGGTGTACGAAAAATAAAATGACATACACGGGCTCACATCTTTAAATCTCCCCACAGGGATAAACATATAAGTGGGTCACAAATTTACGAAGCTCACCCATAAGTGTAGCATAATAGGAGGACTCACCTCAATATTCAAAACCGAATCAAATTAAGGAAAATATCCTTTTATAATAAAAAAACAGGATCGTACCTGTAACGACACCATATAGTGTATTGGCCTCAGCCAAATCATAATGATTAAATCAACGGGTCGGGCCTCCACCTCTTAGGCGCCCACTACCCGCATGTCCTCCACCTCTAGTTGACTGTGCACGTGGAGTATCAACTGGAATAAAGCTTGTAGTTGGAGTGTTCTGATGAAATCCACCCCTCCCAAGTCTCGGACAATCTCTCATGATATGCCTAGTATCACCATACTCATAACAACCCCTCTGAGGTCGCGGTTGCTCGCACTGAGTGTGTGCCGGATAACTGGAATAACCACTGTAAGAATCTTGTGTTAGTGGTGCACTGTAAATTGGAGCACCCCGAGTAATTTGATGTGCGGACTGAGCTGACCGACTGCTCGAGCCTCCGCTATAATGGCTCCTAGAGAAGAGTAAAATTCACTGAACCCTCCAGATCTTCGAGACCTTTTGGCCTTCTTTAGACTTTCTTTCCTCGCCTAAAACACCCTCAATATTTCTTGCAATATCCACTACTTGTTGAAATGGAGTATCAGTTTGCAATTCTCGAGCCATGCATATTTTAATATCATAATCGAGCCCCTCAATGAATCTGCGGACCCGTTCTCTGATTGTAGGAACTAAGATAGGTGCATGACGGGCTAACTCACTGAACCTAATAGCATATTCTGATACTGTCATAGTGTTCTGACGCAACCGTTTAAACTCTGTACGCCACGCATCTCGGAGAGTCTGGGGAACAAATTCTTTCAAGAATATTTCCGAAAATTGAGCCCAAGTTGGTGGTGTGGCATCGGCCGGTCTACCTTCTTCATAGATTTTCCACCACCGATATGCTGCGCCTGACAGTTGAAATGTAGTAAAGGCAACTCCGCTCACCTCCACAATACCCATGGTGCGGAGAATACGTTGACAATTTTCTAGAAATTCTTGGGCATCCTCTTTAGCTGTGCCAATGAAAGTAGGTAGACTATAGCTCTTAAACCTTTCAAGTCTCTTTTGCTCTTCTTCTGATGCCTCGGGCCTGACCTCAGGCCGAACCAGAATAACAGGTTGTATCGGTGCTACAACCGGAACCTGACCAACGTGAACCTGTTGCTCTGAAGTTGTGGTAGGAGTCAGAGCTACTCCCCCAATATGTGGAATATTTGGTGCTACAGAAATCAATCCCTCCTGAGTTAATGTACCAAACATACTCAGGAACTGTTCTAAAGTCTCCTGAAGTCCGGGGGTAACAACAGGTGCTTCTGGTACCTGTCCCCCAACTGGAGCTACTAGTGGCTCCTCAACTGTTGTTCTGACAGGTGCTCTAGTTGCAGCACGTGCCCTTCATCGACCTCTACCTCGGCCCCGGCCTCTTACGGCCCCAACAGTATGTGCAAATGTCTGTTCAGCTGACCCGGTAGCACGTGTTCTCACCATCTGTGAGAAAATAGATATACAAAGGCACAAATTCCAAATTCAACAAATTCTGCACGACAAGAATGAAAGAAATGGAAATTTCATAACAGTTCTGTAGCTTCTCGAAGATAAGTACAGACGTCTCTGTACCGATCTGTAAGACTCTACTAGACTCGTTCGTGACTCGTAGAACCTATGAACCTAGAGCTCTGATACCAACTTGTCACGACCCAAAATCCCACCACAGGCGTCGTGATGACACCTAGTCTCTAAGACTAGGTAAGCTGATTTCAATTACATTTTGAAGCCATTTTTGTTTTTAGTAATCAAAACTAATAGCGGAAATAATTACGATATACAACCTCCCAAGACTGGTAGTACTGAGTCACGAACTGTAACTGAATACATGGAATGATCACGAGGACCGAATATACAATATTGTTTGATTACAAATTAACAGTACAATGAAATAAAAAGACTCCAAGGGACTGCGACGACTAAGCAACTCTACCTTGAATCTTAGGATCTCGCTTTAACTCTGCTCAAGTCCGATGTCTCCAACACCTGGCTCTGCACAAAAATGTGCAGAAGTGTAATATGAGTACACCACGGTTGGTACCCAGTAAGTATCAAGACTAACCTCAATGGAGTAGAGACGAGGTACAGTCAAGACACTCACTAGTCTAATAACCTGTTCAATATAATATACAAAATAATAGAAAATAAATAATAATAAGGGCAGGATAAAACAACCAGTGATATGCACAACAGACAACAAGATAATCATTAATATCACTCAACAATTAATAAACACAATTACATCCAATTAAATCAATTCCTTCAAATAAATGTCTTTCACATATAATTCTTCCAGATAACTCTCTTTCAAATGTAATTTTCTCAAATAATTATTTTTCAAATATAATTCTTTCAATAAATCTTTTCAAATATAAATTTATATCTTTCAAATACAATTCTTTTATATAATACTTTCTAAGTAAACATCTTTCCAAATAAATATTTTGAATATAATTCTTTCAATTAAAAAGTCATCATGTGATACCTCATTTCATAATCATAAAAATACGGGTCCCAGCCCATTTTCATATTTCCACGGCATCTCGTGCCCATAATTAAATCATCATATTTTTCCCGTACCTCGTGCCCTCATTTCATATCACAGCTGCACGGACAATTCACGTGCCAATTATCATTATCATTTCATCACAGCGCCCCGTGCCCACATTTCATATCACAACTGCACGGACAATTCACGTGCCAAATATCCTCATTATTTACTCATGGCACCTCATGCCTACATTTTATTTTATAATCCGCCTGGCAATAGCCACATGCTCTCAATTTCAACATAAAATAGATTGTTATCAATTTACTATTATCAAGACCAATTGCACAAGGCATAAAAATAAACACAAGAAAAATCACAACATCACATAAAAATCATCAACACCACAACCCCACATCATCACATATCGTTCCTGACAATAGCCACCCTTATCGCTCCTATTGCCACCCTTATCACTCCTATAGCCACCCTTATCGCTCCGCCCAGACAATATCAATAGCCACCCTTATCGCTTTTATTGCCACCCTTATCGCCCCTATAGCCACCCTTATCGCTCCGCCCAGGCAATATTCCAACAAACATAACAACAGTGAAATGCCACCCTTATACCCACATAATATCAACGGTGAAATATCACCCTTATCTCCCCAAAATAATAACTCACACAACACAATAATTCCATGTAAATTATTGTATTGTGTGAGTTATTATTTTGGGGAGATAAGGGTGGCATTTCACCGTTGATATTATGTGGGTATAAGGGTGGCATTTCACTGTTGTTGTGTTTGTTAGAATATTGTCTGGGCGGAGCGATAAGGGTGGCTATAGTAGCAATAAGGGTGGCAATAGGAGCGATAAGGGTGGATATTGATATTGTTTGGGCGGAGCGATAAGTGTGGCTATAGGAGTGATAAGGGTGGCAATAGGAGCGATAAAGGTGGCTATTGTCAGGAACGATATGTGATGATGTGGGGTTGTGGTGTTGATGATTTTTATGTGATGTTGTGATTTTTCTTGTGTTTATTTTTATGCCTTGTGCAATTGGTCTTGATAATAGTAAATTGATAACAATCTGTTTTATGTTGAAATTGAGAGCATGTGGCTATTGCTAGGCGGATTATAAAATAAAATATGGGCACGAGGTGCCGTGAGTAAATAATGAGAATATTTGGCACGTGAATTGTCCGTGCAGTTGTGATATGAAATGTGGGCACGAGGTGCTGTGATGAAATGATAATGATAATTGGCACGTGAATTGTCCGTGCAGCTGTGATATGAAATGAGGGCACGAGGTACCGAAAAAATTTGATGATTTAATTATGGGCACGAGGTGCCATAGAAATATGAAAATGGGTTGAGACCCGTGTCTAAGAAAAATATGAAAATGGGCTGAGACCCGTATTTTTATGATTATGAAATGAGGTGTCACATGGTGACTTTTTAATTGAAAGAATTATATTCAAAATATTTATTTTGAAGGATTTTTACTTTGAAAGTATTATATGAAGGAATTGTATTTGAAAGATATTTATTTGAGGAAATTATATTTGAAAAGATTTATTAAAAGAATTATATTTGAAAAATAATTATTTGAGAAAATTATATTTGAAAGAGAATTATCTGGAAGAATTATATGTGAAAGACATTTATTTGAAGGACTTGATTTAATTGGGTGTAATTGTGTTTATTTATTGTTGAGCGATATTAATGGTTATCTTGTTGTCTTTTGTGCATATCACTGGTTGTTTTATCCTGCCCTTATTATTATTTGTTTTCTATTATTTTGTATATTATATTGTACAGGTTATTAGACTAGATGTCTTGACTGTACCTCGTCTCTACTCCATTGAGGTTAGTCTTGATACTTACTGGGTACCGACTGTGGTGTACTCATACTACACTTCTGCACATTTTTGTGCAGAGCTAGGTATTGGAGACATCGGACTTGAGCAGAGTTAAAGCGGGATTGTAAGGATTCAAGGTAGAGCTGCTTAGTCGTCGCAGTCCCTTGGAGTCTTTTTATTTCATTGTACTGTTAGTTTGTAATCAAACAGTATTGTATATCCGGTCCTCGTGATCATTCCATGTATTCAGTTAGAGTTCGTGACTCAGTACTACTAGTCTTGGGAGGTTGTGTATTGTAATTATTTTCGTTGTTAGTTTTTTTAATAAAAAAAATAGCTTTAAAAATATAATTGAAATCGGCTTACCTAGTCTTAGAGGCTATGTGCCATCACGATGCCTGTGGCGGGATTTTGGATCGTGACAAACACCTAACAATCTAAAACTTTGTTGAGTAATTTATACGAAGTTAGTTATCACAAAGTTGAAGTTGGTTGATATATTCACTTTTGTGGCTTTAAAAAACCAAACTATTCCCTCAACAAATAATTCTATGTTAATAAATTATATTAACATTTAAAATTTTATGTAATATTTAAAATTTTGAATAGAGGAAATTAAATTTCACCATAATTTTTATGGAATATGATTTAAGGATTAATGTTCGCACTAAAAACTTTTCGATAGACGAGTCTAATATATACACACACTGTCACAATATATCATAAAAACATGAAATGTTGATCAACGTTTGTCCTTCATAAGTGTCATTCATGTTTGAATAAAAATCGTAATTATAATTAATAGCTTATTTTTAGTAGACTAACATTTAAGATTTTAAGGACTTCCATGAGGAGGGCTTCTTTCTTTATTGAGTTAATTAAATAGGATCGACATTAATCATTATTTTCATGATTTTACACTTTCTTCTTTTAACTTTATTATTATTATATAACTCAAATATAATTCGTAAAATAATATTTAAATAATTTTTTTAAAAAATTTAATACTTATTGAGACAACGTATATGCGCGAAGTGCATACTCGAAGACTAGTAAATCTATATTCAGCAGCCCCTTAATTACATATGAACAAAGCCTAATTTAATATAATGGTTAAGTCTAAACAAAATTATTATATGTCGCAATCCCTTCAACTCTGATTGGATATGCTTGCTTCATTAACAGATTTTTGGAATTCCCGACAAGTATGATTAATAAAGTCATGGAGCTGCAGGTTGAGGGTTTTTGGCTCATCAATCAATTAATACATGAAAGAGCTAGTATCTTATTTACAAGTTTAAAAAAAAAATGTTTTATGAAAAGAACATGTTTGTTTTCTTGTTTTCTAGTTGGTGAAATAAAAAGGGAACACAAAATTCGGCAACTTCTGTTTAATTTTGCTTCCTAATTTTTATGCAAACGTTGGGTTAACCTTGGTTAAGGTCAAGGGTTGTTTGGTATGATGGATAAGTAAAATAATTTTGGGAGAAAAATTTAGCATCACTTTATTCTTATTTGGTTATTAATCCTGAGATAACTTATCACATGATTAAAAAATAGTATCGAGATAACTTATAGCTTTCAGAGGGTGGAATAGTAATCACAGAATAAGTTATCCCACGTTAAAGCAGTAAAATTGACAATTCTAGGATAATACAACATACCAACAGTCAATAAGAAATAATACCATAATAACTAATCTCAGTATAATTAATTATAGTATAATCAATTCCAGCATAATATATCTTCGTACTAAACTAGCCCTAAAAGTTTAGTGTTTGATTCAAAGAGTTGAAGATGATCGAATATTGGAGTAAATTCCTTGCATAATCATCCAACTTATGAAAATATCCTACCAAAGTCATTTTTAACTTTTTAGGACAACAAAATCACAATTTTGACTCAAAACATAAATACCATTTTTATTTAACATGTCATGTTTGTACAATAGATTCTTGTGGTCCGGCCCTTTCCCGGATCCCGTGCATAACGGGAGCTTAGTGCATCGAACTACTTTTTTTAATTTAACATGTCATGTCATGTTTTAAAACCTATTTTTAAACAATAAAATTCATTTAACCCATGAACCTTATACTCTATCCAATCCAAAATGGGTCTACTTTAAAAGACCTTCAACATCATTCCTTGTTCCACTATTACCATATACCTTTCTGTTATTAACAACCCCGGCTCTAATACACGGATAATACCGACATAAAATATCTATAAGTATGTAATCATAGAGGTAAAAGTGTCACGACCCAAAATCCAACTACATGCGGCATCGTGATAGCACTTAGTCTTTAAGACTAGGTAAACCGATTATAATAACAATTCAAGCCTTTGTTTTTATAGGCAAGTGTCAAACTAACAACAGAAATATTCAAACAACTTCCCAAGACTGGTAATATTGAGTCACGAACTCTAACTGAATACATGAAATGATCTCAAGGATCAAATATTCAATACTGTTTGATTAATAATTAACAGTACAATAAAATGGGAAGACTCCAACGGACTGCGACGACCAAGCAATCCTACCTTGAATCCTTGTGATCATACTCTAATTTCTGTCCGAATCCAATATCTCCAATACCTAGTTCTGCACAAAAATATGCAGAAGTATAGTATGAGTACACCACAGTCGGTACCCAGTAAGTATTAAGACTAACCTCAGTGGAGTAGTGACGAGGTACAGTCAAGACACTCACTAGTCTAATAACCTTTGCAATATAGTACATAAAAATAATAGGAAATGAATAACAATGATGACAACAATAATCAACCAGTGATATACACAGCAGGGTCACAAGAGCACCATTAATATTACTCAAACAGGTAATGAATACAAGTACAACCAATAATCAAGTCCTTCAAAATATACATTTTCCATCTATAAGTTTTTCAATAGAAATCTTTAGAATATAATCCTTTCCTATATATATATATATATATATATATATATATATATATATATATATATATATTGAACATACTTCTTTCAATTAAATATCCTTCAAATATAATGTAACACCCCGAAAAATTTCGAAGTACTTGAGTGCTAGTAAAAAAGTTGATGTGCGCTCATTATATTATTTTGTGTGCAGATAAGGACTATAATATAATGGATATAAATTGGATATGATAATAAGTGTACGAGGTATATTATAAGTAATGTGGGGTCTAAGTAGAGCCCTAAGTCCAAGTCAAGTGGGAAATTTTATGATAAACTAAAGTTCCAAATAAGTACGCACAAGACCAAACTTTGGACAAGCATATCTATATATATATATATATATATATATAAGGAGTTATGTGATGGATGACCTACAAAATTAAACTTCTTCGAGTCTAGTTTCTAACTCTTCAAACTGTTTGTCATTTGGACATACCTACAAGAAGTTATGACCAAATTACCAAAGGCTGACGGAGGAGTCTGCGGATGCGAAGCATCCGAGGCCGCGTCCGAAAGAAAGGCTGGCAGTGAAGTACTGCCATAGCATCCAGGTCCGCATCCGAACTTCAAAGAGGAGTGAAGTGGGGATGCCAAGAATCCAGGGCAGCATCCGAAACCCAGAAAGCTTGGCCTATAAATACAATACAATTTCAGGGTTCATTTTCCCCATTTCATTTGGACGAATTTTGGAGCTCTTCTTCACTCTCTCAAGACCACCAACTCCCCTCTTCTTCAAGGTAAGAAATCCCCATTATTTTGGTATGAAATTATATCATTTCTACACTAGTATTGATGAAATCTACACATAAAATACATACATCTTCAAGAAATTTCTTCAAGAACTCAAAGGAAGGTTTTGCAAGATTTCTTTCAAAAGGTAATCCTACACCCTTAGACTTACATGTATGGATATATTATGAGAATATGAGTATGAATTAAGTATAAGAACTCATGGTATGGTGATTGGAAGCCATAAGTTCCTAATTTAAATACATAACCATTGTAGAGATTGAAAGGTGATTGTTTGATGGAATTTTGTTGGTTCGGTGAGAATGGTTGGTCACACATGTGATGTTAGGATTATAAGTTGTTAAAGAATGATGGTGGGATGAATTGTTAGTAAATGATGGTATTTGGAAGAGCTAATTCTATGGTTAAGAAATGTATAAATGTATGCCCACTAGGTGTTTGGTAAATTGTCTAAATGGCCTAAACTATGGAATGGGTTACTAATGTTGGTTCCAATGGATGTTGATATTGTATATTGAAGTTTCTTAGTATAGTAGATCATTGTAGTATCATTAAGGGGTGAATTTCAGTTTCGGATCGTTGGCATTGAATTGAGGAGACAAGAAGGCATTCAGAGGTGGATACGTGCGGAATGGAATTTCCTGAGTATTGATTAGCTTGCTCGATGTTGGGTTCGTCTTGTTGAGGTAAGTAACTCTTTCTAATCTTGGATCTTAGGGTATGAAACCCCGGATTATGTGTTATGTGATTGGTTTTGAGGTGACGTACATGCTAGGTGACGGGCGTGTGGGCGTGCACCATAGGAATTGTGACTCGGTCAAATTCCATGGAACTATGTAGTTGAATAATCTGTTGATACCGGTACATTCTCTATGTGTTAGAGAAACATTGAGCTGAGACTCATATTAAAAATTATGCTTAGACATATGTGGTTATTATTGGTACCCACTGGGGTAATTTCTGTGGTTGAATTATATGTTCAAATTGTAATTTCACATTCAGTCATGTTCATTCATATCATATCATATCTTAGTCTCTATGGCTATTTATTGATTAATAATACCATCGTTTTGGGCTGATTTTCATGACATTGTGAGCCCGAGAGACTAGAGAGATTGATGACTGAGTGAGGCCGAGGGCCTGATTGTGAGGATGATTATGGGATCGGGCTGCACGCCGCAGCAGGCCATATTGGCTTTATATATATATATATATTATACTATATATAAAAATCATTTATACTATCATTTATGGGATCGGGCTGCACGCCGCAGCATGGTTGACTGATTTATGCCATAATTGGCTTGTTATAGCGCTTGGGCTGAAGGAGCCCCTCTGGAGTCGGAGCGTAGGTATCTACTGAGTACGAGTGCGTAGTGCGAGTACGAGCGTGAGTGCCGAGTGATTTGGGAGGATTGAGTGACTGCGAGACATGAGTGACTGTGAGGTTTGAATGATTGGGAGGACTGAGTAACTGCGAAGATTGAGTGATTGGGAGGACTGAGTGAATTGATACTCTGAGAGTATGCATATGGTTTTATTACTATGTTGTATTGCATTGGCATGCGCATTGACATGTAGGCATAGAGATGTACTTTCCTCATGCCATTTGATAATGAAATTTCCTATTGTGGAAGAAAGTTTTTGGAAAAAATCACAGTTTTCAGACTTACTCATATTTTGGTGATTTCAGTGAAAAGAATTAAGTTTTACTGTTATACTTGAAAAGAAAATGTTTATTTTTCCGGAACTGTGAACGAGCTGAGCATCTTATTATTGAGTTATTCTTTGTGTTGCCTCAATTTTATTGTTATGAGATGTTATTGGATATGGGTGAGGACTCTGGCCTTGGTATAAGCTCGTCACTACTTTCAATCTAAAGTTAGGTTTATTACTTATTGAGTACATGAGGTCGGTTTTACTCATACTACACTTCTACACCTTACGTGTAGATATTGGATATTGATGTTGCTGTGATCGACGGGAGATGGATTTGAAGATGTACCTGTGTTCCGGTCGTAGCTGCCTCTTATTCATGGTAGCCTTAGATTTATACAAATCTACTTATGTACATTTCGAACAGACGATGTATTTATTTCATACCAACTTTGTAAATTCTAATCTTAGAAGCTCATGATTGACTCTAACAGTCCTCGGGGAGTGTACTAGAGTCAGCTAAATATTAATTGAATCTTATTGTTGTTATTTGGCTTACCTAGCAGGTGAGATTAGGTGCCATCACAACTAGTCGTATTTTGGGTCGTGACAAGTTAGTATTAGAGCTCTAGGTTCATAAGTCTTACAAGTCATGAGCAAGTGTCTAGAAGAGTCTTACGGATCGGTATGATGACATCCATACTTATCTTCGAGAGGCTACAAGGCATTTTAGGATAAACTTCCCATCTTTCTTTCCTTATCGTGCGGTATTGATTCGGCTTGAAACGTACCTTTTTGAATTCATTCCACTCACTCGTACTCATATGTGAACGCTCGGTATCAGTTGTGCATCGACGGCTTGTGATTCTATGAACGAGGTTCGAGATGTGTATTCTGTGTTTTGGTGATGGGCCAGTCTGGAGGACTTAAGGTCAGGTTTAGACCGCAGCTTAGGCTCGGTAGTTTCAGTTGTGTGAACGTGTACAATTGGACTCATATGTCCGGTAGTATCCCTATAAGTGAAATTTGTGGCTCGATGAATGGTTGGATGACCATATGATGACTATATTGTGACTGCGAGATGTCTTCGATGGTTTGAAAGTGACGAAAAACAAAATCTTTGTTTGAGATGTAAAAAGGACTACTGGGTATTTGACTTCTGTCTCGATTTGACGTAGAGTCTCGACTTATAAATGTGTTGAAGGATCTTTCACGTGGTGTAATTGTGGAACAAATTAAATTTTCGTGTCTTGTTGATGAGTTCAAAATCATGAAGGTTAAGTGATTACGTAGGAGTTGTGGCACTAAAAAAGGTATAGAAAGATTCCAGTTTGAGGCTAAACATGCGGGTTATCACCTGCGGTATAAACTACAGAGGTGTAATCTTTATAATGTTGTGTGGAGAATCTTGTTTTCTACCAGTAGGGCAGATATATTGGGATTTGAATTTGAATTGGTGAAGAAAGTTGACCTGACCGTCACGAGAATGAAGGCGAGCTTAGTAGACAATTTGAGGTACCATATATGTTGTGATGCATGAGCTTGGGAAGAATTTAGTTAAATCTCACTACGGTGTTATGGCAGTAATTGAATATGGGTATTGTGAATTATTGAATGTATACAATTCGATTTCATGGTTATAGGTTAAATTAAGTTTTGGTCCGAGACATACTTGTGGAGCAGTTATGAGTTATGACTGTAGAGGATGAGATCGAGGATGACTCGAGTAAGGAGATTTCCTGAATACGGGATATAATGCACTTATGAAAATATGAAAAATCATGGAGTGATTAAGTTGTAAATTGCGAAGAATGTAGTGCGCATGGAATATGAATTTGGCCAGTGGTGTTAAGGCAGGGTTATTTCTTTGAGTGTTATTGTGCTAATGGAGCATGTGTTTTTTGGCCCGTTTGGGCGGTGCAATTCAATTTTGAGCCGAGTGGGTGACTCCAGAGAAGGTTCTAATGGGTCCGAGATTTATATATAGCAATTGAAAATTTTTTCGGACTTATATATGGATAGAATCTGAGATTTGCATTTGATGGTGTCGGGACTTGCAGTAATTATGTATGACTATGGATTCTACATTCCAGTATAAGAAAGGTAAAAGAATAATTTTAAGTTCACATAAGGCCTCTTCAGAATGGTTGTCTCGGTGGTGGTACTTATAGGGTGCGTAAGAAGGAATACAATGGCTTATGGGCCTTAGGGCGGTGTGGTTCTAAGTTAGGATGTCTTATAACGAGGCCTTACAAGTGTTTTGTGGCAATACTCTAGGATTTGATGACACGCGTGGCTTGGTAGAGTTAGAAAGATTCAATTCTGATAGCTTGCTTATGTGCGAATGGATTTCAAAATGTTCTTGATGGTTTGAACCGGATATTCTCTACCGGTATGAGGAACATATTTTGTATTGTGATTTCCTCCTGGAAGGGAGCAAATGGAAGGTTTCTAACTAATCGGGTATGTAATTTTCTGGTGACTCAGAGTTGATAATAAGATTCTCGTACCTTTCACATGATGGCATGATAGATGTGGTGTGTTGTGCGGGATTAAGACTTGCATTTGCAAGGTGGTAGTTCAGTCTTGAATGGAAGGTCACAAATTTTGGACAACATGGTCAGTTTAGATACTTATATGAATGTTATAACTGCTCGGTAAATCCCGAGAATTGTGCGCATTTCAGAAGGCACATTATATTTTGACTTACGAATGCTCATTGGTATTGCGATACTCACCTAGTTGATATTCAAAATATTGTTATGTGGCACGAAAGAATTTTGGAAGTCTTCCTAATGGATGATCGGGCATGAAGGGTGTGCTAGTCATTCAAGTGTTGGAGTTGGGATCGGCTATATCGATTCATGTGTTATGTGGATTTGGGGATTGGGAGTTCTCAGAAGCAAATTGTTTGAGGCCGCGGACTATGAAGGTGTGGCCAAGTTAACTAGATAATAGTACGGGTTATGGTTAAGTCATTGAGGACTTTTTAGAGGGTTATTTATCCATGCTCATATTGCGTTTGGGCTATAATAAGCCTGGAATCGACTGTTGCGCTTTAAGTTGTGATATTTCTTATATCTGTAACACTGCGTGATCTATTTGAGCCGTGATTGAGGCTACATAGGAGTTAAAATCCCTGAATGAACTTGATAAATGCCTTAGTGATGAAAGGTATTTTTTTATTTGAGCTACGATAGCACACTTTGTACATGCCTTCACTTTAGCATAATATTTATACCAGTCCGGGAACATGAGAATCTTATCCTACTCATCATATACCTGTATACCTATTTAAATGCTCCCATATGGTATATTTGGAGTGGAGGCCTGGGACTATACCATGTAGCGCGTGGAATTTGCGAATTTCTCAATCGTTTATCTGATTTAATTATCTTTCCTTCCTCTTCATGCTATAATATTATTGAGAAGGGTATTTGAGGAATTGAGCACATGCACCTACAGTTATTCTTTTCATGAAATTTGAGGAGTTGGTTGGAAATGTTGGGGTTAAATGTCAGTAAGGTGGTTAGGTTTAATGAGATGAGGTCATTGGACCTAGAATGAGTACTATCGAATTTGATTATGGTATATTTGGGAGAATAACATCGGCAGAGTACAAAGGTTTTAGAATGAGGTTTTATGGAAAATGGGTTTAATACTAGTACTTGGTTGGTTTTGAGTAGTTACTATGATCGGGAATGATTCCGTGAATATGCGAGTTGTATAGTATGTTGTGTGATTATATCTGAGGTTATGGTTACAGCTTAATACATCTTGTTCAAATTTATATAGTGTGTAGATGTGAAATTTGGATCTTGAAAAGAAGTTTTTGGATGTTGGAAATTGGATTCCAAGGTTTATGGTCTAAGGCTAAATTAATAATTTTCAATTATGTGGTGTCGTCAGGCCTATATGAGATAGGGTGATGTGGGATCACCTCGGGTATGCATGCGTGATAAGGTGAAATAGTGATTTGAAAGTTCAAATATATCAAAGAAGAAGCATCACCCCGTGATCAAATATATATTGGATAGAAAATTTTATGGTCATTTTCATACTAGAACATCTTAGAGTAATTGTTGGAGGTCGCCAAAGGTTTAGTTCGGGTGTTCGGCGTAGAGATTTAGAGTTGAAGAAAGTGAACAGGTTATTCTCAATATTTTCTCCGTGAGGATGTTATGTGAATTTCTAATAAGGGTAAAGTATGTGTAGTCACATTATGCTTTATGAAATCATGAAGGGAATATGCCAAACTATGAGTATGATGTCTCCCTATTAGTATTCTCCGTGTACCCCGTGTTTCGTGTGTCTATGTCTAAGAAGGTGAAGTTAATGGATAATTGGATTATGAGGAGCAACTATTTGCTATCCTTGTTAGAAAAGTCCGGGAGCTGAGATTACCTCCGTTAATGTGTTATGGCGAAATCGGTAAGTCGAGGAGGCTAACTTGAGGGCCAAAGGTGTTAAGGAAATAAAATGTTCTCACTTGAGTGTATAGTCAAATAATTATGATTTAAAAGGTACTTTCTATGTGTTATGATTTAAATACGTGCAACTCAAGTCCAGATATCACTCTTGATAATATAATGCCTGTAATGATGAGATTTGTGATGTTGATATATATGGTGATGCTTTGTCAAGTATGGATGTGTTGATAGGTTGATGTTAGTGATTATCTGACAGGTGGATAGGCCCAGTTAGAGGGAAAACTCTGCCGAATTTTTTATAAATTTGTAAAGATAGCCACATTTTAAGGGCCATAAGTAAGTTGAAACTTGGGAAGGAAGTATGAGATCGATATAGTCATAAGTGCCTATGTATAATGGTTGGAGGTAGAAGGATAACTCTATTATTAGAAGTGACTTGTGAAACATTCGAGGACGAATGTTCTTAAGTGGGGGAGAATGTAACACCTAGGAAAATTTTGAAGTACTTGAGCGCTAGTAAGAAGGTTGATGTGCGCTCATTATATTATTTTGTGTGCAGATAAGGACTATTAATATAATGGATATCAATTGGATATGATAATAAGTGTACGGGGCATATTATAAGTGATGTGGGGTCTAAGGAGAGCCCTAAGTCCAAGTCAAGTTGGAAATTTCATGATAGACTAAAGTTCCAAATGAGTATGTACAAGACCAAACTTTGGACGAGAATATCTACGTATATATAAGGAGTTATATGATGGATGACCTATAACATTAAAGGTATCGAGTCTAGTTTCTAACGTTCAAACCGT
This sequence comes from Nicotiana tabacum, assembly GCF_000715075.1. Lineage (NCBI taxonomy): Eukaryota > Viridiplantae > Streptophyta > Magnoliopsida > Solanales > Solanaceae > Nicotiana > Nicotiana tabacum. The sequence continues at coordinate 355,478 of NC_134091.1, forward strand.
TTGTCATTTGGACATTTCTATAAGAAGTTATGACCAAATTACCAAAGGCTGGCGAAGGAGTCTGCAGATGCGAAGCATCTGAGGCCGCGTCCGAAAGAAAGGCTCGCAGTGAAGTGCTGCCATAGCATCCAGGTCCGCATCCTAACTTCAAAGAGGAGTGAAGTAGGGATGCGAAGCATCCAGGGCAGCATCCGAAGCCCAGAAAGCTTGGCCTATAAATACAATACAATTTCGGGGTTCATTTTCCCCATTTTATTTGGACGAATTTTGGAGCTCTTCTTCACTCTCTCAAGACCACCAACTCCCATGTTCTTCAAGGTAAGCAATCTCCATTATTTTGGTGTGAAATTACATCATTTCTACACTAGTATTGATGAAATCTACACATAAAATACATAGATCTTAAAGAAATATCTTCTAGAACTCAAAGGAGGGTTTTGCAAGATTTCTTCCAAAAGGTAATCCTACACCCTTAGACTTATATGTATGGATATATTATGGGAATGAGTATGAATTAAGTATAGGAACTCATGGTATGGTGATTGGAAGCCATAAGTTCCTAATTTAAATACATAACCATTGTAGAGATTGAAAGGTGATTATTTGATGGAATTTTGTTGGTTGGGTGAGAATGGTTGGTCACACATGTGATGTTAAGATTATAAGTTGTTAAAGAATGATGGTGGGATGAATTGTTAGTAAATGATGGTAGTTGGAAGAACTAATTCTATGGTTAAGAAATGTATAAATGTATGCCCACTAGGTGTTTGGTAAATTGTCTAAATGGCCTAAACTATGGAATGGGTTACTAATGTTGGTTCCAATGGATGTTGATATTGTATATTGAAGTTGTTTAGTATAGTAGATCATTGTAGTATCATTAAGGGGTGAATTTCAGTTTCGAATCGTTGGCATTGAATTGAGGAGACAAGAAGGCATTCAGAGATGGATACGCGCGGAATGGAATTTCCTGAGTATTGATTAGCTTGCTCGACATTGGGTTCGTCTTGTTGAGGTAAGTAACTCTTCTAATCTTGGAGCTGAGGGTATGAAACTGTCACGACCCGAAATTTTCCGCCGACAGGACCGTGATGGCGCCTAACATTTCACTTGCTAGGCAAGCCAACGTTAGAAAATCGTTAAACTAATTCCTTATTTCAATTCAGTAAATAACAATAATTAACTAAGATGAAATGTAAGAGGTGCGGAATATCATAAAAACTGTATTCATTACTTCCACCCGGATTTGGAGTCACAATCCACGAGCATTCTAGAATCTACTACAAGTAATAGTCTAAAAGAAATACAACTGTCTGAATGAAAGAAATAGTAGAACAGAAAAGATAGACGGGTACTTCAAGGTCTGTGAATGCCGACAGATCTACCTTGAGTCTCCGGACAGCGGAGCAATAGAAAAATCTTGATCAACCCGAGCCGGTATCAAAATCTGCACAGAAAGTGCAGAGTGCAGTATCAGTACAACCGACCCCATGTACTGGTAAATGTCGAGCCTAACCTCGACGAAGCAGTGACGAGGCTAAGGCAAGGCTTCTACATATCAACATGTACAATTTAACAGTGTATATGCAAATAACAGAAATGAAGAACTAAACAGGAAATGTCGGGAGGGGAAACATACTGAAGGTAATACAAGATAAAGAACTACAACAGAATGATCACCGAAGCAGTCAATATACCATGAATCAACAGGAATAGTGAATACAGTAAGGAAAAATGCACGGCATCACCCTTCGTGCTTTTACTCTCAATCTCACCATAAAATTAATAGAAACGGTACGGCATCACCCTTCATGCATTAACTCTCATATCATGGCACGACATCACCCTTCGTGCATTAACACTCTCAATATGGCACGACATCACCCTTCGTGCATTAACACTCACAATATGTCATGGCATCACCCTTCGTGCATTCACACTCACAATATGGCACAACATCACCCTTCGTGTATTAACACTCTCCCTTACCATAATGTAATGCATAAATAACAACAGGGAGATAGAATAACAAGTACAAACCTTACTTCAACATTTGGTTCCATAATATCAATCTCAACTTTGAAATAAAAACTCAATTATCACTAGAAAATCCGTAAAACATGATAAGAACGATAAATTAAACAACACTAGTATAACACGTAGCAATTTGGCATAGGAATGAGACAATATAAGAAAAACAGAGAAACATGGAAAATAGGTAAATTGGCGGCGCATAAGTACTCGTCACCTCACATATACGCCGCTCACATAAATTTCATTTAGCAAGTGATCTAAGGTTCCTAATTCCCTCAAGTCAGGGTTAGACACAACACTTACCTCGCTCCGAAGGCCACTTAATTCTCAATCACAGCTTTTCCTTTGGAATTCACCTCCAAACCACTCGTATTTATTCAAAAATGACTCAATAATATCAAATATTGCTAAAGGAATCAATTATATTTTGTAAGTTAAATTTTCCAAAATTTTCCTCCAAAAAGTCAAAAAATTGACCCCGGACCCGCTTGATCAAAACCCGAGGTTCAGACCAAAATCCTTTTACCCATTAACCTCCGAGCCCGAATATGTAATTAGTTTTGGAATCCGACCTCAAATTGGGGTCTAAATCCTCAAATTTAGAAATTCTTAAGTTCTACCCAAAAAAATCCTAATTTCACCATAAAAATTTAGGTTGAAATCTTGTTATAAGATGTAAAAGATTGAAAGAAAAGAGTTAGGAATCACTTACCTATGATTTGGGGAAGATTTGGTCTTTAGAAAATCGCCTCTTAAGATTTAGGGTTTTGAAAATATGAAGAATGAATGAAAAATCCCGTCTAAGCCCCTTTTACTCAGCTACAGGTGTCGCAATTGCGACCTGAGCTTCGCAAATGCGAAGGAAAAATCGCAATTGCGATGCCCCTCACAATCCCGCTGCCTTTTCAAATGCGAGGAAAGTGTCGCATTTGCGACCACTGAACCTCACAAATGCGAGTAGATGTTCGCATTTGCGAACCTTCCTTTCCCAGATTGCCTTCGCAAATGCGAAAGTAGCCTCGCAAATGCGAGAACTGCTGGCCCAGGCTTCTGATCGTAATTGCGATGAAAGCCTCGCAATTGCGGACCCTGTTATGTTCACATTTGCGATGCCTGATCTCGCACTTGCGAGATCAGAGGCCTGCAAGAGGCTCAGTTATACCAGAAAATTTTTCTAAGTTTAAAACATCCCGTGGCTTATTCGAAACTCGCCCGAGCCCTCGGGGCTCCAAACCAAACATGCACACAAGTCTAAAAATATCATACAAACTTGCTCGTGCGATCAAATCGCCAAAATAACCCCTAGAACTACGAATTTAGCACCAAATCAAATAATATTCTCAAGAACACTTTAAAATTCATATCTTCTCAACTGGACGTCCGAATCACGTCAAATCAACTCCGTTTCTCACCAAATTTCACAGACAAGTCTTAAATATCATAATGAACCTATACCGGGCTCCAGAACCAAAATACGGACCCGATACTAACAATGCCAAATATCAATCAATTCTTAAAAACAAATAATTTCCAAACTTTTAATTTTCATCAAAAATTCATAACTCAAGCTAGGGACCTCCGTATTCAATTCTGGGCATACGCCCAGGTCCCATAATTCGATACGGACTTATTGGGACCGTTAAAACATGGATCCAGGCCCGTTTACAAACTTTTAAGGCATAAATTCTTATTTTCATCAATTTTCAACATAAAATCTTTCCGGAAACTCGACGGATTGTGCACGCAAATCGAGGAGGGTAAAAATGAGATTTTTAAGGCTTAAGAGCGTAGATTCGAGTTTTAAAATATAAGATGACCTTTTGGGTCATCACATTCTCCACCTCTAAAACAACCATTCGTCCTCGAACGGACACAGTAAAGTACCTGGGCTGGTGAAAAGGTGGGGATATCTACTCCGCATATCGGACTCAGACTCCCAAGTAGCTGCCTCAATAGGCTGACCTCTCCACTGCACTCGAATTGAAGAGTAACTCTTTGACCTCAACCGACGAACTTGCCGGTCTAGAATGGCTACCGGCTCCTCCTCATAAGTCAAATCCTTGTCCAATTGGACATAGCTGAAATCTAACACGTAGGACGGGTCACTATGATATTTTCGGAGCATAGACACATGGAATACCGGATGAACTGAGGATAACCCTGGAGGCAACGCAAGTCTATAAGCTACCTCCCCCACTCTCTTGAGGATCTCAAATGTCCCGATGTACCTAGGGCTCAACTTGCCCTTCTTCCCAAATCTCATAACACCTTTCATGGGCGATACCCAGAGTAATACCCTCTCCCCGACCATGAATGCCACATCACAAACTCTACGGTCGGAATAACTCTTTTGCCTGGACTGAGCTGTACGAAGTCGATCCTGTATAATCTGGACCTTGTCCAAGGCCTCCTGAACTAAATTTGTACCCAATAGTCGAGCCTCCCCCGGCTCAAATCACCCAACTGGAGACTTGCACCGTCTACCATATAAGGCCTTATAGGGAGCCATTTGAATGCTCGAATGGTAGCTGTTATTGTAGGAGAACTCTGCGAGGGGTAAGAATTGATCCCACGATCATCCGAAATCTATAACACAAGCGCAAAGCATATCTTCTAAGATCTGAATGGTACGCTCGGGCTGCCCATCCATCTGAGGATGGAATGATGTGCTCAACTCAACCCGTGTACCCAATTCACGCTGTACTACCCTCCAGAAGTGCGGGGTAAACTACGTTCCTCGATCAGAAATGATAGACACGGGCACACTGTGAAGAGGGATGATCTCACGAATATAAATCTCTGCTAACCGCTCCGAGGAATAGGTAACTACCACAGGAATGAAGTGCGCTGACTTAGTCAGCCTATCCATAATAACCCATACGGTGTCGAGCTTCCTCTGAGTCCGTAGGAGTCCAACAACAAAGTCCATAGTGATATACTCCCACTTTCACTCCGAAATCTCCATCTGCTGAAGCAAACCACCGGGTCTCTGATGCTCATATTTAACCTGCTGACAATTTAGGCAATGAGCTACGTAAGCAACTATATCTTTCTTCATCCTCTTCCACCAATAATGCTGTTGCAGGTCCTGGTACATCTTGGCAGCGCCCGGGTGAATAGAATACCGAAAAGTGTGAGCCTCCTCAAGGATCAACTCACGAAGCCCATCCACATTAGGCACACAAATACAACCCAGCATCCTCAAAACTCCGTCATCTCCAACAGTAACCTTCTTGGCACCACCATGCCGCACTGTGTCTCTAAGGACAAGTAAATGAGGATCGTCATCCTGCCGACCTCTGATTCACTCAAACAAAGAAGACCGAGCAACTGTATAAGCTAGAACACGGTTGGGCTCAGAAACATCTAACCTCACGAACTGGTTGGCCTAGGCCTGAACATCGAATGCAAGCGGTCTCTCACCAACTGGAATATATACAAGGCTACCCATACTGACTGACTTTCTACTCAAATCATCGACCACCATATTGGCCTTCCTGGGATGATACAATATGGTGATATCATAGTCTTTCAATAGCTCCAGCCACCTCCTCTGCCTCAAATTGAGTTCCTTCTGCTTGAACAAATATTGAAAGCTCCGATGATCAATGAATACCTCATATGGCATGCCGTAAAGATAGTGCCTCCAAATCTTCAACGCGTGAACAATGGCTGCCAGCTCTAGATCATGAACAAGGTAATTCTTCTCGTAAACCTTCAGCTGTCGTGAATCATATACAATAACCTTGCCACCCTGCATCAATACCGCACCCAGACCAATACGAGATGCGTCACAATATACTGTATAAGATCCTGAACCTGTGGGTAACACCAATACCGGTGACGTGGTCAAAGCAGTCTTGAGCTTCTGAAAGCTCACTTCACACTCGTCTGACCACCTGAACGGGGCACCCTTCTGGGTCAATCTGGTCAACGGGGCTGCTATGGATGAAAACCCCTCCACAAATTGACAGTAATAGCCCGCGAAACCCAGGAAACTACGGATCTCTGTAGCTGATGTGGGTCTAGGCCAGTTCTGGACTGCCTCAATCTTCTTAGAATCCACCTGAATACCATCTGCTGATACAACGTGACCCAAGAAAGCAACCGAACTCAACTAAAACTCGCATTTTGAGAACTTAGCATATAACTGGGCTGTCTTTCAGAGTCTGAAGAACGATCCGAAGGTGTTGCTCATGCTCCTCTCGACTGTGGGAGTAGATCAAGATATCATCAATAAACACAACCACAAAGGAATCCAAGTAGGGTTTGAACACCCGGTTCATCAAATCCATGAATGTTGTTGGGGAATTTGTCAGCCCAAATGATATCACTAGAAACTCATAATGCCTATATCGAGTCCGAAAAGTTGTCTTAGGAACATCGGATGCCCTAATCCTCAAATGATGGTAGCCAGATCTCAAATCAATCTTTGAAAACACCTTAGCACCCTGAAGCTGATCAAATAAATCATCAATCCTCGGCAATGGATACTTGTTCTTGATGGTGACTTTGTTCAACTACCGATAATCTATACACATCCTCATTGATCCATCTTTCTTCTTCACAAACAACACCAGTGCACCCCAGGGTGAGACACTAGGTCTAATGAAGCCCTTATCAAGCAAATCTTGCAACTGCTCCTTCAATTGTTTCAACTCAGGCAGGGCCATGCGATATGGCAGAATGGAAATAGGCTGAGTGCCTGGAGCCAAATCAGTGCAGAAATCAATATCCCTGTCGGGTGGCATCCCTGGCAGGTCTGCAGGAAACACCTCTGGAAACTCACGAACAACCTGTATCGAATCTATGGAAGGAACCTTTGTACTAGAATCTCGGACATAAGCCAAATAAGCTAGGCACCCCTTCTCGACCATATGTCGAGCCTTCACATAAGAGATAACCCTGCTGGTAGAATGGCCAAGATTCCCTCTCCACTGTAATCGAGGTAACCCCTGCAAGGCTAAGGTCACCATCTTGGCGTGATAATCTAATATAGCATGATAAGGTGGCAATCAATCCATACCCAGTATGACATTAAAATCAACCACGTCAAGAAGTAGAAGATCTACACGAGTCTCAAGACTCCGAATGGTGACCACACACAAACGATAAACACGATCTACAACAATATCATCTCCCACCGGTATGGACACATACACAGGAGCACTCAAAGAATTACGGGGCATAACCAAATAGGAAGAAAAATAAGATGACACATAAGAGTAAGTAGATCCCGGATCAAAAAGAACTGAAGCAACTCTATTGCAAACTGAAACAGTACCGGCAATAACAGCGTCAGATGACTCAGCCTCAGGCCTGGCTAGGAAAGAATAACACCGGGGCTGGGCCCCACCACCCTGAACTACGTCCCTCAGATAGCCTCTAGCTGGCTAGTCTTCACCTCTAATGGCCTGACCTCCACCTCTAACTGTCTGGACCCTACCTTTGGCTGCCTGACCCCTTCCCCTAGCTGGCTGAGCAGGTGGTGCAGCAACTGGTGTTGTAACCATGGCATGAGAACTCTGATGCTGTGAGCTGCCCGTTGCCCAAGGGCAAAATCTAGCAATGTGCCTCGGATCACCACAAGTATAACATAACCTCGGCTGTTGTGACTGCTGGCCCTGAAACTGACCATGTTGACCTGAATAACCACCCTGATGACTCTGAAGTGTAGGTGCACTAATAGGAGCTGGTGGTGCACTGTAGGCTAGCTGGTCGGAGTAATGCATCTGAGGGCCATGACCACATGAGGCACCGTGGGATGCCTGGAGCGCTGAATGAAATGGCCTGGGAGGATGGCCTCTACCAAAAGTACTCATGCCTCTAGATGAGGCACCACTGAACTCACCGGAATAACGAGGTCTCTTGTCAGACCCCTGACCTCCCTGAGTAAGAACCATTTCGACTCGTCTGACGACATTAGCAGCCACCTGAAAAGAAATCTCACTACCAGTCTCCTTAGCCATCTGCAATCTGATAGGCTCAGCAAGTCCATCAATAAATATCCTCACCCTCTCTCTCTCGATGGGAAGCAGAAAAATAGCATGACGTGCCAAATCCACAAAACGGGTCTCATACTAAGTAACAGTCATACTGCCCTACTGGAGACGCTCAAACTGACAGCGACGCTCCTCTCTCAATGTAATAGGCAAAAACTTCTCTATGAAGAGCTGAGAGAACTGGTCCCAAGTAAGAGTAGGTGACCCAGCTAGTCTGGTCAACAAGTAATCTCTCCACCATTTTTTGGCGGAACCATTCATCTGAAATGCAGCAAAATCAACCCCATTGGTCTCCACTATACCCATGTTTCGTAGAAACCTCATGGCAGCTGTTAAGATACTCTTGGGGATCCTCTGAAGGAGCACCACTGAAGTGAACAGGAAAGAGCTTGGTAAACCTGTCCAATCTCCATAAAGCCTCAGAAGACATAGCTGGCCCATCTCCGACCAGTGCCGCAATAACCGGCTAAACTATTTCGATTGGCTGAGCTGTTGGAGCCTGGTACTGGGGAGTTATCTGCTCCGGAGCGGGAGTGGTAGGAGTTTGGGCTCCTCCTCCAGCCTAAGAGTCAGCTGGTGCCATGGGAAATGCGCCAGTCTGGGCCACACTCTCCATAAGGCCCACCAAACGGACCAAAGCTTCCTGAAGTACTGGGGTAGCAATGAACCCCTCCGGAACCTGAGCTGGTCCGGCAGGAACACTCTGGGCTGGAACCTCCTCTTCAAGCTCTATCTGAGGCTCCACTACTGGGGCTGCTGCTCGGTCTCTAGGTTGAGCCTTGCCCCTGCCTCAGCCTTGACCTTTGCCTTGCGTAGGAGCTGCCACTGGAGGCTCTGACTGCTGCTCACCTAAGGAAGCGGTACGTGTTCTCACCATCTGCGAGAGAATATGAGTAGAAGAGTTCAATCCGTGTTGAGAAAGCAAAATCGCACAATGGAGAAGAATAGAAGTGAAACTTGTTCCTAAACTTCATAGCCTCTGAAAGATAAGCACAAACGTCTCCGTACCGATTCTCCAGACTCTACTAAGCTTGCTCATGAATTGTGAGACCTAGGTAACCTAGTGCTCTGATACCAACTATCACGACCCGAAATTTCCCACCGACGGGACCGTAATGGCGCCTAACATTTCACTTGCTAGGCAAGCCAACGTTAGAAAATCGTTAAACCAATTCCTTATTTCTATTCAGTAAATAAAAATAATTAACTAAGATGAAAAGTAAGAGTTGCTGAATATCATAAAAATTGTATTCATTACTTCCACCAGGATCTGGAGTCACAATCCACGAGCATTCTATAATATACTACAAGTAATAGTCTGAAAGAAATACAGCTGTCTGAATGAAAGAAACAGTAGAACAGAAAAGATAGACGGGGACTTCAAGGTCTGTGAACGCCGACAGATCTACCTTGAGTCTCCGGACAGCGGACCAATAGCAAAATCTCGATCAACATGAGCCGGTATCAAAATCTGCATAGAAAGTGCAGAGTGTAGTATCAGTACAACCGACCCCATGTACTGGTAAGTGTCGAGCCTAACCTCGATGAAGTAGTGACGAGGCTAAGGCAAGGCACCTACAAATCAACCTGTACAATTTAACAGTGTATATGCAAATAACAGAAATGAAGAATTAAACAGGAAATATCGGGAAGGGAAATATACTAAGGGGAATACAAGATAAAGAAGTACAACAGAATGATCACCTGAGCAGTCAATATACCATGAATCAACAGGAATAGTGAATACAGTAAGGAAAAATGCACGGCATCACCCTTCATGCTTTTACTCTCAATCTCACCATAAAATTAATAAAAACGGCACGGCATCACGCTTCGTGCATTAACTCTCATATCATGGCACGGCATCACCCTTCGTGCATTAACACTATCAATATGGCACGACATCAGCCTTCATGCATTTACACTCACAATATGGCACAGCATCACCCTTCGTGCATTAACACTCACAATATGTCACGACATCACCCTTCGTGCATTAACACTCTCCCTTACCATAATGCAATGCATAAATAACAACAAAGAGATAGAATAACAAGTAAAAACATTACTTCAACATTTGGTTCCATAATATCAATCTCAACTTTGAAATAAAAACTCAATTATCACTAGAAAATCCGTAAAATATGATAAGAACGATAAATTAAACAACACTAGTATAACACGTAGCAATTTGGCATAGGAATGACACAATATAAGGAAAACAGAGAAACATGGAAAACAGGTAAATTGGCGGTGCATAAGTACTCGTCATCTCACATATACGCCGCTCACATGAATTTCATTTAGCAAGTGATCTAAGGTTCCTAATTCCATCAAGTCAGGGTTAGACATAACACTTACCTCGCTCCGAAGGCCACTTAATTTTCAATCACAGCTTTTTCTTTGGAATTCACCTCAAAACCACTCGTATCTATTCAAAAATAACTCAATTATATCAAATATTGCTAAAGGAATCAATTATATTGCGTAAATTAAATTTTCCCAAATTTTCCTCCAAAAAGTCAAAAAATCGACCCCGGGCCCGCTTGGTCAAAACTCAAAGTTCGGACCAAAATCCTTTTACCCATTCACCCCCGAGCCCGAATATGTAATTAGTTTTGAAATCCGACCTCAAATTGGGGTCTAAATCCTCAAATTTCAAAATTCCTAAGTTCTATCCATAAAATCCTAATTTTACCATAAAAATTCTAGATTCTAGGTTGAAATCTTGTTATAAGATGTAAAAGATTGAAAGAAAAGAGTTAGGAATCACTTACCTATGATTTAGGGAAGATTTGGTCTTTGGAAAATCGCCTCTTAAGGTTTAGGGTTTTGAAAATATGAAGAATGAATGAAAAATTTCGTTTAAGCCCCTTTTACTCAGCTGCAGGTGTCGCAATTGCAACCTGAGCTTTGCAAATGCGAAGCTCGCAAATGCGAAGGAACAATCGCAATTGTGATGCCCTTCACAATCCCGCTGCCTTTGCAAATGCGGGGATAGTGTCGCATTTGCGACCACTGAACTTCGCAAATGCGAGTAGATGTTCGCATTTGCGAACCTGCCCTTCCCATACTCCCTTCGCAATTGCGAAGGTAACCTCGCAAATGCGAGAACTGCTGGCCCAGGCTTTTGATCGCAATTGCGATGAAAGACTCGCAATTGTGGACCATGTTATGTTCGCATTTGCGATGCCTGATCTCGCACTTGCGAGATCAGAGGCCTGCAACATGTTTAGTTATACCAGAAATATTTTCTAAGTTCAAAATATCCCGTGGCCTATCTGAAACTCACCCGAGCCCTCGGGGCTCCAAACCAAACATGCACACAAGTCTAAAATTATCATACGAACTTGCTTGCATGATCAAATCGCCAAAATAATACCTAGAACTGTGAATTTAGCACCAAATCAAATGAAGTTCTCAAGAACACTTTAAAATCCATATCTTCTCAACTGGACATCCGAATCACGTCAAATCAACTTCGTTTCTCACCAAATTTCACAGACAAATCTTAAATATCATAATGAACCTGTACCGGGCTCCGGAACCAAAATACAGACCCGATACTAACAATGCCAAATACCAATCAATTCTTAAAAATAAATAATTTCCAGACTTTTAATTTTCATCAAAAATTTATAACTCAAGCTAGGGACCTCCGAATTCAATTCTGGGTATACGCCCAGGTCCCATAATTCAATACGGACCTACGGGGATCGTCAAAATATGGATTCAGGTCCGTTTACCAAAAATATTGACCGAAGTCAACTAAAATTAACTTTTAAGGCATAAATTCTAATTTTCATCAATTTTCAACATAAAAGCTTTCCGGAAACCCGTTCGGACTATGCACACAAATCGAGGAAGGTAAAAATGAGATTTTTAAGGCTTAAGAGCGCAGATTCGTGTTCTAAAATATAAGATGACATTTTGGATCATCACAGAAAACCCGAATTATGTGTTATGTGATTGGTTTTAAGGTGACGGGCGTGTGGGCGTGCACCGTAGGAATTGTAACTTGGTCAAATTCCATGGAACTATGTAGTTGAATAATCTGTTGATACCAGTAAATTCTCTATGTGTTATAGAAAAATTGAGCTAAGACTCGTATTAAAAATCATGCTTAGACATATATGGTTATTATTGGTACCCATTGGGGTCATTTCTGTGGTTGAATTATATGTTCAAATTGTAATTTCACACTCAGTCATGTTCATTCATATCATATCATATCTCAGTCTCTATTGCTATTTATTGATTCATAATACTATTGTTTTGGACTGATTTTCATGACATTGTGAGCCCGAGAGACTAGAGAGATTGATGACTGAGTGAGGCCGAGGGCTTGATTATGAGGATGATTATGGGATCGGGCTACATGCCGCAACAGGCCATATATATATATATATATATATATATATATATATATATATATATATATATATATATATATATATATATATATATATATATATATTATTTACTGATCGGGCTGCACGCCGCAGCATGGTTGACTGATTTATGCCATGATTGGCTTGTTATAGTGCTTGGGCTGAATGAGCCCCTCTAGAGTCTGTACACGCCCCTAGTGAGCGCAGGTACCTACTGAGTGCGAGTTCCGGGTACGAGTGCCGAGCGCGAGTGTCGAGTGATTTGGGAGGATTTAGTGACTGTGAGGCATGAGTGACTATGAGGATTGAGTGATTGGGAAGACTGAGTGACTGGGAGGAGTGATTGATTGGGAGGACTGAGTGAATTGATACTCTGAGAGTATGCATGTGGTTTTATTACTATGTTGTATTGCATTGGTATGCATATTGACATGTAAGCATAGAGATGTACTTTCCTCATGCCATTTGAAAATAAAATTTCCTATTGTGGAAGAAAGCTTTTGGGAAAAATCACAGTTTTCAGACTTACTCATATTTTGGTAATTTTTGTGAAAAGAATTGAGTTTTACTGTTATACTTGAAAAGAAAATATTTATTTTTCCGGAACTATAAACGAGCTGAGCATTTTATTATTGAGTTATTATTTGTGTTGCCTCAATTTTATTATTATGAGATGTTATTGGATATGGGTGAGGACTCTGACCTTGGTATAAGCTCGTCATTACTTTCAACCTAAAGTTAGGTTTGTTACTTATTGAGTACATGGGGTCAGTTGTACTCATACTACACTTCTGCACCTTGCGTGCAGATATTGGATGTTGATGTTGCTGTGATCGACAGGAGCTGGATTTGAAGATGTACCTGTGTTTCGGTCGTAGCTGCCTCTTGTTCATGGTAGCCTTAGATTTATAAAAATCTGCTTATGTACATTTCGAACAGTTGATATATTTATTTCATACCAGTTTTGTAAATTCTAATCTTAGAAGCTCATGATTTATACTACCAGTTCTTGGGGAGTGTACTAGAGTCAGCTAAATATTAATTGAATCGTAATGTTGTTATTTGGCTTACCTAGCAGGTGAGGTTAGGTGCTCGGATTTTGGGTCGTGACATATAATCTCTCAAATAATTATATTCCGAATATAATTCTTCCAAATAATATCCTTCAGATATAATTCTTTCAAATAAATGTCTTTCGAATATAACTCTTTCAAATAATATCCTTCAAATAAATGTCTTTCGAATATAACTCTTTCAAATAATATCCTTCGAATAAAAGTCACCTTGTGACACCTCATCTCATAATCATAAAATACGGGTCTCAACCCACTTTCATATTTCCACGGCACCTCGTGCCAATATCTTCATATTTGTTACGGCGTGCAGCCCGATCCCATATAACATTAATCATACATGTTGCGGTGTGCAACCTGATCCCACATAACATAATCCACCTGGCAATAGCCACAGGCTCCCAATTTCAACATAGATCAAATCAATTAGCATGGCAACACCCTTCGTGCATTTATCTCTTTCTCACCGTGCATACATATAACAATACCAACTAGGTTGGAGAAAAGTCACTAACAATAAAAGAAATAAAGTGGGAGGCACACAGTAAGAAACAACGACTACAAGTCACATAGAAAACCTAGGTGCACAATAACATCTTAAGTTAAAGGCCTGAATAAATACACAACGAAAAGATATCACAATATAATGTATGTCTCTTATCCTCGTCTGCACGGAAACACCCTTCGTGCCATGAACATATAATAATATAAAAATAATGGCACGACATCACCCTTCATGCTTTTACTCTCATCCTCTCCTGATAATATAAATGAAATGGCATGGCATCACCCTTCGTGCTTTTACACTCTCAATATCACGGCATCACCCTTCGTGCTTTAAACTCTCAATGGCATGGTATCACCCTTAGTGCTTTACACTCTCAATGGCACGACATCACCCTTCGTGTATTACACTCTTCCTTACTGTCACGACCCCAAATTTCCTCCGTAAGATGCCGTGATGGCACCTAGTCTTTAAGACTAGGTAAGCCTATCAATGCGGAATAACAATTGAAATATGAAATAAATAAATCTGCAATTCACATAATTACAACTCCCAAAACTCGGTAGAAATAAGTCACAAGCTTATAAGAATTTATCCTCAATGTATCTATATATATCATGTCCAAAGGAAAATAAGGAAGAAACATAATAATGATAGAAGGGGACTCCGGAGTCTGCGGACGCTGGCAGATATACCTCGAAGTCTCCGTACACAGATAGCTCACTGATGTCTGGACTGGTAGGATGTACCTGGATCTGCACAAAAGGATGTGCAGAAGCGTAGTGTGAGTACACCACATGGGTACCCAGTAAGTGCCAAGCCTAACCTTGGTAGAGTAGTGACGAGGTCAGGTCAGGCCCTACTGAAAATAATAATGTCATGGTAAAATGTTTAACAATATAATAAAATAAAATAGTAATGAAAATGAATCAAATAGTATGTCACCATTTAATTACACAAAATAATGGCAAATAATACCTCGTGGAAACAAAACAGAATTTCTTTCAACTTTAAGAAAATCACAACAATAATCAAAGGCAACTGCGGCCATAAATCAATATCAACATGGGCACTTCCGAGGTACCGCCTCGTAGTCCCAAATCATAAATAAATTCACAATATCTTATTTTTTATATCACCGCGGGAGCCTTCATATTTAATTTTAAAGAAAAATATTTTTCCCGAAATAACATCCTGTGTTTTAGCCACCCTTATCATACCGCATGACTTCTAGTAGTTCCTCTAATAGCCATACGTATTGATCGAGTCCAAACCTACACCACTATAGAGTAGCGAGGATGGTCGATGCAGTTTTATCCAACAAGGTCGGGATCGATTTCCACAGGGAGTTAATTTGGTTTGGAGTTGGGTATTAACTAATCTAGATGTGCGTGTTGTTCCTAATTGTACTTTCAAACATTGTTGCGATTGATTCTATTCTAATTTTATACTATAGTATGCTGAGTGTAAGCTAAGTACAATATTTTTGGTGAAAGGTTTCAAGTGTTAAAAGGCACTAGGGAAGTGACTTCCGCCTAGGTGAGTATCTAATGGGTATCAAGAATATAGGACAAGCTTGTTATGATTGGGGTCGTGATATAACCATCACACATAAATGCTCACTCTATACCTCTCGGTAGTTTGAGTGACTTTGCCCGATTTGGCTTTCTCAAGCCCAAATAGGTGTTCATACAATGCAAGTGAAATTTGCTCAAGTCGGGTATTACTATATCTAGGTTTAACCCTTTAATTGAGGCTATCAATCTATTGAGTTCACCCCAATTCCTTGTTAGCCTAATTTTCCTAGACTTAGTCCCTCTTTCTCAAGAAGAGCCTAAATCATAAAGGCATGAATCGGTGTTTGCAACCACTAATTCTACAATTTTAGCATAAATTAAGCTAAATATTACTAACCCATAAACAATTAAGCCCTAAAATTCAAGACCCATTAAATACCCACACTAGGGTTGGGTCAAAACCCTAGCTATGGGGTCTAGCTACTCAAAATAGCAGCAGAAATCAAAGATAAAGATGCAATATAAGCAATAATATAAAAGTACAAGATAAAAATCTAAAGTTCGAAGGTAAATCTACTCTAAAATTGCCCAAAAAGGGAAAAATCAGCTGTTCACGTGGTCTGCTCAACAAAACTTAACCTAAAATTGATAAAAAGGATTTATTTATACTAGGTTGAAATTTTCGGACAAAAATGCCCCTGTGGAGAATTCGCGGACGTGTAATTCTAACTGCGTCTGCGCTTGAGCTTTTGCGACCGCGTAATAATGAGCGTGGTCCGCGTTTCTTCAATACTGGGCATGGATTGGGCTTAATTTCGCGGACCACGTAGTTTCAACCATGACCGCGTGTGCTTCCATCGCGGCCCCGTAATTTGGACGCGGACTGCGTTCTTCAGTTAAGCCTGACTTGCAGGGTCTCTAAACCTCAAGATGCGCTCTCAGCGGAATTCCCTTCGCGGCCGCACCAAAGATTTCGCGGCGCGTCTTTCCAATGCGGTCATCGGTGATTTTAGTATTCAAAGCAGATTCTCTGAATCTACTTTCGAGGATCGCATAATAGTGGCCGCCTCAGCGATGGTCCTTACGCGGCCGCGCTTTTCTGCCGCTCTCAGCGCTCCTGTCTCAGCCTTGGATTCGTGCAGGTTTGACTCCTTCATGAGTTGATTATGGCTTCTTTGCCTCATTTTGACCAAACCCTGCAAGCAAACACATTAAGTTAGTTTTAGGAAATACCTTTACATAGTTTTGATCCAAAACCTAAGCAAAAGAGAGTAAATAATAGGCTAAAACCCCTAGTTATCACGTATCAATCCACCCTTATCTCACCACATGCGTTTCAACACCCAGACCTTATACCATCGCATGTGTATCAATATCAGAATATATCACAATTTGCACCTCAAATGCCCAAAATATTTCAATTTGCCAAAAATAAACAACATCAACAATAGTTTCCACAACAGGGAGCTCACGGCTCAATCACAATGAGTACAAAAATCTCACAAAATATTCGGGAAATAAATAACTCAGCAAAAATAATATTTAAATTTTTTTTAATACGTTGCCTCAGTTCCAAATTTAAAATATCAAATACTTCATATTAATAATATCTAAATTAAAGAAATTCCACCTTCAAATAATGCACAGAATAAAAGAAACCAAGTTTCACCTAAAACGGTAAAAATAATTAGCAGGAGAAGGTCAAGCAAATTTAAAGTATATAAATCAGATCAATGATGAAGAAAATAACAAGAAAAAATAATTTAATTAATATGCAACAGTGATCTACACAATTTAAAAACATAATCTTTCACATTTAGCCCGTGAACATACTCGTCACCTCGTGTGCACGACTTTCATCACATTACAATTATCACATCAATACCAATCCTAGGGGAAATTACCCCCCACACAAGGTTAAACAAGTCACTTAACTCGACTTGCTCCAATTTAATCAAGTAGTATGCCTTTTCCTCGATTTTTCGACTACGATCGACTCGAATCTAGTCATAATTAATTCGATACAGTCAACAAAAATTATAGAATCAATTCCATGAGAAAATACTATATTTTTCAATAAAAATTCGAAATTAACTCAAAAATCGCCCGTGGGGCCCACGTCTCGGAATCCGACAAAAGTTACAAAATATGAACGCTGATTCAACCACGAGTCTAACCATACCAAAATTACTAAATTTCGATAACAATTCGGCCCTCAAATCCTCAAATTTATCCAAGAGGGTTTTCAAACTTTTCCAACTTAATTCACCAATTAAATGATAAGAATAATGATGGATTCGGGTAATCTAACCAAAATTGAGTTAAGAACACTTACCCCAATATTTTTTCTAAAAATCTCCCGAAAATCGTCTCAACCCGAGCTCCAATTCGTCAAAAATGGAAAATGGTCCCATTTTCTTAATTTAAACTCTTTGTCCAGTGGTCTCTTCTTCGCAATGTAGTCAGTGCCTCGCGTTCGCGAAGAACAAAAAAGTGCTACCCAATATTCCTCTTTGCGAATGTGAGGGTCCACTCGCGAACGAGATGCCTTACCAAACTTGGCCTTCGCGAACGCGATCCCTGCTTCGCAAACACGAAGCTTTAATGCCCAATCCCCCAGCCTGGCCTCGCCCTTCTACGCGAACGCGAACGCTTTCACGCATTCGCGATGAACACTGTCATCACCTTTCAAAAACGCGAAGAGAAATTTCTCATCTGCCCAACTTTCCTCTACGCGAACGCGAAACCTCTCTTGCGAACGCGAAGAAGGAAACCAGAGCTGGACACTAGAAAGCCTTCAGTTGTTCCCAAGTCCGAAAATGATCCGTTAACCTTCCAAAACTCACCCGAGGCCCTCGAGACCTCAACCAAATAAACCAACAAGTCCTAAAACATCATACGGACTTTGTCAAATCCTCAAATCACATCAAATAACGCTAAAATCACAAATCACACCCAAATTCAAGCTTAATGAAACTTAAGAATTTCCAACTTTAACATTCGATGCCAAACCCTATCAAATCAAGTCTGATTGATCTGAAATTTTGTACACAAGTCATAAATGACATATCGCAGCTATGAAAATCACCATACGAAGCTGTTGGAATCATCAAAATTTTATTCTGGGGTCGTTTGCACATAGGTCAACATCCAGCTAACCTTTTCAACTTAAGTTTTAAACTTTGGAACTAAGTGTTCCAATTTATTCTAAAAATATCATCGTACCCGAACCGACTACCCCGACAAGTTACATAACAGTTTTAAAGCGCAGAATGAGCAGTAAATAGGGGAACAAGTCTATAACTTTTAAAACGACTGGTCGGATCGTTACATTCTCCCCCTCTTAAAATAATCGTTCGTCCTCGAACGAGCATAGAGACATACCTGAAGTGGTGAAAAGATGAGGATATCGGCTGCGCATATCCTGCTCGGTCTCCCAAGTTTCCTCCTCGACCGAATGACCCCTCCACTGAACCTTCACATAAGCAATGTTCTTTGACCTCAGCTTTCGAACCTGCCAATCCAAAATAGCCACTGGTTCCTCAATATAAGATAGATTCTTGTCCAACTGAAGTCTAACATATGTGACGGATCGCCGTGATACTTCTGGAGCATAGAAACATGGAATACCGGATGAAGTGCAGAGAGACTAGGTGGTAGTGCAAGTCTGTAAGCCACCTCTCCAACTCTTTCAAGAATCTTAAAAGGCCCAATATACCTAGGGCTCAACTTGCCCTTCTTTCCGAACCTCATAACACCATTCATAGGCAAAACCCGGAGTAAGACCCGGTCACCAACCATGAATGCAACATCACGAACCTTCCAATCCGCATAACTCTTCTGTTTAGATTGGGCTGTACGAAGTCGATCCTGAATCAATTTAACTTTTTCCAAGGCATCCTGAACCAAGTCTGTACCCAATAGTCTAGATTCGCCCGGTTCGAACCAACCTACTAGAGACCGGCACTGCCTACCATATAAGGCCTCATACGGAGCCATCTGAATGCTCGACTGGTAACTGTTGTTATAAGAAAACTCCGCAAGTGGTAAGAACTTATCCCAAGCACCCCCAAAATCTATCACACACGCACGAAGAATATCCTTAAATATTTGAATAGTGCGTTCGGACTACCGTCTGTCTAAGGGTGAAATGTTGTACTCAACTCCACACAAGTACCCAACTCTCGCTGTACAGCCCTCCAAAACCATAAGGTAAACTGTGTACCCCGGTCAGAGATGATAGATACCGATATGCCATGAAGTCTGACAATCTCACGAATATAGACTTGAGCCAACTGCTAGGAAGAATAGGTAGCCATCACAGGAATGAAATGAGCTGACTTGGTCAGCCTTTCCACAATCACCCAAACTGCATTAAACTTCCGTTGAGTCCGTGGAAGCCCAACAACGAAATCTATAGTGATCCGCTCCCATTTACACTCCGAAATTTCTAACCTCTAAAGCAATCCACCCGGTTGTTGATGCTCATATTTTACCTGCTGACAATTGAGACACCGAGCTGCATACTCCACTATGTCTTTCTTCATCCACCTCCACCAATAGTGTTGTCCCAGGTCCTGATACATCTTTGTAGCACCCGGATGAATGGAGTACCGCGAACTGTGAGCCTCTTGGAGAATCAACTAATTCAAACCATCTATATTAGGCACATATAGCCTGCCCTACATCTGTAATATACCGTCATCTCCAATAGTGACTTCCTTTGCATCACTGTGCTGAACTGTGTCCTTAAGGACAAGCAGATGAGGGTCATTGTACTGACGCTTTCTGATATGATCATAAAGAGAAGACTGAGAAACCACACAACCCAAAACTCGGCTTGGCTTGGAAATATCCAACCTGACAAACTGGTTGGCTAAGGCTTGAACATCCAAGGCTAAAGGCCTCTCTGCTACCCGTAAATATGCTAAGCTACCCAAACTCTAAGCCTTACGACTCAAGGCATCGGCCACTACATTGGCTTTCCCGGAATAATAGAGAATGTTGATATCATAATTCTTAAGAAACTTCAACCATCTCCGCTGCCATAAATTAAGATCCTTTTATTTAAACAGATGTTGTAGACTCCGGTGATCGGTGTAGACCTCACAATGGACACCGTACAAATAATGCCGCCAAAGCTTCAAGGCATGAACAATAGTTGCTAACTCAAGGTCATGGATAGGATAATTCTTCTCATGTACCTTTAACTGTCTTGACGCATAGGCAATCGCCCTACCATCTTGCATCAATATTGCGTCGAGACCAATACGTGACGCATCACGATACATAGTATAATACCCTGAACTTGTAGGTAAAACCAATACTGGAGCTGTAGTTGAAGCTGTCTTGAGATTTTGGAAGCCTTCCTCACATTTCTCGGTCCACCTGAACGGAGCACCCTTATGGGTCAATTTGGTCATGGGTGCAGCAATAGAATAGAAACCCTCTACAAATTGGCGATAATGCCCTGCCAAACCCAGGAAACTTTGGATCTCCATAGCTGAGGACGGTCTGGACCAACTCTGCACTGCCTCAATCTTCTTCGGATCTACCTTGATCCCCTCACACGAAACTATATAGCTGGAAAATCCCACTGAATCAAGACAGAATTCACACTTTGAAAATTTGGCATATAACTTCTTTTCTCTCAAAGTCTAAAGCACAGTCCTCAGGTGCTGCTCATGATCCTACTAACTCCGAGAATACACCAGAAAGTCTTTAACAAACACAATGACAAAAGAATCAAGATAGGGATGAAATACACTATTCATTAAGTGCATAAATGTTGTTGGGGCATTGGTTAGCCCAAATGACATTACAAGGATATCACTATGACCATACCGAGTCCTAAAAGCAATCTTTGGGATATCTGGTTCCCGAATCTTCAACTGATGATAGTCTGAACGCAAGTCAATTTTAGAGAATACCCTGGCACCCTGAAGCTAATCAAATAGGTCATTAATACGTGGCAATGGATACCTGTTCTTTACTGTAACCTTTTTCAACTGACGGTAATCAATACAAATCCGCATAGAACCATCCTTCTTCTTCACAAATAAGATAGGAGCACCCAATAGCGATATACTGGTCTGATTGAAACCCTTATCAACAACTCCTGTAACTGTTCTTTTAATTCTTTCAACTCTGCTAGGGCCATACGATATGGTGGAATAGAAATTGGCTAAGTGCCCGGTAACAAATCAATGCCAAAGTCAATATCCCTGTCGGGTGGCATACCCGGAAGATCGGCTGGAAATATATTAAGAAAATCCCTTACTACAGGAACCGACTCCATTGTAGGAGTATCAACAATAACATCTCTCACATAGTCCAGATACACATCACACCCCTTCTCAACCATTCGTTGAGCCTTAAGAAATGAAACAACCCTGCTAGAAACATAATCCGAGGTACCTCTCCACTCTAGTCGTAGTAGACCTGGCATAGCCAACATCACCATCTTGGAGTAACAATCAAGAATAGCGTGATAGGGCGACAACCAGTTCATGCCCAAAATAATATCGAAATCCACCATACTGAGCAATAATAAATCATCTCTGGTCTCAAAACCACTGATAACAATTAAACACGACCGATACACGCGGACCACAATAATAGATTCACCCACGGGTGTAGATACATAAACAGAAGAACTCAAAGAATCACGGGATACACCCAAATACAGAGTAAAATAAGATGAAACATAAGAATAAGTGGAGCCTGCATCAAATAAGACCGATGCATCTCTATGACAGACCCGAATAATACTTGTGATAACAGAATCGGATGCGACGACCTATGTCCTAGTAGGGATGTAACAACCCGACTTGTTGTTTTAAGAATTTACGCCCCGTTCAGTGACTTAAGATTTTGAGCAGCCTTGCAATATGTATTATGACCCGCGTGTGTGGTCGAGTTTGAATTACGGATGATTCAGAGTGATTTGGGACACTTAGTTCCTAAAGAGGGAGCTTAAGTCTTAGGATTTTGACCGTAGTCGGAACTGTATGAAGATGACTCCAGAATAGATATATGTTGGTTCCGTTAGCTTCGTATGATTATTTTGGACTTAGGAGCGTGTCCGGAAAATTATTTGGAGGTCCGTAGTGGAATTAAGCTTGAAATGGCGAAACTCAAAATTTTGGAAAGTTTGACCGGGGGTTGACTTTTTGATATCGGGGTTGGAATGCGATTCTGAGAGTTGGAATAGCTCCGTTATGTTATTTGGGACTTTCCTACAAAATTTGACGTCATTCCGGGTTGGTTTGATAGGTTTCGACACGCGTTTTAGAAGTTGGAAGTTTTTGAAGTTCATAAGTTCGATTTGTGGTGCGATTTGTATTTTTGGCATACTTTGATGTGATTTGAAACCTCGAGCGAGTCCGTGATATGTTATGGGACTGGTTAGTATGATTAGACGGGGTCCCGAGGGGCTCGGGTGTGTTTCGGAGTGGTTTCAGACCAAATTGGAGCTGTTTGAACTACTGTTGCTGAAGTCTGGTTTCCTTCTTCACGAATGCGAAGGGAGTCCCACGTTCGCGAAGAGGAGTTTGTGGGGCTGATGATTTGTCCTTCACAAATGCGAAGAAGGAGCAGGGCAAGCCTTCGCGAATGTGGCCTAGGCAACGCGAACGCGAAGAAGAAAAGGAAGATAGGGGCCTAGGGTCGTTTGGCCTTTGCGAACGCGGCCCAGGCAACGCGAACGCGAAGGAGTTGCTCAGCTGGTCATCGTGAACGCGACGAGGACTTCGCGAATGCGAAGAGGAAATGATGGGGCAGAAGCAGTTGGCCTTCGCGAACGTGAATCTTGTCACGCGGACGCAAAGAAGGATTTGAGGCAGCTGAATTTTGGCCTTCGTGAACGCGAAGGAATGGTCGCGAACGTAAAGAAGGTGTATCTGGGCAGAATTAAAAGTCCAAAAAATGGAGGTTTGAGTTCATAACTCAAAATCAAATTGGGAGCTCGATAGAAGGCGATTTTTGGAGAGATTCTTGCGTGGGTGTTTGGGGTAAGTGATTCTTATCCAGTTTTGATTAATTTCCATGATTATGTCATTGAATCCATCATTTAATTCGGATTTAATGGAAGAAAAATCAAGAGTTTGTAAAATCTTCTAAAAACGAAAATTTAAGATTTGGAGGTCAATTTGTTATTGGAATTCGATAATATTGGTATGGTTGAACTCGTATCGGAATGGGTGTTCGAATTTTATGAAAATTATGTCGGGTTCCGAGAGGCGGGTCCCACGTTGAGTTTTGTTGACTTTTTGGAATAAATTTTTAAGTCGACATATTATTATCCGAAATTGTTTCCGATGAATTTTAATAAAGTTATACAATTAATTTAGATAGATTTGAACGGCCCAGAGGTCATATCAAGCAAGAAGGCTATTTTGGAATATCGGCCTAACTTCAAAAGGTAAGTGTCTTGCTTAACCTCGAGTGGGAAAAATTCCCCTTAGGCATTGAGTCTTATGTGCAACTTGGGTAATTAAAAATCATGTACGCAAGGTGACGAGTACGTACTTGGTTTATATGTGCAAATTTTATGGAGTTAAAGTCTTGAACATATTATGTAGTAAATTGAATAATGGTTGGCATATATTTAATCATCTACTTGTCGTGCCTAAACCTTTGTTGTTGACTCTGTTGTTATATGACAATATGATGTGATTGTTATTTGATTATTTATGAAATTTCGTAAATTTGCTGGCTTGATAATTATAGGAATTTAATTCTATTTTGGATTTTCCCCTCTGCAAATAATTAATTAAATGAGCTTAAAAAGAGGTGTTTATATAATTATTGAAAATTTGATCTTTTATGAAGACTTTGCTTTATGTTGAGTAATTTCTATCTCTATTGATTGTTTTTGGGTGTTGTACACATTGTGTGGATCATTTGGCTATTTGCTGTGAAATTAATTGACTTGGTTGTAGCTTTGAAATTTGGTTGTGGCCATTGGGCAAATTGTGATATGAATTGATTTTTGTTATGTTGTGATAATTTTCCGTGTAAATTGTTGTGTTGTGTGAGATGCTATTTTAGGGAGATAAGGGTGGCATTTCACCGTTGAAGTTATGTGGTTATAAGGGTGGCATTTCACTATTGTGTTTGTTGGCTATTGATATTGTCTAGGCGGAGCGATAAGGGTGGCTATAGGAGCGATAAGGATGGCAATATGAGCGATAAGGGTAGCTATAGGAGCGATAAGGTGGCAATATGAGCGATAAGGGTAGCTATAGGAGCGATAAGGGTGGCTATTATCAGGGACGATATAAGATGATGTGGGGTTGTAGTGTTGACAATTTTCATGTGATGTTGTGATTTTCTTGTGTTTATTTTTATACCTTGTGCAACTTGTCTTGTTGTTAGTAAATTGATAATAATCTAATTTATGTTGAAATTGAGAGTCTGTGGCTATTGTCAGGCGATTTATAAAATGAAATGTGGGCACGAGGTGCCGTGAATTTTGATATGAGATGGGGATATTAGCACGTGAATTGTCCGTGTAATTGTGATATAAAATGCGGGCACGAGGTACTGTGATGAAATGATAATGATATTTGGCACGTGAATTGTACGTGCAATTGTGATATGAAATGAGGGCATGAGGTGCGGGGCAAATATGATGATTTAATTATGGGCACGATGTGCCGTGAAAATATGAAAATGGGCTGAGACCCGTATTTACGAAAAATATAAAAAATAGGCTGAGACCCGTATTTATGAAAAATATGAAAAATGGGCTGAGACCCGTATTTTGATGATTTTGAAATGAGGTGTCACATGGTGACTTTTTAATTGAAAGAATTATATTCAAAATATTTATTTGAAATGATTTTTACTTAGAAAGTATTATATAAAAGAATTGTATTTTGAAAGATATTTATTTGAGGAAATTGTATTTGAAAAGATTTATTGAAAGAATTATATTTGAAAAATAATTATTTGAAAGAGAGTTATCTGGAAGAACTATGTGAAAAATATTTATTTGAAGGGCTTGATTTAATTGAGTATAATTATGTTTATTAATTGTTGAGTGATATTAATGGTATTCTTGTTGTCTGTTGTGCATATCACTGGTTGTCTTATCCTGCATATTATTATTATTATTATTATTATTATTATTATTATTATTATTATTATTATTATTATTATTATTATTATTATTATTATTATTATTATTATTATTATTATTTGTTTACTATTATTTTGTATATTATATTGCATAGGTTATTAGACTAGTGAGTGTCTTAACTGTACCTCGTCTCTACTCCATTGAGGTTAGTCTTGATACTTACTGGGCACCGCTGTGGTGTGCTCACTCTACCCTTCTGCACATTTTTGTGCAGAGCCAGGTATTAGAGTTATTGGACTTGAGAAGAATTAAAGCGGGATCGTAAGGATTCAAGGTAGAGCTGCTTGGTAGTCGCAGTTCCTTGGAGTCTTTCCATTTCATTGTACTGTTAATTTTTAATTAAACAGTATTGTATATTCGGTCCTCGTGATCATTCAATGTATTCAGTTAGAGTTCGTGACTCAGTACTACCAGTCGTGGGAGGTTGTATATTGTAATTATTTCCGCTGTTAGTTTTGGTTACTTATTTAAATTTTTTTTAAAAATGGCTTCAATAATGCAATGGAAATCGGCTTACCTAGTCTTAGAGACTAGGTGCCATCACGACTCCTGTGGTGGGATTTTGGGTCGTGAAAAGGGAGGGAATAATATCTGGCCTAGCCTCACCCTCTAGGGCGACCTCTACCTGTCCGACCTCTACCTCTAGCTAGTTGTGCAAGTGGAGTGGCAACTGGTGCAGTAATCATGGCCTGAGAAGCATGAGGGCCATGTGGAATGGGTGGGGCCTGAGAAATCTGTGGAGGTGCATCCCTCCTAAGTCCGGGGCAATCCCTCATGATGTGACGAGTGTCACCATACTCAAAACAAGCCCTCGGAGGATGTGGATGCTGGGACTGGCTCGGGCCTGATCGATTAGGCTGCCCAATGAAGGCACCCCGTACAGGAGGTACAAAAGACACTAGCGGTGCATAATATGGAACCTGAGGTCTGGGAGTAGCCGGAATACCACTGGAAGCTAGAAGTGCTAAATGAATAGCATAGCTCACATAACCTCTACCATGACGGGCTGCAGCTGGGGCACAAGAATTATTATATGTGCCAGAATCTCAGGGTCCCTTAGCTTCCCTCTCTTCCCTCTCCCGGATCTGCATACCTTCCAATCTCCTAGAAATTGACACCACTTGTTGGTATGTGATGTCTATCTCTAGCTCTCGGGCCATACTGAATTTGATACTATGGTGGAGACCCTCAATAAATCTGTGAACCCGCTCTCTAACGGTAGCAACTAAGGCTGGTGCATGCCTAGTCAAATCACTGAATCGGACCGCATATTCCGACACGGTCATAGAACCCTGGCGCATCTGCTCAAACTCTGTGTGCCATGCATCTCTAAGACTCTGAGGAACATACTCCCTTAAGAACATATCTGAAAATCGAGTCCAAGTAAGTGAAGCTGCCTCAGCCGGACTATCCAACTCATATGCCCGCCACCACTGGTAGGCTGCTCCTCTAAGCTGAAATGCCATGAAAGAAACCCCACTAGAATCCACAATACCCATAGTGCGGAGGATACAGTGACATTCCTCCAGAAAACCCTGAGCATCCTCTGAAGCTAAATCGCTGAAAGTGGGAGGGTGGTACATTTTGTACCTCTCGAGCCTGAGCTGCTCCCACTCTGAAACTGTTGTCCTAACCTCAGGTCGAACTGGGATAACTGGCTGCACTGGTATAACCTCTGGGGCATGGTCAACTTGGGCCTGTGGCTCGGGAGTATGGGCAGCGGGAGTCTGTGCTCCTCCCTCGGCCTAACATGTGGCAGGAGCAAGTGAAATTAACCCTGCCTGAGCTAGTGCCAAACATGCTCAAAACCTGGGGAAGGGTCTCCTGAAGTGCAGGAGTAGTAAAAGGCGTCTCAGGTGCCTGCTCTCCAACTGGAGCTATTGGGGGCTCGGCTGCAGCAGCTCATGCAGGTGCTCTGGCTGCACCACGTGGTCTTCCTCGGCCTCTTCCCCGACCCCGGCCTCTTGCGGCTCCAACAGGGGGCGCGGGTGACTGATCATCGGATCCAGTTGTGCGTGTCCTCACCATCTGTGAGAGAATAGAAATATAATGGTTTAGAAATTTGAAGTCAACAAATGCGCACGATAAGGAATCAAAGAAGTGAATATTTTTCCTAACAGTTCCATAGCCTCCCGAAGATAAGTCAAAACGTCTCCGTACCGATCCGCGAGACTCTACTAAACCTGCTTGTGACTCATAAAACCTATGAACCTAGAGCTCCGATACCAACTTGTCACGACCCCAAATTCCCTCTGTAGGATGTCGTGATGGCACCTAGTCTCTAAGACTAGGTAAGCCTATCAATGCGGAATAACAATTGAAATATGAAATAAATAAATTTGCAATTCACATAATTACAACTCTCAAAACCCGGTAGAAATAAGTCACAAGCTTCTAAGAATTTATCCTCAATGTATCTATATATATCATGGTCAAAGGAAAATAAGGAAGAAACATAATAATGATAGAAGGGGACTCCGAAGTCCGAGGATGCTAACAGATATACCTCGAAGTCTCCGTACACAGGTAGCTCACTGATGTCTGGACTGGTAGGATGTACCTGGATCTGCACAAAAAGATGTGCATAAGCATAGTATGAGTACCACAGCGGTACCCAGTAAGTGCCAAGCCTAACCTCGGTAGACTAGTGACGAGGTCAGGTCAGGCCCTACTGGAAAATAATAATGGCATGGTAAAATATTTAACAATATAATAAAAAAGTAGTATGTCACCATTTAATTACACAAAATAATGGCAAATAATACCTCGTGGAAACAAAACAGAATTTCTTTCAACTTTAAGAAAATCACAACAATAATCAAAGGCAACCGCGACCATAAATCAATATCAACAAGGGCACTCCCGAGGTACCGCCTCTTAGTCCCAAATCATAAATAAATTCACAATATCTCATTTCTTATATCACCGCGGGAGCCTTAACATTTAATTTTAAAGAAATTTGTTTTTTTCGAAATAGCATCCCGCGTTTTAGCCACCCTTATCACACTGCATGACTTCTAGTAGTTCCCCTATTAACCACGCGTATCAAGCCACCCTTATCTCACCGCATGCGTTTCAACCCCCAGACCTTATACAACCGCATGCGTATCAATATCATAATATATCACAATGAGTACAAAAATTTCACAAAATATTCGGGAAATAAATAACTCAGCAAAAATAATATTTAAATTTTTTTTAATACATTGCCTTAGTTTCAAATTTAAAATATCAAATACTTCATATTAATAATATTTAAATTAAAGAAATTCCATCTTCAAATAATGCACACAATAAAAGAAACCAAGTTTCACCTAAACAGGTAAAAACAATTAGCAGGAGAAGGTCAAGCAAATTTAAAGTTTATAAATCACATCAATGATGAAGAAAATAACAAGATAAAATAATTTAATTAATATGCAACAATGATCTACACAATTTAAAAATATAATATTTTACATTTAGCCCGTGTACAAACTCGTCACCTCGTGTACACGACTTTCATCACATTATAATTATCACATCAATACCAATCCTGGGGAAAATTTCCCCAACACAAGGTTAGACAAGTTACTTACCTCGACTTGCTCCAATTTAATGAAGTAGTATGCCTTTTCCTCGATTTTCCGACTCCGATCGACTCGAATCTAGTCATAATTAATTTGATACAGTCAACAAAAATTATAAAACCAATTCCATGAGAAAATGCTACATTTTTCAATAAAAATCCGAAATTAACTCAAATATCGCTCGTAGGGCACACGTCTCGGAATTCGACGAAAGTTACGAAATATGAACGTCCATTCAACCACGAGTCTAACCATACCAAAATTACTAAATTCCGATAAGAATTCGGCCCTCAAATCCTCAAATTTATCCAAGAGGGTTTTTTAACTTTTCCAACTTAATTCACCAATTAAATGATAAGAATAATGATGGATTCAGGTAATCTAACCAAAATTGAGTTAAGAACACTTACCCCAATGTTTTTTATGAAAATCTCCCGAAAATCGTCTCACCCCGAGCTCCAATTCATCAAAAATGGAAAATGGGACGAAGTCCCATTTTTTGAATTTAAACTCTCTGTCCAGTGGTCTCTTCTTCGCGAACGCGGTCAGTGCCTCGCGTTCGCGAAGCACAAAAATGTGCTGCCCAATATTCCTCTTCACGAACGCGAGGGTCCACTGGCGAACGAGATGCCTTACCAAACTTGGCCTTCGCGAATGCGATCCCTCCTTCGCGAACGTGAAGCTTTAATGCCCAATCCCCCAGCCTGGCCTCGCCCTTCTACGCGGTCCCTTCTTAACGAACGCGGTCCCTTATTAACGAACGCGAAGAGAAATTTCTCGCCTGCCCAACTTTCTTCTTAGCAAACGCCAGACCTCTCTCGCGAACGGGAAGAAGGAAACCAGAGCTGGACACCAGAAATCCATCAACTATTCCCAAGTCCGAAAATGATCCGTTAACCTTATGAAACTCACCCGAGGTTCTCGGGACCTCAACCAAATACACCAACAAGTCCTAAAACATCATACGAACTTAGTCAAATCCTCAAATCACATCAAATAACGCTAAAATCACAAATCACACCACAATTCAAGCTTAATGAAACTTAAGAATTTCCAACTTTCACATTCGATGCCGAACCCTATCAAATCAAGTCCGATTGACCTGAAATTTTGTACACAAGTCATAAATGACATAACGGAGATAAGAAAAT
This sequence comes from Nicotiana tabacum, assembly GCF_000715075.1. NCBI lineage: Eukaryota > Viridiplantae > Streptophyta > Magnoliopsida > Solanales > Solanaceae > Nicotiana > Nicotiana tabacum. The sequence goes on from NC_134091.1 coordinate 385,864, forward strand.
TTTCAGAATTGGATTCCGATCCCGATATCAATAAGTCAACTCCCTGGTCAAACTTCCAAACTTAAATTTCCTATTTTAGCCATTTCAAGCCTAATTTAACTACGAACTTCCAAATAAAATTCCAAACACACTCCTAAGCCCAAAATTACCATACGGAGCTGTTGGAATCATCAAAATTTTATTCCGGAGTTGTTTGCACATAGGTCGACATCCAGCCAACCTTTTCAACTTAAGTTTTAAACTTTGGAACTAAGTGTTCCAATTTATTCTAAAAAACTCATCGGACACGAACCGACTACCACAACAAGTTACATAACAGTTTTAAAGCACAGAATGAGCAGTAAATAGGGGAACGGGGATATAATATTTAAAACGACTGGTCGGGTCGTTACACGTACCAAGCACATGTATATCATTAACAAGCAAGGTATGAGGCATAAATAACATCAAGGAGAGTGTTTAAGCGACAACACAATACAATAATTCATATCACAATTTGCCCAATGACCACAACCAATTCTAAAGATATAGCAAAATCAATAAATTTCTCAACAAATAGCTCAAGGATCCGCACAACGTATATAAAACCTCAAAACAACAACAGAGATGAAAAAGTAACACAACATAGGACAACACCTTCTTTAATCCAAAATTTTGATAAATATATTAACGCCTCATTTTAAGCTTATTTAATAATTATTTACAAATAAGAATTCCATAATGAATTTAAATCCAAGAAAATTATCAAATCAACCACACACGGAATTCACATAAAAATGCAAGTGATAATAATACCAAATTATCATATAAAATACAAATTTGACAAACAAGGAATGGGGCATGACAATTCAAGGATTTACTAAGTTCCAATAATTTTCCAATCTAATACATAAGGGCGTCTACAAGTTTCAACCAACAATAATTGCACATATAAACAATGTACGTACCCGTCACCTCGCGTATACGGTTTTCACATTACACAAATGGCACATACAACTCAATGCTTAAGGGGTAATTCCTCCACTCAAGGTTAGGCAAGATACTTACCTTTTTGAAGTTATGCCGATATTCCAAAATCGCCTTCTTGCTTGAATTGACCTCCGTACATCTCAATTCTATCCAAATTAATTGTATAACTTCATTAAAATTTATCGGAAATAATTCCAGATAATAAAACGTCAACTTAAAATTTTATTTTAAAAAGTCAACCAAAGTCAGCGCGGGGCATGCCTCTCGGAACCCGACAGAATTTTCATGAAATCCGAACACCCATTCCGTTACGAGTTCAACCATACTAATTTCATTCAAATCCGACTCTAAATCGGTATTCAAATCCCAAAAATTCTTTTTATGAAACTTATATAATTTCCCCTAAATTTTCATCTCAAAATACTGATTAAATGATAAAAACAATGATATATTCATGTATGTTAACCAAATCTGAGTTAGAATCACTTACCCCGATGAATTTCTTGAAAATCCCACAAAACATCGCCACAAACCGAGCTCCCAAAGTCCAAAAATGAAATAATACCCTAACCCTCGGCTATATAATACCACTTCTAATCTCCAAATGTACGGTCCGCACATTTTTAAGTGTTGCCGCACATTTTTAAGTTCTGCGGCCGCACAATTTTGAGTGCAGCCGCACTTCACTGTGACAACTTACCAGGTTTCCGTAAAATGCCCATAACTTTCTATACAAATGTCCAAATAATTCGTGCTACACCTTTCTGGAAACTAAATTCAAAGGGTTACATCTTTCGTTTTTAAATCATCTCCAGATTCGTTGTGGATTATAAGATATAATACTCCGAAGTCGGACCATCGAACCTGCAGAACCCCTGAAGTGCGGCCGCACAGAAAATTGTGCGGTCCGCATTCATTTTTTATGTGGCCCGCATTTTTCCTCAAAAGTGCAGATGCACACAAAATTGTACGGTTCACACTTGTCCTCTGCGGTCCGCACTTTTCCTCTGAAGTGCGGTTGCACTCAAAATTGTGCGGTTCGCAGTTTTCCTCTGCGGTCTGCACTTTTCCAAAAGTTCGAAAATAATATTAGAGTGCAGAACTGCCCGGACTCGCTCAAAACTCACCCCGAAGCTCACCGAGCCACTCGGGATCCCATTCAATAATACCTAGTCCTAAAACATAACATGGACCTGCTCGAGGCCTCAAACCACATCAAACAATGTCAAAACTACGAATCACACCACGAATCGTACTCATAAATTTCTAAATCATCCAACTTCTAAAACTCATGCTGAAACATATTTCAGTGTATGCATTAGAGAGATGTTGGCCTATATAGATAGTGTTCCGGTGTATGCATTGGAGAACAAACTTGATGGATATGTTAATGTGAATATTAGGGATGATATAGTGGGTTCAGACCATATTTCAGGCAATGGTAAGGGTGGTGATCTCACTAGAACAGTGCATTCAGAGCAGACTGCCACAGTAACTCCTGGGATAGGCAGTGTCTATGAGCTACAATTCAAGGAGTATGAACGGGCTGATGAGCGGGCAATTGTTCCAAGAGCATCGGGGGAAATAGAGGAAGTGCCTATGGAATCTGGCACTGATCAAATTATGCAGCTACATATTAATGTTCCACTTAAGACTCCTCTACAACATTTACATGATTTAGTTACACACAATGTGACACCAATTGATGAAGACTTATTGAGACAAAATCCAATGGAGGATGAAGGAGATGATGAATCAACTGCAGAAAACTTCAAACAAGTGGCTAGGGAAGGGGATTTATCACCCACAACTAGTGCTAAAGGAGGTAAAAAAACTAAGAAGAATCAGAGTAAAGATCCACCACAACCTTCAAGAATAATTCCCAGGAGGGCAACTTCTCTATCTAAATGATGATAATCAAAACATTAATATGGAATATAAGGTCTGTGAATACACAACAAGCCTTTCCTAGGGTGATCAACAAAAATAAGGAGCATAATTTTTATGTAGTTGCATTGATGGAGCCTTTTCAAAAGAAGGGACTCATTGATAGATATAAAAGGAGGTTGAATATGGAGTCTGCTTATGCAAATATTAATGGGCAAATATGGTTGTTCTTCAATGCAGTGGTGGAATGGGAATTAGTGGAGGATACTGAGCAACAGGTGACTGTGAGAGTGTTTCACCATGACCTGGGGAAGCACATGATGGTGACCTTTGTTTATGCAAAATGTTCAGCAATGTAGAGGTTGGATTTATGTGATCACTTGTCTTACTTAGCAAGTGATATGGAATTACCATGGTTGGTAGGAGGGGGTTTCAATGTGATATTGTATGAAGATGAGAAAATAGGGGGACTTCCAGTACACCCTCCTGAATATGAGGATTTTGCATTTTGTGTAAACTCTTGTGGTTTGTTTGAGCAAGGGTACAACGGAAGTCCATTCACATGGTGGAATGGGAGATCCAATGCTGAGTGTATATTCAAGATATTGGATAGGATTTTTGTGAATTTTCCATTTCATAACATGTTGCCAACTATTGAAGTTGAGCATCTAATCCAAATTTGATCAGATCATGCACCATTGCTAATGACATGTGGGGTGCAGACAACCAATTTTGTCAAGCCTTTCAGATTCTTGAACTTTTGGACAAAGCATGCTACATTTATGGATGTGGTGAGGTAGAATTGGGAAGTTGTTTTCATAGGGGATCCATTTTTTATGTTAAAGCAGAATATCAAGAGAGTGATGGCAGAACTCTCAAAATGGAGTAGGGAAACATTTGGTGATATCTTCAAGCAATTGGCTATTTTGGAGGACATTGTTAGGGTGAAGGAAATGTTGTTTGAAGAAGAGTCTACAACTGAGAATATGATTGTGCTTCAAAAGACTCAATCTGAATTGAAGAAATACTTGAGTATTGAGGAGCAATATTGGAAGCAAAAAGCTGGGATAAATTGGTTTGCTGAAGGAGATAGGAACACAAGTTTCTTTCACAATCATGTCAATGGTGAAAGAAAGAAATTGCAACTGAAGAGGATCAAAAGTGGCAGTAGGGTATGGATTGAAGACCAAGAGCAATTGGCTACAGCTGCAGTAGACTTCTATCAAAAACAGTTCACAAATGAAGGTGATGCTTCTGAATTTTCCTTGCTCAATAATGTACCTTCAATGGTCACTATGGATCAGAATTTGGAACTTAGCAGATTGCCAACAATTGAAGAAGTAAGGGCAGCAGTTTTTAAGATTAGTGGGGAGAGTGCTAGCGGCCCTGATGGATTCACTGGCCTGTTTTATCAAACATGCTGGGATGTTATTGGTGCTGATATACACAACATGGTGCTACACTTTTATGGAGGAGCTGCATTGCCTACATCCATCACTCATACCAATCTAGTGTTGCTGCCCAAGAAACCTAGAGTTGAGACTTTCTCTGACTTAAGACTTATTAGTTTGGCAACTTCATTAACAAGGTCTTGTCTAAGGTGTTACATGACAGAATGGAGAGTTTTTTGCCATCTCTAATAACTCCTAATCAATCCGGATTTGTAAAGGGTAGGAGTATATTTGAGAACATCTTATTGACTCAAGAAATTATCACTGACATAAGGTTAAGGGGAAAGCCAGCTAATGTGGTGATCAAGCTTGATATGGCTAAGGCCTATGATAGGGTTTCATGGAAGTACTTATTGCATGTGCTAAGGAAGATGGGATTTTCTTAACACTCCATCAACATGGTGTGGAACTTGATGTCAAATAACTGGTATTCAGTATTGGTCAATGGGCAGTCCTCAAGGTTCTTTAAGTCGACAAGGGGTGTGAAACAAGCGGATCCCCTATCTCCAGCATTGTTCATTCTGTCAGCTGAGGTACTTTCCAAGTCTTTGAATAAGCTCTTTGAAGACAAGTCATTTGTGGGATTTGGAATGCCTAAGTGGTCTAATCCTTTAAACCACTTGGCATATGCTGATGATACGATAATCTTTGCATCTGCTCATCCTCCCTCTTTGAGCAAGATTATGGCAGTGTTGGGGAACTATGAGAAGATATCAGTTCAGGTGATCAACAAAGATAAGAGTTCATACTACATACATTCAAAGGTTGCTAATGGATTATTTCAGGAAGTTGGAGCTATTACAGGATTTGCAAGAGGTAAATTCCCCTTCTCATATCTAGGGTGTCCTATTTTTTTACACTAGAAGGAGGAAGGACTATTATGAGGATCTTTTCAAGAAGGTGAAGGCTAAATTGCATTCATGGAAAGGAAAGCTGTTGTCATTTGGAGGAAAGGCAACACTCATCTCTAGTATGTTGCAAAGTATGCCAGTTCACATGTTATCAGTCCTTGATCCACCAAATAGCATCCTGGGCATCTACATAAGACTTTTGCTAGGTTCGTTTGGAGCACAAAGGAAGAAGGGAGAAGCAGACACTGGGCTTCATGGCAAAATCTTTACCTTCCTAAAGAGGAAGGGGGCCTAGGTTTTAGGTCCTTAAATAATGTCCCAAGGGCACTGTTATCTAAACTATGGTGGAGGTTTAGGACCATAAAATCTTTGTGGTCTAATTTCATGTGGAATAAGTATTTCAAGAAGGAGCTACCAACAGTGGTGCATTTTAGGGGAGGGTATCATGTTTGGAGATAAATGTTGAATGCTAGGGAAGAAGTAGAACATGAGATCGTATAGGAATTGAAGAGTGGAACAACTAATATTTGGCATGAAAATTGGACTGGATTGGGTGCACTTTATCACGTATTACCTGAAGACTTTCCAATCAATGAAGATCTTCAGGAGGTGGCAGAACTGCGGCAAGGGGAAGCATGGGATGATCAGCTGCTAGATAAAACTTTCAATGAGGAAATTGCAGAACATATAAGGCTAAATGTGCATTATGAAGGCAGTGAGGGATATTGGGATAGGCTATCCTAGATGCCAACACCTTCAGGCAAGTTCAGTGTTAGCAGTGCTTGGAAAATTTTAAGGCATAGGGCTGATCCTAATAAGGAATTCAAGTTAATGTGGATTAAAGGTTTGCCATTCAAGATATCCTTCTTCTTATGGAGATTGTGGAGGTAGAAAATAGCCACCGATGACATGTGGAGGAGGCAAGGGAAAATGGTGATGTCTAGGTGTTGGTGTTGTCAGCAGCCCCAAGAGGAATCCATTGAGCATATATTTGTCACAAGTCCTACTGCCTCTAAGGTAAGGAACTTATTCATGGGGGCTGCTAGAATTTCTGTGCAATTGATTCAATTGAAGCAGATTATAAGGCATTGGTGGTATGCTCAGTGTTGTCCAAAGTTAAAGTCACTATTTCAAGCAGTACCAACTATCATCACTTGGGAGTTTTGGAAGAGAAGAAATGCAGATAAACATGGTGGTTCAGTGTCCATAAATAGGGTGATTCATGAGATAAATAGGACATTGCATCAACTGGAAAGGGTGAGGTATGCTTGGATCCCTAATATTCCATTGTTATGGCCAAACATGATTCAATACTTTGAAGGATATAAACCTATATTGATCACTACAAGAGTAACATGGCAGCTTCCTTTTCATGGTTGGTACAAATGTAATACTGATGGAGCTTCAAAGGGAAATCCTGGACCTAGCTACCTAGGCTTTTGTGTGAGGGATGCTGAAGGTGATGTGGTGTATGTTAGGGCAGTAGACCTGGGAGTGACAACTAATGTGGTAGATGAAGTTAAGGCTATTCTTCAAGGGTTGGAATATTGTGTGGAGCATAATCTTCACCCTCTCATACTGGAGACTGATTCATTGGTGATGAAGAAGGCGATAGAAGGGGAATGGGATCCTCCTTGGGTAATTGCACAGGATGTGAAGAAAATTATAGAGATGAAGGACAACTTCAATGTGATCTTTCATCATGTGTTAAGAGAAGGCAACTCAGTGGCGGATTTTATAGCTAACATTGTGTTCTCTTTTGCAGGTACATCTGAGTTTCATTCATTCTCTGAACTGCCTAGTGCAGGGAGGAGGTTGATCAATCTAGACAAATTTCAATTACCTAACCTTAGGGTTAGGATATCAAAGAGAAGAACCCCAGACTGATGGCTTCATAGGATTGGACTCTACACAAACTTGCATGTTTCTTTGTCTCATTCAGTATGCTATTAAGGTACTTTCCAATGGTATTAGCATGGTCCCATGCTCATTCTGGGGGTGCTTTGATAGTGTACAGAAAAAATACGAAAAATAGGTGTGGGATGGTACAATTTATCCTACTTTTGATATGTCCAAATGCTAAGGAAAATGTTGAACCCATCATATGGTATTTTTGGAGATTGTTGAATCATTTCTCAGTGGTATTAGCATGCTTTCATGCTCAATCTGAGGATGGTTTAGCAATGTTTAGAATGATGTCTACATTAAAGGTTCTAGTAGGGAAGGATATGACCTTACAAGATCACAAAAAGGCACAATTTCAAAGCCTGGCCTTTGACTTGCAAAGCCTGCTTAAAGCCAGCTCATTCCTGGCTTTTGCCTTGCAAAGCAAGCCAATAGCCAGCTCATGCCTGGCTTTTGCACTGCAAAGCCTGGCTAAAGCCAGCTCAAGCCTGGCTTTTGCCTTGCAAAGCCTGCCTAAAGCCAGCTCAAGCTGGCTTTTTCCCTGCAAAGCCTGCCTATAGCCAGCTCAAGCCTGGCTTTTTCCCTGCAAAGCCTGCCTAAAGCCAGCTCAAGCCTAGCTTTTGCCTTTGCCTTGCAAAGCCTGCCTAAATCCAGGCTCCTCTTCTACACATTAATTTTGATGAGTGAGCACATGATTAATACTTGGACAAAATCAGTCCACTACATATGGAGATCATATAGTAGCTACACTTGGAATACTATGATGGCTTCAACTCTATGGTGGAGATGTTTGGAATTCATTTTAGCCTATAGACAGTATACCCTGACGCTTGGTGAGTGCTTGATAGGTGCTGCTTGGTATTTGCCAATGACAATTGCATTCACACACACTAATAGGAGAAGGAAGCATTCAACTTATCATGTTGTAATAGCTAGTTCATTAGATGTTAGCTTTTATATCTTTTCCATAGCTAGCAGCTTCATGCAACTTCTATTTTGGTTTGGACATCTTGTAAGCTTTGGACCCATTTTGGGATTTTATTTATATATTAGCCACTAGGCAAGTGCTGCCGAGTGGTATAGTTGCTTAAAAAAAAGTCCAAAAATAAAATAATAACCTAACCCTCAGCTATATAGTACCACGCCTGATCTCCCAATGTGCGGTCCGCACATTTTCAAGTTTTGCCGCCGCACAATTTTGAGTGCGGCCGCACTTTAATGTGACAACTTACTAGGCTTTGGTAAAATACTCATAACTTTCTGTACAAATATCCAAATGATTCGAACTACACCTTCTTGGAAACTAGATTCAAAGGGCTACAACTTCTGTTTTTGAATTATCTCCAAATTCGTTGTAGATTAAAAGATATAAGTCTCCAAAATTGGACCATCGAACCTGCACAACCCCTGAGTGCGGCCGCACACAAATTTGTGCGGTCCGCACTTATCCTCTGCGGTCCACACTTTTCCTCTGAAGTGTGACCGCACTCAAAATTGTGCGGTCCGCACTTTTTCAAAAGTTCCAGAATAACATTAGAGCGCCGAAATGCCCGGACTCGCTCAAAACTCACCCCGAAGCTCACCGAGCCATTTGGGATCCCGTTCAATTATACCAACCAGTCCTAAAACATAACATGGACCTACTTGAGGCCTCAAACTACATCAAACAACGTCAAAACTACGAATCACACCACAAATCGAACTTATAAATTTCTAAATCTTCCAATTTCTAAAACTCATGCCGAAACATATCAAATCAATCCAGAATGACCTCAAATTTTGCACACGAGTCATAAATAACATAATGGTGGTATTCAAATTTTTAGAATCGGATTTCGGTCCCGATATCAAAAGTCAACTCCCCGGTCAAACTTCCAAACTTAAATTTCTATTTTAACCATTTCAAGCCTAATTTAGCTACATGCTTCCAAATAATTTTTCGGACACGCTCCTAAGTCCAAAATCACCACACAGAGCTATTAGAATTGTCAAAACTCTATTCCAGGGTGGTTTGCTTAATAGTCAAATCTCTGGTCTACTCTTTTCTTTTTAAGCTTCTTAAATAAGAATTGTTCTTCCAATTTGATCCCGAATCATCCGAAAATCAAACTCGACGACACACGAAAGTCATAATACACATCACAAAGTTGCTTGGGACTTTAAGTCACTGAACGAGATGCTAATTCACAAGACGATAAGTCGGGTCGTTACATTCTCCCCATCTTAAATATACGTTCGTCCTCGAACGTGCCAAGAATTATTCTGAGGACATTAAATTACTGAGTGTATTCTTATACACATAATCGCTGGTGTTTCTACACCACCGTGAATTTAACATGGTCCAACAACACCATCTCAGTTGCGATTATCTCTTTTATCAACATTTATAAATTTTAAATATCAATTTTTTACGCTCCAAACATCTTTAAAAGTCCTGGTTTTCACATCAATACACGGTATTAGTTTCAACCGACTGTAGCAACTCGTGCCTACGCACCCATCATATGTATGACCATAACATCTCTAGTCACAACCGTTGTTCATAATTAATTCCAGCATCCTCAATTAACCTCATATTAATCAAACCCTCGTTTCAAATTTTCGCAATACTGACAGTAATTTACCCGAATTAACGAGTCACATTTAACGCCACCTGGGCACTCACATCGTGGGGCTAAAACTTCAATATTTACAACACAATTATAGCTAAATATGCAAAAGAAACACATAAAAGAATTATCAAATAAGCCTAACATGCATGACTCTCTATCAGTACTTTAGTACAATTTAAATTTCACAAAGGGAGAATTTACACTCATAAATTTTTCACCACAAGGACCTCGTCCTTATATAACTTCCATCATGGCTTGTAGCCTAGTTTAAATATTTCACACCATATAAAAATGCGAGGATCTCGTCCTCAACTCCAAATCACAAGTATTTTGCACATCGTGCCAACAGAATTTGTCAATTTCCTCTCTTTCTTCTTTTCAATAAATTTCATAAATAATTTTCACAATACATAATGAACCCCCATTCCAATGGGGCATATAATTCATAAAACTGAAATCAATTATTCTGAAATTACATCAAAACCCATTGTAGAGAGTATTAGAAAGTCACTTTTGGACTTATAGTCCTCAAGGGCGTACAAAATAAAAATGATAGACACAGGCTAACACCATCAAATCTCCCAACATGGATAAATACATAAATAGGTTTCGAAATTACGAAGCTCACCTATAAGTGGAGCATAATAGGAGGACTCGCCTCGATACTCAGAACCGAATCAAACTAAGGAAATATATACCTTTATAACCATCTGCTGTAGAAGCCTCAGCCATACCATATCAATTATATCAACGGGTCGGGCCTCCCCCTCTAGGGCGCCCTCTACCCTCCTGTCCTCCACCCTTAACCGGCTGTGCACGTGGGGTAGTAACTGTATTAGGGCCCATAGCCTGAGTGTTCTGATAAAATTCACCTCTCTCAAGTCTGGGACAATCTCCCATGATGTGCCTCGTATCACCACACTCACAGCAACCTCTCTGAGGTCGTCGTTGCTCATACTGAGTCTGTGCCGAATAACTTGAATAACCACTCTAAGAACTCTGTGCCGGTGGTGCACTAAAAGTAATAGTTGGAGCACTACGAGTATTATGAATTGTAGAGTGGGGTGACCGACTACCCGAGACTCCGCCATGATGAGTCACAACTGCAGAGTAGAATCCGCTGAATCCTCTAGAGTTTCGAGACCTCTTGGCCTCCTTAGACTCCCTTTCCTCATTCCTAGCACATTCTAACATTCTGGAAATCTCTACTACTTGCTGAAATGGAGTATCATACTGAAATTCTCGATCCATGCGTATTTTAAGATCATAATCGACCCCTTCAATGAATCTGCGGACTCTCTCTCTCTGACTGTAGGAACAAAACCAGGTGCATGACGGGCTAACTTACTGAACCTGATGGCATATTCTGACACTGTCATGGTGCCCTGACACAACTGTTCAAACTCTGTGCGCCACACATCCCTCTCGGGAACAAATTCTTTCAAAAATGTCTCTACAAATTGAGCCCAAGTTGGTGGTACTGCATCGGCTGGTCTACCTTCTTCATAAACTTGCCACCATGGATACGCTGCTCCTGACAACTGAAATGTAGTAAAGGAAACTTCACTCATTCCACAATACCCATGGTGCGAAGAATACAGTGACACTTTTCTAGAAATTCTTGGGCAACCTCGATAGTTGTGCCACTAAAGGTAGGTGGACTATACCTCTTAAATCTTTCAAGTCTCTTTTATTCTTCTTCTGATGCCTCTACCCTGACCTTAGGTTGAACCGAAATAACAGGTTGTACCGGTACTATACATGGAACTTGACCAATGTAGACCTGTTGCTCTGGAGTACGAGTGATAGGAGTCCGAGCTCCTCCACCAATCTGTGAAATATTTGGTGCAACAGAGATCAATCCTGTCTGAGTTAATATACCAAACATGTTCAGGAACTATGCTAAAGTCTCCTGAAGTCCGGGGGTAACAACAGGTGCTTCCGGTACCTGTCCCCCAACCGGAGCTACTGGCGGCTCCTCGATTGTTACTCTGACAAGTGTTCTATCTACGATATGTGCCCTTCATCGGCCTCTACCTTGGCTTCAACCTCGGCCCCGGCCTCTTGCGGCTCTAGCAGTATGCGCATGTGTTTGATCAGCTGACCCGGTAGCATGTGTCCTCACCATTTGTTAGAGAATAGAGATACAAAGGCTCAAATCTCAAAATCAATAAATTCCATACGACAGAAATGAAAGAAGTAGAAATTTTCTAACAGTTCTGTAGCCTCTCGAAGATAAGTACAGACGTCTTCGTACCGATCCGTAAGACTCTACTAGACTCATTCGTGACTCGTAGAACCTATGAAATTAGATCTATGATATCAACTTGTCACGACCCAAAATCCAACCACAGGCGTCGTGATGGCACTTAGTCTCTAAGACTAGGTAAGCCGATTATAATAACAAATCAAGCCATTTTTTATAGACAAGTTTCTAACTAACATCGGAAATATTCAAACAACCTCCCAAGACTGGTAATACCGAGTCACGAACTCTAACTGAATACATGAAATGATCTCAAGGATAGAATACTCAATACTGTTTGATTAATAATTTACAGTACATTAAAATGGGAAGATTCCAAAGGATTGCGATGACCAAGCAATCCTACCTTGAATCCTTGCGATCATACTCTAATCTCTGTCCGAATCCAATATCTCCAATACTTGGCTCTGCACAAAAATGTGTAAAAGTGTAGTATGAGTACACCACAGTCCGTACCCAGTAAGTATCAAGACTAACCTTAGTAGAGTAGTGACGAGGTACAGTCAAGACACTCACTAGTCTATTTTTTTATTTTTTTAAACCCCTCCCAAATTAGGAGGATTTATAGTGTTTCCACACTTCCCCTCCACTATGACTCGAACTCAGGACCTAACGGTCGAAGGTGGAGGTGCTTTTACCAACTGAGCAAGCCTCACTTGTCCTCACTAGTCTAATAACATGTGCAATATAGTACATAAAAATAATAGGAAACAAATAACAATGATGGCAACACTAATCAACTAGTGATATACACAACAGGGCAACAAGAATACCATTAATATTGCTCAAATAGGTAATGAACACAAGTACAATCAATAATCAAGTCCTTCAAGATATAAATATTGCTCAAATCTCTAGTATAGGTTCAATATATATATATATATATATATATATATATATATATATATATTTCGAACATACTTCTTTCAATTAAATATACTTCAAATATAATCTTTCAAATAATTATCTTTCGAATATAATTCTTTCAAATAATATCCTTCAAATATAATTCTCTCAAATAAATGTCTTTCGAATAAAACTCTTTCAAATAATATCCTTCAAATAAAAGTCTTTCAAATAAATGTCTTTTGAATATAACTCTTTCAAATAATATCCTTCGAATAAAAGTCATCTTGTGACACCTCATCTGATAATCATAAAATACGTGTCTCAGCCTACTTTCATATTTTCACGGCACCTCGTGCCAATAGATCTATCACAATCGCACGGACAACTCACGTGCCAATATCATCATCATATTTTTCCTGGCACCTCGTGCCCATATTTCATATTTGTTGCGGCGTGCAACCCGATCTCATATATCATTAATCATACCTGTTGCGGCGTGCAACCCGATCCCATGTAACATAATCCGCCTGGCAATAGCCACAGGCTCCCAATTTCAACATAGATCAAATCAATTGGCACGGAAACACCCTTCGTGCCATGAACATATAATAATATAAAAATAATGGTGCGGCATCACCCTTCGTACTTTTACTCTCATCCTCACTTGATACTATAAATGAAATGGCACGGCATCACCCTTCATGCTTTTACACTCTTAATGGCACGACATCACCCTTCGTGCTTTACACTCTCAATGGCACGGCATCACCCTTCATGCTTTACACTCTCAATGGCATGGCATCACCCTTCGTGCTTTACACTCTCCTTCACATGATAATATAAATCAAATGGCACGGCATCACCCTTCGTGCTTTACACTCTTCCTTACCAAGCACATGTATATCACTAACAAGCAAGGTAGGAAGCATAAATAACATCAAGGAGAGTGTTTAAGCGACAACACAATATAACAATTCATATCACAATTTTTCCAATGACCACAACCAATTCTAAAGATATAGCAAAATCAATAAATTTCTCAATAGTCCAAGGATCCGCACAACGTATATAAAACCTCAAAACAACAACAAAGATGAAAAAGTAACTCAACATAGAACAACACTTTCTTTAATCCAAAATTTTGATAAATATATTAACGCCTCTTTTTAAGCTTATTTAATAATTATTTGCATATAAAAATTAATTCGAAATAAATTATCAAATCAACCACACATGGAATTTACATAAAAATGCAGGTGACAATAACACCAAATTATCATTTAAAATACAAATTTGACAAACAAGGAATGGGGCATGACAATTCAAGGATTTACTAAGTTCCAACAATTTTCTAATCTAATACATAAGGGCATCTACAAGTTTCAACCAATAATAATTGCACATATAAATCATGTACGTACTCGTCACCTCGCGTATACGGCTTTCACATTACACAAATGGCACATACAACTCAATGCTTAAGGGGTAATTCCCGCACTCATGGTTAGGCAAGATACTTACTTTTTTGAAGTTATGCCGATATTCCAAAATCGTCTTCTTGCTTGAATTGACCTCCGGACAGCTCAAATCTATCCAAATTAATTGTATAACTTCATTAAAATTCATCGAAAATAATTTCGGATAATAAAACGTCAACTTAAAATTTTATTTTAAAAAGTCAACGAGGGGCTCGCCTCTCGGAACCCGACAGAATTTTTACGAAATCCGAACATCCATTCCGATACGAGTCCAGCCATACTAATTTCACTCAAATCCGACTCTGAATCGGTATTCAAATCCTAAAATATCATTTTATGAAACTTCTATAATTTCCCCCAAATTTCCATCTCAAAATACTGATTAAATTATGAAAACAATGATATATTTATATATGTTAACCAAATCTGAGTTAGAATCACTTACCCCGATGAATTTCTTAAAAATTCCACGAACAATCGCCACAAACCGAGCTCCTAAAGCACTTGAGCTTCTTCCTCTCTCTAGAACACTCTCACTTCTCTCTAAAAATATCAGTTTTTTGCTCCAAAATGAGCTTCAAAGGTTATTTATCGAAGTTGGGTCGGGTTATAACAATAGAAGAATGGATACTCCGAAATTCCGGACCAGGCTACAAACCTAGCCTAGAAAGGCTAAAGCCTGGTCTTAGCGCGCTGCAGGCCTGGCCTCGCGAGCTCTGTAGCGAGCTACAAGCCAGCCTTTGGGTATTTGATCATAACTTCTTGTAGGAATGTCCTAATGATGAACGGTTTGAAGCGTTAGAAACTAGACTCAAAGCGCTTTAATTTGATAGGTAAATCAACTCATAAGTCGTTATACTTTGGTAGCCGCATACGTTTGAAGTATGATCTTGTGCGAATTGAGACATCCTTTCCACTTAATGTATCCTACTTGTTCCACACGAATTCTTTCCATTCACAAAACTCCTTAGTATATTTCAACACACTTTAAACATATACTTTTAGTTTCGAAATAATTTGTTTCTATCCCATGGGTCTCCTTTAATACTCTAACACGTTATTCCCAAACCTAAACAAAAATTCTCTCTCTAGAATTTTGCTCTCAAAATTCCGTCGTCACTGTAGCGGTGAATAATGCGCGAACAACCACCACAGTGCAAAACAGTACGGTGAATAGTGCCAAACAGTGCGGGTGAACAGTGATTTCGCTACTATTTCACTGCTACAGTGTAGTGAACAGTAGCATCGGTTCACTGTTCATCGCGGAAAGCTGTGAGTTTGAGCTTCAATGGCCGCGATGGCCGGCGACCAGCCATCTTTTTCGGCTGGTCTGCCCTCCTCCAACATCGCCCAACCACAAACAACACCAACTATTAATCCACAAACTCTAGATTACTCAAATATTTTGACACCCAATTCAACCAATCCTCCTGTGATGACTGCTGCCCAAGTTTCAGTGCAACACATCGCCCAATCATCTATGACAACAAACAACAATCCCCAATCCATGGATTACTCAAAACTTTTAAAACCTACTGCCATTAATGCCCCTATGCAAACCTTCGTTACGCTACCATTGAAACCAGTTGAGTTCCTTCACGGAGAACCAGTTGTGAAGTGGAAGAAACAAGAAATGGAGCAATTTATCGTACAACAAGAACTTCTACTTGCAGTTCTTGGGAAATATTCGTATGGGAAGCATGTTATTAGTGAATTACGTAAAGTGATTCCAATTCAATGTGAGATTAAAGGCCATTGCTCAGTTGGTTTAATTGAAGATAATCATGTGTTGATTAGGCTGTCTTTATTGGAGGACTATGTTCATCTTCTTTCAAAGCCAGCTTTTTATTTAAAAGCTCAGTCAGACATGTGGCAGATGCATTGTACAAAATGGACTCCATGGTGGACACCTGATGAAGAGACTCCCATTGCCATTTCTTGGATTAGCTTTCCAGAACTGCCTCCTAATTTCTTTGGGAAGGATTGTGTATTTTCCTTAGCTCGTGCTGTTGGTAATCCATTACATGTAGACCTAGCCACTCAAAATGGGACTAGACCTAGTTGTGCTAAGGTGAAGGTGGAAGTTAACTTGTTAAGTAAGTTCCCTCATCGTATTAAGATTGTGGAAGAAGCTGATGAATCTGGACCAAAAAAGTTCAAATGGATCAGGATTAAGTATGATTATATGCCAAAATATTGCAAACCTTGCAAAAAATAAGGGCATAGTGAGGTAGAATGCTGGGTAATTCATCCTGAATTACACAAGAGATTTGAAGAAGGTGTTGAGGAACAAAGCAAGGAGAAGGCAGTTGTGATGAGTTCTGATGCAATTGGGACTGCTGCAAATTCAACAAAGGCCCTAACTAGTGGAAAGGTGGTTGGTAAGCCTACTACTAATCATGCCAAGCAGGAATGGATGCAAGCAAGGAAGAACAAATACTAACGAGATAATAGGGGTCACATTGTTGATAATAAACAAGGAAAGGAAGCTGCCAAGGGTAAAGGGAAGGCCAAAGTTGAGGAAGTTGCAACCAAGAACAAGTTTAATACACTAGAGGTTGAGGAAGTTCATCAGCTTACTCTACAAATTACTGAAGGCAAAGGTGAGGATCATAACAATGGTAAGAAGAAGGAACATGGAGAAAAGCAAGCTAAGAAAGGCCAGGAGAAGGAAATGAAAGTCGATACTCAAGAGGAACATAAGCGTGTGAAGAAGGAAGCAGTCGAGAAGGTGGTGGAAAATGAGCATAATGGTAACCCTATTCCATCTGGGATTCAGTCTTCAGCTCCTAAAGATGGTCAAGAACTAGATAAGGATAATTCTAGTGTTCCTAGTGCTCAACGTACTGATGAAATAGCTAATAAGGAACCCACAATCGACTGGGTTCATAGAAGGTTTGGGGCTAGCAATGAGGAGCTAAAACAACTCAATGTGACCACAAACCAATCTTGTCATGAGATTCTATCTCAAAACATTTAAAGATTCTGGGCAGATTGAGGATCTTGATGAGGTAAACTCTACGAAGGTCTTATGGAGTGATGCAGTTGAGGTTAAGGATGATCAGTTGGGCACAACAAAGACAACAGAAGTCAAGGTGAAGAAGGACAACAAGTCAAGCTCACCTGGTGATAGGCTGGCGACGCCAGGCCTAAAGCCAGGCTCATCGGGCGTTAGGCTGGCGACGCTAGGCCTAAAGCCAGGCTCCCCAGGCATTAGGATAGAGATGCTAGGACTAAATCCAAGCTCACCGGGCATTAGGATGGTGATGCCAGTCCTAAAGCCAGGCTCCCCAGGCGTTAGGCTGGCGACGCCAGGCCTAAAGCCAGGTTCACCTGATGAGGCAACTATAGTAAACCCCAACCATAGTGCAACTGGAGAGATATTGGCCTATGTAGATAGTGTTCCAGTGTATGCATTGGAGAAAAAACTTGATGGATATGTTAATGTGAATATTAGGGATGATATATTGGGTTCAGACCAAATTTCAGGCAATGGTAAGGGTGGTGCATTCAGAGCAGACTGCCACAGTAACTCCTGGGCTAGGCAGTGTCTATGAGCTACAATTCAAGGAGTATGAACGGGCTGATGAGCGGGCAATTATTCCAAAAGCATCGGGGGAAATAGAGGAAGTGCCTATGGAATCTGGCATTGATCAAATTATGCAGCTACATCTTAATGTTCCACTTAAGACTCCTCTACAACATTTACATGATTTAGTTACACACAATGTGATACCAATTGATGAGGACTTATTGAGAAGAAATCCAATGGAGGATGAAGGAGATGATGAATCAACTACAGAAAACTTCAAACAAGTGGCTAGGGAAGGGGATTTATCACCCACAACTAGTGCTAAAGGAGGTAAAAAAAACTAAGAAGAATCAGAGTAAAGATCCACCACAACCTTCAAGAATAATGTCCAGGATGATAGCTTCTCTATCTAAATGATGATGATCAAAACATTAATATGGAACATAAGGTCTGTGAATACAAAACAGGCCTTTCCTGGGGTGATCAACATGAATAAGGAGCATAATTTTTATGTAGTTGCATTGATGGAGCCTTTTCAAAAGAAGGGACTCATTGATAGATATAAAAGGAGGTTGAATATGGAGTCTGCTTATGCAAATATTAATGGACAAATATGGTTGTTCTTCGATGCAGTGGTGGAATGGGAATTAGTAGAGGATACTGAGCAACAGGTGACTGTGAGAGTGTTTCACCATGACCTGGGGCAGCACATGATGATGACCTTTATTTATGCAAAATGTTCAGCAATGTAGAGGTTAGATTTGTGGGATCACTTGTATTACTTAGCAAGTGATATGAAATTACCATGGTTGGTAGGAGGGGATTTCAATGTGATATTGTATGAAGATGAGAAAATATGGGGACTTCCAGTACACCCTCCTGAATATGAGGATTTTGCATTTTGTGTAAACTCTTATGGTTTGTTTGAGCAAGGGTACAAAGGAAGTCCATTCACATAGTGGAATGGGAGATCCAATGCTGAGCGTATATTCAAGATATTGGATAGGATTTTTGTGAATTTTTCATTTCAGAACATGTTGCCAACTATTGAAGTTGAGCATCTAATCAGAACTTGATCAGATCATGCACCATTGCTAATGACATATGGGGTGCAGACAACCAATTTTGTCAAGCCTTTTAGATTCTTGAACTTTTGGAGAAAGCATGCTACATTTATGGATGTGATGAGGTAGAATTGGGAAGTTGATTTCATAGGGGATCCGTTTTTTTTATGTTCAAGCAGAATATCAAGAGGGTGAAGGCAGCACTCTCAAAATGGAGTAGGGAAACATTTGGTGATATCTTCAAGCAATTGGCTATTTTGGAGGACATTGTTAGGGTGAAGGAGATGTTGTTTGAAGAAGAGCCTACAACTGAGAATAGGATTGTGCTTCAAAAGGCTCAATCTGAATTGAAGAAATACTTGAGTATTGAGGAGCAGTATTGGAAGCAAAAAGTTATGATAACTTGGTTTGCTGAAGGAGATAGGAACACAAGTTTCTTTCAAAATCATGTCAATGGCGAAAGAAAGAAATTGCAACTGAAGAGGATTAAAAGTGGCAGTAGGGTATGGATTGAAGACCATGAGCAATTGGCTACAGCTGCAGTGGACTTCTATCAAAAACAGTTCATAAATGAAGGTGATGCTTCTGAATTTTCCTTGCTCAGTAATGTACCTTCAATGGTCACTATGGATCAGAATTTGGAACTTAGCAGATTGCCAACAATTGAAGAAGTAAGGGCAGCAATTTTTGAGCTTAGTGAGGAGAGTGCTATTGGTCCTGATGGATTCACTGGCCTGTTTTATCAAACATGCTGGGATGTTATTGGTGCTGATATACACAATATAGTGCTACACTTCTATGGAGGAGCTGCATTGCCTACATCCATCACTCACACCAATCTAGTGTTATTGCCTAAGAAACCTAGAGTTGAGACTTTATCTGACTTAAGACTTATTTGTTTGGCAACTTCATTAACAAGGTCTTGTCTAAGGTGTTACATGACAGATTGGAGAGTTTTTTGCCATCTCTAATAACTCTTAATCAATCCGAATTTGTAAAGGGTAGGAGTATATTTGAGAACATCTTATTGACTCAAGAAATTATCACTGACATAAGGTTAAGGGGAAAGCCAGCTAATGTGGTGATCAAGCTTGATATGGCTAAGGCCTATGATAGGGTTTCATGGAAGTACTTATTGCATGTGCTAAGGAAGATGGGATTTTCTTAACACTCCATCAACATGGTGTGGAACTTGATGTCAAATAACTGGTATTCAGTATTGGTGAATGGGCAGTCCTCGGGGTTCTTTAAGTCGACAAGGGGTGTGAAACAAGGGGATCCCCTATCTCCAGCATTGTTCATTCTATCAGCTGAGGTACTTTCCAGCTCTTTGAATAAGCTCTTTGAAGACAAGTCATTTGCGGGATTTGGAATGCCTAAGTGGTCTGATCCTTTAAACCACTTGGCATATGCTGATGATACGATAATCTTTGCATCTGCTCATCCTCCCTTTTTGAGCAAGATTATGGCAGTGTTGGGGAACTATGAGAAGATATCAGGTCAGATGATCAACGAAGATAAGAGTTCATACTACATGCATTCAAAGGTTGCTAATGGATTATTTCAGGCAGTTGGAGCTATTACAGGATTTGCAAGAGGTAAATTCCCATTCACATATCTAGGGTGTTCTATTTTTTTACACTAGAAGGAGGAAGGACTATTATGAGGATCTTATCAAGAAGGTGAAGGCTAAACTGCATTCATGGAAAGGAAAGTTGCTGTCATTTGGAGGAAAGGCAACACTCATCTCTAGTGTGTTACAAAGTATGCCAGTTCACATGTTATCAGTCCTTGATCCACCAAACAGCGTCCTGGGGCATCTACATAAGACTTTTGCTAGGTTCTTTTGGAGCACAAAGGAAGAAGGGAGAAGCAGACACTGGGCTTCATGGCAAAATCTTTACCTTCCTAAAGAGGAAGGGCCCCTAGGTTTTAGGTCCTTAAATAATGTCTCAAAGGCACTATTTGCTAAACTATGGTGGAGGTTTAGGACCACAAAATCTTTGTGGTCTAATTTCATATGGAATAAGTATTAAAAGAAGGAGCTACCAATAGTGGTGCATTTTAGGGGAGGGTCTCATGTTTGGAGATAAATGTTGAATGCTAGGGAAGAAGTAGAACATGAGATCGTATGGGAATTGAAGAGTGGAACAACTAATATTTGGCATGAAAATTGGACTGGATTGGGTGCACTATATCACGTATTACCTGAAGACTTTCCAATCAATGAAGGTCTTCAGGAGGTGGCAGAACTGCGGCAAGGGGAAACATGGGATGATCAGCTGCTAGATCAAACTTTCAATGAGGAAATTGCAGAACATATAAGGCTAAATGTGCATTATGAAGGCAGGAGGGATATTGGGATAGGCCATACTAGATGCTAACTCCTTCAGGCAAGTTCAGTGTTAGCAGTGCTTGGCAAATATTAAGGCATAAGGCTGATCCTAATCAGGAATTCAAGTTAATGTGGATTAAAGGTTTGCCATTCAAGATATCCTTCTTCTTGTGGAGATTGTGGAGGTAGAAAATAGCCACTGATGACATGTGGAGGAGGCAAGGGCAAATGGTGATGTCTAGGTGTTGGTGTTGTCAGCAGCCCCAAGAGGAATCCATTGAGCATATATTTGTCACAAGTCCTACTGCCTCTAAGGTATGAAACTTGTTCATGGGGGCTGCTGGAATTTTTGTACAATTGATTCAATTAAAGCAGATTATAAGGCATTGGTGGTATGCTCAGTGTTATCCAAAATTAAAGCCACTATTTCAAGCAGTACCAACTATCATCACTTGGGAGCTTTGGAAGAGAAGAAATGCAGGTAAACATGGTGGTTCAGTGTCCACAAATAGGGTGATTCATGAGATAAATAGGACATTGCATCAACTGGCAAGGGTGAGGTATGCTTGGATCCCTAATATTCCATTGTTATGGCCAGACATGATTCAATACTTTGAAGGATATAAACCTATATTGATCACTACAAGAGTAACATGGCAGCTTCCTTCTCATGGTTGGTATAAATATAATACTGATGGAGCTTCAAAGGGAAATCCTGGACCTAGCTCCCTAGGCTTTTGTGTGAGGGATGATGAAGGTGATGTAGTATATGCTAGGGCAGTAGACCTGTGAGTGACAACTAATGTGGTAGATGAAACTAAGGCTATTCTTCAAGGGTTGGAATATTGTGTGGAGCATGATCTTCACCCTCTCATACTGGAGACTGATTCATTGGTGATGAAGAAGGTGATAGAAGGGGAATGGGATCCTCCCTGGATAATTGCACAGGATGTGAAGAAAATTATAGAGATGAAGGACAACTTCAATGTGATCTTTCAACATGTGTTCAGAGAAGGCAACTCAGTGGCAGATTTTATGGCTAACATTGTGTTCTCTTTTGCAGGTACATCTGAGTTTCATTCATTCTCTGAACTGCCTAGTGCAGGGAGGAGGTTGATCAATCTAGAAAAATCTCAATCACCTAACCTTAGGGTTAGGATAGCAAAGAGAATAACCTTAGACTGATGGCTTCACAGGATTGGACTCTGCACAAACCTGCATGTTTCTTTGTCTCATTCAGTATGCTATTAAGGTACTTTCCAATGGTATTAGCATGGTCCCATGCTCATTCTGGGGGTGCTTTGATAATGTACAGAAAAATGCAATAAGCAGGTGTGGGATGGTACAATTTATCCTACTTTTGATATGTCCAAATGCTAAGGAAAATGATGAACCCATCATATGGCATATTTGGAGATTGTTGAATCATTTCTCAGTGGTATTAGCATGCTTTCATGCTCAATCTGAGGATGGTTTAGCAATATTTAGAATGATGTCTACATTAAAGGTTCTAGTAGGGAAGGATCTGACCTTACAAGATCACAAAAAGGCACAATTTCAAAGCCTGGCCTTTGCCTTGCAAAGCCTGCATAAAGCGAGCTCATGCCTGGCTTTTGCCTTGCAAAGCATGGCTAAAGCTAGCTCAAGCCTGGCTTTTGCCTTGCAAAGCCTGCCTAAAGCCAGCTCAAGTTTGGCTTTTGCCCTGCAAAGCCTGCCTAAAGCCAGCTCAAGCCTGGCTTTTGCCTTACAAAGCCTGCCTAAAGACAGGCTCCTCTTCTTCACATTAATTTTGATGAGTGAGCACATGATTAATACTTGGACAAAATTAGTCCACTGCATATGGAGATCATATAGTAGCTATACTTGGAAGACTATGATAGCTTCAACTCTGTGGTGGAGATGTTTGGAATTCATTTTAGCCTATGGACAGTATACCCTGGCGCTTGGTGAGAACTTGATAGGTGCTGCTTGGTATTTGCCAATGACAATTAGATTCATATACACTAATAGGAGAAGGAAGCATTCAACTTATCATGTTGTAATAGCTAGTTCATTAGATGTTAGCTTTTCTATCTTTTTAATAGCTAGTAGCTTCATGCAACTTCTATTTTGGTTTAGACATCTTGTAAGCTTTGGACCCATTTTGGAATTTTATTTATATATTAGCCACTAGGCAAGTGCTGTCGAGTGGTATAGTTGCTTAAAACAAAAGTCCAAAAATGAAATAATAACCTAACCCTCGGCTATATAGTACCACATCTGATCTCCCAATGTGCGGTTCGCACATTTTCAAGTTCTGCGGCCGCACAATTTTGAGTGCGGCCGCACTTCACTGTGACAACTTACCAGGCTTTGGTAAAATACTCATAACGTTCTGTACAAATGTCTAAATAATTCGTACTATATCTTCCTGGAAACTAGATTCAAAGGGCTACAATTTTTGTTTTTGAATCATCTCCAAATTCGTTGTGGATTAAAAGATATAAGTCTCCGAAATTGGACCATCGAACCTGCACAACCCCTAAGTGCGGCCGCATACAAAATTGTACGGTCCACATTTTTTCTCTGAAGTGCGGCCGCATACAAAATTGTGCGGTCCGCACTTGTCCTCTGCGGTCCACACTTTTCCTCTGAAGTGCGACCGCACTCAAAATTGTGCAGTCCGCACTTTTCCAAAAGTTCCAGAACAACATTAGAGCGCCGAAATGCCCGGACTCGCTCAAAACTCACCTCGAAGCTCACCGAGCCATTTGGGATCCCGTTCAATTATACCAACCAGTCCTAAAACATAACATGGACCTGCTCGGGGCCTCAAACTGCATCAAACATGGTCGAAACTATGAATCACACCACAAATCGAACTTATAAATTTCTAAATCTTCCAATTTCTAAAACTCATGCCGAAATATATCAAATCAATCCAGAATGACCTCAAATTTTGCACATGAGTCATAAATGACATAATGGAGGTATTCAAATTTTCAGAATCGGATTTCGATCCCGATATCAAAAGTCAACTCCTCGGTCAAACTTCCAAACTTAAATTTCTATTTTAGCCATTTCAAGCCTAATTTAGCTACAGGCTTTCAAATAATTTTCTGAACACGTTCCTAAGTCTACAATCATCATACGGAGCTATTGGAATCATCAAAACTCTATTCCAGGGTCGTTTGCTCAAAAGTCAACTCTCTGGTCAACTCTTTTCTTTTTAAGCTTCTTAAATAAGAATTGTTCTTCCAATTTGATCCTGAATCATTCGAAAATCAAACTCGACCACACACGCAAGTCATAATACATATCACAAAGTTGCTTGGGACCTTAAGTCACTGAACGAGACGCTAATTCACAAGATGACAAGTTGGATCGTTACAAAAAGCAGTTGTGATTTACATGTCACATTTTACTATTGCGTTTTATATCTCGCATTTGTTGATTGCAATTTATAAATCGCAATTAACATATATCGATCGAATGAATGTAATTTATAAGTCGTATTTGTTTAGCACTACGATTTATAAGTCATAAGTCACTTTTGGTGACGGCTACTTATAAGTTAGCATTTGAAAACTGCACTCTATAAATCACATTTCTATGTCGCATTTGAAATTGCGGTTTATAATCACATTTGTTAACTACGATTTATAAGTCACGTTTAGGAATTGTGATTTATAAACATGATGTACGTAGGCGATATAGTGGTATAAGACTTTTATAAGTTGACTTTGCAATTTAAGCTAACAACATCCTAAGCTGTCTGTTATCTCAATGACTTATATCCCATATGAATCTCATTTTATATGCGAGTTTGCACATTGATATGACTTTGTTGTCTTAAAAGAAACAAATGACTTTGATATGATATTTTCATAAATTGGGTGATCATCAAAGTAATTTACTATCGAATATTGATTGGCTTGTTTGTGCTAAAAAAGAAAATTAAATTGATTGGTTAGGACTACAAATAATTAAAGTGAAAATGCTACGGTCTAAAATCTAAATCCAAAATACTTACATTCATTGTGGGACCAAAAATGTACTATAGTGGAATTTAAAGGACCAGAAAAAAAGAATTTAATGGAGGCTGGGGCGGCCCTAAATTCAACGGCTATGAAAGGCATTTGAGATTCACAAGACAATTTCAAAATTTGAAAGAAGGCTTTTGTTCCCCCTCTCGCACAGACACCGCAAGGAAACAGGAAGAAAAAGAAGCAATGGAGAAGGTAGGAGAGTGCGTATTGGATCCAGAGACGGAGTTCTTAGCGTCAAAGCAAGAGACAGGTCACGAGTGGGAACTTTTCAAGGAAAATGTTAGACCTTTGAAGAGAGGCCGCAATGTTCAACTCCTCAACAATGCCCTCAAGTCTAATACTGATTTTCAACTCAAGAAATCTCTTCTTGACAAGCGAAGGTTCTACCCTTTCCCCTTCCCTACCTTTTAATTTGCATTTCAGTTCGTCATTTTGATTTGTTTAGTGATTTGTATGTCTAAATTGAGCGGAATGGATATTGATAATTCATATATACGATGTAGTAGTAGTTGTTATTGCTGCATTTTCAAAGTTTCTTTATTAATTTACGAACTCAACTCTTTCCGTTGCGGGATGATTAGGGCTTTGATCGAAGCAATTGACCAATACAAAGGTGAAGATCCTCTTCAGCCATGGCTCCAGTGAGTGCTCTTCTTTTGGAACAAAATTGATTCTTTTCTAAAACACTTCAGCTATCCTTTTCTTCACCTTAACATTTTTTGAACTGTTTAGCCTTTTAATCTTCCATGAACTCTGCATTGACTCAGTTGCTGACATAATTTTTTCATTAAAATTGTAAAGGTGCATCAAGTGGGTGCAAGAGTTTTTCCCTCCGGGTGGGGACAGTTCTGGACTTGTTGTTATTTATGAACAATGTGTCCGCACCTTTTGGCACGATGACCGATACAAGGATGACCTCCGTTACTTGAAAATGTGGCTGGAATATGTCCGTTTGCTTTCTTCACATCCATTCTTTTGCCCCTTAATCTCTCTTCATTTTGGTATATGAGTTTGCTCACTGATAGCTCGTTGCAGGCTGAAAACTGTATGGATGCTGAAGTCATCTATAGCTTTTTGGAGGCTAACAAAATTGGGCAGACACATTCTTCATTCTACATAGCCTATGCTTTGCACATGGAATCTCAAAATAAAATTAAAACAGCAAATGAGATCTTCAATCGAGGACTATCCATGTAAGTTCTGTTCCCATTGGGCCCTTAGTTTAATTTTTGTCATTAACTTATGTTCTTGCATAATTGACATTTGCGATTCAGTTGGCAGTCAAGGGAACATGGTTTGGTTACGGAGAAGTTATGCGTCATATCTTGTCTATGACGTGAGATGTGTTATTCAAATGTGTTATTGAGTCGTACTCTAATATTGCTGGTTAAGTAGCTTATGTGGTGTTAAGCCTAATGATGGCTACTAGAGTTGTGATTGCTTTAATTATATGCTAGTATTGCATATTGGCGGGGTAGGGGGTTAATGTCTTAAGCTTCTCCAAAGTGAGTTCAGTTGCAAGTACGATGCGGCACAGAAGATTTTTGTGCTGTCGCATTAACATTGACCAACTAATTTCCTTACCCTGAACACTAAAACAAATTGATTTGATTAGCTTGTCACTGTGGTTGATAAGTAACTATTAAAGATATGGATATGTCCTATGGAGAATGTGGTCAGAAATCCATAATAGAGTCCGACCACAACAACCGAATTGATTATCTTCATGCATAAGGATACTAGATTACCTAGTAGAAAATATTGAAAAAAATCACAAACCTCCCTTATTTCTTTTCTACTGCAATTTCTGGATTATTATATGATGATTTTTGAACTTTCCATATATAGAAAGAAATAGAGATAGACTAGAAACGACAGGCATGGCAGCATCGAAATTAGCCACAGTTCATTGAACTTTGCTTGAGAATACACAATCTGGTCTAATATTTTATAACTTATGTAGCATGATTTTATACTCATGAACATTTCATGACCTCTATTTCTTGTTCGCATGTCACCTTCCTGAGGGGGACCTCTTACATTATCTCTCTACTTGTTTAACTTCTGATGGATGTAAATTCTATGATGCTAACTAAAATTGTCGGCAGAGTAATGTTAGAGCAGTTGAAGATTCTAATATATTTGGCAGGTTATTTTTGTGGATGCTCAATTGGTTTTTAAGCTGTTAATACCATAGGCAATAGTTGTATTAACGAGTATTTTCAATTACCATTTCTGGTCTTAAACTCAAAAGTGTATATCAATATAATTGTCCACAAGAGACAATGTTCATGAATCATTTCTAAAGATACAGTTAATATTAGTACAAAAAACTGGTTATACTAAGTAATGTATCCAGCCTGTTCTCATCTATTAATTGGCCTCCTATTTACTAACCCTCTTCATCTGGTATATGATTAAAATTGCATTGTCTCCTATGAATTAGGAATGCAAAACCTGAAGAGAAATTGAAGGAATCCTACAAGAAGTTTGTCATTCGTTCAATGGGACGCCCCAAAGCAGCAGAGGTATCAACTGTTTCGGACTTATCGTCTTCTGAAGTCCCTTATCGTTTGCTTTGTTTTGCTTTAGTAGTGACTTACTTTGTATTTTCAGGAGGAGCTAGCAGAACATCAGCTTCCAATGAGAAGCTTTGGGACACTGTTGGAAAGGGGGGAAGCTCGTAAGTGCATTTCTATGTTGAAGGTTCAGGGTGCCTGCTGGCTTTTTCGCTAACATTCTTCATGCCTTTGCAGGAAACCAAACAACAGGAACTTCTGATTTGTCTCGGAAGAAAATGAAACAGGATAGGTAAGAGCAAGTCACCTCTGTTTTATGGACAAGTTACTTTTGTCCCTGCATTATTTCTCAGTAAAACTGTCCAACGAAATCTGTGTTGTTGATTCCTATCATCACTTGGTTCAGCTGCCATGTCAGCCAAAAGCTCAGAGTTTGACAAGTATTTGCTTTAAGTACCTAAAATTCTTTCCAATGTGGATAAACATGGTTATGTAATTCACCTGGAAATGAACTTTGGGGGTGATATTGCTGCTTAATCCATACTTAAGGAAAGGAGTAAGGTTGCAGGAAGCCAGGAAATATTTAATTTGTGCATGCCTTGGTGCAGTAAAAGCACTAGCTCATTCTTATCCATTTTGCAGAGCTCAAGGGAGCCTGCTATCCATTTACAAAGATACAAATGCTGGAATGTCATCAACTGTTCAATCGGAAATACCAAAACTAGAGAACAAATCATGGCACTGTCTTGGTGCCCGAGCAGAAAGGAACAAGGAGAATCAGGCAATTCCTTCCAAGTGGACATCTAATAAGGTCAATTTGAGACCAGAAAGTTTTTATGTGCAATGAGATTTTATTCCAAGCAGATACGAACAAGAACTCATTAACAAAAACATCCTCTTACAGGTTCCTCAAAGACACGGGCTTAGAAATCGAGGAGCTACTACCACCGGTGCATGCCTAGAGATCTTCGTGGATGAGGAATGTGCCAAGTGAGTATCTAGAACACATGATTTCTGTTTTACAATAGCTGAAAATTTACATCAAAGTTTTTGGCTTTTGTAATTGTAGTAGTTTCATATTTTAGCACAATAATAGAATCTTGGGTTGGCTTTTTCTTCCCTCCTACATCTCTGACAGAACACATGAGAAGGAATCTGTTGGTGGAAAGGTTTCTAGTTTACAGCTTAGACGTGGAGATGATAAAGACATAAAAAAGTAAGCATTAACTTGGTTTCATTGTAGTTCTTTATTCCAATAGCATGAAGGCCCCATTTTGACAATGTCACTTGTTTGCAGGGAAACCGAGTTGCTGAGGGAGAACCCACTGCGTTATTTTCCTCCAACCTCTTTACCTAGATGATCTGACAGAAAAGAAAAAAGCACAATCTTGTGTGATGGATTTTCTCTATCTCAAAATTTCTCAACCTGTTTCATAAAAGTGTAGGAAGAAAATTCCTCCTTGCCCAGTGCAAGCACTTCACAAATTTTCTAAGAATATTGAGTGGAGCAGTTGAAAGAGACATTGTGGTTGTAATACATGTGTCTTTGGATTTGGCAGGCTTGAGCCAAATCCTTTAGAATTCTTGACGATTTAGATGAGTGATTTTATATGATTGCAAGAGTTATCATGGATGTGCATTATCATAATTTTGCTCTTGACTGAAGAGTTCTGTCATCCTTGTAATTTGTTTTTCCTTTTTTTGTTTCCTCTTTTGTTATATGCTGATGATGTAAGTAGAGGTTAGTATCCTCAAAAGACAAACAAAGAATAAGGAACAGACTGAAAGTTCTCGTCGAATGTGGTTTCTTTTAAAATAAAACAAATGAAAATTGAATGCTTTGAGAAAATGAACATGAATAGAGCAAAATGAACAAAACCTACTTATACAATTGCCTTCGAGTAGTTTGTAAATATTTATGGTTGAGTTAATAATTCGTTGTTGAAAATGAAATTAAACAATAGCGTGAACAAAGAAAGGATAAGTGTCTAAACATTAGGATTATACCTTTAATCCGACTGGATGAACATACACAAGATTGGAACATCTTGTTTTTTGTCGTCATTCTCTTTCGAATTGAAACTAAATGAAAATTCATGTAAATGTGGATAACATTTTAGTTCTAGACAGTTTTGGTAGTGTGTCAAATAAATAAAGAACGGGGTAAGTGTTACACTACTGGTAATTTACATGTCGCATTTTTGCTTTGTTTAAAATCTATAGGGTTTCGAAGGGCAAGAGCATAACCCCAAAATCCACCGACATACTTTCCGTTGATCATGGCGGAGCACTTGGCTTCCATCTTCGGCACGGAGAAGGACAGAGTCAATTGTCCTTTCTACTTCAAAATTGGTGCTTGCCGTCACGGTGACCGTTGCTCTCGCCTCCACACCAGACCTACCGTTTCTCCCACTCTCCTCCTCTCCAACATGTACCACCGTCCCGACATGATCACCCCTGGCGTCGAACCCCAAGGCCAGCCTCTCGATCCCCGTAAGATCCAGGAACACTTCGAGGATTTCTACGAGGATATTTTTGAGGAGCTCAGCAAGTTCGGTGAGATCGAGAACGTCAATGTCTGCGATAATCTCGCCGATCACATGATCGGAAATGTTTATGTTCAATTTAAAGAGGAGGATCAGGCAGCTGCCACTTTGCAGGCCCTCCAGGGCCGATTCTACTCTGGCCGCCCTATTATTGCCGATTTCTCCCCTGTCACTGATTTCCGGGAGGCTACCTGCCGCCAGTATGAAGAGAACGACTGCAATCGTGGAGGTTATTGTAATTTCATGCATGTAAAAATGATTAGCAGGGAACTCAGGAGGAAGCTTTTCGGTAAGTACCATCGACATCGGGGTAGCCGCAGCAGAAGCAGGAGTCTGAGCCCGCATCACCGGAGAGACTATGACAGGCCTGACCGTCGTGACTACCGTGATTCCCGGGAACGTGACCGCAGTGGTAGAAGAAGCCACAGGAGGTACGACAGTGATGGTCCCAGAAGGAGAAGTAGGAGTCCTATTAGGGAAGGGAGTGAGGAACGCAGAGCTAGAATTGAACAATGGAATCGAGAAAGAGAGGAGAGGCAAAGCTGATGTTTTTCTGATTGATGTCTTCTGTCATCCATTTTGGAATTAAAGCTGCTTTGCGCATTTTGGTAATCACTTTAGGTTTTGTTATGCTTCTTCACAATACTAGGATGTTCGAAAAGGAAACTCCGGAAGAGGGTAGATCTTCTCCCTGTCATCTAGTGGATTTAAAATGGTATTCTTGTAGCTATTTTTTTCTTTCTGCAGCTAATTGTAAGACTGTTTAATTGTATTTGTTAAGGATGCTGATGTGGTACCCTGCTTATTGACTTCACCTATGCTATGCTATGCTTGCTTGTTATTTGAACTATATATAGTATCAGCTTTTGCATTTCATCGTCCCACATACCGTCTCCACCAAAGGCCTAACTTTGCTTCAAATGTAGGAGTATATATTGGAGATGTAATCATGAACAACTTGCTGCATTGCTGGAGCATTTAGTCTAGGGATACAGAAGCAATATGAAGAAACTGATATTTAGTTTAGTTGTTTGCTATATTTTAGATCCTATCAGGACTGGATTAATAAATTGAATATGAAGCATTGACTTCTGCTGCTGCTCTGATGACAGATCTTTGCATAGTATAAATATCGCAATTAGTTTTTTTGTTTGTCTTTTTTTATGCTTTCTTTTCATTTGGTCAAATATCCATTGATGTTGTCTGTCTTGGATCTCCACAATATAAACTTTGAGATGCTGTATATGGCTTGCTTTTTTGAGGTTGATGTTATCTTCTAGTTCTCTTCTGGCACAGTTTGTGTGTATTACCTACCTCCCTATGCTTTCCTTTTCATTTATCTAATTTATCAAGGGCCAACCAGATTACTTTTCATGGGCTTCTATTGGCACCACGTACAGATATTGGTACTGCAAGAGTATTTGAATTGTTTGACCTAATTAGTATATCTTATTGAACACAATTACTTG
Source organism: Nicotiana tabacum (assembly GCF_000715075.1). Taxonomy (NCBI): domain Eukaryota; kingdom Viridiplantae; phylum Streptophyta; class Magnoliopsida; order Solanales; family Solanaceae; genus Nicotiana; species Nicotiana tabacum. The sequence continues at coordinate 417,625 of NC_134091.1, forward strand.
GGAAGACGATGGGTCAACATTCCTGGCCTTTCATACGCTTGTATTAACAAATTGTTTTGCAGTAGCTTTTAGATATTATCCTTGAGCCGAGGGTATATTGGAAACAACATCTCTACCTCCACAAGGTAGGGATAAAGTTTGCGTACACAATACCTTCCTCAGATCCCACTATATGGGATTACATTGGATATATTATTGTTGTTGTTGTTATTGTAGCTTTTAGGTATTGGTTTCTAGACATTCCCACCTAAAATTTGAGCGTCTGAATTTGACGTAGCATGATTATAATATTACTGGATAGCTGGAAATGACTACCTAATGATATCTCCGAAATGTGTGGATTACTGCTCGGCTACTTGATTTTAGCGTTTCAAAACATCTAATGCGGTAAGAAGTTTGTCATTTGTACAAAATGGGTCTTCTACAAGTTAATTCTGTTATGTTTAAAGTTTTCTAAGAAATGGGCAATATTGTGGGACGAGTGGATAGTCATTTGAATGGTAGTATCCGCCCATTAACAATGTATGTGAAGAGTTATGTTTGAAAAGAGCCCATTTTCAAAATGTCTAATTATATTTCATGATGGCTGATTTATGAAGCTTTATTGGACTTCGTGATGGAGGAAAGATCCAAGGGATTGAGTTCCTCATATGTTCTCTTTATATATTTTTGGAGGTATGTTGGATAACTGAATAATTTGAATAAATGAACTGCTCAAACTTTATAATTTTCATCATTGCATTTAACAACAACAACGACCCAGTAAAATCTCACAAAGTTGGGTCTGGGGAGAGCAGTGTGTACGCAGACCTTACCCCTACCCCGATGGGGTAGAGAGGTTGTTTCCGTTAGACCCTCGGCTCAGGAAGACGGGAATAAAACAAGAAGAGACAAACCATCAGTAACGTCAGCAGAAACCGTAAAAATAATAGCAAAAGCATAAAAACCAAAAAAAAAAAAATGACATGCAACAGTAACCAGTAATTAAGGCCCGGGGCTAAGAAAAACACAAAGGATAGTGTGGACTCAATATTAACCACAAACCGTCTAAGATCAACCCTATCCAACCCCGCCTCACCCCCGGTATGAAGTGGGAAAAGCTCGACTACCCCCAGCCTACAACCCTAATGCTTGGACCTCCAGACCATCATTGCATTTAGTTATTGGATAAAAAATATCATATAAAGTCTATAATACCATTGTCCTTCTCATTGGATATTTATATGCTATGCTAGATAGATTTTGTTTAGGGGTACTTATGAGGTATGAGAATGTACAAGTATCCGCTAGAGGTACATGTATGTACAGTTTCTTGCTAATTTTGAAGAACCCACACAGAGTACCTATACCCAAATCACACTTGTTCTACACGAGTATGTCAAAGGAAATGAAGGGTTTTTTGTAACATAGTTTCTACATGCACATTTGCGTGTTGAGTTCCCACCAAACAAAAAAAAGTTTGCTCTTCACAAGAAAAGTATATTTAGCTTCTTGTGCTTTATCTTGTATTATTCTTTATATGCTTCAACCTTTTGTGATCAAATTGCCTCAAGGCTTTAATTTAATAGCAAAGGTAGTAGAACATGGATGCGTGGTAGGCACACATCACGAGTTCGAAACCTGGCTATTGAATCAAGTCTTTTATGCAAGTGGAGATCGGTAGATGGGGCAATGTGCATCCATTATCCCCTAGTTTCAGAGGAAAAAACAGTGGACATCTTGATCATCCAAAAAACGAAAAAAAAGAGGAACTTTTGTGGTCAAATTCTTATATTTCACTAATTCACAGTGATGAAATGCTTCATGCAGGTGATGCAATAATTTTCCGCAACGTATAGAAGAGACAATTGGAGAATCTTATGATAATTCTTTTGGCCTTTGAGGCTGTTTATAGCCTCAACATAAATCCTGCTAGAAGTTGCATATATCTTGTTAATAGGTAGACAATATATGGTTATACACCAATTAAAGACATTTTGGGTTACAAATTTGGTGAATTCCCTCTACTTTTTTGGTACTACCTTTTGGGACCAAGTTCGAAGCCTTATCACTGTTGACTTTGGTTATAGAAAATTTCAAAAAGAGGCTCACTGGTCAGAAAACATTAAGTTTCTCTTACCCTTTAAGGTGGACCAATTGGCAAGTCGAGAAGGAATTTACTTTTTAAAGATAACAGCCAAGAGAGCACTTAGTATAGTAGAAATATGCCCTGAATCTTTTCAGTTGGAGTAATTTTAGCCCCTGTAAATGATGCAATTTCCCTTGTAGATTTCATTAGTTCTCTTACTTTAGTTTAACAATCAAGTTGTTTGATCTTTGGATTTAGCTCCCTGCTTCAATTATTTTTTCTTGTACTCAGGAGCTTGTTCAAACTTTTTTGTAATTTCTGCATCTTCTTGATGCCAACATTTGTATTGCTTCCTCCATATGATAATAGCTAGTCTATTTTGACTAACAAGTAGATTAAATGAAGTTGTTTAAGTCCAACTTATCATGAAAAACTTGTTTAAGTTTATAAGAGATACATTAAATTTCAGGTTGGAAATGGGATAGAGTTTATTGATGTCAAATTGAACATAATTTTGGGTCTTAATTTGACCTCTTGAAGAGTGAAACTACCCATTTAAAAGAAGATTTCTTGTATTCTTGAACATAGTGGTAATATGAAGAAACAAAATTTCTATAGAATCTCCTTTCTAATCAGTGTTAATGCATTGTTTAGGGCGAGTTCTGAAGGTATGGAACACCATCTGATTTTGATGTTTGTTTGTAGACATCAGGACAGTCTGATTTTCTGGGTTGGTGTTCTGTTGGATCATCAAATCTGTCAAAGATATGGTCCATATAGCTGCTTTGTTATTTGATTGCGTTTGCTTGGAGATTTTTGTTGTTGCAGATCCACATCATACTAGCACAGGGCATAGGATACTGTTTTTGTTCCCGCTAACAGTTTGCATCTAGGAACACAATTTTGCAGCTCAGCTAAGATGTGAATAAGCTGTCGTTGTTACTATGTTTTGTTTCCTCATGTCATAAGCTTTGGTTTTAATATAGAAAAAAGCTAGTTTGTGTTTTGGTTCTAAATGTTTTCTTTCCAATGCATGTATGCACTATCGTTATGTTTCTATGCACAAGTAAATCACTTATGCACTAGCAAGCTTTACTACTTTTCTGAGTTTCACAGTTTTTCCCTTCGCCTCAATATGAGCTGAACTCCTGCAGAGCTGCTTACTGAAACTATGCCTCACTGCTATTGCATCAGTAATGGCCATGATTTTATGTGCAAATATAGGTGTAACTGCATGTATGGATCTGAAATGAAGCCAATGGTTTAACTTATAATTTTTAGGTCCATCTGTGTATGCGCAACAATAACTGGAGTGTTTTGATTACAAAGATGGCCGTGCTTTGGCCATTTTGGACTTGTATTCATTTCTATGAAGGTTCATTGAGGTTCCTTGACAATAGGTACTTTTAAATATCAATTTGGACTTTGGAGAAAGGAGAGGAAAGGAAATCCACAGAAATGCTTTCTGGATTACTTAACATTTGCTCAAAAGGCAAAAAATTCTATCGTCGCACCTATACACTTCCTCTGGTGCTTGTTTTATATATACTTAATAAAGCGTATATTTTCTTTGTGGTAATTCAGTGGTTTTAAGATGCTTATTTGCTCTGATCGTAGGTGGTATTTCCTTTTAAAAAAAGGTAGAAAATCTGTTCTTGCAAAAAAAATCCTTGGTTATTTTAGAACATACGTGGTTTTAATGGGCAATTTTGGTGATGGTTCGGAGACTTGCATCATTTCTTTTTAATCTTTACTAGTTTTTGCAAGTTGTAATTTGGTCATTCTAGTATTGCAAGCAGTTAATTTCCATCAACATTTTGGGACTTGTCTGTTGGTTATTTGGTGTTTACCCTCAAAATCGGATAACAATTAAATTTGTAAGTGGTTTTAAGGATACGCGAATTAATTTGATACAAAATAATAAATTGGATTGAAACGAATAAATAGAAATACAGTAAATTCAAACCACGCGGGGAAGATGTCTTCAGCCTTAGTGAGCTATTTGCCCTCGGCCTGGGCTCACAATGGTCAATATTGATGAATAAAAAAAAAGCTTAGAATAACGGTGAAAATAATAGTATATTTCTTTGGAATGCGTGTTACAGTGTGCTTAATGAATTATCAGACCTCCCTTTATATAGTAGGGGAACCACACTCTAAGTATAACTCTATAAAAGGTAAAAAATCTTCTGTTTAATTAATTGCTGGTTCTACATAGATACGTGCCGAGATCCACGCCGTGATATCCGGCCGGTCACGTATATTACGGCCTCCTGTTGGCCGCGCTTGATTATCGGGCGACGGTCTCCGAAGTCCTTCAGGTTTTAGGTCGGTCTCGAATCATGACCCTGATATTATCGAGGGTAGATGGTTGGCCCCCGTACTCTGGCTCGAGGATATCCTTGCTTTGATTTCGATCTTTTGCAATCATATCTCGAGCTCGTTTTCCCCTGTTGAAGGCCGGAGTGTATCATGGGCCTGGTGTTTACCCGTACGCAGATAGTCCCCTCGTTTCTTGGAAAGTAAGCTGATGAGAAACGACATGAGCGTCCTGATTCCTTCTTCGATAAACCGTGACATAAATGATAAAAACCTGAAACATCTCGTGAGTCATGTCATAACGGCATTAAATGCATGTCAGCCGCCGGTCGGCTCCCTGGAGGCGAAGCGTCATGGCACCACTATAAATAACCCCTCTTTCATTCATTTTTTACTTTGTGTTAAACCGTCTACCCTCGTACCCTCAGGATTTCACTACTCTCTTTCATATTCTAGCATTTTTACCTCGGGTATTCAAGATTCCTTTGAAATTTTTACTCAACATCCACTCAAGCCAACACATCTGAGCCTCGAGTTTTTAGCCCTTTTACATTTTCTTCAATCTTTCTTTTAGAACAATGGCCAAAACTTCAAAATCTATTCCCCAAAAGGTTACTTTTACCTCCCAAACGACTGCCAGAACCAATGAGACCACTTCGAATGTGGTCGACCTCGGGAGATCTGCTGCTAACGTGGCCATCGACGAACCGTCTCCCAAACCTCCCTTGAAGATGTTCATTCCCAGGAGTTCTTCGATTGCCGATGACTTCAAGGTCGAGAAACCCTCCTTAGTGCAAGGTCGGTGTGAGGAGGCATCGAGGTTTATTTGCTCGATCACCGAAGACGATCTCCCCTTAGTCCGAAAGAACTGTAACTGGGCCGATAAAGACATAGTGGTCCTCGACTCTGAGGAGGCCATTACTACACATGTTGAGGGATACCTAAGTGTCTACACTTATCCCTTTACGTTGGGCCCGGTGGATCCGGTCATCTTAAAGTTCTGCAAGAGGTATGAGGTATGTCTCGGTCAAATTCACCCTTCACTGTGGAGGATCGTGATCCTCCTCCAATTTTTTGTAAATAGAATCGATTTGTGCACCTTCACCATCGATCATATGCTCCATTTATACAGTCCCCGAATATTTTGGGGAGGACTGATAAAGCTTGTTCGCTAGGCCAGCAAAGCCCTATTTTCGAGTATCGACGAGGACCGGGACCGAGGCTGGCAGGATCGTTTTGTCCGGGTGAAGAACTCGGATTTGATCCCGGCCAAATTCACACCATTCCCCGAGAAGTGGAATACATAACGTAAGTAAAACTTTCCCTCGAATGTTGATTTCATGTTGCATCCCTCTTTTTCTCATTGGTATTCGTGGTAGTGCAGCTGTCGCCCGAGTTCCAAATGCTATTCCTCGACTCAAGGAGTGGGTCGAAAGTATCGTCTCACAGATGCCCTACTCCGAGCGCTAATGGCGCAAACTCTCGAATAGCCGTTGGGAGGCCCGTTCCCATGGTAAGATTTTTCCCGAGTAGGTTGTGTTAGGCTTCTTCTCTCAGCACCATGCTCTTATTATTTTTTCTTTACTTCCCTTTTGTAGGTTTGCCTAAGACCGTCGAGCTTAGGCCCTCGATTGGGGATGAGGACTTACCAGCCGGCTCTTCTGCTTCAGGACAGCCCAGGGCCACATCAGTGGAGAAGAAAAGAAAAAGGGGCCCGAGTTCACCAAGCTCGGAGAAAAAGAAAACGAGAAAGAGGCTAGTTCGTAAGCCAAAGGAAACCTCTAGCTCCCGAGTGCTTGACTCGGGATCACTCCTCCGGCTTAGAGACGAGCCTGAGAAGGATGATATATTCATGGCCCACGTTCCAGCTATCCCCTAGGAACGGGTGGCAGCCGAGGGGGAAGCAACTGAAGCTTATCCCCCTCAAGTTTGCAAGGCTGACACCGAGGTAAGGGCCGAGGATTCGCGAGATGCCGGTCCTTCCCCGCCCGATGTTATAGATATTTCGGGATCGCCTTCGTTCACTAAATCATTGTTCGATGAAGCCCAAACGACGAAGGAGCAGTCCCATGAGGAGGCCCACGGAGCGGATGATCCCTCCGAGGCTTTTTTGACGGTATAGACCCATCCGTCCCGGAGGATTTTACCTGGTTGGGTGAGTTAGAGGTACCAAGGAAAAGTCCACCTTCGGAGGCTGGTGGGTCGAGCTCGAGCCCGAAATTAACCAACTGGTTCCCTGCTCCGAGCACGGATCCTGGTCAGAAGCAGATCGACTTATCACCATTCTGGAGGATGCCTGGATCCTCTCTGCCCCCGTAGGGATGGCCAGTTACCTCCGGTGCCTGGTGACTGAAGAAGACCAAGCCAAAATGAACAAGGTAGACACGCCATGCCTGTTCAACGAAGCACAACAGGCACTGAACCGGGTAACTCTTGATAATTCCTGATGATTCCAATATCTTTTCTGATATTTGAACTAATATTTTGATAATTCTAATATCTTTCCTCGTAGGCCTCGGTGCTCCACCACGAGACCTTCCTCTAGTACCGGGATGAGCTGAGACAGCTCGAGGCCGAAGTCCAAGAGCTTGCTGAGAAAAGAAGCATGTATAAACTTCTCAGTGAGCAACGTGAGTGAGAAATCAAGAGCCTCTGAGCCGAGTTGGATGCGGCTCAGAAAGAACACGCCGACCTGTTGGAACAGGTAAAAATCTTTGAAGTTAGTGATGATGAGCTAGACACGGTGTCTAACGGTTAGAATCCACAAGTCCAACAGAAGATTGATCGGGTTGACCAGCTACAGTCTGAGATGTACGAAGTCAAGGCCATGGCCGAGGAGTGGAAGGGCAAGATGGACTGGTTGGCTTCTGAAAAGGAAACTGCCCGGGAGCAATTGGCCTCGGCAGAGGCCCAACTTCGATCGGTGAAGGAGAAGGCAGAGGCACGATCCCAGAAAATTGAGGAGCTCCAGTCTCAACTGAGCTCGGCTGTTGCCGATCGGGAGACGCTCGCCAAGGAGCTTAAAGCAGCCAAGTCAGTGGCTGAAATAGCCAAGGCCGATGCCGATGAGATGGTGGCCTAGTACAAAGTCGATGTTGAGGCAGCCATGGACTGCCTAGAAGACATTGTTGAATATGTGAAGTGGTAGTCCCGAAGGGAGGCCCTCGAGGAGGTTCACACTCGGGGTTTTGATTTATCGGCCGAGATTGAAAATGTTAAGGCCGAGGCAAAGAAGTTGGCATATTCCGAGGACGAAGAAGACTCCGAGAGTTCCAGCGGATCTGGGGGCGGAGAAGACCCCGATGGTCCTGGTGATGAGGCGGGCTCCGGCGAGGACCAGACTGCTTAGATGCTTTGTAAATGTTTTTGCTTTTTGAGGTTGTTTGGCCTTTGTAAAAATCTTCTAATTGATATATACCAGGATTTTTTCTTCAACAAATTTCAAGCTTTTTTTTGCTTTTCTCTTTATGATTGCAAAGATTCTGAATGCCTTAGCACGTAATAATTAGGTCTTGTTCGGAGGTTCGAACAAGGCCCATTCTCGATATTTGTTTGCTCAAGATACGTGGGGGCTCAATACGACCAGAAGCTTTTCCCGAAGTAATTACTTAAAAAATTTTATATTATAATTTTGCCGAAGGTATCCTTTGAACCGGTTAAGAAATTTTGAAGGCCTTGTGTTTTGGTTACAGATCTCGGATGTCTCCGAGCCGTTCTAGGACGACCGTAGCCTTTTAAGTTCAGGTGTTTCCCAATGGGCTTATTACCTCGAGCCATCTGGGCTTGCCCGAGACAATAGTCCCCAAATAGAGATGGCCATAACCATTGAAGTTCAGGCACTGCCTAATAGGTTTTGTGCCCCCGGACTTCGTAGCCCGAGATGTCCGGGCTTGTCCATGGTGATAGTCCCCGATCATGGGTGATCTCTTGAATTCGGACAGAGGTGGCCCTTGGTCCCGATGTCCTTAAGGTACAAAATACAGTAGTTTTTTAAGAGGCAAAGTATGTATCTGCAAGGTAGAAACTTTCTTTTATTTTCGTGCACCATACATGACTGCAAATGTGTACAAGTTTCATCCGGGATTAAGTGGCCTATGTGGGCACGGTTCATTTGACCGTTTTCCCCTTATAACATATCCTATTCTCCAAGCCTAGACTCGTTTGAGCACGAAGTTTCCTTCCTTGCTAAAATCAATATCCGAGGGTGATGGCCCCTAGTGTTCGAGGCCGATTTTAGAGAGGGCTCAGATACTGTTGATGCGAACCTTTATATCGGTTCATAGTCGGTCTCCAATTCTAAGTTAGCATGATCCATTGTTGCCTCGTTAAAAACCTTGCCGAAAAAGGGAAAAAGAGTGCAACGCGTGCTTTCAGGCCTAATAGTTGCATCGTTCCTTGGTCATTACCTGCAAGTGTCAGCCAAATCCGTAATATATTTAAAGAAAGGCAATGAATGGGGTCGTACCTTAGCAGTAGTATCATTTTAAGTGGGTTATGTTCCAATTATTCGGTAGTCGTTCACCGTTCATCGTTTCGAGTTTGTACGATCCTTTGCCGGTGATCTCGATAATTCGATATGGGCCTTCCTAATTCGGTCCCAGCTTCACTTCGTTCGGGTTCCGGGTGCTTAGCGTCACCATTCTTAACACCAAGTCCCCGACACTGATGTGTCAAAGGTTTGTTCTTCGATTGTTATACCTTTTGATCTGTTGCTTTTGGGCAGCCATTCGGACAAGGGCGGCCTCGTGCCTTTCATCTAACAGTTCCAGGTTCGTACTCATGGCCTCGTCGTTTGACTCTTCGATCGCATATCGGACCTGGAGACTCGGTTCTCCTACTTCGACCGGTATAAGAGCTTCGACACCATAGACCAACAAGAACGGAGTGGCCCAGGTACTGGATTTTGAGGTCGTACGATATGCCCATAGAACTTTGGGCAAGATTTCCTTCCATTTTCCTTTGACATCGGTCAACCTCTTTTTGAGTTTCTGGAGTATGGTTTTGTTCGTGGAATCTTCTTGCCCGTTTCCACTAGGGTGATAGGGCGTTGATAGGATCCTTTTGATCTTGTGGTCCTCGAAAATCTTGCTCACTTTGCTGCTGATGAACTGCTTCCCATTGTCGCACACGATCTCGGCCAGCATTCCGGATCAGCATATTATGTGGTCCCATATGAAATCAATGACCTCCTGCTCCCTGACTTTCTCAAATGCCTGGGCTTCCACCCACTTAGAAAAATAATCAGTCATAAATTAGATAAATTGAGCCTTATCGGGCGCCCAATGCAGGGGACCAACGATGTCCATCCCCCATTTCATGAATCACCAGGGAGATAAGACCAAATGCAGCGGCTCCCCGGGCTGGTGGATCATCGGAGTATGCCTCTGACACTCGTCGCATTTTCGTATGAACTCCTTTGCGTCTTTTTCCATATCAATCCAGTAGTAGCCGGATCTGATTATCTTCTGAACCAATGACTCGGTGCCCGAATGGCTCCCGCAGATGCCCTCGTGGACTTTCCTCAAAACGTACTCGGTGTCTCCCGCCCCCAAACATATGGCAAGTGGGCCATCGAATGCTCTTCTGAATAGGGTACAGTCTTCGGACAAGCTGAACCGGGCCGCTTTCGTACGCAAAGCTCTCGATTCTTTAGGATCCGAGGGAAGTTTTCCGGCCTTCAGGTAATCTATGTACTTATTCCACTACGAGGTTAAGCTTGTAGAGTTTATCTCGGCATGGCCTTCCTCCACTACCGATTTCATGAGTTGTACGACTGTTCCCGAGTTGAATTCATCATCGTCGACCGACGATCCCAAGTTAGCAAGAGCATCGGCCTCGCTGTTTTGATCCCGAGGTACATGTTGTAAAGTCCATTTCCTGAACCGATGTAGCATTAACTGTAGCTTATCCAGGTATCTTCGCATTCATTCCTCTTTGACTTCGAATGTTCCATTGACTTGATTCGCCACGAGCAGAGAATAATATTTGGCTTCGACCACGGTGGGCGCCAAACTGTTTACCCTCCAAATCGGATAACAATTAAATTTGTAAGTGGTTTTAAGGATACGCAAATTAATTTAATACAAAATAATAAATTGGATTGAAATGAACAAATAGAAATACAGTAAATTCAAACCACGCGGGGAAGATGTCTTCAGCCTTAGTGAGCTATTTGCTCTCGGCCTGGGCTCACAATGGTCAATATTGATGAATAAAAAAAAATCTTAGAATAACGGTGAAAATAATAGTATATGGCTTTGGAATACGTATTACAGTGTGCTTAATGAATTATCAGACCTCCCTTTATATAGTAGGGGAACCACACTCTAAGTATAACTCTATAAAAGATAAAAAATCTTCTGTTTAATTAATTGCCGGTTCTACATCGATACGTGCCGAGATCCACGCCATGATATCCGGCCCCTCCTATTGGCCGCGCTTGATTACCCGGCGACGGTCTCCGAAGTCCTTCAGGTTTTAGGTCGGTCTCGAATCATGACCCCAATATTATCTAGGATAGATGGTCGGCCCCCGTACTCTAACTCAAGGATATCCTTGCTCCGATTCCGATCTTTCGCAATCATATCTCGAGCTCGTTTTACCCATCGTGAACGCGACAGGAGCAACGCGAATACGGAGGCTCGTTTGGCCTACCCTACGCGAACGCGAGGGCTTCTTCGCAAACGGGAAGAACGAATCAGCGGCCACCCAGCTTAGCCTCTTCTATGCGAACGCAGGCCAGGTCACGCGAATGCGAGGCTAGAGGACCCAGACCTCCGCGAACGCGGTCCAGCACACGCGAACACGAAGGGAAAAAGCTCCCCAGCCCATAGTACCCCAAATCCTTCATCGCGAATGCGAGGGTCTAATCGCGTTCGCGAAGAAGGAAACCAGAAGCAGAAATGTGTTGTGTTTCAACTCAACTCTGGGCGGTCCGAAATGCACCTGAGCCCCTCGGGACCCCGTCCAACTACTCCAACAAGTCTATAAATATAATACGGACTTGCTCGAACTCTCGAAATACGTAAAAAAATAGCAAAACCAAGAATCACACTCCAAAACCAAATTGAATCAAACTATGAACTTCAAGTTTCTAAATCGCTCCGAACGCGTCGAATCATACTTAGACTACTCGGATTGACATCAAATTTTGCGTGCAAGTATTAAATAACATTAAGGAACTATTCCCGGTCTCGGAATTCCATTCGGACCTCGGTATCACCAAAACCTACTCCAATCCAAATTTAAATAACTTCAAAAACCTTCAAGAACCAACTTTCACAATTAGGCGCTGAAACGCTCCCGGGTCACCCAAAACCTGATCGCAACATACGCCCAAGTCCGAAATCATTATACGAACCTATTGGAACCGTCAAATTCTGATTCCGAGGTCGTTTACTAAAAAAGTTGACCAAAGTCAAACTTGGCCTTTCAAGCCAACCTTAAGGAACTAAGTGTTCCAATTTTAACCCACTCTTCTAAATCTAGAACCAACCATCCCCGCAAGTCATAAATCAGTAAAGGCAACTATGGGAAGTCTTATTTAGGGAAACAGGGTTCTAGAAAGTAAAACGACCGGTCGGGTCATTACATTCTCCATCTCTTAAATAAATATTCGTCCTCGAACGGGTTTAGATTCATACCTGATGTGCTGAATAAGTGTGGATATCTGCTCCGCATGTCCTCCTCGGACTCCCAGGTCGCCTCCTCGACTGGTTGACCCATCCACTGAACCTTTACCGCGGAAATCCTCTTGGATCTCAACTAGCGATCCTGTCTAGCAATAATGGCAACTGGCTCCTTCTCGTAACCCAAGCTCTCATCAAGCTGAATAGTGCTGAAGTCTAACACATGTGATATGTCGGCATGATACCTCCGGTGCATAGACACGTGAAAAATTGGACGAACCCCTGATAGGCTGGGAGGTAAAGCAAGCTCATAAGCAACCTCCCCAACTCGCCTCAACACCTCAAATGGGCCTATAAACCTTGGGCTCAACTTGCCCTTTTTTCGAATCTCATTATACCCTTCATCGGCGAGACATTCAAGAGAACCTTCTTGCCTACCATAAATGATACATCACACGCCTTCTGATCCGCGTAACTCTTCTGTCTGGACTATGCTGTGCGAAGTCGCTCCTGAATCAACTTTACCTTTTCCAAGGCATCCTTCACCAGATCAGTACCATATAACCTAGCCGCGTCGGGCTTAAACCACCCGATGGGAGAACGATATCGCCGACCGGGGCCATGTCGATGCTGGACTGATAACTATTATTGTAAGCAAACTCGGCCAATGGAAAGAACTGATTCCAATGTCCCCCAAAGTCAACCACACATGCTCTCAGCATGTCTTCCAATATTTGAATTGTCCGCTCTGACTGCCCGTCGGTCTGTGGATGAAATGATGTGCTGAGCTCTATACGGGTCCCCAACTCACTCTGTACAGCTCTCCAAAAATGTGAAGTGAACCGAGGGCCTCTATCTGATATGATGGAAACAGGCACACCGTGCAACCGAACTATCTCCCTAATATAAATCTGGGCCAATTTCTCTGAAGTATATGTAGTCACAACTGGAATGAAGTGTGCCGACTTGGTCAATCTGTCGACAATGACCCAAACTGCATCAAACTTCTGCAAGGTCCGCAGCAATCCAACTAAGAAGTCCATAGCAATGCTCTCCCATTTCCACTCAGGTATAGTCATCTGCTGAAGTAGGCCACCTGGCCTTTGGTGCTCATACTTGACCTGCTGGAAATTTAGACACCTAGCTACATACTTCACTATGTCTTTCTTCATCCGCCGCCACCAATAATGTTGTCTCAGGTCATGATACATCTTCGTAGCACATGGGTGAATAGAATACCGAGAATTGTGTGCCTCCTCTAGAATCCTCTCCCTCAAGCCATCAACATTAGGAACACATAGACGACCCTGGAGTCGCAGAACACCATCCTCGCCAATAGAAACTTCTTTAGCACTACCCTGTAGTACCATTTCTCTAAGAACTGCCAAGTGTTTATCATCAAACTGTCGGGCCTTGATCTTCCCCAATAATGAAGACTAAGCAACAACACATACAAGAACTCGGTTGGGCTCTGAAATATCCAACCTCATAAGTCTGTTAGCCAAGGACTGAAATTCAAAAGCTAGTGGCCTCTCCTCCGCTGAAATAAATGCCAAGCTACGCATACTCTCTGCCCTTCCTGCTTAAGGTATCAGCAACCACATTTGCCTTGCCCGGAGGATAAAGAATGGTGATGTCATAATCCTTCAGTAACTCGAGCCATCTACGCTGCCTCAAATTGAGATCCCTTTGCTTGAATAAATGTTGTAAGCTGCGATGATCAGTATAAACCTCACATGATACCCCATATAGATAATGCCTCAATATCTTAAGAGCATGAACAATCGCGGCAAACTCCAAATCGTGCACATGATAATTCTTCTCATGAATCTTAAGCTGACGCGAAGCATATACAATAACTCACCCTCCTGCATCAATACACAAGTGAACCGTCGCAGTATAACGTATACATCCCCGAGCCGGAAGGCAACACTAGAACCGGTGCTGTGTCAATGCTGTCTTGAGCTTCTGGAAGCTCGCCTCACAATCCTTAGACCAACAGAACGGAGCACTCTTCTGGGTCAATCTAGTCAAAGGTGCTGTAATAGATGAAAAACCCTCCACAAACCGGCGATAATAGCATGCTAACCCTAAGAAACTCCTGATCTCAGTTGTCGAAGTGGGACAAGACCAACTCTGAACTGCCTCAATCCTATTAGGATCCACTTTGATACCCTCTCCTGATACAACATGCCCCAAGAATGCCACAGACTCTAGCAAAAACTCACATTTGGAGAACTTAGCATATAGCTCCTGTTCTCGCAATGTCTGAAGTACCACTCTCAAGTGATGCTCGTGCTCCCCCAGGATACGTGAGTAAATCAAGATGTCATCAATGAAGACAATAACAAAGGAATCAATATAAGGCCTGAACACCCGGTTCATCAAATCCATGAACGCCGCTGGGGCATTAGTCAAATCGAAGGACATCACTAGAAACTCATAATGACCATATCTGGTACGGAAGGCAATCTTCGGAACATTTGAGTCCTGAATCTTCAACTGATGGTACCCTGATCTCAAGTGGATCTTAGAAAACTTGTTCAACTGGCGGTAATCAATGCACATCCGCATAGTCCCATCTTTCTTCTTCACAAATAACACTGGTGCACCCCAAGGTGATACACTAGGTCTCACAAACCCATTTGCTAACAACTCCTCAAGCTTCTCCTTCAACTCCTTCAATTCTTTCGGAGCCATACGGTACGGTGGGATAGATATAGGCTGGGTGCCTGGAGCCAAATCAATACGGAAATCAATATCACGATCTGGTGGCATGCCTGGAAGGTTAGAAGGAAACACATCGGCAAACTCCCGGACTACTGGCACTGAATCCATCGTCGAAGACTCTGCGGTGGTGTCCCGAACATAAGCTAGATAAGCCAAACAATCCTTCTCGACCATATGTCAAGCCTTTAGATAAGAGATGACCCGACTAACTGTACTAATTGAGGAACCCTTCCACCCCAATCTCGAAAATTCTGGCATCGCTAAGGTAATAGTCTTGGCATGGCAATCAAGAAGGGCGTGATATGGAGATAACTAGTCCATGCCCAGGATGACCTCAAAGTCGATCATATCAAGCAACATAAGGTCCTCTCTAGACTCATAACCATAGAACGTAACCACACAGGACCGGTAGATCCGATCCACAATCACAGAATCGCCCACAGGAGTGGACACATAAACAGGGGTACCCAAGGACTCACGAGGAATATCCAGAAATTGAGCAAACAGAGATGACACATATGAATAGGCAGAACCTAGGTCAAATAATACCGAAACATCTCTACTGCATACAGAAATAGTACCTTTGATCACTGTATCTAAGGCCAGTACATCTGGTCTAGCCGGAAAAGCACAGAATCTGGCGGAAGCACCGGTGGGCTGGCCTCTGCCTAACTGAACAGTAGCTGACTGGCCTCCCCCCGCCTGGCCTCCACCTCTAGGACGACCCCTACCAACCTGCCTTCCGCCTCTGGGCGGCCGAACAGCCGATACCGAAATCATGGGTTGTTGGCCCTGCTGCACTGCCTTGCCCCGAAGCCTGGGGAAGAATCTCCTCATGTGACCGAGATCTCTGCACTCGAAATAGCCTCTCGGTGCAGCGATCTGTTGCCCTGATGTCTGATCCTGATGGCCTGTCGACCCACTAGAAAAATCCTGAATAGTCGATGGGCGGTATGAACTCTCCGGCATGGCACTGAAATAGGAGTTGGAAGAACCCAGGTGGCCTGAGTACCCACTGGAAGAACCCTGGATGGCTGGTGGGCGGTAAGGACTCTCTGGCATGGCGCTGAAATAGGGGCGCGCTGGAGCACCTCGAGGAGGTGGTGGTGATGAATATGGGGGGCTTACTAGGCTGACCCATCCCAAACTGTCCTTTACCCCTAGCCGGGGCACCTCTAAACTCTCCAGAGAAAGGGGCCCTCTTGTCATGCTGTTTCTGCTCTCTCTCTCCCCCTCTGACGGTAGCCCTCAATCCTCCGAGCAATCTCCATTACCAACTGATAAGAAGTCCCCATCTCGACCTCTCTGGCCATATTGGCCCTAATACCGGAGTGCAGCCCCACAACAAACCTCTGCACTTCTTTGCGTCCGTAGGAAGTATCATAAGTGCATGGCGAGACAACTCAAAAAACCTTACCTCATAGTCGGTCACTGACATCTGACCCTGCTCAAGCTGCTCAAACTGATATCACAACTCTTCCCTCTCGGAGGGTGGAATATACCTATCAAGGAAAAACTGTGTCAACTGGCTCCAAGTCATGGGAGGAGAATCTGCTGGTCTGCCAAGAAGATAAGACTGCCACCATCTACTGACCCGACCCTCTAGCTGGAAAGTAGTGAAGTCAACCCCATGAGACTCCAGTATCCTCATGTTGTGCAGTCTGTCCCTGCACCTATCAATGAAATCTTGGGTATCCTAATAATGCTCGCCTCCAAAGATAGGAGGGTGTAACCTAGTCCATCTATCCAATAACTTATGCGGATCGCCGTCCACAGTCAGTCTAGGCTCAGGTGCAGCTGCCGTAACTGTTTGGGCTCCGCCCACGGGTAGTGCACCCAGAGTTTGATATACCGCAGCTGCGTGCCCAGGAGCCTGAGCAGTAGGGGTCTGTGCTCCCCCTACTGCCTGAGATGTGGCTGGGTCCGCTGGAAATAAACCAGCCTGAGTCATGGTGTCCATGAACTGCATCATACGGCCCATGACCTCCTGAAAGCCTGGTGCTGTCATGAAATCTACCATGGCTGGCTCTGCGGTAGGCACCTCGCCCTGCTCATCAATAATGGGATCCTCTACTGGATCTGCTGGTGGTGCTACTGGGGCAGCTCTGGGTCACCCTCGTCCCCTACCTCGGGTCGGTGCCCTCCCCCGGCCTCTGCCTCGGCCTCTAGCAATCGGGGGGGGCAGCTCCTCCCGGGTCTTGAACGTTTGTCGTGCGCGTCCTCACCATCTGTGAGAGAATAGAAGAAGGAAATTTAGTATACCATCAATTGCACGATAAGAGATGAATAATGAGTAGTTTCCTAACACCTCATAGCCTCTCGAAGATAAGTACGGACGTCTCCGCACCAATCCGCAAGACTCTACTAGGCCTGCCCATAACTTGTGAGACCTTTGTGAACCTAGTGCTCTGATGCCATATTGTCACGGCCCAACTCCATGTCAGGTCGTGATGGCGTCTAGCACCGTTGCTGGACAAGCCAACAGTGAATAACTTAGTGATTTACCTTCTTTTTTTTGTTTATTAAGCAATTCCAACAATTAGTTTTACTTACATTTAAAGCATTTGATAAATAAAGGATTTTTAAGGCAAACAAACGGAAACATCTAAAAGCAGTTATAACTATTGAATTACAATCTAAAAATCAAAGTCTACTAATATGTACCAAGATTTGGTGTCATAAGTGTGTGGGCAACTAGTAGAATATACAAAAGATGATTATCCTACTGTCTGAAACAGAATAGACAGATAAAAACAACATAGAAACTCCGGCATGCTGCTGAACGACTCAGAAGGGGCAGCTTACCGTGAAGTCTCGGTCCAAGATCAAGTATGCGTGCGGGGCGGGTAACTAGATGCACCAGCCTCAAATCCTGTACAATTAAGTATAAAAGCGTAGTATGAGTACATAAATAATATGTACCCAGTAAGTATCATGCCTAACCTCGAAGAAGTAGCGACGAGGGGTCGACTTGACACTTACTAGGCCAATAATAATGTAATAAAAGTATTATGCTAAGCATGGATATCATGGATGATACTGTTAGTTCAACAATATGAAGAGATAATTCCTTCTTTCATAATTATAACTTAAATTTCAGTAATACCATTTCGAAACTTACATTTCAAGGCATTTAAGCAAAATAAATCATGGAGAATTTCCAAATAATTAGCATGCGCAATTATGCCGAGGTCGTACGACCCGATCCAACATAATATTAAATTTTGCACTACCGGAGGGTCGAACGACGCAAACCATAGATGCATCTATTTACTACTGAGGCGCTCGTCCCGATCCACAAATAATAATTATTTTTAAGAAAACACAAGTTTCTCATTTACAGTCAATTATCTCATACAACCTTCAAGTAAGTGAATTTAACCTTATACAATTCTTTTATCAATTTCTATCATGACTAAGTGATTATATTAGCAAGTAAGGGCACAAATATTCCAAGTATAGCATGATACGGGTCCTAGACTACCCGAACAGTAGCATAATAGTATATATGTACGAACTCTCATCACTTCGTACGTACGTAGCCCCTACAATTAGGTACAAACATTTATTTAATTCACCTATGGGGTTAATTCCCTCTTACAAGATTAGAAAGGAGACTTACCTCGTCTCAAAGCCTACCTCCCAATTCAAGAACGTGCTCAAACCTCCGAATTTGACGACAAACGACTCGAAGCTAGTCAAATATTACATAAACTAATCAATCTATTCTCAAAAGTTCATAATTCCACCATTTAAGTGATTACCCAACCTAAATTGCAAGATTCCTAAAATTCACCCCCGGGCCCACGTGTCCGGATTCCGAAACTTTTTAAAGAAAGTTGTTACCCCTAACCTTAGGAACATAAATATATGATTTTTACTAAATTCCATAATGAATTTCGTGGTTAAATCTCATTTTTATAAAAAACAAAAAACCTAGGTTTTTACCTAAACCCATGATTTTCACTAATTTGCATGTTATTATCTACCCATAAACTATGTATGTAACTCACATTGTGTGGAAATTACTTACCTCAAAGTGCTAAGTGAAATCCCATCTCTAAGAGCTCCAAGAATCGCCCAACAATGGAAGAAGTTAGCTAAAATAGCCTAAGTCCCATTTTTTTAAAAGTTTCTGCCCAGGTTTACCTTCTTCGCGATCGCGAAGGAAAACAGCCCAGGCCCAGGAAAACTTTACCAATCGCGAACGCGACAGGAGCAACGCGAACGTGGAGGCTCGCTTGGCCTACCCTACGTGAATGTGGAGGCTCGCTTGGCCTACCCTACGCGAACACGAGGGCTTCTTCGCGAATGTGAAGAACGAATCAGCGGCCACCCAACTCAGCCTCCTCTACACGAACGCGAGGCTAGAGGACCTACACCTCTGTGAACATGGTCCTGCGCACGCAAACGCGAAGGGCAAAAGCTCCCCAACCCACAGTACCCCAAATCCTTTGTCACGCCCCAAACTAGGGGAGGCACGACTGGCACTCGATACTGTATTCAATCGAGTTAGCCACTAAACATACAAGCTAACTAGACTGGGGGCCCAACAGATCGGGCAGCACAACATCTGAAATACTAAGCCTGGACAGTAAGGTTATGACATGAATAACAATAAGCCATATAAACATAGGTAGACAAACCAAAATAATAAAACACTAGCTGGCTGACGAGGCCGCGACTGAAGACATACATGCCTACACACCTATATATACATGCCAAGCCTATGGGCTGGAGACTGAAAGCAGCAAAAAGAAACCCAGAGTATTGTGTCCACAATAGCCTCTAAGAGTTTCATAAGCACTGTCGGGATAAGGCCCCAACTATACCCAAACTGTACAACAAAAGTAACCATCCTATGAAAGCTCCAGGAAGAGGTGGAGCTTACCAACTCACAGCTGAACCCCGAAAACCTAGCGGAGGGGTCGATCATAGTCCCTACCTAGACCTGCGCGCACGAAACAAAAATGCAGTGTCCCCAGGCAACGGGACATCAGTACGAATAAAAATGTACTGGTATCTAAGGCAGAAAGTAGAATCATACATAGCTGATGTAAAAAGGTAATAAAGATACCACCTGACACTAAAACGCTGATAGCCTCCATGGCTGACATCCTACCTCATAGTAATAAAATATGCATGGTATGCTCGTGTAATCGTATGTCGTGAATACATATATATTGATGTAAATGCATGACATACCCAACCAAATGCTAGCAATGGCGGTCTCTCCCGGTAGCTAACCGGTATCATATTGCTAACCTGTGGCCATCTGTACAATATATATAGTCTTTCGGGCAAATAGGCCCCTTACCTCCAATTATAGCTTGAAGTCCATGCATAATATGTCATGTATGATATGAACTTTGAATGCACATAATAGGCCATAACAAGAACTAAGCCAACCTTGGCTCATTAGTACTCTTATTCTCATAATCTCATAATCACCTTCGTATCGCATACAAATGTCTCGTGGAACCTCATATCTTTTTTAATAAGTTTGAAAACTTAACTCGACTTTTAGAAAGATAACTTAACTCTAAATATGTTCATAAAAAGCTTAAGGTGCTTCACTTAGTCCTTATACCTGATTTCTTGATAATTAGTAAAAGAAAGTATTTCAAAAAAATCAAATATTTTAGTAGTTTAAACATAAAAATTATATTTGAGAATTTTGAAATCGACGTGTCTCTTTAGAGATTTTAAAATACACTTTAACAAAGAAGAAGGACTGATTGCAAATACTAAATGCCTTTATTTTTAAGTCACACAACCCAAAGACGAATAAGAATTCATATATATGGACATATATTTAAGAAAGCCGACAAAATGACATAAGTAGATGTCAAATACCCTTTTTAACCGAACGAGTAGAATATCAACCTAATAGCATCATGAAAATACTTCAGCTACGATACCAATGCCTTTCACAGAAGGTCTTTCTAGCAACAGAATAGTAAAATATCACATTTGGCGTCTTAGGAATTTTCCAAAATTCGTGCTAAAAGGAAGGACGAAGCTTAGCCTTAACATACCTCTCCAACGAACGTCCGAATGCCTGTAGTTCCTTCACGAAAGTTGTTCTTTACGTCCTAAGATTCGAGACCACTATATATATGTAGCTTATACGCACCTATAAACAGTTCATAAATGAGTTTAAATCGGCAGATTTGCCATATGACCCTAACTTGACGAAACGCCCGTAGAACTTTGTAAAAACGATCATAAAAGAGTCCCAAGATGATTACCTTGGCAAACCAAGTATAAATCTTGAAGAACGAGCAAGAACAAAAAGTTTCTATGTTCCAAAAATAGCTCCAAACACAGCTAATAGAAGGGGGAAACGATTGCAAAGCGTAGAGATTGCGCTTCTAGGCACGGGGGCAAACTTTAATGATAGAAATCATTAAAAACGCACCTTAATCACTCAAGAACACCATGAAACCCTCGCTTAAGCTTTCTCACTGTTTTGGGACAAAGATGAAATATTTTGGGGTCTTAAAAGTCGGATTTTCCGACTTATACCACTTGTTTGACCCGACCCGGTTCGCGACCCGATTTTAGCCCGGACAGTCCGCGGTAAAACAGTCATAACCTTTTACTCCAATATCGGTTGGATGTGAGATTTCTTTGGTTGCAACCTAGATGCGTAGACCTTCGATTTGGTAGGTTGTGGGTCCCATAACTCTTTATATATTGGGAGAGATGATCTGATACATTTGACCCAAAGTTTAGAAAATTTATTAGAGAAATTTATGATAACTTTTGCCGACCTTTATTTCGCAACTTGCTTGACTCCAAAACTTAACATGTGACCAGTGTGATATTATAATACCTCATAACACATTATTCTTAGCATATTATACACTCTTAGTCTTATCCCACAGGTGCAAGTTAGCTTAAACCTTCAGAACGCGCGGGGTGCTACCCGAGCCATTTCTTTAACCATGAACCTTTGTTTAAGGGATTCCTTTGACTTAAAGCTTTAGTTTAGTTCCTTGATATTACCACACATTTTCAGTCTTATTCTACCAATGTTCTATACCCAATCATATATACCGAATATAACCACGCCACGTTATGTATATTACGTAAGAGAAAAGAGAAACACCTGGGGTCTCACAGTCTCCCCCCCTTAAGAACATTCGTCCGCGAATGGGTCAAGTCAATTCTTTGGTTTCATTTCTTGTCCGCTAATATGTTATTTGCGAGGCTATATTTGTTACATTTGCAAAGCATAAATCAAATTCTGAAGATTCCAACTACTAGGTTTCGTATAGCTATCTCGCAATAAGAAATTTAAATTGCACTTTCAAGTCATTTAAAATCCAATTAATTTGCTGTAAAGAAATAATTGGCAGTTATTTAAATGCGACTCACCTTAAGTCGTAAATAGGTGGGGTTACTTCTTCCTCATTTCCTCCTCAGCTTCCCAGGTCATTTCCTCGATGTTGTTATTTTACCATAACACTTTCACGGAAGCCACTTCTTTAGTCCGAAGCTTCCATACCTGCCGATCTAAAATAACTACTGGTACCTATGCATAAGATAAGTCTTCAGCAATGTGAATATCCTCAATGGGCGTAATACATGAAGGATATCCAATGTACTTCCGCAACATAGATACATGAAACACAGGATGGACTGCTTCCAATTCTAAAGGCAAATCAAGCTCGTACGCCACCCTACCAATCCTCCGAATAATCTTATACGGTCCAACTTACCTGGGGCTGAGCTTCCCCTTCTTTCCAAATCGCATGACGCCCTTCATAGGCGATACTTTTAGGAAAACCCAATCTTCTACATCAAACTCTAAGTCTCGTCGTCGAACATCTGCATAAGACTTTTGCCGACTTTGTGCTGTACGCAGCCGGTCTCTAATTAGTTTTACCTTTTCCGTTGCTTGCTGGACTAAGTTAGGACCTAGCAACTCTGCTTCCCCGACCTCGAACCAACCGATCGGCGACCTACACTTCCGCCCGTATAGTGCTTCGTAAGGAGCCATCTGAATACTAGCTTGGAAGCTGTTATTATAAGCGAACTCAATAAGAGGTAGATGATCATCCCAACTTCCTTTAAAATCTAGCACGCAGGCACGTAACATATCCTCAACTGTCTGAATAGTACGCTCTACATGTCCATCAGTTTGCGGATGAAAAGCGGTGCTAAGATTTACCTGCGTGCTTAGACCCTTCTAAAAAGATTTCCAAAAATATGCTGTAAATTGAGCCCCTCGATCAATGATAATAGATAATGGCACTCCGTGAAGGCGAACAATCTCTCGAATGTAAAGCTTGGCATAATCCTCGGCTGAATATGTCGTCCTGACTGGCAGGAAATGAGCAGATTTTGTAAGCCTATCAATAATTACCCAAATAGAATCATACCTCCGTGGAGCGCGAGGCAAACCAGTGATGAAGTCCATATTTATCATGTCCCATTTCCATAATGGAAGCTCAATACACTGAGTTAGGCCTCCGGGCCTTTGATGTTCGGCTTTAACTTGCTGGCAGTTGGGACATTGGGCTACCATCTCCGCGATATCTTTTTTCATTCCATTCCACCAATAGATCTGTCGAAGGTCCCGATACATCTTTGTCGCTCCGGGATGAACTGCATATCTAGAATAATGGGCCTCCAAAAGAATCTTGGCACGGAGCTCTCCTACTGACGGTACACATAAGCGGCCCTGGTATCTAAGGACTCCATCTCCAGTTAGCTCAAATAAAGGTTGTCGCTGCTGTGGAATACTTTCCCTCAGTTTTATAAGCTCAGGATCCTCGTGTTGTCGCTCTTTCACTTCAGTAACAAAAGAAGATTTTGCCGTATTCTGAACGAGAATGCGTCCACCCTCTGCATCTACCAAACGCACCTGCAAACTAGCTAGCTGGCATAGATATTTGGTCATCTTGACCTTATCAGCTTCAACATGGCTTAGACTACTCATGGACTTCCGGCTAAGGGCATCAGCAACAATATTAGCTTTGCCGGGATGATATAAAATATCAACATCATAGTCCTTTAGTAATTCTAGCCATCTTCTTTGTCGTAGGTTCAGCTCCCTTTGTTTAAATAAATACTGAAGGCTCTGGTGGTCGGTGAAAACATCAATATGAACCCCATATAGATAATGCCGCCAAATCTTTAGGGCAAATACAACTACGGCTAACTCAAGATCGTGCTTAGGATAGTTCTGTTCATGTTTTCGCAACTGTCTAGAGGCGTACGCGATAACCTTACCATGCTGCATAAGAACACAACCTATTCCAATTCTCGAGGCATCACAATATACAACATAACCCTCGGTGCCATCCGGAAGAGTCAAGACAGGTGTCGTAGTAAGCCTTTTCTTTAGTTCCTGAAAACTTTTTTCACATGCCTCAGTCCACTGAAACTTAGCTTCCTTATGTGTCAGTTTCGTCAATGGTGCAGAGATAGAGGAAAATCCCTCCACAAACCTTCGGTAATACCCTGCCAAGCCTAAAAAGCTACGAACCTCTGTCGGATTCAAGGGCCTCGGCCAAGTCATCACAGCTTCAATCTTTTGGCCATCAACCTTGATACCATCGCCGGTAATAACATGACCAAGAAAAGCGACAAAAGTTAGCCAAAATTTACATTTAGAGAATTTAGCATATAACCTGTAGTCCTGGAGAGTCTGCAATACAGCTCGCAAGTGGTCCGCATGCTCGGCTTCCGATCGTGAATATATCAGGAAGTCGTCAATAAACACAATCACAAATTCATCCAAGAATGGTTTGAATACCCGGTTCATAAGATCCATAAAGGATGCTGGGGCATTTGTAAGCCCGAAAGACATGACAAGGAATTCAAAATGGCCATACTTCGTCCTAAATGCTGTTTTTGGGATATCAATATCCCTGACTCGTAGCTGATGATAACCGGATCGCAAGTCGATCTTCGAAAAACATTTGGCACCTTGTAACTGGTCGAACATGTCATCAATCCGTGGAAGAGGATACTTATTCTTGATAGTGACTTTATTTAGTTGCCTGTAGTTAATGCACATCCGCAAGGACCCATCTTTCTTTCGAACAAAGAGCACTGGAGCACCCCATGGGGATGTACTTGGCCTAATAAAGCCTTTATCGAGCAAGTCCTTTAGTTGTTCCTTCAATTCCCTTAGCTCTACAGGATCCATTCTGTAGGAAGGAATGGATATAGGCTGCGCATCAGGAAGCAAATCTATAGCGAAATCGATTTCCCTTTCGGGGGAATTCCTGGAAGCTCGTCAGGGAATACCGTCGGGAATTCATTCATAATAGGAACCGACTGAAGAGTCGCTGGCTCCTTATCTATATCCCTAACATAAACCAGATGGTATATACAACCTTTAGCAATAAACTTCCGAGCCCTAAGGTATGAAATAAACTTACCCTTGGGCGTGGCTGCATTACCTTTCCATTCAAGGACAGGCTCACCAGGAAAATGAAATCGGACCAACTTTGCACGACAATCAATATTAGCATAACAAGCTGCCAACCAATCCATACCCATAATGACATCGAAGTCTAGCATAACCAATTCAACTAAATCAATAGAGGTTGGATGGTCATTAATTAACACTGTACAATCTCGATAGACATGATTAGCTGCAATAGAGTCGCCAACTGGCGTAGACACCTCAACTGGCTGTGGCAACAACTCAGATCTCATGTCAAGCTTACCAGCAATAAATGGAGTAATATATGAAAATGTAGAGCCGGGATCCATCAATGCATAAATGGTATGAGAATGTATTGTCAATATACCTGTGACAACATCTGGGGATGCCTCTGAATCCTGTCGGCCTGTGAGTGCATAAAAGCGGTTCTGGCCACCACTAGAACCTGAGGTGTCTCCTCCACCTCTCCCCCTACCACGGCCTTGAGTAGACTGTGGACCTGGTCGGGGAGCACGAACTGAGGGCAAAGAGGCTGCTGTGAATCCTGAAGGCTGAGCTGGTGTACCTCTGCCTAACCCCGGGCACCGGCTAATATAATGTCCTGTCTGCCCACAATGAAAACATGCACTCGAACCTTGTCTACATTGCCCGGTGTGCAGCTTACCGCACTGAGTACATGGAGGAGTAAGCTGTCTCATCTGTGCAGAACGCTCCTGTCGACGGCCCTCAGGCTGGCCTAAGCTCTGCCCCGGTCCTGACTGAATATAACGATCAAACCGCTGGCCCTGCATCTGTGGTGGGAAACTACCTGCTGACCGAGGTGGATATCGATGGAGTGGGGGCCTAAAATCAACTCGTGGCTCCCTATAAGATCCCATAGTACGAGCCCTCTTACTCTGCTCCCTATCCCTGCGAGTATCACGAATCCGACGGGAAAGGTCCTCTGTAGTCTGAGCGAAAGCTTGTATGCGGGAAATATCTACATCATCCGATAGGGATGCAACCCTACAGTCTCTAATCAGATGATCCCCCAAACCATCCACATAATGATGAACTCTAGCCCTCATGGTACGTACTATATCTGGTGCATACCTTGCCAAAGAATTAAACTTATGGCTATAATCCCTCACACTCATATCCCCCTGCTTTAGGCTAAGAAACTGGTCAAGACGGGCCTCCCGAACCTCCCGTGGCAAATAATGGGCTAAAAAGCCTCAGAGAAGTCCTCCCACTCTGCTGGCGGAGCATCAGTTCCTCTAGATCTCTCCCATACCTCATACCATAGGACGGCTACATCACGTAGTCGAAAAGAAGCCAACTCCACAGCCTCGGTGACGGAGGCATGCATCACCCTCAATACTCTATACATATGGTCTATAAAGTCCTGGGGATCCTCAGTGGAACTGGATCCTATAAATAATGGAGGGGCCAAGTGAAGAAACTCTCGTACCGTCGAGCTTCCTATCCGATCTCTCCGGGCATCTGCTCCTGACTCTAGCTGTCGCTCATGAATAGAAACCATCCTAGTCAGCAACTGAACAGCCTCCCTCATCCCCTGCTCCCCAGTCTCTAATGGGGGAGCAATAGGTGCTGGAGGTCCTGTGTCTCTAGCTGCCTCAGGTACCAATGGAACTGGTGAGGCTAGGGGTACTGCATCTCCCTGGGCTCCAACAAGTGCTGGGGAAGCTGAAACTAGGGGTACTGGAGACTCACTGTGAGCCTCTAAGGGAAATATCCCTCTGGCCCGGTGGGGAATGACTGGTACCTTCTCCCGAATCCATACCTATCTCTCGATGTGCCATCTCCTGAGCGTAGGTAGTCTGTTAGATAGGAAACACAAAGTATGATTTAGATTTCATATGTTCTTATAACTTCGCTCTATAGCACGATCTATTAATTGAAAGAAATGTAACCATTCCTAAATGCCTCATAGCCTCCTGATTATAAGTGTGGTGCATAACACACTCATAAGCAAGACTCTACTAGACACGGCTTGTGGACTCCCTGGGATACGACCTGCTCTGATACCAAGTTTGTCACGCCCCAAACTAGGGGAGGCATGACTGGCACTCGATACTGTATTCGATCGAGTTAGCCACTAAACATACTAGCTAACTAGACTGGGGGCCCAACAGATCGGGCAGCACAACATCCGAAATAGTAAGCCTGGACCGTAAGGTTATGACATGAATAACAATAAGCCATATAAACATAGGTAGACAAGCCAAAATAATAAAATACTAGCTGGCTGACGAGGACGCGACTGAAGACATATATGCCTACATACCTATATATACATGCCAAGCCTATGGGCTGGAGACTGAAAGCAGCAAAAAGAAACCCAGAGTATTGTGTCCACAATAGCCTCTAAGAGTGTCATAAGCACTGTCGAGATAAGGCCCCCACTATACCCAAACTGTACAACAAAAGTAACCATCCTATGAAAGCTCCAGGAAGAGGTGGAGCTTACCAACTCACAGCTGAACCCCGAAATCCTAGCGGAGGGGTCGATCAGAGTCCCTACCTGGACCTGCACGCACGAAACAAAAATGCAGTGTCCCCAGGCAACGGGACATCAGTACGAATAAAAATGTACTAGTATCTAAGGCAGAAAGTAAAATCATACATAGCTGATGTAAAAAGGTAATAAAGATACCACCTGACACTGAAACTCTGATAGCCTCTATGGCCGACATCCGACCTCATAGTAATAAAATATGCATGGTATGCTCGTGTAATCGTATGTCGTGAATACATATATATTGATGTAAATGGATGACATACCAAACCAAATGCTAGCAATGGCGGTCTCTCCCGGTAGCTAACCGGTATCATATTGCCAACCTGTGGCCATCTGTACAATATATATAGTCTTTCGGGCAAATAGGCCCCTTACCTCCGATTATAGCTCGAAGTCCATGCATAATATGTCATGTATGATATGAACTTTGAATGCACATAATAGGCCATAACAAGAACTTAGCCAACCTTGGCTCATTGGTACTCTTATTCTCATAATCTCATAATCACCTTCGTATCGCATACAAATGTCTCGTAGAACCTCATATCTTTTTTAATAAGTTTGAAAACTTAACTCGACTTTTAGAAAGATAACTTAACTCTGAATATGTTCATAAAAAGCTTAAGGTGCTTCACTTAGTCCTTATACCTGATTTCTTGATAATTAGTAAAAGAAAGTATTTCAAAAAAAATCAAATGTTTTAGTAGTTTAAACATAAAAATTATATTTGAGAATTTTGAAATCGACGTGTCACTTTAGAGATTTTAAAATACACTTTAACAAGGAAGAAGGACTGATCGCAAATACTAAATGCCTTTATTTTTAAGTCACACAACCCAAAGACGAATAAGAATTTATATATATGGACATATATTTAAGAAAGCCGACAAAATGACATATATAAATGTCGAATACCCTTTTTAACCGAACGAGGGGAATATCAACCTAATAGCATCATGAAAATACTTCAGCTACGATACCAATACCTTTCACAGAAGGTCTTTCTAGCAACAGAATAGTAAAATATCACATTTGGCGTCTTAGGAATTTCCCAAAATTCGTGCTAAAAGGAAGGACGAAGCTTCGCCTTAACATACCTCTTCAATGAACGTCCGAATGCCTGTAGTTCCTTCACAAAAGTTGTTCTTTACGTCCTAAGCTTCGAGACCACTATATATATGTAGCTTATACGCACCTATAAACAGTTCATAAATGAGTTTAAATCGGCAGATTTGCCATATGACCCTAACTTGACGAAACGCCCGTAGAACTTTGTAAAAACGATCATAAAAGAGTCCCAAGATGATTACCTTGGCAAACCAAGTATAAATCCTGAAGAACCAGCAAGAACAACAATTTTCTATCTTCCAAAAATAGCTCCAAACACAGCTAATAGAAGGGGAAACGATTGCAAAGCGTAGAGATTGCGCTTCTAGGCACGGGGGCAAACTTTATCGATAGAAATCATTAAAAACGCACCTTAATCACTCCAGAACACCATGAAACCCTCGCTTAAGCTTTCTCACTATTTTGGGACGAAGATGAAATGTTTTGGGGACTTAAAAGTCGGATTTTCCGACTTATACCACTTGTTTGACCCGACCCGGTTTGCGACCCGATTTCAGCCCGGACAGTCCGCGGTAAAACGGTCATAACCTTTTACTCCAATGTCGGTTTGATGTGAGATTTCTTTAGGTGCAACCTAGATGCGTAGACCTTCGTTTTGGTAGGTTGTGGGTCCCATAACTCTTTATATATTGGGAGAAATGATCTGATACATTTGACCCAAAGTTTAGAAAATTTATTAGAGAAATTTACGATAACTTTTGCCGACCTTTATTTCGCAACTTGCTTGACTCCAAAACTTAACATGTGACCAGTGTGATATTATAATACCTCATAACACATTATTCTTAGCATATTATACACTCTTAGTCTTATCCCACAGGTGCAAGTTCACTTAAACCTTCCGAACGCGCGGGGTGCTACCCGAACCATTTCTTTAACCATGAACCTTTGTTTAAGGGATTCCTTTGACTTAAAGCTTTAGTTTAGTTCCTTGATATTACCACACATTTTCAGTCTAATTTTCCCAATGTGCTATACCCAATCATATATACCTAATATAACCACGCCACGTTACGTATATTACGTAAGAGAAGAGAGAAACACCTGGGGTCTCACAGTCTCCCCCCCTTAAGAACATTCGTCCGCGAATGGGTCAAGTAAATTCTTTGGTTTCATTTCTTGTCCGCTAATACGTTATTTGCGAGGCTATATTTGTTACATTTGCAAAGCATAAATCAAATTCTAAAGATTCGAACTACTAGGCTTCGTATAGCTATCTCGCAATAAGAAATTTAAATTGCACTTTCAGGTCATTTAAAATCCAATTAAGTTGCTGTAAAGAAATAATTGGCAATTATTTAAATGCGACTCACCTTAAGTCGTAAATAGGTGGGGTTACTTCTTCCTCATTTCCTCCTCAGCTTCCCAGGTCATTTCCTTGATGTTGTTATTTCGCCATAACACTTTCATGGAAGCCACTTCTTTAGTTCGAAGCTTCCTTACCTGCCGATCTAAAATAACTACTGGTACCTCTGCATAAGATAAGTCTTCAACAATGTGAATATCCTCAATGGGCGTAGTACGTGAAGGATCTCCAATGCACTTCCGCAACATAGATACATGAAACATAGGATGGACTGCTTCCAATTCTAAAGGCAAATCAAGCTCGTACGCCACCCTACCAATCCTCCGAATAATCTTATACGGTCCAACATACCTAGGGCTGAGCTTCCCCTTCTTTCCAAATTGCATGACGCACTTCATAGGCGATACTTTCAGAAAAACTCAATCTTCTACTTCAAACTCTAAGTCTCGTCGTCGAACATCTGCATAAGACTTTTGCCGACTTTGTGCTATACGCAGCCGGCCTCTAATTAGTTTTACCTTTTCCATTGCTTGCTGGACTAAGTTAGGACCTAGCAACTCTTCTTCCCCGACCTCGAACCAACCGATCGGCGACCTACACTTCTGCCCGTATAGTGCTTCGTAAGGAGCCATCTGAATACTATCTTGGAAGCTGTTATTATAAGCGAATTCAATAAGAGGTAGATGATCATCCCAACTTCCTTTAAAATATAGCACGCATGCACGTAACATATCCTCAACTGTCTGAATAGTACGCTCTGCCTGTCCATCAGTTTGCGGATGAAAAGCGGTGCTAAGATTTACCTGCGTGCCTAGACCCTTCTGAAAAGATTTCCAAAAATATGCTGTAAATTGAGCCCCTCGATCAGAGATAATAGATAATGGCACTCCGCGAAGGCGAACAATCTCTCGAATGTAAAGCTTGGCATAATCCTCGGCTGAATATATCGTCCTGACTGGCAGGAAATGAGCAGATTTTGTAAGCCTATCAATAATTACCCAAATAGAATCATACCTCCGTGGAGTGCGAGGCAAACCAGTGATGAAGTCCATATTTATCATGTCTCATTTCCATAATGGAAGCTCAATACATTGAGTTAGGCCTCCAGGCCTCTGATGTTCGGCTTTAACTTGCTGGCAGTTGGGACATTGGGCTACCATCTCCGCGATATCTTTTTTCATTCCATTCCACCAATAGATCTGTCGAAGGTCCCGAAACATCTTTGTCGCTCCGGGATGAACTGCATATCTAGAATAATGGGCCTCCGAAAGAATCTTGGCATGGAGCTCTCCTACTGACGGTACACATAAGCGGCCCTGGTATCTAAGGACTCCATCTCCAGTTAGCTCAAATAAAGGTTGTCGCTGCTGTGGAATACTTTCCCTCAGTTTTATAAGCTCAGGATCCTCGTGTTGTCGCTCTTTCACTTCAGTAACAAAAGAAGATTTTGCCGTATTCTGAATGAGAATGCGTCCACCCTCTGCATCTACCAAACGCACCTGCAAACTAGCTAGCTGGCATAGATATTTGGTCATCTTGACCTTATCAGCTTCAACATGGCTTAGACTGCCCATGGACTTCCGGCTAAGGGCATCAGCAACAATGTTAGCTTTGCCGGGATGATATAAAATATCAACATCATAGTCCTTTAGTAATTCTAGCCATCTTCTTTGTCGTAGGTTTAGCTCCCTCTGTTTAAATAAATACTGAAGGCTCTGGTGGTCGGTGAAAACATCAATATGAACCCCATATAGATAATGCCGCCAAATCTTTAGGGCAAATATAACTACGGCTAACTCAAGATCGTGCTTAGGATAGTTCTGTTCATGTTTTTGCAATTGTCTGGAGGCGTACGCGATAACCTTACCATGCTGCATAAGAACACAACCTAGGCCAATTCTCAAGGCATCACAATATACAACATAACCCTCGGTGCCATCCGGAAGAGTCAAGACAGGTGTCGTAGTAAGCCTTTTCTTTAGTTCCTGAAAACTTTGTTCACATGCCTCAGTCCACTGAAACTTAGCTCCCTTATATGTCAGTTTCGTCAATGGTGCAGAGATAGAGGAAAATCCTTCCACAAACCTTCGGTAATACCCTGCCATGCCTAAAAAGCTACGAACCTCTGTCGGATTCAAGGGCCTCAGCCAAGTCATCACAGCTTCAATCTTTTGGCCATCAACCTTGACACCATCGCCGGTAATAACATGACCAAGAAAAGCTACAAAAGTTAGCCAAAATTTACATTTAGAGAGTTTAGCATATAACCTGTAGTCCTGGAGAGTCTGCAATACAGCTCGCAAGTGGTCCTCATGTTCGGCTTCCGATCGTGAATATATCAGGAAGTCGTCAATAAACACAATCAAAAATTCATCCAAGAATGGTTTGAATACCCGGTTCATAAGATCCATAAAGGCTGCTGGGGCATTTGTAAGCCCGAAAGACATGACAAGGAATTCAAAATGGCCATACTTTGTCCTAAATGCTATTTTTGGGATATCAATATCCCTGACTCGTAGCTGTTGATAATCGGATCGCAAGTCGATCTTCGAAAAGCATTTGGCACCTTGTAACTAGTCGAACAAGTCATCAATCCGTGGAAGAGGATACTTATTCTTGATAGTGACTTTATTTAGTTTCTTGTAGTCAATGCACATCCGCAAGGACCCATCTTTCTTTCGAACAAAGAGCACCGGAGCACCCCATGGGGATGTACTTGGCCTAATAAAGCCTTTATCGAGCAAGTCCTTCAGTTGTTCCTTCAATTCCCTTAGCTCTGCAGGATCCATTCTGTAGGGAGGAATGGATATAGGCTGCGCATCAGGAAGCAAATCTATAGCGAAATCGATTTCCCTTTCGGGGGAATTCCTGGAAGCTCGTCAGGGAATACCGTCGGGAATTCATTCATAATAGGAACCGACTGAAGAGTCGTTGGCTCCTTATCTATATCCCTAACATAAACCAGATGGTATATACAACCTTTAGCAATAAACTTCCGAGCCCTAAGGTATGAAATAAACTTACCCTTGGGCGTGGCTGCATTACCTTTCCATTCAAGGACAGGCTCACCAGGAAAATGAAATCGGACTAACTTTGCATGACAATAAATATTAGCATAACAAGCTGCCAACCAATCCATACCCATAATGACATCGAAGTCTAGCATAACCAATTCAACTAAATCAACAGAGGTTGGATAGTCATTAATTAACACTGTACAATCTCGATAGACATGATTAGCTACAATAGAGTCGCCAACTGGCGTAGACACCTCAACTGGCTGTGGCAACAACTCAGATCTCATGTCAAGCTTACCAGCAATAAATGGAGTAATATATGAAAATGTAGAGCCGGGATCCATCAATGCATAAATGGCATGAGAATGTATTGTCAATATACCTGTGACAACATCTGGGGATGCCTCTGAATCCTGTCGGCCTGTGAGTGCATAAAAGCGGTTCTGGCCACCACTAGAACCTGAGGTGTCTCCTCCACCTCTCCCCCTACCACGGCCCTGAGTAGACTGTGGACCTGGTCGGGGAGCACGGACTGAGGGCGAAGAGGCTGCTGTGAATCCTGAAGGCTGAGCTGGTGTACCTCTGCCTAACCCCGGGCACCGGCTAATATAATGTCCTATCTGCCCACAATGAAAACATGCACTCGAACCTTGTCTACATTGCCCGGTGTGTAGCTTACCGCACTGAGTACATGGAGGAGTAAGCTGTCTCATCTGTGCAGAACGCTCCTGTCGACGGCCCTCAGGCTGGCCTGAGCTCTGCCCCGGTCCTGACTGAATATAACGATCAAACCGCTGGCCCTGCATCTGTGGTGGGAAACTACCTGCTGACCGAGGTGGATATCGATGGAGTGGGGGCCTAAAATCAACTCGTGGCTCCCTATAAGATCCCATAGTACGAGCCCTCTTACTCTGCTCCCTATCCCTGCGAGTATCACGAATCCGACGGGAAAGGTCCTCTGTAGTCTGAGCGAAAGCTTGTATGCGGGAAATATCTACATCATCCGATAGGGATGCAACCCTACAGTCTCTAATCAGATGATCCCCCAAACCATCCACATAATGATGAACTCTAGCCCTCATGGTACGTACTATATCTGGTGCATACCTTGCCAAAGAATTAAACTTATGGCTATAATCCCTCACACTCATATCCCCCTGCTTTAGGCTAAGAAACTGGTCAAGACGGCCTCCCGAACCTCCCGTGGCAAATAATGGGCTAAAAAGCCTCAGAGAAGTCCTCCCACTCTGCTGGCGGAGCATCAGGTCCTCTAGATCTCTCCCATGCCTCATACCATAGGACGGCTACATCACGTAGTCGAAAAGAAGCCAACTCCACGGCCTCGGTGACGGAGGCATGCATCACCCTCAATACTCTATACATATGGTCTATAAAGTCCTGGGGATCCTCAGTGGAACTGGATCCTGTAAATAATTGAGGGGCCAAGTGAAGAAACTCTCGTACCGTCGAGCTTCCTATCCGATCTCTCCGGGCATCTGCTCCTGACTCTAGCTGTCGCTCATGAATAGAAACCATCCTAGTCAGCAACTGAACAGCCTCCCTCATCCCCTGCTCCCTAGTCTCTGATGGGGGAACAATAGGTGCTGGAGGTCCTGTGTCTCTAGCTGCCTCAGGTACCAATGGAACTGGTGAGGCTAGGGGTACTGCATCTCCCTGGGCTCCAACAAGTGCTGGGGAAGCTGAAACTAGGGGTACTGGAGACTCACTGTGAGCCTCTAAGGGAAATCTATCCCTCTGACCCGGTGGGGAACGACTGGTACCTTCTCCCGGATCCATACCTATCTCTCGATGTGCCATCTCCTGAGCGTAGGTAGTCTGTTAGATAGGAAACACAAAGCATGATTTAGATTTCATATGTTCTTATAACTTCGCTCTATAGCACGATCTATTAATTGAAAGAAATGTAACCATTCCTAAATGCCTCATAGCCTCCTGATTATAAGTGTGGTGCACAACACACCCATAAGCAAGACTCTACTAGACATGGCTTGTGGACTCCCTGGGATACGACCTGCTCTGATACCAAGTTTGTCACGCCCCAAACTAGGGGAGGCACGACTGGCACTCGATACTGTATTCGATCGAGTTAGCCACTAAACATACTAGCTAACTAGACTGGGGGCCCAACAGATCGGGCAGCACAACATCTGAAATACTAAGCCTGGACCGTAAGGTTATGACATGAATAACAATAAGCCATATAAACATAGGTAGACAAGCCAAAATAATAAAATACTAGCTGGCTGACGAGGCCGCGACTGAAGATATATATGCCTACACACCTATATATACATGCCAAGCCTATGGGCTGGAGACTAAAAGCAGCAAAAAGAAACCCAGAGTATTGTGTCCACAATAGCCTCTAAGAGTGTCATAAGCACTGTCGGGATAAGGCCCCAACTATACCCAAACTGTACAACAAAAGTAACCATCCTATGAAAGCTCCAGGAAGAGGTGGAGCTTACCAACTCACAGCTGAACCCTGAAATCCTAGCGGAGGGGTCGATCAGAGTCCCTACCTGGACCTGCACGCACGAAACAAAAATGCAGTATCCCTAGGCAACGGGACATCAGTACGAATAAAAATGTACTGGTATCTAAGGTAGAAAGTAGAATCATACATAGCTGATGTAAAAAGGTAATAAAGATACCACCTGACACTGAAACTGTGATAGCCTCCATGGCCGACATCTGACCTCATAGTAATAAAATATGCATGGTATGCTCGTGTAATCGTATGTCGTGAATTCATATATATTGATGTAAATGCATGACATACCCAACCAAATGCTACAATGGCGGTCTCTCCCGGTAGCTAACCGGTATCATATTGCCAACCTGTGGCCATCTGTATAATATATATAGTCTTTCGGGCAAATAGGCCCCTTACCTCCGATTATAGCTCGAAGTCCATGCATAATATGTCATGTATGATATGAACTTTGAATGCACATAATAGGCCATAACAAGAACTTAGCCAACCTTGGCTTATTGGTACTCTTATTCTCATAATCTCATAATCACCTTCGTATCGCATACAAATGTCTCGTGGAACCTCATATCTTTTGTAATAAGTTTGAAAACTTAACTCGACTTTTAGAAAGATAACTTAACTCTGAATATGTTCATAAAAAGTTTAAGGTGCTTCACTTAGTCCTTATACCTGATTTCTTGATAATTAGTAAAAGAAAGTATTTCAAAAAAATCAAATGTTTTAGTAGTTTAAACATAAAAATTATATTTGAGAATTTTGAAATCGACGTGTCACTTTAGAGATTTTAAAATACACTTTAACAAGGAAGAAGGACTGATCACAAATACTAAATGCCTTTATTTTTAAGTCACACAACCCAAAGACGAATAAGAATTCATATATATGGACATATATTTAAGAAAGCCGACAAAATGACATATATAGATGTCGAATACCCTTTTTAACCGAATGAGTGGAATATCAACCTAATAGCATCATGAAAATACTTCAGCTACGATACCAATGCCTTTCACAGAAGGTCTTTCTAGCAACAGAATAGTAAAATATCACATTTGGCGTCTTAGGAATTTCCCAAAATTTGTGCTAAAAGGAAGGACGAAGCTTAGCCTTAACATACCTCTCCAACGAGCGTCCGAATGCCTGTAGTTCCTTCACGAAAGTTGTTCTTTACGTCCTAAGCTTCGAGACCACTATATATATGTAGCTTATACGCACCTATAAATAGTTCATAAATGAGTTTAAATCGGCAGATTTGCCATATGACCCTAACTTGACGAAACGCCCGTAGAACTTTGTAAAAACGATCATAAAAGAGTCCCAAGATGATTACCTTGGCAAACCAAGTATAAATCCTGAAGAACCAGCAAGAACAACAATTTTCTATCTTCCAAAAATAGCTCCAAACACAGCTAATAGAAGGG
This sequence comes from Nicotiana tabacum, assembly GCF_000715075.1. NCBI lineage: Eukaryota > Viridiplantae > Streptophyta > Magnoliopsida > Solanales > Solanaceae > Nicotiana > Nicotiana tabacum. The sequence continues at coordinate 454,686 of NC_134091.1, forward strand.
GGAAACGATTTCAAAGCGTAGAGATTGTGCTTCTAGGCACGGGGGCAAACTTTAACGATAGAAATCGTTAAAAACGCACCTTAATCACTCAAGAACACCATGAAACCCTCGCTTAAGCTTTCTCACTGTTTTGGAATAAAGATGAAATGTTTTGGGGTCTTAAAAGTCAGATTTTTCGACTTATACCACTTGTTTGACCCGACCCGGTTCGCGACCCGATTTCAGCCCAGACAGTCCGCGGTAAAATAGTCATAACCTTTTACTCCAATGTCGGTTTGATGTGAGATTTCTTTGGTTGCAACCAAGACGCGTAGACCTTCGATTTGGTAGGTTGTGGGTCCCATAACTCTTTATATATTGAGAGAAATGATCTGATACATTTGACCCAAAGTTTAGAAAATTTATTAGAGAAATTTACGATAACTTTTGCCGACCTTTATTTCGTAACTTGCTTGACTCCAAAACTTAACATGTGACCAGTGTGATATTATAATACCTCATAACATATTATTCTTAGCATATTATACACTCTTAGTCTTATCCCACAGGTGCAAGTTAACTTAAACCTTCCGAACGCGCGTGGTGCTACCCGAGCCATTTCTTTAACCATGAACCTTTGTTTAAGGGATTCCTTTGACTTAAAGCTTTAGTTTAGTTCCTTGATATTACCACACATTTTCAGTCTTATTCTCCCAATGTGCTATACCCAATCATATATACCTAATATAACCACGCCACGTTACGTATATTACGTAAGAGAAGAGAGAAACACCTGGGATCTCACATCCTTCATCGCGAACGCGAGGGTCTGATCGCGTTCGCGAAGAAGGAAACCAGAAGCAGAAATCTGGTGTGTTTCAACTCAACTCCGGGCAGTCTGAAATGTACCCGAGCTCTTCGGGACCCCGTCCAACTACTCCAACAAGTCTATAAACATAATACAGACTTGCTCGAACTCTCGAAACGCGTAAAACAACAGCAAAACCAAGAATCATACCCCAAAACCAAATTGAATCAAACTTTGAACTTCAAGTTTCTAAATCGCCACAAACGTGCCGAATCATACTTAGACTACTCGGATTGACACCAATTTTTGCGTGCAAGTCTTAAATGACATTACAAAACTATTTCCGGTCTCGAAATTTCATTCGGACCTCGGTATCACCAAAACCTACTCCAAACCAAAATTAAAGAACTTCAAAAACCTTCAGAAATCAACTTTCACTATTAGGCATTGAAACGCTCCCGGTTCACCCAAAATCCAATACGAACATATGCCCAAGTCCGAAATCATCATACGAACCTATTGGAACCGTCAAATCCTAATTCCGAGGTCGTTTACCTAAAATATTGACCAAAGTCAAACTTGGCCTTTCAAGCCAATCTTAAGGAACTAAGTGTTCCGATTTCAACCCAAACTCTTCTAAATCCCGAACCAACCATCCCCGCAAGTCATAAATTAATAAAAGCAAGTACGGAAAGTCTTATTTAGGAAAATGAGGTTCTAGAAGGCCAAACGACCGGTCGGGTCGTGACAATTTGTACATAAGAAAAAAGTGTATTAAAATAGAGTTCCGGAAAGTATGTCAATCTTGAATTAACTGGGGCACAAAGTTACGACAGTGCAGATGAGTTTTGCGCGATTTACTGAAAATGTTCTTCTCGAGTTTTTTAAATAACTAACTGAAGGTGAATTCGAATATCTGCTAGTAGATGAAGTCCCACATAACAAGAACTTTAATCAGCAGAAGAGCCATGTAAGTTGAGGTTAAAAATTAAAATGCTAGTTGAGTTGGTAGAAGGTAGAAAAAATTGAATCTGGTCAGGGTTTAATTTGTCAAAACAGGACTTGCAGGTTGCAGCTATGCACAACTTCTTCAAAAATCATATCCTGAGTTCCAAAAGTATTTATGAGCCTTTGAAACGTGTCGCAAAACAAGATCTCAATCAAGCAACCGGGGCAGCAATACAAATGAGCATTTAAATGAACTTTCTAGTTGTTTGACCTATATCTGTTAATCGGGTCGGGCTGACCTGTTTACAATTCGCTTCAGCTCGGGTCAGCCAGGTGCTGTAGCGTGGGGGGCGGACTGGGACGGATTGGGCGGGGAGCGGGTTTCAAACGAATAATTTTTTGATACCGGTGCACCGAAAACCGCTAAGCCCATTAACGGGCTACAGCCCAGTTTTTAACGGGTTTTTTTTTCTGGACCGTTGCCAACGATCAAATTCAAATATGATTGTTGGCCAACGGCCCTTTTTTTGCAGAAATGGCCATTTCGACCTACCCCCTTAAGAAAATAGCCCCCACACCCCTAATATTTGATAAATTATAATTTTAACCTTTTAAAAACTATAAATAGCCCCCCTTCTTCTTCATTTTTCCTCACAATTCACTCTCTTACTACTCTAATTCTCTCAATTACTTATTATTTCAAGTTTCATCAAATATTTAGTTTAGCCATTACAAAATTATTATTATCAAATATCAAGTATTCAAGTAAAGTGTGGTATCAACTCAAGTATCGATCTATCAATTGAAGTTTGATTTTTTATATCAAATTTAGTGCGGCATTCGGAATCCCGGTACACTCGTTCCATATATTTCTCTTCTTTGGTGTACACTTATTTTATTATTTAGAATTATTAATTTAATTTACATAATAAATTTATTTAGAGCAGCCAAAAAAACGTGCACTAGTAGAGGTGGTAGTAAGAAAACTTCCAAAAGATCAAGAGGTGGTGCTTGTTCTTCTAGTAGCTTTACACATATTTCTGAAAGTTCACCTGAAAATTTAAATATAGATTATGAGCGACTTCAAAAAAATTATGGTATAAATGATGATTTAGATGATAATTTAGATGATATTCCATCACCTGATAATCTTGAAACACCACCAGCTACACCTGGTAATGCTAGTCAAACTCAAAATATTAGGGGTGGAAGTTGTGGTAATACAAGTAGGCCTCCCCTCCCTATTAAGAAGAATCGAAGATTAAGAAGTAAGTATTGAAATTTTTTTGACAGACTAGAAGAAGATAAAAATTATGTAAGATGTAGAATTTGTAAGGATATTTATAAACGTGAGACCGGTAAGGGAGAGGGAACGGGTCAACTTCGTAGGCACATGGTAGACAACCACCCTCTTGATTGGGGAGTAAATGAGGAAGATGGGCAACAAAAATTTAACCCGGGTACTGTAGGGTTAATGGGTAAATACGATATTAAGAAAGATCGGGATTTTTGACTGTTACATGCCATTGGATAGATGATAATTTTTGTATGCAAAAACGTATTATTGCTTTTAAATATGATAAAAACAAAGTCAAACTGATGCATTTATAAGTAATCCATGAAGTTGATATATTTTATAATCTTGCAGAAAAAGTTTTGTGTGTGTCATTTGATAATACTTCTAACAACAATGCTGCTATTACAATATTAAAATTGCATCTACACCCACCACTTCCTGAAATATTTCATGTTAGATGTGCATGTCATATTTATAATTTGATTGTGAAGAGTGGACTTGAATTATTTAGAGATGATATCACTTTAGTTAGAAGAGTTGTTGGTGTAATTCAAGGAAATAATAGAAGTGCTAGATTAAATGCATTTAAAGAAAAATGTGTACACTATGGACTAAAACCAAGACTCATGCCTGAAGCAATAGTTACTAGGTTGAATTATACTTATTTATTCCTAAAATGTTATTATAAATATAGAATGCCTAAAACTAAAGTTGCTAATTCTCATTGTACTTATCCTAGCCGTTTGTTAACATCTAGAACTTGGGATGTCATTGAAGATGTTGTAAATTTTTTACAAAAGTTTATGTGGTTACACTTGAGTTTTCTGGAGCTTATTATCCTACTATTGCGAATGGTTTAGTTCATATTGCTGAAATTTCTCTTTTACTACATAATTTGAAGAAGAAAGAAAGATATACTTCTGTTGTTGAATCTATGCTAGATAAGTTTAAAAAATATTTCTACCCAATTCCCCCTATTTACCTAATTGGTGCTATTTTAAACCCTTCTATCAAAATGACCACTTGTCGCCAATTAATCAGTGCTTTATATTCTTATATGGATATTGGACCAATTGAAACTCCTGATATTGACACTTGTATTTCTGATCTACACAAACATTTAAAAATATTATATAATTATTATGCTAACATTGTTGATGCTTCTTCTACTGTAGATGTAAATATTCCTTCAAGTTCAGTTTCAACATTTGGGACCAGTGCTTTGGATGATAATGATGGTGTTGAAGATTATTTGATTTGGTCTACACTAGGGGAGCATCAACAAACCAGTAGCAGGAATATTGATGAACTTCAATTCTACTTGCAAAAGTCAGCAGAGCCCCGCACAAATGAATTTCTACTACTGGGTTGGTGGAGGAGCAACTCAAATCAATTTCCTGTTCTTTCGGCCATGGCTTGAGACATGCTAAATGCGTCGATTTCAACAGTCGCATCAGAGAGCGCATTTAGCCAAGCAAGGCAGCAACTAGGAGATACCCGTCATTCATTGGGCAGCAACGCTTTGGAAATTCTAGTGTGCTTCAGAGATTGGATAAGATCAGAACGGCGAAATCAAGGGCATGACGAGGTAGATGAAGCGGAGGACCAAGAAATTGGAGATATAATAGTTTATGGTTCTAATTCAACCAATGCCGGAAACCAAGAACCTCATGTTGACATGGATGAACTTACAAAAATGATGCAAAGCATGTGATGTGATGTACTATTTTTTTTTTTATAATTGTTGTAAACTTTTAATTTGCAAGTTCAAAAATAACAAAATCAAAAAAGAACTTGCAACTTAATTTGAAGTATTATATATTATTCAATAAAAATATCAAATGAAAGTCTTTGGAGCTTGATCCTTACATATTGCCTATTGGTCTTATTAAATAATTTTTTGTAGCCACTTACTTTCAAATTTTAATTTTAAAATTATAAAATTCAAATTTTAAATTTAAAATTTAAAACTTTAAACTTCAAAGTTTAATTCTAAGTCTTAAAAGTTTGCAAATACTTAAGTATCAATAACATTGAATAAGAAAAACAAAAACAAAAATTACACGGCCCGGTCCAGCCGGCTAAGCCCGAACCCGGACTCCCAGCCCGCCCGTTAAACACCCATAGTTTGACCTAACAACCACATTATTTTTTAACTAATGCGCTCTTTGCGTCTTCAATAAACCTTTCAAAGTTATTATATTTAATAAAAAGCTTAAATATGGACCATAAAAGAGGTGATATTACCCTATTCTTAACACGCTAAATGAGAAAAAATATAGTAAAAGCTTACTATATAGTATATACTTGGTGGTGTTGATGCCAACACGGGCCCAATATTGTAAAAGTTGATATTATTATTTTTCATTAACTTTATTTTGATATGAATGACAAAGAAAAAAAATAGATGCACGTAAATTACTACCAGATCAGATATAGACTACATCGCGTAACTTCATTTTGAAATGAAATGCCAAAAAGAAGAATAGATTCATGTAAACGATCAAACCAAATCAGATACAATGTCATTGGATATCATTTTGATACATTTTGAAAAACAAATATCCACTCGTAAATGTATGGTTACAAAATGGTACAATATTTATATCCATGGGAGCATAATAACAATGTATGTACTCGACTAACAATTTAAAATACCATATCTTCCATTATAATCAGTCACAATAGTAATAGAGGCAAATTAGGCAGAAGCTTGCTCCGAGTTTAGGCTCGACTCTTGAGGATCTTTACGGTCTTGCAGGTGAAAACAGGGTCATTTCTTCTATATGTGACCTCTATTCTTTGAATGCCCATAATAGCAAAAGACCAATCCAACCTTCAAGGTAGCGGCAGAGCAAATATTTCAAGAAAATATGAGAACCAAAATCCATGAAAGAGATACTTGGAATGAAAAAGTAATTAAGGATAAAATAATGGGATTTTTACACAAATAGTCGGCCATATTAATTGTTTACTCTTTCTAGTCATATACATAGATTATACATTGATTATACATAATTATACACATGTAATACATATATTATATGCATTCACCGGCTATTTTTAGTTTAAGTGGTAGGATTGGCGGCTATTTATAGTTTGCGGTCTAAGTAGTAGTTCCTTACCTGTTTGACTTATATAACTATCACTTATAAAATAATATCACATTAGAACATGTATCTCTTTGATTCCAAGCAGTAGGTAGTTAGCACAGAAACCTATAATTTCCTACATCAAAGCAAAAGCTAAGAAAATTTTTAAAAGTATAGTCAGAAGAAAAGATGACCAACTCTATATCAAAATGTAGAAAGGGCCACACAAATCATTCAGAAACAGAATCTGATTGTTATTTGATCATGAAAGCATGAATTTGCATGCACGAAATAATTGAAACTTGATCCACATCCATATGTCAACTTGAGGCATCATTATTTCCCTAAAATTGGAGAATGAAACACAATTTGGAAGGATTTAACTCACAACAGCTTCATTTCCTTTTCAAACTCTCTCAAGTTACATAGAAAACCAAGTTATTACTTAGTTTTCAGCTTAGCCTCATTTGAAGGAGCCTAAAGTTTCTGCAAAGAACCAATAGTTATTCAAAACAATCTCGCTAACAATCTATGTATTGTCCCTGATTTATAAATGTGACACCATAAGGGAAGAAAGAGTAATCTTAAACTACGTAGACTACTCAACACATTAACTCAAATTAAAAAAACTTAAGAGATGGAAAACAACAGAGGTCCATTCCTAAGAAGAAGTCCTTTCTTGCGAAGAGTATATAGTTCTTGAATAACAGATATAAAGACGACATATTTCAGCTGCATTTTTCATGAGTCAAGTGTCACTGTGTTTATAAATTAAGTTGTCATTCGTATTCCACCTCCTGCTAAATAAATTAAGTTGTCGTTCTTAGTCCACCTCTTACTATTGCGTCATTTGTAAAGAATACCTTACTACTCAATTCCTAGAGCTGCACGAATCTTAGGTCTATATGCGAGGTCGGATGATTCAAAAGTCAAAAGAATGGTTTACCTAACCACAACTATTCGTAAATCTATCGCTCATTAAATGGCCAAAAGTCTGGTAAAATTGGACTTATTAGAGGAAAAAAAGAAAGAGAAAACATTAACTGAGATAACTCGTGTGGAGCTCGAGTCAAATAGATAACATGTAAATATACTTTACTTAAAACTAGAGAACTTTTGAATTCAAGTACCTGGAATCAATTGCTCCTTCTGTATATGATAACCATTATGACATTATGCAATTAAAACAAACATCATATGGCAACAAACCCTCCTCAGAATCTCTCATTCCCTCACTCAATGTTCCTTTTTTGGATCTATATAGTGCTGTTTTTGTTCCACTTCTTGAATCAGCTACGCTTTATCTTCTTCTTTACTTGACACCATATTTCTTACTAAAGTTGTACTAAAGTAGCACACTTCTTGAATAATTAGGGGATATTCAAATCTTTACATGAAAATGTTCATAGCTTGAGAAACAAAACCAACAAACAGGGCCAACCTAATTTAGCTTATCATCTGAGCAATTGATCCTCACAGAACTTCACTAAATATAGTTTAACAACTTGGTAGGAATTCATAACAAAGAATTAGAATATGTTATGGAGGACTCTATAGTTCAAACATTATTCGTTGGTGTACAGGACAAAATTTGCCTTCAAAATATAACTACAACAGATTGTACTTATAACCAACATACCTCCTCAGGACATTCTCTGCTACAGGCAGCACATGCATTTTTGTGCTTCCAAGTTTCTGTCACCAGAAAAGTGAAGCATAAACAGTTTTAAGATGACATCATATGAAAATCAGAGCAATGGTTCATGTATAAAAATCAACAAAAGAATAAGATAAAAAAGTGAAATTAAAAATAATTAATCAAGTTTAAGTAAAGAATGGAAATAAAAATACAAAATAAGTAAATGCTATCACAACTGATAAATTAAGCGAGGACCTTTTCTCGAAAAATCCAATCAGGATATTTAGCTACTGAGACTTAAAACAACAACTCTCAAGGTCTCGACAAACAGTCTGTTATCCTTCAAGCATTTAGAAAGCTCTGTCCTTCTTCCTCAAGTAGTTGAACATTGTATTTTAAGAAAATCTCAGAGCTTCAATTGTTCCTCTTACTCCATTGGAGAGACCAAAGGATCCCAAATACTTCTTCATCAACAACAAATTTAGAGTATCATAAACTATAACTTACAAATAGGTTAAAAATGTGCGTTGTTAACCAAATTAAACATTAAATAAATTTATTGAATTGCAAACCAAAACTAATTCATCGATGTACATACATTGGTTTCCAGCAAGAAAAGATTTATATTCTAATACCACAAACCTAATTTTCAACTTTTTAGTAGGTGAAATCACGATTTGCCGAGAACAACCTATCAGAACTTACTTAAGTTATCACCAAAGCAAAAAGGCTTATGCTGGCCGTTCATCCAACTATCCAATCATATTGGCTACAAGTTCATCACACAACATACCCAGATAATGATTTATCAGCATCATTGCCCCTATTGTAAGCCTAGTTGTTTCTTGTTTTAGTTAACTCTTCAAAATTAGACACACTGCCTTACTTCTGGTTTTTAAAAGCTAAAAAAGCTCATTTGCCAACTTCAATTTAAAACACAAGTAAGCTAAATGTTAAACAAAATAATTGACAAAACATAAGTTCATTACTGACGTTTGGAAATTTTGTACACAAAGCTTTTCTCCATTCTATTTGAGTTCTTTTTTTATAATTGATAGCTGCAAGATTGAAGCAAATTAGTCAATGAGTATATGCATGTGCAAAATTAGTTAATATTGAGCCAAAGGTACATGAAATTATATAATAGCCTTCAGTAAATTCAACAGTTTATCACTGTCCGTGATGAAGGTCGATGGAGAAGAGGAAAAATCCCTTAAGCAATACCTTTAGAATTAATTGTGCCTTTGACTCTAAATTTTCCCTCACACTTTACTTTGTAACCGCAAAAGATCAAATCAGATCAGAAAATGAAGCCCTAAAATGGATTCGACAAGAATAAGAAGAGCTGAAAAAATTTGAAAGAGGAGTAGACCTGAAAATTACAACAACAGGGTGAGAAGATGAAGAAAGCTGAAAAAACTATTCAGAAATGAAAGAGAACTCTATGGTGGCTATTGGAATAAAACCCATGTAGAATAAACCTCCACTAATAACTCAGCTTATACGTTATCCCAAAAAAAAAGAGCAAATGAAAATATTCTAGAAATCAACTAAACGCTAATGGCCAGAGTGAAGAAGAAACTAAGGAGAAAAGCTGGAATAGAGCAACAATCGAGCAGAAAGACTTAAGATCAAACTCAAATTTCAACTCAAGAAGGGATTATCACCTGGTTTTTGCCCTTTTTCGGTGCTACACTTTGATTATGATGAATTGTTGTTGCACTTCTTTTTCTCCGTGCACTCTTAGAAAATTCCAGATTGGAATGTTGAGCAGAAAGAGAGAGAAAAGGGAATTAAGATGTTAAAGAGAAGAGATGCAAACACAGTTTTACCACTCGATTTAACACACACTTGCCATAAGATTGCAAAGTTAAAAATCATATAGAGAACCCCAAAGAAGATAGGGCAGAAATTAAAAGAAGAGAAAAAGGATCTGGGAAAATCAGAGGCAAAGCACGAGAAAAGAACCTACAACAATCACTCAACTTCAGAATCGAAACTAACAATGATGCAGAGAACCTAGAAGAAACCCAAAATGGAAAAAGAACGAAGGAAAAAGTAGAAAAAAGATATGTGCAAAATTGATTGAAAGCATACCTGCGGCTAGATTTGTGCGCGAAGATCTGAGAATCACTCTCAAAATCTGAATTAAAGAAAACCTAATATCCCCTATCTTGTCTGCTAAAAATACACGTGGAGCCATTTATAACTTACGCGTAGAGTTTGTATAGACAAATGTAGCCACGTATATGATATTGTAAGAATTGATGCGAAATGACTAATGTACCCTCTAGCTTTTTAAAACTGACATGAAACACACATGTCGAAACTCTTTCTCTTCTAATACTATATAGTAATATAGTACTAGTAGGTTTCTTTTTTATCGACATATAATCAATGACGAGGATTATGTAATTTAGTTACGCTCTGGTCGGATCATTGTTACCCATTGTTTTATAATGTATCGTATTGTACTGTATTGTATCGTATCATTTTATGAATATAATGTTTAGATAGACTGTATTATTTATTGTTGTTTGATTTGATTGTATCGTACTGTACTGTAACTTATAAGTTTACTAAAATACCCTTAATTATTTTAAAGCTAATTGAAGATAAAGTAATTAGAATTAGAATTACAAATCAAAGTAGAAGAAAGAATAAAATAAAAGTAAGGGAAAACCTATACCTGAAGAGTTTGGAAGTAGCAGAAGGAACGAGATTTTCACGTTATTAGACTTCACGTACATAGGTTATATTTGGGATGCTGTCTTTGAGAATTTATATAGGTTATTAGACTTCACATGGAATTCCATTATAAAATTATATGAGAAAGAGACTTTACTATTATTTAAAATAAAAAAGGTAAAGTGTAAATAGAATTATAAAGTAATAAGTTATGGCATAATTAGAAAGAGAAATAGGAAACAATCTCACCACATTAAATCGATTGTTTAAAAAAATAAATTTTTTTATTATTCCGTAACAATAAATTTAACAATACAATACAATTAATTTTAACTAAACAAATAAAACAAACATTATTTTGGAAAACAAATACATACTGGGTAACAACAATGCAAAGAAGCTCTTAGTCTGTAACTGTACATACGTGGTGCGAAAGTTCAGAGAAATGTCGAAAAGTTGAAGGAAACTCGAATTCCTATTGGTTAGATGACGCACTGTGTTACTCACAATTTCCTCGGTTGCCTTGTCTTTGGACCCTTAACCTCTAAGAAATACGGGGTGACTATTAATTGGCCCCATTCACAGGTCCCAAAATCGTAGCTGTAGCTTTAGTTCCCCCACCCCTAAATCCCCGTATTTTTCGTCGAGTTTTGGTTCAATCATCCCAATCTGGGTTGTAGAATAGGCGATGGTGGGTGACATCGATGATATCGTTGGACACATCAATTGGGACGATGTAGATCATCTCTTCCACAACATTCTAGAGGATCCCGCCGACAATCTCTTCTCTGCTCATGATCCGTCGGCGCCGTCTATACAGGAGATCGAGCAGCTTCTCATGAACGACGATGATATCGTCGGTCACGTGGCTGTCGGAGAACCTGATTTTCAACTTGCTGACGACTTTCTCTCCGACGTGCTAGCCGATTCTCCTGTTCAGTCCGATCATTCTCCCTCTGATAAAGTCATTGGATTCTACGATTCCAAGGTTTCAAGTGGCTCCGAGGTTGATGATGACGACAAAGACAAGGAGAAGGTTTCCCAGTCGCCGATTGAGTCTAAGGACGGCTCTGACGAACTAAACAGTGATGATCCCGTCGATAAAAAGCGCAAGAGGTATCTCTCTAAAATTTTGGCTTTTTTTTTTGTAATTTATTCAACATAGTTTCCTCTACCTTAAATTAAAATGGCTCTGTTTATTTTGGATAATAATAATATTTCCTCTTTGCTCAGAATTCTAATTTAGTGCAGCTCATGCTTATTAAATAAAAGGATCCTCTTTTACTGGTCTGATACTGCTTGATGTAAATAATTTGAGTTATGCATGGTGACCCAAAAATCCTTTGCAATTGTTTTTCTTCGTTTCAATCCTTTTGTACAGATAACCAGGGTTTACTTTCTTTTGCTATATTTTGGATGTAATCACAACACTTTCTTAGATGCTGGTTTTGACATCAATAATACTTACTATTTCAAAAAAGAAAAGCTATTTCTCTTTTTTTTTTTCAATCAGTAGTAGCTGATTATGCCATCCCACATTGTGCCTTCTCAGCTGATTTCTAAAGGAGTTTCTCTCTATAAGATTACAGTAATTTGACATAACAAATTGATGGTGGTAACTGCTGAGTCTGCATTAGCCATTCAGTTCAGTTTATAATTGATTTTGGGCTGTGTTAGAACATAACGTTCTTTATCCATTGATTATGAAACAAAAATCTGATTCTTCTTTCCGAAGTCTGATTTGTTAATACAGATTTTATCAAAGCGCATGATGGTTCAATGTTTCAATTAGTTTGCCACTTATGAGACATGGTTGCTAACTGTGCGAATTTAAGCTACACCGCCTTCCTGGGGTACGATGAGTAGTTGAAGCTGGGGAATACACACCACCAAGTGGGGAACTTTGCTGACAAAGCAAACTGGTGCTGGACTTTTTCTTAGAAGAAGAAACCATGTTTCATAAAGATTGCACTTATTTAGTGTGTGATGTATACTATATCCGGGAAGAATGTGTAGTTCATCATGTTTAAAATTGGAGATATCATCATGTGCACTTATCTAGACTACTTTAATTCATCCCTCTCCTCTTCTCCTTCAAGATGATAATAGGTTTGCATTTATGTAATCTGTGATGTATATAGCAGCTTAAAGAAAATTTGAGCAAAAAACTTAATATTTGATCTTCCAGGCAATTGAGGAACAGAGATGCAGCTGTCAGGTCACGAGAGAGGAAGAAGTTGTATGTTAGGGATCTTGAGTTGAAGAGTAGATACTTTGAATCAGAGTGCAAGAGGTTGGGGTTAGTTCTCCAGTGTTGTCTTGCAGAAAATCAAGCTTTGCGCTTCTCTTTGCAGAGTAGCAGTGCTAATGGTGCTTGTATGACCAAGCAGGAGTCTGCTGTGCTCTTGTTGGGTGAGGATAAGAAAATTCTTGTCATTTTATTGAAATTCATTCTTCATATCACTTTTTGCTGCCATAAATTTTTGGACCCGGCTTTGATTAACGCCTGCAGCAAGTCTTAGACTGGACTGGCTGGCAATTTTTGTAGGTTGCCATGCTTGTGTATTATAGTGAGGTCCATTAATTTCTCTCAAGTGCTTATATAGCCTTTATTTTAACTAATGCAACGTGAAATCTGCAGAATCCCTGCTGTTGGGTTCCCTGCTTTGGTTCATGGGCATCATATGCCTGCTCATTCTTCCCAGCCAACCCTGGTTAATTCCAGAAGAAAATCAACGAAGCAGAAACCACGGTCTTCTGGTTCCAATAAAGGGCGGAAATAAGACTGGTCGGATTTTTGAGTTCCTGTCCTTAATGATGGGCAAGAGATGCAAAGCTTCAAGATCGAGGATGAAGTTCAATCCCCATTATTTGGGAATTGTGATGTGACTCATTGCGATCAAATCCTTTCCCTTGGTGGATCATGCTTCCTTTGAGTTCTTTAGTTTGTATCAATAGAATTTCTGTATGAATCTTTGCTTTTACATCTGAAGGACGTCGTTCAGTGATATATTAGTTATAACTTATGAGCTATACTAAGATCTATGCAACTTTTTAACAGTTCCAGCCTAAATTTGTTTCGTTTCTGTTTTGCATTTCTTTTTATTCGTTCTTTCTGCCCCCGAGTGGTAGTTGTGGCATGGGAGCAGGATTACAAGGCCACCAAAATTTTCAAAATTATGAAATCGATGTGAAGATGAATGGTTGGATTTCTATTAATTTGATATACAACGATTTAGCATCTTCAAGTATGTCCTCAGTTTGATGGTGAACTGAGGCGGTCTTGTGTCTTTTCTTTTTTTTTCCTTCTCTATAATGGCTTACGGAAAAGTTAGATAGTCTGGAAGTGTATTGACAAATGAGAAAAGAAGCATCTCCGCAAATGTATGCACTCATTTTCTTCTTTGGTATGGGTAAAATTTTCAAGGGTTAGAGTAAACTGGGGGCGTTGTTGGAAAATTGAGATGGAGATGAAAACTGGCTCCTGAGGCCATCAAAACGGCCAAAAAGATCCAACTTTGCTATCTTCAAACAAGAAAAAGAAGCTTCTGTTTCCCCCATCGAGAAGTAGGTGAGGGTATTTTAGGTGAATATCCGCACACTTTTACCTGCCATCCGAACTCCGAATTTACCTAATTATAATTATCCTGAAGGGGCATATTCCTTTGTGGATTCCTATCTGGACTTTATTACTCAAAAACGAATCTTTCATTTTTCCGAAGCAACGCGGGGTGCAAGAAATTATCCTAGGAGTGTTTTATTTCTTTTCCTTTTTGCAGCAGGAATGGCGATTATCATGATTTTACAGTCTAATATTTGTTTTGTTTATAAGTGTCAATCATAATCGAAGAGGAAAGGAAAGAAAAAACGAAGTTTGAACGTTGTAAGAAAATAGAAGGTAGGCATCTTCAAAAAAATCACTAACTTGTTTACATAATGAGATTATTGAGAGACAAGTAATACTGGTATAGCAAAAACAAATATAGCATAAACTTTTAAAAAATAAAAAATAACTTACAAAGATTGTGTAGCCGATTTATGCACATACCTCCAATGAGAATTATTACATCAAATATGCTTTGATCATCTTTTCTTTTGAACGAGACGGGTGACATACCATTGTTGCTCACATGTGCAGGATCATTTTCACTTGGATTCCAAATGAGTGATTTATATGCGCACTTAATTGCGTTAATTTTACTACAGCTGATGAGATTGTTCAACAGTTGTAGGGGGAGATTTTCGTATTGCATTGCAGAATAAAAGGAAATGGCTGCATCGTAATAATGTGGAAAAGCAAGGGCGAGTCATGGAACCCGGAAAGTAAAACTGGTTGCTGGGTTGGTTGTATCGCCTCACTTGCCCCTGTCCTATATAAACGCTGTTTTCAGAGTTGGGAGACTGACAAAAAAGAAAAGCACAAAAGTTGGTGCGAGTGAGTATAGCAGCGACACAAACAATGGATGCAGACTATGGTATACCTCGAGAACTCTCTGATTTGCAAAAGCTTCGATCTCAATACCAGCCTGAACTTCCTCCTTGTCTTCAGGTTTCTCTCTTCCTCTTTCTACTTCTCTTCATCTCGTGTGAAGCCTTTGTGCATGGTGCTTTTGACATCTTGTACTTTTCGATTTATTTTTGCCTTTTGGCAGTCGTAAGTAGTTTATCGCAAAGTGTTCCGGTTCGTGGTTTCTCTCGGTATATCAGCCTCGTGAAGAATAGATCTAACGTGGTAGATCACACTTATAATGCTGTTTTCTTTCATCAGAGTACCCTTTTGTGATGTGTTTATTAGGATTATTTTATTCATATCAGATGTGTATTGTCCATCAATCTAATTTTTGTGGGAGTCCAGTTCATCTGTGTTCCTACACCATTTGTTCAAATTGCAAGTAACTTGATCGAGTATTTGAGAGAATGAAAAATAAGTTGAAACATTTACCTCTTTAATTTTTGCAAGTTTTTCTTTTTTAGGCAAGGACACAGGAAGTATAAAGTATCCTTTTCGATTTTATTCTGAAAGATTTTTACTCGATTTCGCTCAGCTCCAACATGTTATTTTTCACTGTGATATACTCATGTTTTTCCTTTAACGAGTAGCCAGCTGAAAAATCATGTCTTTACTTTTTTCATCTGAAAAAAAATCACGTCTTTACTTCAGCGGATGTCATGAACACATATAAGCTGTCTTTTAAAACAAATTATCAGAAATAATGCTGGTTAACTTTTACATAATAACAATTAGATTGTTCAGACGTTTGTCTGATTGACCCCGAGACATTTGTTCAACTCATCATACTTTAGATTAATTGCCAGCTTTCAGTCAATTGATTCATTCATTGGTGTCCATTTCTTGTAGTTAAATGCATCACCACTTTGCTTTATTGTCCACGTTTAGCTTATTCTGTTTAATTTTGTTTGTGATATTCAAGATCCTTGAGCAATTTGTACTTTGATGTTATTGCTTTAAACATCTTCAGACCTGGCTTTATTCCGAATTGCTCTGATTTGAACAGGGTACTACTGTCCGGGTGGAGCTTCGTGATGCAACCATTGCAGCAGATCCCTCTGGTGAACACACAATTAAACGGTTCTTCCCACACACTTATGGTCAGCCGTTAGCCCATTTTCTTAGGGCAACTGCCAAGGTCCCTGATGCTCAGATAATTACTGAGCATCCTGTAATTAGGTATTGCATATGACGGTTGCTTCATAATTCTGCAGTTTACTCGCAAACTATATCAATATTGGAATCAGGAGATATTTTCTAGCAAATTCTATACTGAATTAATGCTTAGGCGTATGGTGTTATTTCTTCTTTTTTTTTGTGATAATTTGTTTTGTCTGTGATTGAATTCCTCTTTTATTTGCATCTTCAAAATCTTAACCCAAGGGAACAAATAGAAAATATTGCTATTTGTATCGTCACAATTCATTATGCTTTAAAAGCTAACTTACTCATAGGTTGCAGTAAAATGTGTTTGATTGCGTTTTTTGTGCACAATATTCACCTTTATCCTAGTCTCTTTTATAGGAACGAAAACTTGCTCACTGTTTATCCTCTTCTTTTGTTAGGGTTGGGGTGCTATTTTGTGGCAGACAATCTCCTGGAGGACACAATGTGATATGGGGTCTTCATGATGCTCTTAAGGTTCACAACCCCAATAATACCTTGCTTGGGTTTTTGGGTAAGTATTTCCTTTTCGACGGTGTTGTAAGTTCTTTACACATTTCTCAATGTTTTTCATTTGAGATCTTCTTTATGGCAGTTATTGGGACGCTGTAGTAATAGCTAACAAGAGTGTCGTTTTGCAGATCTATTTCATCACGACGCTCTCTTGCATGTGTCATGTTTAATATTGAGTTTCATGCGCTAATGTTGATAATTTTTGTTGGTCATGCTCTAATATTTATAGTTCTTAGAAACTTTATTCTCCTCAAAGAAGTCATTTGTTCTGAAGCTCTCTTTTTCAAATCTGAATAGGTGGTTCTGAAGGTTTATTTGCACAGAAAACTCTAGAGATCACCAATGACGTTCTTGCTACCTATAAGAATCAAGGTATTTACATCTGGATGAAGTTTCATTTTATATTTACATTTTGCCTTTTTGGGGCCTTATTTTTGTTGCCTTTTTTCCTATTAAGGTGGATATGACATGCTGGGACGGACAAAAGATCAAATTAGAACGACTGAGCAAGTAAATGCTTCAATGGCTGCATGCAAAGCTTTGAAATTGGATGGCCTTGTCATTATTGGAGGTATTCATAGTGCTACTGTTAATTGTATATGATGAACCTTCAAGTATACACTATTCCACTTCATCTAAAGTCTAAAAATATGCATTGGCTTGAAGGAGTGACATCAAACACTGATGCTGCTCAGCTGGCAGAAAAATTTGCAGAAGCAAAATGCCCTACAAAAGTATGTGTTATTCCCATTGATTCATGTATAGTAATGAATGTCGTATTCCATTTTCTCTATCTTCCTGCTTTAGTCCAGACCTTGGCTCTTTTATCCAGTGTATTATCTTATTGTGTCAGTAACATACTAATTGAATTGTCTATATCTTTAGGTGGTTGGTGTTCCTGTTACATTAAATGGGGATCTCAAGAATCAGTTTGTTGAAGCAAATGTTGGCTTTGACACAATATGCAAGGTACTAATACAACCACCATACAGAATCAGCTCGTAACTAGTTTTTTCCCCTTTGAAATGCATTATCCTGCAGGTTCCTCTTGATGCTTCCTATCCCTCGCTTTAGGCTTTTTCTTTTCGTTTCTACGTATGTCGAGAGTTCCATTGGACCTAGTGCTTCTATTTTTCTTCTTTTTTTTTTCTTTTTCTAGTGGAATTTCTGCTGGCTTCTTTCCGCTTTTGATGGTGTATTCCATTGGGTAGATTTACGGTTTTGCAGTGATAGTAGCATTAAATTTACAGGTTAATGTGGAAAGGTCCTTTTCTTTCTCATGATGCTGTGCATGTTAATTAAGTATTAGTGTAATTCAGCTTTGGATTAGCTGATATTGCATCTTTGACTTCTTAATTTCTGGAATTCTCATTATCTGCGCTTTCATCTCAGGTTAACTCCCAACTCATTAGCAATATGTGCACTGATGCACTCTCAGCAGAGAAGGTACCGACTTTATTCATGTCCTAATATACTTATCTGCTGTTATGAAATCTTTATGGAGGGTTGTTAATTAAGCACTGATGCACTCTCAGCAGAGTGCATTCATGTTACACCTTTATTTTTGTCCTTCTGTTAACATATCATGGGGGATCTTTTCTTTTTTCAGTATTACTATTTCATCAGACTCATGGGGCGAAAGGCATCACATGTTGCCTTAGAATGCACTCTGCAGTCACATCCTAATATGGTTAGTTTTATCTCTGCAATGATCAACAGATGCTTCAGTACGGACATGGTGCTTCTTACATATTGCAAGTGTTCTTGGTTCTTTCTTAAAAGTGTTAAGCGATCCTGCAGGTGATTCTTGGTGAGGAGGTAGCTGCGTCAAAGCTAACTCTCTTTGACATCACAAAACAAATTTGTGATGCAGTTCAGGCTAGGGCTGAACATGGTATTGAAACTACTATGTCTTCATTCGTCTGTAGAGTCAGTTTTTTGAGTTTTGCAGTCAGCTGATTAAGTTTTTGCATTCAGACAAAAACCATGGTGTTATCCTGTTGCCAGAGGGGCTTATAGAAAGTATTCCTGAAGTATATGCTCTATTGCAGGTATGATGCAAAAATAATTGTTTAATATCTTAGCTGCATTCTAAGGTTCCTTCCTGGCACCGCTTCTTGATACAACCCCCCCCCCCCCACAAAACACACATACACATACTCACTCAAAAAAAAAAAACACAAAAAATATAGGGTAAAGGAAAAGCAGAACAGAGGTGCAAGATGAGGGCCAAATGGATACAATCTTCCATGTTGAAGTTTTAGTGCTAGAAAGCTTTGTTGGATGTGGTGATTTGGTTCTGACATTGCCTTTTCTGGTTGACTATACGAATTCCAGGAAATTCATGGTTTACTCAGGCAAGGTGTTTCTGCTGATAAGATTTCCTCCCAACTATCACCATGGGCTTCTGCGCTTTTCGAGTTCTTGCCGTATTTTATCAGAAAGCAGGTGCAGTTTCTGTATGTGTTTGAATTGAGTATTAAAAAATGGCAATAACTCTGTTTTGACGAGGATAGTGCTTACACCCAAGGCTTGTGATTTTGCAGCTTCTTCTTTACCCAGAATCAGATGACTCTGCTCAGCTATCACAGGTAACTAAATTTGATGTTTGTACGGTGCTGCTTGATGATATCTATGAACTATCTGTTAGTTGATTGTCTTTAATGCTTTCCTAACAGATTGAGACCGAGAAACTTATAGCTCATCTCGTTGAAACAGAAATGAACAAGCGATTGGTAAGTTAATTTTATCTCCTTGTATTCTGAAATTCAACATGTTGCATCTAATGATTCTTCGGGATCTCTAACAAGTGATTGGAGAGTAAGTTTGAAGTACAATATGCTGGTAAGGATTGGGGATGATGTTTGTGCAAAAAGATAATTGCGGAATATCCTAAAAGCTCTAGGAAGTTACTTTTCTCCATTCTGCTGGGTAACTATAATGAGATGATGTATATCTGTAAGGCTCAAAAATCAGTTCGATAAAGTTTCCTCATTGCACAAAATTTTCATTTTCAGCCATTGTTAGGTTTTCCTCGGATGGAAGTCAGTCCCTAATGATCTTGCCTGATGATCGGTCGTTCTTTTCTTGTTTTATTTTCTTAAAGATCCTTGGTGTTACTTTGCTTTAACTTCCTGTGCTTAGGAGAGAGTAGGAAAAAAAGAGTGCAGTTGCTTGCTCTGCCTTGATCAGTATTCCGATCTTTTAATTATGACATCCTTTTTCTTCTGTCATTTTACAGAAAGAAGGAACTTACAAAGGAAAGAAATTTAATGCTATTTGCCATTTCTTTGGTTATCAAGCACGAGGTTCATTGCCTTCAAAATTTGATTGTGACTATGCCTATGTAAGTTTTGCTGGAGTAGCTGTATTTTCTTTCTAATTTGCATTTTCAGATATATAATTCTCACAAAACAAAATGCAGGTACTTGGTCATGTTTCCTACCATATTTTGGCTGCTGGTCTTAATGGTTACATGGCTACTGTGACCAACTTGAAAAATCCAGTCAACAAGTGGCACTGTGGTGCTGCTCCTATATCTGTAAGATTTCTTCTCTTCAAACTTTTCTGGAGATGCACCCTAAGCTTCCACTTTTTGAAGTTCCGAATGTCTACATCTTCAAAAATGATTTACTCTGTTTACTGCTTCATTACTGCAGGCCATGATGACTGTTAAGCGCTATGGTCGTGGTCCCGGCAAAGCGTCAATTGGAGTACCTGCTTTGCATCCTGCTACTGTAGATTTGAAAGGCAAATCGTACGAGTATGTCAAACTTCTGACTTGTTGCTTTTATACATTTTCTTCATAAAATGAAGTAGGCATCAGATAAAAATGAAATCTTTCTCAACGTTCTTTTTACATCTAAACTGCTGGATCAATACTTAACCTGCTGCTGCCTAATTTCTCTCTTCATTTTGGTGCAGACTGTTGAGTCAAAATGCGACAAAGTTCTTGTTGGATGATGTTTACAGAAACCCAGGGCCCCTCCAGTTTGATGGCCCTGGTGCAGATGCCAAGGCCGTTACTCTTTGTGTTGAAGACCAGGATTACATGGGTCGTATCAAGAAATTGCAGGAGTACCTGGACAAGGTGCTGAATTTTGAAACAGCATATCTGCTTTTTGCCTACTCTGTTGGTTATTCATATAACTTATCTCTTTTCTGACCATCTTATGGCATACTTTGTTATCTTATTTTCAATTTTCTTTCCCAGGTGCGTACAATTGTGAAGCCTGGATGCTCACAAGACGTCCTGAAAGCTGCATTAAGTGCCATGGCTTCTGTGACCGACATTCTTTCAGTGATATCCTCACCCTCAAGTGTGAACACACCATTTTAAATGAGAATTATCATCTTTTAACATTGAGATTGCTTTGCTTTTCTTTTATTCCCCTCCAAGGTTCTCTTCTTGGATTCTGGGGAAACTTGACTTAGATGCAGAGCAGTTAGTTGATTGTGTGATAATATAGGTTTCCATCTTTGGCGGCTGTCTGCTTCTTTGTTTTGTGCCCTTTCTTTTTCCAGTTTTGTAAAAGCCAAATAATGTTGAGAAGTTTGTACCTTTTGAGGTTTGTTGAGGGATCCAAAAATTCTTGGTTAATAACATATAGTATTAAGTTAAGTTGTGAGGAGTTGGGAACTCAATTTGAAGTTCCCGCTGATGCTGAAGACCATTTGAAGCCAGCAGTTATTTTTGATGTAATTTATTGGCACTGGAGTTTGAAATCTCTCGCTTGGCAAATTCTCATAAGCATGTGATTGATTACTTACCTCGAAATATATCCAAGGCCTCTGCATGAATGGCTTCCCCCTCCTCCCTGGTGGATGTACGCAGGCCTATTATCTATTTTCCCCTATAATTTTATACAGTTTGGACTTTGGAATGGCCAACGGTCTTCTCTCGCCCTGTGGATTCGGGAGATTTTGTTATTTTACTTCTTCCTTCAAATTATTTTTTTTGATGACTAAATTGGTTTAGACAATATTTGGTTTAAGTCGAAAGGAAGTATTGGAATTTAAGTTGAGATAATGTTTGAAATGAATATTACTTGTGAAAGAAGTTGAAAATTTTTGGGTGTAAATTTCACTTAAAATAGAATTTTTAATTTTTCGCCAAAGAGTATTTGCGCATGTTGATGACCAAAAGCAATACTATTTACCAACGGCATTTTATTATTTTAAATGTCTTTCTTAAATAAAATCAAACGTAGTTACAGTAAGTCAGCAATCTTCCTACTTCCTAGCGTGTACATACCGAATTGCCGTACCAAAATAGAAAATTTTGGTATATGATATTTTAGTATTTGGTATGGTATTTGGTTTAAATTTTTAAATTAATTTAGTAGGTATGGTATTTGGTATTTAAAAAATTAATATTGAAATACCAAACCCGTACTGAAATATATACTAAATTACACATTACATATACTGTTGATTAACATACTAAGGGGTCGTTTGGTAGGGTGTATAAGAATAGTGCGGAATAAGGTGTATTAGTAATGCATGGGTTAGTAATGCAAGCATTAGTTATGCAGATATTATTTTTTATCTACTGTTTGGTGTGGTGTATTAAAATTATAATGCATTGCATAATTTATAAGAAAAATATTTGTTTACAAAAATATCCTCCATATTCTCAAACTTTAAGGAACTTTAAGGATAATTTTATCTTTAACCATACTAATGCATGCATTAATAGCCTTGGTATTACTAATGCCATGATTTTCTATGCATTATTTATACATAGGACAATACCAAGTATGATGTATAACTAAGTTATACATATGTTGAAAAAATGTACCAAACAAGGTATTAGTAATGCATAAAGTTAATGCTTGCATTATTTTTTCTAATACCTCCTACCAAACGACCCCTAAGTTACACAACACTTTGCTTTGGTATACATGTTGGGGTTGGCAATAAAGTTCATGTACTTCTTTAGAAAAATTGAGGAACAAGGTAGGATGCAGATTCTAATTCTTACTCTCTAGGTTGTCAAGCAGTTTAACGTAATAGTTCAACGTTTTTGGGGTATTCTTTACTTCGTTACTTTTGTATTGTTGTTGCATATGTTTGATTAGTCCTTGTTGTATTGTCCAATTTCGGCAATTAACTCTAAGCAAGTAACGTGATATTTTCAATGATTTAATGTATTCCTTTATGTACTTTTTTATTTTTATTTTTTTTTATCTTAGTTGATACTTGATGATTTTGGACAAAGATTTTATTAATAGCCAGATGAGCTTAGAATGTATTCATTGAGTATTTTAACTAAGAATATTACAGTCTATGGCTCTATGCACTAGTTAGTATTCAAGCCGAATAAACCGAAATTTCCGAACCGAATAAACAGAAACCGGAAGCAGAAAAGTTGAACCATACTGAATGTAATTAGGTATGATATTGGTACAATATTTTAAGAAACCTAATACCGAAAATACCTAACCGAAATGACTAAATACCGCAAGGAACACCCCTACTAGCATGGGACGAGAAATCTGGAAAAGTCATTGTGAAAATATTTTTTCAGTGGAAGCCTGTCCCGTAATATAAGGAAGATGACTTTCTTCCTTTGATAAAGACTTCTAAGTCCTTTTCAAAATTTGCAGCCACCGTTTCTTTTGATATTGTCAACATTGTAGGTGTGAGAGAAAAATGTCAAATATAATAGGCGTGAGAGAGTGAGGCTACGCCTATAAAAGGAGAGTTTCGGCTCTCATCTCTACACATCAATCTCATAGGAAAAATATATTTGAGAGCTAGAAAGAAAGATTGAGATTTCATAAATAAGGTATAAGAAAATTGTCTTGCAAAGTGTAAAAATTCCTTGGTATAGAGATATCAGTTGCTCCTCTCGGGGCCTTGGTTTTTTCCTTATTCAAAAGTGTTTTTCACGTAAAAATCTTGGTGTCGTTGTCACCCTTTTATTTTTTTTAATTACCGTATCTCGGTGTTACGTTATTATTCCACTTTTATTACCGTGAATATTATTTCTATAGGGGGTTTATTCCTAACAACTGGTATCAAAGCACATGTTTTGCTCGTTCATAGAAATATTATTCACTGTCGGTAGTACTA
Source organism: Nicotiana tabacum (assembly GCF_000715075.1). NCBI lineage: Eukaryota > Viridiplantae > Streptophyta > Magnoliopsida > Solanales > Solanaceae > Nicotiana > Nicotiana tabacum. Next base: position 478,401 of record NC_134091.1, read on the forward strand.
TACTCAATGAAAAATAAAAATGTCCGGAGTAAAATACGAGGTAGCAAAATTCAACAAAGATAGCGGTTTCTCAACATGGCAAAGAAGGATGAGGGATCTGCTTATCCAACAAGATTTACACAAAGTACTAAGATTGGGCTGATACCATGAAAGCTGAGGATTGGGCTGACTTGGAAGAAAGGGCTGCTAGTGCAATCAAGTTGCACTTATCAGATGTTTATGGTCCAATGAAAATTGAATCGATGGGCGGTAACAAATATTTTGTTACTTTTTTTGATGATGCTTCACTAAAATTATGGGTTTATATTTTGAAAACCAAAGATCAGGTGTTTCAAGTTTTCTAGAAGTTTCATGCTATGGTGGAAAGGGAGGCACGCCAAAAGCTAAAGTATCTCCGAAGTGACAATGGAGGTGAGTACACTTCAAGAGAATTTGAAGAGTATTGTTCGAGCCATGGGATCAGACATGAAAAGACATTTCCTGGAACCCAAAAACACAATGTCGTAGCCAAAAGGATGAACCACACCATTGTGGAGAAGGTGAGAAGCATGCTCAGAATGGATAAACTGCCTAAATCATTCTAGGGTGAAGCAGTTCAGACAACTTGTTACCAGATCAATAGAAGTCCATCAGTTCCGTTGGTGTTTGACATCCCAAAAAGAGTTTGGACCAACAAGGAGGTGTCCTACTCGCATCTGAAGGTGTTCGGTTGCAGAGCTTTTGCACATGTACCAAAGGAGTAGAGAACAAAGCTGGATGATAAATCTGTTCCCTGCATATTCATCGGATATAGAGATGAAGAGTTCGGATACAGATTATGGGATCCTATAAAGAAGAAGGTCACCAGAAGCAGAGATGTAGTCTTCCGAGAAAGTGAAGTTGGAGTTGCTGATAATATGCCAGAGAAGGACAAGAATGTTATAATTCCTAACCTTGTTACTATTCCTTCTACTTCTGACAATCCCACAAGTGCATAAAGTATGACCGACGAGGTTGCCAAGCAGGGGGAGCAACCTGGTGAGCTTATTGAGCAGGGGGGAGTAACTTGATAATGATGTCGAGCAAGTGGAGTACCTCACTCAGGAAGAAGAACAACCTCAACCTCTGAGGAGATCAGAGAGGCTGAGGGTAGAGTCATGCAGGTACCCTACCAGAGAGTATGTCCTCATCAGTGATGAAGGGGAGCCAGAAAGTCTTAAGGAGGTGTTGTCTCATCCAGAAAAGAACCAGTGGATGAATGCCATGCAAGAAGAGATGGAATCTCTATAGAAAAATGGCACGTATAAGTTGGTTGAACTTCCAAAGGGTAAAGGACCACTCAAATGCAAATGGGTCTTTAAACACAAGAAAGATGGAAATGGAAAGCTGGTCAGATACAAAGCTCGATTGGTGGTTAAAGGCTTCGAACAGAAGAAAGGTATTGATTTTGACAAAATTTTCTCACATGTTGTCAAAATGACTTCTATTCGAACAATTTTGAGCTTAGCAGCTAGCCTAGATCTTGAAATAGAGCAGTTGGATGTGAAGACTGTATTTCTTCATGGAGATTTGGAAGAGGAGATTTTATATGGAGCAGCCAGAAGGATTAAAAGTAGATGGAAAGAAATATATGGTGTGCAAATTGAATAAGAGTCTTTATGGGTTAAAGCAGGCACCAAGACAGTGGTATATGGAGTTTGACATATTCATGAAAAGTCAAGCATACATAAAGACCTATTCTGATCCATGTGTATACTTCAAAAGATTTTTAGAGAATAACTTTATTATATTGTTATTTTATGTGGATGGCATGTTAATTGTACGAAAAGACAAGGGGCTGATCGAAAAGTTGAAGGGAGATCTATCTAAGTCATTTGATATGAAAGACTTGGACCTAGCACAACAAATTCTGGGTATGAATATAGTTCGAGAACGAACAAGCAGAAAGTTGTGGCTGTCTCAGGAAAAGTACATTGAACGTGTACTGGAACGTTTCAACATGAAGAATGCTAATCTAGTCAGCACACCTCTTGCTAGTCATCTAAATTTGAGTAAGAAGATGTGTCTTACAACAGTGGAGGAGAAAATGAACATGGCTAGAGTTCCTTATTCTTCAGCAGTCGGAAGTTTGATGTATGCAATGTATGCACCAGACCTAATATTGCTCATGCAGTTGGTGTTGTTAGCAGATTCCTTGAAAATCCCGGAAAGGAACATTGGGAAGCAGTCAAGTGGATACTCAAGTACCTAAGAGGTACTGTAAGAGATTGCTTTTGTTTTGGAGGATCTGATCCAATCTTGAAGGGCTACACGGATGCTGATATGTCAGGTGATCTTGATAATTGTAAATCTACTACATGATACCTTTTCACATTTTGAGGGGGAGCTATATCACGGTAGTCGAAGTTGCAGAAGCGTGTTGTACTCTCTATAACTGAAGCAAAATATATTGCCGCTACTGAAGCTGGCAAGGAGATGGTTTGGCTGAAACGGTTCCTTCGAGAGCTTGGACTACATCAAAACGAGTATGCCGTCTATTGCGACAGTCAAAGTGAAATAAACCTGAGCAAAAACACCATGTATCATGTAAGGACGAAGCATATCGACGTGAGATATTACTGGATTCGAGAAAGAATAAACGATGGATCTATACAAGTCAAGAAGATCCATACAAGTGAGAATCCTTCGGATATGCTGACAAAGGTAGTGCCAAGAGACAAGTTCGAGCTATGCAAAGTACTTGTCGGCATGCACTCAAACTAGAAACTCCGGTTTTACCTCCTTCAGGTGAATGAGACTCGAGGGGGAGATTTGATGGATCCATCCTATAATTTAAGGAAGACGACTTTCTTCATTTGATAAAGACTTCTAAGTCTTTTTCAAAATTGGCAGCCACCGTTTCTTTTGATATTGTCAACATTGTAGGCGTGAGAGGAAAATGTCAAATATAGTAGGCGTTGGAGAGTGGGGCTCCACCTATCAAAGGAGAGCTTCAACTCTCATCTCTACACAACCAATCTCAAAGGAAAAATATATCTAAGAGTTAGAAAGAAAGAGCGAGGTTTCACATACAAGGTATAAGAAAATTATTTGTGAGAAAAATAGAGAGTGAGCGATATTGTAGTGAGGTGGTAATATCAAAAGAGAGTTATTTCTTTTGAGTGTTGTAGTGGTCTTTGGAGTATTTTACTCGGACCTGCAAAGTATAAAAATTCCTTGCTACAGTAATATCAATTGCTCCTCCCGGGACCGTGGTTTTTCCCCCTTATTCAAAAGGGTTTTTCACGTAAAAATCTTGGTGTCGTTGTCCCTCTTTTACGTTATTATTCCGTTTTTATTACGGCGAATATTATTTATGTAGGGATTTATTCCTAACAAGTACGAATCCTCGCGAGGTGGATTTGAGTTTACTAATAGTTTGATGAGCATAAGCCAATTGCCATATTCTTCCTATGTAAGATATCACTGAGGAGTAAAGCTTTTAACTATGATATGATGCTCCCCGACAAAACTTAGACAGAAGAAAGTGGGGAGTGTTTGCATTTGAAGTTTCAGTTATGTAGTCGCAACTTTAGAGCTTAAAGACTTGTCGGAAGAAAGTGCAATAGGACGAATATACAAGTAGGATACATTGACTAGAAAAATGGTTGTTGGAAGCAGGGGAGAAAAAGGAACTAAACGCAGATGAGAAGGACATTTCTTTAGGTTCATTGCATTGCAAAAAGATCATAATTCGGCTACCTTTTGGTAGAGTATTTGATTTTGCGAAGTTGATTGAGCTCCCATCCTAGTTTCCACGGCACTCTTCTTCGTTCGGGTGTCTTCAACAAGTGGGATTAAAAGTTCTCTATTTGATTTTCACTGTTTGACTTACTTTGTAAGACATTTCAGACTAGTGAAATTGCCTACCTTTACCTTTTCAGTCATGAAAAATGCGGCTACTGCCGTCAAAACGTCTTTGCAAAACCAATCAGACACTCGTACCATTGCCAACTTTTACGCAGCCCAGCTCCAACCTCTTTGCCGAGAGAAAAAGCATGCCAGCTCAGCTTTTGCTCTTGTTCGATCAATCCATGGCAACATGATTACCTCCGGATTCAGGCCACGAAGCCACATCCTTAATCGCTTAATCGACATTTACTGCAAAAATTCCGGTCTTGTTTATGCAAAGCGCCTGTTTGATAGAATTCCCCAACCAGATGTCGTGGCAAGAACAACAGTTATTGCTGCATACTCTGCTTCCGGGGACCCCAAGCTTGCAAGAGAGGTTTTTGATAAAACCCCATTAAGCATCCGCGACACTGTTTGTTACAACGCTATGATTACTGGCTATTCACATAACAATGATGGCCATGCTGCTATAAAACTATTTCTTGGTATGAGGTGGAAAAGTTTTCAGCCTGATGAGTATACCTACACCTCGGTGCTTGCAGCTTTAGCCCTTATAGCTGATCATGAAATGCACTGCGGGCAGCTGCATTGTGCGGTTGTGAAGTCAGGCATGGCGTGGGTTAAGTGTGTTGTCAATGCACTTATATCAGTTTATGTAAAATGTGCTTCATCACCCATAGTGTCATCCGTGCTGTTGATGGATGCAGCAAGCAAGTTGTTTTATGAGATGCCAGAGCGGGATGACTTGTCCTGGACTACGATTATCACAGGGTATGTGAAGAATGATGACCTTGATGCTGCTCGGAAGGTGTTTGATGGTATGGATGAGAAGTTGCTTGTGGCGTGGAATGCAATGATCTCTGGGTATGTACATAAAGGTTTCATCTTCGAAGCATTAGACATGTTAAGGAAAATGCACTCAGCAGGGTTGAAGCCAGATGAGTTTACCTGCACTAGTATCCTCAGTGCTTGTGCCGATGCCGGATTGTTTCTTCTAGGAAAACAGGTGCATGCTTATGTTAGACGAACAGAAGAGGAAATTCATGTGTCTGTACATAACGCTTTAATAACATTATATTGGAAATGTGGTAGAGTCGATGAAGCAAGAAAAGTTTTTGATAATCTAGCCTTTAAGGACCTTGTTTCGTGGAATGCAGTTCTATCAGCATATGTAGGAGAAGGGCGGATTAATGAAGCTAAATTATTCTTTGATGAGATCCCAGAGAAGAATTCTCTTGCATGGACAGTAATGATATCAGGATTTGCACAAAATGGAAAAGGGGAAGAAGCTCTCAAACTGTTCAACCAAATGAGACTACACGGGATCGAGCTGTGTGACTATGCATTTGCAGGAGCTATTACATCTTGTGCAGTGCTTGCAGCACTAGAAACTGGATGCCAACTCCATGCTCAGCTTATCCAGCGTGGATTTGATTCAAGCCTTTCATCTGGAAATGCATTAATAACATTTTATGGAAGATCTGGGGTCATTGAAGCTGCACGTACCGTGTTTCTCACAATGCCTTGTGTAGATTTGGTTTCTTGGAATGCATTAATTGCTGCCTTGGGACAGCATGGATATGGTGCTCAAGCCATAGAACTTTTTGAACAGATGTTAAATGAACATATAACTCCTGATAGGATCAGCTTTCTCACAGTTATATCTGCTTGTAGTCATGCAGGATTGGTAGAAAGGGGACGACACTACTTTAATATAATGCATAGTGTTTACAAAATAAATCCAGGAGAAGATCACTATGCCCGTTTAATTGATTTGCTGTCTCGAGCTGGAAGGTTATTAGAAGCAAAAGATGTGATCCAGACTATGCCTAATAAACCTGGGGCACCCATGTGGGAAGCTCTTCTTGCTGGTTGCCGAACTCATAGGAACGTGGATTTGGGGGTTGAAGCAGCAGAAAAACTCTTTGAGTTGACGCCACAACATGATGGAACCTACATACTTTTGGCTAACACCTTTGCTGCTGCAGGCCGATGGGATGACGCTGCTAAGGTGCGAAAACTGATGAGAGACCAAGGGGTGAAAAAAGAGCCTGGATGTAGTTGGATTAAGGTTGAGAATACCGTTCATGTCTTTTTGGTGGATGATACCGCACATCCTGAAATTCAAGCAGTGTACAACTACCTGGAGGAGTTAAGACTGAAGATGAGGAAAATGGGATATGTTCCAGATACACAATATGTGTTGCAGGATATGGAGGCTGAGCAAAAGGAGTATGCTATATCAACTCATAGTGAAAAGCTGGCAGTTGTATTTGGGCTCTTGAAACTGCCTCGTGGAGCCACAATTAGGGTCTTCAAGAACCTACGGATTTGTGGTGACTGCCACAATGCGATTAAATTCATGTCGAAGGTTGAGGCAAGAGAAATCATCGTCAGAGATGGAAATAGGTTTCATCATTTCAGGGATGGTGAATGCTCATGTAGGAATTATTGGTGAGATATGGGATAATGATTACTGTCACCTAATGAGTTCCTTGGTTTCTGTGGAGATTTGAAGAAGTCATTCTGGAAGGGGTTGTGTTGCCAGGGAAAAGTTATAGCATCTTCGGACATTAAAATGTAAGACTTCAACGCTGAAGTAGGAATATGCTGCTACGTCTTGTTTGTCTGTAGCATTTCGAAAATGGATGTGCATTGTGAATGTTTCTGCTTTGTGTTCCCTGGTGGTGAATGCTCATTGGATACCTTCTAGATACTTAAGGCATAATTAACTAATGAGATAGAGATTGCATATATCTTGTAGTTATACACGATTGAGTAACTATCAAACAAAGAACTCGCAGCTTCATAATGCTCCCAGTTTGTGAATAATAGGATATGCCAAAGGGTTGAGTGACTCTCTGCTTGGGGAAATGATACAGTTGAGTTTCTAGAATCCTCAAACATAAAGGTACTATTAGCGAGGAAAAATGTTTCCATGATACAAGTTTCTATAGCACGCACTTTATTGAAATAATATTTTTCGCACTATTTGATCTAGATGTTCCTAGGATCTTCCATCCCACATTTCTTGCCTTTTTATTTCTTTTAAGTTGAATGAGTTTAGTTGATGGGATTCTCTTTAGGTTTTACGTTGTCATTGGTTTCAAGTTTTATGAATTCATTGTACTGCGTTCTCTCCGTTGTCTGGTCTTTGATTATAACCACTCATCATTCCTTTTAGCTAAAATTTTGATTTTTCTTATGGTTTGTGGCATTTCCTGTATCTACATGCTGAAACTTTCCTTGTTTACCTGTTTTCTCTGGAAAATATGATGCTTTTCTTTGATTGCAGGAGTACAGCTTGCAACTCATCTATAGATGGGTACCTTCATATCCTACAGTGAGTATACTCCATTTGTCAACCAGATTTAAGTTGACGATCTTTCACATCCATCGGTTAAAACAAGCATAGAGCTGAAGGCAGACTTAGTTTTCCGCGATGCTCCTTGGTTGGCACATTTGTATTTTTAGCAAGTGAGCTGCTTTTTCTGGGCTCTAATTGGACTCATTGAATTCAAGTGGTGCTCTCCATTCGTGATCATTCTGATCAGCTGTATGTTCTTTTCAGGATGCTCTGTGATAGCAGATATACTTGTACTCCAAGGTGTTTTCCCCTAATATTTGGTGCAGAGCGTTTGATCCTTTTGGTTAACTAGACGAGCCACTTTTTAATAGAATTCTTTGAAGTGGCCTTATCTAGGATTGATCCAAGCCACTGGAAATTATTGTTTTTGGGGATCATTAAGTATTTGTGAAGAAATACAATATCTTAGCAAACTCTGAAATCAAGCTCGCATTCAAATTCATTCTTGAGACGAGTCAAAGGATTTGATAGAGGTTACAGATACTTCCAATTTTATCACTTTGGTATTCATTTGCCATTATTTTATCTTTTTGGTCCTTTAGGTTTACACTCAAATTTGTTTCCACATACGTTGTACTTGTCTCTCTTGGAATCTGGCATTTGAATGCAAGCACATGTTGTAATTTGATAGGAGAAAATAGAAGGTAAAGGACAAAACGTACAGAACATAAATGGACAACAAATATATACAAATGTCCTAATGATTACATTCTTTAAGAAAGAAAAGAGAAGGACGGCTTCCATTTTGATGGAATCCTTTTACTAGCCAAAGTACTAAAAGACAGCTTTCATTTCAAATAGAATAGAAGTCTATTATGTCTGGCCCTACTCGATGTTATCAATGTAAACAGACGGCTTATCTCTGTCAACATAGTAGGCTATCTTGATGTTGTAGCAAGACATCATAAGCAGAAGAAAATGCAATAATACCAACAATTTCTTGTTAGAGAAGAAAAGGGAGGAGAGACTTGCTGACAGTTTTGAGTCTTTTTGACATCTTCCTTTCTTTAGAGCGAAGTGGCTTGTCATTGCATAAGTTTTCTGGCAGAGTGCAGACTATGGAGCAAGAAAGGGTTGAGAAAGCACTTCATATTGTGGTGCTAGCAGATCAGGGACAGGGCCATATAAACCCAATGCTCCAATTCTCAAAACGCCTGGCTTCCAAAGGGATCAAAATCACAGTAGCTACCACGCTCTCCAATTCCATGGCCTTGAAAGCTGCTTTATCTGACTCCATAATCACTTTTACATCTATATACGATGATTGCTCTGAAGGCGGGCTGGTCGGCCCAGAGGGTTTCAAAGGATTTCTAGACAGATTCCAGGCCAGTGGCCCAACAAACCTAACTAAATTCATTATGGATCAAGAACAAACAGAACACCCAGTTAAGTGCTTTGTTTATGATGCTAACATTCCCTGGTCTTCTAAGGTAACAACCTGTTCCGGAATATCGTGGGTTAACTAGCACACAATCTCACACAAAGTAAATAGAGAAAAAAAATCAACACAAGGATTTAACGATGTTCGGCTAAGCCTAATCCTCGGGGCAAAAGAAAGAGAGTTTTCCACTATGAATGAGAAGAAAAACACAATACAATCTATAGAATCCCCAAATACAATCCCTATATATAGATCCCAAAAGGTCCCAAACATATATGAGAAAGGTTTCTCAATTCCTTTCCAAAATCTATTAGGACAATGAGTTTTCCTAAACCTATAGGGACTATGAGTTTCCTAAAAATACAAGGAAATAATTCAAGCCACAAATAACAAATCTTCCCATTGGCTTGTGTAAGCACGTGATTTTTGCCCTATGAAAGAATTACTCCCAAAAAATTCAAAATAAAATTATTTTTCTTGGTGTGCAATTTTGAGAATTTTTGTGATATTTTTGGATAATTATTTGTATTTGTCTGTGCATGTTTATTTGTTAAATTAATAAAAAATACAAAAATATGTCGCATTTGCATTTAGGATTTAATCCTACAAATTGTTAGTAATAAAGTTTGTTTTACAAAAAATGAAAATCACAAAAATAGACATCTTTTGCATTTTTAGCATTTAATGTCCAATTGTACAATTTCATTATTACTTAATTGTGTGTTAATTGTTATTGGGAGTTAATTTGCGATTTCATAACTTAATTTAGTTATATATGATAGTTTAAGGATTTTTAGAATTTAGTTTTAGAAAAATAAAAGAAGAAAAGAGAGCAAAAATACAAAGAAAATCGGAATGGGGCTCTTCTTCAAATTCAAACCACAAGCCCAAAAAATACCCAACCTTCCCCATGACCCGGTCCATTTAAACCGGGTCGACCCGGTCCATAACCCAAATACCCAACACCCCCTATCTTACATTTTACAAAACAAAAAACCCTAAAAATGCTAAAGCTATCCGCCCCCCTCCCCTCTTCTTCTTCTCCTTCCAAACCTTCCTCCCATGGCTGCCCTTGCTGCGTTTTCTTCTTCTTCTACTTCTCCAACTCCAGCTCCAAACGACCTCGCCATTCCATGGCTGCCCTCGCTGCTTCGCCTCAACAGCTTCACGTCCAAAACAACCACCATCCATGGATGCCTCGTCCTTCGTCTGCGTCCAAACGCTCACCACTGCCCACACCTTCATCACCTTCATCCCCACGAACAGCTCATCCAGTCGCGAAGCTTCATCCATGGCTGCCCTCCTCATCTTCTTCATCGCACAGCCCAAGCCATGAACGACCCCTCCAAGCTCTAGCTTCGAACAGAACCTCGCCATGAACGACCCCTCCTTCCAGCTCCTCCATCGATGCTGCTGCTGCTTCTCATCCTTCACTGCTTGCCGCTGCTTCTTCCTCCTCCTTCACTGTTGCTCGTTGCTTCTTCTTCTCCTTCGCGTCGCTGCTGCCATGGTTGCATTTTCCAGCTGTGGATAGCTGCCCTTGTTGCGTTCTTGTTTCTTCACCTGATGCTGCCTTCTGCTTCGTTTTTCAAATGACACAAATGACCATCTTCTTCGATGGTCCGTTCGTGGTCGTCTTCGGCGTTGGTAGTCTTGGTACGATAATCATTTTCGAGCAGATTTGTTTTCATTCAAGATCATCATCATTTCAATCCGGTTAGTGGGTTTGAGTCTCATTTATTGTCCGTAATTTGTTTGATATTTTTCGGATCCGAAATCATTAAATGTTTGATTCTTGTTCTTGATTTTTATTTAGTTGTTTTATTTTTCTTGTTTATTTTTAGGTAGAAATTGTTAGTAATTATAATGTTTTTAGTTTTAAGTTGAAGTTCAATGAATTTTGGCTTTAGTTTGTTATGTTAATTTTAAAAGGATTTAGTATAGAAGAGTGTTAGTTTAAATCATTTGAATCCGTCATGTTTGTTGTTTAAAATAGATTTAATTCATGTTCATCTTTGTTTGAAGTTCGTTTTTAATCCAGTGATTTAGTGAGAGTTTATGTTTTGGTTTTTAATTTTTGTTTATTTAGTTTGAATCATGTATCTTTGTTATAATTTTGTTGGATTTAATTTAAAAAGATCAATTGATTATTTGAAGTTTAGTGATTTGAATATGTTTATTTGTTTTGTTTAAGCTTAATTCGAGTTTAATTCGAATTTGAATAAAACTTGCTTGTTATTGTTGTTGAATCTTTTCATTTATGTCCATACTTTGTTTGATTGTTCTTGAATCCGAAATTAGTATAAGTTTGATCTTCTTGTTTGTTGTTTATCATTTTTGATTATTTCTTCAGTTATTTCATGATCTTGTTTAGTTTTAATATAGAAATTGTTGGTTGTAATGTTGTTATACTTAATTTTAAGTTCAAATGATTATTGAATTTAGAAATCTGAATATATTTGTTTGTTGTTAAAAAAATATTGTTCAATCAAAATAATTTTAGTTATTCTTTGTTGTTCATCATTTAGTTTGAATTTGTTGTTGAAAATTGGTCATATTTGCTGTATTTTGGTTGAAATTGATTAGGTGAATTGGTTATAGCTGATGGGGGTAGTTTGGTAATTTGCAGTACGTTCAGGGGTAAATTGGTAATTTCAGTAAGGTCGGAAGGGTATTTTTGGAATTAAACATTTGAACAATTGTTTAATATAATGGAGGACAAGACATTAGTGGGGGAATAATGTAATTTTTTATGATAAGCATGGGGGACAAGATGTAATATGGTGGGGTTGATATATTTGTTTAATGTAGTGGGGGACAAAACATTAGGTAGTGGGATTAAAAGGGGGATGAATGGGAAGGTAGTGGGTTTGGTAGGAGAAAATGATTGTTTTATTAATTGATTAAAGGGTTTGGGATGAGAAATAAATAGAGAGACAGAATACAAAAAGAATAAGATGAAGAAGGGGAGACGAAGGACAGAAAGAGGAGAGATAGAAAAAAAAAGAGTTGGATATTAAAGAGAGAGAAAAATTTCGAAAATATTAAGACTTCAGAAAATAAAAAGAAAAACATTCTAAAAATCAAAAAAGAGAGTAGTATACACCCGATATACAATTTAAATATTCTGATATACGGATTCAGAAATTAAGGGTTGAACATTGATTAGTCTTTCAAATCTGAAAAGATTCCTTTGGCTTCTGTCCGTTGATTGTTGTCGGTGTTTCTGGATTTTTATCTTGATTTTAAAATCTGTCACTGGTTTCTCGTTGCTGGTTGTTACTGGTTGCTGGGGTTGCTGTTGTTGTATGCTACTGAATTTCTGCTGATCTCCTTTTTCTTTTGCTTCCAATATCAGGTACACGACTGTAACACTAGCTATTGCAAGCTAATAATGTGGAAGCATGAATACATATGAAGAACTGAATTTTGAAGTTTTAATGTCGCTTTTCTTTGTTCCTTTTATTGATTGTATTTAGGCTATTTCATGTATTACTGAATAATAATTGGAATAAGAGAAAATAACATAAGTTAGTCTTTAATGAATCAGTTTGGCAAAACGGGTTAATTCACTAGTTATGAAGGTTTTAAGATTATCAACAGTAGGTTAATCGTGAACAAGTAGCTAAGTTTAGCTAAGGTATGAATTTAAACTGAATTTCGTGAATTAGGCATTAAGGCACGATTTGAGTTCAAAAAAGATTAGAAGAACGTTTAAGTTTAATAAACTTTCTAATAAGCATTAGTAATTATGGTTAAATCTAGTTTCAAATGGTTGTGAATAATTAATCTCAATAGTTTTTTTTATAACAACGCGAGTTTTAATCTAGCTATATTTGTTTCTTTTGAATATTAGTTGTCGAATTTTTATTTTATTTATAATTTCGAATTTTTGAGTAAAATTCCTTTTCATCAATATTTGTATTAATCTAGCAATTAGTATGCCATGCTTTCTTAAATAAATAAATAAATAAAAATCTCGTAATTAATTAGGATTTTTCTTTCTTTATTTTAGAGACTAATTTTAATAGAAAAATGTACTCGCTTTAAGATTTGTCCATTTAAAATAAATGAGACGAGCCTCGCCTAGTAAAATATGTAGATTGCGGGGCCCTCACAAATGTATGCATTAATTATTTAGAACATCAGAGTTGTCCGTCTAGTGAAATTTTATGGCCTTTCCCAAAACAACAATACGCTAGTCGCTCCAGGCGCGTCTTCAACAAATTATTTTCTTAAATATGGGTATGCATTTATGTAACCCAAATCCAAATCTCAACGGAGTCGAAATGTGTCGATAACCACGGGTGCATTGATTGCGACGTGGTTTGAAATATGTTTTCACAATGTTGCAATTCTCCGTAAAATAATAATAATAAATAAAAAATAACAAAAGCGGTTATAGGATAAAATTTGTACATAAGTTTATAATATGTATTATATCAGATAATCAAGCCGAATATAACAGTTGAGAGACCGTGCTAGAACCACGGAACTCGGGAATGGGCAACACCTTCTCCCGGGTTAACAGAATTCCTTATCCGGATTTCTGGTTCGCGGACTGTAATACAGAGTCATTCTTTTCCTCGATTCGGGATTAAAATTGGTGACTTGGGACACCCTAAATCTCCCAAGTGGCGACTCTGAAATAAATAAATAAATCCCGTTTCGATTGTCCTTTAATTGGAAAAAACTCCCTTCCGCGCCCTTTTGAGGCGGCGTGGGCGAAAAAGGAGGTGTGACAGCTCTGGCGACTCTGCTGGGGATAAAAACCCAGAACCACTGGTTCAGGGTTAGAAATTCGAGCTTAGATTAATTGTTACAAAGCCGGACGATCCCGCGGGTCCCTGGTACGTAGCCCCCTCCTCGACTCGAGTTGTCCGCTCGGGTACACAGTCTAGAACAAATACCCAGGTTATGAACCTAGAATAACTCAGCTTAATGCCGGATCCCTAGTAGGAACGTTTGTTTGCATCACGTGCATTTGACTTTGGAGGCTCAACACAGGGGTTGGGTCTGTCTAGGACAGGTGTACCAAGAAATGAAAATGACCATCCTGATGCATCTTACTTGCTGCTACTTGTGCATTTATTTGATTCAGACTTGTGTGTTGACCGGCTTTTGAATATTAGGAATATTGTGAAATTGAGGAAAAGAAAAAATAATAGCGGTTAGGGAATTAATTGTTTATTTTGAAAAAAAAACCAATGCCCAAAACACTGTCGAAATTCTGCCGAAAATCTTGGAAAAAAAAATGAAGAAAAGAAAAACGTTTTATTTTATTTCACTCAAAAAAAAAGTCTTTTATTTTAAGTTTGGAAGAATAGGTTGGTCATTTTGGTGAAACGAAAAAGAAAAAAAATCTTCACTTTGTCTTGTTTTCAAAATAAAATAAAAAAAGAAAAGAAAAATAGTTTGTCTTGCCATGAAAAATGAAAATGAAAAAGAGTCTTGTTTTTAAAATAGTTTATTTATTTATTTATTTGTTTATGATAATGCCAAAAATGAAAATAAAAAGAGTCGTGCGTTGAACGTGGTTTTATTATTTGTTAAAATATATATATATATATATATATATATATATATATATATATATATATATATATATATATATATATATAAATTCAAAAAGTATTTTTCTTTATTTCCTTCTAGAAAAGTTTTTTTTAGACCCCCAATTTTCAAAAAAAAAATAAATACAAAATATTTTCCATTATTGATTTCTTTAGAAAGTTTTTTTAATAGTTTTTTTAAATAATAAAAATAAAAATAAAATAAAAATATTTTCTTTTAATTTCTTCCAAAAAATCCGAAAATATTTTCATTCTTCTTTAAAATTGAAAAGAAAATTCAAAATTCAAAATATTTTTAGAAGCATTTCTTTCATTGAAAGTAAAATTCGAAAAATATTTTCTTTCTTCTTTAGAAGTTTTTCTTTCGAAATTCAAAAAAAAAAAATTTAAAATCTTTTTTCTTTAGAAATCCTTCTTTGCAAAATTCTCCCTTTCTTCTTTATAAGTCTTTACTTCAAAAATAAAAATTAAAAAAATTAGTTTATTTACTTTATTCATGATCGCCCGAACTACGCATGGTTTGATTCTCACAGGGCGTGAGATACGAAGGCAACCCTCATCGGGTCCAACCTCCCCTCTGCAAAAATAGCCAAAAAATATCAAAATTTTAATTTTTGTCATAAATAAACCAGGTGGTGCCGTTTTGTCAAAAATAGCCAAATGTTCCCAAACGGGGTGCCGGAAGGCTGACTTTGCATAAACAATCACCTTTGGTCGTATTTTGATTTTTGACCCTCACATCCTTAAAATCTTCGCCCCCGAGGCGCAGGAAGTCCATGTTTGCAATACCGGCTCATTTATTTTAATTTTGAAAAAACAAGAAAAGAGTTAGTGGTCAAGTGAATACCGTTCGGATTTTTGGGTCAAAGTTGGCATATAGAGGAAGGAATCTGTCATTTTGTTTTTGGGTTTGTATTTCTGTTGATTAGAGTATATGAGTCGTTTGATTTTCGAGTCTGTATTGCATCGTTAAGTTGGTCAGTTTTGTCGTTATTATGAAAATGGAAAATTCCAAAAAAAAAAATTATCGTCGTTTACCTTTTATTTGTCCGAACTACGCAAGGTCTGATTCATGCGGGGACATGATACGTAGGCAATCTGCATAAGGTTCGACCACCGCTAAAAAAAAGGGAAAAAGAAAGTGAATAAAAAAAATAAAAATAAAAAGGGAATGGAGGGTTTCCGAAACACTTGAAAAAGGCACAAATAAAACAAGCTGGGAGGATACATGGGGTAGGAGCAAAAACATGTTAGAAATGGTTAACTGCCTAAGAACATTGCATCCCCCAACGTGCAATTGCAATATCTGTTAAAACTCTAACGCTAACAAGTTTGTTGTTTGTCCAATTCCAAACAGTTAGTTGTTAAAGCGTATTGGCACCATACCATTATCAAACAAGATCAAAAGGGTCTATACCAGAAAGCATGACTGGCTCAGAAAATAGTGTTGAGTCGGAAAGGACGGCACATCAGATGCTGAAGGAGGCGATGGCCAATATAGAAAAAATGAGATTGGAAATGCATGAAATGCAGCTAGCCATGGCTAAGGTGCAAAAGGGGCCCGAACCACTCGTCACTCCTACTCCTCCACCGGGACACACGCCGGAATACCCTTCCCCCGGCCCTTCAACAAGCTTCCCCATTGCCCAATACTACCAAGGGGAAACTTCCTATAATCCCCAAGCTCCACCACCCAAACAAAACCCTCCTCCGCCAATCGTCCCCGTCTTCGGGGCACCTCCACCAGCCACACTGCAAAGATCCTCCAGCGAGCCATTGTTTCAGGCTCATGATAACCAGTATTATCCTCCTGAACCAACCTTTAAAGCACCCAAACCATACACTTACGCCCCTCACCTCCAATTCCCAGCAGAAACTGAGAGGCCGACTAAGAATCCGGAGCAGGATGAAGTGATTCGTAAAATGAAAAGTCTGGAGCAATCTTTCCGAAGTATGCATGGATTGGGCAGCCAAGTTAGTGTGGCCTACAAAGATCTGTGCCCTTTCCCTGATGTGCAATTGCCGGCAGGTTTTAAGATGCCCAAATTTGATCTATACGAGGGGCATAGTGATCCCATGGCACATCTGCGAGGTTTCTGTAGTAAGATGAGAGGAGCAGGTGGAAAGGATGAGCTTCTGATAGCTTATTTCGGTCAAAGTTTAAGCGGGTCCGCACTCGAATGGTACACAAGGCAGGATCCTAGCAGGTGGTATACCTGGGACGATCTAGCACAAGCATTTGCGGGTCACTTCCAGTATAACCTTGAGATCGTCCCGGACCGTCTCACACTTTTAAAACTTGAGAAAAAGCCTGGAGAGAGCTTCAGGGAATTCGGATTCCGTTGGAGGGAACAAGCAGCAAGAGTCGATCCCCCAATGAGGGAAGGTGAAATGGTGGACTACTTCTTACAAACTTTAGAGCCAACTTACTTTGGTCACCTGGTGACATCAGTTGATAAATCTTTCAACGAAGTAGTAAAAATGGGCGGTATGATCGAAGAGGGACTCATATCCAACAAAATTCTGAGCTATTCGGTGATTAAAGCAACCACTCAGGCCATCCAAAGAGGCACGGGAGGTGCGCTCGGAAAGAAGAGAGAGGAGGTCGCAACGGTCAAAGCAGGTGCTGGGTCCAAATCCAGAGGTCCTTCCCCTCACTACCAGCCCAGACCCCATCACCCAAATTATCCAAACACTCCATACAACCTTCCACAACCCTACTACCCACCATCAGAGCCACTCTTTTCCGCCCATCATGCCCAAACCTTCCTCCGAGCTCCATATAATCCGCCTCAGTATTATCCTCCAAACAATGTCCGGTCACATGTTCGACCATCAGGTCACCCCCTATGGTGAGCGCCAGCACCACATAATGCATTCTTGCCTTCACAACGTTTTCGAGCACCCAACGACCCTAGAAAACAGGGGCAGGGAGGGGAACAAAGGCAAGGAAATAGTTTCACGCCGATTGGGGAGTCCTACACAAGTTTGTTTGAAAAGTTAAAGCTTTCTGGCCTGATTGAGCCGCTCCTTGGCTATACTCCAGACCCATATGCAAAAGGATTTGATCCTGCTGTACGATGCATGTACCACTCTAATGTCCAAGGACATAGCATTGAGGACTGTCGTTCTTTGAAAAAGAAAATAGAAAGAATTATTCAGGAAGGCGTAATTATGATCAATGACAGTGACAGGGAGCACGCAAATCCTCTTGAGAACTTGTTGACTGATGTTGAGGATACTGAAGTTGGTGATGGTCTTGGAAATGTTAATATAGAGCTCAATGGCTAAAATGTCGTGCTTGGTAGTTGGAAAGACACTCCATTTTCGGGTCAGTCGGAGAGGATCTTTGATGGTTTATTTTGTTGTCATTTCTGTTGTCTGGATTATTCTTAGGGTTGTAATCCAGATATTGTCTTGTGTCAAACCCTCTTATCCTTCCATTTTTGCCACAATGGTTTATTTAGTTTTGTCCAGGTTTGTTTTATGATGTACTTTGGTTTGTTTTGCTTACTTTGTTATTAAAACCATTTCACCATTAGTCCAATGCAAAATACGGTCTTTTATTATTTCCAGTCATCATTTTTGTTTAGTCCTTTTATCATTTTGTTCAGCGCCGATTCTAATGATATGACATGCGCACATAGTTTGAGCCTATTCTTAAAAGTTAATCATAAAACCCCGGAAAGGTGATCAGAACATTTAAAGGAAATAAGGACGGTTTGAGATTATTCGGAGCTCGAGTCATGTGGAACTGGGGCAAGTAAAACATAAAGAAAACCGTTAAAGGCAAGATTCGCCAAATTAACATGAGGGTCGTTCATGATAATGAGAGTGAGAGTGTTGCCCAGCAGTGCTTTAGAGATGACAAATAAAAAGGCAAATGTGAGAATATATTTGTCAAGTCCAGCACCATCAGAAGAGGCTACAAATCTTTGTTTAAATTATGTTGTTTGCACTTGGCATGTTTTGAAGACTGGAATGACGAAGGCATTTTGTTCTGCTACCTAAATACTTTATCCTTCATTACCCCTTTTGAGCCTTATTTATTTTCTTTCATACCCCTCGTTCGGAATCAGTAGCAAAGGTTAGAAACACAAACGTGGAAGAAAAAAGAAAAAGAAAAAAAAGGAAAAGAAAGCAACAAAAACAACAAAAAACAACAAAAGAGAGAAAAAAAATGATAACAAAAACAAAAGAAAGTCAGAAGAAAACAAAGGAATTGGGAACTACGTTTGACCTGATTCCTCAAAGAGGATACGTAGGCGCTTCACAGCTCGGTCATAGGGTCATAGGGTGCATAATGTGCATAATGTGCATAGTGTAAAATAAAAAATCCCCAAGCAAGGAACTGGGGCAAGAGTTGCGCTTGTCGTAAGCAAATATGGTTCCGAAGGTTGTAATTTTGAACCTCAAATTGATTTGTTTTTGAGCCTTTAATACCCTTTCTTTCTAGCCTATTCAAAACTCACATTACGATCCAAAGAAAGACCTTCTGATCAGTCTTCAAAAGATGCCAAGTCAGACAAATGAGAGTCTTACCGGTGAATATAACATTCTGTTCCACAGCAGAAAGGACTCTAATCCCCAGCAGATAGAGTCATATCGGCAACACTCCAAATCCCCAGCTGGAAATGATACAAATGAGAGAGTCCTATCGGTGAAAATCTTCACGGACACCATAAGGCGATGAAAGCCGAGAGAAAAAAAACAAAATGAGAGAGGCTTGATAGTGAAAACCCTTCGGGCACTACAAGTCGAATAAGATTGAGAATCAGATGGGGAATCGCCAAGCGAAGATCTTGAAAGACGATTGACGGCAGAGGATAGGCCACATGCGCATGTCATGACCATTAGAGTCGGTATCTGCGTTTGATAAGTTTTTTTTTTCATAGCTTCTCTTGTTAAAGAGTCATCTTTTTCCTTTGTCTTTTATTCGGTTCCCCTTTTGTTTATCTTTCTCCTTTCATAGAAACATTCCCCAGTAGAGTCTGTTTGGTCAGAACCAGTGGGAAATGACTTCAAAATCTGCCATCAGCTTTCCAATTATGCAAGACCGGATCCGATTAGAATATCCAAATGGTCTAAGTCAGGAAGGAACAAGCGCGAGGTCAGTGTCAAAAAGATATCCCCAGCAAAAGGGAATTGACAAAAGGACTGACGAGTGTCAAGAGGGATATCCTTGCCAAAACTAAAGGTTATAAACCTCAAGGGCAAGGCCCGTGGACAAATCAAGGAGAATAATGAGCATGATTTGGGAAATTCATACGAGACTAAAAGGTCGGTGAAATGCAAGTTTCCGAGCTATGCCACAAAAGAAGAGGGATATCCCCAGCAGAAAGGGATTATCCCCAGCAAATAATATCATCCCCAACAAGTTTTGGAACGTAGAGCAGGGAAGGAGAAAGGGAAAAGTCATCCCAGTAGGAGTATCACAACCAACCACCGCGTTTTAAACTAACAAATTTTATTTGATTTGAAACAGGTAAAAGAAATGGCATTGACGACGGAAATGCATGCCACAAGAAAGATTATCAAACTGGGTCAGAAAATTTTCCTTCCATTTAGAAAATTTTCTGGAAGTCAGGTACCCATCCGGGGAAGAATAAAGATAACACCAGTCTCAAGGGAAGTGGTCTTTGAACCAGTGTTTCCCCCAACATAATAAGTTTCAATGGAGGAAGTTGTTCCCCAGCGGACAGAACAAAGGGATGAAACTTGTGCTCGGAAAAAGCAAAAGGCCAGTATTATTCCCAACAGGTAAGTAAATAATTCCCCAGAAGTGTTATCCCCAGCAGTTTTGAGGGAAGACAACACAGGTAAGTAAATAATTCAGGAAGAAGGAAATGGTTCACACGTAGGAGACGCACTTCCTAAATTAAGATTTCATAGGAAACGCACTTCCTAGTTTAAAATCATTAAAGTTTTACCCCTAGGAGACGCACTTCCTAAGTTTATTTTTACCTATAGGATACGCACTTCCTACGCTTAGTTACCCATAGGAGACGCACTTCCTAGTTTAAAATCATTACAGTTTTACCCCTAGGAGACGCACTTCCTAAGTCTATTTTACCCATAGGATACACACTTCCTAAGTTTATCTTTCCCCTAGGAGACGCACTTCCTAAGTTTATCTTTTCTCTAGGAGATGCACTTCCTAAGTTTATTTTGCCCATAGGAGATGCAATTTCTAAGTTTATTTTTAACTCTAGGAGACGCACTTCCTAAGTTTAATTTCAGTAATAGGAGACGCACTTCCTAAATTAAGATTTCATGCATAGGAGACGCACTTCCTAAATTAAGATTTCGTGCATAGGAGACGCACTTCCTAAGTTTAATTTCAGTAATAGGAGACGCACTTCCTAAATTAAGATTTCATGCATAGGAGACGCACTTCCTAAATTAAGATTTCGTGCATAGGAGACGCACTTCCTAAATTAAGATTTCATGCATAGGAGACGCACTTCCTAAATTAAGATTTCGTGCATAGGAGACGCGCTTCCTAAATTAAGATTTCGTGCATAGGAGACGCACTTCCTAAATTAAGATTTCATGCATAGGAGATGCACTTCCTAAATTAAGATTTCATTAATAGGAGACGCACTTCCTAGTTTAAAATCATTAAAGTTTTACCCATAGGAGACGCACTTCCTAAGTTTATTTTACACAAAGGAGACGCACTTCCTAAGTTTATTTTACACAAAGGAGACGCACTTCCTAAGTCTATTTTACCCAAAGGAGACGCACTTCCTAAGTCTATTTTACCCATAGGATACGCACTTCCTAAGTCTATTTTACCCATAGGAGACGCACTTCCTAAGTTTAATTTCATGCATAGGAGACTCACTTCCTAAGTTATTTTCATTCATAGGAGACGCACTTCCTAGTTCAAAATCATCAAAGTTTTACCCATAGAAGACGCACTTCCTAAGTTTATTTTACCCCCCAGAGACGCACTTCCTAAATTATTTTCATTCATATGAGACGCACTTCCTAGTTCAAAATCATTAAAGTTTTACCCATAGGAGACGCACTTCCTAAGTTTAATTTCATGCATAGGAGACGCACTTCCTAAATTAAGTTTCACCCCTAGGAGACGCACTTCCTAGTCTGGTTCATTTAAGTTTATTTATAGGAGACGCACTTCCTAGTCTGGTTCATTTAAGTTCATTTTTAGGAGACGCACTTCCTAGGTTGAATCATTGAAGTTTCACCCCTAGAAAATGCATTTCGTAGTCTGGGTCGTTCAGGTTATATTTTGCTTTAGGAGACGCACTTCCTAAAAATGAGAGTTTACCACTAGAAGACACACTTCCTGATTGTGGTTCACACAAGTGTTACTCGTAGGAGACGCACTTCCTAGTTGGGTTCAATCCGCCCTCAAATAGGATATGTTGGGTTCATCCGCCCTCAAATAGGATATGTTGGGTTCATCCGCCCTCAAAATAGGATATTTTAGGTTCATCCGCCCTCAAATAAGATTTTATTTTCAAAGTTGTTGAAGTCAGGTGCCCGCCCGAAGAAAAGAAAGTTGTTTTATTTTTAAAAGTTGTTGAAATCACGTCAGCCTAAAAAAAGGAATGGCATTTTATTTTCAAAATTGTTGTTGAAGTCAGGAGCCCGCCTGAAGAAAGGAAAGGCGTTTTATTTTTCAAAGTTGTTGATGAAGTCAGGAGCCTGCCTGAAGAAAGGAATGGCGAATTTATTTTCAAAGTTGTTGGTTGAAGTTTGGAGCCCACCCATATAATAGAGGAATACATTGCAAGTCAGTAAAGCAGAAGAATCCAATAGGAATCCCCAGCGGGAAACAATAAAAATCCCCAGCACCGGAAAGCGGAAGGTTGCAACAAGAGATCCCAGCGCAAAATCAAGCGCATGAGTCAAAAAGGACTTGAAAGAAGCGGCCTGTGAACATTGAATTATGCACAACATAACAAAGCCTAAATGAAGAAAGCCATATCTCCAGCGAACCAAACCAGATAGTGAGAATTGGTATTCAGAGTAGCAAAAGGTCGGTGTCACCCCCGTCAGTTCTCGGAAGAAAGAAGCACCGGAATCGACGCGAGCCGACAAGAAAGCAAGGCATCAAGAACAAATGGAAGATAGATGGGATCTTGTAATCCGTAGTCTAGCCTAACTTCTTGATTTTTCTTTTAAGCATGGTGTAATAAGGAGGTCAGCAAACAAGTAAAAGTAGCATGCAACAGCAGTAACATTGCAGTACCATGGTAGTCCCAGCTACCAAAACTTCCCGAACTACATTGACCTGATTCCTGTTTAGCCCAGGATATGTAGGAAACCTCTGAAGCAAAGGTTCGGTCAAATCTTTTTCAAAAAATGCTTCATACGGAGTACTCTGATGGGCAAAAATCGCTCACTTTATCTTTGCACGAAAACCCTTCGTGTCTTCGGGCAAAGAGGGGCAGCTGTAAGCACGTGATTTTTTCCCTATAAAAGAATTACTCCCAAAAAATTCAAAATAAAATTATTTTTCTTGGCAATTTTGAGAATTTTTGTGATATTTTTGGATAATTATTTGTATTTGTCTGTGCATGTTTATTTGTTAAATTAATAAAAAATATAAAAATATGTCGCATATGCATTTAGGATTTAATCCTACAAATTGTTAGTAATAAAGTTTGTTTTACAAAAAATGAAAATCACAAAAATAGACATCTTTTGCATTTTTAGCATTTAATGTCCAATTGTACAATTTCATGCTTAATTATTACTTAATTGTGTGTTAATTGTTATTGAGAGTTAATTTGCGCTTTCATAACTTAATTTAGTTATATATGATAGTTTAAGGATTTTTCGAATTTAGTTTTAGAAAAATAAAAGAAGAAAAGAGAGCAAAAATACAAAGAAAATCGGAATGAGACTCTTCTTCAAATTCAAACCACAAGCCCAAAAAATACCCAACCTTCCCCATGACCCGGTCCATTTGAAACCGGGTCGACCCGGTCTATAACCCAAATACCCAACACCCCCTATCTTACATTTTACAAAACAAAAACCCCTAAAAATGCTAAAGCTATCTGCCCCCTCCCCTCTTCTTCTTCTCCTTCCAAACCTTCCTCCCAGGGCTGCCCTTGCTGCGTTTTCTTCTTCTTCTACTTCTCCAACTCCAGCTCCAAACGGCCTCTCCATTCCATGGCTTCCCTCGCTGCTTCGCCTCAATAGCTTCACGTCCAAAACAACCACCATCCATGGATGCCTCGTCCTTCGTCTGCGTCCAAACGCTCACCACTGCCCACACCTTCATCACCTTCATCCCCACGAACAGCTCCTCCAGTCGCGAAGCTTCATTAATGGCTGCCCTCCTCATCTTCTTCATCGCACAACCCAAGCCATGAACGACCCCTCCAAGCTCTAGCTTCGAACAGAACCTCGCCATGAACGACCCCTCCTTCCAGCTCCTCCGTCGCTGCTGCTGCTGCTTCTCATCCTTCACTGTTTGCCGATGCTTCTTCCTCCTCCTTCACTGCTGCTCGTTGCTTCTTCTTCTCCTTTGCGTCGCTGCTGCCATGGTTGCATTTTCCAGCTGTGGATAGCTACCCTTGCTGCGTTCTTGTTTCTTCACCTGACGCTGCCTTCTGCTTCGTTTTTCAAACGACACAAATGACCATCTTCTTCGATGGTCCGTTCGTGGTCGTCTTCGGCGTTGGTAGTCTTGGTACGATAATCATTTTCGGGCAGATTTGTTTTCATTCAAGATCATCGTCGTTTCGATCCGGTTAGTGGGTTTGAGTCTCATTTATTGTCCGTAATTTGTTTGATATTTTTCGGATCCGAAATCATTAAATGTTTGATTCTTGTTCTTGATTTTTATTTAGTTGTTTTATTTTTCTTGTTTATTTTTAGGTAGAAATTGTTAGTAATTATAATGTTTTTAGTTTTAAGTTGAAGTTCAATGAATTTTGGCTTTAGTTTGTTCTGTTAATTTTAAAAGGATTTAGTATAGAAGAGTGTTAGTTTAAATCATTTGAATCCGTCATGTTTGTTGTTTAAAATAGATTTAATTCATGTTCATCTTTGTTTGAAGTTCGTTTTTAATCCAGTGATTTAGTGAGAGTTTATGTTTTGGTTTTTAATTTTTGTTTATTTAGTTTGAATCATGTATCTTTGTTATAATTTTGTTGGATTTAATTTAAAAAGATCAATTGATTATTTGAAGTTTAGTGATTTGAATATGTTTATTTGTTTTGTTTAAGCTTAATTTGAGTTTAATTCGAATTTGAATAAAACTTGCTTGTTATTGTTGTTGAATCTTTTCATTTATGTCCATACTTTGTTTGATTGTTCTTGAATCCGAAATTAGTATAAGTTTGATCTTCTTGTTTGTTGTTTATCATTTTTGATTATTTCTTCAGTTATTTCATGATCTTGTTTAGTTTTAATATAGAAATTGTTGGTTGTAATGTTGTTATACTTAATTTTAAGTTCAAATGATTATTGAATTTAGAAATCTGAATATATTTGTTTGTTGTTAAAAAAATATTGTTCAATCAAAATAATTTTAGTTGTTCTTTGTTGTTCATCATTTAGTTTGAATTTGTTGTTGAAAATTGGTCATATTTGCTGTATTTTGGTTGAAATTGATTAGGTGAATTGGTTATAGCTGATGGGGGTAGTTTGGTAATTTGCAGTACGTTCAGGGGTAAATTGGTAATTTCAGTAAGGTCGGAAGGGTATTTTTGGAATTAAACATTTGAACAATTGTTTAATATAATGGGGGACAAGACATTAGTGGGGGAATAATGTAATTTTTTATGATAAGCATGGGGGACAAGATGTAATAGGGTGGGGTTGATATATTTGTTTAATATAGTGGGGGACAAAACATTAGGTAGTGGGATTAAAAGGGGGATGAATGGGAAGGTAGTGGGTTTGGTAGGAGAAAATGATTGTTTTATTAATTGATTAAAGGGTTTGGGATGAGAAATAAATAGAGAGACAGAATACAAAAAGAATAAGATGAAGAAGGGGAGACGAAGGACAGAAAGAGGAGAGATAGAAAAAAAAAGAGTTGGATATTAAAGAGAGAGAAAAATTTCGAAAATATTAAGACTTCAGAAAATAAAAAGAAAAACATTCTAAAAATCAAAAAAGAGAGTAGTATACACCCGATATACAATTTAAATATTCTGATATACGGATTCAGAAATTAAGGGTTGAACATTGATTAGTCTTTCAAATCTGAAAAGATTCCTTTGGCTTCTGTCCGTTGATTGTTGTCGGTGTTTCTGGATTTTTATCTTGATTTTAAAATCTGTCACTGGTTTCTCGTTGCTGGTTGTTACTGGTTGCTGGGGTTGCTGTTGTTGTATGCTACTGAATTTCTGCTGATCTCCCTTTTCTTTTGCTTCCAATATCAGGTACACGACTGTAACACTAGCTATTGCAAGCTAATAATGTGGAAGCATGAATACATATGAAGAATTGAATTTTGAAGTTTTAATGTCGCTTTTCTTTGTTCCTTTTATTGATTGTATTTAGGCTATTTCATGTATTACTGAATAATAATTGGAATAAGAGAAAATAACATAAGTTAGTCTTTAATGAATCAGGTTGGCAAAACGGGTTAATTCACAAGTTATGAAGGTTTTAAGATTATCAACAGTAGGTTAATCGTGAACAAGTAGCTAAGTTTAGCTAAGGTATGAATTTAAACTGAATTTCGTGAATTAGGCATTAAGGCACGATTTGAGTTCAAACAAGATTAGAAGAACGTTTAAGTTTAATAAACTTTCTAATAAGCATTAGTAATTATGGTTAAATCTAGTTTCAAATAGTTGTGAATAATTAATCTCAATAGTTTTTTTTATAACAATGCGAGTTTTAATCTAGCTATATTTGTTTCTTTTGAATATTAGTTGTCGAATTTTTATTTTATTTATAATTTCGAATTTTTGAGTAAGATTCTTTTTCATCAATATTTGTATTAATCTAGCAATTAGTATGTCATGCTTTCTTAAATAAATAAATAAATAAAAGCTCATAATTAATTAGGATTTTTCTTTCTTTATTTTAGAGACTAATTTTAATAGAAAAATGTACTCGCTTTAAGATTTGTCCATTTAAAATAAATGAGACGAGCCTCGCCTAGTAAAATATGTAGATTGCGGGGCCCTCACAAATGTATCCATTAATTATTTAGAACATCAGAGTTGTCCGTCTAGTGAAATTTTACGGCCTTTCCCAAAACAACAATACGCTAGTCGCTCCAGACGCGTCTTCAACAAATTATTTTCTTAAATATGGGTGTGCATTTATGTAACCCAAATCCAAATCTCAACGGAGTCGAAATGTGTCGATAACCACGGGTGCATTGATTGCGACGTGGTTTGAAATACGTTTTCACAATGTTGCAATTCTCCGTAAAATAATAATAATAAATAAAAAATAACAAAAGCGGTTAAAGGATAAAATTTGCACATTAGTTTATAATATGTATTATATCAGATAATCAAGCCGAATATAACAGTTGAGCGACCGTGCTAGAACCACGGAACTCGGGAATGGGCAACACCTTCTCCCGGGTTAACAGAATTCCTTATCCGGATTTCTGGTTCGCGGACTGTAATACAGAGTCATTCTTTTCCTCGATTCGGGATTAAAATTGGTGACTTGGGACACCCTAAATCTCCCAAGTGGCGACTCTGAAATAAATAAATAAATCCCGTTTCGATTGTCCTTTAATTGGAAAAAACTCCCTTCTGCGCCCTTTTGAGGCGACGCGGGCGAAAAAGGAGGTGTGACGGCTTGAATTCTCTTCATCAACAGGAACAACGTCTCTATACCTTGCCCTCAGCCCTCGCAAGGGCTCTATCCATTTTCGCATGCATCAACCAAGTCTAGGAAATACCTAAAATTGTTAAGAGACTCAATCTCTTTACTCATAACACTAATCCGTCGATTTGGTTCTATACTCAGAATAGCTTTTAGATAGCTATAACACTCAAACGCATCAACGGTCTCTGCAATTGCCAAAGCAAATCCCACTGGATTCGTATATCCAAGAAGATTCTCATCAACTACGTTTGCAAACCTTTGCGGTCGGTTGATCACTCTCTTCTCTCTGCCTGTTACAATGCTATATGGTTGTTGTTGTGTAGGTGCATCAACATTATTATCTTGATCAATATTTTGTACCTCCTCCACTTCCTCTACTTTAGAACTACTGGGCTGAGCTAGTGGAGATTCAATTTCTAGCTCTATGCGGTCACTGACACCACGACCTGTTTCTGCTATTGCCTTCTCCCTCTGACTGTCCACTGAGGTAGATTCATTGAATGTTACATCCCTACTGATAATTAGCCCTGGAGTCTTTTGATCTGTGCACCACAACTTATAACCTTTCACTCCAGTTGCATACCCTAGAAATACACATTTTTTTGCCCTCGGCTCAAGTTTTTCATTCCTCGCATGAGCATAAGCAGGACAACCAAATATCCTTAAATTTGAATAATCAGCAGGCGTACCGGACTATACCTCAAAAGGAGTTTTGAACTCAATAGCTGTGGATGGAGATCTATTGACCAAATAACTAGTTGTATTGATTTTTTCAGCCCAAAAATCTTTGCTAATACATGAGTGTGAAAGCATGTTTAGTGCTCTATCACAAAACGTTCTATTCATACGTTCTGCAACACCATTTTGTTGTGGTATTCCGATACAAGTGTGGTGTCTCACTATGCCCTCATTGCTGCAAAAATTGTCGAACTCAGAATTGCAAAATTCCAACCCATTGTCAGTTCGAAGACGCTTAACTTTTCTTTCTGCCTGCCTCTCAACCATCGTCTTCCATTTAACAAATGTCGAAAATACCTCATTTTTGTTTTCAGAAAATACACCCACACCATCCTTGAGTAATCATCAATCAAAGTCATAAAATACCTAGCACCACTCTTGGAGGGAACTCTGTTTGGACCCCACAAGTCAGAGTGTATATAATCTAACTTGTCTCTGGTCTTGTGCTCGGCCTTCTTGATGAACTTTACCCTTGTCTGTTTACCAAATACATAATGCTCACCAAAATTCAAAACTTGATTTTTGTATCCATTCAACAAATTCTGCTTACTCAACAAAGACAATCCATTATCACTCATATGGCCAAGTCGCAAGTGGCACAACTGAGACTGATTCATATCACTTTTCCCAGAAGCTACAACAGCTTCCCTTTCAACTACACTGGCCTGAAAATGATACAATTTAGAATGTAGTTTACCCTTCATGAGTACCATGGAGCCTTTACACACTTTAAGTATTCCATTCTCGGGGTGAAATTTATACCCTTGATCTTCCAAAGTTGAAAGAGAAATCAAATTTCTCTTTACCCGAGGAACATGCCAACACTCAATGTTTCTGATAATTCCGCCGAACATTCTCAATTTGATGTTACCAATCCCCTCTACTGGTAATGGATTATCATCTCCCATATAGACAGTCCCACTCATTTGTTTGTAAGTTGCAAACCAATTCTTGTATGGACACATGTGGAAAGTAGCACCAGAATCAAGAACCCAAGAATTTTGCCCATGACTAGAACTCACAGCTCAAAACATAATCACTATCATCAGAATTATTGCCAGCGTCGACAATATTTTACGAATTATCTATTTTTTGCTTCCCTCTTTTCTCCTTTAGCTTAGGACAATCTCTCTTGTAGTGACCTTGCTCCCCGCACTCATAACAATTTTGCTTCCTTGCTCTAGACTTTGATCTTGCGGTTGACTTTTTCCTGTTAAAGTCCTTTTGTTGTGTTCTTCCTCTAATCACAAGACCCTCACCCTCAATTCTATTGTCTGGAAAGCTCTTTTTCGACTCTTTAGATTTTAGTGCATTACTAATATCTTCTAGTGAAATGCTATCTTTCCCATATAACAGTGTATCGGCAAAAGTATCATAAGATTGTTGTAAAGAACATAACATAATCAAGGCTTGATCCTCACTCTTAATTTTGATATTCACATTCTCCAGGTCCATTATAATTGAATTAAACTCATCAAGGTGAGTTTTAACAGGTGTACCTTCGTTCATACATAGATTGTATAACCTTTTTTTTCCAGGTAGAGGCGGTTTGTCAACGATTTCCTAGAATACACATCTTCCAGTTTCTTCCATGCCGTTGCTGCAGAAGTTTCTTCAGCAATTTCCCAAAGAACGCTATCTGTAACGCTCATGAAGATTGCACTCAAAGCCCTCTCCTTCAGGTCTTCCTTCTTTGTCTCTTTCATATCTTCAGGAAAATCCTCATCAATTGCTTTCCATATTTTCCTTTCCCAAATCTATTAGGACAATGGGTTTTAATAAACCTATAGGAACTATGAGTTTCCTAAAAATACAAAGGAAATAATTCAAGCCACAAATAACACAACCCAATTGTGCATAGCTAGTGCTGCCTTTTTCACTCAGTCATGTGTTACTGCTGCTACCTACTATCCCTTGTACTGTGAGCTTTATGAAAAGACTTGTCTTTCCATGCCTAGTTTTCCAATCATGACAAAATTGCCGAAGCTCAGGTTTCCAAATCTGCCATCTCTTGGTTCTAGCACTAGTCAGTATCCCCCAATAATCATGCACATACTTGGGCACTTTGATAACTTTGAAAAGGCAGACGGGTCCTCTTTAACTCCTTTGATAAGTTGGAAGAAGAGGTAGGTACACCAAATTTCCTCTGCTCTTTCAATCCGTTCCTCTTACAACATAATAGCTAGTCTTGATTATGTATGCATGCCAAACTTGAGGACAACAAGTTAACCATACTTCAGGCTGCTAAGGTATTGTATAATTGTCGAAGAACTGTAACTTGAAGAACTTATAGCACGCATTTGAATCGTTGTTCTCATGCTTTAAAAAAATATATTAACTGCATCAAAGTAGATAGAAATATAGAGCACTAGCTTACTGAAAATTATCGGAGTCAAGTTTAATGGTAGGTAAGGTATACATTTGCTATATACCTGATTTTAAAGAAGGATTGTTTGACTCAAGTTCATGTGAATTTAGGTTGTCTATTGGATGAAGAAGCTTTGGAATGTAGTAACGAGAGGTCCAACTTTGCCATCATTTTATCTTGACAAACGAGTTGAAAATGATAATGAGTATGGCTTCAATATTCATAAGCCAAACTCTAGCAGCTGCATAGAGTGGCTTGACAATAAGAAGACTGGTTCAGTCGTCTACGTCTCTTTTGGCAGTGCGGCAAATTTAAGTGCAGAACAAATAGCAGAAGTAGCTGATGCTCTCAAGTAGAGCAACATCACATTCTTATGGATGGTGAAACCTGATGAATAATAATGTAGCACCGAGATACGATAATTAACAAGAATAAAAGAGTAACAATGACACCAAGATTTTTACGTGGAAAACCCTTCTGAATAAGGGAAAAAACCACGACCCCGAGAGGAGCAACTGATATCACTATAGTAAGGAATTTTACACTTTGTAGGTCGGAGATAAATACTCCAAAGACCACTACAACACTCAAAAGAAATAACCCTCTTTTGATATTCCCACCTCACTACAATATCGCTCACTCTCTATTTTTCTCACAGACTATTTTTTTATACCTTGTCTGTGAAACCTCACTCTTTCTTTCTCTCTTTGTTGGTGTGAAGAAATGAGAGTTGAAGCTCTCCTTTTATAGCCAAAGCTTCACCCTCTAAAGCCTACAATATTTGACAATTTACACACACTTTTCACAATTCAACAAAGTTGGCTACCAAACCAAAGAAATTCAACAAGGTTGGCTACCAAACCAAACTAATTCAACAAGGTTGGCTACCAACCAGACCAAGTCAACAAGGTTGGTTACCAAACCAAAGAAAATTCTTATTAGGCACATGCCTAATACTTCTTCAATGAGATGGACATCATCAGATCAAACTATAACTGAAATTATATAGTTTATCTGACTTGTGTTCTGAAGTATACTCTGATGTTTGATTTGCTTTAACAATGTATTTATTCTGGTGATTGAGCAAGCAAAATGGTCCCCAAAAAGTCACCATATTTCACCAGAATTTCGATTTTTTTGATTGAATGGTGAAACACGGAAAGAGTTACCAGATTCTTGTTCCCTAACTCTTCATATGGCCAATGTGTGTAATCAATTGACGGAAGTGGTAAGAGATGATGTTTTATGTAATATTGATATTACAAAAAATATTTAAGGATAAATCTAATGTTGTTGCATGATGCATTTTGGAATAGAGACGATCTATAATCTTCTATATTGAAGATTATGTCATGTATCCGAGGAGAGCGTATTTAAGTAATGATTATAAGATATTATGCAAAAGGAGATTTTATTTCTAACAAAACTAAAAGCACGGGATTGATGATATTTGATTTCGTAACAGGAATTTTTAATTCTGACTCGAACCCACGACCTTTAAAATATGTGTTTACTACTTAAACAATATAATTCTTTATGTACTATTATAAGGGTTAGATTGGTCATTCTAGTATTTTTAATCCATATATCACTAACACGTTCTTATAAAGGTTACATTCCTATACCACATTATATCATGCATGGATATACCACATTAAAATAATACAGATATTCATTTTTTTGAATTAATTGCAGCAGTAGCCAATTTTTGCCATTTAAGCTATATCTAGTATTTTTCAAATTATTTAACTGATATCCAATGTTGGCAAGCTTCTAGCAAAAGCCTTTTTTTTTTTTTGCTTCTCCATTCCTCCTCCTTAGTGGAGTTACTGCAATCATAGTTCTTCACACAACTCCATCAACAACACCAACCATAACATATCAACTTTTCTATTTGATGTATATATTATTGATGGATGTTTCTCTGTTTTGAAATAGTTTTAGACTTTGTTCGAAGAACTAAAGATAAAATTGTTATGGGTCTTTGTAAGCAAGGGGCGAAGCTACACCCTGGTAAGGATGGTCAATTGACCACTATTCGTTGGAAAATTATATTGCTTATATTAGGTAAAATATTAGGTTTTAGAGATATATAAAATATACTCCTATTAAACACCCTTTATCGGAGATTGTTTTTACTTCTTTCGAGTTTGAATACCCTTAGAAAAATTTCTGGCTTCGCCACCATAAGTGATCGATACTTAAAGTTGTTGGTGATTAATTTGTTCGAATTCTGCTGTTTATTGAATTTAAGTTGGAAGCTTTAAAAATCGAAAATGGTTATAGGTTCGTTCAGTGGCGGACCCAGGATTTTTATCAAGCGGGTTCAAAATTCAAAGAAGCAAATATACAAAGAGGTCAACAAAAACTATATATTAATAGAATATATTATTACAACTGTCCTCTACGAGTTTTCATGTCCTGAAACGTATTCATAATAGTCTCATCAGAAATGGCGTTAAATATTTTTCTTTCTACATAAGGTACCAAACAACCGCTCATGAATTCGTCATTCATTCGGTTTCGCAATTCACTCTTGATCAACTTCATCGCCGAAAAAGTTCTTTCAACTGTAGCAGTGACAACTGGTAGAAGCAAAGCAAATTTTACAAGGCGAAACACAAATGGATAATTCAAATGCTTCTTTGTCTTAACTAGTGTTTCAGAAAGGTCCTTATAGATTTGAGAACCTTTTATCAACATCATGAACATCAACAATATAAGTTTCAAGTTGATTCTTGAGCGTAACCATTATATTCTCATCAAAATCGTCAGGATACAATTCAACCATCATTAATATCTTGTTTATGTCAAAACTGGAAAATGAATCAACTGGATTTAAGCAAGCTACTCCAACAAGCAAGTTCGTTGTCACCTCATTAAAACGAGCATTGAGTTCTTGAACTTGCCAATCAATAATCTTAAAAAATATATCAACACGATAGTGATGTAAAATAGTATGATCAACAACTTTACGTCGAGATCTTCCAGAGTTAACATAGAAGTCATCAAAGTTTGGTATCGAAATATTATACTTGACACAAAATGCAGACACCTTATCAACAAGTAAACCCCATTTTTCTTCTCTTAGCTTTTGCAACCGTTTCTTTGCCACTTCAACAAGTAGAATAGCATTTGCAATATCTTGCTCCTTTTTTTGTAAGGATGTATTAAGCTCATTTGTGATCCCCAAAACATCTCTCATTAGGTGCAACATGAAAGCAACCTCAAACGTTTGACAAGTGCTAAGATATCCCTTTGCCTTAGCTCTTTCTTCTAAAGTCCGAGCATCAACAACGATAGTATCAAGAACATCAATAATTGAGCCAAACATAGAAATAAAGTTCTTAAAAGATTTGTAGTGCGAACCCCAACGAGTATCGGCAGCTCTTGCAAGACCAAGTTCTTGATTCAAACCCCTACCAGTTTCAAGTTCACCCATGTCTAATGCCTCTTGAACTTTTTCTGCTTGAGATTCTCGAAGATCATCCATACGTTTAAAAGAACCTCCCACTATATTCAATATATTAGAAACCAACAATACAAGTTCTCCCACTTCAAGACATTTTTTGGATACCGCAACAAGAGTCAATTGAAGTTGGTGTGCAAAACAATGAATGGAATAAGCGAATTTACTTTCTTGTTGAATCAAAGTTTTGAGGCCACGAAAATCCCCTTGCATGTTGCTTGCTCCATCATAGCACTGTCCACGCACATAAGATAAACTCAAAGAATGTTGAGCAAGGTAATCAACAATTGCTTCCTTTAAACATAAAGCACTAGTATTACGAACATGAACGATCCTAATAAAATGTTCCACCACAGATCCACATCTATTAACATATCGCAAGACAATAGCTAATTGCTCTTTGCGTGATACATCACATGATTCATCAACTAGCAATGCAAAAAAGTCTCCATTTACATCATCCATAATTGCTTTAACTGTTTCAATTTTACATGCAATAATAATGTCTTTTTGAATTTTATGGGAGGTCAACTGATCATTCTTTGGAGCCTTTTTCAACACAAGATCACGGATTTTATCGCACCTCCCTGCATACCATGAAAGAATCTCAAGAAAGTTGCCCTTGTTTAATTATGATTCATCTTCACGATGTCCACGAAATGCCAATCCTTGATTCAACAGGAGTCTCACAACCTCAATTGAAGCCTTCAAGCGAATTTTGTATTCAAGCTTGGTTTGACTGGAATGCCTATCAAATGAAGTTTGATTTGACTGCTTTTGTTTTATTAGATCTTCACATTTCCTTTTTGCATGATTATGAATACTGCTCGACTTGCCAACATGCATATCGAATCTCTTCTTTTTTTGCCAACTCTTAAATCCTAAACTTGAAAATACATCGCCTCCGCCTTGATGAATGTCTTCATCTTGAAACAGGTAACAACACAAACAATAAGCTGCATCTTCTATCACACTGTACTCCAACCAATTACGATATTCATCAAACCATTTAGGATTGAAACGGCGCTTTAAGCCCGAAAAATCTCTTTGAGGAAACTTATGATGTCGGGGTTGGCAAGGACCTCTTCGGAGATATTCTCTTTTAATCTCATCACGCTCATTTGGATGATAATCTCTAATGGGTATTCTCTCCTTTGGATCAGTCAGTAAAGAATCAAGATCTATTCCTTGTCTTTGTCTTTTAGAGGATTGAGGTTGCTCTTCTAATCGGTTCAAATTTTGTTCCACGGAAGTAGCAATTGGAGAGTATGAACTTGGTTGTGGCAACTTGGAAGATACTGAAGGGTAAAATCTCTTCATTGTAACACAAACTGGATTACCAAGCAACCATCAAGTCAGCAACCATAACAATCAAAATTCCAGCAACCATAACATCAAAATTCATGTAACAAGAATAACTGATCCAACAGATTCTTGGTGTTGTTTGGTATAGAATATGTGTTCTGATTGATAGTGAAATTCATTGGATTTCAATAAAGTCTAAAATTAACAATTGTAGTCCTTTCAAATAATTTCAGTGAAAGCCACAAAATCAATCAACTTTCAAAAACAACTATACGAAAATGTAGTCTCGAATTCCTTTAAAAATATCTAATTAAAGGATTCAACCAAAATCTTGAACAAAATTGAAAACAAGACTTGAGAATAAATAAATTCAGATGGCATATTAGTATTTCTATTTCTAAAAGACATAATGCCTAATAATATCAATTCAGAGAAGAGATTAAGAGAACAATCAAAAAAAGATAAGAAAGCAACTGGTGATGCACAAGCACAGAGATAAGAAAGCACATACATTTAAAAAATTGAAAAACCTGCCCACCTTAGGCTTTATCACTGAAAGAAAAAAAAGATTAAAAATCAAAGAGAAACCTGATAGATACCAAGATGAAGCCCTTTGAGAGAGACGATCTTCTGGGCAGG
This sequence comes from Nicotiana tabacum, assembly GCF_000715075.1. Taxonomy (NCBI): domain Eukaryota; kingdom Viridiplantae; phylum Streptophyta; class Magnoliopsida; order Solanales; family Solanaceae; genus Nicotiana; species Nicotiana tabacum. The sequence goes on from NC_134091.1 coordinate 513,906, forward strand.
GGCTAACGGAGGTCGGAGGAGATGACTATAGAAGCAAATCTTGAGAGAGAGAGAGGCATCGAAGGGCTTGGGATTAGAACTGATCGTGTTCTGATTTGGGGAATTGAGAGATATTTTAAAAATTGTAAACGGCGTCGTTTCGGAGTAGAAAAAGAGATGTATATTAAAAAATCCAAAAATAGACACCATTGTGACTATCAAGTTTCGAACAAAGGACCATTTAGAAAATTTGAACCCTCTTTACCTTGTTTGAAGCAGGTTCAAAATAAGTTTTATACCATTTCATTTTTGAAGACAAAAAAAATGTACGTGTATACACAGTATTATTTTTCGACGAAACGGGTTCATATGAACCCTCTTGACCCCATGTGGGTCCGCCCCTGGGTTCGTTGGTGATCAATTCGAACATGAGAGAACGGGTTGAGTTCGAAAATGAAATTCGCCGATTGGAATATGATTTTTAGTGTGTGATTGAGCTGAAAAAATAAAGTAGCTCCTGACTTCCCAATGGTGAGCTTTCTGGTTGAACCTCCTGTAAAAGAAAATTCAGCTCAATCATACGTAAAGTTTTGCAATTTCGATCGTATATGCCTAAAGTTACGTCCCAAGTGGCTAAACTTGCAAATTTTGATACACTACGATTATAGCTTAAATAAGTGGTCCCAAAATCGACATAACTGAACAATGTAAGGAGGGAAAACAAAAAGGAAACCCTAAGATTTATTTTGTCCCAGCCACACTTCCCTCAGTTCGCAGAGGCTTTATACCTTCAAACCCTCTCTGCAATTCCGTCCCACAAAACTTTTGTAAGTTCCTTTAATTAGTTATTTATTGCCATATTGGCGTGTTTTTATCTTTTTGTTAATTACTTGATTGATTCCTTAATCTTTGCCCTTTCACGTGATCAAACTTCTACGAAATTTACCTAAACTTTGAATCATGTCCATGTTTTAATGATTTTGAGTTTCTTGAACCATTATTATAGTACCCATCTTTCATGATATATTACAATCGGTTGCTTTTCTGCTTTAATTTGCAGCTACCCAGGTCATGGCACTAGTTCAATGCTTCATAGAACTCTTGGGTTCACTATTTAATAAAATATGTAGAGGTGACGAGGAACTTGCTGAAATGTTTGGACGTTTGCCTGATTGTGTCGTCATTGATATCCTGAGTAGACTTCCTATTGATTCCCTTGTTAGATTTCGAAGGGATTGTAGGGATTTGAGAGCTTTGATCTCATCACAGTATTTTACCACCTTACATCTCAGTAGAGCTAGACCCATGCTTCTTCTGCATGATTGTTATGATCCTACCAAGCATAAGAAACGGCTTTATGTGCTCAGTGAAAATGTTGATAAGAAGGAGACTTTATCTCCAACCTGAGCTTAAGATTAATAAGCACCTAGGACTAGGAGAACGCTCCCCTTCTCCTATATACTCTTGTCAAGGAGTTCTTCTGTTTGCTAATAAATACTACTGGCCTCGTACCACTTATTATGTTTTGAACCCGATAACTCAAGAGGAAGTAATTGTACAACATACACATCACCCTGGCCGATTATGTGCTTTTTATTTTTGTCGAGGATTCAAACTTTTTTATGCGCAAGTACGACGCAGTTGGTGTCAGTATTTAGTATATATATTCAAGACACAGACGTGGAGGAAAGTCCGTTCATCATGCACTTTCAACTTTTTGCCGTATCGTGGCTCTCCAGCAATTGTTAATGGAGCATTGCATTGGATCGTGTACACTTATTTAAAAAAGGACCTTCCTAATTGTGCAAATGGAATCATGGTTTTTAGAATGGATAAGGAAGAACTCTCTGCTATGCCTCATCCTGGAAGAGTGTGCAAGGCAAAGCAAGTGCATGAAACGATGAGACTCTTAGTAAAAGAAAACTGTTTGTCTTTCTGTCACTTGCTTGTCTCTGAGCTTGCAGTGTATATATGGATCTTGGAGGACTATGAAATGTGGGCATGGAACAAAAGGTATAAGGTTAATATCTGCAATACGCGATTCTTTCCTCTTGGTTTGCCTTACGGCGGAGTACCTAGAAACGTTTATTGGTGGATAAAGTTTTTCTATATCCAAGACGGTGAACTTGTATTTTACTACATGGATAGTGTCTTTTCTTATAATTTAGATCATAAAACTGTGAAGGGATTCAAACTGCCGCAAATGTTATTTGCTTTAGGGACTTATATAAAGAGCCTAGTGGCAATAGCTTAACTCCCCTCACTTCTTTTGTTCTTATTCTTTACCTTTCTAGTTTTGGTGTTCTATCTAATGATGTTTTTAGTTGGGTTGTTGATATTCTAAATAAACTATGTTTAAGCATGTAACCCTTATATAAAGAGCCTACTGACAATAGCTTAACTCCCCTCGCTTCTTTGATACTCCATTATTCTTTACCTTTCTAATTTTGGTGATAGGTTGACTTGTTAGTATTCGGCATAAAGAATGTGTACTTGCATTCAGCTTTTTCCATCTGCTCCAACTGTTGAAATGTCATGAAGGAGATTGGATCCTCCTCCAGGGAACTGTCAAATGTTATCGCGTAAGTCCATAAGCTACTAAAGGGGTATTTGTTGACCAAATGACTAGAACTTTCTCCGAAACTCTATTATCCTTTGTGATAATGTAAGCTGAGTTCACAAGCTGAGTTCATGTTATAAGTGTTAATGATGTGGCATTGTTTATTTGGCACTTTTATCTCAAGCAAAACTACAATTTTTTTTTGGGATAATTGTGGTGTCAGGGCCAGCTTGCGCAAACCTTGACTAATTCCATGGGTACCTGCTACCTCCCACCAAAATAGTTGCAACTTGTAATTGTTTGATGATTTTTTAATACAAAAATTAGTTTTCTAACGTTGTTGCAATAGACATTTAGTTCAATGACTGACCATATGTGAATTACTCTGGAAAAAAAAGCAAGAATCTTTTTTGGTTTGGAGGGTGTTCCATACGAAGCTGCCGCCTGCTGCCAGATGATACTTTAATGTAAATGAGTTGTGCAATTCTTTCTCTGTGTTTTTGATGCTTCAATCGGTCAGCTTGCTATTTGTTTGCTTTGCTGGAATTAAGTTTGAATGTTTTCCTCTAAAGCTTTTATCTGTAAAGTGATGGATAGGAATCTAACAACCTTGTTATCCAGTATTGAACTGGAAAATGAGATGTGATCACAAATATGGGGAAGAGAGGTTATCGATTCATAAATAGATGCTTTACAATAAAACTTGTACGTTTTGTGGGATTATGTGTTGTGAATGCAGTGTGGCTTTATTTTGAGGAATGTGACTTCTGTAGGAGCTTTATCAATGATTGTAATGAAGCTATGGCAACTCGAGAGGGATAGAAGATACTGATTCTAAGGTTCTCATTAGAATCAGTCTCTTTAATTGCTGAGACTGATTCTAAGTTTCTTATTGATGCTCAAGGAGGGCTTTTTCCCCTTGGAAAATTTTATATCACATCAAAAAACTTCAATAAGGGGTCTCAATAATACGGAGTGCAGAGTTTCTATATCACAAACCCCTGATGGAAATTCTGAGTGTTTTAACTAAGACAGGGTCACTGTTCTATATCAAAACAACATTAAGTAGGCTCGAAGCGGACAATAGTGAAACCATTCAAACAAACCTCATTAGAGTCGGGTGAATTTGAGTCTGTTTTAAAAGGCAGAATCGGGACTAGCCTTTGAGCGAGGCATCAAAAAGCTCCTTTAGGCTTATGTGCGGGGTCTTGTCTCGTATTGTTATGTACGTCTCGTACTCACCCAACGGCCGGTGCTCGTCCAATGGTTCTTTATGCAATTATATGTATCTCAAGTCTCCTTAACTAACCGTCAGCTCTTCGAAAAAACCTACGGACGAAATAAACACATTTGGAACTGATAACTTGATGCAGATGGAGAGGTGGCCTTAAAAGTGAAGGGCGAGGTTCAAACGGGAAAGGTTTGCGGTGGATACCTGGACACCCAGAGACAAGGAAGGGTGTAGTAATCGACGAAATGTTTCGGGGAGTTAGAAAGATTTTATGTCCCCATTCTCCATGTGTTCTCTTTTTGGCTGCAAATATACAAGTGCCTAAACTCCCACCGTGAAGGTGAGATTTAAATTTTGAAAAAAAGAAAAGAAAGTGGTACACTTAAATTTTTAAAAGTCACTAGGCATTGCAATGGATGATGACACGGAAGAAGGGAACTTGGGCCTTACCAAGATGAGTAAATTTTATGGGTGATCATTTAACTTTGTGTTGATTATGCAAAAGTTATTTTTCTTCTTTTTGTTGCGTAAAAATCATTCAACTTTTACTTTTCCATTTAAACTGCATCTAGTATTTTTAATTATTTAACTGATAGCCAGTGTTAGCAAACTTCTAGCAAAAGCCTTTTTGTTGCTTCTCAAACAAACTCCTCCAACAACACCAATCACAACATATCAACTTTTCTATTGATGTATATGTTATTGATGGATGTTCCTCTGGTTTTAAAATAGTTTTAGACATTAATTTGTTCGAAGAACTAATGGTAAAATTGTTGACAACTCTACAGCTTGGTCTTTGTAATTTAGTGATTGACACTTGAAGTTTTTGGTGATTGAAGTTTTCGAACTCTGTTGGGTATTGAATTTGAGGGGTGAGTTCGAAACTGAAATTCGCCGAACTTCGATAGTGTATACTTAAAATTAGGTCCGAAGTGGCTAATTGTAAATTTTAATACAATACATTGTAGCTTAAATAGTGGTCCCAAAATTAACTATATGTTCACATGCCCCATTGTCCACTGGAAACCGAATTGAGTAATCGATGCCGTATGCCTACTGGAAATATCGGTTAATACCATATTTAATTAAAATAATTTATTTTACTATGTATACCTACTTCAAAAATTTATTATAATTATTCATTATTCCACATTTTCACTCAATTTAATTTGAATTTCTTCGCAGTTATTATGTTTTAATCCTGAAATAAGTAGGTTACTTACGGTGTTACTAATGGACAACAACAACAACAACATTGTTTACCTCGAAAATACGAGTAACAATTAAACTTGATTTGTGGTTATAAAGATATGTGATTTAATTCATTACCAATTAATAATCAAGAAGTGTAAAGTATAAATGAGAGAAATGAATGAATCAAACCGGTGTAACTTAAGCAATATCGACCTCGAGACTGGTGACCTCGAGATGGGTTAAGAACAACAAGGCAAGAACAATAAAGCTAAAGGATAGCTCTGATGAACAGTAAGCGAGAAAAGTATGATAGTATATTCTTTGTCAATGATTAGATGATGTTACAAATGATTGTGGTCCCCTTTATATAATAGGGTAACCCTAAATAAGGTATATTTCATTTTACAGTAAAGAATCTTATTGGTACAACTGTCTAACCGCCTAGTACGGAATCGTACAATTCTATTCCAGAATTTGCGGCATGATTTTGGGGACGTGACAGGAATCTCGATCATTTTGTTAGAAATTCATAACGACATTATTTCGGGGTCGATTACACTCGGCTTCGTTCGTCGTACTTCAATCTTTGGGCCTTACACTCTGTCTTCGACCTCGAGTCTGATCCGTCGGGCTCGAACTCGACCTTACCTGAACTTGGGTTTAAAACGATCCCTCGGGCCTGGGGAAATCGGGCATATCGTATACAGATAGTCCCGTATTTCTTAGAATAAGATGATAAGAAATGATTTGAATCTCGATCTTCCGAAGTCTCTGACGATAATGTCATTCCCATGACGTAGGCGTTCGATATGACCGAAAAGGTCCGTCAGTTCACTTCCCCAAAAGATTAAATGCACGCCAGTAATGGTCGGCCACTAGCGTCGCCGAACCATCGCCTCTCATATATAAATATGGGGTTCCTTCTTTGAACTAAAAACTTTATCTCTTCATTGTATTTACTCTGCTCACTTTTTCCTCTTCATCTCCTTCTCCTCTAGTTACTTTTTACTCCGGTCACCGAAAAACTTCAAGCTCCCATAAAACACAACGCTCTGCTACCGCCTGTATTCCTTGGTTTAACCTATGGCTAAAACTTTCAAAATAGTCCCCCAAAAAGAGATAGAGCATCGTCTTCTTCTACTTCCCGGCCGGCCAAACCAGTGGCGCCGCTGGCTCTTCGAGAAATCATCCCCGACCCTTGCGTGATAAATAAGGATTTTAATGTCGAAAATCCTCCTGATATCCTAGGCCGATGCGAACATGTATCTCGATATAATAGTTCGATATCAAAGAAGCACCTCAAAGCCATGAAGAAGGACTGCGACTGGGAAGGCGAGGTCGTGGTTCATATTTCATGCCCTGAGGAAAAAATCACTACCCATGTGGAGGGATTTTTAGGTGTTTATGCTTACCCCTTCACACTGGGTCCCATCGATCCGGTAGTGATCGACTTTTGCAAAAGGTACGAGGTTACCCTCGGCCAAATCCATCCTTCCTTTTGGCGCATCGTGGTCATGCTGTACTATTTTTCTAGTAAGGCCAGGGATTAGAATTTACCCTCAACCATCTCATTCGGTTGTATTGATCCCAGCTGTTTTGAGGGCTCATCAAGCTGCAACATCGAACAAAGAAGGCCTTCTTTGCTAGTAATGATTAAGACAAAGATCGAAGCTGGGTGGGCCGGTTCATCAGCGTAAGGACTTTGGATGTCAACCCTAGGGACAAAATGTCATTCTCGGAGAGATGGAACTTTAATCGTAAGCGGAGTTCTTTTCCACATACATATCTATATTTTGCTTCCGTGTTCCATAATGTTTTTACCTTTTCTGCAGTTGTTACTTGGAAGCCTCACGCTATCCCTGACCTCGAGGACTGGGTCCGAAAGTTAGCAACGAGCTCCTCGTATGATGAGCACAAATGGCGCGATTTATCGAAGGGAAAATGGGAGGCCAAACATCATGATAAGTTCTCTTCCCAAGCTTTGATACCTTTCTTTTACTAGTGATGTCATCTCATTCATGTTTATTTGTGCAGGCATCGGAGATGTCTCCAAAATAAGGCCAGCCCAACCAGGGGAAGGGACCGAGTCCCCGATTTCGAAATCGGGGAAAAACAACAAAAGAAAGAGGGCTTTGAAGCCCGAAGATACCCAAGATTAGGCGGACCTTACTCGGAAGACAAGGAGGAAGCTTATCTATATGGACTTAGATTCAGCCATTCAATATCTGGAAGACGAAGAGAATGAAGGTGAAGAGTCAGCTCTGGTGCCCCGAACTAAGAAACCAGTCGAGGACGCCAAGTCCTCCGAACCTGATATCTTTCCTCTCGGTGAAGGAACTCCGAAGAAAGACTCGGGTAAAGCCCTCGAGTCCCTCGAGATCGAGATCGTTCCTTCTCTTTTAAGAAATACATCGGAGGGGACAATTTCTAAGAAGGTCGAAGCTAATTAGAGCGCCACGAGCGAGGAGCTAGGGGATGTGACAATGGGTCACTCACCTTCTCTACCATCTTACTCTAATGAGGCAATAAAGGATGCTCGGGCTCTGCCAAAACCCGACCCAAGCAAGGTTCTCGAAGAAGACCCTTTCTAGGACTATTTCACCAGGGTCGATGACGCTGTTGACCTTAACGATGCATCCACCCTCTTCGAAGAGGCTCAACGTCTCCTCTCTCGGGTAAATACTAACTTTTATTATTGTAATTTTTTCTTTTCTTCCCTTCCTTTGACTGACATATCTTCATTACATATTTGGCCATCGTCAAGTTTAGAGCCGCCAATGTGAGGCCGAGCTCAGGAGGGTTTCGGGTGAAGAAAAGGCCATGAGGCTCCTCTGTAGCCAAAATGAGGAGGAGCTCAAGGACCTTCAGACAGAATTGGCCAAAGCTCAAAAAAATGAGGCCGAGCTAGATGAGTAGGTAACTGTGATTTTAAAAGAGTATGGTCTTCTTGGCCTTACTTCGGAGGCTAACACTTCGATGTCTCAGCTGCAGCAAAAGTTGGAGATGATTGGGCAGCTCCGAGGCAAGGTTAATTAAGTTAAGCCTGACTGCCACCGATTGAAAGAGAACCTGGATCGGCTCACTACCGATAAAGAAGCTGCTATAGCCTAACTAGCCTCGGGTGAGACTCAACTCCGAGGTATTAAAGTGAATATTCTAGCCCATGCTAAGAAAATTGGGTAGTTAGAGACAAAACTCTCTAAAGCAGGGGCCGAGGTTGCAGAGGCCAAGGCCGAAGTTAAGATGATGAAGGCTACGGCTGACAAGACTATCGTTGTATATTTGAGGGATGCCGAAGCTATTCAAACGGAGTTGAGGGAGGCCTCCGGTCGGAAAAAACAGAGTAATTTGGCCAAGTGCCAAGCACAGATGGAGACTCTCGAAGAAATCCACGCCCGAGGATTTGACCTCACTGAAGAAATAGCCCAAGCAAAGGCGCTGGAAACCGATGCCATGTTTCTTGTTTCTTTTGATGATGAAGATGCTGCGAGTGGTTCCGAGGGCGGGGAAGGTGAAGAAGGAGCCCTCGAGGAGGAGGAGGTTCCCGATGATAGAGCTCCCGTGGATGTAGCCCCGGAATAGATTAGGTTCTTCTTTTTTTGTTTTTATGTAAGGGCCTATCATGGTCGTTTGTAAATATCTTTTGTAAACACCTCTTATGAATATAAAAGAATTTCTTTGCTTCATTTATGATTTGTGTCGAATTCCGTCTCGTCTTTATTTATGAAAGAAATTTGATGTTATAACTTTAATGATCAGTCCGAGTGTTGTCCTGAACTCAGACCATAACCCTTAGGTTTTCTTTTGATCAATACAATACCTCTTAAGGTTTTTTGTTAATCCTCGAAGTTATTCAAAAAAAATTAGTAAGTTAGGGGAAAAACTTACATTGTCATCCCATAGCTTCCCGTGAAACGATAGAAGGTAAAACCAATTTTTTGAATTAACTTGATCAACTCCAAAATCCAATGGTATATGAAGTGTTGACTTGTTCTTCTTGTAATGGCCTTCCAAATTACTTCTACAAGTATGATATAAAAAAACATTATATACATTTTTTAAAATATAAAAACTTAATACACATACTGGGGGAAAACTCACCTCTGATCATGTCTAGCGAGAAGACCAACACGAACCCATTTGTCATATTCCTGAATGATTAATGTAGGATGTGGCCCCATTATTGAATCATCCTCAAAGGGGTGTCTTTTTTCAAAAATGGGGGTCAACTTTACTGAGATACCTGCTGTTCATTGAATTCGTGAGTAGAGACTTTTAAATTTAAAAACCATGAGGAAATAGATCTTTAGTTTATAAAAAAACTAACATGTGGAGTCGAAGTTAGACTCATAAGGCAAAGAATGCCATCTACTTGGTCGTCGATTCCTATGAGATGGTACTGGGGTTGATTCAGTTTTTTTTTTGCACTGTTGTGTATCACAATTCTAATTTCTAGAATTTGACTGGGAAGAAACTTGTCGTCCAGCTCAAATTGAGATATATAGAATTCTGTAGATACACCCTCTTGACCTGTATATGGTATGTTGCACGACACCTCTGATGTAGTATTCCCCTCACCTCTTGACTCCACACATTGAGCATTAAGCACTGGTTTCTGTTAGTTGTATGTATCATTGTTAGTGTAGTAACTTATTCTAAGAATGCAGTTAAATACATATAATTACAGTAAGAAAACAAATTTTGGTAATGGAAATTTTAGTAAAATACAGCACACATATTCAAGAATAACAAATTAGAATATATTAAAATACGGCTGAATATATTTAAATACAACAGTTAATTCCAATTACATATTAAGGTTAACATACATATGAATACATTTAAATACATGTGTTGGTCAAATACATTTATCATTTTAGTGAGGCAGTTAAATGCTTGTCGAATACATACAACTTTTAAAATACAATTATTTAATTATAACAGCAAACATGAGATATAAACAAATGCTAAAGATGTTAAAAATGTTAAACCTCAACATTATCTCCGACATCTGTGTCAATACCATCATCACGTCTCCCTATGGGTTCCTTTCTCTGGTGTAAACTTTCATTTTGCTGATTTTGTTGACGATGGTCAGAAAGCATCTTGGAGTTATCATCAATCAATGTTTTTAGAGACTTGAACTTTCCCACAACCTTAACAAGACAGAAATAGTTAGAAGATTGCGCCAAAAATATGTTAATGTTAAGCACTAAACTGTAATGTTTAATATGTGGTTAAATACTCACGTATTCTTTGAATGAATTTAGGTCTTTCCTCAAAGAAGATACTTCGTCATTTTTGGAATCTGGCAGCTGATTTTCATGCAAAACATTCTGTCCAAATTCGGATACACAAACAGGAGGAATCTTGGATTGATACTCTGTTTTATTAGGATGCCTTTCGTGTCCTTGCGTTTTTTATGGGACGGTGATGAAGATGGACCAATACTTGCAACATGTTTCTTCTTACATTGAAGATCAGGTGTAGGAAAAAAGTCATTGAATCCTCTCCCGACTTGTCTGAATGAGCAGGAGTAGGTATGTTCTCAACATCAGCGCCTATAGGAGGAATCTGAATAACGACAAGCTCAATATCGCTTGAATGGATGTCCTTGTAAACAATCTGAAAAACAAAATACAATCAAAGTCTTACTACAAACATACACATGCAGATCTGGAATCAAACTGAAACTTGTATTGAAATTAAGGCAGCACTAATGATTGGGAAATAATATGCAATTGTATGAAGAATTAATAATGAAGGCTACATCAGTTGTATATTTTTGTATGCATATGAATACAAATATATACAGTAGCTGTATTTAAATGTATGCAGTTTCTGTATGCATTTGTATACAAGTGTATGCAGCATATTTATGCAACTGAATGCAACTGTATACTGTTGTATGCATCCCCTACAAATATATGCAGTCTCCTATATGCAAATGTATGCAAAATCTGTATGCATTTGTATGCAATTGTATACAACATACATGTGAGAATATGACAACAAATATTATAGCAGAAACTACATCAGAAACTACAGCAGGTATTAAAGCATAAAAAATGTATCTGTATGCAACTGTATACTTCTGTATGCAAATGTATGCAGAATTAATTATTAATAAAATCTAAACTATCCATGATACAAATTGTATAGTACCATATTTCCGTTGTCATTGAACATGTCGTTCATCAGATAAGCAAAGTTTGGCTGATTTCCGGTGGTTCTCCAATTAAGTATTCTGGGGACCACATCATCAACTCGGAGTGCAATTTTGGGATCAACATCTGAACAACACTCATAAAACCACACTTGCATAGCTAAGGGCATCCCAACTATCTTGTAATACTTCTTCTGAGCATCCATCTTCTTGCTAATCGATTTTGTCAGCGTTTCAAATGCTTTTAAACCCCAATGATATTCAGAATAACACCCACTCTCTACCAAATCAAAATGTAGCTTTGGTATGGTTGTACTGTTCTTCTCGGATGAAAAAATGAAGGTGTGTATGAAATACAACAAAGATATCTTCAAGGCATCACCATCATTGTCGGGACCCTAGTTCTTGTCAGCAAAGCATTTCATCAAATGTTTCTTCTTGACAAGATTAGCACCTCCAAAGTAAGTCTCAATAAGCCGGTTAGGAACCTTTTCACTAAACTCAAAATCAGCATCATTACCAACACATATGAGGCCAGTCACAAGCGTAAACTCCCTTAATGTGAAATGTAATGAAGTACCATTGACGTGTATTGCAAATACATTGTTAGGAGTTCCTTCTAACTGGAGAGCCATGAAACATCTGAAGAGTTGATGTTGGACTTCATTTGAAGAAAATTTCCAAAGCAAGTATTACCCAGTTGTTTGTACTGCTCTGGAGTAAGGTTCTCTTTTAGCTCGCAGACTATGTCAGTGTTAGTATATAAACTGATATGCGGTGCAAATATTGGCTGGTGTTTCACAAAAAACTTAATTCTCTGCATTTACCAAGAATAAATACATATAAATACAACTGAATATAACACATATTTCATAGTAAATTTGACCTGAATACATATGAATGCAACTTCAAACACTTAGAAGTATAAATATAGCTGAATACACAACATATTTAACAGTAAATCTGACATGAATACATACGAATATAACTAAATAAACTGACAAGTCTAAATACATATAAAAACAACTGCATACAACACACATGACATAAAATATAACTAACATGAATACATATGAATACAACTAAATACATACTGGAAAATTAAATATTTGCAAACAACAAATAAATACATTGAAAGTAGAATAAAAAATAGTGATGGGAACCTTGAAAATCCTTAAAAATATAACTATAAAAATACATCAGAATACATATACATACGTATAAATACAACTGAATTCATTAATAATAAAGAAGAATACGTCAGAAAATTACCTTTTTTCAACTTTATCTGAGCTTTTACTTGCTTCAACCTACTTCCCCTTGACAGATGAAGCTTCAGAGATATGGATTTTCCTCTTTTTCGCTTTCGCCATTCTTGTCTCCTTCATTGATTTCTCGACTTGGGTTTCTTTGAGATTTTCATGTCGAGTTTTTGTTCTCTTCTCCAAAGCCATATTTTTGGCTAAACCTGCATCCAATTCCCCTTGAGTGATTTGCAATGAGAAAGAGGGATCATCGAAATTGAGCATTTTAGTGGGTACACCTCTAGTAATCAACTTGCGGGTTGTACTCTCACACATTGTGAGAATACGACTTGGGTACTATTGATTAGATACAATTTGGTAAGTAGAGATGTTGAGAATAAGCAAAAATGGCGAAAATCAAAAAAATAAAATTGCTTACCGTACTACTTATAAAAACAAATCAGTACAATGAACATCGAATTAGGGTTTACCCGAGATTGGGAAAGGAGGAAGCAACGTTGTGGGTGAGGAGGATTCTGATTTTTAGCGTGATTATAGGGGGGATTTGGAATGAAAAAAATATTGTATCAATTTAGAGAGAGAGGGTGAACTTGTATTGAGAAGTTGTATGGAAAACGGGTGTCTATGAGAGATAAAATATGAGAATGGAGAGAGGAAATAAAATATAGCGTGTAAAATGGCTTAAGTGTAGGAGATACCCAAAATTAGAAATATTGCTATAAATCATATAACATATCTATAGGAGGTAATTTATTTAAATGGTATTTATTTTAAATAGGGAGTTAACCTATTATATAGGAAGTAAAATTTCCTTATTTAAAATCATAAAAAAAAATATAAAAATACGTCATGCATTGCATTTTTAGGTCGATATTTGCATGTTTAGATTTAAGTTGTTAATTGATTGCATTAATAGACAAAAATAATGTGTGTATATATATATATATATATATATATATATATAGAGAGAGAGAGAGAGAGAGAGAGAGAGAGAGAGAGATTATTCCACATTTTAGCTTTAGTTTTAATTGCAAATTAGTAATTTTTATTTCATTAGTATCTAGTTAATTAATTATTTTAATATTAGAAATAGACAATTATTTTAATTCTACATATTAGGTTTTATTTAGAACTTAGTTTAGGTTTTTAATTAATTGTATAGTATTTTAAAAGTCAAGAAAAAGATAAAGAGATAATAAATGAAAAGGGGAAGCCTCGTTAAAATTCCGAAATTGGGGCAAAAACCAACCTCTGAGACCCAAATCTGATCCCCAAATCGACCAGCCCATTCCTTGCCCGGTCCAGTGCCCCCCCCAGTCACCAAACGACGCCGTTTTACTCATCTAAATCCTAATCGTTGATCTTAAATGATCCGACGGCTGGGAACTAACCCCCATTTCCCTTATTATTGTCCAAAATCCCCACCTCCCCCAACCTAAGACCAAACTTTCATTCTCTTATCTCCCTTAAACCCTCTCCCAAACCCTAGCCGCCCGAATTTTCCAGCCCTTGACCACCAGCTGCCGCCCCATCGGAAATCGCCTCACGGCGGAGGCGACGCTCCAAACTCGCCCAAATTAATACCATGTAACCCCCGTCCTCTCCTCTTTCTAAATCCATCCTTAATTCTCCCAAAAACCTGGCTTATTTTCTTCAAATTCGGATCTAAAAATTTGGAAACCATAACCTTTCTTCTTCTCTAGCCGCTTACGTTTCCTAGCTGCTTCGTTGTGACCTAGAACCTATGTTAATGGATTGTTCTTGACAAGAACAATCAATTAATGTTGGTTTTTGTTCATTTCGAATTCGCGAGGAATCCGACTTCAACCCGTCTTTCTCTTTTAAGGTATTCACTTATCCCTCTTTGTCTTGCTTTGTTGTTTTAATTGTTATAAGGAAAGTTAAAGAAAAGAAATGGTTATTTTAATTAAATTGTATGTTAGATTACTGTTTCATTTAGTTTTATTTTTACTATTCTATAATACCGTTTAAGTTCTTGCTTTTGTTAGTCAATAAGTTAGCTTATAGTTCAGTAGTATTAATTAGTTCAATCATGTTTAAACTTTCAGCATTCATGATTTTACAGTTGTTTTCATTCAATCTTGGGTTGTATGTGTTTGGGCTTCTACGTGTTATTGGTTTGGACAGTAGAAGGCTCATTCGTTTGGGCGTAAACCCTTGGTCAGTTGGCCCAATATTTAGAACTGTTGGAAAGCAAATACAAAGGTATTAGGGGGTTAGTTTGGGGTTTTTGGTTTGAAGAATATTTTCTGTTATAACAAAAGAAGAGTCTAGAAGATAAGGTGGGGTTTTATGCAAATAAAATAAATACAGCTCAACTGTTTTTGGGGTCCAACGGGGTAAAATAACAAAGTTTGAAGGGTAAAAATGAATTAGAAAATCAGGTTTTGGTTGCCCTAAAATTTTCTATAAAAGATTCTTCTCTCATTTCATTGAGGATGTGGATTAGACCCTAAAAACCCTCTGAAAAATCCTGCTTGCTTTTGCCATCAGCTCTTCTATTTTTCTGCTTTTCACTAAAAAGTTTGGAGAAGTTTTCCTTTGGATTTCTGGGTTTCTGAGCTGAGATATGACCTGATATTGAAGTCATTTGTTGATTATTACCGTTGTTTCTTTGCTGCTGATTCTACTGTTTCCTGCTATTTTTTACTGATTTCAGAAATCTATTACCTTATTTTGCTCTGTATCCAGGTACTTCTTTGAGCTTTGAATGATGAATGGAGTGCAAGCATGTTTTTGAAGAATGTACTATTGCTATGAAGTTTAATATTCATGTTAAATTTCAGTTTTCTTTTTATGTTCTTTCAAGTCATCTAACTCTTTTCTTTAACTTCTTCCTCTCTGGCTTCTACTTAAGTGCGATAAATCTGATGTGTTAGTCCATGAATTAGTTGGGATATTTAGTGTCGAATGTTCAATAGTTCATCTTGCATGTATTGGATCTGTTTGCAAGTTCAGTGTAATTAGCTCGTTTTGTTTTGTCTGCTCTTTGAAATGGGATATTGGCCAATATGCTGGCCATGGTTCATTTTAAGTTTGAAGTCCAAGTTCTATGTACTTTCCAAGGGAAACTCCATGGTCAATTGCTAAACAATGTTAAGACCTGTTTATCTTAGGATTCAAGTGTTGATAAAGTGATTAACATCTGATCTTGACATGATTCATGTGAGTTTTAAAATTAGAAAAGCTTGTTAAGGGTTCATGTCCTGCTCTTAACATGTTTCTTGCCCATGAATGGACTAGTATCATATTTTTCATTTAATATATTTGTAACTATTCCGTTTTATTGAAGATTGGAGTTGGTGTTCCATAGTTTTTTATTTATTTTGTTGGGCCTGGTATTAGCCCAAATGAGACCGCATGGTTAAAGTCAGACCTAACGTGGTCTTTGGTTTCATTTCCACTTCTGGGCTCAATTTCGAGCCCAATCAATACTAGCGATACTATTCTCTAAGGTTGTGGTGAAATAACGTAATGGGCTTGCTGCTGGCCCAATCTTTTCCAGAATAGTTAAAGGCAAACATATCTGTCCAATGCCATATCTATAATTATAGCATTACATCAAACTTCAAATTAGTTTTAAGAAGTAAATATTAACCTTCATAGTTTGATTTAGGCGTGCTATAATAAATTATTATAGCAACGGGTATGCTTCCCCTGACGTAGGTGTGATACGTAATTTCAAATTTGGGGTCACATTTCATGTGACCTAGCCATAACTTCTAATAATGTTAATAAATTAAACATGTTGTAGGCCGTGGGTACGGTTTCCGTGACACGATTCTCAATGTGTACAAAAATAAGTGTACGATAATCGTAACTTGTTTCAGAAATAATTTCATAAATAATTAAAAGCGGTTTTAAAAGGTTTTAAAATGCACGATAGGTTCTAGATATGTTATTAATCAGATAATTAGGCCAATTAATAGTAGTTGAGCGACCGTGCTAAAACCACGGAATCCGGGAATGCCTAACACCTTCTTTCAGATTAACAGAATTCCTTACCCAAATTTCTGTGTTTCGCAGACTGTAAAACAGAGTCAAACTTCCTCGATTCGGGATTTTAAACCGGTGACTTGCGACAACATAAATTATCCCAAGTGGAGACTCTGAATTTAAATAAATAATCCCATTTCGATTTTGTCATTTTAATTGGAAAAACTCCCTTATACCCGTTCGGATAGAAAAAGGAGGTGTTAGAGCCCCTGAAGATGATTAAATTTGTATTTCAATGTAAGAATATGCTTATTTTTGCGCTATATGGTTAAGCTATTTGTAAAGATAATTTAATCATAAGTTTCTAAAAATTAGAATAAACAAGGGTCAAACATCTATTATTCAAGGAAGATGATTACACTGTATTCTTTATTTTTTTTCTCTTGGAACATTTGCAATTGCATCAATCCCCAAATTGAGGGTCGTTTGTCCGTACAAAATTTTTCTTTTTTAAGAAAAAATCTTTGGTTATACAATAATTGAATTTTTGATTTTTTTTTTGAAGACGAATTTTTAAATTTGAAAAAGTGGGTTTTATCATTTGTAAAAATTTATTTTCCTCGCAAAACTACAACATTTTCCAAGTGAAACGTATGCTAAATGCAATTTTAATTTTCAAATACCTTTTTCAACTTAACTCTAATTCTTTTTTATTTTCAAAAATCATATTTTTTGTCCCTCTTAATGATTTATGGTTATATAAGAAAAAACAGCACTCTAAAGATAAACCAATAAATATATATTATGAGAATAAGTACTATTTTTATGGCACTAAGACATAGTTACGTCTCTATTAAAGGTTCTAATTTAATTTATATGAAATAAAAGCAGGGGCGGGGGTAGGGTATGTTTTATGGGTTCGGCCGGACCCATTTGCTTTCGTATAGACCCTGTATTTATATTAAAAAATTTATTATATTTGTGTTAATATATAATAGCGAACTCATTAACTAAAACATGATATGGGTTCAGTGTTAAATTCAGAACCCATAAAATTTAAATTCTAACTCTGCCTCGGAATAAAAGTACTAACAGATTATGTATTCCACTCCTCCGTAACATATTATATACTATCTTAAATGTTAAAGACTTCGTCTGCTTTATTTGCATGGCGAGGTTAAAAAACGAGAGTCAAATCTTTAATTTTTTTTGTGCCGTACGTAGAATCGTTAATTAATTTTTTAGGATAAACATATTTAAGAACTATATTTATGTTTTCATATTTATTAGTTTACAGCTACGTAATATTATTATAATTTTGGCAACAATATTTAACATTTTCATACATTATTATATTTTATTTATATACTATATAAGCATCAATATGTATCAATCTTGTAGTATTGACGAACTTTTGCTACGATTTTTAATTGCAATTTTTGTTAAAAATCAGTCTAAATCTCTACCAAATGATTTTAAATTTTATAGATATCATCCCTTAAACTAGGGGTGTTCATAAAAAAACGAAAAACCAAATCAAATCGAAAATCGAACCAAACTGACCAAAAAAACGGATACATTTTAGGGTTGGTTTGGTTTTGGTTTTGAATTTTAAAAACCAATCAAATTTAGTTTGGTTTTGGTTTTAATCAAAAAATAACCGAAAAAACCGAACCAAACTAACTATAGAAGTAGCTATTTAAATGTATTATTACACCTATATATATGTATATTTTTATATAAAGTTTCTAAAATTTTATGGTACATATTAGTCATTTATATTTTTACTCTAGTTTTTTACTATTACAATAATCTAATTCTTTGGATTTACATTCTAGTTTGGTTGGTAGTTTTCTTTTGTTAAATACAAAAAATTATTTCATGTTAAATATAATCGATTTTTAATTGAGTACTTAAATTATTCATCACTATTTGATTCAATTATCATCAATATATTTTGGTAAATGATAGATTTCTCAAAGAGCAATTGGTTTGATAGTGTTACATTAAAAATATAGTCTCCGAAATATGTGTTTGGTAGTGTATGTCTCATATTTTAGAAAAAAAAATCGATAAATAACCGAAAAAATAAAAAAATCGACCAAAATCGATAAAACCGACTTAATTGATTTGGTTTGGTTCCAATATTTGAAGAACCGACTTACTTGGTTTGATTTTTTTTTTTAGGGAAAAACTGGTTCAAACCGAACCATGAACACTCCAACCTTAAACCATTTCAAACTGAACATTATTCACTCTAAATTTTTCACAAAAGTCAGAATTGAAATTCAAATTTACTTCATTAAAAATTTTCATCAACGGATTACCTTTCTAAGCTAATTTTCACCATCCAAATCTTACAAAACCAATATTTTAACCACGATTTGAGCTTCATACACAATAATGTATTGAATTTTTTTATTTTTTTTGGGGGGAGGGGGGGGGGGGGGGGAAGATTTGGAATGGATGAGCAAGGGAAGAAGAATGAGTTTTGAGAAGTTCTTACACATTAAAAATTAAGTTAAAATCTGACCAAAACCACTAGACTTGTAATTTTGTGTTACAATTCCTTAATAAAAAGTAAAAACTAAAGTGATGTATCACATGTTCTTTGTGAATATTTATCTCCGTAAGATTAATCCAAGCGTTGAATGTCCAAAGACAAGGAAATACACGCATAATTAATGTTGAAAGAGTCATGACATCCCTGGATTAAGAAAATTTGGCGTCAACCTTCATCAATTTATTACGATTTACATGCATAAGGGTGGATTTATTTATTTTCTAGGTTTGGACCATAATTTGGTTATTTAACTAATTGTTTGTCACGACCCAGATTTCCCAACCTCGGAGGTCGTGATGACGCCTACTAATGGGATCTAGGCAAGCCAAACCTTAACTACTTGCTACGCTTCCATATTGCTTCACTTTAACAAACACAAGGCGATAACATGATAACAGCAGAACTTTAAATAATTTAGCGGAAGTCAACAATTAAATATCATAAGTCTACGTCCATTACAACTTTTAAAACCTCAAATACCCAAAACCTGGTGTCACAGTGTCACAGACTATCTAAGATTTCTACATACAAGGTATGAAGAAATAACAGTACGCTGTTTCTGAATAAGAGAAAATGAAACAGGAAGAGATAGAGGGAGACGACAGGGCCTGCGGACGCATACAATCTACCTTGGGTCTCCGGGTGGGATGAAGGAAACACTCCAACTACTATCCGAAAGCGGCTCCTGGATCTGCACACAATGCAAAGTGTAGTATCAGCACAACCGACCCCATGTGCTGGTAAGTGCCTAGCCTAACCTCGGCGAAGTAGTGACGAGGCTAGGACCAGACTACCAAATAAACCTGTGTAGTTCAAATGTATATACAACGGAAAAAGAAATACCGAAAATAACCAGTCAATATGGGAAGGGGAAACATGCTGTGGGGGAGATAACAGTTCCAAATAGAAAGCATCAAGTAAGGAAAAAAATAACATAACTCGAATATCAACAAAGAATCAGAAATCAACAATTTGCACGGCTCACCCTTCGTGCTTTTACTCTCGTCCTCTCCAAAACAATTTTATAATAAAAGTGTGCACGACATCACCCTTCGTGCTTTTACTTTCGTCCTCACCAAATCAATCATATAATAAAGATGTGCACGGCACCACCCTTCGTGCTTTTACTCTCTTTCCTCACCATATAATCAATGAAAATCGGTACGGAATGGTACATCGTATGGCACGACATCACCCTTCGTGCTTTACACTCTTTCCTCACAATAGAAAATAATGCACGACATCACCCTTCGTACTTTAACACTCTTCCTCGCCCAAACAACAATCACAAGCAAAGGGGAAAGGGAATAAACAAAATAGTAATAGAGATCCCGGCAAGGGAACAACAGTTAAACAATTAAGTCCCGGCAATGGAACAACATCAATAATCTCAACATCCCAGCAAGGGAGATAATCAACAAAGCAAAAATATCCCGGCAAGGGGACAATTTAATAACTCTTTCTCTTTCATTCACTTTTATTTCATAACTCACTTTACCACTTGAGTCAATGCTCCAAAGGGTTCAATCATCTCATATACTTTCACAATTCATAATATAACTTGAGCCAATGCTCCAAAGGGTTCAATCATCTCATATATTTTCACAATTTATAATATAACTTGAGCCAATGCTCCTCGATGTTCAAAGGTTACAATTCCTTCCACAAACTTTCCACAACAATTAGAAATCATCACCAAGGCATGAAAGATACAACGAAATCAAGATCTTCAAAACTTAAAGACTCATGGTCATGCTAGACACCAACGTATAGATACTCGTGTAATCAAATCATCAAAATAACATCATGAACATCAAATTAAATCTCGAGGTCAATGAAATTTTCTCAAAACTTCTTTAAACATAAATTTTGCAATTTAAGTCCGAATCACTTCATATGACATCCGTTTTTCACCAAATTCCACAGAAAAGTCTTATATAATATATAAGACCTCGTCCGGGCGCCGGAACCAAAATACGGGCCCGATACCATCATGTTCTAATCAAATTTCATTTCAAATTTCTTTAAACAATTCCAGAAAATAATTTCCTTTGAAAATTCATTCCTCGGGCTTGGGACCTCGGAATTCGATTCCGGACATACGCGCAAGTCCCATATTTTCCTACGGACCCTTTAGGGCTGTCAAATCACGGGTCCGGGTCCGTTTACCCAAAACGTTGACCGAAGTCAAATTAGCTCATTCTATAATCAAAACTTATCATTTTTCACAAATTATCATATTTAAGCTTTCCAGCTACGCACTCGGACTGCGCACGCAAATCGAGGTAACTCTAAATGAGGTTTTCAAGGCCTGAGAATATGGAATTTCATTTTAAAACAAGTGATGACTTTTTGGATCATCACATTCTCCACCTCTAAAACAACCGTTCGTCCTCGAACGGAAAGAAGAGGGAAGTACCTGAGTCGGGGAAAAGATGGGGATAACGGCTCTGCATATCGGACTCGGACTCCCAGGTCGATGCCTCAGGAGGCTGACCGCTCCACTGAACACGAACAGTTCTGAAAATCTAACACGTGGGATGGATTGTCGTGATATTTTCGGAGCATGGACACACGAAACACTGGATGCATGACTGATAAGCTCGGCGGCAATGCAAGTCTATAAGCCACCTCTCCCATTCAATCAAGAATCTCAAACGGACCGATGAACCTAAGGCTAAGCTTGCCCTTCTTCCCAAATCTCATCACGCCCTTCATAGGCGACACTCGGAGCAATACCTGCTCTCCAACCATAAAAGCCACATCTCGAACCTTGCGGTCTGCATAACCCTTTTGACTAGATTGAGCTATACGAAACCTATCCTGAATCATCCTAACCTTGTCCAAAGCCTCCTGAACCAGATCCGTACCCAATAATCGAGCCTGTCCCGGCTCAAACCATCCAACCGGAGATCGACACCGCCTACCATATAAAGCCTCATAAGGAGCCATCTCGATACTCGACTAGTAACTGTTGTTGTAGGCAAACTCTACTAAAGGCAAAAACTGATCCCACGAGCCTCCAAAGTCAATGACACAAGCTCGGAGCATATCCTCCAAAATCTGAATAGTCTGCTCGGACTGCCCGTCCGTCTGAGGATGAAATGCTGTACTAAACTCAACCTGGGTGCCCAACTCTCGCTAAACTGCTCTCCAAAAACGCGAGGTAAACTGCGCACCTCAGTCCGAAATGATAGATACATGCACACCATGAAGACGAACAATCTCCTGAATATAGATCTCAGCTAACCTCTCGGATGAATATGAGACTGCCACATGAATGAAATGCGCTGACTTGGTCAGCCTATCAACAATGACCCATACTGCGTCGAATTTCCTCCGAGTTTGCGGGAGTCCAACAATGAAATCCATAGTGATTCGCTCCCACTTCCATTCGGGAAGCTGAATCCTCTAAAATAAACTACCAGGCCTCTGATGCTCGTACTTAACCTGCTGACAATTCAAACACCGAGCTACATATGCAACGATATCCTTCTTCATTCTCCGCCATCAATAATGTTTCCGCGAATCCTGATACATCTTTGCGGTGCCCGGATGAATAGAGTACCGGAGCTATGAGTCTTCTCTAAAATCAACTCTCAGAGCCCATCCACATTAGGCACACAGACTCGACCCTGCAATCTCAAAACTCAATCATCATCTAAGGTAACCTGCTTGGCACCTCTGAACTCCAAACCAAGTGTGCATACTAACTCAAAAACATCATATGGACCTACTCGTATAATCAAATCATCAAAATAATATCATGAACATCAAATTAAAACTCGAGGTCAATGAAATTTTCTCAAAACTTCTTTAAACATAAATTTTGCAATTTAAGTCCGAATCATGTCATATGACATCCGTTTTTCACCAAATTTCACAAAAATATCTTAAATCATATATAAGACATGTACCGGGCACCTGAACCAAAATACGGGCCCTATACCATCATGTTCTAATCAAATTTTATTTCAAATTTCTTTAAACAATTCCAGAAAATAATTTCCTTTGAAAATTCATTCCTCGGGCTTGGGACCTCGGAATTCGATTTCGGGCATACGCCCAAGTCCCATATTTTCCTATGGACCCTCCAGGATCGTCAAATCAATGGGTCCGGGTCCGTTTACCCAAAATGTTGATCGAAGTCAATTTAGCTCATTCTATAATCAAAACATATCATTTTTCACAGATTATCATATTTAAGCTTTCCGGCTATACGTCTGGATTGCGTACGCAAATTTAGGTGACTCTAAATGAGGTTTTCAAGGCCTCAAAATACGGAATTTTGTTTTAAAACAAGTGATGACCTTTTGGGTCATCACATTGTTATGTTTTTTTCTCTCCTCAAAAGTGGATATATTGTATATCTATATCTATTCTATATTATAATAAAATGAGAGTAGTGAAGCATGAGGTCAAGCCAAGTGGTAAGTTAAAATAAAGCCACTTGGCAATTTTAAGACAACATTAATAATTATGAATTATAAATAGAAACATAATTAATTGAAGTAGTTGAATGAATCTTATACATAATCTAAATAGATCTTAGACAAATCTAATCTATATGTCAATATTTATATTTATGTGTAATTTTATATCTATATCTATAATTATATCTATATATTGATTCACTCATAGATTTATATTCTATGTTAATATAGAATAGCATAATTCATTTAGCCTTTTGTGTATAATTCAATCATGGTAGATCTCTTTTTTTTTTTGACAAGGAATCAATTGAAATATATGTTTAGTATATTACATATTCTTTTTTATTTGCAACAATAATTATTTATTTAGTACAAGCTTTGTATCTGACCTTATTTGTGTACAATATAATTATTGTAGGTATCTTTAGTAAAACTTTTGTGTATAATTCATTTATGTAGGGGTGTTCATAAAAACCCGAAAAACCGAACCAAACCGAAAACCAAACCAAACCGATCAAAAAAACTGATACTTTTTGGTTTGGTTTGGTTTTAGTTTTGAATTTTAAAAACCGATCAAATTTGGTTTGACTTTGGTTTTAATTAGAAAAAACCGAACCAAACCGACTATAGGAGTAGCTGTTTCAAATTTATTACTATACCTATATATATGTATATTGTTATACAAAATTTCAAAAATTTTATGGTAAATGTTAATAGTTTTCACTTTTAATATAGTTCTTTAGCTTTACATTCTAGTTTGATTGGTAGTTTTCTTTTTGTTTAGTGTAAGAATCCATTTCTTGTTAAAAATAACATATTTTTAATTGAGTCCTTAAATTATTCATCACTGTTTGTTTTAATTATCATCAATATATTTTGGTAAATAATAGATTTCTCAAAGGGAAATTGATTTGATAGTGTTACATTGAAAATGTGGTCGCCGGAATATGTGTTTGGTAGTGTATGTCTTATATTTAAGAAAAAATCGACAAATAACCGAAAAATCGACATAAACTGAATCGAGAAAAATCGACTTAATTAGTTTGGTTTGGTTCTAATATTTGAAAAACCGACTTACTTGATTTGGTTTTTTTAGGGAAAAACCGATCCAAACCGAACCATGAACACCCCTACAATTATGGTATGTCTCTTCTTCTTTTTTTTTGACAAAGAATCAATCAAAATTTTAATTTTGTAGCTTACACATTCCTTTGAGTTTAAATAATATTTCTTTATTTGGAAAATAAATATTGCAATAAAGAGTAGTACAAGCTTTGATGTATCTAACCTGATTTGTGTACAATATAATTATTATAGGTATCTTTTTTGACAAGGAACATCAAATTAATAATTGGAAAAAATATCTGTTGGAAAATTGTATAGCTATTCTTGATTTATATTTTCATATTTGGAATAATATTATATGGCAAAGAGTATTTAATTTTCAAATGCACAACAATACACTTGTATAAATAATGCCACAAAAAGGAATGAAAGACGCCTATTTTTTTCTTCTCTTTGTTTTAATTTGCTTTGCATTGATAATTTATTTATTATATGACATACTTTAGTTTAATCATGGTGGATTTTTTATTAGACAATTAAGTTCATGTGTTTCCACTATGCATTCATATTTGATGAGCTAAATTAAAGAGGAGGAAAGAAGCATTATGATTCTATAAAAAGAAATTTAGCTGGCCTTATAAATTTTCATTTGTACTTCATTGTTGAATCTAGAGAGCTGGATCTCTTTTTATTAAGCAAAATTTGTAAATGTGTAAATATAGTAACTGTATATTGTGTATCTATATTTGTTAGAGATGTGGTATTCTATAAGATATTATAGGAATATGATATTTTGAGAATATTCTTAGGAGAAATTATAGGGAGTATGAGCTTAAACTCATGTATATATACTCTTCTTTCTGGAAATGAGAAAGCAGGTCAGATCCATCTAAAAGTTGTGCAAACTCTTCTGTATTGCCTTTCCGGTTTGTGTATTCTCTTTTTCTTTCTTATTTATGCTACTTTGAAATTTTTTTAACCTTTATATGTTCAATACTAGAAAAACATTAATTTGTGACTGAAATTTCCGACTGAAAATGAAGTAGTCGCTAATGGGATTACTTTTGCGATTGTTGTAGTCGGAAACAGACTGATTTTTTATTACTTTTTTTTAAAAAAGAAATTTGATTATTATTCCAACGAAAGCAGTGGAAAAATAGCGGGCCAATTTCCCGCCATCACTTTTGCGACCGACTCGGTCGGACAATAAAAAGTCAAAAATATTAGTTGACCAACAAAGCGACTGTGTCGGTCACAAAGTTAAAATTAAAATGGTAAAAGAATATTTAAGTGGGTTTGTGACCACGGTAGTCAGAAATCTAAATTTAATATTTCGGATTTATGCCAAACCCCTATTTCCCCAATTTCTGCTGCGCCCTATTTTCCCAATTTCTGGGCGCCCAATTTCCCTCCTCTCTTTCCCTCTCATATCTTTTTTCTTCTTTGATTTCTCTTCCATTTCACCCGTGAGGCTGATTGTTCTTCGAGTTCATCTGTGCGACTGACGGAGGCAAACGACTGAAGGAGACAAAAGGTTGACAGAGGCAAACGGCTGAAATCTTACGGTAAGAAAAGATAGAAGTAATTAGTTTTGTTTGCTGGTCACATTATTTTTAAATTGTTGCAAATTGAAAGCTTCAATGCGCTTTTGTCATGTATAGATTTCCATATATGAACTTTATTTATAGGACCAATTGACTTTTTGGGGTACTTTGTTAAAGAAATCTGCCTGTGGTATACATTATTGATAGTAATGTCCACCATGTTTGTAGCATTTCTGGCTCCCTCTGCCAAAACTTTTTCCGACTATATGCTGTGTCGAACATTAGTTCCTTGTATCATACCAGCAAAGTAGAAACCTAAAAGAGAATTATGCATCACTGTCTTTGAAGGAATAAAATAGTGGACACACACTTCACTTGCATTCAAAGTGAAATTCAGCTTGGACTTTCAACTTTCTGGTGCAAAAAAAAAAAACTCACACTCGAGTTCTCACGCGCTTTGAGCTTGAATTTAGACAATTATAAAGACACATATTCTTGCTAATGAAACAGAAAACTTACAATTTCACAGAAGTAAGACAAGGCTTGTACATAAACTCCTATCTTCATATTGATAAGTAAATTCAACTGTAAAAGAGATTTGAGAGGAACATTTTACAAAAGCTGTGCTAGTTATATATGAAATGAACTAAAGACATATTTAATACTCTGGGATTCTAGTAGACTAGAAGTCCTTCCGAGCCCTAAAAAGTACGAACAAAAATGCATACTTGTTGACAACACTATAGGAGAAAACATACGGTAAATGCTCAACATAACCTGGAATCTGTGATGATTATGTGCAGAGCACATCAGATTTCCATACATTAAGAATCTAGATCAAAAGTGATAAGTATAAACTGAAGCAGAAGAAGATTTAGGGCTATATTTGACTGCATTATATGGCAATTTACTAAATCATGACTGCATTATATGGAAATTTACTAATTAATATGTATTGTTTTACATATCTTGGATTTATTTTGTGTAGATGGAACTTGCACATCGTAGATGGATGTATAATCAAACTTATCCTAATCGTAGTGGGTTGAGGGAGGAATTTATAGAAGGGGTTGCCGAATTCATGGCTAAAACAAAAACACTTCATGAATTTCTCAGTGAAGGGGTGATTAGGTGTCCTTGTATGAAATGCAAATGCGGAAAGTTATTACAACCAGATGTTGTTAAAGTTCATCTTTATAAAAAAGGGTTTATAGAAAATTATTACGTGTTGACTATTCATGGAGAGGATGTTGCTAGTGTTGGTAACGTTGATTTTCAAATTTTTTTTGATAGTGAGGGTAGTCCATTAGCAGAGAATAATGCTGAAAATTCTCGATTCAGTGAAATGGTTAGGGATGCTTTTGTGATGCACCCGGGGGCTCAGTCTGAACAAATGATGATGCTAGGCGTTTCTATGAACAGTTAGAGGAAGCAAGTCGTCCATTTAGTATGGAGACCCATCGAAGGAGAATGGTAACTGGGGGTTCAAGTATGAACAGTTAGAGGAAGCAAGCCTCCAATACTGGTGGCTCATTGCACACTGGGGGTCCAATTAGTATGGAGATCCATCAAAGGAGAATGGTAACTTTCTTATTATATTTATTTTGATTTTAACTAGATGCAATTGAACTTTATCTAACTTAATTTTTTTTTGGCAGGAAAAGGAAAAAGGGAGAGTTGTGACTTATGCTGAGGTCTTTGAGGACAAGCATTTGAAAAAGAAAAAGGATGGGACAAGAGAATGGGTCGAGCCGCGTGCTGCGAGGGTATATGTAAGATCCTTCTATTTCCTTTTTGTCTCTTCTTCTTTATTATTCTTCTTCTTCTTTAATTTGTTGGGGTTGATTATTCTTTTAGTCATAAGACAAGGACCTTACACAATCTATGACTTTTATACTGTATTTTATATATGTTGCAATTTACTTTAGGTTAATTAGCTCAATCAACATGTTGTTTCAACGGACATGGTTTGAATGAAACTTAAAGTTTCTTCCACCTTTGCCAGTCAATCTTGTGGTAGAACACCAGTGATAACTCGGGTTGTTGATTTCAACTAGTTACTCAAGATATAATGGATCTCATATAGTTCAATTGGGGCATGCGTTTTGAAATGTTGTCCAAGTTAGGGAATGTTTACATTTTTCGAAACTATAGAACAAGGTTTGGCACCTTTGGTATGAACATCTTTATCTGTTGGCAGGACCTCATATGTGCCCCAAATGGCAGGACCTCATATGTGCCCCAATTTTTGTTCACCATTTCTTGAACATGAACCTTCCTTTTTGTCACGACCCAAAATCCCAACCCGGTCGTGATGACGCCTCTCGTGAGGACAAGGCCAGCCAATCAACAAAACAATACATCTCTTTATAATTACTTAGCAGGAATAAGTCTAAATCATGGGCAATATAATCTTAAATGCGAAATAAACGTGATAGAACAAGGAAAGCCATCCCAACTCAGCCCGAAATCGAGGTGTCACAAGTCATGAGCTACTACAGAGTTTACTAATATTTTACAAAGTCTGGAATTATCATAAATAACAAAGATAAGGGAGAAAACGGGGCTGCGGACGTCAACAACTACCTCGTTACTCCTAGTCACCGCCTGGCCTGGAAAGAATCAGTGCTCAGGAGCGAACTCAGCTCTGCCTGTATCTGCACACATGGTGCAGGGAGTAATGTGAATACTCCGACCCAGTGAGTAATAAAAATAAATAACGACTGAAAACATGAAATCTCATAACGGCACAATATAGCGCTATCCCAAGCAGTAAAATCAGTTATACAGTAAAACAGTGAGTATCAGATAATTCTTCTTTTAAAACAGTAAAGACAAATAATTTCCACAGTAAGGATAAATCAAAAGCTTGCCCCTCGGGCTCAATATGTAAATCTCAGTATAGTATCAGCCCCTTGGGATCACTCCCAACTTACTAGCACACAACATCAGCCCCTCGGGCTCACTCCCAACTCACCAGCACACAACATCAGCCCCTCGGGCTCACTCCCAACTCACCACACACAAGCAACGGCCTCTCGGGCCCACTCCCAACTCACCTGGGTACCCTGCACATACTGGAGGATGTGTACAGACTCCGGAGGGGATCCTACAGCCCAAGCGCAATATCAATAGGCCTAAAAGCTTTCACACATCACACATGAGGCTTGAAAGCCTCCTCATATAACACTCGAGGCCTGAAAGCCTCCTCACATCACTCAACATATCCCCACGTATGGCCCTCGGCCTCAATCAGTCCAAAAAATAATCATAAGTCTCTTGGGCATCAGTAAAACAATAGTGCTCAGCTCAACAACATTATAAATATCATTAAATCTCGAGTTGAGTATAAATGTAGCTGAGTTCACAAAATAATATAATTCAATTGGACTGAGTTCAAATAATATTTCAATTCGTGAGGAAAATAGTGATGTAAATTCAGAAAAGATTTCAGATAATTGGCACGAAGCCCAAATATGGCAACAAGCCCAATCATAGTGAAAAACAATAAATCTTTATCAATTACGCGGTAAAAATATCAACTAGGATGGACCAAGTCACAATCCCCAATAGTAAATGACCCCGCGCTCGTCATACAACGCGTGTCTCATCTCAACATAGCAGTATGTTATGCAATCCGGGGTTTCAAACCCCCAATGCATAATTTAAAATCATTACTCACCTCGAACATAGCAGTATGTTATAGCTTGCGACGCCTTTGCCCCTCAAATCGGCCTCCACGCGCGTTGAATCTAACCAAAATCAGAGCGAATACATCACAATATGCTAAGGGAACAATACCCAATCGAAAATAAAAAAAAAACGCTAAAAAATACAAAGTTGGCAAAACCCGAGCCCCGAGCCCACTTCTCGAAAAATTACGAAATTCACATCACCGGATTCCTAGTCTCACCACGAGTCCGTACATATCAAATTTACCAAAATCGGAGTTCAAATGACCCCTCAAATCTCCATTTAATTCTCTTATTTTCAAATCCCTAGGTCCAAAATCCCCAATTTACACCTCAAAAACATATAATCTAGTCGGATTATTCGATGATAATTCAATATTATGGATTAGAAATAATCACAAGTGACTTACCTCAAGATTTCTCATGATTTCTTGCTCAAAAATCGCCCCAAACCGTGTTATTTCGCAAGAAAATAGGTACCAAAAACGAGCAGAAACGCAGCAGCTTTTAATAAGCAAATTTGGTTGCTAAAGACCCAAATCTGGTCACTAAAGGTGCTAATCTGGTCGCTAAAAGTGCCACACCAGATCTGATGCACCAATACTCTTTAATTTCACTAAAAAGGCTCTAACTCCTTCATACGAACTCGGAATTAGACGACTCTTGTTCCTATGAGTCACAAATAATAATACGAACACAACCCTTCAATCAAAACTCAATTCGGAGCTCATTTTGCCCAGTGCGATATCCATTTCACTCGTTAAACAATTACTCATGTTTCGCATCAAAAACCCAATCGCGACTTGATGAAATTAGACCAAAATTTTCAGATCAGTCCTATAATTCATTATCAAAATTCCGGAAGTCTCGGAATCAAATTTGGATCTCTAGAACTAAAAATGAACTTTTAGATCATTACATTTATGCTCAAAACGGCAAAAATCTTCCAAAAACTCTTCCAAAATTTGTCCGAGCCTCATGGGATCCCAACAAAGTATACTAATAAGTCCCATAATATGACACAAACTTAGTTGTTTCTTCGAATCACCAAAAACAATGCAAAAATATTAAATTCACCTCGGATTCAAGCCTATGAACTTTGAAACTTCTAATTTTCACATCCGATGTCGAAACACGTCAAAACTAGTCCGAATGATCTCAAATTTTGCAGACAAGTCCAAAATGACATAACGAAGCTACAACAACTCTCGGAAGCAGACAAGTCCAAAATGACATAACGAAGCTACAACAACTCTCGGAATTCCATTCCGACCCTCGAATCAAAATCTCACCTATCAACCGGAATTCGCCAAAATACTAACTTTGCCAATTCAAGCTTAATTCTATACCGGTCATCACAAAAATATTCCGGACACACTCCTAAGTCCCAAATCACCTAACGACGCTATCCGAACCATAAAATTCACATTTCGAGCTCTCTAACACATAAGTCAATATTCGGTTGACTTTTCCAACTTAAGCTTCCTTAAAAGAGACTAAGTGTCTCAAACCTTACCAAAATCATTCCGGAATGACTTCAAATTTTGCACACAAGTCACATTCGACATTGCGGACTTTCCCCAACTTTCGGAATCGCATTCCAACTCCGATATCAAAATTTCCACTTCCGGTCAAATTTTCTCAAAAACCTTCAAATTTCTATATTTAGCCAAATGTCTTCAAAATGACCTCCGGACATCCGAATTCACTTCCGATCGCGCTCCCAACTCCAGAATCACCATACGGAGCTATTCCCAGACTCAGAATCCCAAACGGACATCTATAACTCTGAAATGCCTTCCAACCCAAATTTATGAAATTTTTCTAAAATACTAACTTCCACAATGTACGCCGAAATGCTCACGGGTTATCCAAAACCAAATCCGGACATACGCCCAAGTCCGAGATCATCATACAAACATGCTGGAACTTTCAGATCCCAATTCTGAGGTCGTTTACTCAAAATTCCAATCTTAGTTCATTTCTTCAATTTTAAGCTTTCAAAATGAGAATTTCCATTTAGATTTGACTCCAAACTTCCTGAATTTTAATTCTGACCATACACACAAGTCAATATACCTGAGATGAAGCTGCTCATGGCCTCAAACTGCTGAATGACGTGCCGGAGCTCAAAACGACCGATCGGGTCGTTACAATCTCCCCCACTTAAACATGTGTGGTCCTCGAACGTGCTGAGAACTACACTGAAGTAGTCTGAAATCACTTGTTTAACACCTCATGCACCTTCCCGTGATACCACCACTCAGTTGAGCATATTAGCTCGATAACTCTGTAGATATACTCCCTTATTCAAGCAAATAAGCCATTAGGTCCAATTCCAACATCCTGAATTTCCTGCCAAGCCTGTTTCCATCATACAACCACCATATCAATCTCCACACGTTATACCCAAACATGGCTGCATAACTTTGCTGAATTCACACTTTGCATCACTTTACTCATAGGACCACAATAACATTCTTTAAACATAATAGTCGAAATTCCACAAATCTGATGCTCCCATTGCATCTCATGACCTACATAGGTCTTGCTCTAGTTTTTACAACACCGATACGACTGAAGAGATGTGCCGGAATTCATAATCAACTGTTGAATCAACAATTCATTAGATATATACTCTTGACAAGTTCCATTACCTAGTCTCAAACCAAAGAATGATCTTTGCTCTATAATATACTTCATATAATCAGTTTGCACTGACCCCAAATCTAGTAACCTCGTCTCACCCAGTACGAACTGCTCAGGCAATAAGTCACCTCGGACATAATCAAAAATCCCACAAGACGCCACAATGTGCCAGTGGGCTACCAATTCGAACGCGATTCAAAAGGAAGGCGAACTCTGGGAGGAACTACTCAACTCTCACACTAACATGGACTTCCTCAGAAAACAGGGAAGCAGAACACATAAAAGCAAATATGGGCACTGAACTGAACATTACACTGTTGCGGCGCGCAACCCGATCCAAACAATATACCCATGGCGGCGTGCCACCCGATCCACATATAGAACTTACATAAGGAGATACACGTCGAGCTGAATAGCTCACCACATCCAAATACCGAATATCAGTCATAATCACACTAAGGTGCATAATACCATTCCCAAGGAAACATATAGCGTTATAGGCTACAACTCAAGCACAACTGAGGTGCGATACATGATCTAAGTCTCAAGAGCCATCCTGCTCATATAACATCACCACTGAGCGGAACCTCAACAAATAAGGAATTTACCAAGCCGTCTCACAACTCATACATCGCAATATATCTTTACATGAATTATCTGTCCACGAAATAAGACCGCGACTATCCTTCCATAAA
Organism: Nicotiana tabacum; assembly: GCF_000715075.1. Classification (NCBI taxonomy): domain Eukaryota; kingdom Viridiplantae; phylum Streptophyta; class Magnoliopsida; order Solanales; family Solanaceae; genus Nicotiana; species Nicotiana tabacum. The sequence continues at coordinate 546,899 of NC_134091.1, forward strand.
GAGTGCATTGCTGAAATAAACACAACTGGCTTGACGTAAGGCTCACTTCAACATTTAAATCTATCCCCCGACCTCAAGTCAATCCTGATCGTGCCAAGCTAGGCCAATAATATTTCACAGGTTTATAACCCAATAAGCAGAGTTCCCTCCAGGCATAAATTCTCAAATGGATGATATTATCAAAATCCTCATACTTGGTTTAAATTTCTAATTAATCAAGTGACTACATGTCACACTTATACAATCTTCCTGTGGGACAAGCTCCCACCATCTTCCGAAATAACTAACGGGTTCGCACATTCAAACCACCGGCTGCACTAACGCTGAAAAGTGATCAAGAATCCCTAACCAAGATGCAAAGCCTTTCTCACAGAACACCGGTCTCAGGTGATACTGACATCAATACCCATCTTACTCAAAACACTGGAACTCCTTTCCTGCTCATCCGAGCTTGTGACATCACAGTCATTGACCAAACTGCGACCTTGGTCCTTACTTCAAATTCCATATCACTCTCTGCACCTCACGTGCCGATATACGATAGACATGATTTCCATCACAACTCTGGAACCACCGATAGGCTAATATTTCATCACATAAGACTTTCCATTTAACTTACTTCGGGAGAACTATAGCAACATACATGCGAATTCTCATAACCGTCAAATATGCCAATATCTAAGTAGTGGTCCAAGCCACCATAACCCTTCCGGGATTTGCCTCCACATAACAAGCCATAACAGAAGAATGCTTCTGAACAAAATCAATTACGGTGGCCGACAAGCCTCACACGTACCGCCACAAATCACTTGCATAACTTACCCTTAATTGCCTTGGAAATAATACTTCTCCATTCAACACATAACATACTCCATCTGCACAACTCCGGAGTGACCTTGAATCACGAGACCATGCTGTCTCAAATCCCACGAACCATTTCATATCTCCCAAATGCTACACCACAAGTCAAAATATTATTGAACATTTTGGGCACCTTCTCATAAGCTGCTACAAAGCTTGATTCTTATCTGTATCTATAATGTCGACATCATTAGACACCACACTTTGCCCTTTGAATTCATGAGGACCGTTACTGAGATTCACCCGCTCCGACTTGGCCCCGAATGCAACCACTCCACTGAATTTTATAACATATGAATACCCTCTCTATGAAGCATCCAGCGGGATCACTTCCCTCGAAGCCTGCACCTATACGAGGCATAAATCATGAATCTTCCCTCAAGTCTGAACATGAGCCAATAAGGCTAACCATAACATGCATTCAACAATTCATTTACTCAAATTACCACTCATGGTCCTTTTCCGTAGCTTCAATAACCCATTAATACGCTAATAACCAGAATTCACGCAGGTAATTAACCATGCAACCCAATCGTAAGCGGTGGGACTCTCCCACTTAGCTCAAAGCCACTATTACACGACTTTTGAACACATTGGAACCATTCTCTCAAGTCATTTACTCTTATTCAAAATGCAATTCACCTGATCCAAGGAACATAACCACACGTGCCTCATTAGCACTCTAACACCATAGGGTATGACCTCATTCCAGTACAACCAAACATATTCCTGCTCCATGCACCGAGCATTCTTTACCAACGACATCTTAAGACATACTGTGATTCTCACACATCTGTAAAGCACCATGTAGCCTTTGTCCAAGTTTTCCCTCACTCATGCCATCTTCGGACCAATTTCCGTAACCAGAGCTGATTCGCCAGCATGCCTCGAACCGGAACCAACATAGCACATGACCGCACAATTATCTAATCAATAGCAAACTCTCCAACTTGGCTCGAAGCCATAGATCACAACACATATACACTATTGCTGTCGTAATACCATGGTGAGATTAAACTCACTCCTTCATTCACTCACACAACAGTTAAGCCCACTATTAGGCGACATTTTTTTTTACTAAGTCCCAAAATTTTCAAATATTTCGGCAGAGTTTCCTTTGTAATTGGGCCTATCCACCTGCCAGAGAATCACCAAAACCATCCTAACAACACATCCACAACTTGACAAAGCATCACAATGAAAAATCAAACACTTAATAGTCCACCTATCAACCAACAGGTCTCCATCGTCACTTCCAAGTCATATAGATGCATCTCGCAGTTGTAACATACTCATCACGTAGCTATCCATCTATCATTCCCACTAATAGGGACAATACCGAACATATAAGTTCAAAACACTTGCTCACATAATCAGCACCCCGGTGCTCAAGCCATAGGCAATGATCCGGCCTCAAGTCCTCTCGACTGGCCTAACATCAAACTCACAGAGATTACACATCGCCCATCGATCGGGGAATTACAAGCCATCAAGGCACATCTAATACTGAGCATTCGTTCGCGCATACGAATATGTGGAAGGAACTGTAAAAGTTACTTTTTCAAGCTGAATCAAGGAGGCACGATTAAGAATTCAAGAATATGAAGTTTTTCCTAAAGGTTCTGCAGCCTCCCGAGGATAAGTACAGACGTCTCAGTACCGATCCGTGAGACTCTACTAAACCAACTCATGACTCGCGAGACCTAGTAACCTAGGCTCTGATACCAACTTGTCACGACCCAAAATCCCAACCCGGTCGTGATGGCGCCTCTCGTGAGGACAAGGCCAGCCAATCAACAAAACAGTACATCTCTTTATAATTACTTAGCAGGAATAAGTCTAAATCATGGGTAATATAATCTTAATGCGAAATAAACGTGATAGAACAAGGAAAACCATCCCAACTCAGCCCGAAATCAGGGTGTCACAAGTCATGAGTTACTACAAAGTTTACTAATATTTTACAAAGTCTGGAATTATCATAAATAACAAAGATAAGGGAGAAAACGGGGCTGCGGACGTCAACAGCTATCTCGTTACTCCTAGTCACCGCCTAGCCTGGAAAGAATCAGCGCTCAAGAGCGAACTCAGCTCTGCCTGTATCTGCACACATGGTGTAGGGAGTAATGTGAGTACTCTGACCCAGTGAGTAATAAAAATAAATAACGACTGAAAACATGAAATCTCATAACGGCATAATATAGCGCTATCCCAAGCAGTAAAATCAGTTATACAGTAAAATAGTGAGTATCAGATAATTCTTCTTTTAAAATAGTAAAGACAAATAATTTCCACAATAAGGATAAATCAAAAGCTTGCCCCTCGGGCTCAATATATAAATCTCAGTATAGTATCAGCCCCTCGGGCTCACTCCCAACTCACCAGCACACAACATCAGCCCCTCGGGCTCACTCCCAACTCACCAGCACACAACATCAGCCCCTCGAGCTCACTCCCAACTCACCACACACAAGCAACGGCCTCTCGGGCCCACTCCTAACTCACCTGGGTACCCTGCACTCACTGGGGGTGTGTACAGACTCCGGAGGGGCTCCTACAGCCCAAGCGCAATATCAATAGGCCTGAAAGCCTTCACACATCATACACGAGGCCTAAAAGCCTCCTCATATAACACTCGAGGCCTGAAAACTTCCTCACATCACTCAACAGATCCTCACGTATGGCCCTCGGCCTCAATCAGTCCAGAAAATAATCATAAGCCTCTTGGACATCAGTAAAACAATAGTGCTCAGCTCAACAACATTATAAATATCATTAAATCTCGAGTTGAGTATAAATGTAGCTGAGTTCACAAAATAATATAATTCAATTGGACTGAGTTCAAATAATATTTCAATTCGTGAGGAAAATAGTGATGTAAATTCAGAAAAGATTTCAGATAATTGGCACGAAGCCCAAATATGGCAATAAGCCCAATCATAGTCAAAAACAATAAATCTTTATCAATTATGCGGTAAAAAAATATCAACTAGGATGGACCAAGTCACAATCCCCAATAGTAAATGACCCCGCGCTCGTCATACAACGCGTGTCTCATCTCAACATAGCAGTATGTTGTGCAATCCGGGGTTTCAAACCCTCAATGCATCATTTAAAATCATTATTCACCTCGAACCGGTGAAATCTATAGCTTGCGACGCCTTTGCCCCTCAAATCAGCCTCCACGTGCGTCGAATCTAACCAAAATCAGAGCGAATATATCACAATATGCTAAGGGAACAATACCCAGTCGAAAATACTCGAAAAACGCTAAAAATTACGAAGTTGGCAAAACCCGAGCCCCGGACCCACTTCTCGAAAAATTACAAAATTCACATCACCGGATTCCTCGTCTCGCCACGAGTCCGTACATATCAAATTTACCAAAATTGGAGTTCAAATGACCCCTCAAATCTCCATTTAATTCTCTTATTTTCAAATCCCTAGGTCCAAAATCCCCAATTTACACCTCAAAAACATGTAATCTAGTCGGATTATTCGATGATAATTCAATATTATGGAGTAGAAATAATCACAAGTGACTTACCTCAAGATTTCTCATGATTTCTTGCTCAAAAATCACCTCAAACCGTGTTATTTCGCAAGAAAATAGGTAAAAAAAAAACGAGCAGAAACGCAACAGCTTTTAATAAGCAAATCTGGTCACTAAAGACCCAAATCTGGTCGCTAAAGGTGCTAATCTGGTCGCTATAAGTGCCAAACCAGACCTGATGCACCAATACTCTTTAATTTCACTAAAAAGGCTCTAACTCCTTAATACGAACTCAGAATTAGACGATTCTTGTTCCTATGAGTCACAAATAATAATACGAACACAAACCTTTAATCAAAACTCAATTCGGAGCTCATTTGCCCAGTGCGATATCCATTTCACTCGTTAAACAATTACTCATGTTTCGCATAAAAAACCCAATCGCGACTTGATGAAATTAGACCAAAATTTTCAGATCAGTCCTATAATTCATTATCAAAATTCCGGAAGTCTCGGAATCAAATTTGGATCTCTAGAACTAAAAATGAACCTTTAGATCATTACATTTATGCTCAAAACGGCAAAAATCTTCCAAAAACTCTTCCAAAATTTGTTCGAGCCTCATGGGATCCCAACAAAGTATACTAACAAGTCCCATAATATGAGACAAACTTAGTTGTTTCTTCGAATCACCAAAAACAATGCAAAAATACTAAATTCACCTCGGATTCAAGCCTATGAACTTTGAAACTTCTAATTTTCACATCCGATGTCGAAACACGTCAAAACTAGTCCGAATGATCTCAAATTTTGCAAACAAGTCTAAAATGACATAACGAAGCTACAACAACTCTCGAAATTCCATTCCGACCCTCGAATCAAAATCTCACATATCAACCGGAATTCGCCAAATACTAACTTTGCCAATTCAAGCTTAATTCTATATCGATCATCACAAAAATATTCCGGACACACTCCTAAGTCCCAAATCACCTAACGACGCTATCCGAACCATAAAATTTGCATTTCGAGCTCTCTAACACATAAGTCAATATCCGATTGACTTTTCCAACTTAAGCTTCCTTAAAAGAGACTAAGTGTATCAAACCTTACCAAAATCATTCCGGAATGACTTCAAATTTTGCACACAAGTCACATTCGACATTACGGACTTGCCCCAACTTTCAGAATCGCATTCCGACTCCGATATCAAAATTTCCACTTCCGGTCAAATTTTCTCAAAAACCTTCAAATTTCTATATTTAGCCAAATGACTTCAAAATGACCCCCGGACATCCGAATTCACTTACGATCCCGCTCCCAACTCCAGAATCACCATACGGAGCTATTCCCAGACTCAGAATCCCAAACGGACATCTATAACTCTGAAATACCTTCCAACCCAAATTTATGAAATTCTTCTAAAATACTAACTTCCACAATATACGTCGAAATTCTCACGGGTTATCCAAAACCAAATCCGGATATACGCCCAAGTCCGAGATCATCATACGAACATGCTGGAACTTTCAGATCCTAATTCTGAGGTCGTTTACTCAAAATTCCAATCTTAGCTCATTTCTTCAATTTTAAGCTTTCAAAATGAGAATTTCCATTTAGATTTGACTCCAAACTTCTTGAATTTTAATTCTGACTATACACACAAGTTAATATACCTGAGATGAAGCTGCTCATGGCCTCAAACTGCTGAATGACGTGCCGGAGCTCAAAACGACCGATCGGGTCGTTACACTTTTGTTTCATAGAAATGCACTTACTGGCAATTTGCACAGAATAAGTGCATTTTTCATGAGGTTGGAGTTTTTTGTATACAGATCATTCAAATATAAGGGAATACAAAAATTGGTTATACATTAAGTCACCAAGGACTTATGCAGCTATAACAAATTTTGTTCTATCAAACAATATGTCTAGATACACATCCCCGAAAATTCGTAGATGTTAACATGGTTTTGCTGTAAAACATGTGATTATTTATGTCTAGATATACATCCCCGAAAATTCGTAGATGTTAATATGGTTTTGTTGTAAGCATTTTCCTTGAGGAAATAAAATAATCTTCTATCACCCTAATTTCCAACTTCCAAGTGCTTCTTAGTACATATCCAGTCCACACCTTGATTAGTATATATCCAGTCTATATTGGCTTGTAATTGTGCATCTGTTGCCTCTGGTTTTGGCATGCAGAATTTCTTCATGTAGACTCACATATCCATGTACTTTTAGAATGGATGTTGGCTCTCAGAAGCAACAATAGTTTGAGAAAAAGATCTTGTAGTGATTCCCTAAGAAATGATTCTTGACATTAATAAGTGAGAAGTGGACTGGAGGAATTCAAAAAAATAAAGAAAGATCATGGCATTGCTTGGGGAAGAAAGAAATAGTAAAGGAAAAAGAAGGAAGCATGAGCTAGAAAAAATGAAAAAAGTATTGTTTGTTGCTTAAGTATAAGTTTTTTCTTTCTTAAAATTTTACTTTCATTATACTTGCACCATTTTGTTCCTTGTTTATGTGTGTGTTTGTATTTTTATAGATACATGCTTCATCGAAAAACTGTGAAACATACATTTTAATTTCTTCAAGTATCGCTTTGACTCCATTTTAATTTCAGGAAGCCTATCAGCAACGTTTTGAGGAATGGCGTTAAAGTCAACCCGATTCTGAGGATGGTAGCTCAACCCAAGTGTCACTCAATGATGTAGCTTCAATATGGACGCAGGTGGTTGGTGGCGCAAAGAAAGGTAGAACCTACGGTCTTGGATCACAATATTCTGTAGGCCGTTCTACGACATTGTTGTCTGGTGATGCGAGTTATTCGCAAGATCATGAAGAGGTGGAAGCATTACGAAAAGAAGTTGAAGAGTTGAAGGAGGAACGGAAAGAAGACCGCGCTAATTTTAACAAATTGTAGAGTCTAGTGGAGAAATTTATGAGCGAACGTCCATTTGGTCCTTCGAATGGCGAGGATGGCGGGGATAATGAGTTTTAGTTTGTTATGGTTATTGATGTTTGAGACATTATTATTTGTTGTAGTTGGATGTTTAGACTTGGTAATATTTTCACTTGACTATGATTGTAGTATTTTAGACTAGATTGAATGGTGCCACAATGTTTAACTCTTTTTGGATATTTTAGTTACAAATATTTATGTTTTTCATTTTATGGATTTGATTAGTTGCAATGGTGGATTGATTGGTTAGCATGGTAGATTAATTGGTTGTTGTATATTTGAATTGGTAGGTGGTATTGCTTTAAAAGAGCTGGAATTTGGCATAAAATTCCCAATTTTCTGATTTATTTCCGACCATAGTAGTCGCAAAATGCATCAAAATATTCCAGATTCAGGAACATTTGCGACTACTGTAGTCAGAAATACAAATAAATAAATAGTTTTAAATTAGATTTGCGACAACGGTAGTCGGAAAGATAAATAAATAAATAATTTAAAATTAGATTTGCGACCACCGTAGTGGGAAAACTCAAACAAAATTAAATATTATTATAATTATATATACCGTTTGCGACCGAAGTAGTGGAAAAGTTAATATAAAATTAAAATTTAATTTAACCTGTTTGCGACCGCGTCAGTCAGAAACTTGAGCACATTTATAGTCGTTTTTTCTATTTGGCCTTAGCGACCGTTGTAGTCGCAAATTACGGACGGATTCGGTCACAAACTATTTCAGACCAGCTATTTTGCGACTACGACTTTTCGGTTTGAATATAGTCGGAAATTAGCATTTTTGACCACTTTCTTACCCGTTTTTGCAGTCGCAAAATAGCCATTTTCTAGTGGTTATTATTCTAAATTTTCATTCAATTTTTCTTTGTTGTACTTAAAACTTTATTGATATTCTTTTTGTTTTCAAATGTTTTGCTATTTAAATGTAGTCATATCTTTGACTAAAAAAGTTAAGGAAGGAGGTGCTAATTTCTGAGTCATTTTCTCATTAGTGTATGCCTCAAAAGAACATGACTTGAAATGTGTAACGACCCGACCGGTCATTTTGAGCTTTTGCACTTTGATCGCCAGTTCTCGGGCATGACTTGCCCCGTGTGATGTATTATGACTGATGTAAATCGTTGGCTTTGGTTTTCATGGAAATCGGTATGAATTTGGAAGAATAGTCTCAGTTGAAAGCTTAAAATTTGAAAGATTTGACCTATTTGTAAATAAGTTCAGATCGGAATTTTTATGATTTGGTTAGCTTTGTCGGGTAATTTATGACTTAGGAGCGTGACCAGAATTGATTTTGGAGGTCCGGGGTAGAATTAGGCTTGAATTGGCGAAGTTAGTATTTTGCCGAATTCCGGTTGATAGGTGAGATTTTGATCCGAGGGTCGGAATGGAATTCCGAGACTTGAAGTAGCTTCGTTATGTCATTTGTGATGTGTGCGCAAAATTTCAGGTCATTCAGACGTGGTTTGGTTGGGTTTCTGATCAAAAGCGTATTTCGGAAGTTTTTAGAAAACTTAGGCTTGAATTCGATGTGAATTGATGGATTTGATGTTGTTTGAAGAATTTTGATGATTGGAACAAGTTTGAATAAGGTATTGGGTCATGTTCATGCTTTTGGTTGAGGCCCCGGGGGGCTCGGGGTGATTCCGAGTGGTTATCGGAGAATTTGGAAATTTTTACAGCTTCAGATTTGCTGCTTCTGTTATTTCCGCATCTGCGGGTTGTGGACCGCAGATGCGGCGCCGCATGTGCGATTGATTAGTCGCAGAAGCGAAAATGTGCCTGCTGGACAGAGACCGCATAAGCAGTTAGGCGTGCCGATGTCGCAGATGCGGGGATTTGATCGCAGATGCGATTGTTGGCCAGTAGTGATTTCCGCAGATGCGGAGAAATGACCGCAGAAGCGAAAATGTGCGGGGATTTGATCGCAGATGCGATTGTTGGCCAGTAGTGATTTCCGCAGATGCGGAGAAATGACCGCAGAAGCGGTACCGCAGGAGCGGTGGTGGGGTCGCAGATGCGAAAATCCCTGGGCAGAATGTTTTAAGTTATTTCATCCGCAATTTTGAGTCATTTTTCCTCCATAGCTGAGCATTTTGAGAGCTTTTTGAAGAAAATCGAAGAGGGGTTCAAGGAGAAACGTTTGGAGGTAAGAGTTTTGAAACTAAAACTCGAATTTATTGTGAAATCCACCTAGAAATTTATGGAAACTAAGCAAAAAAATGGAAGAACTAGGGCTTGAGATTTTTTGAAACTTTTAAATTGGGATTTGAAGGACCATTTGAGGTCGGATTTGAGAACTTTTGATATGTATGAACTCGTGGAAGGATAAGGAACCCATTGATGTAAAAAAATTTGAGTTTCGAGAAGTGGGCCCGGGACTCGATTTTTGGTAATTTTGGAAATTGTGCCCGTTATTGATTATTTTCGCTTGGGCTTTGTTCCCATAGCATATTGTGATGTATTCGTTCTGATTTTGGATAGATTCGACGCGCGTGAAGGCCGATATGAGGGGCAAGGGCGCCGCGAGCTAGAGATTTCGCCGGTTCGAGGTGAGTAATGATTGTAAATGATGTCCTGAGAGTTTGAAACCTCGGATTGCACATCGAAGTGCTATATTGAGGCAAGATACGCGCTGGATGATGAGCGTGGGGTCTTTTACTACTGGGAATTGTGACTTGCTCCGTCCCGATTGATGATTTTATCGCATATTTGACTGAGATTCATTTGTTATCATCATGATTTGGGTTGATTGCCATATTTGGGCTTCTTACCAACTATTTGAACCATTCGGGGATTTTTATCACTGTTTCCTCCCTACTTGACTTATTATTTGAACCTAGTCCTGTTGATATCTACTGTTTTACAAACTCAGCCAGTTTAACTCAGATTTGAAACTTAAATGATATTTCTACATCATGTTTTGGGCTGAGAACTACTGTTTTACTAATGCCCAAGGGGCTTGTGATGATTTTCGGACTGAGTGAGGCCGAGGGCCATATATGAGGATATGCTGAGTGAGATAAGGCCGAGGGCCTGAGATACTTTATATGCCACGAGGTGGCTTGAGTTATGTGAGGCCGAATGCCGAGTTATGTGAAGCTGAGTGCCGAGTGATGATGCCACGAAGTGGCATGATATAGCGTTTGGGCCGTAAGGGGCCACTCCGGAGTCTGCACACCCACAGTGAGCGCGGGTACCCATATGATTGAGAGTGAGCCCGAGGGGCTGATACTATGCTGGGTGATTGAGAGTAAGCCCGAGGGGCTGATACTAATGTGAATGACTGAGAGTAAGCCCGAGGGGCTGATACTATGCTGAGTGACTGAAAGTGAGCCCGAGGGGCTGATACTATGCTGAGTGACTGAGAGTGAGCCTGAAGGGCTGATACTGTTCTGAGCAAGTTACACTATGCCTGAGGGGCGGATTTCTACTTGTTATTTAAATGTCAAATTACCTGTTTTACTTGGTTTTAAGGGATTCCTACCGATTTCTCACTATTTCACTTCCTTAAATGATTTTTACTACTTTAATATAAAATTACTTTGTGCCTTTACATGTTTCATGCTTTCAGTCATTATTTACCTTTATTACTCATTGAGTTGGAGTATTCACTTTACTACCTGCACCTTGTGTGCAGATGCAGGTATTTATACACCCGGTAGTGGGTTTTGGCTAATCGGTGGCAGAGTTATCGGAGTTTAGCAAGGTGGCTGTCAGTGTTCGCAGCATCGTTTTCTCTCCCTTTTTGCTCAGCAGTCCTGTTTTTTTATATATTTCAGACCTTGTAGTTGTATTTATACTCTAATAGATGCTCGTGACTTGTGACACCCCGGTTTGGGCTGTGTCGGGATGGTTTCCCTTTTGTTATTATCGTTGTTTCCGCAATTATGGCTATATTAATCTTGTTTTAGACTTGTTTATGTTAATTAATTGTTAAAAGAGGTGTTTTGTTTGTTTTGGCTGGCCTTGTCTTCATGAGAGACGCCATCACGACCGGGTTCGAGAATTGGGTCGTGACAAGTTGGTATTAGAGCCTAGGTTACATAGGTCTCACGAGTCATGAGTAGGTTTAGTAGAGTCTCGCGGATCGGTACGAAGACGTCTGTATTTATCCTCGAGAGGCTGCAGAACATTTAGGAAAAACTTCACATTCTTGAATTCTTATCGTGCGTCCTTGGTCCAGCTTGAAAAGTAACTCTTGAAATTCCTTTCACGTGTTCGCATACGCGTATGAGCTCTCAGTATCAAATGTGCCTTGATGGCTTGTGATTACCTGATTGAGGGGCGAGATGTGACCTCTGTGAGTTTGATGTTGGGCCAGTCTAAAGAACTTGAGGCCGGATCTTTGCATATGGCTTGAGCACCGAGATGCTGATTGTGTGAGCAAGTGTGTTGCACTTATATGTTCAGTATTGTCCCTATTAGTGGAAGTGATGGCTGAATAACTGTGTGGTGAGTATGTTAGTACTGCGAGATGTATCTATACGACTTGGAAGTAACGAGAAAGGCTAGCTGGAGGATAGAAAAACTATTAGGTGCTTGAATTCCATCTTGATTCGAAGTATAGCCCTGAGTTATGGGCGCGTGAAGGATCTTTTCATGTTTTCCAGTTGAGAGTGAAGTAAATTTTATGTTGCGGTACGAGTTCAGACTCAGGAAGACTAAGCGACTGTGTAATGTGTATAATGGTGGAAGGTATATAGAAATGTTAGATTGAGGTGAAGCAGGTGGGTTATCTCGTGCGAAGTGTTCTAAAGTGGTATGATCCTTATGTGAATGTTAGAAGATCTCATGTGTAAGTGAAAAGTACGTGTTGAAATTTGAAATTTCGGGTCGCTTAAGAGAGTGGGCTTAACTGTTGCGGGGATGAATGCGAGATTTGCAGAAGATTTAAAGTACTAGATGATCTGTGTTTTCACAAGCTTACCAAAGGATTTGAGCTTAATCTCACTATGGTATTGTAGCATCAATAGAGTATAAGTGTTATGAGTTATCAAGTGTATTTTGATCTATGGGTCCGAGCCAAGTGGGGGAGTTTGTTGTGAGTAGTTGGTTGCACGGCTAGGTTCTATGTTGGATCCAGTTTGAGGCGTGCGGGAGAATTAGTTATGGCTTGCGGAATTGAGACCAAGGATGACTCGAGTAGAGGAATTTTTTTGAAAAAGGTTATATTACGGTTATATCACGGGATGTCTTAAGTTGTTGTTGGTAAAGAATGTTCGGTGCCTAGAGCAGGAAGTTACTTGGATGTGTTGGAATGAGGATTTCATTCTGTGGTGTCAGAGTGCTAATGAGGCACGGGTAGTTCTGTTCGTTGGATCAAGTAAATTGCAGTTTGAATAAGAGTGAATGACTCTCGAGAATGGTTCAAATGTGTCCAAGATTCTACAAGGAGTAATCAGGTATTTTAGAGTTGTATATGCGGTTATAAACTGTGTTTTCATTGGAAGAGGTCAAGACTTGTGATATTTCTATATTGATTATAGGATTCTATGTATCAGTATCAGGAAAGCAAAGGTAACAGATTTAGATTCGCAGGAAGTTCCTCAGAGTAAAGTGTTCTGGAATGTGGTGTTTCTGGGAGTAATTGAGTGAGTATTCAGTGGCTGATAGGTCTTAGACAGTGTGGTCTTGTGCTTGGGTCTCATGTGGTGAGCCTAGGTTGAGGAATTATGGTGCTACAGCAAGAGAGACTATCAAGTTGAAAATGAATCAGAAGGAAATTTAGATAGATGGAATAGTTTGATAGTAGACCGAATCGGTATGGTAAGGATATGATTAATTCCTTGTGTGTGTTCGAGGTAATGAGTTCTTTCAGGTATTTTGCGGTGATGCTCTTAGGTTTTGATGGCTTGCTTAACTTGATCAAGTTAGAAGGATTTAGTCCTGACATGTCTGATTTGTGCAAAGGGAACTCGGAGAGTTCTTGATGGTTTTTACCACGGTTTGGAGATGTATATTTTCTATGGGCATGCAGAGCATGGGATGTATAGTGATTCTTCTTTTAAGATTAGGACCAATGGAAAGTTCTTGACCAATTGAGTATGTAGATGTTTGTGGCTCGGAAGGAAGATGAAGTTCTCATGTTATCCTGAGATGGTATGGTATATGCGGTAGGTTGTGGAGGACTGACAATTTCGTGTGGAAGGTTACGGTTCAGTTCTGAACAGAAAGTCATGAATCCTTAGGCAACACGAGCAGTTTCAGATGATTAAGGAAGTGGTAGTGCTAATTGGGGTGATCTGACGAGGGTATATGTTTCAGAAAAGACAATGACATTAAGTTGATGGTACTTCGGCAGTATTGCGACACTTTCTTGTTAGATCGACTGGTGATATTCGAGCTTGCTTGGTGGCATAGGGAAATTTTTGAGTATCTATCGTGGAATGATTGGGTATTTGAGGCGTAACATGTATTCGGACGGCGAAATTGGGATCGGATATAGTGATTCATGGGCCGTATGGATTTGGAGATGGAAGTTCTCATATTCAGGCTATGTTATGGTTGTGGATCGTGTGTATCGTCACTGTTAAGTGACTATCGGGATTTGGAGGCTCGAGTGGATCTTTCTTTGTTTGTATGTTAGATGTTGGTTGTGATGTTGTAGTTTAGACTAGTTGTCTCAGTGTTGGGTTATTCTGGACTATTACGCTGTGGGCTATGCTGGAAATGCCACGGGTTGAGTGGCGAGGTGCGACGGATTATGTTCTAGTAGAATGGTTTATATTTCAAGGACCCAGCGAACGGCTGGGAAGGATTTCCTTTCTTAATTGAGCCTTTGTGATGGATGTCAGTGCAGAGGATTCTACCACTGATTCAGTTTTGGTGTTGAGGTACTCTCCGGATGTGTTTCTTGTGGTCGGGCATGTCGCCGGGCAGGGCTGTTGATTTCGGTATTGATTTGGTGCCGAGCACCATATCATATGGCTCCATCAGGAGTTATATTAGTGGAAGGAGCAGCTTCAGGCTTCTTTGATAAGGAGTTCGTTGGTAGGCCAATGTGGATGCGTGTTCTAGTTGAGTCGGCTTGGTTGACCCCGAATTGTATTGTTGAGGGATAGGTTGATTCGATCGTTATTGAGCTTACTAGTGATCTGGGAGATCTATGAGTTGCCTTTCTGTGTTGCAAGACGTTATGATTTGTTGGTTATGGGCACACATGGTGCGGTTCTATTGGGGTTCATAGTGGAAGTCAAGCAGGAAGAGTAACTGAGTGTTGCTCGGTGAACGACATATTGGTTATTTCCTATCGGGTTTGCGTGGTATATGTTACTTGTTTCACCGTGGGTGTAATGATCTGCTTTGGTTCCAAACATCAAATTGTGCGTGGTTGTCAATTTCGAGCATACTGACTTGAGGTGTCTCATGTGGAGCAGTGTTTGGATAGGATCGCACATTGCAGCGAAGCTATGTGGGATATGACCTTGCGAGTTAGATTCGTGTGTTCTATTCTATGATGTGAGATGGGTTCTCAGCCTTGTGTTGTGATGGTATTGGTGAGCTTGAGGGGCAGCTCTTTCGTTAGAGTCATTTTCACGATTTGAGTATGTTCGGACCGTTGCTTATTAGTGCGTGTATTATGAAAGTTGTGGCTTAAGCCTGTATTGATGTGTCATGTCACCAGAGTGGTGTGTTGGATTATAGGAAATCGTTGGGATCATTAATAAATATGAACGGATTTGATTTCAACATGTTGGAAGGATAAGATCGAGGTTCGGCTCGGAAATTTGCTATGGTATTTGTCAGGGGAGAAGTAACTTCATGAGTGGTTGACCTGAGAAATGGTCGTGGTTTAGTGAGGTATTTCATTTATCGTTGGTAGTATATGAAAGTGTTGGAATGAGACTTTAGTTGATAGGAGGTTTTCTACCAGTACTTGGTTGTTGTGGGCAGATGCTGTGAATAGAAGTTATCTCTACGAGTGTTTGAGTTAGGTGGTTTATCATGGGATTGCTCCCGAGGTTGCAGGCATGGGTTATTACAGCTGGTTCAGGTCTATTCAGAGTATAGGTGTGAGGTTTGGATCGTATTGATGGTTTCAGAAATGGAAATGTGGTTCTATGGCTTATGGGGCAGACTGGATTGTGTAATTTCAGTTGCAATGTGTTATCGGTCCTATATGAGATAGGGTGACGTGGGATCACCCCAGGGTATATCAATGGTGAGGTTATTCAGCGATTGGTTGGCTTTTAGAACAACTCTGGGTACGTTCGAGGACGAACGTGTGTTTAAGTGGGGGAGGATGTAACGACCCGACCGGTCGTTTTGAGCTTTTGCACTTTGATCGCCAGTTCTCGGGCATGACTTGCCCCGTGTTATGTATTATGACTGATGTAAATCATTGGTTTTGGTTTTCACGGAAATCGGTATGAATTTGAAAGAACAGTCTCAGTTGAAAGCTTAAAATTTGAAAGATTTGACCTATTTGTATATGAGCTCGGATCGGAATTTTTATGATTTGGTTAGCTTTGTTGGGTGATTTATGACTTAGGAACATGATCGGAATTGGTTTTGGAGGTCCGGCATAGAATTAGGCTTGAATTGGCGAAGTTAGTATTTTGCCGAATTCCGATTGATAGGTGAGATTTTGATCCGAGGGTCAGAATGGAATTCTGAGAGTTGTAATAGCTTCATTATGTCATTTGTGATGTGTGTGCAAAATTTCAGGTCATTCGGATGTGGTTTGGTTGGGTTTCTGATCGAAAGCGTATTTCGAAAGCTTTAGAAAACTTAGGCTTGAATTCGATGTGAATTGATGGATTTGATGTTGTTTGAAGAATTTTGATGATTGGAACAAGTTTGAATAAAATATTGGGTCATGTTCGTGCTTTTGGTTGAGGCCCCGGGGGGCCTCGGGGTGATTCCGGGTGGTTATCGAAGAATTTGGAAATTTTTGTAGCTTCAGATTTGCTGCTTCTGTTATTTCCGCATCTGCGGGTTGTGGACCGTAGATGCGGCGCCGCATGTGCAGTTGATTAGTCGCAGAAGCGAAAATGTGTCTGCTGGGTAGAGATCGCAAAAGAAGTTAGGCGAGCCGCATCTGCGATGTCGTAGATGCGGGGATTTGATCGCAGAAGCGATTGTTGGCCAGTAGTGATTTCCGCAGATGCGGAGAAATGACCGCAGAAGCGGTTCCGCAGGAGCGGTGGTGGGGTCGAAGATGCGAAAACCCCTGGGCAGAATGTTTTAAGTTATTTCATCCGCGATTTTGAGTCATTTTCCCTCCATAGTTGAGCATTTTGAGAGCTTTTTGAAGGAAATCGAAGAAGGGTTCAAGGAGAAACGTTTGGAGGTAAGATTTTCGAACCTAAAACTCGAATTTATTGTAAAATCCACCTAGAAATTTATGGAAACTAAGCAAAAAAATGGAAGAACTAGGGCTTGGGATTTTTTGGAACTTTTAAATTGGGATTTGAAAGACCATTTGAGGTTGGATTTGAGAACTTTTGATATGTATGAACTCGTGGAAGGATAAGGAACCCGTTGATGTAAAAATTTCTGAGTTTCGAGAAGTGGGCCCGGGGCTCGGGTTTTGGTAATTTCGGGAATTGTGCCCGTTATTGATTTTTTTCGCTTGGGCTTTGTTCCCTTAGTATATTGTGATGTATTCATTCTGATTTTGAATAGATTCGACGTGCGTGGAGGCCGATTTGAGGGGAAAGGGCGTCGCGAGCTAGAGATTTCGTCGGTTCGAGGTGAGTAATGATTGTAAATGGTGTCCTGAGGTTTGAAACCCAGGATTGCACATCGTAGTGCTATATTGAGGCAAGATACGCACTGGATGATGAGCGTGGGGTCTTTTACTACTGGGGATTGTGACTTGGTCCGTCTCGATTGATGATTTTACCGCGTATTTGACTGAGATTCATTTGTTATCATCATGATTTGGGCTGATTGCCATATTTGGGCTTCGTGCCATCTATTTGAACCCTTCGGGGATTTTTATCACTGTTTCCTCCATGCTTGACTTATTATTTGAACTCAGTCCTGTTGATATCTACTATTTTACAAAATCAGCCATTTTTACTCAGATTTGAAACTTAAATGATATTTCTACATCATGTTTTGGGCTGAGAACTACTATTTTACTAATGCCCAAGGGGCTTGTGATGATTTTCGGACTGAGTGAGATCGAGGGCCATATGTGAGGATATGCTGAGTGATATGAGGCCGAGGGCCTGAGATACTTTATATGCCACGAGGTGGCTTGAGTGATGTGAGGCCGAGTGTCGAGTGATGTGAGGCCGAGTGCCGAGTGATGTGAGGCTGAGTGCCGAGTGATGATGCCACGAGATGGCTTGATATAGCGCTTGGGCCGTAAGGGTCCCTCCGGAGTCTGCACACCCATAGTGAGCGCGTGTACCCATATGATTGAGAGTGAGCCCGATGGGCTGATACTATGCTGAGTGATTGAGAGAGAGACCGAGGGGTTGATACTATGTTGAGTGATTGAGAGTGAGCCTGAGGGGCTGAATGCTGAGTGACTGAGAGTGAGCCCGAGGGGCTGATACTGTTCTGAGCAAGTTACACTGTGCCCGAGGGGCGAATTTCTACTTGTTATTTAAATGTCAAATTACCTGTTTTACTTGGTTTTAAAGGATTCCTACCGATTTCTCACTGTTTCACTGTGTAGATAATAAATTTGGTTCGAGAAAATAAAATCAAGACCAAAAAATATCGCAACAATCGTAGTATTTGATTTCAAATAATATGAGTGTACAATCTCTATGAATCCTCTTATTCTACTTTTCAATAGTAAATAAATTCAAGGGCCTTTGAGCTTGATCTTGAATATGTATTTGTTGCCTCGAACGATGATCTTGTTCTTGAGCTTGAGCTTTATTGCTTGAACTTGACCTTGATTTGTTCTTCGTTCTTGAACTTGCACTTGATTTCTTGAACTTGAAGCTTGAAACTTGTGGAGGAATTTGCAGCGTTTGATCCACGAGCTCTTTCTTGCTTCTTGTTATAACTTCTGGTGTCTTTTTTGAGTTATGAAGACCCCTATTTATAGTTGTGGAAGGGAAGAGTTATGATAAGAACATACTCTTTCTGACCAATCAAATTGAAGTGTGACATGGCTGTATTTGATTGGCCAGAACATGTAACTTGCACACATGGCGTGATTTCATTAGCCTTTTAGTGTGACTTGGCATGCCTTGTCATTTTGACACGTGGCATGATCCTATTGCTCTTCCGTTTGACTTGGCGTGCCACGTCATTTGACACGTGGCACCAAACTGGGCCTCTAGGAAGATAACATCTTGGGCTTAATTAAGTGGGCTCATCACTTTAGCCCAATTAAATGGGCTAGCCCAATAGATTAAGACTTATTTATTTAATCCATATATATTGGACTAATATAATGAATCTAATTATATTGACCCATAATATTTATTTGGACTAACATATATTTAAAGTACAGTCCAAAATATTTTATTGAATTTTGCATGCTTACAAATGCCCCTACTTCAAGGCTTATCTATTTTTTTAAGACTAGACTTGAAGTACATGTGAGGATCACTCTTTCATTTTTCATTTTTTTGTACGTAGCTTCACGTGGCATTTCAATGATATACGTAAATGCTAGCATGACTCCAGTGTTTGAGTAGCAATTAGTAGATTATATAATAATTCATTTATGAATACTTAGCATGTTGCATTACGTGACTTTCTTGTCTTCCAATTGGAAAAGGATATGGTATCCTTTCTTTAAGGAAATATCCTCCTTATTGGATTCTAACGTGAACCAACTTCAATTAGGAGGCTAACTAGTACAATTCAAATCCTTGTTGGGTTTCGTTCACAGTAGCCATCCCATATCGATATCTAGCTCTCAATAGCCACCTTATGACATCTATAAATACCACACACCCTTCATTCCATTAGTACCAATTTCAGCGTGTGTTCAAATTGCTTTGAGTCTACTTTTAACGACTTGGAGGCATTGACACGAAGGTAATTTCTTCTTCTTCTTTTCTTGTGATTTTTTCTTTGTTGTCTTTTTTTTCTTTTTTTTTGTAGGTCAAGCGAGAAAGATATGTTCTTCTTCAATAAGATGATCCACGCGTGAAGAAGATAATCTTGGGATGTGAGGGGATGGGTACTCATCCCTGCCCAAATATCGGAGGGATTACTTTCATGGCCCGACTACCGAAGAGATTACTCTCAAAATGGCCCGATTCTTGGAGAGATTACTCTTAATGTGGACCAATTCTTGGAGAGATTACTCTCAAAATGGCCCGATTCTTGGAGAGATTACTCTCAATGTGGCCCAATTCTTGGAGAGATTACTCTTAAAATGGCCAGATTCTTGGAGAGATTACTCTCAATGTGGCCCTGGCCCAATTCTTGGAGAGATGACTCTCAAAATGGCACGATTCTTGGAGAGATTACTCTCAAAGTGGCCCGACTACCGGAGAGATTACTCTCAATGTGACCAACTTAAGGTGCAAAGGGACTCATATGTCCACCTTAAGATTGGAAAGTTATGGTTCTTTTTAAGGACAAACCCGCGAAGAGGCCAACTTAAGGTACAAAGAGACTCATATGTCCACCTTAAGATTGAAAAGTTATAGTTCCTTTTAAGGACAAACCCGCGAAGAGGCCAACTTAAGGTACAAAGGGACTTATATGTCCACCTTAAGATTGGAAAGTTATAAAGCTTCAACTCGAAGACGACATCGACTTGAACACTTGGAAAACTTTGAAGATTTGATGAACTTTGCAGACTTCAACTCGAAGATTCGGAAGGCTTAAACAATTCAACTTTAAGATCGGCGAATTTGAAGACTGAAACTTGATGACCGAAAGACTTGAAGACTTCAACTTGGGGGGCTTAAATATTTCAACTTTAAGATCGACGAACTTGAAGACTTCAACTTTGAGACTTGGAGGGCCTAAATATTTCAACTTGAAGAACGGCGAATTTGAAGACTTCAATTTGAAGACCGACGGACTCGAAGACTTCAACTTTGAGACTTGGAGGGACTAAATATTTCAACTTGAAGATCAGCGGATTTGAAGTCTTCAACTTGAAGACCGACGGGGTTGAAGACTTCAACTTTGAGACTTGGAGAGCTTAATTATTTCAACTTGAAGATCAGCGGATTTGAAAACTTCAACATGAAGACCGACGGGGTTGAAGGTTTCAACTTGGGGACTTCAACTTGAATACACTTGAAAACTTCAACTTGGAGACTTCGAGGGCTTAAATATTTCAGCTTCTCTTTTGCTTTACATTGTTCAATTTTTATCTTAGTCGCATAATTTTTAGCTTTACGTGCTTGTAACAAATGATTCATATCTTGTCGTGGGAGAGTTCAAATAATGAACTGTTTGATGACTTCAATATCTAAAATATATCTAATACTTAGAATCAAAAACCTTCAGAATCGCACCGGATAATATTTTGAAACCAACTTTAGATTTCACCATGTTAAAAATTTCAGATTTACGCAGTCTCACCAAAAAAATCATATCTCGACGTAGGAATATCGAAATTGTAAACCGTTTGATTTCAAGAAAACTAGACTTCAAGATTTAGAATATATCCAAAATTCTCAATCAAATAACTTCAGAATCGTCCCAGATAATATTTTATATTTTGAAATCAACTTTATATTGTACCACGCTATCAATTCCAGATTTGCGCAGTCTCTACAAAATAATTCATATCTCGTTGTAGAAATATCGAAATTGCAAACCATTTAATTTGAAGAAAACTAGAATTCAAGACCTATACCATATCCAAAATTCTCAACCAAACAACTTCAGAATCGTCCTAGATAATATTTTAAAATCAGTTTTATATTGTACCATGCTATCAATTCCAGATTTGCGCAGTCTCACCAAAAAAATTCATATCTCGGTATGGAAGCCTCGAGATCGGAAGAAGTCTTACTTGACATAAATCAAAATTTAAGAGTCATATTCTCACAAATATCTTGGGGTTCAAATCTCACTGAATTTGAAACGTTGCGCTAAGCAATCATTTCCTTATACTTGTGTTTCCTTTTGACGCATTGCTTCTCTTCCCCTTTTTTTAGGCAGAGGGAGGACTTGGAGACCAACAAACTTGAAGGTTTGGCGAACCTGAAGACATAGAGAATCCCTGGACTTCAATGCAAATACTTGACATCCTTCTAAAATCGGCCCATTGAAGATATCAATTTACCAAGGAGGGTTGCCCCCTTTAAATCAAATGAGATCATAGTTCAACAGGAGAATTGCATTTCAGCTTGATTTTGCTTGCCTCCATACTTCACTCGAACAACAATTGGGGAAATATGTATCTTTTGAACTTATGCTACTGAACTTAGAATGAAACTCTAAGTTGCCTACGTACCTCGGTGAAGAGGATCAAGTCATACCGTAGTTCAGACTGGGTAGATTTTTTTTCTTTTTTTTACATCCTAACTTTTGCCTAGGCCACCTCTTTCGAGATTTTCAACCTAGAGGACTTTTTTTTACATCCTAACTTTTGCCTAGGCCGCCTCTTTCGAGACTTTCAACCTAGCGAACATTTTTTTTTACATCTTAACTTTTGCCTAGGCCACCTCTTTCGAGATTTTCAATCTAGCGGACTTTTTTTTGGGCTGTACACAGTTTATACTCTTGCTTTCCAGGAGTGTAGCAACATACAGTTTAGGCTCGTACATCAAGGAGTGTTGCAACTTCAAGGATAATACTTCTTCAAAAATTTGCCATTGATAGGGTCGATCCTCATACCATCTACATCAACCAGCTTGTAAGCCCCACTTGAGTAAGCTTCTTGTACGACATATGGCTCATCCCATTTTGAAGTGAACTTCCCTACAGGTTTATAGGAAGTAATTATGGGTCTTCGTACGACAAGGACTTGATCTCCTACTTGAAAGGATCACGGGCGAACTCTTTTATTGAAGGTGCGAGATAGTCGAGCTTGATAACATTCAAGACTCTGTTGAGATTCCTATCTCTTTTCATCAAGAGCTTCCAACTCTGCTAACTGAAGTCGAGCATTTTCTTCATCAGTGATCCCTTCTTGAATAGCCAGTCGTAACGAAGGTATTTGACGCTCAAGTGGCAAGACGGCTTCGACTCCATAAATGAGCGAATAAGGAGTCGCCTGTGTCGGCGTGCGGTGAGTCGTCCTATATTCCCATAGAGCTTCTTCCATACGGTCATTCCAATCTCATTTAGATTTGGAGACGACTTGCTTTAACAATCTTGCTGAATGCCTCAGCTAGACCATTGGCGGCAACATTGTACATTGAAGAGTTATGTTGCTTGAAGTCAAAGAGCTCACAAATCTTATTCATCAACCTATTGTCGAACGGCTTGCCATTATCCATTATTATGTAATGGGGAATGACAAAGTGATAGATGATATTTACTCGGATGAAACTTGCAACATTTTCCTTCTTTACCTCTTTAAGAGCAACAACTTCAGCCCATTTTGAGAAGTAGTCAGTTGCAGCCAAGATGTATAGGTGGCCACCAGAGGACTTTGGCAGTGGTCCAACAACATCCAATCCCCAAGCGTCAAATGTCCAGGATGCAACAGTCGGGTGCAACACTTCAGGAGGTTGATGAATAAAATTCGCATGGAATTGACAAGCTTTGCATCTTCGAGCGTAGTCCAAGCAATCTTTTACCATCGTTGGCCAATAATATCCCATCCTTTTTATATGGAAGTGGAGCTTTGGTTCAGACTGGTGTGACCCACATACCCTAGAATGTGCCTCTTGTAAAGCTTGGAGAGCTTCTTCTTCTCCTAGACATCGCAAGAGTACTCCCTCGAACGACCTTCTGTATAGAGTATCCTTGTAGTAAAGGAAGCGAGGTGCACGATGACGGATTTCAATCCTTCTCCTCGGATTTTCTGGAAGTATCCCATAACATAAGTAGTCGATAATGGGTTGTCGCCATTATTCTTTCTCAACTTCAGAAACAGAGACAAGATGCTTGAGTTTGTTTTCTTCACCTTCGACCTTATTTGGCGGCGGTACTACCCATTTTTGGCAGACGGTAACTTGCGTTTGGTCAGGCAGGGTTAATGATAAAGCTAGAGCATCTAAAGCATTAGCCTTCTTATTTTCTTTCCTTAGTACATACTAAATAGTCTCATCGCTGAGCCACCCCATCAACTTTTTTGCATAATCATGATATGGGTGTAGTTCAGGCTTTTTAACCTCGTAACTACCCAAAAGCTGATTGACCACTAACTGGGAGTCACCAAAGACTTGCAATTGTAATTTCTTCATATCAATGGTCATTTCAAGCCCAAGTATTAATGCTTGATGTTCAGCAACATTGTTGGAATAGAGGTGTCAAGGTGAAGGAGTAGGGCAAGACTTCACCTTGAGGAGTGACAAATACTACGCCATCCCCGGCTCCCTCACGATGCGCAGCACCATCAAAGTACATCTTCCATGGAGGTTGAACTTCAACGACTATTGCATCCTTATCAGGTAGTTCATCAGTTAGCTCCCAGTCATCAGGTATCGGATAATCTGCCAAGAAGTCTGCCAATGCTTGTCCTTTTACAGCCTTTTGAGGGATGTACAAAATCTCGAATTGCTGAAATTGGAGGTACCATCTTGCTAGTCGATCACTAAGAACAGGTTTTGACATCACGAACTTGATGGGATTTGCTTTAGAAATAAGACGGACAATATGAGCTTGAAAGTAGTGCTTTAACTTTTGAATTGAGAAGACTAGCGCCAAACACAACTTTTCAATTGGCGAATAGTTCAACTCATTAGGTGCCATCATCCTGCTCAAGTAGTAAAGAAAGTTTTCTTTCCCCTCACTATTTTCTTGGGCCAACAGTGCTCTAACAGACCTTTCCTGCGCCGCAATGTATAGTATCAATGGCTTTCCTAATATAGGAGCTGCTAAAACTGGAGGCTTCATCAAGTAGGTTTTGATACTTTCGAAGGCATTGCTACAAGCTTGATCCCACTTGAAAGGAACACCTTTCTTCATGAGGTGACTAAATGGTTGGCACCTCCCAGCCAGGTTTGATATGAATCTTTTAAGGTATGCTAGCTTTCCTTGCAGACTTTTCAATTCATGGATATCTCGAGGCTCATGCATTTTCAAAATGGCATCCACTTTGGCTTGATCAATTTCGATCCCTCGGTGTCGGACAATGAAACCAAGGAACTTTCCAGAAGTAACTCCAAAGTCACATTTCAACGGATTCATCCTAAGTTGGTACCTCCGGAGCAATTCAAACACCATCCTCAAGTCTTTCATATGGTCGCCCTTCTCTCTTGATTTCACCACCAAGTCGTCAACATAGCATTCGACATTCTTGTGGAGAAGATCATCGAAAATATTCTGCATAGCCCTTTGGTAAGTAGCACCAGCATTCTTCAAGCCAAAAGGTATTATCTTGTAGCAATAAATACCCAGTGCGAAACGCAGTAAGCTCTTCATCTTTTGGTGCCATGCGAATTTGGTTATAGTCCGACGAACCGTCCATAAAAGACATTGCCTCGTAACCAGTAGTAGCATCGATTATCAGCTCTGGAATAGCAAGCAGGAATTCATCTTTGGGACATGCATTATTAAGGTCCCTGAAGTCAACGCATACTCGAATCTGGACATTCTTCTTCCTTACAGGGACAATACTTGAAACCCATGTTTGGTATTTAACTTCCCGAATAAATCCAGCTTCAATGAGTTTGTTAACTTCAGTTTCAATCAGGGGAACCAAGTCCGGCCTAAAACGCCTTTGAGCTTGTTTAACAGGGCGAGCACCATTTTTGACTGCAAGGTGATGGATTGCTACTTTCAGGTCCAAGCCAGGCATCTCTTTGTAACTCCAAGCAAAGACATCCCTAAATTCTTTGAGTAACTCAATATAAGTGCTCTCTTCATCAGCTTCTAGTAAAGCACTTAGGTAGGTGGGTCTTGGTTCCTCATCGGTACCAAGGTTAACTTCTTTTAAGGCATCAACTGTCGTCTTCACTCCTTCTTCAAGTTCAGGTGGAGCATCTTTCATATATTCATATTCTTGAGGGTCCCCATCATTGAAGGATATGTGATAACACGGCGAAACATCCTCCAATTCTGCATTATCTCCCATCGAAGACGAAACACCATTCTCGCCTTGTACAGTGACATGATACGAAGAACCTACACTTTCTTCATCTTCGTCACGTTCCTTAGTGTAGACCACAGTGTATGGCTTTACCTTCAGTACTTCTTCACATGAAACCACCAGTTTTGTTTGTCGCCTCATTCTAGAAGGAACCAAACTTTGCAAAATCCTTAGAGATCTCCTGAATTTTGGGTGAAGCGGGTGTTCTTGTATTTCGATGATTTCTCTGGAACTTATTCCCCTTCTTTAATGGACCCAATCTCTCAAATACAAAAGTTTTCACAGTTGATTTTCCAAGCCGATCAAAGACAGAAGGCCTGTTAGAAGCGGCAGGTTCATCTTCTACATTGATATAATTTCTACTCACCCTTCTTATTGAGATGCGCACTGGTGACGGTTACTTATATCCCAGACCTTCACGTGGTTGCCTCATTGCATCTTTTGATGAGAGCCTAACTTTGACGGCTCATTGGGATTGTATCCAACTTTTGCAAATAACTTGTAAGCGTTAAGATCAAAAACTTCATATGTTCGCTTTGTAGGGAGTGCCACATTCTGCAAACGATTTTGAGCTACAAACCCTACAAGCGGCTTTGAGGACAACTTTACTACCTCAATTCGTTTTATCGGAAGAGTTAACTCCCTTAGCATCTTGGTTTGGAGATTATGTGACCCGCCCTCGTCTTTCTTCCTTTTAGGGACATATTGGAGCGTGGGACTTACTTTTTTTCCATAAGATGCAATACCCCCTTTATGAGATTTATTCACGTTGGCGGGTACCTCCTCAGTAACATTTTTGGCTTTTCCAATAGTCACATCAGCTCTTTTAGTTATGGATTCGTCATTCTTGATTTTTGTACCATCATCAACTTTCAGCTCCTTCACAATGTGGTTCTTCAAGTAGAACTTTGCATCGGCAAAGTGTGACTCAGCCTTGGTAAATGGCTCATCATCAGCAACTACCGTCTTCTCGACTTTACCCTCGTAGTATTTTAAACATTGATGGTAGGTAGATGGAACTACTTTATTCTCATGTATCCAAGGCCTCCCAAGCAAAACATTGTATGAAGTCTTCGCGTCGATCACATGCAACCATGCACTTGATTGCATATCTTCAATAGTGATTCCCAGCCTGATCGCGTCTATGGATCTTTGCCCCCCTTGGTTGAATCCTTGGATCATCACACGACTTTCTGAGAGTTCGTTCATAGGAATACCAAGTTCTTTCACAGTGAGGATTGGCAAAATATTCACTGAGGATCCTCCATCAACCAAAATCCGATTTACCCTTTCATCGCGCATATAGCCAACCATGTACAATGGGCGGTTATTAGGAGTGTCACCTAGCAAAAGATCGTCATTTGTGAACGTGACCTTTTCCTCACAAGCATTAACTTCTTGGGGACTGGACTCGATGGGTTTTTCCGAAGATGGTGCCAACGGTAGGTCATCACTCTTTTCTTCCCCTTTGTCAGCATGGCAACAAGAGGCATAAATGCCCTCATGGGAAATCTTCATGCGGAACCAACTTGGTAAAAACTCCTCTAAGTTCACTGGATTTCGTGGTTTTTGAGAATGGTGCATCTCCACTTTTGCTTTCTTCAAATTCCTAACTGGATTCTTTTTCGTTGGTCTTTTTACCATCATCTTCCTTGTTGGTTGTTCTATTGATTCTTTTCGTGGGCTCCTTTTGTAGTGCCTACGATGAGTCACCAATGTCCAACCTTCATCATCATCAGGTTGATTGACTTCAACTTTGTCACTCTCCAGTAATTCTTCATCTTTACTTTCTTTAAAACCATATAAGTCATCCGGACTGAATGAGCCAAAGGTGATAGAGACGTGGTTTACGCTTGTTTTCTCATCTTCAAGCACAATCTTCTTTTTGCGAGCCAAATCCATGACTTTATCCTTGAAGACAAAGCACTTATCCAGACGGTGGCTTACAAGTCGGTGATATTTGCAGTAGTTCGGGTCATTTGTTTTCACATCTTCATTTGGTCGCTTCATCTTCGGAAGCTCAATGAGATTTAACTCGAGGAGTTCTTCGAAAATGGTTGGCACATCAGAATCCAGGAATGGGTACTCTTTTTCCTTCATTTATTTTAGAGTCAACTTTCCATTTGGCTTGTCTTGAAAAGAAGTGGATTTCATACTCTGCTTCTTGCTCACCTTCGTCATGAACTTCATAGGTGACGTATTGACATTCATAGCTTCTTTGCTTTCAGACTTGGGTACGAACTTACCCCACTTCCTGACTTCTTGCTTGTCATTCACTTTGCGAGGTTCATAGATGGGTAGCCTTTCATTTCCAGCGGAGGCCATGCTCAATTCCATGTCATGGGCACAAGTTGTGAGTTCTTCAAATGTGCTAGGCTTGATACCTTGCAAGATGTAGCGTAATCCCCAATGCATGCCTTGGATGCACATCTCTATGCCTGAAGCTTCACTAAGCCTATCTTTGCAGTTGAGGCTTGCATTCCTCCAACGATTGATAAAGTCGATAACTGGTTCCCCCTTTCGTTGATGAGTATTTGTAAGCTCTATCATACTCATCGTACGTCTTGTGCTATAAAAGCGATTGAGGAACTCTTGCTCTAGTTGATCCCAGCTATTATTAGATCCAGCCTCGAGGTCCGTGTACCAGTCAAAAGCATTTCCTTTTAGCGAGCGGACAAACTGCTTGATGAGGTAATCTTCGTAAGTCCCAGCATTGTTGCACGTCTCCACGAAGTGCGCAATATGTTGTTTTGGTTACCTTTACCATCAAACTATTGAAACTTCGGAGGTTGATAGCCAACAGGCATCTTCAACATATCGACCCTTGAAGTGTACAGCTTTGCATATGTAAGGGAGGATTTGACAGCAAATTCATATTTGTTTTAATGGTTCCTTCGATGAACTCCTTTAGTTGATCGATTGGAATCATCCCTTCAGATGAGACAGGGATAGCCTTAGTGGATGCTGCTTGTCTTGGGGGAGAGTCACTCTCTAGAACTTCTGGGAGCTTGCCGGGTGCATGGGTAGATTCTTCTTCCATCAAGATTCCCACCCTGTCTGTTAGCTTGTCAATTCTAGCCTCTTGATTTTGCATGCATTTGGTCAAGCCAGCGATTGCTTCTGTTGAGTTTGCCAACTGCTCCTCCATATATAAAGTGTTTGTCGCCATGGCTTGCATGATTGTCATGGATAACAGAGAGTAGCATGGATTTTTACACAGATTGATCCTTGACTGGCTCACACTATGTGGTGTAAGTGGGGAGGATCCATCACTTGAAGCATCATCATATTCCTTCACAGCAGAGTGCTTGCAGCCGGAGAGGTCAAGCAGAGCAAGAGTTTTCTTGATCTTTTCAGCAACATCGCTTCCTCCTTCGGATGCGTTTGTGGAAAATCTTGCTCCTTTAGGATGAAGATCCGAAAATAGGGGTTGATGCGGACGGCACTTGGGGTGCTTGTTGTCCTAAAGAGCTTGTTTTGCTCCTCGTAACTGGTCCGAAGCTTCCAAAGGTGACATCGAGAATACTTTCCACATCAGCATAAAACCTGGAGTTAGCAGCCTTGGTGGATGTTGATCTGGAGTTGATTTTCTTCGAAGCCATTTCAATGTTCTTGAAATTTGGTGATTGAAAAGTTG
The DNA here is from genome assembly GCF_000715075.1 of Nicotiana tabacum. Taxonomy (NCBI): domain Eukaryota; kingdom Viridiplantae; phylum Streptophyta; class Magnoliopsida; order Solanales; family Solanaceae; genus Nicotiana; species Nicotiana tabacum. The sequence continues at coordinate 575,967 of NC_134091.1, forward strand.
AGATGAGAGGTAGAGATTGTCCCACTGGGCGTGCCAGAATTTGTAGACAATAAATTTGGTTCGAGAAAATAAAATCAAGACCGAAAAATATCGCAATAATCGTAGTATTTGATTTCAAATAATATGAGTGTACAATCTCTATGAATCCTCTGATTCTACTTTTCAATAGTAAATAAATTCAAGGCCTTTGAGCTTGATCTTGAATATGTATTTGTTGCCTCGAACGATGATCTTGTTCTTGAGCTTGAGCTTGATTGCTTGAACTTGACCTTGATTTGTTCTTCGTTCTTGAACTTGCACTTGATTTCTTGAACTTGAAACTTGAAGCTTGAAACTTGTGGAGGAATTTGCAGCATTTGATCCACGAGCTCTTTCTTGCTTCTTGTTATAACTTCTGGTGTCTTTTCTGAGTTATGAAGACCTTTATTTATAGTTGTGGAAGGGAAGAGTTATGATAAGAACAAACTCTTTCCGACCAATCAAATTGAAGTGTGACATGGCCGCATTTGATTGGCCAGAACATGTCACTTGCACACGTGGCATGATTTCATTGACCTTTTAGTGTGACTTGACATGCCTTGTCATTTTGACACGTGGCATGATCTTATTGGCTCTTCCGTTTGACTTGGCGTGCCATGTCATTTGACACGTGGCACCAAACTGGGCCTCTAGGAAGATAACATCTTGGGCTTAATTAAGTGGGTTCTTCACTTTAGCCCAATTAAATGGGCTAGCCCAATAGATTAAGACTTATTTATTTAATCCATATATATTGGACTAATATAATTAATCTAATCATATTGACCCATAATATTTATTTGGACTAACATATATTTAAAGTACAGACCAAAATATTTTCTTGAATTTCAATTCAATAAATTTTGCATGCTTACACACTGCCTTAAATGATTTTTACTGCTTTAATATAGAATTACTTTGTGCCTTTACGTGTTTCATGCTTTCAGTCATTATTTACCTTTATTACTCACTGAATTGGAGTACTCACTTTACTCTCTGCACCTTGTGTGCAGATGCAGGTATTTATACACCCGGTAGTGGGTTTTGGCTAATCGGTGGCAGAGTTATCGGAGTTTAGCAAGGTGGTTGCCTGCGTTCGCAGCACCGTTTTCTCTCCCTTTTTGCTCATCAGTCCTGTTTTTTGTATATTTCAGACCTTGTAGTTGTATTTATACTCTAATAGATGCTCGTGACTTGTGACACCTCGGTTTGGGCTGTGTCGGGATGGTTTCCCTTTTGTTATTATCGCTGTTTCCGCAATTATGGCTATATTAATCATGTTTTAGACTTGTTTATGTTAATTAATTGTTAAAAGAGGTGTTTCGTTTGTTTTGGTTGGCCTTGTCTTCACGAGAGGCGCCATCACGACCGGGTTCGGGAATTGGGTCGTGACAAAATGGTAAGTATATCTAAAAAGGATGTCGAATTCAGTTGCACTTCGTCTTTACCATGGATTAATTCTCATTGCTTATCTTCAAAACTTCTTATGCATTTTTCTGCTTTTGCAAATAACAAAAGCTGTTATTTCTTTTGGTATAGCTGGAGTATAGTTGTAAGAAAAATATATGTATTTATGATATATAAAATAGAGTAGTGGACAACAATATTAAGCCACATGGCACTTTTAGGACAAAATCTAATAAAATTTAGGGTAAAGTCCAATAATATTTAGAATAAAATATAATAGAATTAGCAAAAATCTCCTAAAAATATTATATATATAATGCCAAGTGGCAAGCTAATAAAAATTCACTTGATAATTTTGAGATAATATCTATTAGACTATGTGATAAAATTAAATTTGAATTAAAAAATAAGTATTTGAATCTATAGATGAAGATGTTGAATTGAATTGGAACCCGTTTGGATTGGCTTATTTTAAGTTCGTTTAAGCCAAAATAGCTTTTAAATCATTTTGTAACGTTTGGACAAAGTAAAAAAGTACTCAGCACTTATTTTTAAGCTAAAATGATAAAAATAAGTCAAAAGCTAGAATTCCTAACTTATGGCTTTTGGTAAAAGTCACTTAAAACAAGCTCATCCAAACTGGCTCTTGAAATATAAAAATAACTTGTACTATTCCATGTGTACCAACGTCTCTTTTGCCGGAGGCGCTGCATCTTTAATAGATGCAGGTTGTTCCATAGCAGACGACATCGATCAGTGATAGCGGTACACTCTCTTCTCAGCTGACTTGGTAAGCTCCATTTCACATAGTGTGAGTTGTATTTTGATTTGTGTAAGTCAAACTTGAAATGTTGCACTTGTATCACATGTTTCCACTTCTAAACTATGAATGTGTACTGTACTGTTGGAAATTATAAATGAAATAACTAATGGTAGTGAAATTGGTGTTGTTCATGAAATCCTCTCATTGTCTAACTTGGAAGGCATCAAGTAGGCTTGCTTGACTGGGATATCTTGGTTGAGCGTCAGTCGCGCTCCCCAAGGTCGAGGCATGACAAGCTTGGTGTCATGACCCAAACCGATGGGCCGATACGGGCACCCGGTACTTTACTCAATCGAGTATACATAGGCCGACAAGGCTGTACAATCTTTCACGTACACGATATATGTCTACAAGCCTCTAAGAGTACATAAATGTCATAAAGGTTGGGACAGAGTCCCGCCATACCAAACAATACACGTCTAAATCATACCAGCCAAACAAGCAACTCCGAAGCAAATGGAGCGCACCAACATCTTCCATTGAGCTGATAGCCTACTTGGAGGGCTCTCGACCTGTCTATTGGGACCTAGGGGCATGAAACGCAGCGTCCCCGGGCAAAAGGGACGTCAGTACGAAAAATGTACCTTGTATGTAAGGCACATAAATATGTACATAACAGATATGGAAGAAATGTAGAGTACTTGACTCAACCTGTAAGTCTGAATAACTCTGTAAATTATAAAATACTTTTAGCGTCATTGTTGACACTCAATTTTGTCCATCCTTACTCTATATTATTCTAACGAGCTACTATTTATTTAAGAGTCATAATAATATTTATAGCATTTTTTAAATACGATTACAAGTATTATTACCTTATTTTGCTATGTTACCCCATATATTTTAATTTGCACCACATAATTTGTCAATTTAATTTATTTAGATATTTAGAATATTGTTTTAAGCACATTGAGATGGTTATACAGAATAATATTTATTCTGGTATTCATTTCTCAATTCATGCATTTTTATTTGTCCAGTCATTACTTATTAATTAAATTTTTTCTATTATTGTTATTATGGCATTTTAATTAAAATAGTATCTATTTCATTTAGCCCACCAATCCAACCGAAAGGGCTCTCAAATGTCGAGTGTGAATCTTCTAAATTTCACAAAATCTTCACCCATATCGCCATGATTGAAAAAAAAAATCTTTCCTTCTTTTGGGAAAATATTACTCTTTCGATGATCTGGTAGCTTTTTCCTTTGCTCACATCCCCTAGCAACGACTATTTTCCCTCCCCTATCTATTTATACTAGTGAATTAATCCGCGCTTTGCGCGGTTATGAATAATTTTTTCTAATGTTCAAATAATGAAAAATATATAAATCATTGTAATCTTCAAATTCAAAAATAGATTAGATTTTAAGTTATATAAACATTCTATTCTTACTTTTTTTCTTTTAATTTTCATCATTTGAGAATTTTTTTTATCTATCAGAAAAGGTTGTATAATAATCTATAAATGTGAAACAATATTTTCTGTTTTTGCTCAAGTAAATATAAAAGAAAGAGATGGACTTCATCTTTGTTCAGTTAATATATTAAGTATCTAACTTCTACTCTTCACCTTTCAAAAGTTATACTATATACTATCTCTTTATTTAGAATCTTATAAAAACATATCAACGTCTACTTCAATACAATAAGGGAAAAAAATCTGTTAGCTCTAAATCAACACAAATAAATTGCATGAATCTTTTATGTTAATTTTATTTTTTTTAGTTATTTCTTTTTGTAATTTAAGTTACAAAACTGAGAATAGCGCGAATCACCAAGTTAATTTCTTTTGTCGTTTCCCTGCATATCCTAATTTTCAGCACCTGAATATTTGGTAATTTTTAGAGCAACCATATTCTCAAAAAATTCGATCAGAATGAAGGAATATCTTAAAATTGTTTTGATTTTTGTAAAAGTCATATGACAATTTGAGATCAAAAAACACCTACATAAATGAGAGATATGGGAAATACATAGTGATGAAAGACGGAGAAGATCGTGTGTGATGAATGGAAGGGTTACGGCCGTCGAGACATCAACTTTCATATTACTTATAGCCTGTTTGGCCAAGCTGGAGAAATCAGCTTATTTTGAGAAGTGCTTTTAAAAAAAGTACTTTTGGAGAGAATCAGTTTGTGTTTGGCTAATCAGTCTGAAAAGCACTTTTGAGAAATAATTTGTGTTTGGCCAAGCTTTTTAGAAAGTGCTTTTAAGTGGATTTCATACTCTGCTTCTTGCTCACCTTCGTCGTGAACTTCATAGGTGACGTGTTGACATTCATAGCTTCTTTGCTTTCAGACTTGGATAAGAACTTGCCCCACTTCCTGACTTCTTGCTTTCCATTCCCTTTGCGAGGTTCATAGATGGGTAGCCTTTCATTTCCAGCGGAGGCCATGCTCAATTCCATGTCATGGGCACGAGTTGCAAGTTCTTCAAATGTGTCAGGCTTGATACCTTGCAAGATGTAGCGCAATCCCCAATGCATGCCTTGGATGCACATCTCTATGCCTGAAGCTTCACTAAGCCTGTCTTTGCAGCTGAGGCTTGCATTCCTCCAACGATTGATAAAGTCGATGACTGGTTCCCCCTTTCGTTGACGAGTATTTGTAAGTTCTATCATACTCACAGTACGTCTCGTACTATAAAAGCGGTTAAGGAACTCTTGCTCTAGTTGATCCCAACTATCGATAGATCCAGCCTCGAGGTCCGTGTACCAGTCAAAAGCATTTCCTTTTAACAAGCGGACAAACTACTTGATGAGGTAATCTCCATACGTCCCAGCATTGTTACACGTCTCCACGAAGTGCACAACATCTTGCTTGGGGTTACCTTTACCATCAAACTGTTAAAACTTTGGAGGTTGATAGCCAGCAGGCATCTTCAACATATCTACCCTTGCAGTGTACGGCTTTGCATATGTAAGAGAGGATTTGGCAGCAACTTCATATTTGTTCTTAATGGTTCATTCAATGAACTCCTTCAGTTGATCGATTGGAATCATTCCTTCAGATGAGACAGGGATAGCCTTAGTGGATGTTGCTTGCCTTGGGAGAGAGTCACTCTCTAGAACTTCTGGGAGCTTGCCGGGTGCATGGGTAGATTCTTCTTCCATAAAGATTCCCACCATGTTTGTTAGCTTATCGATTCTAGCCTCTTGATTTTGCATGCATTTGGTCAAGCCAGCGATTGCTTCCGTCAAGTTTGCCAACTGCTCCTCCATGGATGAAGTATTTGTCACCATGGCTTGCATGATTGTCGTGGACGATGGAGAGTAGCATGGATTTTCACACAGATTGATCCTTGATCGGCTCACGCTATGTGGTGTAAGTGGGGAGGATCCATCACTTGAAGCATCATCATCTTCCTTCACAGCAGAGTGCTTGGATCCGGAGAGGTCAAGCAGAGCAAGAGTTTTCTTGATCTTTTCAGCAACATCGCTTGCTCCTTCAGATGCATTTGTGGAAGACCTTGCTCCTTTTGAGGATGAAGATCCCAAAATAGGGGTTGACGCAGACGACACTTGGGGTGCTTGTTGTCCTAAAGAGCTTGCTTTGCTCCTTGTAACTGGTCCGAAACTTCCAAAGGTAACATCGAGAATGCTTTCCACATCAGCATAGAACCTGGAGTTAGCAGCCTTGGTGGAAGTTGAACCGGAGTTGATTCTCTTTGAAGCCATTTTAGCGTTCTTGGATTTTGATTGTTGGAGAGAAGAGATGAGAGGCAAAGATGGTCCCACTGGGCGTGCCAAAATTTGTAACAACTAAAATTTCATTCCTGAAAACAATAATCAAGACAAGAAATATAGCGACAAAAAAAGTGTTTGTATTTCAATAATTTATGCGAGTTACAATCTTTGAACAATCTTAAGTTTAAAAGATGTAATCCTCTGATTCTTCTCCTCACGACTGTCAATTCGAGAGCTTCGCTTGTTCTTGAATTGATGGACCACTTGTTGTTGGGATTTGACCACGAATGCGGAGCTAGGCTTTGATCACATACGTGGAGGATGGAAAACTTGCGGCTCACCCCTTGGAGACAACGACTACTTGCTATGTGGAAGACTTGTGAATCACCACTGTGGAGGAGAGCTTCAATATCTATCCTTTTTCCTGTCCCTTTGGCCTTATGGAGACCCCCTATTTATAGTTGTAGGGAGGGAACTTGTGATAAACACATATCTTTTTCCTCCAATTTGATTGGCCAACTCGAGTCATCAAACCTATCACTAAAGCTATGTGATAAGCTTGCACATAATTGGTTGAACCATGTCATTTGAATATTTTGCGACATTTGATTGGTCCTTACATTTGACTTGGCATGTACATCACTTATGTGTGTGACATGATTTTAGTGGCCCTTGATTTGACTTGGCGTGCCATGTCATTTGACACGTGGCATGGATTTTGGGCTTATCATTTGAAGGCCAACAAGATGAACTAGCCCCATTAACTCGGGCTCTTAATTAAATCCATATACACATATTAGATTTAAATAATAAATTCAATTATTCTAGCCCGTAATCGTTGTTTGAGCTGACACGTCTTTGAATTTATCATGTGGTCCAAATAATTTAATGGACTCAAACTCAAATAAAATTCAATCGTTTACAATATGGTGAAACATAAGGGTGTTCGTCGGTTGGTACGGGACAGTATTTAGACATTTCGGTTCGGTATTTTCGGTACTCAATTTTTAAAAATGTTATACCAACACCGTACCTAATTAAATTCGGTATGGTTCGATTTTTCTCCTTTCGGTTTCAGTTTATTCGGTTCGATAACTTCGGTTTATTCGGTTTGAATACTAACTAGTGTATAGAGTCATAGTCTGTAATATTCATAAGTAAAATACTCAAAAATACAAAACTAAAACTATTTGTTGATAAAGTTTTATCCAAAACTAACAAATATCAACCTAGAGAGAGAAAACTATACATAAAGGAATAAGTTATATCATTAGAAATGCCTTGTTACTTGCTTACATTTAATTGATGAACTTAGAGAGTAAAGAAAAGTAAAATTTTAGACTTTTATATTTATGTTATAATAAATAATATGTGTATTATGTAATATAATAGATATTTCGGTATGATATCGATATTTCAGTATTTTATTTTAAAATACCAAATACCATACCTAATACTAATATTTTTTCATACCTAAACCAATTCCCCGACTCACAATATAGCCTTGCAGTCATCGATGATAAATAGGATATTGGCAATGAAAAATATCAATAGCATTTTTTTGATGGATAAGGATAGGGGGTCTATTGGGCAGAAGTAAAACATTCACTCAACAATTATTCCTCACAAAAGGAATATAACCAATTGATCGAGTTCGAAAATAGGGATCTTCGGATCCGTGAATACTCAAAATATTGAATAACCAAATAACAAAAAATTTCATTTCGATACGGTAATTATGATATTTACCAAAAATTTAGCACAATCCTGGAACATCTATGATTAATAATTTTGCTTCCATCAATCCGTTGCAAAAGCCACGTTTTCTCCTGCCTTTATTGCAAAAAGAAAAAGAAATACACAGCTCAAAATTTAGATGACTGAACTTGGCTACGAAAGATGACTGAAGCTCAGGCTCAGCGCTTGGAAATGCAACTGAGCCACCGCATGAAAGCTCCTCCTCCGTCGCTCTCCGTAGACTTCGCGGTCAGTCAATAATTTATTCTGTTAATAACCAAATTCTACATTGAAAAACTACTCTTTGCCCAACTTTGTTTCTTTCATGTTTTCTTCTTTCTATAGCATTGTCAACTTAATTATGGAATCTCAACCCTTAAATTTGGAAAACGATGCAATGGAGTTCGATGTGGGTTCTGGTGAAGAAGAAGAAGAAGAAGACAACTACAAGCACAGCTCATCTGGCTTGGACTCACGAGACCAATGCTCTTCTTCCGACCTAGAACCCTATGAGGGCATGGAATTCGAATCTGAGCAGGCTGCTCGAATTTTCTACAATTCCTATGCACGCAGAGTCGGGTTTGGGACTCGGGTCAGTGCTTATCGACGTTCACGTCGCGATAACATTATTAGTAGCCGCCAATTGGTGTGCTCCAAAGAGGGCTTTAACCCTAGGCCTGATGAACAACACAAACCCAGGCGCCAGCGAATTGTCTCTAGGGTCGGTTGCAAGGCTCACTTGACTGTCAAAAAGCAGGCTTCTGGCAAATGGGCTATTACTAAATTCGTCAAAGACCATAATCATGAGCTTGTACCCCCTGATCAAGTCCATTTGCTTCGATCACATAGGCATGTCTCTGGTCCTGCCCGCAGCTTGATTGATACCCTCCAAGCTGCTGGTTTGGGCGCTACTCGCGTTATGTCTGTCTTAATTAAGCAATCTGGTGGCATTAATAATGTTGGTTTCACTAAATCTGATTGCCAGAATTATATGAACCAAACCAGGCAGAGGACTCTAGGTACTGGTGCTCACTATATCCTTGAGTATTTGAAGCAGAAGCAGGCTGAGGATCCCGGTTTCTTTTATGTTGTTCAAGGTGGTCCATCGGGGAACATTTTTTGGGCCGACTCAACCTCCAGAATGAATTATTCTTATTTTGGAGATACTGTTACATTTGATACCACTTATAGGACTCACCGATTCCGGGTGCCTTTTGCCCCATTTATAGGAGTAAACCATCACTGTCAACCAGTTTTATTTGGCTGTGCCTTGCTTCTCAATGAATCAGAGTCATCATTCATTTGGCTATTTCAAAATTGGCTTGCCGCAATGTCTGGTCGCCATCCTGTTTCTATAACTACAGACCACGATAGGATCATTAGGTCAGCAATTGCAGACGTATTTCCTGGCGCTCGTCACCGCTTTTGCAAATCCAATATTTTTAGACAAGTACAGGAGAGGCTGTCGCATTCACTCCAGTTATTTCCCATTTTTGAAGCAGAATTCCAGAAATGTGTCAATTCGCCTGAGACAATTGAGGAGTTTGAATTATGCTGGGAGTCCCTTCTTGGAAGATACAATCTCAAGGATGACGAATGGCTTCACTCGATGTATGATGCTCGACAACACTGGGTTCCAATTTACCTTCGAGATACATTTTTTGGGGAGACATCTATTGCTAAAACTAGTGACACTACAAACTCATTCTTCGATGGATATATAGATGCATCGACTAACATTCACATCCTAATGACTCGGTATGAAAAAGCTACTGCCAGTAGACACGAGAAGGAGGTAAAGGCGGAGAATGATACCATATATATTTCTCCTATTTTGAAGACCCCATCTCCCATGGAAAAACAAGCAGCTAATCTTTATACAAGGGAAATATTTTTGATGTTTCAACGAGAACTAATGGAGACTCTGGCTTACCCTGCAACTGTAATTAATGATACAAGACCAGATGTAGTGTATCAAGTGGCAAAGTTTGGAGAGGATCATAAAGTTCATTATGTCCAATATAATGTCTTTGAGAAGAAAGCTAGCTGCAGTTGCCAGTTGTTTGCCTTTTCAGGTATTCCATGTAAGCACATTTTAGCTGTTTTTAGAGTGAAAAACATTCTGAGGCTTCCATCTCACTATGTACTAAAACGTTGGACAAGAAAAGCCAAGAGCGAGGTTGTATTGGATGAAGACGATCTTGGATTGCCAAGTAGTCATAATGAGTCCTTCACTGCCCGCTTTGAAAAGTTAAGCCTAGAAGCAACTAAATATGTCAAAGAAGGAGTGGATTCGGAAAATGTGTACAAAGTTGCTATGGATGCTCTACGTGGAGCTTCCAAGAAGGTTGCAGCTGCTATGTGCAGTACTCCAGCAGCACCGAAGAGTCTAGACATGAACAAAGCAAAGGAATTCAACTTGAATGGAAATCAAGCTGGCTGTGGTGACTCCTGCTTGGTGGTAATTTCTTTCTCTTTGAAATCTTTCAGCTCCGCCCAGAAGTTAGTGGGATGTTGTTTCTGCTGGTGTATGTCATGCGTACTGTCTTCAATGCAAATTCATATTCACTTTTTTTCCCCTCCTTCTTGATGATTGAGCATTGTAATTGTGTGAGCTTTTGGTACCATTCGATTTTTATTGTAGATAACCCTATTTCTTCTGGGTATGCATTAGTACTCTGATGATCATTAGGACTCATCTTCCATTGTCTGTAAATTCATTTGGTTGACTACTGCTTGAAGTCTCATGCCTTCTACTCCCAATTAGAGAAGTAAAAGCATGTACATGAGTGGATCCTCTTTGTTAATTCTGCTGCTTCTATGTGCAAAAGCTCAACTGCATGGTGCTCTCAAATCTAATGGTATGGAAGTTGAAGTAAATCAGATTGATTGTCTTTCCTATTTTACCTAGATTGTATGCTTTAACTCTGTAATTTTGCTAAATTGTACACCGTAACTTCCATAAATTAGTTCTTCGCTGAGAATCAGTGGCATTCACTACACCCCAAAGCATCACCTAGCGGTTGATAAATTGTGAACTAAGATCATTGGAGAACAGGGTACATATCCCAGAAGAGGCAAAAATGTCCGGTGGTGTCTTCCCATCTAAGCCCTGACACAAGGAGTTACTGTGCTTGTACTAGTGGAAGGGTGCAGGTACATCATAAAATAGTCGATGTGCTAGCAAGTTGGTCTAACCACCATCGCTGTACAAAAAAATGAAAAGGGAACAATGGCATTCCCAAGATTTATTGCTAGGAAGAGGGGGGTTTGGCACTTATCCGGGAGTAGCAAGGTTCTATAGGAAAAGGACTAGCAAATTTGATAAAGATTGGGAAAGGTCAAAATTATTTATTATTTCTTAAAAATGTTATTTGGAACTTTGAAAAATTTTAAGATTCAAAATAATGAAAAAAGTTCGTACTTTGGGAGGTGGGGTGGGGGTGGTAGGGGCCCCCAATCCGTCCATGTTGAGAATTTAAAGAGGTCAAAATGCTAATTAGCGAAACAAAATTGTCATTGTAATTCTTTGTACCTTATCCCCCTACCCCTGCGCGCCCATGCTCGTGTGTTGTCAAAGGCTCATTTGCGGCGCACTTAAGCCCTAGAGCTCAAAAAAACTCAGGGTATGTGTTTCGCCTCACTGAGGTTGTGCCTTCAGTGTAGGCAAGGCACTAAGGCGTGCACCTCATTGCCAATAAGTTCTATCTTGAATAAAGCGGTGCAAAACAATAAATTTAATTGGCAAAAAGATATTAGTTGTTACGGAAATCGTTATGAATGAAATTCTTAATTTTTCTTGCATTTCATACATATATGTTTTCATTTTTTCTTCGTTTTGCCTTTTTTAACTAAAGCCCACACTTTAATTGTGCTTAGAGCCCCAATAGATTTGGAGCGCTTATTAACATTTTTCGCCTTCAACAACACTGCTTCCACCCCCCCCCCCCACCCCCCACCCCGCAAAAAAAAAACAGCTCGTGCCTTCTGTAATGGTTGAACAACTTAGTTAATTTCACTAGTCCTTTATTGTTCACTCTACATTCTTTCCTTTCTATTAGGATAGTTAAGTTTTGATGTTGTTATACGTAACCATTGAGCTCTCAAGTCTCATGGCTCCTCATAGGGTGCTGTTCATAAGTCGTCTGCTTGTGCTTGGTCTCCGATCTTTCATTATTTGTGTTACTTATTATCTGTTCAATTTTGTTGTTCTTAAAAAGAAAATGCAAAGTTGCAATTAAGGGATTTTGAATCCATCACAGCTGTAAACAAGGACTCTGATCGATTATATCTTTTGTCTCTGGAAGCCCATATGAAATTATTAATGAATTTAGCTTCTTGGATCTTGGAACCTTGTAGATATTCACTGGTCACATCTTCACATGCATTAATTTTATTTGGTGTCACTTGACCTTGAGAGTGTTATTTCCTAGATTGTGAATTAGTCTAATGACGCATTGCGAGTGTTTCAAAGTCTTGATGAAGTTTGTTTGCGTTTCTTTGTCCTCTCCTATATACTGTGGTAGAATTTTATCTTCTCACATTTATCTGCTAGGAAGAGCTATGTTAAGATGATCTGTTTATGGGTAAGTTGGGTTCTTTTGGGTGCTGCTCTCTGATTCTCTCACAAGGAACTACTTCCCCTAAACCCTAAAACATGCTTTTACTGAAACCAATAGCAGCTGGCTATTACTTTTGTCTGCACACCCAAAATAAATGAATAAAAGTGTCTTATCTCTAACAGCTTAAGCTTGGTAAATGATGTGGTTATCCTAGTCAATCTTAGGTTACTCATATATCTGCATTGCCTTGGCTCCTCAAGCCTTCTAAGCTACCCACCCTTTTGTTTTCCTCTCCCAATCCACTGCCAATGTTGATCCTTTGCCATCCTATTTTTGCTCACCATGCATGGTCATATTCATCTTCTTGCTTCCTTTTCAGCAGTCCTCTAAACTTTCCCTTCCATCTTATGCCCAAAAAACATCAAGTGCCTGCATTAAGACGTAATTGCAGGCACTTACGGCCCTCTATTTTCCTTTTTAAGTTTTAATTTTTTTTCCAGTTTATTCCTATTATTTAAAATGTACTCCAATATCTTGCATTACTGCCAAGGAGGAACTCTAATCAGGTTTGTCTGAAACTAATGCTAGCATTTAGCGCCGAAGTTTTCTTCAATTGTACGTCGAAGTCATTCTTATGACTTTTTGAGTTGATTAACAAAGAATAAAATTTGCGTTAGCCTTGGCATTTTTAGCACATGATTCCAGGGGACTGGATCTGACCTATGGCTTTAGAAAGGACATCCTGCCAACCCCTTCACCACAAGTCAAGAAGCAGCCCTGTCGTGGATGTGACCCATGAATATCTTATAACTCAATGTCATGGTTGATCAATCATAAATTCAGAGGTCAACATGAAACTTTGGGCTAGAATTTGAAGTCACAAATAAATCAACTTGAGACTGTGGGCTGCAATTTTAAGTCACATTGTCAGGAGACTCGGTTTGCTAATAGAAGTTCAACATATTAGTTTTCCGATGCTTTTGACCATTAATGCATCAATGATTTTAGTGTGCAACTGACACAATATGCATTTCTTTTACCTTTCATGAATATGATTCAACATGTTCACAAGCTGAGCCATAAATTCAAAGGTCAACAATGAGATTGTTTGACCAATAGAACAGCTCGAGACCATGGACTCTAATTTTCACTCACATTGTCGAGAGACTAGCTTTCCCTGATAGAAGTTCAACATATAGTTATGTGATGCTCTTTTGACCATTCATGCATCATGCTTTCAGTCAACTGACACAATATGCATTTGTTTTACCTTTTGTAGAGTCAAGATGAGAAAATTTTGGAATTAACAACTGCTGTGGTAAATGCAACTGGGATATGTGAAGCTTATCGAGCAAAACTGTTGAGTATATTGAGAGAAATGGAGGAGCAGAAGCTGAGAATATCTTTGAAGATACAAAGTATGAGGTTTAATCAAATGACATGAGCTATATAAGACACTTCAAATTCTTTTTATATATATACACTCCATTGGGGAAAAACTTGTGACTCCCAAGTGTCGCAAGTCCACTTTTTGCCTGTCAGGATTGCATGTGTTATCGTCTTGCTATGGAGGAGAAATTACAATGTAACAGTTTCCATCTATATGGTTGAACTAGATCTGACCCGAGAGCTGTATTTTGGTAGAGGGGGTAACTGGGTGTTGTACGTGTATGAACTGCTTTTGTATCGGCTACGCGGCCTTTTGTTCTTTACAAGTGAGGTATTGATTAATGTCGAGGGCTTGTCTTATCTATATACATCTAATGATATCTGTAGGCAGCAGCACGGTATTTTCTGAATCCTTATGCAAGGAATCACAAAAATAGTTCTTTCAGCAAAGATGTTGTTGGGTATTAAAATTCGGATACCGGGTCACTCTATATGGGCTGACCCAACCCATTTGGGAAGAGATAGAGTTTGAGTACAAAGTAACTTCTTTGGAGAAGTTACTACACGTTGGATGCAGTTGAGCAAGTTTCCCATAGCAGTTAATTTATTTTCTGCATAATAACTTGGTCTTCCTATTGAAAGGAAATACACGAACAGAAGAAAAACAAAAGGGTGGGTTCTTGCTCTTCCTTTTTCCATCTATTTCCTTCTTCCATAACAGTGAAGATTTCTCTTCTTCTTTTCGCAAAAACACACAAGAACAAAGACATATAGTTTGTGAAACTAAACTTTGTTTTCCAAGAGATTCAAAGTTCGTCTTGGGGCAATTCTTTTGGTGGTGAGTTCAACAATTCTTCCGCACCGTTGATAGGTACGCTAATGTTGTTCTCGCCCCGCGATTATTAATTAACATTGGTATCAAAGCAGGATTGTGTGTTTTGTTATTTTAAATACACGACTGAAGAATATTGCCTTAAAGTTCTTGAACAATTTGTTTACTGGAAACTGAACGAAGTGAACAAAAGACATTTTTTTCATGTCAATGGCACTACCTGCAAATTTGCCAGAGATATGATCAACATTGAGATATACACACAACAAGCATATTTTTTTTAAAGGAAAAACACCGAAGAAACCACCCCTCTCACAAATCTTCTGATTACAGAAGTGGTTAATGTGATGCTGATGTTTTGTTTGAATCAAAATATCAAAATTTTTAAAAGTTAGTTACAAGTAGATATTTAACCACACCTTCTTTTTTGGTCAGAAAGTATCTTTGGCTTAAAATATGAACAACAATATATGATTTATTGTTCTTAAATGAATTTGTGATTCATTTTAGTGTAGTAAATATATTTATGATTTGTCAAAGTCTTCTTGGGAAAATGACTAGACAATGACAGTGGATCAAATGGTTCAAAAAATAAATGATATGTCTTTGACTGTATATAGTTACTACGTGATTTTGTTATATATCTGTGGCAAATTGACTCATCTTTTTTTGAATAAGGTGCATGATATCCATATTTAACATATCAACAATATGTATTGATTATTCTAGACTGCCATAATTTTTTTTGAAATATATATATTAGATAATCACTTCGTTTAAGCCACTCTTATATTGACATACTTCTACGAGTTATTGTGACATATATTGTCACATTGAATGGTTTTAACCATTCTAAGTGTTTCCTTGGTCCTATTTCAGATATGGCTGAAGAGGGACAAGTTCGAATTACTCCAAGTGGGAGTTCTCGAAGACAAGGAAGGGGACAACGTAGAAGGGTACGTCGTCGCAGGACTTATTTCTATAATGATTCAGACTTGGAGCCTGAAGTCATCAGGAATGTCCCAAGGGCGAGACAAAATCAGTTAAGAGATCGAAGGGTTGAACGAAGGGAAAGAGCAAGGAAATTTAGGGAGTTTAAGGAATTTAAAATGGGCCCTGATATTTCCGTTCCTGAACATGTACACCTCTTTAAGATAAAAAGAGTTGAATTGGCTAATTACGTAGAAATTACTGATTGGGAAGCATTAGCTATTTTAGCGGACTCTCTTCGAGAGCCTTGGGGTGAAATTTTAACTGAGATTTATCATGATGTTTGGCCTAGTGCACCTTTTAGCGTATATGAGCAAGAGTTAATGTTCGATTGGTATATGGATATCCTAGCAAACATGTAAATTGTTATTATATGTTTTATTTTAATGAAATTTATATTATGTTTTTTGTCTCACTAGTTACATGCACTGTTTATTGTATCCTTTTGTAATGGATTGAGACTTAAAATATGTACACACTAAGAAGTTATCTTAATATTAATTAAAAATATTTAGATATAGATGATGAATAGAAACGTAGTGACCGTTCGATTCTATACTAAATGTAGAATTAATATTACAATTAATTTTCTTGAGTGTGTAATCACATGCATAAATTAACTGAAGTATATATTAATGAGTTAAACTTGTAATATTGTCTCTAATAACAGACATGACATCAAAAAGTATCATTGCTGACTTGAACAAGGGTGACAAACTAAACGGTGAAAATTATGATATCTGGAGTCGTAAGATGTGGTATGTACTCGAAGAGCAAGATGCTCTTGAAAGTATTAACCATGTTATGCGTCACCCAGAGGAGGGTAACACTGCCCAACACAGGAGGGATCTGGAAACTTACAATGTTTGGAAAAAGAAAGATTCCACTGCACGTGAAATTATTGTAAGTTCAGTTGTTGATGATCTCATTCACGAATGTGAGCAATATCCTACTGCTCAAGCCATGTGGGCACATTTAAGTGAGGCATGTGGGGGTACGACTGTGACTCGCCTTCGACAGCTGACAATCAAGTTTGACATGTACAAAAAGCGTCATGATCACGGTGTCAAGCAACATCTAAGGGTGATGTCAAATATGATTGCTCAACTCAAAAGTGCTGGCCATGTTCTCTCTGATGAGCAGCAGGTTCAGGCAGTGATTCGGTCTCTTCCCAATAATTGGGAACATTTAAAGGTCAACTTGACCCACAACGATAGCATCAAAACTTTTGCTGATGTTGCCCGTCATGTGGAGCTTGAAGACGAGCGGCTTGGTGCTGCTAAAGCTGTACCTAATGCCTTTGTGGCAGAATCAAGTGGTACAAAGAGATCAAGCTTCAAGCGCAAGAGAAACTGGAAAAATGACGGAAAGGGTAAGGAGACCAGAGAAGAACCTCCAAGAAAAGAAACAAGCCAAATTCCAAGAAAGGAAAACGGTTCTTCAAGAAGCAAGACAAGAGCAAGATAAAGTGTTACAATTGCCAAGTTCCAGGGCATTTTGCTCGTGAGTGCACTAAGCTGAAAAAGGTAGCATTTCAAAATGCATCTCTTAGTGCTATATATGTTTCTAGCACTGTTTTACTAACTGAATCTTATCCTGTGTGGATTGTAGACTCAGGGGCCACCAACCATGTGAGTCGCGATAGAGAAGCGTTTATAGAGTTTCGTCGAGTTCCACCTGGATCAAAACATGTATATGTGGGAAATAATGCAAAGCTTGAAGTCGAGGGGATAGGCACTTGCAAAATAGACATGCGTGGTAGCCGATCTTTGATGTTGCATGACGTCCTATATGTTCCAGAGATTCGACGAAACTTAATATCTGTGTCTGTTCTTCTAAATTTAGATTTCAATTTGAACTTTAGTCGCAGTGGTCTTAGAATTACTCAAGACAATGTTTTTTATGGTTTTGGACATCGTTACGATGGTTTTATTGTGTTAGATTGTAATCCTTCTACGTATAACTATTATGTTGACCGTTGTGTTGGCATGTTATTCTAGTAACAATGATGTTAATGTTATTACATGGCATGCAAGATTAGGTCACATAGGGTAGGATCGAATGAATAGATTGGCTAAGGAAGGACATCTAGGTCCTTTATCTAAAATTGAAATGCCAACTTGTGAAAATTGTCTTGCTGGAAAGATTACACGTAAACCATTTGGAAAGGCTAAGAGATCTGGTTTTCCATTACAATTAATCCATTCTGATATCTGTGGTCCAATGAATATGAGGGCTAGGTCTGGTGCTTTATACTTCATTACGTTCATTGATGATTTCACACGCTTTGGTTATGTCTATCTGATCTCTCATAAATCTGAAGCACTTGAATGCTTTAAGAAATATATGAATGAAGTTGAGAATCAATTAGACAAAAGGATTAAGACCTTAAGAACCGATAGAGGGCGTGAATATCTTTCAAAAGAATTTGAAGGATTGTGCAATGAAAAGGGAATCACCAGACAGTTAACTATTCCGTACACACCTCAACAAAATGGTGTAGCAGAAAGGAGGAATAGAACACTACTGGACATGATAAGGTCTATAATGGTGCAAGCAAATTTACCTATCCCCTTTTGGGGAGATGCTTTATTGACTGCAACTTATATATTAAACAAAGTGCCTTCTAAATCAGTTTCTTCCACTCCTTATGAGCTATGGACTGGTCATAAACCAAACTTAAAGGATTTACGACCTTGGGGTTGTGCTGCATATGTAAAAGATTTTTTTAGCAAGTTTGATAAATTAGGTCCAAAAGGCAAGAAATGTATCTTTATAAGATATTCAGAACACTCCAAAGAATATGTGTTCATTGGTGAATTAGAGGATGAAAGTGTTACTGAGATTGAATCGCTAAATGTCATTTTTATGGAAAATAATTTTCCAAAGAAGGGTGAGGTAAAGAATGGAGAGCCTCTTTATGAAATGTTGAACTCAGATAGTCAGCAAGTGTCTTCTGACACAGTTGATAATCAAATTGATCAAGATCTTATTCTCGATCCGAGTGGGAGTGGGAACTCTCAATCCCAAAATCCTTCTGACGAACCTGAATTTCAACTACGAAAGAGTGCCAGGAAAAATATACCCAAACGTACTTATGAAATTGAAGATTATATTTTCTTGGCATCTCCCACATAAATGGATGAGCCAAAGTCTGTGACTGAGGCTTTGTCGAGCCCTGGAAAAGATGAGTGGATGAAAGCAATGAAAGAAGAATTAGAGTCCATGAAAACCAACAAAGTCTGGGATCTAGTTGATCTTCCGCCTGGGCGTAGAGCCATTGGGAACAAATGGGTTCTCAAAGTTAAACACAAAGCGGACGAGTCAATAGAAAGATACAAGGCACGATTGGTGGCAAAAGGCTTTACTCAAGAAGCTGGAATAGATTATGAGGAAACATTTTCACCAGTTGTGAAGTTTACCTCAATTCTCTTACTTTTGGCTATTGTTGCACGTTTGGATTTGGAATTACATCAAATGGACGTGAAGACAGCTTTTCTCAATGGAGAACTGAACGAAGAAATCTACATGGAACAGCCTGTAGGCTTCATCATTAAAGGCCAAGAAAATAAGGTCTGTAAATTAAAAAGATCTATTTATGGCCTGAAGCGATCTTCAAGGCAATGGTATTTGAAATTTCACAAGGAGGTGATCTCATATGTTTTCAATGAGGACCATTGCATTTATGTGAAGAAGTCCAATGGGATGTTTATAATTCTTTCTCTTTATGTGGATGATATTTTATTGGCCGGAAATAATTTGGAGTATTTAAAAACTATCAAGTCATGGCTTTCAAAGTCATTTGACATGAAAGATATGGGTGAGGCAGACTATATCCTTGGAGTTAAGATCCAAAGAGACCGTTCCAAAAAGTCATTGAGTCTATCTCAAGAAACTTATATAAAGAAAATTTTGGAGCGTTTTCGCATGAATGGTTGCAAATCCATGGATACTCCTATAGTGAGAAGTGAAACTTTAAGCCTTGAAATGTGCCCCAGGACTGAAAATGAAAAGGAAGACATGTCTCGAGTTCCATATTCAAGTGCTGTCGGGAGCTTAATATACGTTATGATGTGTACTCACCCAGACATTTGTTATGCCATAGGTCTGGTTAGTAGGTATCAATCCAATCCTGGAAGAGATCATTGGAAAGTTATGAAGAGAATTTTCAGATACCTGAAGGGAACTGCAGATTATTCACTATGTTATAGTGGAAATGATTTATACTTGAGAGGATATACAGATGCTGATTGGGCTGGTGATCGAAATGATAGAAAATCAATATCCGGTTATGCCTTCTTACTTAATGGTGGTGCTATATCATGGAAAAGTAAGAAACAAACTTGTACAGCCCTTTCAACAATGGAAGCTGAGTTCGTAGCTTGTGCGTCTGCAGTACAAGAAGCTGTTTGGTTGAAGAGATTCTTTAAACATTTGGATATTGCAAAGAACTCTCAGGGTGCCATGACTCTATATTGTGATAGTCAAGCGGCTATTGCATCTACAAAAGATCCAAAGTATCACATCAAGACCAAACATATTGACATCAAGTATAACTTTGTAAGAGACATGGTAGCAAGTGGAGAGATAAATTTACAGTACATTCCTACGCAAAACATGATAGCTGATCCTTTTACAAAGGCGATATCTAGAGACCTGTTTGAGAAACATGTTATGGCTCTAGGTTTGCGAAGGATATGAATATATTTATGTATTGTAAAACGACTTAATTATTATAATACACTCATCAATATTTGACTCTTGAATTGTGCTTGTATCTCGTATGCATGTGATGAATATTTTGTTGATAAAGTGTGTCGAACAAGTCGCGAGATTGGCTCTCTCACACGAGAAATCGCCTCTTACGTTAAGAATCGTGAAGAGATGAGACCTTATAGAACCTTGGATAATGTGAGGTTATATTCACTTGTAGAGGTCGGTCATGACAACTAATTAGACTTACGAATTTTACAATTCGATTATGACTTGTTTTGTAGGCCAGATGGAAGTTTCTCTAAGATGATGGTTTGAGGATTATTGAAGTGAGAAACTCAGGTTAGACATTTAGAGGTGTCTAGACCAAAATCTGTACGGTGTTGAATGAGTAAAAGAATAAGACACACGCGCCAATATAAGGTGAGAACACCGCAACATGTGTTTCATAACACGTGTGCTATCGACCATGGGATAATGGAAGAATGAGTCCCTGCGTCTTCATTGTGTGAGATCCCAAAGAAGTTATATCAACTTTTATAAGAATACCCTTTGATCTTTTACTGTCTTTTGAAGTGCCAATCAGTGTTGCTACTTTAGCATGTCACTAATAGCCATGAGTGATTCGGCAATGCAGTGCATGTCTAGGAAAGCAATTGATTTGGAAGGGAAAGATTCGAGTAGAAAGGGAAGACGACTAAAATTTAGTAATTTAACCCGTATTCATAGGTCGACCATTACACTTACCATGAGGGTATTGGGTGTAATTATGGATACAAAGTTAAACATAAACTCGAGTTCGCATCTTTTCGAGGATAAGGGATCGGATAACTAGCTACTAGAATAGCCAACAATGTCTGGGGTATTGCGAGTAATAATAAGATCCTCATGTTAGTAGTAAATCCCTTCCGCATGTGATGGGATTTTTACATAGAGCTGTTAAACAACCTTAAAGGGTTTGATTATATTATAGCTCTTGATGCTCGCAGGTCGCACGAACTACTTGTCTGTATGAATTAAGTGTTTTATTTATTCATGATACTGGTTTGAGTTCCAGCCCATCATGAGCGAAGTGGGAGATGTTGGGTATTAAAATTCGGATACCGGGTCACTCTATATGGGCTGACCCAACCCATTTGGGAAGAGATAGAGTTTGAGTACAAAGTAACTTCTTTGGAGAAGTTACTACACGTTGGATGTAGTTGAACAAGTTTCCCATAGCAGTTAATTTATTTTCTGCATAATAACTTGGTCTTCCTATTGAAAGGAAATACACGAACAGAAGAAAAACAAAAGGGTGGGTTCTTGCTCTTCCTTTTTCCATCTATTTCCTTCTTCCATAACAGTGAAGATTTCTCTTCTTCTTTTCGCAAAAACACACAAGAACAAAGACATATAGTTTGTGAAACTAAACTTTGTTTTCCAAGAGATTCAAAGTTCGTCTTGGGGCAATTCTTTTGGTGGTGAGTTCAACAATTCTTCTGCAGCGTTGACAGGTACGCTAATATTGTTCTCGCCCCGCGATTATTAATTAACAGATGTAAATAAGGAAGGATTGGTCGAGAAATATGAAGCTACCCAACTCAAGCCTGCTTGTAGGGGCTTGGGGTTTCTAATGCAAAGACTTAACACAGAGGATGTTACTTAGGGAAGCAAGAAATCGCATTCCTCTTGTGCACTTTAGCTCTACTAGTACAAATGCAGGTTGTTTTTCAAATAACCAGCATGATAGGGAAATTACTGACCGCACCGGGTGTTTCATCTAATCAAGAAATACATGGAATGTGTCTTTTATACATACTTCTATACAACAACAACAACTACTACCCAGTAAAATTCCACATAGTGGGGTCTGGGGAGGGTAATATGTACGCAGACTTTACCCCTGCCTCGATAGGGGGCAGGGAGGTTGTTTCCGATAGACCCTCGGCTCAGGAAGACGAAAATAAAGTAAAAGAGGAGAGAATTCATCAGAGACTCCATACTTTTATACATACTTCTATAATGTCAACTAAATATGTCACCTAATCATGGTAAATTTAATGTGGTTTTGGTAAAAATTTTAAGCGTGTGTAAGTTTTTCCAATAGGATATGCGTTTTTATCCCGCCTCATTTTATAAGGAATAGCATTGTTTTTACTTCTTAACGTGAGTCTGGACATCCAACTTATGGATTGGTGATAAAAGTGCACTATTGTCGGACAGGGATGAGTTTCACTTGTCAATAACCAGTAAGATGTATCAAAAGTTTGGTACGTGGGATAAGTTTGGATAAGATGTGGGATTAAATTTATTCTGTATTTGGTTGGAGTTATAAATTTGCCCTAAGATAATTTATACCGCCAACCAAACACTATATAAATCTAATCTCTGACTCAGAGGGTGTTTGAATTGGCTTAAAAGCTGGTCAAACCAGCTTAAAAACACTTTTGGGTTTATTTGAGTGTTTGGATAGATAATAAAAGCGCTTTTAAGCCAAATGCTTTTAAGCTAAAACACCCAAAACAAGCATTGCTTTTTGGCTTATAAGCCCCTTATGTTTGACCAAGTAATTTACCTTATTATCCCTTTTACTTTTTCTAAACCCAAAACTATCATTCGCTTACTAATTAAATTCCGTGTCATCTAATGGCCGTTTTCAAACTTTCTGCTACCATTCCCCAAAATTTTATCAATTTCTTTGAGTTGTAAACGTAAAGCCAACTGTAGCTTTGTAAATGTTTAATACATTCTAATATTTTGTATACATTGTTTTGTTTTAACTTCTTTTTTGGTTCCATAACATTTTTTAAAAAAAAATGTTGTTGAATCCTTTATTATTTTAAATTGGTGAAATAATAAAGGACTTATAAAATAAGCCCCGGCACTCAAAAAGTGCTTTTAAGCACTTATGTTTAAAAGCCATTTTTTAAGCCAATCCAAATGGGCTCTTAATCTTGGGATAATATAGTACGCATACCAAACGACACCTTTAACGTGTATTATCACTAGTTCAGCAAAATAAATGAATTTAAAAAGAAAAAAGAAGAAATGCGAAAAGGAAAATAGAGGAGAAAAATGGTTGTCTAATCCAATATATTAGCGTATGAGACAACTTTTTTGTCTCATAGTTTTGTGGACTCATATTTCTGTGGACCCAGAAGTATAAGATTGGGGTCCACAAATTTGTGAGACAAAAAGAGCCTCATACAATTAGTGTAAGTTGTATGAGACACAAAATAAAACTTTTCGCAAAACTAAAAAGTAGGAGGGATTCGAAAAAACAGAGGGGCAGTAATGGAATTAGAAATGAAAGTGAATCTCTCGTTTGAAATTCAAAAATACTGCCGTTGTGCGACGAGAAGACGGTTATGTTGTAATATATAAAGGCCTATTGAGGCGCTCCGTCAAAGGAAATCATTTACACAAAATTCAAAAACCATAAACAGAGCAGAGAGCGATTGAGAGAAATGGAGACTGTAAAAAAGAGTGCATCGGCCATGGAGGCATTCGAGAAGCTTGAGAAGGTAGGGGAAGGTACTTACGGAAAGGTGTACAGAGCGAGAGATAGGGTTACTGGCAAAATCGTAGCACTGAAGAAGACGAGGCTTCATGAGGACGAAGAAGGTGTCCCTCCTACTACTCTCCGCGAGATCTCTCTTCTGCGGATGCTTTCTAGGGATCCTCACATTGTCAAGTATGTATATCCTCACTCGCATTTCTCTCTTCTTACTCCATTTCTCTATTCTCTGCCTAGGGTTTGTTAGTTTTACTTAATCGCTTGAAATTTCTTTTGCAAATTCGTTTCTCTGCGATTAGGCATCATCTCTATTTCAATTAATTTGCGCTTTTCACTTTAGTTTTGTAATTTGTTATTGACGTTTGATATCTGGATCTTGTGTTCTGATATGATGTCCTATAAATATATAAATCAGACTGATGGATGTTAAACAAGGCCAGAACAAAGAAGGAAAGACGGTCCTATACTTGGTGTTTGAGTACATGGATACTGATGTCAAGAAATTTATTCGTAGTTTCCGCGCAAATGGAGAAAACATTCCCCCTAAAACTGTCAAGGTTTGTAGTCCGAACGGTAGTAGCTACTGGCTCATTTATTACTATGCAATTTAACAAGTAATTGATAAGTCTGGCTCTTTGAAACAGAGCTTGATGTACCAGCTGTGCAAAGGAGTTGCTTTCTGCCATGGTCATGGTGTGTTACACAGGTATAATCACTGCTGCTGTCTTTTGGTTTCATACAAGCGATCATAAGAATGCAGTGTTCATGGTTTGTTTGGTCACCTATTCAATTTGTGGACACTTGTTAATGCAGGGATCTGAAACCACACAATCTTCTGATGGACCGTAAGACGAATGTGCTCAAATTAGCAGATTTTGGACTTGGCAGAGCTTATACTCTGCCCATCAAGAAGTATACGCATGAGGTATTTTTACTATTCTGTAGCAGCAGCTATCATCATTCATGTATGGTCTTTTTAAACCTGTATGTTTCTTTTTCTGCAGATATTAACCCTGTGGTATAGAGCCCCTGAGGTTCTTCTTGGAGCTACTCATTACTCCACAGCAGTTGACATGTGGTCTGTTGGTTGTATATTTGGTAAAACTCCTTTTCATCCGTTGTCTTCCGAATGATCTTTTCTTCCTTTTGGGTTGTGTAATATGCTAACATGGAGTGTGGTTTGCTTTTAACCTCAGCTGAACTGGTCACAAAACAAGCCCTCTTCCCAGGAGACTCTGAGCTGCAACAACTACTTCACATTTTCAGGTTTGGAGCTAATAGTCACCTGCTTTGAGCACTGTTCCTCACCTGTTCCACTATTCTAATCTTGATAATAACTGGGTTGCAGATTGCTAGGTACTCCTAATGAAGAACTCTGGCCCGGGGTGAGCAAGCTAGTTAACTGGCATGAATACCCCCAATGGAACCCCCAGCCACTCTCAACTGCTGTCCCTGGTCTAGATGAAGATGGGCTCCACCTTCTATCTGTAAGTGTGTTTGACATTTTGAGGACTTACTGTCTTGATTAACCTGTTAGAATGAGCGCATGATTTATGGTTTGGCACACTTGTGTTTGCAGGAGATGTTGCATTATGAGCCAGCTAAGAGGATTTCAGCAAAGAAAGCTATGGAACATCCCTATTTCGATGATCTGGACAAAACTCCTCTCTGAAGTCCCGCACCATGACCCCATCTGTTGAAGTTCCAACTTGTTAACTGCAAAATTCTCATCAGCCGAGAACAACAAACCCATCTAACTCCTCATCGCAAGCTTTTATTGCTTTCCTCAAGCATCTTTTAATAGTATCAATTAGTATGATACGCTTCATCTAAAAATCTTGTCTTTCTATATCAATTGGATCAATGTAGCACAATTATGTGCAATGATACATTTTGCTATCGAATTGCTTGAAATGTTTTAGCTGCATAATATCTCCAAAGTTTAAGAATCTCTGTCCCTGCTATTTTTTCCCTTCTTTGATTGGTGCGGAGAAGTGGAGAAGGCATTCTTGTAATGCCTTCTCCACTTCTCCGCACCAATGATGTTATTATGACAATATGACTACGAAAACATGGTTAAAACTTTTAATTCAAGTTTTTGCAAATTTTGGTTTGTTATGAGTCTGTGATTTCGTCAAAATAGAACACTGGACATGCCATGTAAACTTGAATACGTCTGATATAAAAATGAAGTCAAGCTACAAGCCACATGAAGAATGTAGTCCACAGAGTAAGCGATACTGAAGCCAATGCATAAGCCCAAAACATAATTACTGAACACTCGCTCTCACCAGCTCCAAATAACTGTGTTATGGTGCCTGCCAAGTGAAACAAGAAACTGTGTCATCCCATCTAGCAATTTCTTAATCATATGATAGGACGTCTATTTAATGCTGAAACTGTGTTCAGACAAAAAAGTTAAGAAACAAGTCGAAAGTTTCAACAAGAGCTCAACAGAGTATAACTAGTTGAATTAACATACCAATGTTCATTGCTGGTGGAAGTGCAAATTGAAGTAGAAGAACAAATTGATATAAAGGATCATGTTGCACCAAGCCCAAGTGAATAGCTCCTTTGACTACAGCAATACCAATCAGAGGCAGGGCAATATATCTGACACCAATAATGCCAACCAGCAGGGATTTCTGAATTCCTGAACCCGTCAAACCCTTCAAAAGGTTACCTCCCATGATCAGGGTTAGAAGCGGGATGGCTCCATCCCTGCAATCATTTGAACAAGTCTAAGATGCTATACACTCAGTGCGCGACCAAGCAGCAGTACATTTTGACAACTTGGTAGACACAAATACTATTAGATATTAGCTAGCAACTGCATACTATTCCAATCTAATGTAGCCATGCGGTAAAATATGATCTTGTGCCATATCCAGTATACTTTACTATCTGCAGCTAGAAACCATATCATATATGGCTCTGCGTAAGGACATTCTAAAGCCATTGCATCGTATGCAGGTACTCCCAAGATATAGCAGTTTATTTCCTCATTATTTTCAAAAAAGAACCAAATGTTGTAGTCTAGTCACAGAGACTAGGAGATGTGTCATACCCAAGTAAAATAGCTGTATCTTCGATCACATGAAGAGGCGCTACATCACCAATCATCAGCTTTCTTATCTGAGGTATAAGTCCAACTATAAAACCTGCAAGCTGTAAAAAAAAATTGACCACTTGTCAGTGAACTGGTGCACAGTTGGACAGTGAGCCCACAAATTTGCAAAGTTATTCAGCAAGTAGATATTGTGACTGCTAAGATCTATAAAATGCTAAAATAAAGTAGGCTGCTTATCCCAAGAAAAGAACCTAAATTCATGCATCTCATTGTGGTTTCCGAACCACTTATTGACAGATGATATCAATGAACTACTCCAATGAGGTGTATGGATGCTCATGCTGCTACATAATTAGAGTTTTTTAGAACCTAGAACACATTGAAAACCACCCTACAAATTACAACCAGGTGCTAGTGCATTAATGGTTGATAAAATACAACCTCTCATAAGAAGAATTCCTAGACAGAAAAAATTAAGAAAGCTATTTTTCAGGGGGGACAGTTTTAAGACGTGCCTTGCTATTACTCCTTAAAAAATGGTTTGAGGTTTTACGTCATTGATAAAATAGAAACTGCATGACAAAACAGTTTCAGCATATCTTCCTTTTAGCCTAACGTATTAGAGGCGCTAAGGTAGAATTAGGAGAATTGTGCAATATAAACAAGTTCAGAAAAAGGAATAACAATAAAATTGTACCGCTCCAGTGGTAGAAGGGGCTAATAACCTCTTCAGGTTGATCTTTCTTGAAATAATCTCCATGTACTGCTTAAATTTAGTCCCAGGCTGCATCTGTTAAAAATTCAAACACCAATGTAAAAGTTGATGCATGATTGTGTTTATTATGATGCAGAGTAACTTAGAGAAAGAAAATTAAACGTGCATAAATAGAGAGCATCTTCATGTCTTGTGAAAATTTAACATCGAGCAAATTAACTGATGTGAAAACTTCAACACAAAATAAGTGAAATCTTGATTGGATATGTGTGAAAGTGAAATTCAGTTGGAATCCACTCTTAGAACACACCTAATCAAACATGAGACTAGAGTGAATCACCTAAAACTCAAAACCGAGGTTACCTAGTACAGCGTAATCTCAGCAGAAATGCCGTGTAATCTCAGAAGAACGCAGAATGTTTATGTTGCATAAAGTTCATGTGATGACTCCTTCACAACAACTTCTGGCTATAAGGTTAAGCCTATTTCACCATCTCCATTTACCAGTCCTAGAGGGCCTCTCTTTCATGTTATCCATATGCATCAGCTCAGTTTTCCTATGTAACATCTTTTCTCTCACTTGCTAATTACTCCCCTCCATCCCAATTTATGTGATGGTACTTCTTTTTTAGTTTGTCCCAGAAAGAATGAAACATTTCGATTATGGAAACAATCTAACTTTAAACTTCCAATTTTACAATTAATGAGATGATCCATAGCCACACAAATATGCTTATTTTAGATCACAAGTTCCAAAAGTATTTTTTTCTTTCTTAAACTTGGGCACAACTTCGTGCCCAGTCAAACATCATCACATAAATTGGTACGGAGGGAGTAGTTTTTTCCTATGTCTGCAGGGTGGGGAGAAGGAGTGTTAAAGGACTTTAATAGTTGTATAGCTTGGAGTATCCTAGATTGAAATGTGGATCAATAATTAACCTGAGTTTTGTGATCAAATCTAGTGGAAGGAAGCTCAAGCTGTTCAGGTGGGGACTCGGATCCATTGAAGGCCTTCGATGGAAGTAGTGATTCTGTTGATGTCCCAAGTTGTGATATAGAGCTTTCTCTCGGAGATCTACTGGCGGAGGAATCGTTAATCTCAACTTCCTTTGAGCTCTTACTTGACGATATTCTCACGATATTATAAACATAAGACCATAGGTAAATCGCCCCTACCTGAAAAAGAACAGTCACCGGGAAAGCATTAGATTTTCCTTGCAGCCAAAAAGAGAATTCATGTTTATACAAGCATTATGGTCGTCATTTTAATGTTGGGATACCCTTCAAATCATGCAATAAAATCCTTGTGAAACAACTAAAGTAGTTAAGAGACACTTACCGCCATCGAAAGCGAAGCATAGCCCATTCCATATGTGTGACAAATACCAGGATCCCCAAAAGGGCTCCCCTTCTCTTTACAAACAGCTGGAATGATAATGAGAAGCATGTTACCCAAGTTTCCTGTCCGTGCAAAGGAAAAATCATTATTTTAGATAACTTGGATACTACTCATCGTACAAGAGAGCTCTGCTGCATCTTTTAATCATCCTATTTCTGCATGAATTACTTGTTACTTGGAATAATCTAGTTGATTTCTTCCTTTGGCTCTATTTTAGTTCTGGGATACTCGAAGGTTCTTATGAATGTCCTATAAAATCCATTAACAACATTTCCAAGACCTCAATGGCCGTTTCCTTTTCGTTGAATACTCAATAATATGATCTGACCAGAAGAAAGCATTGAAATGCACCGATAGATCAACACAGTGACCAGGAACATTTTTTTAAACATACAGAGTAACTTCCATTTGTTGAATATTTCTCATTTCACCAGGACTTAAAATTTACTTTTGCCTAAAGAAAAAATCTACCTACATTATATATTGCACAGGAACCAGGGACATCTATAATCTACCTACTGTCTCGATCTGAGGTAAAGTTATTTGCCTATCACGTTGATTCTACAGGTATGCGAAACATAATCGGTATGCTTGGCCTTCCATCACCAACATCTCTCTGGTGAAATTTGAATGATCTCCAATTCCTTTCTCTACTTAAAAAAGTAAAATGGTATCACTTCCGAAGCAAACTCTCCAACCAACACACCTTTTAAACAGAGCAATTCATATAAAATATCAAGAGACTTATTCCTATCTGAATTGCAGAGTGGCATTATCATTAGGCTAGTCATACTATGTTGTATATTTACTTTAACCTTGATGAGGAAATTGATATCAATTGAGTTGATACGGTACAAAAGAGATTTTCTTAACTTTGAATGGATTTGAGATCTCAAGATTTTATTTTAGCAGGATATGTACAGTTATCTTCATCACTGAGGTTCTTGCTGGTCTACATACCTGCAGCACAACAGCCAACAACCAGTCCACGTAGATGTTGAGGAGGCCTTGTAATTTGAATGACTGCCCAACCAAGAATTGAACCAATAATAAAGGTGAAGAGAATATTGATAGGCATGAACCACCTACAATTGTGACAGCGTGAATAGGAGAGACTTTTTGAAGCACAGAGTGTTAAGTGAATTAAATGGACATGAGAACTCACAATTTTTTCATGCTTTCAGATGTGATCGTTTTGGCTAAGTTGCTGGAGACAAGGGCTGGATTGAATACAAAAAAGACGATCTGCTTGCAGGAGGTGCATCAGCATTACAAAACAAATTAGCACACCATATGAATGCTAGCTCTTTAACAAAAAGAAAAAGTAATAGAAGACACTTACCGTCTGGGCTAAGGTTTCACTTAGACAGGGGAGTCGATTGAGAAAAGGTAAATGGTAGTTTAGATAGTCTATGACTTGACACAATGAACAAATAACACAAGACCCACTTCTACCTATGAACTTGCAGATATCGATGTAGTTGGTGCAATCAGTAAGAACATTTGGAACCTCTGTACAAAAGCTATAGTTGTCCCCCTTTTTTTGCTTGTCAAGTGACTATATGAAACTACACAGTGCTTTTTCTTAGAAGTATTCATCGTGTCCGAGTACACTAAAAAGTTAAAACTACTTCTGGAACTCTTCAAATTATTGTTCTGTAAGTTAAAAACTGCAGACTCCAGATCTTGTAACTTCAATGAATTTTTTCGATCAAAAATTATTCAGATACTCTCCTAATCAAATTCCTTGGAATCCTCATCAACATGCAAATTCTATTAGTCTAGGTTGTGCTAATTCACCAGAATCTCAGCCCACACAAAAGCATTGTAGCTTCACTTAAATCCAAAAAATCAGACTCTATCTACGTGATGTGCAATAAGTTATCAAAAGTTAACATGAAGATATCACCAACAACATTCAGTTATTAATCAGCTGCAGTTTCAGCTAATTAAAATATAGAAACCAGCAAGAAATAACCAAAACCCTCGGATGATATGCATGGTTAACCAAAAAAATGTAGATGCAAGACCAAAGATTTATGAAAAGGGAGTAAATTAAGTTAAAAACAAATGACATAGGTGTTTATCCTTCAAAAAAGAACAAAGGCGCAGCCACATGCAGATTGTGTCAATAATACTGCAGCTTGTACTAAAATTATCCAATGGAATTAACTACTTTAAAACACCACGTACGGTTACCACATATTTTTTCCTTATTATCCAATGCAATTAACCGCTCATTTAGTAAAAATTGATGAATAGCGAAAGGCAAAGAAAATTTAAGCTCACATTATTCAAATGCTTTCTTGCATCTTCTCCCAGTAAATCGATACGATCCAGAGCAAGTACTAATCCAAGTGCCGTAATCAAAAGCACTTTAAGGACCGGCATTGATGCAGCGATGAAGAGATCCAAAAGCCCCATCCTTGTCGATAATTGTGAAATTACGGGCAGAGTATTTCAATTGAACCTCAATTCTATTAACATACACCAACAGAAAAAGGCAAAAGATCGCACTTGTGAGGATGATTTAAAAAAACAGGACAAAAAGCAAAAGTTAACACGGCACATGTGAAAATGAAAAGAAAAATAAAAAAGCCAATGCAATGAAACAGTAAAGTCGCCGCCTTTTCATAGTTATAAGATAAAAGAAACCAATTAGTGCTGAATGGGTGGTATAATTAGGCAAATTTTAATAGACACAACTAAACCCAAAGAAAAAATATTCAATTTTGAAAAGCAACCTCGAGGTTCTTTGTCAAATTTCGTGAATCAAAAACATCAACTGTCCTCTTTCCCTTTCTTTCAGTGTTAAATTTAGGTAGCGGCAGAGGGATAGAAGAAACAATATATATACAACAACAACCCAGTATAATCCTACTTAGTGGGGTCTGGGGAGGTTAGTGTTTACGCAGACCTTACCCTACCCTAGGGTAGAGAGACTGTTTCCAAATAGATCCCGGCATTCCCTCCAAGAACTTCCCACCTTGCTCTAGGGGAGACTCGAACGATATATATACGACAAGTGGAAAGGAGGTGCAAGTAAACGACTGTAGTTTCTGAAACGAGACAAATAAGGGAAGCTGTTGAAGAGATGAAATAAATGCACAACGCCGCATGCATTACGCATACGTGTATGTTACTAATGAGCTTTTGGCACCACTTATTGGAGCTGACGATGGCGGTGCGATAGTGCTGAATTTAGCAATAGAATTGCTATATCAGGTATATATGAGAAATTAAATGATAAATAGTGAATTTGAGTTAAGCTTCTTTATTATTGGCCTTAGAATCGGAAGCAGACAACTAACACATGAAGCAAATATATAGTTGTGCTCGATTTTGCTTCTATGGTGTCACGTCCTTAATCTTAAACTAAGTACACAAGTCAGTCTTACTATACTCAAGATCGCTCAGTCTTACTACACTCAAGATCGCTAAGGAGAATTGCCAAAGGAAGCTTTTGTATTAGAGAAAATTTGATTGTTTTGCTTGGTTAATGAATTACAAATGAATGACTCTCTTTATATACTAGTCTCCTAGGGACTAGTATGTAAATATTAATTATTATACAAGTCCTTAATATTTACAAGATAAGGGCTTTCTCTAAAATTCTCTACAAGCCTAGAAGATTCCAAGGACTTTATTAGCAAATCCATAAGGATCTAGGTTCTTCCTAGCAAAATGTTCATACCTCTCTAGAATCTTCTCACAAATGCTAGTCTTCTTCTTATATAAGCTTCCACATGGCATTAATATATGTCAAATGGCGCCTATGTGGCATGATGACATGGCGGGTCATCAAAACTACAACAACAACAACAACAACAACCCAGTATAATTCCACTTAGTGGGGTTTGGGGAGGGTAATGTGTACGCAGACCTTACCCCTACCCTGAGGTAGAGAAGCTGTTTCCAAATAGACCCCCGGCATCCTTCCCTCCAAGAACTTTCCACTTTGCTCTTGGGGAGACTCGAACTCACAACCTCTTGGTTGGAAGTGGAGGTGGCGGGTCATCAAACTAGCTCTGTTTAATTACTTTACTAATAAAGTACAGTACGTAGTTGATATTAGTCACGTCATCAACGAGGACCCCACAATTCGTTCCTCCAGCTTCAACCAGTCGTTTATAATCATGGATAGATGCGTGTTTTCTTTTTCTTGTGCATTTCCATTTGACTGATATTGTAAATTGCTCCATGTTTTTCTGCCAATAGAAAATAAAAGCGAAATTTCGACTTCAACAATGTCGGATAGTACCATGCATGTACATAGCGCTGTATTTGTTTGCACTATATATGACTAAATCCTTCATCATGAAAAAAAAAGAACAATATCTTTTGCTTACTGCCTGGCCGCCACCTTTTTCCTTTTTCGTTTTTTTATTGGTTTCTCCTTCATTAGCCGCCAGTGGGCAGGGGCTTATAAAGAGCTGCATCGTCGGGTCCAACTGAATTCACCATTTTCAACGCTGAAATAATTTTATGCGTAAAAATTCATTAAAATTATAATAAATAGTAGGTTTAATTTTAAAAAAATAATGAGTTCATGGATTTGACCATATAACTCATTATAACAAAAGTAGTAGGTTTATTTCTTTTTGGCAAAATACTTTAAGGACTCATTTGTTTGCACTTAATGGAGGTCTGAATCTTAATCATTTAGATCTCAGATATTAAGTCCGTTTGTTTTTAAAGTCTAAATCTTAATTATTTAGATCTTAATCATTAAGTATATTTTTTTTTTACTTCACAACCACTTATTGGGTCTGAATAGGTCTGTATGATTAAGATTTATAATAGAGACTTAAATTCATTAAGATGCTATTACATATTCATTATTAACTGTCGCCACCGCCTACCATTATCAACTACCACCATGCCACCACCACCACCATACTCAACCACCACCATCATCCTCAATCATAGTCGCCACCATTATCGACCATCACCACCCACTATCCTCACCATTCCGACTATCATATATCATTCTTACCCACAATCAACACTCATCCACTTCAACTACCACAACTAATCACCTCATCACTATCAACAACCACAGCCGGCATTGCCCATCATTATAACCTACCACCATCCACCCACCACCTTCCTCAGTCACAACTACTACTATCACCCGTCATTATTAACTATCACCACCCACTACCACCATCCTCAATCATAATCGCCACAACTACCAATCACTACTAGCTACTAGCATGAACCACCATCATCAACCAAAACTACCACCAACAACCGTCTCTAGTCAGCATTCACCAGTTAGCCATCACCACCAACATCTATCGTATTTTAAAAAACTATATATTTTATTGACACAATATTAGATTAGTTAGTATTTCATTTGAATTTTATGTTTATTAATTTTCAAATAAAGATAAATTTTATACATTCAGGTGTTAAAAATCAAAGAGTCTTAGTTATTTCTATTCAAATCTTAATACACATCTTAATATATTCAGATATTCAGATTCAGATGTGTTAATCTTAATACACATCTTGATATTCAGATGTGTATTCAGATTCAGATGTCTTAATCTTAAAAAAAACAAATGAGTCCTAAATCACCCCTAAACTTGGCTCAAATTATTAGTATCCTCTCCGAACTATGCCCGGTCTTAATTATCCCCCTCAACTTCGCCTTTTGAGAGACATTACCCCTAGATACTGATGTGACAAAAAGCATGGGTGCACTCACCTGCCACGTGAATTTTTCTGTAATGTGACATTTTTTTTTTTTGAAAAATAAAATATATTTTTACCTTTTTAAGAATATTACTTTTTAAGATTTTTTTTCGAATATAGTTTATAATAAAACTTGGATAGAACTACATTATTTAGGTTAAATATTTTTATTCTGCCAAAAGTAATAAAGTTGTAGTTAAATCTTTTTTGAATTTGACCGGAAAATAAAGATTTATACAATTGAAATAAATAGTCAAGTCATCTAAAAAAATTATAAAAAATACATAGTTTGAAATTAATTATTTTGGCTATAATTTTTTATATAGCTCTAAATTACAGTGCTCTAAAAATATTTTTTTTACATATTTTACCTAAAAATGTAAAAATACACAGTTGAAATAAATAGTCATTGCATCAAAAGAAGAAAAAAAAAAGAGTGTACAATTGCTGTAAAATGCAAGTGATTCGTTTTATTTCTTGAAATTGTACACTCTTTTTATTTCTTCTTTTGATGCATTGACTATTTATTTCAACTATGTATTTTTACTTTTTTAGGTAAAATTTATAATATATATATATATTTAGAGCACCGTAATTTAGAGCTATATAAAAAATTATAACCAAAATAATTAATTTCAAACTATGTATCTTTTATAACTTTTTAGATGCCTTGACTATTTATTTCAATTGTATAAATTTTTATTTTCAGGTCAAATTCCAAAAAATATTAACTAAAACTTTATTATTTTTGGCCAAATAAAAATATTAGCCTAAATAATATAGTTCTATCCAAGTTTTATTATAAATTATATTCGAAAAAAAAATTATCTAATAAAACAATATTCTTAAAAAGGTAAAAATATATTTTATTTTTCAAAAAAATATCACATATACAGAAAAATCCACGTAGCAGGCGAGTGCACCCACACTTTTTGCCATATCAGCGTCTAGGAGGTAATGATTCTCAAAAGGTCAAGTTGAGGGGGATAATTAAGACCGGGTATAGTTCGGGGAGGATACTAATAATCTGAGCCAAGTTTAGGGGTGGTTTAAGGTATTTTGCCTTTCTTTTTTGCATTTGTAACTTCTTTTTTACTGATTTTGTATTTAGAAACGGGATCCACAAAAAACACATGTCAAGTAATAAATAGTCCAGCATATGACGTGTTGTATATATTAGCGCAATTGATATACACACTATTAGTACTCATTCCGTCAAATTGGAGTATTCAAATAAAAAAACGAAAATTTATGTATCTGGTTTGCAAACTGGTGCAAGTTTAAGTGGCCACTAGGCCATGTTGCCTAACTTAAATCATGTCTCCGCTTCTAAATAATGGCCACCACCTTTTGAAAGGTATATCAGTCTTTCAAAATGGACACCACTCCTACAAAATATATGAAGCTCAACCAAAATCAACAACTACTATTAACAGCAAACACAACTTGATGTGTAGATACAATTTTCAAGGATTCATACATTAGAATGGGTATCATTTAATTTAATGCTTATCTCCCCCAAATTTCATCTACCTTTTTGTTTGACTCAAAAGATGTTGGAACCTTTTTGAATAAATCAATTAAAGAGAATGAAGAGGTAAATTTTAGTTAAGTATAATAAACTCTAGAACAAAAGGTATAAAAGATGAACACAATGGATAATATTTTTTGATCTTGCAAAAATGAGTGATAGAACGTTGAGAATGCCAATCTTTTACGTAGAAAGGTATTACAATCAGTGTTCTCAGCCAAAAGAGCCAAAAAGTCCCCCTAACAAGGTTTTTTTCCCGCTATATATAAGGGACAACCCCCTCCTGAACCCTCAAAGACATATCATAGAGAATATTCGAAAGTATATTCCTAGTGCCCCCTGTTGGGCCTACACTACTGTAAAAGTCTTACGTCCTCTATTCACTATCTATCGTCCTCCACAGGACGTCGAGCTATGAAGACCTCGTCTTTTGTCATATTCGTCAATAGCCGTGGTCATCCAAATTTGGACCCATCCCTCCGCTTGTCGAGGTTGCAACTTGGTGCATCCTTGATAAGCGGACACCACCCACTCTTGTAGAAAAATTTGGTTTCATGAGGCGTTATGGCTTGGCCAACAATGGGAGGTTAACATGCTTAACAAGACCCTGGATGGTGTATCTTATCGGGAAATAACGTCATTTCCACGTGCGTCATCATTATGCGTGTTTTCGAGACAGGGGTTGAGGGCTTGTCGTTCGATTTCGGTGCCATTCTGCAGCCTTCCACTTCGATTATAGCGCCACCCAATCCTATAAATAGGTGGAGGGTTTGTTTTTTCAAAAACTCTTGGCCATTTCGTCTCTGGTTATTCTTTCTCATCCCTCCCGTGTTTGCTTCAACGATTTTTCTGCTTCTTCTCCCATTCTTCGTTCATAGCTTTCTCTATTATTTTAACACTTTTTCTACCGAAGAGATGCCTAGAACACATCGATCTCGTGAGGGGGTTGTCACACCTCCTTTTTCCGTACCCGGGAGGGTACAAGGGAGTTTTTTCCAATTAAAGGACAATCGAAACGGGATTTGTTTATTTATTTCAGAGTCGCCACTTGAGAGATTTAGGGTGTCCCAAGTCACCAATTTTAATCCCGAATCGAGGAAAATAATGACTCCATATTACAGTCTGCGTACCAGTAATCCGGATAAGGAATTCAGTTAACCCGGGAGAAGGTGTTAGGCATTCCCGAGTTCCGTGGTTCTAGCACGGTCGCTCTACTGTCATATTCGGCTTGATTATCTGATTTTATGCAAGTATGAACTTATGTGCAAATTTTAACTTTTAACCGCTTTATCAACTATTGTTATTATTTTACGAGAATTGCAACGTCGTGGAAACATATCTCGAACCACGTTACATCAATGCACCCGTGGTTGTTTGACATATCTCGACTCGGTTGAGGTTTGGATTTGGGTCACATAAATGTGCACCCGAGTTAAGGAAAATAAATTATTAAAGGCGCGCTTTAAGCAACTAGCGTATTGTTATTTTGGGGAAGGCCATAAAATTCGCTAAACGGCCTGTCCCGAATTCTAAGTATTTTAATATATATACATTTAGAGAGCCCCGCACCTTGTGCATTTTTGTTTGTCGAGGCTCATCTCATTCATTATTAAAAAGGAATTTGCAACGTCATGGAAATGCATCTCAGACCACGCCACAATCAATGTACCCGTGATTAGAGACACATTTCGATTCCATTGAGATTTGGATTTGGGTCACATAAATGTGCACCCGAGTTTAAGGAGATAACATTATTAAATGCGCGCCTGAAGCGACTAGCGTATTCTTATTTTGGGTGAGGGCTGTGACATTTGCTAAACGGACCGTCCCGGAATCTAAGTATTCAATACATACATTTAACGAGGGCCCCGCCATTTCTGTATCTATCCGGCGAGGCTCATCTCATTTAATTAAAAGGATAATCTTAGCATGACTATAATTTTCTACTTTGTTCGAACAATGGAAGCTAGTAGGATACGCGGCTAATAAAGAGTATCTCAAGCTTGACGAATTACAATTAAACATGAACTTACATTTAGAACTAACCCGTATGGTAAACAACAGAATAATGACTAACAAAATTATGATAGAACTTATTAAATCAATCCGACTACCAATTCGGCAAGCTAGTCACGAACATGAAAACTTTTGTACAACTTTCGTCTAGCATGCCAATTTGAGATAGCAATAACGTAAGCACAAAACTAAAACTCGACAGATTTAAACAAGATCTTCAACATAACATGTATTCAAGCTCGGACTCGATAGGAACCGATAGCAACTCAAACAAAGATTAGAAAACGAACCTCTAATGATAAACACTGCTGGGGGTTTACAACTCATTCGTCAAACCGAAATAGAGCCATAGTCGGCGAAATGAAGCAACGAGACCAACGAACTGGAACCTCACATCGGCACTCGAACGGACTTCAAACGGGAAACCATGGAAACAGTCATCACAACTCAAACGGAATAGCTCGCGCTAGACACTCGAACACGAACAGACTGAGCATGAACCATGGCTGCTACTGGTTTTTCCCGGTGTGTTCCTGGACGTTCGTTTCTTTTGAGGGGTCTTTTGGGCAGTGGTCGAGGACTGAGCTGGTAGCGGCGGTGGGTCGACGGGGCAGCGCGACGCCAGGAAAGCAGCAGCAGTCGCTGCTTGACGGAGGCTGGACACGGTGGTTTGTTGTGCTGGTGTTTTAGGCGTTGAGGGGGTGCGACTGGTTATGGCGTTTTGGGACGTGAGGGAGTAGGGGCTGGTGGCAGTGGTTTATGGGTAGGGTTTTTCTGGTTTTGTTTGGACGTGAGGGAGTGGGATACTGGGTTTTTCCGGCCAGTTAAGGGGGTTCGACGGGAAAGTGACGACGAGGGAGCATCGGGGAGATGGGACGATGGTTATGGGTTTTGTTGGTTCAACAGGTGGTCGACGGGCAGTAATGGTGGTTTCACGATGGGAGGGTGATGGGAAAGGTGATGGACTGGTTGCGATGGAGTTTGGGAGGAGACAGGGTGGTTGATGGTGGTCGTGAAGGCGTGGGACTGGTTGGTTTGGGTAGGGTTCCGCTAGGGGTTTTCTTCTTCTTCTTTGAGGAAGAAGAAGATGAATAGTGTCCGTTTCTATCTTCCTCCAAAATCTGTTTTTCAAAATCCCCCCTTTTTTCCTCCCTTTGTCCGTGCATTTGTAGCCCTTTTGCCAAGAAAAATGGACCCCCATGCGTGGTGGGGTTCAAGACTTGTGTCCCCCACGCGTGGTGGGGTTCCCCGTGTGTCGTGTTCTGTCTGTGTTCCCCACGTGTGTCCCCCATGTGTGGTGGACTCGGATTATTATGGGCTAGGTCCGAAAATTAGGCCTAAAAGCGGGTAGTTTAAACCCAAATATTATTCTTTTGCCCGGACCCGAGAATAAGAACACGACGTTGTTCGACTAATCCTATGTAAGCAAAATAGCTACCAAAATAAGACTAATATTTAAACAAATCTATATCTTTTTAATATTTTTTCAAGATTAAAATAGCTACAAAATATTAATAAAACTATTTTTTTGTAATTTTCATTTTTTATATAAAGATAAAATATAAAGTAATATTTTGTATTTTTTTCAAAAATTAAAATGACTACAAAGCATTAATAGAACTATATTTTTTGGTAATTTTCGAAATTATATAAAGTACAAAAATAAAGTGCAATTTTTGTATTTTTTCAAGTTTATGAGAAATACATAAACTAAAATTTATATATATATTTTTTGTAAAAATTTTTTTCCTTTGCAACGAAAATAAAGTAAAAATAGTCAAAATAGCTATGTTAGACCTAAATTAAATATTTACGTTAAAAATGTGAAAATTCTCGGGGAGGGTAAAAAATCACGTGTCTACAGGGGTTTCTAACGCTACTTCGTTTCCCATGGCGCTCCCCTCTGACGGTGAGGACAAGATGGTGGAGGGGGACAACTTTCCCACCATTGAGGAGTTGCTGCCGAGACACCTCATGTCTCGAATCGACTTTATTAAGGATCCTACTACTACTACTACTATCCTCGTGCTCTCTGAAACTGAACAAGTTCATATCGATGCTCTCCGTGCAAAATATAGCATCCCTACTCATGTTGATATGGTTCCAGCGGAAGGGACTTCGTGGAAGTTCATAGGCCTGGGTACTGTGCTTTTTATGAGTACCCTTTCGTGATCAGTCATTCCTTCTCCCTTCTCCCGTTAGCCGAAGAATTCTGTTGATTCTATCAGGTTTGCCCGGCGCAACTTTTCCCGTACACGCTTAAAATACTCATACTATTAACGAAATACGTGGAGTTGGCGGGGTGCGAGGTTATCATTCACCACCTTCTGCACTTGTTTTCGCCCAACTTTCATAAGGGTACTATGGTGCATTTTAGGCACCGTGGGACGAAAGTGCCGGTGGTTGGGACCGACGACCGAGCGAATCGCAAATTTTGGCACAAGTACTTCTTTGTCAGAACCGAACACATCGTGTCTGGCCCTGTTGGGTTCCCAGAGCGATGAAACGAGAATCGTAAGTGTCGCCACTTGTTTTACTCTTTCTTTTCTTCTTCATTCACCTTAGTGTTTGTTTGTTTCTCGTTTGCAGCTATGAGGCGTCCACCCCACCCTATTGCAGGTATAAGGGATTGGGTAGCCCGCCTGCTACCCCATGCAGCGGAGACTCAAGATTGGCCCGCTTTCATTAAACTCTTTGGGCCGAGAGTTTCATCTGGTAAGTGTCTTCCCCTGTACCACTCCTTGACTATATACCGTTGTCTATTGATATGACTTTTTACGATGACAGGTCGAGAAGCTTCTAGGCGGAGGGCCCCAATCCCTGCATTTCGACAGGTTATCGCTACTGCATGAGTACAATTTACTTTGAGTGAGTTCGTACGAGAGGGTCGTGCTCAACCGATACATGTGGGAGATCCTTCATGCGATATGGTCGTGAGGGAAGAGACCTCTTCCGTACCGATCCATCACCGTGTGCACGAATCCTTTAATGGGGATGAGTCGTTACTGAGGAAAAGGATGAGGGTGGATCTTGGGAAGGATGTGTCCGTGGACACTGGTAAAAGTAGGACGGGTGCGTCGCGGATGGTGCCTGTGCCTACGTTTGTGGCCGACGCCACCTTGACCTGGAGGTCTCCTCAAATAGAAGGGGTTTACCTAGGTGGTGGTTCTGTGCACTCTGCTGAGGGCGGCGCATCGTCAAACGTTTGAGGGGGCCTACGCGTCGAGAGTGAAGGCTCGGGTTCGGATGTCGACCCGGAGGATGTTCGTGAGTTTTTAGAACGCCATACTCATGTGGAGGTCAGAGTGGAGGGTTCTGATCGGGATATAGTTGTCCCTAGGGACTACAACTTGTTGCCGAACTGTGATTAGGTGGCGTTTTCTTTAGCCCCTTTATGTGTTGCCCCTGAGAGCGAGGCACTTAGAGCGATAACGACATGGAGTTGTCTCGGAACATCGCCGGCATGGCCTTGCGGGTAGATGTCTTTCTCTTCCTTTTCGTCGTTGGGTTTGCGTTGTTATTATCGACCTGTCTTTTTGTTTTAACTCTTTTTTTTCTTGTTGTGCTAGATCCTTATCATGGAGATTGAGCGCGAACGCCAGGAAAGGAAGAGGATGGCCATCTATGGGAAGTTGTCTTCTAAATATCAAGAATATCGCACCAAACATCGTGCGATGGCCGACATCTACAATCAGGATCCTGACTTCCAACTGTTCCGCGAAGGGCTTAAACAGAGGGAGGATTAATTGGTGCGCAAGGTTGAGGAGTTGAGGGAGCGAGACGAGGACC
This sequence comes from Nicotiana tabacum, assembly GCF_000715075.1. Lineage (NCBI taxonomy): Eukaryota > Viridiplantae > Streptophyta > Magnoliopsida > Solanales > Solanaceae > Nicotiana > Nicotiana tabacum. The sequence continues at coordinate 617,844 of NC_134091.1, forward strand.
TTATGAAGGCCGTCGCCCGCAACAGTGAACTCGAGGCTCCCCTTAAGGTGAAGAAAGATGAGCTCAATTTAAGTAGAGGGGTGATGGCCGAGAATGCTGACCTACAAGCAAAGATGGCCAGTTTGACTACTGAATTGGGTATGAAAACGACGGAGATTAATGAGTTCAAGGGTGAGTTTTGTGTGAATGTCGATAAACTGGCGACTATTATTTCTGAAGCGGCAGTTTTGGAAGATACCCTCTGTGTCTGTAGGTCAGAGATGACCAAGGAGAAGGAGGCTGCAAACCCCCAGTGAGCGCAAGTACCCAGTGTGAGATGTGATATAGCCCAAGGGGCTGATGTTGTTCCATGTTATTGCCCGAGGGGCTGATACGAGTGATTGTAAGATAGCCCGAGGGGCTGGTTCTATTGTATTTTGCCCGAGGGGCTGATTTATGTTTATATCTTTTCTCTTTGTTTTGATTCACTCGTTTGAACTGCTAAAAGATGTTTTAAAGAGATTTTTACTGAACTAAGGTGTTTCTACGAGTGTTTGCTGTTTTATTGGATTGTTCTGGTTTTTATACTGCCTCGTTGTAGCATTTTACTGTGTTTTACGTGTTTTCTTATCGCTTAGCTGCCTTTACTTTTATTACTTACTAAGTTGGCGTACTCACGTTACTCCCTGCACCCTGTGTGCAGATCTAGGAGTCTCGGTCACGCTAGCGAGGGCTGATTGCTTTCTAGCAGGCTGTTTGGAGTTGACTAGTAGCTGCCAGCGTTCGCAGCCTAGTGCTTCTCTTTCCTACCTTTTACTTTCCTTTGTAATAGCTTTGTACTAGACTGTGTAGTGTTTTCATACTCTTAGACGGATATTTAGATGCTCATGACTGGTGACACCTCGATGTCGGGCTGTGTTGTTTTCGCATTGTTCTATTCTACTCTTTATTTTAGGATTTATAGTTTATTTATGATTTAAAATGAATTATTATAACTGTCTTAATTGGTTTAGGGGTTTCTGTCGGCTAGCCTTATTTCGCGAGAGGCTCCATCACGACCGGGTCTGGTTTAGGGTCGTGACAAGTTGGTATCAGAGCCTAAGTTACATAGGTCTCACGAGTCATGAGCAGGTTTAGTAGAGTCTCGTGGATCGGTACGGAGACATCTGTATTTATCCTCAGGAGGCTGTAGAACCTTTAAAAAAACTTCATATTCTTGAAATTCTTGTCATGTGAATCTGTTGATCCGAGTAATAAACTTTTGTTATTCTATTCTCTCACATATGGTGAGGACACGTGCTACCGATCAGGATGGACGACCACCAGTACCACCAGTTAGGGCCACTAGAGGCCTAGGTCGTGGTAGGGGCATGGGTGTAGCCCGCACAGCAGCTAAGGCAGCACATGTAGATCCACCAGCAACCCCAATTCATGATCAGGTCCCAGTTGTGGATGCTCCAGCAGCACCATCTTAGGCACCAGCTGTGCGCATTGTGATTCCAGTTTTTTAGGAGGCCCTGGCCCAGATTCTATCAATATGTATTGGAATATCTCAGGCGGTCTCAGTTACTATAGCCGCAACTACTTCTCGGGTGGGGGAGGCACTCAGACTCTCGCTGCTCACACACCTGAGCAGGTCGTACAGGGACTTCAGACACCGGGGGCACCTCCAGCCCAGCCGGTTGTAGCTGTTCAAGACTATGTAGCTCATGTTATGCCAGAGGACGAGCATCGCATATTGGAGAGGTTTGGTAGGCTTCAGCCTCCGACTTTCAATGGTATAGAGGGCGAGAATGCCCAGGGTTTCTTGGACAAGTATTAGAGGATTCTTCGTAGAACGAGTATTCTGGAGACCAGCAGGGTCGCATTTACTACTTTTTAGTTTTCTAGAGCTGCCTTCACTTAGTGGGAGGCTTATGAGAAGTGTAGGCCTATTGGTACAGCACCTCTTACCTGACAGCAGTTCTCCGTTCTCTTTTTTGAGAAGTATGTGCCACAATCTTGCCGAGAGGAGTTATGCAGGCAGTTCGAGCAGTTGCGTCAGGGAGATATGATTGTGACACAGTATGAGATAAGGTTCTCGGAGTTGGCTTATCATGCTATTTGGTTAGTTCCTATAGATAGATAGAGGATCAGGAGGTTCGTTGATGGTCTTACATATCCGCTTCGTATTCTCATGACCAGGGAGAGGGTGTCTGGTGCTATTTTTGAGGAGGTTGTTGACATTGCTCGCGAGATTGAGTCTGTTCGTTGCCAGGAGCGAGATAAGAGGGAGGCCAAGAGGCCTCGGGGATATGGTAGTTATGGTGGTGCTTCTTCGAGAGGTCGGTTTCAGCACGGTAGAGGCCATCCATTCATACATGCTCAATCAGCTCGCCCAGGTTATCGTGGGGCATCATCGGGTCATGGTTCTCACTGTTCTCATCAGGTCCATTCATCACTCAGTGCCCTTCCAACCCAAAGTTCGTCCCGTGCTCCATCAGTTCAGGGCTCTTCTATGCCAGGTGCATCTGCTAGTCATTCCGGTGCTAGGGGTTCCCTTCATTCCCCGTCTCCAACACCAGGGAGTTGTTATGAGTGTGGAGAGTTGGGCCACATTTGGAGGTAGTGTCCTCGTCGTCTTGGAGATTCGTCTCAGCAGAGGAGTCAGCCATCAGTTTCAGCGCTAGTTACTTTACCACCACCCACCCAACCAGCTAGGGGTGGAGGTCAGTCAGCTAGGGGTCGCCCCAGAGGGGGAGGTCGATAAGGTAGTGGTCAGGCCCGTTTCTATGCACTCCTAGCTAGACCCGATACTATTGCTTCAGATGATGTGGTTACAGGTATTGTATCAGTCTGCCACAGAGATGCCTCTATGTTATTTGATCCCGATTCCACTTTTTCATATGTGTCATAATATTTTACTTGTTATTTGGATGCGCCCCGCGAGTCTCTTGTTTTATCTGTTCGTGTATCTACTACGGTGGGCAATACTATTATTGTGGACCGTGTGTACCGATCATGTGTGGTGATTATTGGGGGTCTAGAGACCCGAGTGGACATGTTATTGCTTTGTATAGTGGACTTTGATGTGATATTGGGCATGGATTGGCTATCTCCGTGTCGTGCTATTTTGGATTGTTATGTTATGCCGGGTGTGCCACGAATTGAGTGGCGAGGTTCGACTGATTTTGTCCCCAGTAGGGTAATTTCGTTCTTGAAGGCCCAGCGGATGGTTGGGAAAGGGCGTCTTTTATACTTAGCCTTTGTGAGGAATGTCGGTGTAGAGACTCCTAGTATTGATTCTATTCTTGTTATGAGGAATTTTCCCGATGTTTTCCTGCAGACCTGCAGAGCAGGCCACCAGACAGGGATATTGATTTTGGTATTGATGTGGTGCCGGGCACTCAACCCATTTCTATTCCACCGTATCGTATGGCACCAGCGGAGTTGAAGGAGCAGCTTTAGGAACTCCTTGATAAGGGGTTTATTCGTCCTAGTGTGTCGCCTTGGGGTGCGCATGTTCTATTTGTGAAGAAGAAAGATGGCACGATGAGGATGTGAATTGATTACAGGAAGTTGAAAAAAGTAACAATCAAGAACAAGTATCCTTTACCTCGTATCGATGATTTGTTTGACCAGCTTCAGGGAGCGAGAGTGTTCTCTAAGATTGATCTTCGTTCAGGGTATCACTAGCTAAAGATCAGGGACTCGGATATTCTTAAGACAACTTTCAGGACCCGATATGGTCATTATGAGTTACTGGTAATGTCTTTTGGGATGACCAATGCCCCAACAACATTCATGCATTTAATGAACATCGTATTTCGGCCTTATCTCGACTCGTTTGTCATAGTTTTCATCGATGATATTCTGGTATACTCGCGTAGTCAGGAGGAGCATGTGGAGCATTTGAGAGTTGTGTTGCAGAGATTGAGGGAGGAGAAGCTTTATGCAAAATTCTCCAAGTGTGAGTTTTGGCTCAGTTCAGTAGCTTTCTTAGGGCACGTGGTGTCCAGCGAGGGTATTCAGGTTGATCCAAAGAAGATAGAGGCGATTCAGAGTTGGCCCAGACCGTCCTCAGCCGTAGAGATTCACAGTTTTCTTGGTTTGGCGGGTTATTACCATCGGTTTGTTCAGGGATTTTTATCTATCGCATCACCCTTGACCAAGTTGACTCAAAAGGGTGCTCCATTCAGGTGGTCAGACGAGTGTGAGGAGAGATTTCAGAAGCTCAAGACATCCTTGACCACAGCTCCAGTGTTGGTTCTGCCATCAGCTTCAGGTTCATATGTTGTGTATTGTGATGCTTCGAGAGTTATTGCTTATGCTTCCCGTCAGTTGAAGCCCCATGAGAAGAACTATCATGTTCATGATTTGGAGTTGGCTACCATTGTTCACGCATTGAAGATTTGGAGGCATTATTTGTATGGTGTGTCTTGTGAGGTGTTTACTGATCATCATAGCCTCCAGCACTTGTTCAAGCAGAAGGATCTCAATTTGAGGCAGCGGAACGAGGAACGACCACGAAAAAGTGATGATTATTATTAATTAGGTCATTTTTATGGGCCCGCAAAATTTAGAAGATTCGGGGCGGTCGCCGAATTCATGCTAATGGCATGAACTATATAACATGAAAGTCTGAAAATCGTCCTGAATTCCTGTTTGATGGCCCTAAAATACCAAAAAACGAGGAACGGTCGTGGCAAAACAAAGACTATTATTTATTAGATCATTTTTAGAGAATGAATTCCAAATCGACTCATGTGTACTAATTCATATTTGTTTGAACTGAAAAACTTGAATATTGATGGGAACTGAATGATTTGGTGGAGAAATTTTGAGTTTCACATTAAAAGCACCATTGTCGCACTTCGGAGAAACTGAGTTTTATGTGTGATTTGAATTTTGTGTGAGAAATTAAGTGGGTAGCATGGATTCTTGTTGGAAATACTAATACAAAGTTGAATCTTAAGTTTAGAGGTGATATATCTATCTATCTATATATATATATATATATATATATATATAAAAAGTTGGGAATAGACAAGGTGATGTGGCACCTCTCTATAACTAGCTTTGGTATTATCTTTTTTGTCAAATTTTTGACATTTTCCTCTTAATTTCCCTTTAAAATATTTGTTAAACGACACTCTTTTAGTTTCTCTCTTTAAATTTCTTTCATTAAGTTCTTTGTTATTACATGACTTTTAATGCATATACGTTACAGTATAACCGAAGAGGCAAAAGTTTGTATCGGATACGTTTGGAGCATTTGACATTGTCTTCAACTTTCTTTATATATTCATATATTTTGTAAGTTTTTAGTTGAAGTTGTAGGCAAATTTCATGACTCATGTGAGCATCCATGGGGAAGAAATTGTGATTCCTTTTCTGCAATTTTACTACGTATTCTTTGGATTCTCAGTTCTCAATGCACTAATGAAATACAAGATAAAAATCTTTACTTCTTGAAATTTTTTTGTTGTTTTCAACAAGAATAAGTGATGTTATTTTGTGTTAGTACTTATTTTTATTTTGTCCCTCCTCTTATATAATTGTCTGTGTCTTCTTGGTAACTTTGTTTTATGGCATGTTTACTTGCATATACGTAATTGTGTTTCCTGTTGGAGCAAATTGCAGGACCTGCAAGGACAATGCATCTCTGCCCAATACTGCGGAGGAAGTTAAAAAAGATGTTCTGGAAATTACGGTCTATATATAGATCAACCACTAGCATTATTTCCTTTTGCGGAAAAGGGCCAAAAATGTCATTAAACTATTCGAAATAGCTCAAAAATATCCTCCGTTTGTTTTTGGGGCCAAAAATATCTCTGTCGTCTATGTTTTGGACCACAAATGCCCTTAAACCGTTAATCTTGCCATTGAAGCTGACATTGCAGTCCAACTAGGTGAGTTTTACTTACATGGCCATCCACCTAAGCAATCCAGCATGACAAAATTGTTTTTTCGAAAAAATTATTTTTTCGATTTTTTTTTTATTAAAATACAAAATCAACATTTATTCCCAAAAGAGTAAAAAATATTCGGAAAAATTATTTATTTTGGATTTTTTTTTATTAAAATACAAATAAAACACTTATTCCGAAAATAATAAAAAAAATTCAGAAAAATTATTTATTTATTAAAATATTATATATAATATACAAAATAAATTATTTTGGAGCGTGCTTTAATATATTGTTCCGGAAATTTGTTACTTTTTTCGGAATAAGTGTTCAACCGTGAAAATTTTAAATTTCACTTAAAGTTAAATTTCAGAATTTTTGAAAATTTGAAAACTCCAAAAATTATAAGAACTTCGGATGAACCAATTGATACTTATAGTAGAAGTGTGCCTTTTATGAAGCTATAACTGATAAGTATCTAAAATTTTAGATCAAATTAATCATAAATTCACAAAAGAAAACAATGGAGTTTTTTAATCAAATCATAAAGCCAATCAAGAATAATTTTTCCGGAATCTTTTTACTATTTTCGAAATAAGTGTTGATTTTATATTTTAATAAAAAAAATCCGAAATAAATAATTTTTCTGAATATTTTTTACTTTTCTCGAAATAAATGTTAATTTTGTATTTTAATAAAAAAAATCGGAAAAATAATTTTTCCGAAAAAATAGTTTTGTCATTCTAGATTGCTTAGGTGGATGACCATGTAAGCAAATCTAACTTAGTTGGACTGCCATGTCAGCTTCAATGGCAAGACTAACAGCTTAGGGGCATTTGTGGTCCAAAACATAGACGACAGGGATATTTTTGACACAAAAAACAAACGGAGAATATTTTTGAGCTATTACAAATAGTTCAAGGACATTTTTGGCTCTTTCCGTTTCCTTTTGTAATCTATACGACTATGCCACTTAGGAGTTAAAGTCTAACGGCGCCAGACAATGGGATTGCACTCAGCTATGCATCTGCTATATCGACCATCCTTATATATATATTTCATAAAATTAAAATCATTTAATTTTCCTATTTTATGTCATTTTTATTTTTGCCAAATTTTATCATAGTAGTATTGCAATGACAAAACATTCAAGAAATTTTTAATATTCAGAAGAGTTACCAAGAAATATATATCTTAAGGAAAAGAGATCTAGAATATAATTGTATTATTGTACCTTTGTTTGGCTATTCATACATTGCAACACATGATTCATGTTGATTTCATGATCTTGATAATCATGTCTAATGTTGATTAAATGCCCCCTTTAACTTTTTCTTTTGGGATTATTGTTGAATTTAATTAATTTAATATAGTTTTATCTTTTGTTTCTTTCCCCTTTATTTTGTGAATCATCCTTTTTACTCTTATTTCAAAGCATAACTAATATAATTCGATAATGGCATGGCAGTGTGCAAATTTCAAAGCATTTTAGCTATCAACTATTTCGACAAATTGAGGCCTGATTTTGACGGGTGGTTCTAATTAACTTATGGGCTATGCAAACACATCCATGATGTTAAAATAGCACGGTATAGCCAGTTTTCGGACTGATCATTTAAAAATAGCCACTGTTTACGAAGTTAATGAAAAATAGCCACTATTTTGCTGCAACAGAGACTGGTCCCGCAGAATATACGGGAGTTCGGTGCATCTGTGTACGAACTCCAGCATATTATGCTGGACCGGTATACTTTGTTGGATCCTGTATAATATACGGGAGACTGGTGCACCGGTGCTTCAAACTCCAATATATTATATTGGACATTTATACTTGCTGGAACTCCAGTATATTATGCTGGAGTTCTAGTGTACTTATGCTGGAACTCCAACATATTATGCTGGAACTCCAACATATTATGCTGGAGTTCCAGCATAGTTATCCTGGAACTCCCGTATAATATGCTGGAGTTCAAGCATACTTATGCTGGAACTCCAGTATAATATACGGGCGTATTTTCCGGGTTTTGAACGGTGTTTTCGTTCAGATTTATCTTTACATGAAAAGTGGCTAAATTTCGATTACTTTTGAAACTGGACTATTTTTGAATGACCGGTTGTAAATCTGGTTATTTTTAAATTTCTCCCATTGGCTAATCTATATCTTGTGTATGTGTGTATGAAATAATTTTGTGACAAATTTATATACTTTTAAAATATTATATCTAAACTCATATATGAATTGTAATTATATAAATTGACTCCAAATGTTTGTTATTTATGAGTGTTCTCTTTCTCATAAAAAGAGAGATAGTATCTAAATTCATTGATTGAATTCCCTTTTCCTCGGTGGAAACAAATATTTTAAGCTAAATATATAGGTATTAATGTCTACATATTTATTTTACTTATCAACAATAAAAAGTTTCTTTTGTATTTTTTTCTCTTTAAAGTAAATATACAATTTACAATTTGTAATTTAATTTCTTTTTACACTCGCGCGAAGCGCGGCTAAGTTTACTAGTCTACATATATAATAAAGCTGAAAAAATAAATGATGATGTGGCATGTTTCTTTGACCAATGATCATATCTTTTTTCTTAGATTAGATTTTACATATTTTTCCTTATTTTTGCATTTAAAATTTGCTAAGAATTAAGCATGCCTTATTTATTTCTTTCATCATTAATATACTATTCATCTCTTTTTCTAAAATATTTTCTATTATCTTTACATCTACAGAATCTGCAAAAAATTAAATACATGGTAAAAGTGCATCACGCCTCCATTGCAATGATGCAGATTAAGCTTCAGCTTTGTGATTTATAAATGCAAATTTACTGTATAGAAAATACAATAAATCAATTACTTTTTCATTTCTTTATCATTTTCTTTAGCCATTTTTTTATAAGTGAAAAATTAAGTAAAATAGATGCTCTTATTGCTTTCAAAGCATTATGGTGTAATACTATTAGTAGAAATTAAAATATCATTTTGTTAGCTTTCTCTAAGTAAGATTGTTTGGTGTTTCATATCCTAACTTCAGTATTTTTTTGTTGAATTCTATATATTTCTCACTTTCATAATAAATTGCTACGTCTTAATTACCAAAAAAAAGTTGCATTATTTTTTATTTTTTTTCCCTTAGTCTCTTTACTTCTCATTTCATGTATTCTTTATTTGAATTGAAGAAAATTTCCAAACAAACAAAGATATCACTATCAGATTAAAGAAAGTAATCAAATACGAATATACATACATCTAATAAATAATGTCATCATAGACACATGTATAATCCCTTCAAATTATTTTTCTTTTTATTTCTTTAAAGAATCTTTGATAATAAAAAATTTCAGTTCACCTAAGCACTAATTCTAATAAAAACTTATCTATGATAATAAACTAAATTTTATATGCATATAACATACAATTATGTCTCTTCTATCTCAGTAATTTATAAAAACAAGTTCACTAATATATTTTATAATCGCGCGAAGCGCGAGTCAATTTACTAGTTACAAGATATAAATGATCGTTTTCTGGTCCTTTTCTTATTCTCAAACTGAGTTACACTCCGGCTAATTCAAATTTAATATAGTATAAATGCACTCCAATTAGTGAGATTAACGTTAAGAATCACTAAAAAAAATTGACCCAACATTTAATCCCTTTTTCTTATTAAATTGGGATTCAACATAAAATTAAAAGAAAGACCGAAACGGTTCTCTACTTCGAGTGTCGATGTGCAACACCGGGAAGGGATGTAACTCGAAGGAGTCTTGTTAAAAGAGGAGTGGAGAGAACATAGGAAAAAGATGTAACTAAATTCCCTAATTTAAGACACTAATAATGGATTGTATATATTTTGTAAGTAATCATTATTTAGGACGGGTAATATACAAAATTAGGACAATTTTGATAAATAAGTTTCAAATATTTTATATGAAGGAAAAAATGTAAAAATAGCAAGGTATAGCTAGTTTTATGACTGGTCATTCAAAAATAGTCAGCGTTTACGAAGTCAATGAAAAATAGATACTATTTTGCTGCAACAGAGACCGGTCCAGCATAATATGCTGGAGTTCGGTGCACCTGTGTATGAACTCCAGCATATTATACTGGACCGATATACTTTGCTGACTCCAGTATAATATACTGGAGACTGGAGCACCAGTGCTCCAAACTCCAGTATATTATACTGGACAATTATACTTGCTGGAACTCCAGTATATTATGCTGGAGTTTTAGTGTACTTATGCTGGAACTCCATCATATTATGCTGGAGTTCCAACATACTTATCCTGGAACTCCAGTATAATATGTTGGAGTTCAAGCATACTTATGTTGGAACTCTAGTATAACATACTGACGTATTTTTCGGGTTTTGAACAGTGCTTTCGCTTAGATTTTATCTTTACATGAAAAATGGTTAAATTTCGATTACTTTTGAAACTGAGTTATTTTTGAACGATTAGTTGTAAATCTGGCTATTTTTGAATTTCTCCGTGAAAAAAATCCCAAGTGTCAAAGTGTCATTTCTCCTAGAAAGAGATCTTTACACAAGTAGCCACTTGCTGTTGTTTAAAACACAGCCAGTAGTTGCAATGTATTTGAAATTTAATCATAAAATAGTCATGAAGATTAAAGTAGAAGCATGAGAGTAACGTTGAACCAATTCAATTTGAAAAAAGTGAAAGGACCTTGGATCTTTAAAGATCAGTCGCAGCATTGTTGAAGACTTGTAAAAGACCAAGGTCCTCAAACTGGAACCTCACATCAAAGAAAAGTTATCGAAAATTCATTTAATATTAATTGTAGTTCAAACTTTAATACTTTTATTATACTGAAGTTCGAATTTAATAAAATGAAATTAACAATTGGAAGTATTTATGCGGTCACAAAAATGAAAATAAAGGAGACAAAATCATGAAGAAACCATTGTAATAAACAAAATGGTAACTCAAATACTATAAGAAAGGAGGTCAAAAGACATGAAGAAACCATTGTAATAGACAAAATGGTAACTCAAATACTATAATTTTAAGTTTCTCCCTTGATGAAGGAACATTGACCCATATTAAAAGAGGAAGAGGTTTTTTATGGGTATATAAGCAATTTCTGTTCTTCTAGCTCTTAAAGAGTTGAGAAGAAGGCAAGCCTCGCGTCGTCGTCGTTGTCGCTCGCTCGGCTCGGCTTCGGCTTCGGATTCGGATTTGGTCAAGTGATCGATTGATTGATTAATTTTTTGGACCAAATTTATTTGTTAACTACCCTCTTCAATTTTCCCTCTTTATTATTGAGTAAATAACTATTTATGTTATGACATTTATGCTATGGTCGTTTTGCATAAACAATCATTCTGAAGAGTTGTACCTCTTCAGATTTCAGTTCAACTTTGGTTATAAATACAAGTCTATTCTCTCAGAATTTACATACGATTTTCTGAGTTTCTCCTCCTTCTTCTGCATTGTTTTAACTTCAAAAAAGGCAACAGTAAGTGTGACTTGCTATCGAACTTTATGTTTGTTGAAACACTGGATTTGAAGTACCACTACACCAGTGTGTAATTCGTTCTATCATGGGAGAAAACAATCCATAGCCTTGGGTACTGGGAGGGGATTAAATTCCTTAAGGAAACACTGTGAATTCAATGGTCTCGAATTAATTTTTATCTCTTTACATTTTCTGTTTATATGTTATTCTGTTTTTTCCAGAATTAGTTTACAAATATACCACTAACAAACTTAAGGAGTTTAATTTGTATTCTATATTTGTGTTATATTCATTGTTTTGGAGTTTAAAACCTTTGTGGTTTTCTACTCCATTGGAGATTAAAATCTACATGATTTTAACGTTTGTTTGTGTCATTCTTTTACAGATATGACTAATGATAACGGGAGCCATGTTGTTCCAATGGTGATTTCCAATACATCAACAAGCCGAACACCGGCGGAGAAATCCAAAAAAAAATTTGGGTTAGATTTCAAGCGGTGGCAGCAGAAGATGTTCTTCTACTTGACTACTTTAAGTCTGCAGAAGTTCATCAAGGAAGATGTTCTTGTTCTGCCCGATGAAACTCCAGAGAATGAACGCTTTCTCATGATTGAGGCGTGGAAGCATTCTAATTTTCTGTGCAAGAATTATGTTCTTAGCGGACTGGAGGACGATTTGTATAATGTCTACAGTGGCGTGGAGACGTCAAAAGAATTGTGGACTGCGCTTGAAAAGAAATATAAAACTCAAGATGATGGGTTGAAGAAATTCGTTGCCGCTAAGTTTTTGAACTACAAAATGGTAGATAGCAAGTCTGTTATTACCCATGTCTAGGAATTGCAAGTGATTATTCACGATCTACTTGCTGAAGGTATAAATCGAATTAATATTGATGTTGAAAATTAGTAATTTTAGTATTTTTACTAACAGAATTTTCATTAAAAGTCTTGTCATCAATGAAGCATTCCAAGTAGCAGCGATGATTGAGAAGTTGCCTCATTTGTGGAAGGACTTCAAAAACTACTTGAAACACAAGCGCAAGGAGATATCCCTTGAAGATCTAATTGTTCAGTTGAGAATTGAAGAGGACAACAAAGCTGCTGAAATGAGAGGCCGTGGAACCTCAATAATAATGAAAGCAAACATTATTGAGAGTACTTCTCAAAATAAGAGAAAGAGGAAGCAGACTTATGGACGGAAAAGCAACCCAAGCAATAAGAGGTTCAACAGAAATTGCTACAACTGTGGAAAAGCTGGGCACAAATCTACGGACTGCCGTGCTCCGAAGAGAGACAAGAATAAGGGTCAAGCAAACATGGTTGAAAAATATGAAGATGTTGATGACTTGTGTGCTATGCTTTCTGAATGCAACTTGGTGGGAAATCCTAAGGAGTGGTAGATTGATTCTGGAGCCACTCGCCATATTTGTATTGTTAGGGAAGCCTTTGCAACATATGCTCCTGTTGGACCCGAAGAGACTCTTTCTATGGGAAATGCTGCAAATGCCAAGATTGAAGGGTGTGGGAAGATCTTTCTAAAGATGACTTCTGGCAAGGTGGTGACTTTGAACAATGTCTTTCATGTTACCGAGATTAGGAAGAATTTAATCTTTGCTGGACTTTTTGTTAAGAATGGTTTTAAGTATGTTTTTGTTTCCGATAAGGTTGTAAAAGTAAGAACGAAATGTTTGTAGGAAAAAGTTACCTCACTGAGGGCCTTTTCAAGCTGAATGTAATGGTTGTTGAAAAAAGTAATAAAATTTCAGCTTCGTCTTACTTACTTGAATCAAATGAACTATGGCATATACGTTTGGGTCATGTTAATTATAAAACCTTGTGAAAAATGATTAATTTGGAAGTATTTCCTAAATTTAAATGCGACAAATCAAAATGTCAAATGTGTGTGGAATCTAAGTATGTTAAACATCCTTATAAGTCAGTTGAAAGGAATTCAAATCCTTTAGACTTAATTCACACAGATATTTGCGACATGAAGTCAATACCATCTCGTGGTAGAAAGAAGTATTTCATAACTTTTATTGATGATAGTACTCGATATTGCTATGTTTACTTACTTAATAGCAAAGATGAAGCAATAGATGCATTCAAGTAATACAAAAATGAAGTTGAAGCGCAACTTAACAAGAAAATCAAAATGATAAGAAGTGATAGGAGTGGTGAATATGAATCTCCTTTTGAACAAATATGTTTAGAATATAGAATTATTCATCAAACAACGGCCCCTTACACACCCCAATCCAATGTGATTGCAGAAAAAAGAATTGTTCATTAAAGGAGATGATGAACGCATTATTGATAAGTTCTGGTTATAAGACTAAAGTTGATTTTTTTTAATAGGCATATGAATGACAATTTTGAGTTGAAGTTGATAGAAGTTGCATTATTTTTTTTTATTTTTTTTTCCTTAGTCTCTTTACTTCTCATTTCATGTATTCTTTATTTGAATTGAAGAAAATTTCCAAACAAACAAAGATATCACTATCAGATTAAAGAAAAGTAATCAAATACGAATATACATACATCTAATAAATAATGTCATCATAGACACATGTATAATCCCTTCAAATTATTTTTCTTTTTATTTCTTTAAAGAATCTTTGATAATAAAAAATTTCAGTTCACCTAAGCACTAATTCTAATAAAAACTTATCTATGATAATAAACTAAATTTTATATGCATATAACATACAATTATGTCTCTTCTATCTCAGTAATTTATAAAAACAAGTTCACTAATATATTTTATAATCGCGCGAAGCGCGAGTCAATTTACTAGTGACAAGATATAAATGATCGGTTTCTGGTCCTTTTCTTATTCTCAAACTGAGTTACACTCCGGCTAATTCAAATTTAATATAGTATAAATGCACTCCAATTAGTGAGATTAACGTTAAGAATCACTAAAAAAAATTGACCCAACATTTAATCCCTTTTTCTTATTAAATTGGGATTCAACATAAAATTAAAAGAAAGACCGAAACGGTTCTCTACTTCGAGTGTCGATGTGCAACACCGGGAAGGGATGTAACTCGAAGGAGTCTTATTAAAAGAGGAGTGGAGAGAACATAGGAAAAAGATGTAACTAAATTCCCTAATTTAAGACACTAATAATGGATTGTATATATTTTGTAAGTAATTATTATTTAGGACGGGTAATATACAAAATTAGGACAATTTTGATAAATAAGTTTCAAATATTTTATATGAAGGAAAAAATGTAAAAATAGCAAGGTATAGCTAGTTTTCTGACTGGTCATTCAAAAATAGCCAGCGTTTACGAAGTCAATGAAAAATAGATACTATTTTGCTGCAACAGAGACCGATCCAGCATAATATGCTGGAGTTCGGTGCACCTGTGTATGAACTCCAGCATATTATACTGGACCGATATACTTTGCTGACTCCAGTATAATATACTGGAGACTGGAGCACCAGTGCTCCAAACTCCAGTATATTATACTGGACAATTATACTTGCTGGAACTCCAGTATATTATGCTGGAGTTTTAGTGTACTTATGCTGGAACTCCATCATATTATGCTGGAGTTCCAACATACTTATCCTGGAACTCCAGTATAATATGTTGGAGTTCAAGCATACTTATGTTGGAACTCTAGTATAACATACTGACGTATTTTTCGGGTTTTGAACAGTGCTTTCGCTTAGATTTTATCTTTACATGAAAAATGGTTAAATTTCGATTACTTTTGAAACTGGGTTATTTTTGAACGATTAGTTGTAAATCTGGCTATTTTTGAATTTCTCCCTGAAAAAATCCCAAGTGTCAAAGTGCCATTTCTCCTAGAAAGAGATCTTTACACAAGTAGCCACTTGCTGTTGTTTAAAACACAGCCAGCAGTTGCAATGTATTTGAAATTTAATCATAAAATAGTCATGAAGATTAAAGTAGAAGCATGAGAGTAACGTTGAACCAATTCAATTTGAAAAAAGTGAATGGACCTTGGATCTTTAAAGATCAGCCGCAACATTGTTGAAGACTTGTGAAAGACCAAGGTCCTCAAACTGGAACCTCACATCAAAGAAAAGGTATCGAAAATTCATTCAATATTAGTTGTAGTTCAAACTTTAATACTTTTATTATACTGAAGTTCGAATTTAATAAAATGAAATTAACAATTGGAAGTATTAATGCGGTCACAAAAATGAAAATAAAGGAGACAAA
The DNA here is from genome assembly GCF_000715075.1 of Nicotiana tabacum. Taxonomy (NCBI): domain Eukaryota; kingdom Viridiplantae; phylum Streptophyta; class Magnoliopsida; order Solanales; family Solanaceae; genus Nicotiana; species Nicotiana tabacum. The sequence goes on from NC_134091.1 coordinate 633,404, forward strand.
ATCATGAAGAAACCATTGTAATAAACAAAATGGTAACTCAAATACTATAAGAAAGGAGGTCAAAAGACATGAAGAAACCATTGTAATAAACAAAATGGTAACTCAAATACTATAATTTTAAGTTTCTCCCTTGATGAAGGAACATTGACCCATATTGAAAGAGGAAGAGGTTTTTTATGGGTATATAAGCAATTTATGTTCTTCTAGCTCTTAAAGAGTTGAGAAGAAGGCAAGCATCGCGTCGTCGTCGTTGTCGCTCGCTCGGCTCGGCTTCGGCTTCGGATTCGGATTTGGTCAAGTGATCGATTGATTGATTAATTTTTTGGACCAAATTTATTTGTTAACTACCCTCTTCAATTTTCCCTCTTTATTATTGAGTAAATAACTATTTATGTTATGACATTTATGCTATGGTCGTTTTGCATAAACAATCATTCTGAAGAGTTGTACCTCTTCAGATTTCAGTTCAACTTTGGCTATAAATACAAGTCTATTCTCTCAGAATTTACATACGATTTTCTGAGTTTCTCCTCCTTCTTCTGCATTGTTTTAACTTCAAAAAAGGCAACAGTAAGTGTGACTTGCTATCGAACTTTATGTTTGTTGAAACACTGGATTTGAAGTACCACTACACCAGTGTGTAATTCGTTCTATCCTGGGAGAAAACAATCCATAGCCTTGGGTACTGGGAGGGGATTAAATTCCTTAAGGAAACACTGTGAATTCAATGGTCTCGAATTGATTTTTATCTCTTTACATTTTCTGTTTATATGTTATTCTGTTTTTTCCAGAATTAGTTTACAAATATACCACTAACAAACTTAAGGAGTTTAATTTGTATTCTATATTTGTGTTATATTCATTGTTTTGGAGTTTAAAACCTTTGTGGTTTTCTACTCCATTGGAGATTAAAATCTACATGATTTTAACGTTTGTTTGTGTCATTCTTTTACAGAAATGACTAATGATAACGGGAGCCATGTTGTTCCAATGGTGATTTCCAATACATCAACAAGCCGAACACCGGCGGAGAAACCCAAAAAAAAATTTGGGTTAGATTTCAAGCGGTGGCAGCAGAAGATGTTCTTCTACTTGACTACTTTAAGTCTGCAGAAGTTCATCAAGGAAGATGTTCTTGTTCTGCCCGATGAAACTCCAGAGAATGAACGCTTTCTCATGATTGAGGAGTGGAAGCATTCTAATTTTCTGTGCAAGAATTATGTTCTTAGCGGACTGGAGGACGATTTGTATAATGTCTACAGTGGCGTGGAGACGTCAAAAGAATTGTGGACTGCGCTTGAAAAGAAATATAAAACTCAAGATGATGGGTTGAAGAAATTCGTTGCCGCTAAGTTTTTGAACTACAAAATGGTAGATAGCAAGTCTGTTATTACCCATGTCCAGGAATTGCAAGTGATTATTCACGATCTCCTTGCTGAAGGTATAAATCGAATTAATATTGATGTTGAAAATTAGTAATTTTAGTATTTTTACTAACAGAATTTTCATTAAAAGTCTTGTCATCAATGAAGCATTCCAAGTAGCAGCGATGATTGAGAAGTTGCCTCATTTGTGGAAGGACTTTAAAAACTACTTGAAACACAAGCGCAAGGAGATATCCCTTGAAGATCTCATTGTTCAGTTGAGAATCGAAGAGGACAACAAAGCTGCTGAAATGAGAGGCCGTGGAACCTCAATAATAATGAGAGCAAACATTATTGAGGGTACTTCTCAAAATAAGAGAAAGAGGAAGCAGGCTTCTGGACGGAAAAGCAACCCAAGCAATAAGAGGTTCAACAAAAATTGCTACAACTATGGAAAAGCTGGGCACAAATCTACGGACTGCCGTGCTCCGAAGAGAGACAAGAATAAGGGTCAAGCAAACATGGTTGAAAAATATGAAGATGTTGATAACTTGTGTGCTATGCTTTCTGAATGCAACTTGGTGGGAAATCCTAAGGAGTGGTAGATTGATTCTGGAGCCACTCGCCATATTTGTATTGTTAGGGAAGCCTTTGCAACATATGCTCCTGTTGGACCCGAAGAGACTCTTTCTATGGGAAATGCTGCAAATGCCAAGATTGAAGGGTGTGGGAAGATCTTTCTAAAGATGACTTCTGGCAAGGTGGTGACTTTGAACAATGTCTTTCATGTTACCGAGATTAGGAAGAATTTAATCTTTGCTGGACTTTTTGTTAAGAATGGTTTTAAGTGTGTTTTTGTTTCCGATAAGGTTGTAAAAGTAAGAACGAAATGTTTGTAGGAAAAAGTTACCTCACTGAGGGCCTTTTCAAGCTGAATGTAATGGTTGTTGAAAAAAGTAATAAAATTTCAGCTTCGTCTTACTTACTTGAATCAAATGAACTATGGCATATACGTTTGGGTCATGTTAATTATAAAACCTTGTGAAAAATGATTAATTTTGAAGTATTTCCTAAATTTGAATGCGACAAATCAAAATGTCAAATGTGTGTGGAATCTAAGTATGTTAAACATCCTTATAAGTCAGTTGAAAGGAATTCAAATCCTTTAGACTTAATTCACACAGATATTTGCGACATGAAGTCAATACCATCTCGTGGTAGAAAGAAGTATTTCATAACTTTTATTGATGATAGTACTCGATATTGCTATGTTTACTTACTTAATAGCAAAGATGAAGCAATAGATGCATTCAAGTAATACAAAAATGAAGTTGAAGCGCAACTTAACAAGAAAATCAAAATGATAAGAAGTGATAGGAGTGATGAATATGAATCTCCTTTTGAACAAATATGTTTAGAATATAGAATTATTCATCAAACAACGGCCCCTTACACACCCCAATCCAATGTGATTGCAGAAAAAAGAATTGTTCATTAAAGGAGATGATGAACGCATTATTGATAAGTTCTGGTTTACTACAGAACTTGTGGGGGAAAGCCGTTCTTACGGCTAGATGAATACTAAATCAAGTACCCCATAACAAAACACAATCCATTCCATATGAAAAATGGAAAGAAAAGAAGCCCAACTTGAATTATTTTAAAGTGTAGGGGTGTTTGGAAAAAGTGCAAGTTCCTAAACCCAAAAGGGTGAAAATATGACCAAAAATAGCTGATTGTGTTTTCATAGGATATGCGACCAATAGTAAAGCATATCGATTTCTGGTTCATAAATCAGAAAATCCCGATATTCATAATAATACAGTTATAGAATCAGATAATGCTGAATTTTTTGAAAATATATATCCGTATAAAAAGGAATGTGAGTCGATTGGTGAAGGATCTAAATGATCCCGGGAAGAAACAAAAGAAAGTACATTTAATAAGGAGGATCCAAGACGTAGTAAACATCAAAGAACGTCTACTTCATTTGGACCAGATTTTGTGACTTTCTTGTTGGAAAATGAGCCTCGAACATTTAAAGAAGCTATGTCTTCTTCGGAATCATTGTTTTGGAAAGAGGCAGTCAATAGTGAAATAGAATCCATATTAAACAACCATACATGAGAATTGGTTGATCTTCCTTCTGGAAATAAACCTTTGGGTTCTAAATGGATTTTTAAGAGAAAAATGAAAGATGGTGGCACTACTGATAAATTTAAGGCAAGACTTGTAGTCAAAGGGTATAGACAACGAGAAGGTCTTGACTACTTTGATACATACTCTCCAGTTACAAGAATTATGTCCATAGGGATGATAGTAGCATTAATTGCGGTGTATGGTCTTGAATTCATCAAATGGACATTAAGACGACCTTCTTGAATGGAGATTTGGAGGAAGAAATCTACATGGAACAACCTGAAGGGTTTGTGGTTCTAGGTAAAGAAAAGAAGGTATGTAGACTTGTTAAGTCCCTTTACAGACTAAAACAAGCACCCAAACAATGACATGCGAAATTTGACCAAACAATATTGTCAAATGGTTTTAAGATAAATGAATGTGATAAATGTGTGTGCATTAAAAATATTCCAAATCATATAGTCATTATTTGCTTATATATGGACGATATGCTGATAATGAGTAATGACATTGCCAACATGAATGCTACTAAGCGTATGCTAAAAAGCAAGTTTGATATGAAAGACTTGGGAGTTACTGATTTAATTCTGGGGATTAAGATCCATAAGACTCCTCGAGGTCTGGCATTGTCATAATCTCATTATATTAAGACAGTACTTGAAAAATTCAAGCACTTAGGGTTTAAAGTTACAAAGACTCCAATTGACGTGAATCTTGCATTATCAAAGAACAAAGGCCAAAACATATCACAATTGGATTATGCTCGTGTGTTGGGATGCTTAATGTACATCACGAATTGTACACAATAAGATATAGCTTGTGCTATAAGTAAATTGAGTCGATAGACGAACAATCCAGGTCAATCTCATTGGATGGCAATGAAACGAGTTTTGGGATATTTAGAACATACTCAGGACTTTGCTTTGCACTACAATAAATATCCTACGTTCATCGAGGGATACTGTGATGCAAATTGGATCACCGTCCACAAGTGGATATGTATTCACTGTTGGTGGAGGAGCGATATCTTGGAAGTCGTCCAAATAAACTTGTATTGCCCGCTCTACAATGGAGGCTGAGTTCATAGCCTTAGATAAAGCCGATGAAGAAGCTTAATGGCTCCGAAATTTCTTGGAAGACATTCTATTTTGGTCTAAACCGTTGGCACCAATGTGCATACATTGCGATAGTCAAGCAGCAATTGGAAGGGCTGAGAGCGTTATGTATAACGGTAAATCTCGTCATATACGACGAAGACATAAAACCGTTAGACAATTACTCTCTAGAGGAATTATCATGATTGACTATGTAAAGTTAAGTGAAAATGTGTTGGATCCACTTACAAAAGCCCTAACTAGAGAGATAGTTGAGAAATCATCAAGGGAAATGAGACTATGGCCGAGAACAAGTCATAGTGGCAGTAACTCTATCTAGAAGACTGTAGATCCTAAAATCTAGGTTTAAGGAGATCAAACAAAGTCATTAATGACGGTTCAACATTGTCAACTAAAATTTTGGTCCATTATCGAGATGAGACAATGTTCAGTACCAAGGATAAAACATTAAGATTTTTCAATGATTTCTAAATTTGATACGGGGCATATCAAATAGTGTATCTACGGGATGACACGTTTAGGAATCACCTATGTAAGTGTGAAATGTGTAACTGAAAATAAATATTAATATTAAATCCAATCAGTTTTCCATTTTTCAGTTGTGTAACTGAAAATTAAACTACCTTCTTCAATTTTCCCTCTTTATTATTGAGTAAATAGCCATTTATGTTATGACATTAATGCTATGGCTGTTTTGCATAAACAGTGATTTTGAAGAGTTGCACCTCTTCAGATTTCAGCCCAACTTTGGCTATAAATACAAGTCTATTCTCTCAGAATTTTCATACAATTTTCTGAGTTTCTCCTCCTTCTTCTGTATTGTTTTAACTTCAAAGAAAGCAACAGTAAGTGTGATTTACTACTGAACTTTTTGTTTTCTGAGTACTACTATACCAGTGTGTAATTCGTTGTATCCTGGGAGGAAATAATCCATAACCTTGGGTACTAGGAGGAGATTAAATTCCTTAAGGAAACACTGTAAATTCCGGGTTTGAATTGAATTAGTTTACAAATACAGCACTAACATAAATAACATGACTGTATTAAAAAAAATACAAAAAGATTATGAAAGTAATAATAGTCGGAATGATAAATGGTGATTGTCTAGGTGTTAAGCGGTTGAGCCAATCCCGTTGGGCGTTGGTTTGAATCTTACTAAAACGCAGAAACAGAGGCTCTCTCTCTCTGTGTGTCTCTCTCCCTCGGAGCCCGGAGTTGTGTTGAGACTTACAGAAATTCAAATACTCAGCTATCGTCTCGTCGTATCAAAACAATCCACCTCTACTACCTTCCTTGTTAAACTTCAATTCCCTTCTTAAATACCCTTCCCACTCCTTTTTATTACTATTTATTTATAATTATAATTCCTTTTTTGGGCCATTGCGGTTTATACGCCATAGATAATACATTTCTCCTTAATCTCCGACGGAAACCAAACCCTAGACGCTCATTCCGGTTCTTTTGAGTTCTGGTCGTCACCACCCTCACCCAGGTATGCGTTTTCTTCCCTTCGTTGCACCTTTTTTTTTTCCATAGAAATGATTTATTTTTTTATTTTTTCTGTTTATTTATGCGACAAGTTTTGACCTTTTCCGTCTGTGTTGATCGATGGCACTTGTTTATGCTTGAAAAGAAGCGAGCAAAATATTTTTTCTTGCCTTTTGAATTTTTTCCCCATAAATCTTATATGGCGAAACTAGGGTTTTGTTTTGGAACCGGCATGTCGTTCATTTTCTTTTATTCATTTGTTCGTTTTTCATTTTATTTCCATTTCGGTGTATTATGTAGAATATGCTATTTGAACTTGTTTTTAGAGCTGATTGCTAGAATGTAATTCTTGATACACATACTATGCTGCATGCTATTAGTTGTCAGAATGGATAAGAGTGACGTAGAGATGGAGGATGCCGAGAAGAATGCCCAAGATGTTGAGAATATGGCTGAGTCTGAAACTAATACACTCAATTCCACTCTGAAACCTGAAGGGTCTGCTGTTGATGGCCAACAGTCCACCGAGTCATTGGTGGACTGCCAAGACAGTGCTAAACCAGCGACACAAGATCAAAATAACTACTCTGAGAGTGGGGCTAAGAGCCGAATGCTTGCTGAAAATGGGAACGGAGAGCAGAAGACCGCTAGTAATATAGTGGAAAGTGAAAGCAATGTTAATGATGAGGCAGTGGGCCAGACTGGTTCAAAGGGTGTGGTAGAGGAATTTGATGCCAAGTGCAAGGTGGAGGACCAGAGGAATGCTGCAAGTGAGACACCGAAACAAAATGACACTATAAGCCAGCCAGAGACTCAAGACATTGCAGTAGGTGATGACCAGAACGGATCTGGAATAGAATCACTAGACCAAAACAATGCTACCGGTCGAACAGAAGGAGAAAACGAAATTGATAAAAAAGAAGGCGATCTTGATGCAGATGTGGCCTTGAAGAATGAAGAATCTATTGGAAATGCTACTCACCATGATAGTGGATGTGTAAACATGCAGGTATATGAGGAGCTACCTGCTAATGAAGTAAATGGGAGTGGAAAAGAGGTGAAGGAACTTCCTCAGGCTGAGAACTCGATCGAAGAGGTTCATCAAAATGGGGATGATATGATGGTTGATGAACACAAGGAACTGGAAGACAATACTGCAACTGTTATCACTGATGGTGATGCGAGATCGAATGAGGTGTCAGAGACAAAAGACGATGTTAAGAATACTGCTACTGCAAAGATGCCAGAGCCAGTAACTCCAAATTTGCCGGTGAAATCTGCCACTGCAAAAGCTGGACAGCATACTGGGGAAGCATCAAATAAAATATTTGATGAAGCAAAGGTACGTGCACTAATACTCGAGGAAAGGTTTAATCTGTAAATGTTGTGGCAATTACTTCATCTTTCCAGATTGATCAACAATCTTTGTAAATTATAGATGGAGGATGAGGATGATGAAGATGAGGATTGGAGTGGTGATGGATCACCCGAGGACCAAGCAGCATTTATGATAGAACTAGAAAGTTTTTACAGGGAGAGGGCGATGGAATTTAAACCACCTAAGTTTTATGGGCATCAACTTAATTGCCTAAAGTAAGTGTTCAATGTTTTTTGATTGTGCATATCTTACATTTTGCTTCAGGTACATATAAGATTCTTTCCATGATATTGGCTGATAGGTTATGGAGATCTGTGATCAGATTGGGTGGCTATGACCGGGTAGGTCTTTGTCTTCTTCACTTGCACGTGACAATTTTGTATTTGTGTTATAGGAGTTTATAGATTTCTGTCTGCATGTTGTACAGTAGAAGGGAAGAAGAGCTGAAATGGCAGCAGGAAATGAATTCCTTTTTCTCCTCTCTGTCTTCAGTTCTGCTCTGGAGCTTTTTTCCATAAGAGCTGTCTGGTTCATGTCCATTCAAAGTGCTTAGTTCTTTCCCGATTCATGCTTTCTTTTCCTGTATCTATCTTCCAGATTTTGGTGTTCTCTAGTTCCTTCAAATCAATCCACTGCTAAAATGTTCCTGAAGCTCAATTGCTATTTAATGAAATTTCTTTAGTTAGCTTGAAGCATAATTGGATGGCTTCATGCCATCCGACTTGGTTAATTTACTAAAGAGTGAGGAGTATTTTCTAAAATGAACGGACCTTCCTAGCCAGTCCTCCGCTGACCAGGGGTCGTGAGCCGACATTTAGGTCTAGTAAGCCTTGTGAAGGGTTTGTTGGTTCAGCTGATAGTAGGGGGCTGTTTGCAGACCTATATTCAATACATAAAACTGTCCCTTATTTGATAGTTTAAGCCTTTCTTTTTTTACTCCAAATACAATTCCACCTCTGACAAAAGGTGGACCCTTCAACTGAACTTGCTTTCTTGTGATAGCTCATTAGCTTGAGGTGGTTCACACAATTTTACATGGTATCAAAGTAGGTTGAGTGCTAAGGTCTAGTCATTGCCACCTACCTATCACAAAAATTATTCAATGTGCCTAGTCCAAGATAAAGAATCAGGATGTGGGGCCGTTCTGTAAGCCTAAAATAAATGGTCAAAAGTGTCCCCTTTCCAGCAGTTTAAGCTTTTACATGAGGTGGGTTGCTCAATCTTAAAATTACACTGTTTATATGTTAGTTGGTTTCAATGAAAAGGTTCTAGTTGTTTATTTTTTCTTCTGCTGCTAGAATGACTAATTGCTGATTTGTGTGCGTATCTTGTACTGCTGAGAGATGAATTTCATGTTTTGAAATGGATTATCATGCTATTTTTGATGGTTTAGTATTAAATTAATTTAATTTTTAGGTGACTGGATCCAAGTTGTGGCGGCAAGTTGGCGAGTCGTTTAATCCCCCCAAGTAAGCTTCTGATGAATCCTATTTCGTTATGAGAGTTGAACTTAAAGCATGAATAGTCCACCCTTACAATGAAGAATGTGGCCCTACCTTTTCAAGTGTCAAGTTCCCTAGTGTATGAAATGGAGATAAGGCATTGATGATCATACATTAGATTTTTGTTTGTGAGTGAGATAAAAAATTTTCATCCAAAGTTTAAGGTACTTGGCTGAGGATTATTTATCTATGTTGCGCGGACTCTCCAAAATACTGCTGCACCCGTGTCGGATTCTCCAAAAATACACTGCTTTTGGAGAATCCGACACGCACCCGGCGATATTTTCGGAGAGTCCGAGCAACATAGTTATTTATGAGGTATAATTCAGGAAGCGGCACTCATGCGCCATATGGATAGATGCTAAAGTATAAAAAGTAATAATAATGATTTGCAATTTATAAAGACAGGTCTTGTGGGCAAAGAAATAGAACTCAGGCCAAGAATTGGGACCAGCCCAACACATAGTAATGCTGGAATAGAGGGCCCATATGTTTGTTTATTTGGAGGGCGGGCGGTGCATTTCACACAGAATTGTGTACAGTCACTGTTGGTGCTGCTATTGTAGTGTCAGTGTTGCTGAAGTCCTCTGGCAGTCTATTGAGGGGATTGGGTTAATAGTTAGGTCTTACTTTAGGTAGCTTTTTTTGTTATTTTCTTGTTAGGACTTATTTTATGTTTTTTTAGAATTGTATGTTATTTATTCCCTTTTAACTCAATACTCAAGAATTACAGTCATAGATTATTTGAAAATCAGGGTGCTTAGATTCTTTTACTTATAAATAGAACTAGAGTCATCTTTTAAATTATTTACTTTTATTCATAATGATGTTTTGCCTTTTGGCTTTCTTGTTCTTTTTCAGGAAGATAAGAACCATTAAGGATTTCTCAATTGATTAAGTTTTTATTGGTTTCCTCTAATTGACCAAGACATCAACTTGAATTAACATTCAACAAAGTTAAAAAAAATGTTACTGAGCTTCTGCTTCATCACAGAGTCTAGGTTGTCTGGATAAGGACAATGGTCTCTTCTTTTGTACCTCATAAGAAAAAAAGACTATGGTCTTTCATCAGAGGAACATGAATATGAAAATTTTGAAACTTGTGATACGTGAGGATACCATGCAAACACATATATTATATAATATACCAAAAGGGGAAAATACTCATTAAACCCAAAATACAACACTACTTGTTCTTCTTTTGATTAAATACAGCACTTCTTGTTCTTATTTGACAATGATAGGTGTGGTCTAATTAAGAGTATAATAGCTCTATATGCGTGCCTCTTGAGTGGTGTCTGATCTGTATCAGTGCTGGAATCCTGTGGCACTTGAAGCCTAATATTTGTTAAGCCTGTAGTGATTCTCAACTTCTAGAGATGTTGGGATGTTATTATGTTAAAGCCACCATGTAGTTAGACCTCGTAAATGACCATAGATGTCTGTATGTCTCCAAAAAGATGAGTGAGAGCTAACAAGGATAAATTGAGAGGTGGCAATGACCAGAACTCTTTTGATACTCAAATAAGATAAGAAGTTACTTGATCGACGGTCAACTTAAAGAGAGAACAAAACAGAAGCTTCTGCCAGTTTTTATTGTAGTATCTCTAATTTTTATTTTTTTTTCCTTTTTGGATATGATTATCTTCTCTTTCAGGACTTGCACAACTGTGTCCTGGACATTCCGCATTTTCTATGAGAAGGTATTAAACCCAGGTTCCTTTGATAGATAATAGCATATTTTTGCCATTGTTGTCCATTTTGCATAGCTTGTGATAAGCGATTTTTTTGGACATTAAATAATCTCCAATGTTTGTTTGTGACGCCGGAGCTTTGATAGCAGTGATAATTTTTTCGCCGAGATCTATAAATGTTGCTCCCTCTGACCACAATATTGTCTTGCTTCTCGGAGCTTCTTTAAATGAAACCTTTAGTATTGACTACTCATAATATTTTTAATATTTTTTTCGAGAAATGGCAATATTGTTAATATTACACTTCATCAAGAGTTACAAAGAACTCGATTTTATTCTTTTAAGATTTCAAACTTAAGGATAATCTTTTCATCTCATTTTGGATCCACTTAACTTTAGTCTTCAGTATAAACGTAAAACTTCTGATAAGATGCATGCCTACTCAAACTAAGATAGTGAAAATGGAGAATAATGTGGTATTACTCCTAGTTTTATTTTGTGGTTCCTTTGCCTTTTTAATACATTAGGATATTTATACATTTTTGGTGTGACATTAGGCATGGTTGTGGGAAGGCAGCTCAATGTCCTTTGGCTTCTTTGGAATTTAATCACTCGCTAACATATGTGGAGCCATTCTGCATTGTCTTGCCTTTTTTAAACCAATATGGGATATTTAAGTTTAATTGAACAATATCTTTTCTTGTCTCTGCATATTTGATTTTTTATTTATTTATAATTTTATTAGTTTTGTCATCTGGAATAACTGTTTATCTCTTTCTATCACTTTCTATACCTTTTTTTTTGAGAAAGAAAAATAAATTACCTTCTATACCTTCTTTTCTTATCCAATGCTTTCTGCATCATAGGCCCTTTTAGAATATGAAAGGCATAAGACGCAAAGTGGCAAGCTTCGACTTCCTATTTCTGCTCTTCCTGAGGCAGGTGTTGACAATGAGGTAAGCTTGTGTTTACATTCCGCTCCTCGTTTGTACTAGCTGTGCACCTTCTAATTGATCTACCAGGAAAGCAGGGTTGTTGAGTCATGAAAGAATTTTTGACTTTGACTAGCGTTTCAATTGGCAATGACTCTATTGCAAAAAACAGCATCACTTAAGCACTGAAATCTTACAAGACTGAATGACTAGAGATTCTATCTATTGCAAGGAGTCATAAGGCCCAACCTGTTTCTAAAAAGGGCAGTTAGGTGCACAAAGCAACTCGCGTTCACGTAGTGTCCAGGGAAGGGCCGCACCCCAACGATATATTTTTCATATTACACCAAGTCAAAAACTGAGGACGTTTATATTTTATCCAAGAACTGCTACTGCTTTTCCTTCAAAACATCTAAGGTTTGATTTTTCTACACTGTCCATGCCATGCACATTCAGATTGTACTCCGTAGGACCTTGAGCTGCCTTTTCATTCTATCCTCTCGAACTGCTAATGGCCTCATTTAAGTTGCTTGGCGTTACCCATTTTACTCCAAAAGGGCAAGCGAATATGCACAACCTCTAGGTTATCAAAAATATCCACCAAGCCTACCGAGTCGTTGGGGATGCAGAAATAAAAACTAAAAAGTTAAGCATATCGGAACGTCTTCCCTTGAAGATTCACACACTTAACATTGACAGGAGATTGCTAGCCTGCCTTTTTTTTTTTTCTCCTTTAATTTTAAAGATAAATCTTGCGGGTTGTTTTAATTGATAACTGAGAATAACAGATTGCAGTATCAGCATTAAAAAGTCTTGGCTTGTGTTCTACAAGGGATTGGAGAACACATTCCTTGGAGTGGCATTAGTGTCTTAGCTTCAAATATGCAAAGTCAGAGATGTATGCTTTTTCTATAAATCTGGTTTTAAATGAGGCAATAGACAGTGCAATATCTTGGAATGTGCCTTATTGTCTGAGCATAAAGTATGTCATATATAGTTGGATGATAGACTGTTCATGTTAGATTATTCAATATATAATTAGTTAAAAACTTATTAAGATATAAATTCCTTTTGGCCCAACTGAGTCATGCTCCACAGCTTAGTGTCGAACTCCCAGGTAAGAACGTGGGACCTCTACGAAAATAAATCTTGTTGCTTTTGTGATCCTAACTTGAATACTATTGGTTTTCCAATTTTCTAGAAAGAACATCTACTGATATAAAAAAAATTCCGAGAAAGAGTATCTTGCTAGATGCTCTAGCTATTCTTTATTCTCATTCATGCTAATTTTTATAGGTTTTTTTTCTTGGTATAGCTATCTACTTTTTTTCTTTAGAAACTTCGGACAACTATTTGTGAATGAAGACGTTTTTTAGTTTTGATGTCTTGAGCTCTGCACAACTTTTGATGACTGCTTCAACCCCCCCCCCTCCCCCCCCCCCAAAAAAAAAAGCATTGATGAGTCAGTATGAATAGCTTTGTTTAGCTGTTTTGATAGAGATAGTTTCATGTATATTATCTTTCTCCGTATTAATCAAACCAGTGGGCCCTGTTAGGCATATTTTGATGTATAAAGTGAACCATCTGGAGTAATTCTGCAGGGAAATGCTTATCAAACTCCTGGATCAGGCAGGGCGAGAAGAGATGCTGCTGCTCGTGCTATGCAAGGATGGCATGAGCAACGTCTTCTTGGTTGTGGCGAGGTTGGCGAGCCAATTGTAGCTGAAATTATAGAACTCTTAGAAACATTTTTTCTTCATGTTTACCTTTGACCATGTCTCTTGATATGTAATTTTGTTACGAATCTCCTGATAGGACAAAAATGCCAACAGTACGCCAAAGCGTGAGAAGAATCTCAAAAGCATTGGTAATGTTCTTTCTGGTTTCTTTACCAAACTTAACCCTTCATATTTCTGTTGGCGTAGCTCGTTTTTGGTTATGATATTTCATTCTGAAGTGTCATATTCAGCATATCGTGGCTGGTAGTGGCTATAAAGGACATAATATTACTTGTAGGCATCTGTCAGATACAGGGAGTATGAGAGAACTGATGATATTCATTTTTTGGGAAGTCACATAATTCTGATCTTATATTTGCATTCAGGTTCTCTTAAACACAAGAGACCAAATGAAGTGGAAAATCCTGCGAAAGCGGCACGAACTGAAACATCTAAGCAGTTAAGTTCTATTTGTGTTGATCCTCTCATCTAACATTTTTCTTAGTCAAAATTAGTTTATCTTGTTGGAACTCGCTTGGTTTAAATATCTTAGTTTGATGTAGCTACTCAAACTCCATAATTTGCAATTTGCTATATGTTGGTTACTTGGTTTCATCTCCATGCATGTTCTTTTATTATTTTTTGGGTTGTAAAAGATTTCAATTATCAACTTTGTCCTTGGAGCATCCGGACGTGTTTGATTTGCTCAGTTGTCATATCGTTGCACCTGATGTGTCGATCCCACATAGTTCTTTTTATGGGTAAAGTTGATTATCAGTGGCTTCTTAGATTTGATTTTGTAGTTTGGTATATTTATATACAATCTTTGTAGTGTTATATTAGGTTGTGGACTGTAGTTACGTAGGTTATGGGTGACAGGCCTACTTTCCTAAGTTGTACAACCAATATCTGTTCTATTTTGCTCTTAAAGGATGCTCAAATTCTCTATTTTAGTGGGGTCATAGACAGATAAAAAAGCGTGAGAACATGGCTAGATCATAGGGGTGTACATAGGGAAGAGAAATACCAAGGTGGAGAAAATTATACAAAAATGTTGTCCTCCCATCTTAAAGGAGTAACCCTCTTTAAACTGCTTGCTAGCACACTAATCTCTAGAATTAGCAAAGTCGTACCTGTAGAATTCTTCATTTTATACCAGACCCCTATTAATTCCCGCAACCTGCGTTCTGCGGACTCTACAAGTGGTACATATCTAACTTTTGCACCATGATGATTCGAGCACTTTCTAGGTATTCTCCCAAGAGCTACCATGTGAATTATCTAATTTTAGCTTTCTGCAAAAGCGAGGGTCTCGGATTTTTTAGTTAACTGTTAGACTATAGTAAGCTGCTGCCAGGAACTTGCTAGCACACTAATCTCTAGAATTAGCAAAGGCGTACCTGTAGAGTTCTTCATTGTATACTAAACCCCTACTAATTCCGACAACCTGCTTTCTGCCGACTCTACCAGTGGTGCATATCTAACGTTCGCACCTTGATGGTTCAACCATTTTCTAGGTATTCTCCCAAGATCTACCATGTTAATTATCAACTTTTAGCTTTCTGCAAAAGCAAGGGTCTCTGAGTTTTTAGTTGACCATTAGACTTTAGTAAGCTGTTGCCAGGAGCTTGCTTAAGAAAATGCTTAACATTGGTCTGTTAATCCATGGAACTGCAAAACTGTCCCTTCAGTGCTTTCACACCCTATTAAGAGATGATTTCCTCTTTTTTCTCATTATGACCTTGACAGAAAGCTTATCCATCAACGAAGTCACAATACCTGACTGATGATATGGCTTGTTTTATTTTGAAAAAAGAAAAGCTCTATTGGAAGGTTTGGTTTGAGTTATTTTCAACATTGACTGAATGAATCAGAAAGAGGGTACTGTGTTCTCCTGCAGGGAGTGAATGATTCTCGAACATAGCAGCATTCTTTTTAAGGCTTAAGATAAATCCTATAAGACTTAGCATCGTTTGTCTACCCCTTGTCTGCTTCCTCCTGAGAAGTTGTCTAGCTAAGGTGAATATCATGTTAGCACTCGCCATCTCCATGTTATCTCACAAATTGTAATCCAAGCACTGCTCGTTTCTTGACTTTCTTCTATTGGTCATGGTGTTAGGGAGCTTATTCATGACTGATGATGTCTTATATTATGAAGTTTCTCTTAAACAATTTGTACTTTACACTAAGCTTCACTTACTGTAAAGATCAACTCAACCTTACAATCAGCATGGTGCTTGCTGTCTCAAAATTGACTATGCTTCCTGTGGCATATGAATAATATGCTCCTATTTCTTTTCTTGGAAAAGTGGGTTGTAAATGGATTATGCTGTTGATTGAGCAGTACTGCTCTGCCATTTCTTTTCCTCTGTCCTCTTGTTCTGTTTTGAAACTAAATTAATTTCATTTGCCAGGCTGGTCACAACAGTTGTTGATTTGGGACCTCCAGCTGATTGGGTAAAAATCAATGTGCGAGAAACAGTAAGTTCCACTCAGATTCCAAGTATTTCTAGTTTATGCATGTACTCTCTCCCATTGACTCGTAAGGATCCTTCGCAAACAGAAAGATTGCTTTGAAGTCTATGCTTTGGTGCCTGGGCTTTTGAGAGAGGAGGTATGTACCTCTTGTGCCCCGTGTTTTCTTCAAGTACATTTCACTCTTTTGTTATGTTTTATTGTGTACAAATGTCATCTTTTTTTTTTTGGGTGGGGGTGGGGGGTGGGGGATCAAGTAAAAGTGTACAAATGTCAGCTTTATGATAGTTTTTTAAAACATATGAATCTCAGGATTAGATTGAATACCATCTCTTTTGATGGAAACCCCATGTCAGTCGGAACAACTTAAAATGAATTCCTAATTTGTAAGGAATGCATGCTAGACCTATGCTTCTGACTAATATGTGTGCTAGACCTTCATTGCAAGCTCCGTTTAGTTATAAGGGTGACACAACTTCTTAAACTGATAAAACTCAGGGGAGGAGAATAGCTTAATTTTGGGAAGGAATTAGGTCCTGAACAAAACGGTAGCCTGTGTACTTTGACTCTATGCTACACAAAAAGAAGACTCATTTGTGACCAAATCTTTTCACATCATGTGCACATCATCCTCAAGCCCTTCACCTAATAAATCCCATTGGGCTCTTTTTCTTCCATTTTTTGGGCTTTGGTTTTTGTATATGAGAATCAGAGGCTTGGTTTTTGTAGGCGTAGAGCTGTTTCTGTTTTACCCGATTGCATCAAGGGATGGATTAAGCAAAGGAGCAGGGAAGTTACTTACATATTATTGCTTGATAAGACCCTCATTTCACGTTATGCAGTTGTTCAACAGTGAAAGAAATTAAAGAGAGATATTTTCAAGGTTTCATTGAAGTTGGTGACTTTACTATAAGAAATTTTTGGTTTTGCACCAGGCAATTTGTGGAATATAATATATGGTTGGAATATAATATATGGCTAATGCAATTTTAGCTTTAATTTCACTAAACTATTCAAACTTTGACAGGTTTAAGATGTTAATTTGGGATATGGTAATCTACTATTGCTTCCCTTTTTCAATTTAGAATTGGGCTGAATAATCTTGTTACAGTGTATTTCATTTTCCCTCTGTTTACATGTTACGTTCCAAGGACATAATAATGAGCGGCTATTGATTGATCTGAGTCATTATTAGATTCTAGTTGATAATGATCTAAAAGTTTTCATTCCTTATTTATTGTGTGACCAGGTGCGGGTTCAGTCTGATCCTGCTGGCCGTCTGGTCATAACTGGTCAGCCAGAGCAACTTGACAACCCTTGGGGTATTACCGCCTTCAAAAAGGTACATTTTGCTATTTTATTAATGTTGACTTTAACAGAGGCATTCAGTGATCCACGATCTATATCTATCATGCTTTTGCGTCATATGTTGCATGTGCTGGAACTGATGGTTTTCTAGGAAAAGAGAATCTAGTGTGCTTAGTGCCATGAGAAGATGGGAAATTTTCCCGTGTTCAAGTTTCTCAATTAATATTTCTTTGAATGGAGTCTCAAATGTTTCATCGATAGGAGAGCTATTTATTTATTCTGGGAGCACAAATAAGCTAAATGAAATTCCAATTCATAAACTGAAAACTAACCTCCCATCTATCTTACTGTGTGAGTGTCATGTTCACTGCAAGAGTAATCTTTTTTAATTTTACTAATCCTTTTTATTGGCATGGGAGCAATAGTAACAGTAGGTACATTTTCTGTTTATCTTTGAAGTCAGTGGCTGTCAGATCTCTAGGTGGATGAAGTATGATTTTTCATCTAAGTATTACTGGAAATAGCCCTTCTGATCTCCGTTATCCTGAAATTATTCTGGTTGTTCAGTTGCTATATATTGATATAGGCCAGTTAAAATAGTATTGGTCTTGTGAATCTGAATTATTCATTGACATGTAAATACTTGTACTGCCAAGTGTTCTTTTTTATGACTTGGGTTGGTTTTCTCAGGTAGTAAGCCTACCTGCTAGAATCGATCCACTCCAGACTTCTGCTGTTGTAAGTCTTCATGGACGGCTCTTTGTTCGTGTACCATTTGCACAGTGAAATTTTACGACTCGAGGAAGTCTTGAACATTTAGCTGAACCTGACAAAGCATGGATGCTGGTAGTTGACGAATGTTGCTGAGTCGTCACATTGTGAATGCTAGGCCTTAGATTGTCGGAGTTGTGTATGTTTAGTTTAATCAAAATTAGTTGTTGACGCTCTGTGGGTCAAAACTGGCCCTGACAGCAAAGGAGGCACATCAAGCCGCCCTGTAACACATTTTTTACTCTGGGATTGGGGTAATTTATGACTGGAATAGCTAGGATTTGTTTGTTGTTCTGATGCTAATGTCGATACTAATTCATTTTCTAGTTAGCATTTATCAGTGTCTATCTGATATGTCAAGCCTGACTTGAGGCAACTTATTTGTTATCACCTTTGTCTTGGATTAAAAAGAACCAAATGACGGCATGCTAATGTAGATAAAATGTCATTCAACTCTTCCCCTCTATTCACCAAACAACCTTGGGGAAAAACATTGAAATGAAACCGAGATAAATTGGTCCTTCCGTCTTAGTTCGTTGGACATTTGAGTTGATAAATTCTTAGTGCTCTCCCTCTTAGTTTAACCCAGTTTCGCTGTCAGACTGCAACACATCCACAGGGCACATAATTAATTCTTTAGTGCTCGTTTGGTATAAGGGATAAGGAATAATTAATCCAAGCAATAAATTTAAGAAGAGTTTATCCCATGTTTTGTTGGTAGAAAAGTACGGTACAACTAATCCCGAAATTTATTATTCTAGGATTGTAGTGTTTTTTTATCCCCATGAAAAGGTGGAATAACTAATTCGAAATAATTAATCCCGAGATAATTAATCCTAAAATAACTTCTTTCCAACCAAACGTCCCCTTAATAAGTATCTTAGTTTATCACATAATAAAGTCGTTGCACAACTAAAGCAGTGTTCCTTTGGTGATAATTAATAAATACATGTCTTAAATTGTGCAGGAATTTTACTTTATTATACGTAAGGTCGGGTGTACATAGGTCGGGTTGGTTCGGATTTTACAATTACTAAATCAAACCAATTGTATCGGGTTTTTAAATCTATAGATCAAACCAAACCAACAAAAGTCGGGTTTTTTAATATTGGGATTTCTCGGGTTTTTCGTTCCGATAAACTTGTGCTCCAAATATTTCTATAGTACTAAATACAATTTTACCAATAACAGCCATTTCTTATTTTTTAGCATTGACCTCAACTATACTTTATGCATGTTCTTTATTCTCCTTTTGTTCCTTGTAGTCATATTCCTTATTTTACCGACAATTCATAGGATTAAGTGGAGTACTTATAAAAATCATTAAAAGATACTAAAAGCAAAAATAATCTAACTTTATCACACAAAGTTCACGAAGGTTGGGGTCATTTTCTAGAAACAATTATAGGGAACTAACTACCTCTTTCTTCTTAACTAAAAAGATGTACAGTTACAAGAAAACTTATTGATGTATATAAGTTCTAACAAGTAAATTTGTTATGTGGTGTAATAATCGCCACCTAGGCCTTCTTTAAAGGATATACACTGAAGACCAAAAAGCAAGGAGCTTCATTGTGATTATGACAACTAATTAATTAGGTCTGTATCTAATACGAAAATACAACGAAAATAAAGAGTTTTCTCACTGCATATATTTTGGTCAGCTTTGTCCATTTATCTATTTTTTTACGTCCCTGTTAGCTAACCTCCTAGCCCTTGCCTCCCATCCATTACGAAGTAGGCAGAATGAGAAAATTATCAGCAAAAATATAAACTGCATATCATATTGCACTCTACATAAGAATTATCACCAACTTTTTAAGAGTAGACATTACACCCAAGAGTCCTAAAAAATAAACAAAAAGAGAATATATTAAACTCTAAGAAGTTGGACATCTCAGTAGATATTACAACCAGAGGAGCATGTTTCCAAAATACTTGTAAAGGCATAATGACCTCACTTCCAAAAATAGTCATGAAGCAAATTGTAGTTAATCATCCCTCTAATCAATCCTCAAAGGTGAGTCTACATATTCTAAAAAAAAGAAGAAGAAACAATTAACATATTTAAATATTAATTAATGTAAAAAATAACTATCCAATATGCAGTAATAACCATATAAGTTAAGTTTTGTAGTGATGTCCATGTATCACTAGTGAGACATACACGTTGGTTCTTAATAAGATTTTTAAGTTTTTCCTTCTCTTCATGATAAATCCTCAAACAATGTCTAGCAACAGTTACACGAGAAGGTAATTCGAAATTAGGTAAGGCTTTAGCCATTAATTTCTTAAATCCTTCTCCTTCAACGACTCTAAAAGGTTGCTCATCAAGAATTACAAATTCGGCAATCGCCCTCCTAATGTCATCCAAATTATACACTACCCTTTCAGTAGCGCCCGAACCACCTTCTAGCCACCCTTCCTTGATAGGTTTTAATGTTGATTGTCTCTTATCAATGGCTCTAAAGGGAGATTTGTGACATGTAGAAGTTAAATACGACCATAATGTAGTAGTCCCATTCTTGCTACCTGTAACAAATATTTTAGGACAATAATTGCATTTTGCCTTACATTTACCTCCTTTAGCAATAAATTTGGAGATGTGATTCCAAATCTCGGACGTCTCTCTACCACTATTTCCAGATTTAGATTTTTCTGATGGAGTCGTTCTTTTTTGCTTCTTAGGAGGAGTGCATCGATGAGGAGTGTCTTCACTTTGTTTTTGAGCTGCCACTGGCGAAGGATTATTGACAACCACCTCTACATCTGCTCCAGAAGTTGTAGTTTCCATTCTTAGAAAGAGTTCCTGCAAATAGAACATATCTAGTTACTATTTACCTCATGGAATTTACCTTCGCATTGTGACAACAAATAACAGATGCAAAGAAATACACCAGCTCATACGTTGAGGAATAAGACAAAATCACATAACAATGTAAGAAATACATCTCTCTTAATTTTACACAGTTCATATTATTTAACCAAATGATTCAAAATATAAGTAAACAAGTTTCAATATCTTTTTAAGTAACAATCAATTACTCATGTTAATCACCTAAGAGAAACAAAATAAATAAATGAATTCAACAATAGGGAGGAATACAACAGATTTGCAAAAAAAAAACTTGCTAATCTGAAAAAGAAAAATCTTAGTTAATTGGGGAAAAGCAAGGTATATGTATGCAGCTAAAAGAAAACATGTAAAATGAGAGCAAAAGAGCTTTACTGATGAGAGCTTTACCGATGAGAGTTTTACCAATGATAGGGTTTGAGCAAAGGAAGAGCATGGGTTTTTTGCCTTTGGAGAAGAGGCAAAATGATTTCAATTGTTTACGTGTTTTAGAACAGCTTTAGGACAATCTATTGCTACTTTAGGATTAGATTTTGGTTTGGGCTCAATTATTCTTTTATGGGCTAAACAAAAACAAATATTTACATGGGCTATAATACCAACTTAAAATATTATGCTATATAAAGAAATTATAATAAAAATTAAGAAATATTTATAACTTACATTCTAATAAATATTTTTATCTATCTAATATATAAAATATGTATACATGTAATGTCGGGTTGGTTTGGTTTCGGTTTGACTTTTTTTAGTTAATATCAAACCAACCCTATTGTGGTCGGGTTTTATTTTTCAATACCAAACTAAGTCAAACCAAACCACTAGTCGATTTTTTTTCCCGGGTTGACTCGGGTTTTCGGGTTGGTACGGGTTATCGGTTTGGTTTATACACCCCTACGTAAGGAGGAATAAGAAGCATATTGTGTGATTGCTAGGAGTTTAATGGTTGGTATTGCTGAAACATTTTCCTTCGCTTACTAAAAGCTTATCGTTTATTATCAATGTTCGAATTTACACCCGCACTACTTGAACTTCAAACTATTGATTGATGGTGGAGGTGCTCAATTCATTGTCATCCGTCTTATTATATAAGCAACCGCAAAATGGACTGGACGATAAGTTGAGATAATGTGCTTAATTCCTTCAAGGGGCTTTTTCATATATACATACTGGTATATTTTTTATGGACCTACGAAATTTCAGGTCAATCAGAATCCGTATTTTTTTTTACAAAATCAACATATACTAATACACACGAAAAATGGATAAAATTACGGTTTCATGTTGCATGAACCCAAAAGTTATTGCGAAGCAATGAGTATTGGTCACTAGGCCGTTTTATGTGGACCTACGAAATTTTAGGCCAATCGAAGTCCATCAATTTTCTTTTACAAAATCTGCATATAATAATACACACGAAAAAGTGAACATAATAACAAATTCGTGTTGCATGACGATAAGACTCCATAAAATGAACCATAAAGTAATGACGAAACAATGAGTATTGGTCATTAGACCGTTTCCGATGGTCATACGAACTTTCAGACCAATTGAAATCCGTCCAAAAAATTCTACGAAACCAACATGTATAACTACTACACACAAACAGTAAATATAATTATAAATTCGTATTGCATGACCCAAAACACCAAAAAAGTCGAAGTGATGAGTATCGATCACTAGGCCGCTTTTTGTGGACCCCAATCGGAGTCCCTCAAAGAAATTCTACAAAATCAGCATGTACTAGTGCATACGAAAAAGAAGATATAATCACAAATTCGTATTGCATGAGCTCAAAACAACAAAAAATGAATGCGAAAGTTAGGGTGAAGTGATGAGTATTGGTCACTAGGTCGTTTCGTAATGACATACAATATTTTAGGCCAATTAGAGTTCGTAAAAAATATTCCACAAAATCAACATATACTAATACATACTGTCACACCTCCTTTTTCCGCACCCGCGTGGGCGCAAGGGAGTTTTTTCCAATTAAAGGACAATCGAAACGGGATTGGTTTAATTATTTCAGAGTCGCCACTTGGGAGATTTAGGGTGTCCCAAGTCACCAATTTTAATCCCGAATCGAGGAAAAGAATGACTCCATATTACAGTCTGCGTACCAGAAATCCGGATAAGGAATTCTGTTAACCCGGGAGAAGGTGTTAGGCATTCCCGAGTTCCGTGGTTCTAGCACGGTCGCTCAACTGTTATATTCGGCTTGATTATCTGATTTTATACAAGTGTGAACTTATGTGCAAAATTTAACTTTTAACCGCTTTTATCATTTACTGTTTTTATCAAGAATTGCAACGTTGTGAAAATGTATCTCGAACCGCGTTACAATCAACGTACCCGTGGTCGTCGACACACTTTGACTCCGTTGAGATTTAGATTTGGGTCACATCAATGTGCACCCACGTTTAAGGAAATTAAATTATTAAAGGCGCGCCTAAAGCGACTAGCGTATTTATTTTGGGTAGGACCGTGGAATTTTACTAAACGGTCCATCCCGAAGTCTAAACAATTTTTAAAGCAAATATTTATTGAGGGCCCCGCAATTTGTATTTTATTTGGCGAGGCTCATCTCATTCTTATTTTTTTTAAAATGAAATTGCAACGTCATGGACACACATCTCGAACCACCTCACAATCAATGTACCCGTGATTAGAAACACATTTCGACTTCGTTGAGAATTGGATTTGGGTCACATAAATGTGCACCCGAGTTTAAGAAGGTAAAATTTATTAAGGCGCGTCCTAAAGAGTCTAACGTATTGTTATTTTAGGAAGAGGCCGTGAAGGTTCATTAAACGGCCAAATCCAAAGTCTAGTCAATGGTTATGTATTTTATTGAGGGCCCCGGCGGTTTGTGATTTATTTGGCGAGGCTCGTCTCATTTTTATTTTAAAAGGATAAACCTATAGCGACTACATTTTCTATTAAGTTCGTCTCTAAAATAAAAGAAAAATCTCCTAATTATTTACATGCTGAAAAACGCAACTTATTAGTTATTAAGTTACGGCTTATGTGAACGGAAAATTGCGATCGCGTTTGTACAAGGAAAAACTGCTTTCATTCCACATTTTATTATTTGCTAGAACATGAGATAAATACACAATAATATCAAAGCCGATTAACTATTCTTCAAATAATTTAAACTAGCATTATTAGATGAAGAAATCATACATATGCAACCTCATTACTCATTAATTAGTCGACTACATTTTTATACGAAGAGAGAAAAATTAATATTCAAACACAAATCCAAACAAAAGAATTCAACAGGAACAAGAGCCTGATTAATATTTCATTTTTCGCTTCAAGCCAAGAGTGTACAAATGTGTACCTGGAAACAGCAGTACAAGAACAAAGAAGTAGGAGTCAGCAACAGTAATAACGCAGCAACAGCAGGTTCCGCAACACCGCAAAACCAATAACAACCAGTAGAATAACCCAGTGACAGATTGAAAACTCAGCAGTGAAAAAAGTACAATCACAGTCAAAGCAGAAGAGAGAAAAGACACGAGATGCAGTAGCTTCGGATTTTTGAATAACACTCGAAGAAAAGCAAACAGAAATTATTCGAGTGAAAATTCAAATTGGATTTCTCTTTTACTCTCACAAACTCTCTCAAGTATCTCTTAATATTCAAGTTCTAAAAAAAAACTCTCTTCTTTTTTCTCTCCAAAAAAAAAAATCCTCTCAAGGTTCAAGTTCTCCTCCCTTAATGTCAAGAATAGTCCTCTATATATAGCAAGACAAGTCTTCAATTCCCAACCCCAAAATTATTCCCCCAATGGCATGCTTTGTCCCACTATTAAATGTCTTCTTTATTTTAAATTTTGTCCCCCATGCCTACATTAAATAAATAACACATTCTCAACCCATTACAATTTGTCCTCCATGCCTACATTAAATAACTAACACACTCCCAACCCATTACAATTTGTCCCCCATGCCTATATTAAAAAAGTACAAGATTCCTCCCCATTATGTTTTGTCTTGTCCCCCATTATATTAAACAAGTACATCAAAAACCCCACCCCATTATATTTGTTCCCCATGCTTAACATAAAGAATCAAAATAATGTTTAATTACCAAACTACCCCTCCGACCTTATTGCAATTACAAATCTACCCCCGAATGCAATACAATTTACCAAATTACCCCTCTGCTCTAAACAATCAATTAATCATAACTCAACCAAAATATAGTCAAGATGACCAATTTCTCAACAATCTTCAACAACAATTTACATGAACATGATGAACAACACAAACTCCAAATTAATGGAATGAATTAACCATATCGGGAACCAATCCTGGTTAATTTAGACCATGAATGTATGAGCAAGAACACAACAATACAAACAACAATATGCATGATTCAAATTAAATCAACAAATCACAAAACAAACATAAACTCACATTAAATCACTGGATTTAAACATGAACTTCAAACAAAGATGAACATGAATTAAATCTGTTTTTAAGCAACAAACATGACGGATTCTAACGATTCAAACAACATTAACATTTTCTGGAAAATTCATAACAACATGAAACAAATTGAAGAAATAATTAATTAAATTTCAATTTGAATCTAACAAGCATTAAACTAACAAATATTCACTTAAACAACAACAAATACTCACTTAAGCAACAATACGAACATGAAATAAACATGAAAAACAATTAATTAATCTTTCATTTGGAATCTGAAAAATTAATTTAAAAAACAACACATGAACATGAACTAAAAATTAATTCCAACGATAAACAAAACAAACATTTTCCGATTTTAGATTCGAAAATATCAAAAAAAAAATACGGACAAACATAAAACTCAAAAATCACTAACCGGATTGAAATGAAATATGTACGGACTGTTTTGTCGACCCAAACTTAGAACAAATGACGATGAAAACAAACTGTCCGGAAACGAGTATCGCACCAAGATAATTTGTCGCCGAAGACGACCACGAACGGACGACCAAAGAAGATGGCCGCCCGTCACAAGAAGATGGACTGTGAATCAGCTGGGGCGTGTATGGTCACGTGAAGAAGCTGGCGCGAGCAGCAGTGATGGGTTTGTTTGGCGTCGAACTGGACGACGAGCGGCTGCGGCAACGACTGCCATGGTAGAAGGTGAAGCAGCGTCAACGACGCACTGGGGAACGGACTGGAAGACGAGCCTCAACGAAAGCAGAAACAGCAGCTGCCCGGATTGTTTGCTTAGGCTTCTGCTTAAGCAGTAGCAGCTGCGGCGAAGAAAACTGCAGCGAACAACAATGGTGGAATAGGCAGCAGCTATGGTCATCGACTCAAGGACATCGTTGAGGCAGCAGATGCAGTCGAAGCAACTGAAAAGGGGTTAACGAGGACGACGAAGATGCAGCTGTAGCGACCATGATAATGGTCGTTCGTCCATGCGAAGGGGCTGTGTAGTTCGGTGGTGTTTGGACGGAAAGCTGGGCCGCTAGGTCGTGGGGGTGATGAGGGTGGTATGGGTGAGCGAAGAAGAAGGTAAAGGGGCAGCCATGGAAAGCAGCCATGGATGGCTTGGAATGAAGGTTTTGGGAGAGAAAGAAGATGGAGGGGGGCGGGTAGTTAGTTTTAGGTTTTTAGGGTTTTTTTGTTTGTATTTTGTTTTGTTTTGTGTTAGGACAAAAATGAAGAGTGGGTCTTGGGCTAATGGGTTAATGGGGCGGACCGGGTCGACCCGGTTTGAAGTGGACTGGGTCATGGAGAAGATTGGGCAATTTTTTGGGCCTTTGGCTTATAATTGAAGAAGTGGCCCAATCCGATTTTTCTTTGTATTTTTGTTCTCTTTTCTTCTTTTATTTTCTAAAACTAAATTATGAAAATACTTAAATTATTATTAAGAACTAAATTAAGTTATAAAAGCGCAAATTAACTCCCAATAACAATTAACGCACAATTAAGTAATAATTAAGCATAAAATTATATATTTGGATATTAAATGCTAAAAATGCAAAAGGTGCCTATTTTTTGTAATTTTTAATTTTTGTAAAACTAATTTAATTACTAACAATTGTAGAATTAAATCCTACATGCAAAATGCGACATATTTTTATATTTTTTTATTAATTTAACAAATAAGCAAACACAAACAAATACAAATAGTTATCCAAAAATATCACAAAAATACTCAAAATTGCACACCAAGGATAATCATTTTATTTTGCATTTTTTGGGAGTATTTCTCATATAGGGCAAAAATCACGTGCTTACAGCTGCCCCTCTTTGCCCGGAGACACGAAGGGTTTTCGTGCAAAGATAAAGCGAGCGATTTTTGCCCATCCGAGTACTCCGTGTGAAGCATTTTTTGAAAAAGATTTAACCGAACCTTTGCTTCAAAGGTTTCCTACATATCCCTGGCTAAAGAGGAATCAGGTTAATGTAGTTCGGAAAATTTTGGTAGCTGGGATTACCGTGGGATTGCAATGTTACTGCTGTTGCATGTTGTTATCACTGCTTACTGATCTCCTTATTACACCGTGCTTAAAATAAAATAAGAAGCTAGGCTAGATTGAAATTTGTTCTTGTTGCCTTGCTTTCTTGTCGGCTTGTGTTTCCTCCGGTGCTTTTCTTCCTTGAACTTGGGAATGATACTGGCCCTTTGCTTTTCTGAATACCAGTTTTCATCATTTTGCTCGGTCCGCTGAGGACATGGCTTTCTTCATTAAGCTTTTTGGCGGTTCCTCTGGTGGGTACGGCTCTCTTCATCAGACTTGTTATGCTGGGCATGATTTAATGTTCACCGGCTGCTTCTTTCAAGATGCCTCTTTCCTTCCTTTTTGACTCATGCGCCTGAATTTGTGATGGGATTTCTTGTTGCAACCTTATGTTTCCCGGTGCTGGTGATTTTATTGTTTCCTGCTGGGGATTCTTGTTGTAACCCTCTGTTTTATTGTCTTCTGACTTGATCTTGAAACGTATGCCTCTGTTGTATGGGCGGGCTCCCAACTTCAATACTTGACAATTAATGCTGAATGTATTCCTCTGTTATCTGGGCGGGCTCCCAACTTCAATGCTCGAAATATAAAGACTGAAATGTATGCCTCTGTTATCTGGGCGGGCTCCCAACTTCAACGCTTGAAATGTAAAGACTGAAATGTATTCCTCTGTTATTATGGGCGGGCTCCCAATTTCAACACTTGAAATGAAAAGACTGAATGTATTCATCTGTTATTATGGGCGGGCTCCCAATTTCAACACTTGAAATGAAAAGACTGAATGTATTCCTCTGTTATTATGGGCGGGCTCCCAATTTCAACACTTGAAATGAAAAGACTGAATGTATGCCTCTGTTATCTGGGCGGGCTCCCAACTTCAACTCTGGAAATATAAAGACTGAAATGTATGCCTCTGTTATCTGG
Source organism: Nicotiana tabacum (assembly GCF_000715075.1). Lineage (NCBI taxonomy): Eukaryota > Viridiplantae > Streptophyta > Magnoliopsida > Solanales > Solanaceae > Nicotiana > Nicotiana tabacum. The sequence continues at coordinate 661,545 of NC_134091.1, forward strand.
GCGGGCTCCCAACTTCAACGCTTGAAAGTAAAGACTGAATGTATTCCTCTGTTATTATGGGCGGGCTCCCAATTTCAACACTTGAAAGTAAAGACTGAATGTATTCCTCTGTTATTATGGGCGGGCTCCCAATTTCAACACTTGAAATGAAAAGACTGAATGTATTCCTCTGTTATTATGGGCGGGCTCCCAACTTCAACACTTGAAAGTAAAAGACTGAATGTATGCCTCTGTTATCTGGGCGGGCTCCCAACTTCAATACTTGAAAAGTAAAGACTGAATTTATGCCTCTGTTATCTGGGCGGGCTCCCAATTTCAACACCTGAAATGAAAAGACTGAAATGAAAAGACTGAATGTATGCCTCTGTTATCTAGGCGGGCTCCCAATTTCAACTCTGGAAATATAAAGACTGAATGTATGCCTCTGTTGTCTGGGCGGGCTCCCAACTTCAACGCTTGAAAGTAAAGACTGAATGTATTCCTCTGTTATTATGGGCGGGCTCCCAATTTCAACAACTTAGGATTGGGTAAAACTAAACTTAGGAGGAAATGCGTCTCCTATGGGTAAAACTAAACTTAGGAGGAAATGCATCTCCTATGGGTAAAAGTAAACTTAGGAAGTGCGTCTCCTACTGGTAAAACTAGACTTAGGAGGAAATGCGTCTCCTATGGGTAAAAATGGACTTAGGAAGTGCGTCTCCTACTGGTAAAACTAAACTTAGGAGGAAATGCCTCTCCTATGGTTAAAAACATAAACTTAGGAGGAAATGCGTCTCCTATAGGTAAAAGTAAACTTAGGAGGAAATGCGTCTCCTATGGGTAAAACTTAGGAAGTGCGTCTCCTATTGGCAAAACTAGACCTAGGAAGTGTGTCTCCTATTGGTAAAGGCATGGAATGTATTCCCTTGTTATACAGGTGGGCGCCTGATGGTAAAGACATGAGATGTATTCCCTTGTTATACAGGTGGGTGCCTGAAATGAACAGACAAAAAGTATTCCTCTCGTTATTCAGGTGGGCGCCTGTTTTTTTTGAGAAAATTTTCGCGATGAGAAAATTTTCTGCCCCGGTTTGATGATCTTCTTTATGGCATGTTCTTCCGCCATCTGTAACATTTCTTTTCCCTGCTTCAAATCAAAGAAAGATTTTGTTAGTTTTAAAAGAAAAAAACATGGTTGCTTTCCCTTTTTTTTTCTTTTTTTTTTTCGGCCTTCCATTACACTATCAGAACTTGCTGGGGATGATACTATTTATTGGGGATGATATTACTGTTGGGGATCATGTCCCTGCTGGTGAACACATTCCCGTTGGGGGTGGTTTTTCCTCTTCTTTCCTTGCTCCACATTGTCCGACCTTTTTGGAATTTGGTCGATGATCGGCCAAGGATGCTCTTGCATCTCGACCCCTTTTTCACTATACCCCCTTGACATTTAGGCCAACTCATCATTTGGTCTTGCAACAAATGTCTTTTCCGTTTCATTGTATTATCTTTGGCATGTCCTGTTCGCCTTTTGCTTCGCAGCATTTTGGCAATTAGTAGTAAGCTCTGAAAAACAAAATCCTTCTAAAAAACAAACTACTGGAGAAAAACACTATAAACCCAAAATAAAAAGTGATGACTTTAAAAAGATGAAAGAAAAAGTCTTTCTGAACAAATGTTGGAGAAAGAAAAAATAAAGAACTTATCCGAATGGTACAATCAATCCCAATGATCATGTCATGCATTTCTGGATTAACCAACTCAGTCTATTCATATCGATCAATTTTTCTGACGGCCTTACTTTGCTGGGGATGTGCAGAAGCCCAACTTTTGCCGGATGCGGATCTTATCTTGCTAGCCCCCTTTATATCCTTGTCGCCTCATAGTGCCCTTCGAGGGGTTTTCACTGATGAGGCTCTCTCATTTTTCTCAATTCTCGTCGCCTTATGGTGCCTGTGAAGGATTTCACCGATAAGACTCTTCTCATTTTATTTTCTAAGCTGGAGATTGGAGTGTTACCGACATGACTCTTTGCTGGGGATGTGCAGAAGCCCAACTTTCGCCGGATGCGGCCCATTTTTTGCCAATCTTATCTTGCTAGCCCCCTTTATATCCTTGTCGCCTCATAGTGCCCTTCGAGGGGTTTTCACTGATGAGACTCTCTCATTTCTCTCAATTCTCGTCGCCTTATGGTGCCGATATGACTCTTTGCTGGGGATTCTTTAGGTTATCAATTCGTTGCCGACTTTCTCTGCTTTTATTTGCTTAACTTGGCTTTCCTCGGATTCTGATCGGGAGGTCTTTTTTGGACATCAACATGGGTTTTTTTTTGTTTATGGCTAAAAGAAAAAGAGGGCATCAAAAAGGGTTCAAAATAATTCTGATGGGTAAAAACCATTACAACTCTTGGAATCGAACTTCTTTCCCAACATTACAAACATAACTTCTGCCCCAGTTTCTTGCTTGGGGATTCTTATTTTTTGGTTACACTATGACCGAGCCGTGAGGCGCCTACGTATCCTTCTTTGAGGAATCAGGTCAAACGTAGTTCACAACTCCTTTTTTTCTTTTTTTCTCTTTTTTTTTCTTTCTTTTTTTCTTTTGTTTTTATTATATTTTTCTTCTCTCTTTTTTTTTTCTCATTTTCATTATTGATTCCAAAAGAGGGGTATGAAAGAATAGATAAGGCTCAAAAGGGGAAGCAAAGGTTAAAATGTTTGGATAGAAGAAAAAGTTGCCTCCGTCATTTCATTCTCCGATGAATGCCAAGTATAAACAAACAAACAACAATTAATAGCAATGTCGATGCATCTTTCCTCGACATCTGTCTAACATAAAGCGTAACTGGATAACATCTTGGTCACAATAGATGGCCACTGCCAATTCGGGACAAATTTGCCATTTTTGCTTTGGCCTGATGTGGGAGGATCCGTTTCAACACTTGCTGTCCCTCTTCAAATTTCCTGATATCATCTACATCCCCTAAATTGATGTCTTATGCGTCATTTAAGTTGGGCTTGGATTTCTCTTCCAACTAGCTTAACTCTCTATTTGTCTTTTTGAAGGCTTTATTATCATCGTATCCCGATTCGTCATCGTGATTGACCTTTTGTATAATCAGTTCGGAATCAGATTGATTTTTAGACTAAGTTGAAGATCCGTTATGCATGCCACGTCATTGGAATCAGTATAAAGAGCTTTGTTTAGAAAGAGAAAAGGAAGAAAATAGACTTAAAACAAAATAAGAAGAGAAAAGCTTTCGCTTTATAGAAATACGGGATAACAGAGTTTCACCCTAAAACAAAACTGGATTACAACTCTGCAATAATCCAAAACAAGAAAGAAAAATCAGAGCCCACTACCAAGACTCCCTTCGGATAGGACGAGGAGTAGCCGTCCAATTGTTGACCGTCCAATTTTTCATTTATTTTCACCGGCACGGATCGTCATTAATGTTTGGCGGCTCTGGAACCTGAACCTCGATCCTATTTGTGTTGATGAGTTCTTGCACGACATTCTTCAACTTCCAACATCTCTCGGTATCGTGTCCGGGAGCCCCCGAACAATATTCACAACTTGCTAAAGGGTCAAGATTTTCAGGAAGGGGATTTGGTAATTTGGGCTCAATAGAATTCAATAGGCCTAACTGCCTCAATTTGTGGAACACGGTAGTATAGGATTCTCCCAGCGGAGTATATTTCTGCTTCCTCTCATTCTTAAAAGCTTGATTCCCCCGGAAACCTGACCCTGGAGGATTTCTATAGGCCCTCGGAAGTGGATATATGTTTGGTGGAGGTGGGTATGTATTTTGGGGAGCCGGTGCACGCCATTGTACGTGTGCTGGAGAGTGGGTATAGGTTTGTGCATGATGAATGGAAAAATGGGGATCTGGCAGTGAGTAATAATGTCGTGGAGGGCTATATGGAGTGCGGGGGTAATTTTGGTGGTAGGGTCGTGGGTGGCCATAGTAGGGTGACGGGCCTCTAGATCCGAACCAGGCTCCAGACTCAACGGTCGTGACATCTTCTTTCTTCTCCTTCCCCAGTACACCCTCAGTACCGCTCTGGATGGCCTGAGTGGTTGCTTTGATTGCCGAATAGCTCAGGATTTTGTTGGACCTGAGTCCCTCTTCGATCATACCGCCCATTTTAACTACTTCATTGAAAGATTTACCAACTGTCGTCACTAGATGACCAAAGTAAGTTGGCTCCAAGGTTTGTAAGAAGTAGTCCACCATCTCTCCCTCTCTCATAGGAGGATCGACTCTGGCTGCTTGCTCTCTCCAGCGGAACCCGAACTCGCGAAAACTTTCCCCGGGCTTCTTCCCGGTCCTCAACAACGTGAGACGGTCAGGGACTATCTCGAGATTGTATTGGAAATGACCTGCAAAAGCCTGCGCCAGATCATCCCAAGTGTACCATCTGCTGGAATCCTGTTTGGTATACCATTCGAGTGCCGATCCGCTCAGACTTTGGCCAAAATAGGCTATCAGCAGTTCATCTTTACCGCCTGCCCCTCTCATTTTACTACAGAATCCCCGCAAATGTGCCATGGGATCACCGTGCCCTTCATATAAATCAAACTTAGGCATCTTGAACCCAACCGGGAGTTGGACATCCGGGAAAGGGCATAGATCTTTGTAGGCCATGCTGACCTGGTTGCCCAATCCATGCAGGTTCCTGAAGGACTGCTCCAGGCTTTTGAATTTCCTCAATACCTCATCTTGTTCTGGGGCTTTAACCGGTTTTTCAATTTCTACCGGTGCCTCCAAATGTGGATTGTAGGCATGTGGTTCGGGGGTATGGAATGTAGGCTCAGGGGGATAGTATTGCGTATCGGGAGCCTGAAGTAATGGCTCGCTGTTTGATCTTTGCAGGGTGGCTGATGTGGGTCCCATATAAGTCGGAACATTTGGTATTGGGAGAGGTTGATGGGGTGGTGGAGCTTGGGAATCATGGGGGCTTCTCTCCTGAAGACAACGGTGATTCGGGAGGCTAGTTGAGGGGCCAGAGTGAAGGTATTCCGGCATATGCCCTAGTGGCTCAGGGGTCTTTTGTGCTTTGGCTAGAGCTAGCTGCATTGCATTCATCTCTAATCCCATCCTTTCTATTTTTTCCATCGCTTCCTTTAACAACTGGCTCATCGGCCTTTCTTCCTCGGTACTATTCTCCGAAGTAGTCATGCTTGTTGCTATCGATCCTTTGGATCTGGTTTGGTAAGGGTGTATTGCCAGAACTCTTTAACAACTAACCGTCTGGTTTCAGACAACAACAAACTTTGTTAGCGTTAGAGTTTAACAGATTTGATCACAACACATAGATGATGTAATGCTCCTAGGCAGTTAACCGTTTCTACATGCTTTGCTTCAAACAACATGCGTCATCCCGGCTTGCTCATTTGTCCCCTTTTAAAGCACTTTGGGAAACCCTGTATTTTATTTTATTTTGTATTTTCTTTTTCTCTTTTTTTTCTTTCTTTCTTTATTAAAAGCGGTCGAATCTTATGGAGATTGCCTACGTATCATGACCCCGCATGAATCAGACCTTGCGTAGTTCGGACCAATAAAAGCTAAACAATAATACACATTTTTCAATTTTAAAACAAACTAGGTTTCAAAGGTTTGAAGATGACCTGCAAACATGAAAATCAAGCAACCCACATATTCTAATCAAAAGATTTACAAACTCAAAAACAAAAGGCTGACCCCCTTTCTCTGTTTGACAAATGCAACCGAACGGTTATTTTTGCAAACGTGGCCCTTCCAAATTCCACATGAATTCGAGGCCGAAGAGGATTATTTTATGACACTTTTACAAACTTGTCCGTTCTTTTACGAAAATAACATTTCGACAACTGAAAGATACTCTAAGGCTATTTTGGCAAGAACGGTTTAAGACGCGGCCGAAGCTGGGTCGGCTTATTTTGATCAAAAATCCGAACGGTATTCACCTAACTGCTGACTCTTTGTTTTTTTTTCTTCAAATTACAATGAAAACGTGGAGTTGCAAACACGGCCCTTCAGCGCCTCGGGGACGAAGATTTTTAAGGCTGTGCGGGTCAACTGGACCAAACTCCTAAACATGACCCAAAAGGTGGCTGTTTATGCAAAGTCAGCCTTCCGGCGTCCCTTTCGGAAACATTAGGCTAATTATGACAAAACATCATCACCTGACTTATTTATGACTCTTTTTATCGATTTTCAAATTAGAAAACTCAAATACTGCAAACACGGCCTTTCAACGTCTCGGGGACGAAGATTTTTAAGGCTGTGTGGGTCAACTGGACCAAATCTTAAATATGACCCAAAAGTGGCTGTTTATGCAAAGTCAGCCTTCCGGCGTCCCTTTCGGGAACATTCGGCTATTTCTGACGAAACAGCATCACCCGACTTATTTATGTCTCTTTTTATCGTTTTTCGAATTAGAAAAGTCAATATTGAAAACACGGCCTTTCAACGCCTCGGGGACAAAGATTTTTAAGGCTGTGTGGGTCAACTGGACCAAATCTTAAAACAAATGACCCAAAGGTGGCTGTTTATGCAAAGTCAACCTTCCGGCGTCCCTCTCGGGAACATTCGACTATGTCTTGATAAAACAACGTCACCCGACTTCTTTATGACAAAATTAAAATTTGACATATTATTCTTTTATTATTATTATTATTTTTTTTGGCTATTTTAGCAAAAGGTGGGGTTGGACCCGATGAGGGTTGCCTACGTATCTCACATCTGGTGAGAATCAAACCCGCGTAGTTCGGGCAATCAAGAATAAGTAGATGAACTAACTTCATTTTTTTTTTAAATTTGCGAAAGAACTACTTTAAAAGAAGAAAGGAAGTATTTTTTTTTGATTGATTTTCTTTTTTTTAAAAGAAAGACTTCAAAGATATATTTTTTGAATTTTCATTTTTTTTTATTCTAAAGAAAAGAAGAAAATATTTTTCGGAATTTTACCTTTAATAAAAGAAATGCTTCTCAAAATGTTTTTTGAATTTTGAATTTTCTTTTCAATTTTGAAAGAAGAATCAAAATATTTTCGAATTTGTTTTTATTATTTTTTTTTAAAAAAAAACAATTAGAAAGACTTTCTAAAGAAGTCCATAATGGAAAATATTTTTGGATTTTTTTTTTGTTTTGAACATTGGGGTCTAAAAACTTTTCTAAACTTTTTGGCAAGACAAATATTTTTGCAACAAATAAAGACATATATGGAAATTAAAAAAACTTTTTGGATTTATATATATATACATATATATTTGTGAAAAATAAAGAAAGACTCTTTTATTATTTTTTATTTTTGCATTTTCATAAACAAATAAAAAACATTTTTTTTAAAAAAATAAGACTCTTTTCATGGCAAAACAAACTATTTTCTTTTCTATTTTTTTTTTGAAAAACAAAACAGAACAATGATGATTTTTTCTACTTTTCCTTTTAATAAAACAAACTAAACATTTTTTCATTTTCTTAAAATTTCGGGAGAGTTTTGACAGTATTCGGGCATTTGGTTTTATTAAAAAATAAGCAATCAATTCCCTAACCGATATTTTTTTTCAATTTCAAAATATTATTCCTGATATTCATAAGACAGTCAACACACAAGTCTGAATCAAATAAATGCGCAAGTAGTAGCAAGTAAGATGCATCAGGATGGTCATTTTCATTTTCGGTACACCTGTCCTAGACAGACCCAACCCCTGTGTTGAGCCTCCAAAGTCAAATGCACGTGATGCAAACAAACGTTCCTACTAGGGAGCCGGTATGAAGCTCAGTTATTCTAGGTAAAAACCTGAGGCGTATTGTTCTAAACCTGGCTTACCCAAACGGACAGTTCGAGCCGAAGCGGGGGCAATGTACCGGGAGCACGAAAGTCTACCCGGCCTAGTTACTTGTCCCAACTTCGTCTTATTTGGTATGACTTTTAACAGAAAGGTGGGTCACGCGCACGTGTACACCATAAATTTAGAAGACTCAGAAAGAAGAAGGGTTTCGCAACAATTTTATAAACACGATTCAGATAATATTAAGCGGTAAAAGCATCATTTAGCACATTAGGCATATATCATGTAAAAATCAGATAATAAATAAAGCCAACTATAACAATTATTTTAAGCTCGAATTCTTGAACCCTGAACCAGTGGTTCTGGGTCTAATCCCCAGCAGAGTCGCCAGAGCTGTCACACCTCCTTTTTCCGCACCCGCGTGGGCGCAAGGGAGTTTTTTCCAATTAAAGGACAATCGAAACGGGATTGGTTTAATTATTTCAGAGTCGCCACTTGGGAGATTTAGGGTGTCCCAAGTCACCAATTTTAATCCCGAATCGAGGAAAAGAATGACTCCATATTACAGTCTGCGTACCAGAAATCCGGATAAGGAATTCTGTTAACCCGGGAGAAGGTGTTAGGCATTCCCGAGTTCCGTAGTTCTAGCACGGTCGCTCAACTGTTATATTCGGCTTGATTATCTGATTTTATACAAGTGTGAACTTATGTGCAAAATTTAACTTTTAACCGCTTTTATCATTTACTGTTTTTATCAAGAATTGCAACGTTGTGAAAATGTATCTCGAACCGCGTTACAATCAATGTACCCGTGGTCGTCGACACACTTTGACTCCGTTGAGATTTAGATTTGGGTCACATCAATGTGCACCCAAGTTTAAGGAAATTAAATTATTAAAGGCGCGCCTAAAGCGACTAGCGTATTTATTTTGGGTAGGACCGTGGAATTTTACTAAACGGTCCATCCCGAAGTCTAAACAATTTTTAAAGCAAATATTTACTGAGGGCCCCGCAATTTGTATTTTATTTGGCGAGGCTCATCTCATTCTTATTTTTTTTAAAATGAAATTGCAACGTCATGGACACGCATCTCGAACCACGTCACAATCAATGTACCCGTGATTAGAAACACATTTCGACTTCGTTGAGAATTGGATTTGGGTCACATAAATGTGCACCCGAGTTTAAGAAGGTAAAATTTATTAAGGCGCGTCCTAAAGAGTCTAACGTATTGTTATTTTAGGAAGAGGCCGTGAAGGTTCATTAAACGACCAAATCCAAAGTCTAGTCAATGGTTATGTATTTTATTGAGGGCCCCGGCGGTTTGTGATTTATTTGGCGAGGCTCGTCTCATTTTTATTTTAAAAGGATAAACCTATAGCGACTACATTTTCTATTAAGTTCGTCTCTAAAATAAAAGAAAAATCTCCTAATTATTTACATGCTGAAAAACGCAACTTATTAGTTATTAAGTTACGGCTTATGTGAACGGAAAATTGCGATCGCGTTTGTACAAGGAAAAACTGCTTTCATTCCACATTTTATTATTTGCTAGAACATGAGATAAATACACAATAATATCAAAGCCGATTAACTATTCTTCAAATAATTTAAACTAACATTATTAGATGAAGAAAACATACATATGCAACCTCATTACTCATTAATTAATCGACTACATTTTTATACGAAGAGAGGAAAATTAATATTCAAACACAAATCCAAACAAAAGAATTCAACAGGAACAAGAGCCTGATTAATATTTCATTTTTCGCTTCAAGCCAAGAGTGTACAAATGTGTACCTGGAAACAGCAGTACAAGAACAAAGAAGTAGGAGTCAGCAACAGTAATAACGCAGCAACAGCAGGTTCCGCAACACCGCAAAACCAATAACAACCAGTAGAATAACCCAGTGACAGATTGAAAACTCAGCAGTGAAAAAAGTACAATCGCAGTCAAAGCAGAAGAGAGAAAAGACACGAGATGCAGTAGCTTCGGATTTTTGAATAACACTCGAAGAAAAGCAAACAGAAATTATTCGAGTGAAAGTTCAAATTGGATTTCTCTTTTACTCTCACAAACTCTCTCAAGTATCTCTTAATATTCAAGTTCTAAAAAAAAACTCTCTTCTTTTTTCTCTCCAAAAAAAAAAATCCTCTCAAGGTTCAAGTTCTCCTCCCTTAATGTCAAGAATAGTCCTCTATATATAGCAAGACAAGTCTTCAATTCCCAACCCCAAAATTATTCTCCCAATGGCATGCTTTGTCCCACTATTAAATGTCTTCTTTATTTTAAATTTTGTCCCCCATGCCTACATTAAATAAATAACACATTCTCAACCCATTACAATTTGTCCTCCATGCCTACATTAAATAACTAACACACTCCCAACCCATTACAATTTGTCCCCCATGCCTATATTAAAAAAGTATAAGATTCCTCCCCATTATGTTTTGTCTTGTCCCCCATTATATTAAACAAGTACATCAAAAACCCCACCCCATTATATTTGTTCCCCATGCTTAACATAAAGAATCAAAATAATGTTTAATTACCAAACTACCCCTCCGACCTTATTGCAATTACAAATCTACCCCCGAATGCAATGCAATTTACCAAATTACCCCTCTGCTCTAAACAATCAATTAATCATAACTCAACCAAAATATAGTCAAGATGACCAATTTCTCAACAATCTTCAACAACAATTTACATGAACATGATGAACAACACAAACTCCAAATTAATGGAATGAATTAACCATATCGGGAACCAATCCTGGTTAATTTAGACCATGAATGTATGAGCAAGAACACAACAATACAAACAACAATATGCATGATTCAAATTAAATCAACAAATCACAAAACAAACATAAACTCACATTAAATCACTGGATTTAAACATGAACTTCAAACAAAGATGAACATGAATTAAATCTGTTTTTAAGCAACAAACATGACGGATTCTAACGATTCAAACAACATTAACATTTTCTGGAAAATTCATAACAACATGAAACAAATTGAAGAAATAATTAATTAAATTTCAATTTGAATCTAACAAGCATTAAACTAACAAATATTCACTTAAACAACAACAAATACTCACTTAAGCAACAATACGAACATGAAATAAACATGAAAAATAATTAATTAATCTTTCATTTGGAATCTGAAAAATTAATTTAACAAACAACACATGAACATGAACTAAAAATTAATTCTAACGATAAACAAAACAAACATTTTCCGATTTTAGATTCAAAAATATCAAAACAAAATACGGACAAACATAAAACTCAAAAATCACTAACCGGATTGAAATGAAATATGTACGGACTGTTTTGTCGACCCAAACTTAGAACAAATGACGATGAAAACAAACTGTCCGGAAACGAGTATCGCACCAAGATAATTTGTCGCCGAAGACGACCACGAACGGACGACCAAAGAAGATGGCCGCCCGTCACAAGAAGATGGACTGTGAATCAGCTGGGGCGTGTATGGTCACGTGAAGAAGCTGGCGCGAGCAGCAGTGATGGGTTTGTTTGGCGTCGAACTGGACGACGAGCGGCTGCGGCAACGACTGCCATGGTAGAAGGTGAAGCAGCGTCAACGACGCACTGGGGAACGGACTGGACGACGAGCCTCAACGAAAGCAGAAACAGCAGCTGCCCGGATTGTTTGCTTAGGCTTCTGCTTAAGCAGTAGCAGCTGCGGCGAAGAAAACTGCAGCGAACAACAATGGCGGAACAAGCAAAAGCTATGGTCATCGACTCAAGGACATCGTTGAGGCAGCAGATGCAGTCGAAGCAACTGAAAAGGGGTTGACGAGGACGACGAAGATGCAGCTGTAGCGACCATGATAATGGTCGTTCGTCCGTGCGAAGGGGCTGTGTAGTTCGGTGGTGTTTGGACGGAAAGCTGGGCCGCTAGGTCGTGGGGGTGATGAGGGTGGTATGGGTGAGCGAAGAAGAAGGTAAAGGGGCAGCCATGGAAAGCAGCCATGGATGGCTTGGGATGAAGGTTTTGGGAGAGAAAGAAGATGGAGGGGGGCGGGTAGTTAGTTTTAGGTTTTTAGGGTTTTTTGTTTGTATTTTGTTTTGTTTTGTGTTAGGACAAAAATGAAGAGTGGGTCTTGGGCTAATGGGTTAATGGGGCGGACCGGGTCGACCCGGTCTGAAGTGGACTGGGTCATGGAGAAGATTGAGCAATTTTTTGGGCCTTTGGCTTATAATTGAAGAAGTGGCCCAATCCGATTTTTCTTTGTATTTTTGTTCTCTTTTCTTCTTTTATTTTCTAAAACTAAATTATGAAAATACTTAAATTATTATTAAGAACTAAATTAAGTTATAAAAGCGCAAATTAACTCCCAATAACAATTAACGCACAATTAAGTAATAATTAAGCATAAAATTGTATATTTGGATATTAAATGCTAAAAATGCAAAAGGTGCCTATTTTTGTAATTTTTAATTTTTGTAAAACTAATTTAATTACTAACAATTGTAGAATTAAATCCTACATGCAAAATGCGACATATTTTTATATTTTTTATTAATTTAACAAATAAGCAAACACAAACAAATACAAATAATTATCCAAAAATATCACAAAAATACTCAAAATTGCACACCAAGGATAATCATTTTATTTTGCATTTTTTGGGAGTATTTCTCATATAGGGCAAAAATCACGTGCTTACACATACCAAAAAGAAAATAATCATAAATTCGTATTACATGATGTCGAAACGCCATAAAATACACGCGTAAGCTATAGCGAAGTAATGAGTATGGGTCACTCGGTCGTTACTATGGACCTACGAAAATTTAGGTCAATTGGAGTCCGTTAGAAAATTCTACAAAATTTGGATGTACAACCTACGAAAATTTGGGAATTGTCCTCAATTCTTGCTTTATGGCCCAAAAATGAGGAATGGTCATGGAAAAGAGATGACTATTGTTCATTAGGTCGTTCTTTATGGGCCCGCAAAATTTTAGGAGATTCGGGGTTGATCGCCCGAATTTATGCTGATGGCATGAACTATAACACACGAAAATTTGGAATCGTCTTGAATTCCTATTTTATGGCTCTAAAACACCAAAGAATGAGGAATGATCATGGAGAAACGATGACAATTATTCATTAGGTCATTTTTTATGGGCCCGCAAAATTTTAAAAGATTCAGAGTGGTCGCTGAATTCATGCTGATGGCATGGACTATAGCACATGAAAATCTGGGAATCGTCCTGAATTCCTATTTGATGGCCCTAAAACGCAAAAAACGAGAAACAGTTATGGCAAAACGATGACTATTGTTCATTAGATCATTTTTGATGAGTCCACAAAATTTTAGTAGATTCAGGACCGGTCGCCCGAATTCATGCAGATGGCGTAGACTATGACGCACGAAAATCTGAGAATCGTCTTGAATTCATGTTCTACAAATCTAAAATGCAAAAAATGAAGAACGGTCATGGCGAATCGATGACTATTGTTTATTAGGTCGTATTTTATGGGGCCGTAAAATTTTAGGAGATTCGGAGCCGCTAGCTAAATTTATGCAGAGAGCATGGACTAAAGCATACGAAAATTTGGGAATCGTCCAGAATTCCTGCTTTATGGACCTAAAACGCTAAAAAATAAGGAACGATTATGGCGAAGTGATGACTATTGTTCATTAGGTTGTTTTTGATGGTCCCATAAAATTTTAGGAGATTCGCGGGCTGGTCGCCCGAATTAATGCAGATGGCGTGGATTATAACAAACAAAAATCTGGAATCGTCATTATTCTTTTATGGCCCTAAACCGCGAAAAAATGAGGAACGGTCATGGTGAAGCGATAACTATTGTTTATTAGGTCGTTTGTATGTGCCCACAAAATTTTAGGAGATTCGGGACCGGTCGCCCGTATTCATGCGGATGACATGGACTATAACACACGAAAATATGAGAATCGTCCTAAATTCCCGTTTTATGGCCAAAAAAAGAGTAACGGTCATGGTGAAGTACTGACTATTGTTCATCAGGTCGTCTTTGATAGACTTGCAAAATTTTAGGAATTTCAGGGCTGATCGCCAAATTAATGCAGATGGCATGTACTATAGCACACGAAAATCTGAGAATCGTCCTAAATTCCTGTTTTATGACCCTAAAACACCAAAAAACGAGCATGGAGAAACAATGAATATTGTTCATTAGGTCGTTTTTACGGGGCCCGCAAAATATTAGAAGATTTGAAGCCGGCTACCCAAATTCATGCACATGGCATGGACTGTAACCCACAAAAATTTGGAATATCGTTCCAAATTCCTATTTTGTGGCTCTAAGACGCCAAAAATGAGAAACGGTTATGAAAAAGTGATTAATATTGTTCATTAGGTAATTTTTTATGGGCCCGTAAAATTTTAGGATATCGGTACCGGTAGCCCGAATTCATGCAGATGGCGTGGACTATAGCACACGAAAATCTGGGAATCATCCTTAATTACTGTTTTATGGCCCTAAAATGCCAAAAAATTAGGAATGAACATGGAGAAGCAATGACATTATTCATTAGGTCATTTTTATGGGTCCGCAAATTTTAGGAGATTTGGGGCTCTATCACCCGAATTCATACAGATGACGTAAACTATAACACACAAGAATATGTGAATCGTCTTGAATTCCTGTTTTATGGCCCTAAAATGCCAAAAAACGAGGAACAATCATGGCAAAACAATGACTATTATTCATTAGGTCGTTTTTGATGGGCCGACAAAATTTTAGGAGATTCAGGGCCAGTCTCATGAATTCATGCAGATGGCGTGGACTATAGCACACAAAAATATGGAATCCTCCCGAATTCTTATTTTACGGCCCTAAAACGCCAAAAATAAGAAATGTTCATGGTGAAGCGATGACTATTGTTCATTAGGCCATTTTTATGGGCATGCAAAATTTTAGGAGATACGGGGCCGGTTGCCTGATTTCATGCAGATGGAGTGGACGACAACACACGAAAAATCTGGAATCGTTTTGAATTCCTGTTTTATGGCCCTAAAACGCCAAAAAATAAGGAACGATCATGGCGAAACAATGACTATTATTCATTGGTCTTTTTTATCGACCCGCAATCGGGGCCGATCACCCTTATTCATGCATATGATGTGGACTGTAGCTCATGAAAATTGGGGAATCATCCTGAGTTCCTATTTTTTGGCCCATGTCGCCCGAATTCATGTAGATGACATGAAATATAACACATAAAAATCTGAGAATCGTCTAGATTTCCTATTTTATAGCCCCAAAACGCCTAAAAGAGGAACGATCATGGAGAAAATGATTATTATTGTTCATTAGGTTGTTTTTGATGGGCCCAGAAAATTTTAAGAGATTCGGGGCCGGTCGCCTGAATTCATGTAGATGGCGTAAACTATAGCAAACAAAAATATGGGAATCGTCCCGAATTCCTATTCTATGGCCCTAAAATACCAAAAATGATGAACGATCAAGGCGAAACGATGACTATTATTCAATATGTCGTTTTACATGGGCCCGCAAATTTTTAGGAGATTCGAAGCCGACCGCCCGAATTCATGCAGATGGTGTGGACTATAACACATAAAAATTTAGGAATCGTTCTGATTCCTGTTTTATGGCCATAAAACGCAAAAATATGAGAAATGAACATGGCGAAGCGATGATTATGGTTCATTAGGATATTTTTTATGGGCCTACCAAATTTTAGGAGATTCAGGACTGATCGCCCGAATTCATGCAGATGGTGTGGACTATAGCACACGAAAATCTGTGATTCGTGTTGAATACCTATTTTATATCCCTAAGGAACAACAATCATCGCCTTTCCATCACTGTTCCTCTTTGTTTGGCGTTTCAGGTCCTTAAAATAGGAATTTCACCAAATTCCGAGATTTTCGTATGTTGTAGACCATGTCATTTGCATGGGTCAAATTTAGGAGACTGACCCTGTATCTCCTAAAATTTTGCGGCCCATAAAAAACGACCTAAGGAACAATAGTCATCGCCTCGCCATGACCGTTCATGATATTTTGGCATTTTAGGGTCATAAATCTGGAATTCCACCCGATTTCTAGATTTTCGTGTGCTATAGTTCACGCCATCTCCATGGGTTTGGGCGACCAGCCCAAAACGGCTAAAATTTTGCCGCCCCATAAAAAAAGACCTAAGGAACAATAGTCATCGCTTCGCCATGACCGTTCCTCATTTTTTTTTGCGTTTTAGGGCCATAAAACTGGAATTTCGTTGGATTGTCTGATTTTCGTGTGCTATAACACACGCTATCTGCATAGGTCCGGGTAACCGGTCCCAAATCGCCTAAAATTTTGTTGGATCATCAAAAAAGACCTATAGTCATCACCTCGCTATGTCCGTTCCTCGTTTTCTGGCGTTTCAGGGCCATAAAATTAGAATTCGCCTGATTCCGAGAATTTTGTATGCTTTAGTCCACCCCATCTGCACGGGTTTGGGCGACCGAACCCGAATCGCCTAAAATTTTGTTGGCTCATCAAAAATGACCTAAGGAACAATAGTCGTTGCCTCGCCATGACCGTTCCTTATTTTTGGCATTTCGTGGTCATATAAATGAAATTATGCCCGATTCCTAGATTTTTGTGTGCTATAACCAACCTATCTGCATGGGTCTAGGCAACCGGACCCGTATCGCCTAAAAATTTTCCAGCCCATCAAAAACGAACTAAGGAACAATAGTCATCGCCTTGCCATGACCGTTCCTAGTGTTTTGGCGTTTTAGGGCGATAAAACTAAAATTTTATCCAATTACTAAATTTTTGCCGGCCCATAAAAAATGACCTAAGGAACAATAATCATTGCCTCACCATAACCGTTCCTCGTTTTTGGCATTTTATGAGAATAAAATTAAAATTTCGACCGATTCTCAAATTTTCGTGTGCTACCAGATCCGAGTCGCCTAAAAATTTGTCGGCCCTTCAAAACTAACCTAAGTAACAATAGACATCGCCTCGCCAAGACCGTTCCTCGTTTTTTTGAATTTTAGGGCCATAAAACTAGAATTCTACCCGATTCTTAGATTTTTGTGTGTGCTATAGTCCACACCATTTGCATGAGTACAGGTGACCGGACAACTAGAATTTCGTTTGATTCCTAAGTTTTCATGTGTTATAGCCCACATCATCTGCATGGGTCCGGGCGACCGGTGGCAGATGGCCTAAAAATTTGCCGACACATAAAAAACGATATAAGGAACAATAGTCATCGTCACGCCATGACCGTTCCTCTTTTTTTTTAGCGTTTTAGGACCATTAAAATTGAAATTCCGCTTGATTCTCAAATTTTCACATAATATAGCCCATACTAGGTCCGGGCGACCGAATCGAATCGCCTAAATATTTGACGGCCCATAAAAAACGACCTAGGAAATAATAGTTATCGCTTCTCCATGTCCGTTCCTTAGTTTTTGGCATTTTAGGGCCATAAAACTTGAATTCCGTCCAATTCTCAGATTTTTGTGTGCTATAACCCACGCCATCTGCATGGGCTCAGGCGATAGGATCCGGATCACCTAAAATTTTGCCAGCCCATCAAAAGCGACCTAGGGAAAAATAGTCATCGCCTTATTATGACCGTTCCTCATTTTTTGGCGTTTAGGTCCATAAAATTAAAATTTCGCCTGATTCCTAGATTTTCGTGTGTTATAGCCCATGCCATCTGCATGGGTCCAAGCGACCGGACCCGAATCGCCTAAAAAAATTTCGGCCCATTAAAAATGCGACTTAAGGAACAATTGTCAACGCCTCGTCATGGCCGTTCCTCGTTTTTCGTGTTTGAGGGCCATAAAATGTCTGCCTGATTCCTAAATTTTCGTGTGCTATAGCCCACACCATCTACATGGGGCCAAACGACTGGACCAAATCCCTAAAATTTTGCCGGCCCATCTAAGACGACATAAGGAACAATAGTCATCGCCTCGCCATGATCGTTCCTCATGTTTTAGTGTTTTAGGGTCATAAAACTAGAATTTCGCCCGATTCTTAGATTTTCGTGTGCTACAACCCACGCCATCTTCATGGCTCTGGGCGACCAGACTCGGATCGTCTAACATTTTTCTAGCGCATCAAAAATGACCTAAGAAACAATAGTCATCGCCTCTCCATGACCGTTCCTCGTTTTTGGTGTTTTAGGGCCATACAATTAGGATTTTCGTATGCTATAGCCCACACCATCTGCATGGATCCTGCCGACGTCTCGGACTAACATTTTCCCGGCCCATAAAAAATGACCAAAAAAATAATAGTAATCGCCTCTCTATGACCGTTCCTCGTTCTTTGGCGTTTTAGGGCCATACAACTCAAATTGCGCTCCATTCCCCAAAATTTTCGTATGCTAATGCCTACACCATCTGCATGGGTCCAGGCGACCGGTGGCAGAGGACCTAAAATTTTGCCGGCCCATAAAAAACTACATAATGAACAATAGTAATTGCCTCGCCATGACCGTTTCTCGGTTTTTGGCGTTTTAGAGCCATGAAATGAGGATCTCCGCCCGATTCTTAAATTTTCATATGCTATAACTCACGCCATGTGCATGGGTACATGCGATTAGACCCGAATTGCCTAAAATTTTGCCGACCCGTCAAAAATGACCTAAGGAACAATAGTCATTGCCTCGCCATGACCGTTCCTCGTTATTAGCGTTTTAGGGCCATAAAACTGAAATTTCGCCCGATTTCTAGATTTTCGTGTGCTATACATGCCATCTGCATGGGACTAGGCGACCAGAACTGTATTGGAGAAAATTTTGTCGGCCAATGAAAAACGACCTAAGGAACAATAGTCATCACCTCGCCATGGCCATTCCTCGTTTTCGATGTTTTAAGGCCATAAAACTGGAATTCTACCTGATTCCCAGAGTTCGTGTGCAATAGCCCACGCCATATGCATGTGTCCGGACGACCGAACCCGGATAGCCCAAATTTTTGCTGGCCTATAGTCATCGCCTCTCCATGACCGTTCCTCGTATTTTGGTATTTTAGGGCCATAAAACTAGAATTTCGCTCGATTCCTAGATTTTCATGTACTCTAGCCCACGCCAGCTACATGGGTCCGTGCGATGGACCTGGATTTCCTAAAAAGTTTACCGTCCCATAAAAAACTACCTAAGAAACAACTGTCATTGCCTCGCCATGACTGTTCCTCGTTTTTTGCATTTTAAGGCCATAAAACTGGAATTTCGCCTGACTCCCAGATTTTTGTGTGCTCTAGCCAACGCCATCTGCATGGGTCCAGGCGGATCGTCTAAAATCGCCTAAAATTTTGTTGGTCCATCAAAAACGACCTAAG
The DNA here is from genome assembly GCF_000715075.1 of Nicotiana tabacum. NCBI lineage: Eukaryota > Viridiplantae > Streptophyta > Magnoliopsida > Solanales > Solanaceae > Nicotiana > Nicotiana tabacum. The sequence goes on from NC_134091.1 coordinate 680,647, forward strand.
GAACAATAGTCATCGCCTCGCCATGACCGTTCCTCGTATTTTTGCGTTTTATGACCACAAAATGAGAAACTCCGCTTGATTCCCATATTTTCGTGTGCTATAGCCTACGCCATCTACATGTGTCAGACCCATCAAAAACGACCTAAGAAAAAATGGTCATCGCCTCTCCATGACCGTTCCTCGATTTTTGGCGTTTTAAGGTCATAAAACTGAAATTGTGACCGATTCACATATTTTCGTGAGCTATGGCCCATGCCATATGCATGGGTCCGGGCGGCTGAACCTAGATGATCGCCTAAAATTTTTGAGGCCAATCAAAAACGACCTAACAAACAATAGTCATCGCCTCGCCATGATCGTTCCTCGTTTTTGGCATTATAGGGCGATGAAATTGGAATTTCGCCTGATTCTTCAATTTTCGTGTGCTATAGCCCACTCCATCTGCAGGGTCTGGGTGAATGGACCCGCATCGCCTAATATTTTGCCATCCCATCAAAAACAATCTCAGGAGCAATAGTCTTCGCCTCGCCGTAACCGTTCCTCATTTTTTGACGTTTTAGGGTCATAAAACTAAAATTCCACCCGATTCCCAGATTTTCATGTGCTATAGCCCACTCCCTTTGCGTGGGTCCGGACGTGTTGCCTAAAATTTATCCGACCCATCAAAAAGTACCTAAGGAACAATAGTCAATGCCTAGCCATAATCGTTTCTCGTTTTTTAGCGTATTAGGACCATAAAACTGGGATTCTGCCCGATTCCCATATTTTCATGTGCTACAACACACACCATCTACATGGGTCTGGGCGACTGCACCCGAATCGCCTAAAATTTTGTTGGTCCATAACAAACGACCTAAGGAACAATAGTCATCGTCTCTCCATGACCGTTGCTCGTTTTTGGCGTTTTAGGGCCATAAAACTGAAATTCCACCTGATTCCTAAATTTTTTTGGGCTATAGCCCACACCATTTGCATGGTCTGTGAGACCGAACCCGGATCACCCAAATTTTTGTCAGCCCATCAAAAACAAATTAAGGAACAATAGTCATCGCCTCGCCGTGACCGTTCCTCGTTTTGTGGTGTTTTAGGGCCATAAAACTGAAATTTCGTCATGATTCCACATTTTCATGTGCTATAGCCCACACCATCTGCATGGGTCCGACGACCGTACTTCAATCGCCTAAAATTATGTCGGTGCATCATATATGACTTGGGGAACAATAGTAATCGCCTCACCATGACTGTTCCTCATTTTTTGGCGTTTTAGGACCCTAAAACTAAAATTTCGCCTGATTCTTCGATTTTCATGTGATATAGCCCATGGCCCCACGCCATCGGCATGGGTCCAGACGACTGGACCTGGATCGCGTAAAATTTTATCGGCCCATAAAAAACGAGCTGCTGAACAAAAGTCATCGCCTCGCCATGAACGTTCCTCGTTTTTGGCTTTTTTTGGCCAAAAATTGAAATTCTGCCTAATTCCCAAATTTTTATGTGTTATAGGCCACACCATCTGCATGGGTCCGGCGACTGGACCCGGATCGCCTAAAATTTTTTCGGCCCAACAAAAACGACCCGAGGAACAATAGTCACAGCCTCGCCATGACCGTTCCTCGTTTTTTGGTTTTTTAGGGCCATAGAACTTAAATTCCGTTTAATTCCCAGATTTTCGAGTGCTATAACTCACACCATCTGCATGGGTCCAGGCGACCGGACTTTCATCGCCTAAAGTTTTGCCGGCCCATCAAACACTACCTGAGGAATAATAGTCATCGCATCGCCATGACGGCTCATTATTTTATGGCATTTTAGGATCATAAACTGAAATTCTGCCCGATTCCTAGATTTTCGTGTGCTATATCCCACGCCATCTACACAAGTCTGGCCAATCGGATCCGGATCGCCTAAACTTGTGTCGGCCTATAAAAAATGACCTAAGGAACAATAGTTATCGCATCGTCATAATCATTCCTCGTTATTTGGCATTTTAGGACCATAAAACCGACCGGACCCGGATTGTCTAAAAAAATTTCGATCCATAAAAAGTGACCTAAGGAACAATAATCATCGCCTCGCCATGACCGTTCCTCGTTTTTTGGCGTTTTAGAGCCATAAAATTGGAATTCCAACCGATTCCCAAATTTTCGTGTGCTGTAGCCCACGCCATCTGCATGGGTCCCGGTGACAGGACCCGAATCGCTTAAAATTTTGCCGTCCATCATATACGATCTGGGAGCAATAGTTGTTGCCTCGCGATGACTATTCCTCGTTTTTTTGTATTTTAGGGCCATAAAACTAGAATTTCGCCTGATTTCTAGATTTTTGTGTGACATAGCCTACGACCCACGCCATCTGTGCGGGTCCAGCTGACCGGACTTGGATCGCCTAAATTTCGTCGTCCCATCAAAAATGAGCTGAGGAACAATAATCTTCGCCTCGCCATGACCGTTACTCGTTTTTTGGCATTTTAGGGCCATAAAACTTAAATTCCGTCTGATTCTCAGATTTTCGTGTGCTATACCCCACACCATCTGCATGGGTCCGAGCGACCGGACCTGAATCGTCTAAAATTTTGCCGACCCATAAAAAATGACCTAAGGAACAATAGTCATCGCATCGCCATGACCGTTCATCATTTTTTGGCGTTTTAGGGTCATAAAATTTCGCCCGATTCCTAGATTTTCGTGTGCTATCCACGCTATCTACACGAGTTCGGGCGACCGGATCCGAACCGCCTAAACTTTTGTTGGCCCATCAAAAATAATCTAAGGAACAATAGTCATCGCCTCGCCATAACCATTCTTCGTTATTTGGCATTTTAGGACCAGAAAACTGGAATTTCGTCTAATTCCAAGATTTTCGTATATTATAGCCCACGCCATCAACATGGGTCCGGGTGACCGGACTCGGATCGCCTAAAATTTTGTCGGCCCATAAAAAACGATCTAAGTAACACTAGTCATTGCCTTGCGATGACCGTTCTTCGTTTTTTGGCGTTTTAGGGCCATAAAACTAAAATTCTGCTCGATTCTTAGATTTTCGTTTGCTATAGGCGACACCATGTACATGAGTCCGAGCTATAGTCCATAATTACTTTAACAGCATAATTATTCCTTAAAGGAATGGGAGTTACCAGTTCTGTACCTGATAATTAATTACTGCTGCAGTCAATTTAGTGGTGACTGAGTGTATATATCAGAGACTGCAATTTTCTACGCTTGTTCCGAATATGATACATGCATGCAGTCATGTGAATCCTCGATGCCCAGTTTTGACTAACCTTCTTTAATTAAAATTTATTTGGGAACTCGACAGTGATAGTACACCTATCAATGACTAAATAAAATTAATCATACAAAAATGAAGCAATGTAACCTCTTCAATCATACTAATACAGATTCCTTTTTTCAGAAGTCTTATCATAGTTCCTTTAATTGGCACTGTACGTAGGAGTTTTTTTTTATTGGTCTCTTTTTCAACTTTGGTTAATTTGATTGAGAACCAACCCAAGAACAAAAGGTACAACATGATAGCCTATTGCCTTCAGACTCTGTGACTAATGAAAAGGGATAATCGCCGGAGCACATCATCAGATCTTCTTCTAGAACAAAGAGGTATTCTCACAAATGGTAGAATCAAATGAGAAACACAATATGTAAATAAAAAAGTTGAGACCGAAATATATCTTGTAGTAGTAATGTGCAGCATTAACGCTTACCTAATTGGCTAAGATTACAACAAAACAAATCTAATAAGCAAAGTAATACCGTAATAGATATAGAAATCAATGGTAACCCGAATGCAAGCATCAGTGGCTAATTCCACGGTTCGAACCCGTGACATGTACTTGTACAAACACTATGTACATAAAATGCAAGCTTAGCTACTCACCTTTGAGATCAATTCTTGGAATAATGCTGATCTCAATGCTCAAGTATCACGCATCCTTTCAAGTTTCAATACAAAGTTAGCGCCCTTGAATTGCAAATCTCTCCTCACAACTTTCACAATAATGGCCTCTTGCTATTGCTGCTTGTACTGTTAGTGAAACTGAAATTTTACTGTACTTGTGAACCACAACTATGCAATTCAGATCATCACCCTCCAATTTCCGTACAATATGATCAACTCTTCAAGCATTTTGAGATAATCATATGAAATCTATGTAATGAGTAACACTCTTGAAAATCAATCCGGATGCTAATTAGGTTAATTCTCTCATCATTGTTTGCAACTAATGCAAATGTTCATATACTAAAACGGAGGCCTTCCACTTGCAGGTGCAGCATTGCCACTCCATCCAAGCAACTCAGGTGAGAATGAGTAATTACTATGTGGTGCATTCCCAAACGACATACCTCCTCCTGCACCACCACCACCACCACCACCACCACCACCACCACCACCACCACCTTCGGCTCCAGTTCCAACCAGATGTCCACCCTCTCCACCACCAGTTACTCCTGATGACTGTGATGCAGCTGGCTGCTCATGTACCTGTTAAATTAAATTTAAATTAGGCACGCTCTTTGATAGAATATTATACGGCACAAAGAGAATATTGCAAAAGGCAGTAAACATGAAGCAAACTTCATTCTTACAAGGGGGTGTTATCATGCGTCAAAAAGAGACTTTCAGACTTATATCTACAAAATGTATACTTTGACGCTATGAACTTGGTCACATAAAAACAGAGGCGGATCCAGGATTTAAATTCTATGGGTTCAATTTTTAAGATTTTTAACATTGAACCCATTATATATTTAAAGTTATGGGTTCAAATCTATTATTTTTGCAATTTTAACGAATTTTTACACATAAATTTCTACTCCGCGTCGAAAGTTATGGGTTCAATTGAACCCGTAACTCTCACACTGAATCCGCCTCTACATAAAAATACACCTAGAATATACTATAATAATGTATAATCAGACCTCTCTATAACAATATTTTTATATAATAACAATTCACTATAAAAATCATATTTTTTTCGGAATTGATTTTTATACTCCCTCCGTTTCAATTTATGTGAACCTATTTCCTTTTTAGTCCGTGCCACGAAAAATGACCTCTTTCCCTATTTGGAAACAATTTACCTTTATGCAATGATTTATAGCCACACAAAATATATGTGCTTCATTTTACATCACAAGTTCAAAAGTCTTCTCTCTTTTCTTAAACTCCGTGCCCAGTCAAATGAGTTCACATAAATTGAAACGGAGGGAGTATTATGTTGTACTCCATATATATCCTTTATACCAACACTTCACTATAGACCCAAAAAATATTAAAACAAATAAGGTTGTAATGAGACTGTTATACAGAGGTTTGACTGTACCTCAAATAACATGAAATTCATGCACTAAAATTCCTAAAAGTCATATGGATAAAACCAAACATGCACCTAGTATCTATATACTATTAAGACTTCAAATTCTACATACCTGAATTTTACATTATTAAATCATTTAAAATTACAAGTAATAATAGATAATAAATGGAACTAATTACCTGAAAAATAAGTCAAACAACCTGCTATAAAAGTACCTGTGTAGTAGCAGCACCAGCACCAGCACCAGCAGCCCCCTCCTCTTCCTCCAACGGCAGCCGTTCAAACACCGCATTAGCAAAGGACGCTGCCATCAATACAACAGGACCTGATGCCATCAAAGGCCCTACGATGGATCCTCCAACAACCTGGCCTTGTCCACCTGACAAAAATATAGAGAGTCCACTCGACCCGGGCGGTGCCGGCGGAGGAAGAACAGTCCCAGATAGTGAAAGTATCTCAAAACGGCCGTGAAGTGTAACTATACTTCCAGCAGGGGAAGCAGGTTGACGAATGTTGACGTTATTGACTGTACCGCTACCACTAAGAATACAAACACCTCTCCCCCTTCGTCTAGCGTAATTGGACACACTTTCCATTACATCAGCACCCGCCGAAACTTCAAGCACGTGAGATCGGAGTGCATTAGGGGTGTCTCTTGTAACAATAATTGGAGGCTTGGGCTTATTTTTGGATCCAGGTGGACGGCCTCGAGGGCGGCGGTTGGAAGTCCCGGCTGCTCCTCCGCCACCGGAGCTTCCACCAGCATCACTGTCAGATGCCTCCTTTGAATCACCACCCCCCAGTCCCAAAGTATAATTAAAATCCATCTACTATTTATAAAAACTAGTAATATTCTATACTATTAGCTAGCACAAGTGGGAATAAAAGAAATACTCCTAATTAGTCAATATTTTCAAATAGGATGAGTATATTGCATCCACAGTGAACTATCTACCAGCTTTTGATGAATCCTCGAAAATATATGGTTGTAAATCAATATACATAGAGTTTTACCAGGGGTGAATTAGGGTTCTTCAAATGCTGAAATATACATGTCTGCTCAATGACTCGCTAATTACCTCAACTCCAAATTACGAGCTGATCGGATCCACTTAGTTGCAATCCAGCATTTGTGCAGATTTTCTTTATCATTGGTCGATTTAGAAAACCTGCAAATAATTATCACCGATCGGACTAACAGCCTTTCAACTTAACTAGTCCCGCTTTAGCAGCACTTGTGCTTGAGCTATTCATAAGTAGAAAGTTAGATGGGTCTAATTGCCCACAACTCTAGAAGCTGTGTAAGACATCCAATCAGAATTTTAAAAAATAAGAAAAGAAGAAAAAAAACAGCACCACTAGCACAGTGCTCTTTCCAAGGATAATACTTGTGATTATTTTCTGCTCATCGCCGTTGCCAATTGAAGGGGGTAAATGCTAATATGTGGAAGAAAACAAAGGCCAAGTTGTAGAGAAAAGCAGCAGAAATTAGTAGGAAAAAAGCGGAAGAAGAAACAAAGAACACAGTGTATACAGGCAAATAGGGCAAGTGGGTATATTGGAATTGGATCTCTGCCGCCGCAGTCAAATCAGTGGCTTTATCTTTTTGAATGAGAGAGTGTACACATTATAAGATCACTACCATTTAAGTTTGTCCATCTGAGGTGAAGTCATAAGTGTATTCATAATTATGATAGCTGTGTATTCGTAATAAGAGGCTGTGACTTCGAGTCTTCTTACAAGAGTAAGGTGAGAAGTTTTTGGAGGAAGAATATCGGGGGTTTATTTAGAAACAGCCTCTTTACTCCAAAATAGGGGTAAGGTCTACATATATATTATCCCCTTCAGACATTATTAAATGGGATTATATTGAATTGTTGTTGTTGTTGATAGGTGCGTAAAAAGTATCTTCCACATTTTCTTTCCCTAATTATGTAGGTATCATACTTTTCATTCTAAAGCTTGTTAAATCAATATTTACTACCGTTAGGAGCGGAGTTATGTCCAATGAAGGAAATTATTTTTGTTTAAAAATTTGAAGAATTAACCTAAATAATCCTCCGATTCATCCAACTATTAAAACTAAAAAAATAGTCAACAAATGTATAATATAAGTATAATCCATGTAATATATGTATAGTTGTGAACAGTGGTGGAGGCATGATTACCGCGAAGGAGATTCAAAAAAAGAAAAAAGTTAATAAGGTTGTAGCTAGTGGGAATAGAACCTATGACCTTACAAAAATTTTGAACCCCCTTGACCACTAAACTATTCTTTTGGGCTATATTAAAGTGATTCAAAACATAATATATAGAGGTAAAAAAATAGATTTTGCCTTGTACACAGTATAATTTTTCGGCGAAGGGGGTTCGGGTGAAAATCCGCCCCCTAAATCCGCCCCTGATTGTAAATAATTAGTGTATAATTTATGTATATCGACTAGAAAAAATAAACAATGAATCCGTCCTACTGTTTGTATAAAAATCCTTAAATATGTAAATAGGCTAGAAGCAAAATATTGGTATATTTTTGAATTATTGACTCCCCTTAATTATCATATGTGAAGTTTGTGGAGTAGTATAGTTTAAAATTTCTCTTTAGTTATGTTTGTTTTAAATTGTTTCTTCAACGGGTATTCTTTTTTTAATTAATATATATGCCACCTAATAATTCCACAAAGGAGACCATGTCGAATCCCCTTTCGTCAATGAAAAAACGTCATAGTAGTGCATATATATTCTTTCTTATGACAATATTGATAGCCAAACGAGACAAGACAATTATGTTTGTGGGACTCGCTCAATTTGGCTTTTATGCGCTCTTTCTTCCCCTATATAAATCTCAACCTTTAATTTTGAATAAACATGACCATAACGTCCATTTTAATTGTAGATGGGTTAGCTATATGGAGAACTAATTGATGTAACTTGCCTCAGGCTAATGCTATTGAAATAAATATATACTTAGTAGTTAAAAATATCTAAAAGGTATGTTACTTGCTAATGTCCAGTTTAATTGTAGATGCATGGGTTATGGTCATTATTATCTAGCATTACAGGTTTCATATTAAGTATATTGGTAAAGACTAGTCCAATTTAAAACAAAGAGCACAAATATAAAGGTGTGATATTTGGAAAGGTAGGAATGCTCGGTGCTTTAATCAGAAAATGTTAGAGCCAACTGATATTGTTTCTAAAGTTCTTTTTGAGTATGAAGAATATAAAGATATATTAACTAGTTGCCTCGCTGCACGACATTCAACTGGAAATGAGTTTGTGCCTAAACTAACCAATTTTTAAGATGATGTTTTATTATTTACAGACGCAGGATTACAGTGTGATGATAGACATGCGAGTATTAGTGTCGCGGCTTTGAATAGCTTTGAAAAACTGCTTCATGCCCATGGATCCCCAATTCAGTATGTTGGAAAAACCATGACTGATGAAGCGATTGCCATAAGAAAGGCACTTGAATGTGCTATTATTCTTGGATGGAAAAATGTGAAGATTTTATCTGATGCTAAGAATGTTGTTGATATGATCCAAAAACAACTGGCTACTTCATGGGAGATAGAAGTGTTGTGTGAAGACATTTGGAAGCTATCAAGCATGTTTGATCACGTCGAGTTTCTTTATATTCTAAGGAAGTTAAACAAAGTAGCTCATAATTTAGCTAAATTTTCTCTTTCTTTGTTGAACAACATCTCCTGGGAGAAGTTTTTCCCAACTTGGGTTGTCCAGGATGCAAATATTACATTTGAACTTTGTTGTTCGTTGATGCAGTAACGTGAAGTCTTTGTTTTGGGAAAAAAAATAACTAGAATAAAGTTAGTTGTTCATTATTCTATTTTCTATTATTTGAGCAATCATTCTTGATATCAATGTATTAGCGAGTTACTCTTGGGCAGTATTAAAATTACTTTATATATTTATCATCTTAGATGAAATGAACATACTTGTCTTGTAATCCTCTTGGAACTAGCTACGTTATCTCTAATATTACTGTGTGTTAGTGTATTGGATTTTGGGGCAAACATAATCGACTGTTGATAGTTAGGGAGCACTGAGTAGTTTCCACAAATTAAAGCAGACCTAATTGCCAAATAGTAAGCGCGGGTACCCATCTTAATATATTAATGGACTAATTAATGCATGGCATAGTTATCGGTCATATATTACCGATGAGTTCAATTGAACTCAATCTTTTTCATACGCAGTTTAAACATATGTTGGAGAATCACTAAATTTTAACAAATATAAAGTATAATACGTCTAGTGATAAAATGAAAAAGTCGTTTTAAACCAGGGGCCCGGGTGCAAGGGTATTCATCCAATTCCTTCATCAAAAAATTATACTATATACAAGGTCAAAATTATTTTATTATATATATATATATAGTAGATGTTGAATTTTATTGCCTTCTTCACAAGTTTACTTACTTATATTTTAAATATCCTAATAAAATTTGGCTCCGCCATTGGTCGATCCTATGACTAAATTTAAATTTTGGATCCAGTATGCTGTTAGGAGCAGGCAATTCTTATGCATGAGGTCCCAAGTTCTGGACTCCTTACTTGCACACACTGCATGCGGCTAAAGAAGTTAAATGAGGCTGAGGAGGCCAAAGTCAAGCAAAGCATAGAGCTTTACTCCCCTCTTTTCACAATAGGCGCGATCAATTTGCTTTTGGTACGACTATTAAGAAAGTACTAAATTCTATATTAAAATATCTAGTATGACTAAACTACTCTTAATTAAATATTTAATGTAAGGAGTAAAAATTTTTTTTAGGAATATATATAAGGGGTAATTTTGTAAAAATGAATTGAATTCTTTTTTGATTATATAAATGAACACTCATTTTGAACCAAAATTAAAAAAAACAAATTGATCACTTATTAGGAGGAGGAGGGAATATTAATTTTCAACATAAATTGTAAGTTGTAACAGTATATATCTAGGGTTAAGCGCGCATGTATCTATGCTTTGGCTAACGCATGCAACAGTAACTAATTAGGGAAAAGGCTCGTTTTAGGCAATTCGCCATAGCTTATTAACATCATTAAGGTTGTAGGTTAGGGAAAATTGTGAATATTTTTGTAGCGCACTAGAGTGAGACTAGCCAGTTAGGAGTTAGTCTTAGAATACTACTGAGTTAGTCTTAGAATACTACTGATCAGCTATTGATGTAGGGCTTTATCGACTAGATGTTATTATACCTTCCACCTTTCATCTTTTTAGTATTTCTATATTTCCTATATTTTTTATATTACTGTTATTTTATAGTTTTATGTTATTTTATTATGAATCAATTGATCGTACTAATATATCGGCTCTTGTTACTTTCTTGAGCCGAGGGTCTCCTTGAAACAACTTCTCTGTCCCTTGAAGTAGGGATAAGATCTGCGTACATATTATTCTCTCCAGATCTCACTTGTAAAATTATACTGGGCCGCTGTTGTAGTTGTTAAGCTCATTGACATAGTGACCTTGCCATTTTTCGTCACTAGTAAATCAATCAGAGTGGAAAATTGGGTTGCTCTCTCTTTCTCTCTTTAAGTCCCTCTCGTTTGGTGCCACCATGCATTGCAAATTGAGAAAGTAGCAGAAGATGGCGGACACTGATCCTACTGTGTCTAGATCAGGGTTCCCGCTTGTTAGCTTTGTATTGGCTCCCATCTTACTTACAAGAAGGATCATAATTCTTTATGTTTGGATACCAAGCTATCTTATCAATATATTTACAAAAAAGCCTTCGATGTAGTGATGAAATTTGGACCCTTCGCCCGCCCGCCACCAGTGGAAGCAAGCTAGCCTGAATCTCCATCATTGACAAAACCAGGATCAAATGAGACGTCCATCGACCGGATAAGACCTCCATATCCAAATCGATCTGTCCAGCTGCCGCTCCCCATTATCAGCCACAGAAGGAGCATCTCAACCAACCTCGAATCCTTCTTTTTTTCCTCCCGAACAAATCTGTCATGATTCTAAGTCAAGGAACGAAGCTGCTTCTCTAATAGTGATGCAGCGGAACCATGGCAATTAGGATCTCAAGACGCAGCAACACCTATAATCCCGAGAAGATAATCCGCTTTCCTAAAATCCCTACTTTATTGCTCTAGCTCTTGACTCATATGGCACTGAAATTGGATAGGTTCACGCTTAGGCCTCCAAGCCACTGCCTATGAGTCGCCGGCTCATTCTTCAACAGGCACGCGGTCAGAGCCTAAGCTAGTGATGCTTTCGGCGCCCTTTCTCATTATCATCTACCGCCCTTTCTTTCCTCCCGGCTATTCACGCATGAAGATCGTCGTATGTATGCTCGACTTCGTTTCTCAGTAGCGGAAGTAACTGAAAAATAGTAGAATAATCCACTCCAGCTGAGTTTCCTGTCTTAGTTTCACTTCCTTGAACTGGCTACTACCGCGCAACGTGCCCTTGCTTGGTGAGTCGTTAATTAATCAGTTTTATTTACAATACAGGCGTGGTGATCAGTTGGACCTTTGATTAATTAACATCTCTTTTTTTTTTTTGATTGACCTCCTCCCGCAGCTGATTTAGACCACTCACGGGGAACAGCAGAACGAAGCCTTTTCGCTAGCTGCTAAAACAGGGGTCGAAGGGTATAACCGATAAGCAGGGGCGCTAACGCGACCTTCCTTCAGCTGGCTGAAACGCGCTTCACCTTAAGATTAAGAGAGAGACTTTCTCTTGGTGATCGGAGACTTATTCAGCTCCTGCTAAACCATTCGTTACCCCTCCTTCTGTGAAAGTCTTTCTGGGAACCTGTCGGAGTCCTCTTAGAGACCCGCTCTTGACTTTAATCATACCCACTAGTAAGCGCAGTGGATGCTCCTTCATACAGGGAACGACTGAAAGCGGCTGCTTCTAAACTTTCCCTCTTTTTTCGGACGAGTCAAGCAAGTCCAGGAAGAGTCAGTCTACGGCGAAGGAGACAAGGGCGAGGCACCGAACATGTTGGTGAGAAGAGTTGAGAACAAAGTGGCGAACGGGTGCGTAAGAGGTAGCTTACTAACCTACTGGAGTAAGTAGTCTTGTCCGAAAGCCTCAGGCGAAAAGACAGCGCCCTATCTAAGTAAAGCTACGGCTCCTTGGTGGGAATGAAAAGGCGGTACCCGACCAAATTGAACAAATGATAGGTCAAGATCATGTTGTTCATTGGGAATTGAAGAGGGGAGAGAATACCTGAAACAAGAGAGGGTAGGTTTGCCTACTTTACTTATTAAAGATAATGAGAATGGGTTATTCAAACAAAAAGGATCAGCAGAGAGGGGGCCAACAATCTTTTCCATCAGGGTTGCCACAGTAAAATATACCGGAGAGGGGGAACTCCTAACAAAAGCACCATGAACCTTGTTACTTTTAAGCTGTCTTTTCGCCTGAGGCTTTCGGACAAGACTACTTACTCCAGTAGGTTAGTAAGCTACCTCTTCTTTTGACCCCCCTCCCTCCTATGTTGTCTTTAGGTTAAAATCCCCTATCACTTAAAGCCACCTCGTGAGCCAAGGAGATCTTCTCTACAATAGTGAGTCCTTAGTCTTTCTTGTGCACTTTTTTTAGTCTACTTAGTCTATCTGAGTGGGCTTGGAGTTCCCCTTCCCCTTCTCCTTTCTTGTCTAGAAAGGGGAAGAGGAGCTCAAAAGAGAACCTGAGATCCGATGCGAACAATCAGTCGAAGGAGCGGAGCTTAGAGCCCACTTAAAATCTTTACTGAACTATGACCGGCCATCATATTAGCAAATAAACGTATTCCTGAGCTTAATGCTCGAAAACAATAAGGGATTAGCTCAAGGAGTACTAAAAAAGGTGCTAATGGCAGTGGGACTCCTGCAGGTAATAAGAAGCTTAAAATCGCTCGCCGCTACTAACGGGGTCTCGGTTGATTTTTTAACTTCTAATCAGACCTGGCTGAACTTTCCACTTAATAGATCAGGTCCAGGATTCGAGTCAAATCGACCTTCCCTCTCATCTCGCTCATCCATTCCGCCCGTCCAGACGCGGCGCCCTTTCTCATTATCATCTACCTTCTAATGACCGGCATATCTATGATTCTTTTCTCCCAGATGAAGCAGCAGGCATCGGTCCGTAGAACCTATAAAAAGGAGATGGTTGTGGCGCGAGGAGTTAACGACCGGACGTGCTGCAACCTAGGGATCACCGGGTGGGTTTGTTTCTCCTTCCAGTTTCGGAGACCCCCTTTTTGGCCTTTCTGAAGTGTGGCCCACACACGGCCAGGAGGAAAAGAAAAGGGGGGGGCTCCCATGACAATGAGGTCATTTTTGCATGGGCTTGGACTTGCTTTGATGATGAGTAGGCTTGTTGTGCCAGTTCTTTGAAAAAGAGTTCCGCTCACTTCATCCCTCTCCTTTCAGTCGAGTCACTTCGTCTGGCCTTTACTTCGGCTACTAATAAGGGGGTTGGGGTTTGACAAATCAAGACTGGGGCTTCGTTTAGCCGCCTATGTAGTAAGATTAGCCCCCTGATTGAATCAGAGAAGGCACGACTTGGCTGATTCAACAAGGGAAAAAGGCATCCATTCGGTACCACTAGTAAGAGGAGTGGCCAAAGGACCGGCATATCTATGATTCTTCATCTGGGAGAAAAGAATCATAGATATTGCGTAAGTAATAAGGCTTTTAACTAGCTTAGTGAATCGATTTAAACTAGTAAATAGAGTATGTTTTTGTTGGCAGTGAGTAAATCTTTGATTCAGAGTCAGCGTATAGGCCGACAAAAAATGCTTTCCCGTTCAGAAATCTGAATCCTATCTGTGGGGCCTCCCCTTCATGTCTACGTGAGGACTGAAGAACGAGTGAATCTTGTTTTAGGGTTTATGCCCCATCCATCTCCAAATAGTAAATGCGCTGCTGAGCTCAGATGTCCGCTCGTCTGGCAAGTTGGCAGCAAGCACTTCCTCCCCTCTTTGTGTGGAAAAGCTTCTGACTGGGTGAGAGGCCCTGGGTTTGTAGGCGCTCTCGTACGATCAGGCCAAATAATCGATTTTTAGTATGCCTGAGATTGCCAGAAGAACTTCCTCCACACTGTCCTGGTCTCACGATGTGGATTCGAACCACTGCTTCTCCTTATTGTCGTGAGTGGGTCGCCATTTCACCCTCTGCGAGACAAGGAGGCTTCCTACCAGCACTAGAGTGGGATAAGTAAACCTTTTCTTCTCTTATGATATTTCGAGTGCTGCTTTCATTTCAGATACATTCAAATCCATCATACTGCTATTAAAGAAGGAGATCTTGTCAAGCGCACTGGATCTATTGTGGATGTTCCTGCGGGAAAGGCTATGCTAGGGCGTGTGGTCGATGGCTTGGGAGTACCTATTGATGAATCAGTTGGCTCAGCTCTGAAAACTGAGTGACGAGAATCTGTCTTCACAAACCTGTAGCTTCCAGAAAGATAGAGTTATCACACAAAGGCACGGAGTACGGTAGAATTCCTCGGTACGGTCATTCGGGAAGTCCCTCCGAGGGCGACTCCCATACAATTCTTGCGAGAGCTGGAGAAGCGTCTACGGGTAAAGCACCGTATCCATATAACTGCTTGCCACCTACGCGATGATGGTTCAGCCGGTAAGCTAGCAAGCTTACGAAATGAAGGAAGCGACCTTCCTTCAGCTGGCTGAAACGCGCTTCACCTTAAGGACCAAGGAGGATCCTATCCTAAAGGAGAAGGAGGAGTAGGAGGAGTCAGTTTTCTTTGAAGATCGAGGAGCCCGACAGCTGACAAGCAAACCTTCCATTCTTATGTTTACATCACTTCTCTCTTTCTCGCATTGACCGGACAAAGGTTTCAAATGAGCATCCCATGGGGCAGCCATAGCTTGAACCTTCCTTCTCGTGACCAAAGCGGAGTCAATTCATATTAAAACCAGAAGAGGGAATTCAATGTCAATCGCCATCTCCTTGACTTTGTTCACATTCAGTAGCAGCTTGCTGGCTTGATACGGATACAGCTGCTTATCACCCACCTTAGAATCAAGCAGTTCAGTTCGACTCAACCTGTTTAACTGCATGCCAGACCACTAAGTGATGAGACCGGCCACCTTTTACGTTAGAAGAGCAAAAGGCCCAGGGCATAGCAGGATGAGCCACGATATTGTTCTATGGAAGCGGGCGGTTTAGAAGTTCGGCCCGGTTTTTTTGGTGTCGTAGGGGAGGGATTGACCTTTCTAACGCATATTCAGTCGTACCGACCCCATGGCCTTTCGCCTCTGAAAGCGTCCTTCCTTTGCAGGACCGGAGTTCTATCTCGGATCCACAGAATGACCAGTTTTTGTCTCGAAAACCGCTCTTAGGGCAGGTTCCTTTCTTGAATACCTTTTGGAAGATTTGCAGCAAAACGGAAGCTGCTTCTCTAATAGCCCCGTTGAATAGGAGGACTCGGGTCGGGGCGCAGCGTAACTAAGAGAGCCATTCCATCTGCCAGTCCATCAAATATCGTAGTTTATCCTTAAGAGCAGGAGGTTCCTTGTGTGAAACTTAGATGTTGAAGCACGCACCCTGTCCTGTCCGCTAGGACTGGTCTAAATGTGCGGGTCGTCGCGCCTAAGTTATCATTCTTTTTCCACTGTCTGATTGCAGTAGGGGTTCACGTAGGATGGTTAAGCCAGGAGCAGGACCAAAGCTTCAACAAGTAGAAGCTTCCTGGCAAAGCTTCAAACAAAGAGGTTGGGTATCCTTTCCTCTCTTTCTTAATGAAATAAATATAGATGTCTGCGTAGCCGCGCTAGCAGGTACTACGAGCCCTCTGTCCCACGCATCTAACCAGCTCGCGTGGTTCACCGGTTCCACCGAAAACTCTCATTTGTTGAAGCCCGAAGGAGCCATCATCATCTTACCGAAATCGGTTTCGGCACTCATGACGGCCCCGACAATTAAAAGAAAGGACAAGGTCAGACTCCCGGGGAACCCCTTCATTAAGAAGGAAGTGTGGGTGAGGGAATCAGAAAGGGTCTCAAAAACCGGGCGGGCGGGCAAGCTCCCCGTCGAGCTGCCGATTTCTCTCCTCGGGAGTTCTCTCCTTGACATTCCCCATATTCGGGGACAAGGGGCGGAACGACCTCTCGATCTACTTACTGCAGCCAAATAATCGATTTTTAGTATGCCTGAGATTGCCAGAAGAACTTCCCCCTCTTGAAAACTGACTAATCAAACAAAGGGGGTAACTTTTTTTTATGAGGGTAGGGAGTTTGGGTTGGGAGAGTCCGGGGCCGGTTGGTTGAGACCTCCTCTTGAGGTTGGTAACCTAGCCCAAAACCATGCTCATGGGAAAAAAGTATGGGGAAATTAAAAGAGACCTTGAGTGGGTCTGTCGTCCTCCTCATTATAGTCCTCCTAGAATCCAGAGCATTTTGTAGGTTCGAGCCCTACTAAGCCTACCACCCCCTTCTCTTCACTGATAGCTTCAATAGTTCACTGAAATTTTTGTGAATGATCGTGACAGCTCTTCAAATCCTATTCAGTCTGATTAGATATGTCACTGAAACAAGATGGAGACCCTGATTTGGACCCTCGTGATCGTCACCCGTGGAGAAGAACCAAAACAGAATGGTTCCGCCTACTCAAAACTAAGAGGGGATGCCGCCTACTTTTTGGCAGCTCAATCCTCACGGTAATAAGGTCAGGGGCCGGCGGGCACGCCCCCAGCTTCTTAAGTTTGGGAATTGTGCCGGACCAATGCTACGAGCTTCCGGCAAAAAAAGGGCGACCCCCTATTCAAACCAAAAAAAGAGGAGGAAAGAAGCAAGGGACTGAGCGACGAAGCGAGGTTTGGAACCCTTGCGCTTTCTTTACTACTATGCTATTTCTCCCGTCTCGGACGTGATTCGTATTTGATGCTCTTATAAAAAAGAGCTCAAACTCTTTTTTTTTTTTTAGTTCCACTGAGAAAGTCTTTTCTTATAAAAGACGCCACTCTACGAGGGAAGATGCAGAATCTTGTGAGCTAGCGGACGGTCCCGCGCGGTTTGCATTAGAGGGGCCCGCTTTCATCATCCTTACCCATGCTTTGAGAGTTCCTTTCTGCCAGCACTTTCTCTACCCGGGAGTCACTTCATCAGTACCTGGGGCAGAGTAGTCAAGCCAGAGAGGAAAAAAAAGGCATGCTCCTCAGATTTACGGATTCGCAGGGGGCCTCAGGCCCTACTTAGTTGCGAGAGCTCGAGGCGGTGGGGAAAGAAAGGAGGGATTGATCGACCAACTTGAACAGATCCATAACCTGCTTTCAGATTCATCGAGCTGGGTGCTGCTTCCAATCCCTTTGAACAAGATTCCAGCAAGCTTGGATCAGTTGTGCTGGGTCTCGGGGACTCATTCTGACTGAAACAAGGGGCGGGTCTTTACCAACTTTTGCAGTTTACTCGCTAGTGTCATCACTCACTGGACGAGCCTTTCTATTTGTACCAGTTGAGTACGTCTGCCCAAGACCCAGACAAAAAGCTTTGTACCTTACCACGGAAACTCCAAAGGAGGTTATCTTTAACCTACTGCTCAACAATTCCAAATCGAAATTGGAAATCTTTATTGGACCGTGATAGCCAGCTAAAACTTAACAGGGTTGAAGCATCTTCTTGGAATCACTAAGGAAGTAGGAAAGGATCCAGGGTTGCCTGAGGCCCTGAGAGCCAGGATGCTTGCTCTTGAAGATGAAGTAAACATGGTCATGGGCCAATATCTCGGTGCCTTCCTGAGAATAGATCCCCAATAGCTCGCAGATGAGGAATTCTTCCGCTACGACCCTTAGGCGAGCTAATCAGTCTTGCTTTGCCAAAAAATCCCTCCTCACTCTTCTATTTATTGACTTTTGGGGTAAGAAGCATCCATCTTTCTGGCTTTCTTAGGGCCCTCCGTCTTACTAGTTGAAGTAATGAAAAAATCCCCTATTTGTTTGATGAGAAATGCGAAATCAGTTACTTGTGACTCCGTAATCTCAAATAGAAGAGCTTCTGTCAATGTTTCCCACATGCAGGCTTTTGTTTACCGAGGGTTCGAATCCCTCTCTTTCCGCACTTTCACCTAATTCACCTTTCCTCTGCCGGGGACTTCCACGAAATGAAAACGGGCGGCATCGTCGTATGCTCCACTTTTGTTGCCCTGGTTCCCTGGGGATTACAAAATAACGAAAAAGTAAAAGTGACCGAGATGCGAGGGGAAAACTTTTGTTTAACATTTCCGGAAAGACCACTATCTTCCTTGTCGATTTTCCTTTTCCACGGGATCACCATTCTCCTAGCTGGTCTGAATTGTGCAGGATCGAGCCCTGGCCTTGGAAGCCATCCATTCAAGCCTTCCCAGTCCTTTTTTAGCCGACGCCTCTCTCTTCTCCTTTCTTTACAGAAGCGGATTCGAAAGCGCAAACAAAGCAGCAAGAAGAGCTGAAGCCTCCAATCATTCTTGCTGGAGAGATGCTATACTCCTGCCCAAAGATGGCGGGTTACGAATTCAGATTAGCTACTGCCAAAGAGCAAAGGACTCTACCTACCCCATACTGACGAATGAAAGAAGCTCATCGCGGATGATAGGACAAGCGATAGCGGTTCCATTCTTGCTCTTCTTTCACTTTCCATAACAAAAATGAAAGAAAGTCAACCTATTCCTTTTAGTCCGATTCGATTCGCTTGCCTCGAAGACTGGAATTCAACTATACTTGACTGGAAAAACCAGCCAATCTACTCTCCTTTTTTTGGTCTCCCGTTGTGGAAGGTGTGAAGCTTGCTTCCAGTCCTTCAATGGCGCTCACCCTCGGGTTGCAGAGCATTGCGAGGATCGAGATTGCGAAGAGCACTGTGAATCGGGACAAGGATCGGCAAATATGTTTTGGTCCCTTCTTCGAGACCCAGTTCGCTCATGCTGGAGGGAGCATCCCCACTTAGTGATCGGTCCGCTAGTTCACGCAAATCCGAAGAAGTTATCACGGACGAGCCACATGCAGGGAAACTTGCACGTGTGGTTCTGGCCGGGCTTTCCCAAGCGGTCTAACCTAACCCCCAGGGCGGAACCCAACCGAAAGGCGCTAGACGGACTAAGGGCAAGCGAGATAAAGAAAGCAGAAAGGACCTCAAAATCCGACGACCTTGACTGAAAAGCTCCCAATTAGGTCAGTAGCTGGCTAGATCGGGCTGTCTGTACCTTTGCTAACTCTTCTGCCTGTAAGGAAGCTTGAGAATAGAAGCTAGAGAACCTAAGTCTGAAGAAGAGTCTATTCCTACTAAAGGAAAGAGAAGAAGATCACGGCTCCTCTGCTTACAGTCAAGTGGCTTTCAGCTCCTCTCCCGGACCTATTGATCGAGGAAATCCGCTTGGGTGAAAAAGGCGGGTAAATCTAGTTCAATCGGTAAATCCATCTCGAAAGGGGTGCTTGCTGGAGCAGCTCAACGAACTTCTATGGAGGGCTTAGTTTGCGCAGTTGAGTCCTGTGAGAAAAAGATCATCGACATATAAAAGATCTTGTCAAGCGCACTGGATCTATTGTGGATGTTCCTGCGGGAAAGGCTATGCTAGGGCGTTTCATCGAAAGATGATTCGACGTCGTGATGCAAAGGCTGACCGGTTCTGCTTTATCTCTCATGGTTTTGAGGAAATTTCACCGCTCCGCAGTTTCGCTCAGTCCCTTGCTTCTTTCCTCCTCTTTTTCCTTTCCGGCTCTTTATACCAATGTGATTTAATTCCAGGTGCATAACGCCTCTCTAAGAGAAAAACTTTTAATTCTCGACAGGGAAGCCCCATAGAAATTCTTCTTTGTTGTGTTGCTATCCTAAAATTGCGTTCTTCTTTGGGCTTTTCCTGCGCAGCTTAGGTGGAGGGCGAAGAAGGCCTCTGGATTCTAGGAGGACTATAATGAGGAGGACGACAGACCCACTCACAACAATAAGGAGAAGCAGTGGTTCGAATCCACATCGTGAGACCAGGACAGTGTGGAGAAGCATCGATAAATGCTATTAACATTGATGATACGGCTTAGAGGAATTCCTCTCTTGCTGCATTGAGAATCTCCAAAGAAATTAGAAGCGCCTATGATAGCGTATGATTATTCCCATTTGTGACCGACGGTTGCTTGCAAGAGGTGGCGATCGGCAGTGTTCCAACTCAGTCAGCTGACCTTCGATTTCGGAGATTAGAGCAGAAGAACTTGACGCGATACAAAAGACGACTTTCGAGAGTCACTTAGCCCCTTGACCTCTTCTCTCAAAAAAGACGCTGTGCGGGCAAGTCGACGACGACGTCGAGTTGACGGCAGAGCGGGAGGAGCTAATTCAAACCCCTCCGGTAAAATAAGAACAGCCCCCCTTGCCTTGATTTAATTTGGCTTCGCTGCGCCCTGAATCAATCAAAAAGCTTATTGATTCTCGAGGGCCCGAGCTCCCCGTCCCAGCCAATCTCCTTCTAGATCAAGGCCAGACATGACCCTGAAAATATCGACCTTGACCTCGAATAGGTCTTCGGCCTTTCTTTCCTCGCGAGCAGGAAGCACACCAGATCCCCCCCTAATCTTAGATAGGTCGTCTGAGGGTTCGCCGCGCTCGAACCTCCTTAGAAGACTGACTGGTCAGAAATAGGTTATCCAAGACCACATGCTCCACCGCTTGTGCAGGCCCCCGTCAATTCCTTTGAGTTTCGGTCTTGCGACCGTACTCCCCAGGCGGAGTGTTTCACGCGTTAGCTGGGCCCCTGATCCGCGTAGACCAAGGGCTCCTTCCTGGTACTCTTGAATAAGGCAAGGCTTTTCCTAGCCTCTGTCCGGCCGATCATTCCGCTGGCATCTCGCATTCACGCCCCCGTTTGACTGCCGCTCGGGGCGTAGACTAGTCTGTTCAGGCAGTCACAGGCTTGCTAAAGCTAAAAACGGAACTTAGCTTCTCACTGACTACATCAGAAGCGAAATCCTCAACTTCAAATACAATGCGAGCTGGAACGGGGTTGCCTAAGGAATTTCCGAGCTTTTGAAATAATAGCTGTGGCACTCTCTTTCTTCCATAGAGAAGGAACCGCAAGGGAGAAGAAGGCTAAGCTGCCCCTCTGTTGTCTCGCACACCAAGGCAAAAAGAGATTCAACAGTCGGCTGGGGAACCGGAATCTAAGATAGCGCGTCAAAAAAGATCTTTCGATCAGAAAAAGGGAAAGAAAGACCGGCCACATAAAGACAAAACAGACAAGAAAAGTGCCAGACTCCGTATGGAAAGACAGAAGCTGACTATTTGTAAAGTCAAGATCAGCGGGAACATCCGCCTGAGCGAGCTCAAAATGGGGGTGCCCGAGGCACCTCATCTTCTCATTTCGCAACTGGGCCCTGCAGTGGTAGAACCTCGTGAACCGGGCATACTATTGAAGAACCTTCTGTGAACTTTTCTTCTCTTATGAAATTTCTACTCAGCTTGAAAAGAAAAGAAGCCTCAAGCCGATAAGTCATCATGTTCGATAATTTCGAAAGAAGAGCTGAGGGCTGATCTACGACCACCCTCTCACTCACGGACCACTTTTTGCCGGGGGAGGAATCGTTTTTGTAGTAAAAAAAGGACTTAGAATCGAATTCATACCCGGCAATCTACGATCTACCCAGCGCCTTAGTTTATGTTGAATAGGCATACCCGACTTCCAGCTAATTGTCTCTAAAGCAAGATTAAAGTGTCCTCTTGGATAAGAAGACCTAAAACACCAGAAGAAAGTCTCTTTAGGATGGCTCTGTCCTAGCTAGACCGAGTCACAACTACTTATTATAGAAGACTCAGGCGCTTACGCCTTCAACCCCGAAAAGGTCGGATTCGTGCAAAAAAGTAACATCCGAGATTTGTGAACAGACCGCTTCTTCCTTACTAGACCGATTGCCATGAATGAATGAAGAGGCTTGACTTTAGCTACAGGGCCGGGGGAACAAATAGGCGTGGGGAAGAGTCTGCAACTCGACCTGTCTTTCTCACACTAAGAGGAAATGCAGACTTTCTGGCTTGAAGACTAACTTGGAAACCAGGCTTTCGCCCTCTAATTCCGGAACGAGGACCTCGCGTGGAATGGGCGCAACCTCGGGCTCGGGAAGGCGCGTCGCCAGGTGAGACATTCGGTTCACGAACCGGAAACCTATCTCCACAGCAAGCTCCTCAATTTGACCCGGTTCCCGTGAAGGTTTTGGGATATGTGACCAGATGCTTCCTCCAGATCTAACGTCTCTATCAACTAAATTCTCTTTTCTTCACCGGATCGATACTAACTTACCTACTCCTGCTCCTACCGGATCCAAGAGGGCCGATGCCCGATTCTTTGGGGAATCTGCTCCCATGCTGCAAACAGTCAAATCTGAACTGAACCCTGTCGCTCTTCTTTCTTTCCTCGCGAGCAGGAAGCACACCAGCAGCGTGCTCTGGTATAGATATTGATATTGACCCGCCTCTACGGGAGGTGGGTGGGGATCAAGAGAAGCAAGGCCACGTGCTGTGCATCTCTGGTGTTCTGCTCGTGGGGAGAGGAATGCGGGAAAGTGGTTGCCTTAGTTCCCTTTTTAAAAAAAAAAAGACCTAAGCTTGAAGTCAAGGCTTCTATGCTGCTCGATCTTTCTTGACGACATAAGATTGAAAGATCCAAACCTTCTTCTTCGGAGCGGAAAGGGACGTGGCCAAAACATATAAAGATCGGCGTAGTCGCTATTCTGGCACATAAATGAAGGGATCGAAGAGATTCGCATAAACCCATTCCTTCGCAAATGGCGCCATAGCCAACGCTCTATCTAAAAACCATTCTTTCTTTCAGGCCGGTAGGGGGAACCTTCCGCATGAAAGCGAAAGGAAGATGGTGCTCTTTATCTGCTGCTTTCCCTCCTGGCAAGTGACTTAAAGAAAACAAGTGAAGTAAGCTCCCCCCGATACAAGCGAGCTAAGGGGCTTGAAGAATGCTACTTAGGGAGAAGAATCTCTTGACTCAGGAGCACCTGAATCTATTCTTTCTGTATCCCACATCCGCCTATGTTAAAGCACTCCGCCAGTTATGAAACACAAGTCACGTGCGGTTCAAATGGTCAAAGCAAGGGGGAAGGCGACCGTGTGACGTGGTGTCAATTGTCAGACCACGTGGAGTCTGTCGGGACATTGGAACTTGGTCTATACTCGAAATTGTACACACACACACCCTTTTATAGGAAAAAGAAAAGTAGTTTCGTAGTGCTGGAAATGGAAGAAATAAAAAAGAATAAAAGAGCTTTAGAATATCTGTGTAGGAAAATTTCTTGAATTGTAGAGTGCAAGTTAAAGCTTTAGTACCGAAAATCTAGCAGTTCGGAGGCGACCTTATCCTCATAATTTATATTCCAACAACAAAGACAACAAATCTAGTGAAATATAAAAACGAAATACTAAGAAAATTGAAGCAAAAAAAATTATAATAAAAGCAACAAGAATCTTCAAAGCATCGTCCTCATCAAGTCTCTACATTAATAGCAAGAAAATCTTACAAAGCTAGATGGCATCAACATTAATTTTTTTGTACATGAACTATCTTGTAACCCACTCTTGTCACTTAATCTATGAGAAAAAGGATTTACTTAACTCGTGAGAAAATAGGGACAGACGAAGTCTGTTTCAAGCATTTAATTTTGACTATATAAGAGCTAGAAGTCTGATGGTAAGCAACCCCACTTCCAACCGAGAGGTTGTGAATTCGAGTCTCCCCAAGAGCAAGGTGGGAAGTTCTTGGAGGGAAGGATATCGGGGGTCTATTTGGAAACAGTCTCTCTATCCTAGGGTAGAGGTAAGGTCTGCGTACACACTACTCTCCCTAGACCCCACTAAGTGAGATTATACTGGGTTGTTATTGGTGTTGTTGTATATGAGAGCTAGAAGACAACGGCTATTTCAAACGGCTTGTCATTTGTCAAGAAATGGAAATGTACACCACTAAAACGCAAACAAGCGTGCGTGCAAGGAAATGGCTCTAGTACCACTTAAGGATGTGGTGCAATGGATGATACTGTATTTCTTTTAACCAGAAATCTCGGGTTCGAGCCTTGGGTATAAAAAATTCTTGATAGGGAACGCTTCCCCCCGAATGAGACCCTACGCGGTACGAATTCGAATATAATTGAGTTCTAATGCGGATACCGAACATCGGGTAGAAAACTAAAAAAAAGGAAATGGCTCTAGTGCAGGCGAAAATGAATGGATAGAGCCATAGGGGCTTCTCTTACAATATTTCTAGAAAAAAAAGGAGAAGAATATAAACCCTATAAGAAAAAAGTTATTTGGGGGAGGGGGTGTGGGTCCCCTTGGGAAAAATGTACTAACTGAAAATGGGAAGAATTCATGGTACCGGCAGATAAGCATACAGACAATTGACATGAAGAGGGTGCGCCGCCTCCATTTTTAGCTGTCAATGTTGAATATTTATACTACCTATGTACCCATATCTTCATTATCATCAGCATCGTCTGTGGCTTTTGTGCACAATTAGTGATGACAAAATAGTTATAAAAATAATAATTAATTACTCATATTATTCATTAAAAAATAAGTTGGATAATGAACTGTTTAAAAACGGATCAAATATTGATAAGACTCATATTAATTTAGAAAATATATAACCAATGGATAACTAATGAGTGTAATTTTTATATTTGTAAAGCATTAAATTGGAGGTTCCTGGAGATTAATAATTCTCCAGATTATATTCAAGAAGTCATGAATAATATGGTTACCTATATGTCACGACCCAAACCGATGGGCCGCGACGAGCATTCGGTACCTTGATCACGCCCAACTATGCCTTATGAAAAGGACACGCGGACGTTGCAAATATAATCTGAGTATTTCGCCCAGAGTCGAACCCATAAGGAATTAACCTACCAATTACTCTAATCAGACTTACTAAATTTTACGTAATCAACTTCCCAAATGTTTTGAATAATATTTGAGGATATTTTTACTAACTATGACGAGCTACAATTATGTAAGTAAAGACTAACTATGATTAAGTTGTAAACAATTAAGAGAAGGATCTAAGGTAGTGATTTCCCCTATTGATGGAATCTCTTCCGGTTATGTTTCACATAGATTCACCTAATCGTCTCTATCAATCATGAGCACTCTTATTACCGCAAATCTCTCCCGAATAATCACGACAATTTACTAGACGCACTCTCTTGAGTTACGCTAGCTGACTTTGTTTATTACAGCTCACTTTAGATTGCACCCAAGGCTTCGTTATCCCTAATCCCACCTTTAAACCCGCAGTTATAGATCCCTTTTATACTTTGGGAGTGATGTTGTTCAACAACTATCTAAATATGCACTCTCTCCCGAGTTATGCACACTAAATAGGCATAGCTAATTACGGATCCTATCAATTAACTACAACAAGAACATAGTTGAACAAATAGAGATTAAACCAGGCACACTATATTAATATAACATGAAGTTCATCCTTCAATAGGTTCCATCAAAACCCTAGACTAAATATTTAGCTACTCATAATCGTGTTCATAATTTTCCAAATAAATTGCATAATTAAATTACAAAACAAAGATGAAGGAATGAAGAATTTGATGTCAATCTCCTCCGGAATTGCTCCAAACGTTTTCTCCCTTCTGCAATAACCTCCCTAGGTCTAAGATATGTCAAAAGTCTTCAAAATGTCATTTTTACATGTATTTATACCAAGTAGGGTCGGGCCCAGACGAAAAAAAACCTTTTCTGTGCGAACTAGGACTGGCTCTGTAGAATTTGCACAGCCGCGCCGCGGGCTGCGCCGCACCATGTGGCGCGGTAGTGCATTTTATCTGCAGCCTCATATTTTCGATTCAAGCTCAACTTTACACTGTTGCGCCGCGCCTTGCGGCGCCCAATGCAGCGCAACAGTGCAATTTTCTCAGAGTGAACTTTTTTCGTCCTCTTTTAACATTCAGACTTGTAGGGGTGGGCATATATCGGGTAAAACCGATAACCCGAACCGTTAATTCTTTATTGGGTTATCGGTATTGGGTTATTGGGTTAACGGTTCGGTAACATGTTAAATTTTTTTTTATTGGGTTTCGGGCTCGGTTTGCATTTTTGTTATTGGGTAAATACCGATAACCCAATAAGAATGATGTAATTTACTATTTACCCTTAAGTATATACTGGGGTTATTTATTTTCCTAATTCCCTCTTCACTCTTCAGTCGTTTGTCTCTCAGTTCTCATTCTTGTTTCCGTCGCAGCCCCCAAGAGTCAAGACGCAAGACTCACCACCAGTTCTCCGCCAGACATCAGTAGATACTGCGCAGAAGTGGGAGCGTGCTTTTGTTAAGAAACAACAAAAGTTAGCAGTTTACACGTTCTGGCAGTTTGATTTCTTTGTTTTATATATTGCAAATTTTTTTAGTTATTTTATCTTATCGGGTAAACCGATAACCGAACCGATAACGATATATAACCGATTAACCGATAACCAATATCTTATCGGTTTGGTTTTCGGGTTATGATATTTATAAACCGATAACCGATAGGCAAAACCGATAATGTTCAAAACCGAACCGAACCGACCAATGTCCACCCCTACAGACTTGGTACACGACCTCCAAACACGATCCCGGCTTAATACATTGGGCTTTTACTCAGACTTCAAAGCTCCAAATCGATCAATTTAGCTCCAAATTAACTTTTGAGCTCCGAATCGCTTCCTACAAGGCATAAAACATGTACTAAGTGTAATTCACTGTCATTTGAGCTCAAACGCACATAAAAATGCAATTATTGGAATGTAATACCATAGCTAAAACACGAGTTTCTAGCCTAACATCAACACCCCACACTTAGGCAATTGCTCGTCCTCGAGCATTTGAACTACACTGCACCTAGGGACAACCGTTCATCAAACAACCTCCCTGATACACCATGCCAAGAATAATTAAAGTGGATTGAGCACCTTATCATAACATCCCACCCTCAAGCTTCGACTCGAAAGTACCATGTATTAGTCACTTGCCCACTTACTCTAACATAGAGCTCAATGACATTACCTCTCCTTCCTAAATCAAGTGCCCTCACACAACTAAAGAGAGTAGTCCCACACAATAAAATTTAAGAATATTTAGGAACTCAAGATAGAAAGAATTCACTCACTCTCAGAAATAACATTCATATGCCACAAAAAATGCACCATAGGCTTGCCCGTAGTGTACTACTCTACTAATTGAGTTCATTCAATCTAAGATCAAGTAGAACTTTAATTGGTTGTAATGTAGGCTGCGAGACGGGTAGGATACATTTAGGTATAAGAGTGACTACACCTCCCTAAGCACTTTAATACATATACTTTAACCTTCAAACCCCACTTACGTCAAACCAAAACTCCACCTTCACATCAATCTAGATTAACTTCCTACATCTTTAAGCACAATTACGTCCGGAGCATAATTACGTCCGGAGCCACCACTATCAAAGAATATATATATATATATATCATTTTTTTCTTCTTTTTCTTTTCTTTCTTTTTCAATTCAAGTGGCTCTTACTTTTCCCTTTTTTTTCCAACACAATGCACATTTCTCCTTATTTCATTAGTTCCACTCAAAAGCCCAACCAACCACCCCACACTTTAAATTTTACAAAGTTCATAACAATTCAAGTGCTCATGAGAGGTGAAAAGGTTCAAATATATGGTCAATTAAAATAATTGGGTAAGACTTGTAATATGGTTGCCAAAGAAACAGGATTATCGGCTCAAGGGGGTTAACTACGATACATCTCAATTAGGCGGGTAAAATATGTATATATATGGCTCAACAAAGAAATGCCTATATCACTTCCAAGACTGAACAAAACTACTATTTCGCTTTGCAAACACACGGGGCAAGTTCTAGGCATCAAATGCAACACACAGAATAACACAAAACCTTACACACATATGACACATAACTCACTCAGGATTGGACTAATCAAGACACTCTTAGTCAAAGCAGTTAAGCACAATTTTAATCATATGATTTAAGACACTTATTCAAGAGTCAAGAATTGAGCCTAGGTGTCACAACTAAGGCCCTTACCACTCTCAAGGCATATGCAATCAAGGGAAATTGCTCCTTCAACTTATCTTCCTAACTAAGATTCTTAATTCCTAAAAAATAAAATAAAATAAAATTTAACTACACCCGGTTCAAGCAAACCCTTGGAAAAGAATCTGCGGCACAAAGAAAAATTAAAGGGGAATTGTTACACTACCTAAAAGAAAAAAAAATTAAAATAAAAGACATATTTTTGGATTTTCACATATATGAATTTTTTTTCTTTTCGACTCATCTCCTTCAAGAAATCAATCGACGATATCCATCGTCGGGAAGAGTCGAACTACATACTTAATTACTAACTATTACAGGCCTGATCGAATTCAGAATTATAGTTTACAGACCAATTGTCTAAGAAAACAATAAACAAACAAAGGAAAGTACAAATGTAATCAAATATGAGCACCCTACCCCACACTTAAGAGATTGCATTGTCCCCAATGCAAAGCAATAAAATCAAGAGTGAAAAGGGGACTCCCTGAGGCCCAAGGCCTAATCATCAGCACCCTCGAAGGTCCGCAAATACTCCTCATCATCTGAGGGAATTGAGTTCACATCTTCATCGGATGGCAGTTGTCCTCCTCGCACCAACCCCAACCACTGCTGAGTGATAGCAGAAAGGGGGTGATCTTGATGCAACTCTTCCAAGTCAGCCTCCCCACGATCAACCCGAAGGTGCAAGTCAGAAAATAGTAGCTGTAAAGTCTTCTCAACGCGGACCATCCTCTGGTCCGAGTTAACAACCGCAATAGGGGGGGTCGATCACTGCCGTAACATCAAAGGGCATAATAGGGTAAGATACTGGAATAGTCCTATCATAGTGGTACTCCTCTTCCACAAGGTGTGCACGCAAAAATCGAGTGATCATACTCGGGTAATGTAGACGGCGAGCACCAAGTGGTCTCACTTTAGCCATATTCTCAAGTATGATCTTACCAAGGTCGAACTGCATCCGAGTCAACAGGGCATAAATCAAACACACCTTCAGTCGGGGTACATCAATGTCACTTCCAATCGGCGTGATCTTGGCATTAATCAACCGCAACAGAACCCTGGCTGGCCGCAGGAAAGTTGCCTTCTTCATATCTTTGTGGAATTCATTGGCATCTCGTGTCCATGCGGCAGAAGAGTCAGCACCACATAACAGGGGGCGAATAGACGGATAGTCTGGTCGACGGAGAAACCTCTGAAAAAGTTTGTGGGAATGCTCTGTGAATCCCATAATCCGATTGATCACCCGGAAGGAGAAAATAGTCGGATGTTGGTGCAAAAATATTACTTAGTTTGCATCAGTCCAGTAACAAATTAATTAGGGCATTTCTTTTATTTTAGAGACAAATTAAGTAGAAAACTATAGATTGCTCTAGGTTTGCACTTTAAAATAATAAAACGGGATGAGCCTCGCTAAACAAAACACATAAATTGCGGGGCCATCGATAATTGTATATATTAAAATACTTAGATTTCGGGACGTGCCGTTTAGCAAATTTCACGGCCTTCCCCAAAATAATAACGTGTTAATCCCTTTAGGCGCGTATTTTAATAACATTACCTCCCTAAACTCGGGTGCGCATTTATGTGACCCAAATTCAAATCCCAACGATGTTAAAGTATGTACAAAAACCACGGAAGCATTTATGTGACGTGGTTCAAGACTTGTTTTAACTATGTTGCAATTTTCTTTAAAAATGAATAAAAGCGGTTAAAGTTAAAATTTGCACATAGGTTCATAATTGTTAAAATCAGATAATTTAAGCCAAATATAACAGTTGAGCGACAATGCTAGAACCACGGAACTCGGGAATGCCTAACACCTTCTCCCGGGTTAACAGAATTCCTTACTTAGATTTCTGGTTCGCGGACTGTAATACACCCTATCAATTGGGATTGATCTTTATCAGCTGCTACATCAACTACTGGTTCCTGGATTGTCTCAGCTCTTTTCTCGGTCTCATTCTGAATGCTATTTTCTTCCTGGGCAGGCTGGACTGTCACCTTTGTCAGTTTCGTTGACTCATCCAGCTCAATTGGCACTGGTATAAATGTCTCAGCCTGTCTAGTTTCTCGAGCCCTCTCTTGCTCTACATACAGATCTCTGCTATTACGTAGACTCACCACCATCAGCTGCTTTGAGCCTTAATCTTTTAGATTTATCTAGGTGTCTGCAGGTAGTGTCCCATGAGGATGATTGTTCAGAGACATAGAAATTTGGCCCACCTGCACTTCAATATTCTTGATTGTTGAATCATGTACATCTACTCTCTCATTAATCTTTGCATTAGACTCAATAACCTACTGCATCATTGCCTCAAGTCTAGCAAACCCATCTTCCTATCTTCCACCATGCTGCTGCTGAGGCGGGTGATAGCCCTGCTACTGATTTTGGTTATTATATCCCTGTGGCCTTGGATAAAGTGTCATATTTTTCGAAGGTCTCATACCTCCCATGTTTCCATTGTTGAACTGTGGCTGGACTAGCCTGTACTGCTGATTTTGCTGGACACAATTCTAACCACCCTGTCTCTAGCCTCCATAATTAGACACATAGTTCATGTCTTTAGGGTAGTGATGATGATCATGTTCCGCATTCCACTGGTTATCAATTGGCTGACTAATGTAAGATGCGCACAAGCCCCCATTGGTAGTATCTACAATGTGTACCTGTTGCTTCTGCCCTGACTCTTCCACCTTTTTGGTGAGTATACTCATCTGTGTCAATAAGGTGGCCATATTTTTAGCCATAGAGTTGGATGGATCTAAGGGCACTGAGTGAACCACTGGAGTGATAGGTGCATTCCTGGTTATCCATCCTGAATTTTGTGCCATCTTGTCAAGCAGACTCTGGCCTTCTCTCTATGTTTTGCTCAAAAATGCTCCACCAGCTGAAGCATCAACAATGTTCTTCACGTTATCTGACAATCCCATGTAAAACCACTACCCCAACATCAGATCTGGAATATCGTGGTGTGGGCATATAACCAGCAGCCCTTTGAAGCGCTCCCATGTTTCATGCAATGTCTCCATTGGTCTCCGTTTAAAACTCAAAATTTCATCAATTTGTTGAGCAGTCTTATTAGGTGGATGGAACTTGTTATGGAATTGGCTGACTAACTCCTCCCAAGTTGTTATGGAATTAATAGGAAGCGAGTTTAGCCAGGTCTGGGCAGCTTCTATCACTGAGAATGGAAACAATAACAGCTTGATCGCTTCTGGTGTTACATTGGGCTGCCTTTGGGTTTTGCAGATAGATAGGAAATTCTTCAAGTGCTTCTGAGGATCTTCGACTTGTGACCCCAAAAATAGTCCCTTGTTCTGCAACAAGTGCAACATGTTATTCGTGATTTGGAATGACTTAGCCTGTATCTGCGGGACTATAATCGCTGTGGACAGATTTTCAGCTGTGGGTTGTGCCCAGTCATAGAGAGCAGCCTCTGGCACTATTGGTACCTCTGGGTTTTCCTCGTGATCTCCCATAACTGTTTCGAATTGTGCAGTTGTTGGTTGTTGTTTGTTTTTCCGGTTGGAACGATTCAAGGCCTTGAAAACTTTCTCGGGATCTGATAATGCTTCAAATACTTCACCAGATCTCGATGAGTTTCTAGGCATGCACCTGTGCAACCAAGTTAACAAACGTTAAAATTTCAATGTAAAGATTGGGTGTAGAGAAAACTGACTACACTAAGAATTTTTGTACTTCTTTTAATTGTAATTGATAACACCGTTAATTCCCCGGCAACGACGCCAAAATTTGATCACGCCCAACTACTCCTTATGAAAAGGACATACGGACGTTGCAAATATAATCTGAGTATTTCGCCCAGATTCGAACCCACAAGGAATTAACCTACCAATTACTCTTATCAGACTTACTAAATTCTACGTAATCAACTTCCCAAACGTTTTGAATAACAGTTGAGGATATTTTTACTAACTATGACGAACTACAATTATGTAAGTAAAGACTAACTATGATTAAGTTGTAAACAATTAAGAGAAAGATCTAAGGTAGTGATTTCCCCTATTGATGGAATCCCTTCCGATTATGTTTCACATAGATTCACCTAATCATATCTATAAATCATGAGAACTCTTATTACCGCAAATCTCTCCCGAATAATCACGACAATTTACTAGACACACTCTCCCTAGTTACGCTAGCTGACTTTGTTTATTACAGCTCACTTTAGATTGCACTCAAGGCTTCGTTATCCCTAATCCCACCTTTAAACCCATAGTTATAGATCCCTCTTATACTTTGGGAGTGATGTTGTTCAACAACTACCTAAATATGCACTCTCTCCCGAGTTATGCACACTAAATAGGCACAACTAATTGAGGATCCTATCAATTAACTACAACAAGAACACAGTTGAACAAATAGAGATTAAACCAAGCACACTATATTAATATAACAAGAAGTTCATCCTTCAATAGGTTCCATCAAAACCCTAGACTAAATATTTAGCTACTCATAATCGTGTTCATAATTTCCCAAATAAATTGCATAATCAAATTACAAAGCAAAGATGAATGAATGAAGAATTTGATGGCAATCTCCTCCGGAAATTGCTCTAAACGTT
The DNA here is from genome assembly GCF_000715075.1 of Nicotiana tabacum. Lineage (NCBI taxonomy): Eukaryota > Viridiplantae > Streptophyta > Magnoliopsida > Solanales > Solanaceae > Nicotiana > Nicotiana tabacum. Next base: position 713,611 of record NC_134091.1, read on the forward strand.
TTCTCCCTTTCGCAATAGCCTCCCTAGGTCTAAGATATGTCAAAAGTCTTCAAAATGTCATTTTTACATGTATTTATACCAAGTAAGGTCGGGCACAGATGAAAAAAAACCTTTTCTGCGCGAACTAGGACTGGCTCTGTAGAATTTGCACAGCCGCGCCGCACCATGCAGCGCGGTAGTGCATTTTATCTGCAGCCTCATATTTTCAATTCAAGCTCAACTTTACACTGCTGCGCCATGCCTTGCGGCACCCCATGCGGCACAGCAATGCAATTTTCTCAGAGTGAACTTTTTTCGTTCTCTTTTAACATCCAGACTTGGTACACGACCTCCAAACATGATCCTGACTTAATGCATTGGGCTTTTACTCGGACTTCAAAGCTCCAAATCGATCAATTTAGCTCCAAATTAACTTTTGAGCTCCAGATCGCTTCCTGCAAGGCATAAAACACATACTAAGTTTAATTCACTATCATTTGAGCTCAAACACACATAAAAATGCAATCATTGGAATGTAATACCACGACTAAAACATGAGTTTCTGGCCTAACATCATACCTTACTCAACCGAGCCGCAATGTAACGTATTTTTCTTATTACATCATCATATACACGTGACATACGAGTCTAATAGGCCAACATAATCATTTATAAATTCAAAATATAGGCCGACAAGGCTGTACAATCTTTGATATGCACGGCATATGTCTACAAGCCTCTAAGAGTAGATAAATGTCATAAAGGTTGGGACAGAGTCCCGCCATATCAAACAATACACGTCTAAATCATACTAACCAAACAAGCAACTCCGAAGTAAATGGAGCACACCAACATCTTCCGCTGAGCTGATAGCCTACTTGGAGGGCTCTCGACCTGTCAATCGGGAACTGCGGGCATGAAATGTAGCGTCCCCAGGCAAAAGGGACGTCAGTACAAATAATGTACCGAGTATGTAAGGCACATAAATAAGTACATAAGAGACATGGAAGAAATATAGAGTACATGACTCAACCTGTAAGTTTGAATAACTTTGTAAATCATAAATTACATTTAACGTCATGCATATGCATATGAATGTCATGTCGTGCATAGGTACATGTTTCATAACATCATCAGTCTCTGAGGTTATCCCATCATATCATATCGGCCACCGTGGGCAAAATCATCATCGTATACCAGCTGATCAGGTGGTGGTGCGTATATAACGCCATAACCTTTCCCATATATATATATATATATATATATATATATATATATATATATATATATATATATATATATATATATGTATGTATATATACGCGTATATAACGCCGTTTGAATCATATTTCAGCCACTGTGGTCAACAAGGTGCATATATAACGCCGTAACCTTTTTCCATATCCCATGTACATATATTTACATATATACGCGTATATAACGCCATCTGGTCATGGGTCAATGCACATGTATAAATGAGTGAAATGTAGGAAAAATATGTAATAATCTCAACGTTCTTTCCGGATAAACTTTTTCAACTGCGTATTATTCTAAGACCCGTGAACAGAAAATAATAGTAATTCTCATGGGGAATCAAGAATATAGACACCCCTACTATTTCTATGAATAGAGTAATTTATGGAAACTGTGTATTTGCTCGTTTCTTCAGTATTATTTGGACCATGCCAAAAGAAAGAAGGGATGACCTTAATATACCTGGAGTAGGAACAACTTCGTATAATTATCCCGTTGGAAACCTTCGTGGATTGAATTTAGAACTCAAAGATTTTTTTTAATCTGCTAGGCAAACGCCCAGGGTTAGTTTTATTTATAACATGATAAAAGACAAAATACAATGTCAAGATATCCTACGAAATAAAAGAAATAAAGTTTGAATTTAACAAATAACCTATTATCAAAATTGAGTGTTGCACTCAACATTGATATCACATTAATGCTATTAAACTTTGAAATACAAGTCTGCATCCAAGAATGTGCATGTGAAAGGCATTTACAGCGCCCAATGCAACGTTCCTTCTATTAAAAATTCCCAGTTGTCTGTATCAATTCCATCTTTTTTCGACACTTATTTTCTCTTTTGTTTCAAACACGCTTCCTCGCATGCTCTCCTCAATTTACTCTTGGTGTGCAATTCCATTTTGGGACTGCCGATCCTCCCTATTCGATCATGCCCCAGCTGCCAGTAACCTTTCGTCAAGATGAACATCATAAAGCGTGCATGTCTTCTGTGCGTGATCTGCGTCTTCTGTCCTTGCTACGCTCCTTTTGATTCCTTGAGGTGATCAATGGAGACAGCTTTGTGCTGTGTACTCCAGAAGCACGTGAGCTCGATTTACTCTTGGCGAGAAAATTCATGTTTGACAACCTTTGTTCGATTTACTCTTGCCGAGCCTCCCTGTTCGATAAGCTGCCAGGATGGAACACAGCATGCTTAAAGCACTCCCATTAAAATATGTCCTCGTTTTTGTTGCAAGACCCCATGCTCTTTCTGGACCACTTTCCAATCCATGCTTAGGCCATGCGTGTATCTTCAAATTCGATGGAGTCAATTCCAGTGTGCGATATTCCATGGACACGCTCTACCATTTCTCGAACTGAGCTAAAGTATCGCATGCTCAAGTATCAAAATCATCTATGTCCAGCATGCTTTACCTTCCAGCGTGCTTTTCTATGTGTGAGCATGCGTGTTCCCCAGCTGCTCTTGTTGCAGCATTTGCTACCCTCCATGCTTGTGCTTTGTTTTTCCCTTCCTGCAATTGTTTTTGCTCGAATGCGCATCCCAGACCAAGAGACATGCTTCTCGCTTTTCAGAATAAACCATGTGCTTTCATGAAATGTTTTTCGCATCCCTCCATGCCAATTCCCTAACGTGCTTGTGCATATTCCAATAGACTTATTATCTTTTAATGAGCATAATATCACGTGCCCATCTTGTTTACTGGAATGTTTTTGTTCTTTAATATAGCATAATTGTACCTGCGCGCTAGAGACACCCTCCTCCCTTAGGATTTGATGGTCGATTAAGTTGACATGCCTCCTGCTATTTCTATTCTCTTTGCTTCTTATCTTCTGTCCACCTTCACCCTTAGACTTGGACATTGCATCTTATCTTCATTAACCAACCTCCTTCCTTGTGCATCTAGATGCCAGAATTGTTGGCATTCGATTTCTCCATGATCTAAAGCATAATTAGCCAAATGATCAGCCAACTTGTTGCCCTCTCTATGAATATGAGTAACTGTGTAATTGCCCCCAATCATTAGTTGCATCATTTCCTCTACCTGCTCAGATATGATCCATGGTGGTTTCCAAATCCCATCCATTATCTTTTTAATAACATTGAGTCAGTTTGAAGCCATACATGAGAGTATTGTTGAAATCTGCAGAACCTTAGTGATTCTAATATGGCCTTCGCTTCAGCTACTGTGCTTGTTGTCTCCTCAATCTCCCTCCCTACAGACTTGACTATGTCACCATTTTCATTTCTTATACAAAAACCTATTGAGCTCCTGCCTGGATTTCCCCTCGATGCCCCATCTGTATTAACCTTTAGCCATCCTGTACTTGGAAGTTCCCACATGACTTTGGTAACTTTAAGTTTAGGAGTGAAATTTTCCATCATGGCTAGAAGGTCTTTCCATTTGTGAGGTATCATGTCCATCCCAGGCTTTCTCACTTTCACCAATGCCTGGAGATTTGATGACACTTGATAAATCACCCTGCTAGTTGTCACAGCATCACCATACTTCATACTATTTCTTCTTTTCCAGAGTTCCTATACTACGCATGAAGGGAGTGCTTGCATTACTGGTTTGAGCCTTAAACAAACATTTGCAGTCCAACATTTTGTGATTGCTTGGTGCAATGTAAGTCCTTCCACAGCTATTCCTGGCCTCGATAGAAAATACTTCCAAGTTATCTTTGCAGTTTCTGATCTAAAAAACAAATGCTGAAGAGATTCTTCATCAGGATGTACACAACACCAGCATTTTGATGGCATGCAGTAGCCTACCTTTTTCAAGAAATCATCTAAAGGTAACTTTGCTTTCCACACTTTCCACATGAAAAATGCTATTTTAAAAGGCAGTCCCTTTACCCAAATCATTCTATAAGCTGTTATTGGTTCGTCTCTTCTTCTCGTATAATCCCATGCTGACTTAACACTGAAATATCCTCTTGTTTCTAGCATCCAACAAGGCACGTCAAGAACCTGCTGAGGTGAAGGTGGTTTGATTTTCTCTAGAATGTGTACTGCTAAGTCTTCAGGAAGCATTTCAAATAGCCTGTCCACATCCCACCCACCATATAAGGTAACTTCATGTACATTTTGTACTGTTTCATCTATGCCAAAGTCCTGAGGAACTAAAAAATATAGTGCCCCAAGACCTGTCCAGTTTTCAAACCAAAAAAGTGAGGATCCCTTTTTTGTTTGCCAAAAGATTTGATGTTCAATAAGATCTCTGCATTCCAACATTTTTCTCCAAATATGAGACCCCCTTTTCCATGGAACAACTACTGAATTCATTTTCTTACAATATTTCTGACATACAAAAGAGCTCCATAGGCTTGGTTTTGTTCTGAAATTCCACCACAACTTGCTGAATAATGCTTTTGTTACATCATGTAGTGACCTGAAACCTATTCCTCCTTCCTCAACTGGCATGCATAAGGTATTCCATGAAGCCCAATGCCTACTAGTTCCTCCTACAGAGCTGCTCCAGAAAAACTGAGCAAACAATTTGTGCAACCTATTTATCACATATTTGGGAGGGTTTACAACTGATAGTAGATGCATAGGCATGCTTTGCAGCACATGGGATATGAGAACTGCCCTTCCCCCTACTGATAATAATTTGCCCTGCCAGGATTGCATTTTGTCCATTACCTTAGTAATTAAGGGCTGATAGTATTCCAGCTTTCTCCTTGCATAAAAAATAGGACAACCTAGGTATGTGATAGGAAATTCATTCCTATGAATGCCTGTGATCCTTTCCACCTTGCTGACTACACCCTTGTGTGTTAAATGATGCAGGTACACAGCTGATTTGGTCTTGTTAATAAGCTGCCCAGATGCATTTTCATATGCATTCAACACTTGCATAATCAGCATCAGAGAGGTTTCATCAGATGATGAAAAAATATTCATGTCATCTGCATACGGCAAATGATTGATCTTTGGACTCCACTTTGGCATTCCAAATCCACGAAAAAATAGGTTAGTATGAAGTGCATTGAGGCCCCTAGATAATGCTTCTGCTGCCAAGATAAACAAAGTTGGAGATACAGGATCACCTTGTTTTACTCCCCTTGAGGATTTAAAGAAACCATGAGTTTGACCATTGATTAGAATAGAATACCAATTGTTTGAAACTAATCCAAAGGCAATACCTATCAACCTTTCTGTGAATCCCATCTTTCTCATTACCTTTGTTAGGAATAGCTAAGATAATCTATCATAAGCTTTGGTCATATCTAGCTTCAGGATGACATTAGGTCCAGCCTTAGTTCTAAGCCTAATGTCAGTGACTATCTCCTGAGTTAAAAGGATGTTTTCTACTATATTCCCGCCCTTAACAAAACTTGACTGTTCCTCCGATATCAGATTTGGGAGAAATTTCACTAGCCTTTCATGTACGACCCTCGATATAACCTTATTTGAAAAATTACTGAGGCTTATTGGTCTTAGATCAGAAAAAGTGGTAACTTCTTTTTTCTTTGGTATCAGAACTAGGTTTGTGTGTGTTACACACTTTGGTAGCTCATGACCATTGAAAAAAGCCCTCACCATGTGTAACAGGTCATCCCCTATTATGTCCCAACAAGAATGATATAGCTTGCCTGTCATACCATCTGGCCCTCCAGCACTATCACCATTAAGTCCAAATACTGCCTCTTTAACCTCCTCTTTTGTTGGCTGCTTATTCAATTCTGCATTCTGTTCATTGTTCATCAGATTAGGAACATGGTCTACGATCTCAAATAAAGAAGGAGAAGTTGTTTCTGTGAACTGTTCCTCGTAAAATCTGATAGCCTTTTCTGCAATTTCTTTTTCTTCTTCAATCCATGTTCCTACACTATCTTGAATTCTGTTAAGCTGAAGTCTCTTCCTCCTACCTCTCACTTATGTGTGGAAGAAATTAGTATTCCTATCCCCTTCCTTGAACCAAGTCATGCCCGCCTTTTGTTGCCAAAATTTCTCCTCTAGTGCAAGACATTTGATCAATTCTGCCTGAACCTTTTGTAGCCTTTCCCTGTTCATCCCTGTAGGATTTGCTTCAAATTATGCTTCGTGAACCATCACTACCTCCTCCATGCTTGCTATCTTTTGGAAAATATTTCCAAACGTAGCCTTACTCCACCATGAAAGGGCTTTCTTTTATTTTTTTAACTTGTGATTATGAATAATAAAAGGATTTGCACTGAAATCAGTTGTCCAGTTCTCTCTCACCACATCTTTAAAAGTTGCATGTTCCACCCAAAAATTCAAGAACTTAAAAGGCTTTTTTATTGGTGGAGTCTCAGTATCACACTTCAGATACATTGGACTATGATCGGAACCAGTCTTTGCCAAATGTTGCACCTCTATTCCCGGAAATGTTTGTTGGAATTGTAAATCGGCCAAGCATCTGTCTAGCCTTTTGAATATACAGTCTTCCTCTGCTCTCCCATTCCACCATGTGAATATGCTGCCTTTAAATCCAAGATTGAAGAGATTGCAAGTGTTGACGCAGTGTCGAAAATCATCAATTTCATTCAATGACACAGGTAACCCCCCAAACTTCTCTTCTTCGTCCCGTATTACATTGAAATCTCCCCCTACTAGCCATGGTGCATTCATATCCCTTGTCATTTTATATAATGAATCCCATAATTCTATCCTCTCAATTGCATCACATTTAACATATATCAAAGTTAGAACAAACTCCATATGCGATTCAGTATGAACCAATCGTAGTGTTAATTGTTGCACCATATTGTACATGACAGTTACTTCAAATACCTCATCTATGAATGCCCAGATCTTGTTGGAAACATTTGAAATTGCTTGTGCAAGTCCTATCTTGTTTCTGTACCTTTCCATTTTCTTGCTTGTTGTTTTGGCTCCATTAATCCTACAAATTCATAGTGATTTTTCCTGTGCATTTTTGTCAACCTTTCAAAGGCCTGCTGTGTGTTGACTGACCTTATATTCCAAATGAGAGCATTCATTACTGATTGTTGGATTTAGTTAGCGTTCTCCTTGTGTGCACCCCAGCTTTTGGTACTGCAAAATTATCTTTTTGTTGCTTCTTCTTACCTTTTGCTGCTGATTTTGCCTTTTCCACTTGCGTAGGTGATAAGTCACCTTGCCTTGCCACATTCATAAGGTGTTGGGTAGTTGATTTTTGATCCATGCCGTATCCTGATTTACCAGGTTCTTCTCCTTCTTCAATGTCTTCCTTACTTCCTGATGTAGCTCCAAATGCATTCCTTTTAGGGACCAAGGCCTTCTCTTCTCCTCTTTTTAACAGCTGCAACTGATTTTTCTCCAATGTAACAGTAATATTTAATATTTCTATTTTATGTCTTGGTTGTTTCTCCTTGTCTGTTGTGTTGTGTCCTTGTGGGTCTTCTTGTGATATCTGAATTTGATCATCTTCTGTTCCTCCAGGATCATTTACCTCTGGGTCTCTTCCTTCATAGTTTCTAATTTCTGTGATTTCAGTTGTATTGTTGTCATTGGCTTGGTGCTCTCCATTTACACTTTGCTCATCTTCTTCTTTGTCCTTCTCATTTGGTTCCTCATCAGCTTGTGCTCCTTGTGGTACTTCGTTCTCCTCTGAATAGTATTCCCTTTGTGTATTCCATAGCCTGCCTCCACAGCCTTGCACTCTTTCTTTAAATGTAGCTGATTTTGACCCTTCTGCTTGAGAATTTGGAGTTTTATTAGGTACCTTGTTCACTAATGTATCTTGTGATGGGATTTGTTGGCATGGTTTATTGATCTTCACTATTCCCTCTCCTGTTTTATTCTTGAAACTTCTTTCTACCCATTGTGCAGTATCGTTTTTTGCTTTTGATGCCTCATTTCCATTGACTAGACCATTAGTCGAGCTAATCCCCGATGATTTAAGATGAAAAACTTGTGCTGCAGGATTTAACTTTCCCTCATTATTGACCATATTTTTTGGTTTTTGCTTTGTAGATGCATGGTTATGAAGTGTTGTACTGCTTGTTGCTGCATTATCTGTCACCATTGCCAATTGATTAATAGGTTCTTCCTCTTCCTCCATCCCTTGTAATATTGCAAACTTGTTAGCTACTTGAACATGATCATTATCTTCATTGTCTACTGCCTCCAATTCCTTACCACTGTTGCTTTGTGGTTCTGCTTGTCTCTCTACAGTGCTTGTACCCTCTTTATTGTTATTGTTTTCAAACTGCTTAGCTGGTGCCATCTCCATTCCATTATTACTAAGAATAGTATTTTGATTTACTACAATTCTAACTCTGTTGTCCTTCACTTCCTTCCATTGCTCTTTTGCTGTAACAATCACATTACCCACGACCTTTCTACTAGATAATATCTTTATAGGCTGTGAGTTCTCTATGTCCTGTTTCTTAGTTGTATCTGCTTGGTCATCATTCTCCTTCTCCACATATAATTCAGGGTGTATCCTCCAGCATTCAAATTGATTATGCCCTTGAAGTTTACAATGTCTGCAATATTTAGGTAGCATGTCATATTGAATTCTCACCCATTCAGTTCTTGTTGTTCCTTTAGCTTCGTTGAATATGTCCATCCTCACCTTTTTAGGCAAATCTGCATGTAGATCAACTAGTACCTTCACCCTAGCACAACTAGGTCTAGTTTTATTAATTGTAGCCATGTCTAGATGCATAGGTTTACCTACTGCTGAAGCTAGAGAAAATAGACATTCCTCTACAAAAAAGGTTGGCAATAGACCTGGGAATGAGATCCAAGCCATTGCCTTGGGTGTTTCTTCATCTGCTCTAAACTTTGAGTCATAAATCAACGGCCTAAACTGATATTGATAGCCATCCCTGTCCTTTATGTAATGAGTTTTTGATGAGAAATGAAGATAGTCCTGCCTTAATGTCATTCTAATCAAAATATGTCTATCCCTTAGAAATCCAATGTTACATTCACCTTTAATTCCGCATTGACTTGGTATTAACTTACGCAGTTGTTGAATTTCAGGGCTGCCATAAGAACATTTACCAACTATTGCATATTGTAATCCTTTGATGATATCCATCCTTTCTACTTCTGCTTCTGTGAACTGAATAACATATTCTCCATTTAATATTGTAGGTGTACGAATAGCAAATGGATCAACTTCCTATTGCTCCTGCATTGCATCATTTAAAGTGCAAGGTTTCAGAAATTTGGAGTAATCCATCGGCTGTTTGTTGTTATTTGTGATCCCTGATGTTTGTGCAATGTTTGGAGGAAGTTGTGTAGGCAGCGCAGCCACCAAAAGTGGCTGGCCACCTGCCTGTGTGTCCATTACAGTTGTAATTCTTTAGCACTTTACTTACATGACAAATGTGCAGTATGTTTGCAAGAAAACGAAATTACTGTAATTTGAATTTGCTTCACGCAAGCTGTTGTGCTTAACAGTAGCGCTGGAATTAGCTGAATTGTTGAAATTGAATGAAGAACTCTGTGTGCTACAGTAACTCGTGAAACTGAAATTAAGATCTACAAAAATTGACTATAGATCTGAAGTTGAAACCAATTGGGTATTACTCGTAAGGAGATTATGTATCTTTTGATACCAAGTTGGTTGGTTCCACCACCGGATTCCGGAGTTATGACCGGAAAATGATGACGAAATTACTGTTCAGAGATTTTTCTAGAGAGAAGGCAGAGATTTCTAGCCTGGCAAGAACTCAAAGATTGGATTTAGGCAGAGTTATGACCGGCAAGAACTCAAAGATTGGATTTAGGCTTCTGCGTTTTTTTGAACTTGCGGAATGAGTTTGGCTTAAATGCCAAATTAATGAATTGAGGAGTGAGGCTTGGACATTGAAAATGCTTCTGCCTTTCACTTCAACAGAATGTAACAATTTTAGCTATAGTCTTTGAAATGAGATGTTTATCTCCTTTGATTTGATAAAGCTTGTAATAAAGTCTTGGTAAGACTTTGATATTTAACTCTTGACACGTGTAAGCATGAATCAATGACTCAATTTATACAAAAGGAGGGGCTGCCACGTTCCCTCTTGGGATAATTGATTAAATATTTGTTCGCTTATTAGTCAACTGGGTAATGTTCTGTTATACGGTAATTAACTAATTAGCCGCATAAATTAAAAATTACCCCGAATTACTTAAAATATTACTCACTTTTCACATACCTTATACATCTTTCTATCATGTCCATGTAGTACCTTGTATGACACTAGTCTATAAATACCGGGTATTTTAGCTTGGGCAGTATTTTATCCCAAAATGCCAAACTTTGACAAAATTCGTTTTCTTAGACTTGCTCCCCTTTTCACCTTCATGAATTTACTAATCACCTGTGAAATAACATAATCCTTATAATCCCCAAATAATATTTTCCTTGGACTGATGTCGATTACCTTACGACAAATTCAATGTAAAATACTGCAGGGTGCAATATCGTCGTAACTTATTACTGCAAAGCGTAATATCACAGTAAGTCGGGTACAACACTATCGTAACTTAATACTGCATGACGTAATATCAATCGTAATATATTAGTGCAGAGGTTAACACCATCGTAACATATTACTGCAGAGCATAACATCGTCGTAATATAATATTGCGGGACGTAATATTGACGTAATATTGCGGGGCGTAACATCATTCCCCCCCCCCCATTGGAACATTCATCCTCGAATGTTGACTGATGCTCTTATCATTTTCGTAACTTATAGCTTCCGATACTTTAGAACTTCCCTTGCCTTCCAGGTGACTGTTCTGTGAATGAGTCCAAAGTCCAGGGCATTCCCCCCTCACGCCTCGTTCTCACACCACAACTTGTAGTCGGAATCCTTCCAATCTCGTAACTGTTGCTACCTTCATCATGAAGCCTGTACAATTTTGATCTTGTAAGTGTGCCCAATCTCTAGGCTTCATATGTAGAACTTGATAAAATGTCTCTTTGGGCATATATGAGTATACTGAAGTTCTTCGCTCGGTACTTTGTTGAATTCACGAACATTGCTATATCTCATCGCATAGGTCCGTTTAGCCATCCGTATGAGTTTATTGCCATAACTCTTACTTTAATTTATCGTTGCTGAGGCTTGCTACCAAATCCCAGCTTACTCTCATTACTTATTCCATATGTATAAATTTAAGTCCTTTAATGCTTCCTCATTACTGCTCATCTTTAGAATGACGACCTAATCTCATCTCATACTTTGTGACTTTTGTCCATCCATTGTTGATTCACCTCAATATTAATATATAATATACCATTGATAACTTGAAACTTCTTACATAATACTTTGCCCCTAGGGCTTATGTTACCTCAAGGAATATTCGAAGTGATTTCTATAATCGTATTTCATAGTGTCTCGATGTGATTCACCTTATGGGGGTATCTTAAATTCGTGCTGCCAACGAAATCTTTTCTTCTTTTTTTTTTTTTTCAAATCATTATACAAATGAAGTCTCAAACGTCATCCTTTATCTGTCACAATTATACCCTCATTTTATTACTAGGTCAGCATTTCATTCCTTCTAAATGCTATTAATCTAAGACTCATTTGAGTTCGTTTAAGGCTATATTGAGCTTTGTATAACATAGAGAAACTGTCTGCTCTTCTTGTTTTCATGGGCTTAATCCTAAAAACTTATCCATTCTCATCACTTTTTCATTTGCCTTTGCTTATCCTTACTTATGTTTCCTTAAAACTTTGTTGACATACCATTAGCTTGCGACCTATACATATCCATTATAAACTTTCCTTCGACTTGCTTGCATCATAGATTTCCTTATGTTATTCTGGAACGTCAAGTGAGACATCACATCGTCTCTAACTTTTCTTTATTCTCTTAACTAGATCTCTCAGTACTTAGAAACCATAGGCTGGAAGACATGCCGAGGATGTCGCTATTATTCCTTGTTATTGGATCCCCATGCTTATAGCCTTCTATCCGAAGTATGGACCATTCACGATCTTCTGCCTTTGAGTATCTCATACGTTGTTCACCTTTACCTTACTCACCTTAAAATTTTGCATCGTATCTTCTATCTCCTTTATGACCTCTCTTCTACTTAGGTGTAATTCACGTCCATAACTTGAAACTTTATTATAATACTCGCACCTCTGGTACATACACAATCCGGTAGGAGCTTCGTACTGACTTCTCATGAGGCCGGTACTTCTTCTAATTGGCTTTCTTGTAGAGCCATTATATATTATGGTTGTTGTGTTATTTCTCTTGAACATCTGATATTAAGAGTGATTCTGTCATATTCTCCAGAACAACTTCTATAATTTTTCTAGGTCCAATAATCAGACTCTTGATTTACTTGGGTGATGTAATTCTTTAGTTTCCTCTTCTTTCTGATCAGCCTTTACATAGGCTTAAGCTATCTTCTGATCTGTGTCTCATGGTATCAGTTATTACCTTAGCCTTTCATGGGCGTTATGGAATATCCATGATACAATTTTCTAACAATTCAATCATTTGCCGGTGCCCTGGGCTAAATTCTTTCTTTTAACTTATACCGAAGTCTTCTATGGCTGTATGATCAACAAATATGTTGTCTGGATAATGCTCCAAAATCTTGAGTGTATCCATAACGTACTAACTCTGGATCATTGATCAAATAATTCTTTCGTTCCATCTTAGTTTTCTTTCAACGTAAGCTATTACTTTTCCTAGTCTTTCTGCCCCCCTCGTTGCGTCTATACTTAGCTTATCTTAGTGCCCACACTTGCCAGAGTTTTCATACTCTCATATGATCTCAACTATTACTTTTAATTTTTACTTCCTGTTCATTAGCCATGATAGGTGCCACTTTCCTTTGGAACGCTTACAATGTTGTTGCGAGATTGTTGTTACACGAGCATCTCTTCTTTAGGTCGTTGTGCCTAAGTTGAAGCCTTCTTCCTTATTTTCTCAACTAGTATTTCATCGTAGTACTTAGGGAAGACCCTCTGACTCTTGTAAAGTTGTGAGCCTATTACATTGTATACTCGACAGACCTTATGATGTCCTTCCTTGCCTATACTTATCCATAGTTACTTATCTCCACACCCTTGTGCTTGTATGGTTGTTTCTGAACTGATATTTTGACTGTCTTCCTAGTGGCACTTTCTTTTATCCACGTAACATTCATACGGTACCTTTAACTACCCCAACCCTTGTTTGAATATATCTCAAGTATTATAATGATATTCTCCGATGCTGAATTATCCATGTTGGGTTTTACTATATTTATCTTACACGATCTGATGACTCGTTTGTAACCTCCTGCTTAACCATAACTGGGATCTTCCTGACCAATTACTAACTACTCGTTGACCCATTCTCATATCAATATTCCTCGTAATCTTTCTTGGGTTATTTTCTTTGCCTTAAGTTACGTCTCGCACTGGCTCCTTATTTATTAATAACAGCCCGGGCAGGAACATTTACTTCCTCTCCTTGACATCGTGCTTGCACAATATTCTTGAATCGTAGCATATCTATAAGATTTGGATAAGTGTCATCTCATTCCTCTTTCATTTATCGCATTCTTCCTTTACCATTCCATAGTCACTAGAACCACTTAACTCTGGCTTAATGCCATATCACTCCATATTCCCCCTTTAGGGGTGTACTAAAATCTAAAGCCACGAGAATATACCTATAGATGTTTTACCTCTTCATCTTTGGCATCGTTTTTCAACATCAATGATCCTTATCACCTTGCGGCAATTCTTTAGTACCAAGGATGACAAATCCCCTTACTCACAAGGGTGACACTTAATGTAATTGGTACATACAGTCTCTTAAGATTAACTTTGCTCACATTGCTTGCTCTAGGGAAGTGTCTCCCTGAATGACTATTCTCCGAATTCATCGTGAATCTTCTTCTGTGGTCCATTCTATTACTACCGAAACGAAATTTGAAATTCCCATGATGCCAAGTACTTTCTAATCATTCAGTCCCTAATTCATATTTAGTTTATCTTGTTTACCAGTCCATACTGATTTTTGTTACTTTGGGGATTAACTCTCCCCTCTAGGTCTTATACTCTTTTGTTGTCTTAAGGCCCATCATCTTTCGTCTCTTCCTTCATTTGACTATAGGTTTTGTAACACTCTACCGTTTTCGTCCATATATCATACCTTATTCATAATGCTTCCTTATCTCTCTTCTCATTACTCTGCTAATATTTCTACATATCCCTTTTCTTGTGAAAACTTCAATATGACATTCTTTCGTTTTTAGCTTTCCTTTGCTCCATCCAGTGGCTCTTCAAGTTGCTTAACGTTCTCGCTTTACTAGGGACGCGAGCCACACTAAGGTGGTATTTATCCCTTCAAGGCTTGTAGTGCATGTCTTTGTAGTACTCATATCTAGCTGTACTATTTTAGGGTGAACCATCGAGGTGTCTTACAGGGAGATCCATTACCACGTTTGCACTATCCTTCGAAAACATCGACTAACTCTACCAATCTATCCACTATTTTGGGTTACTATATCCCCAGCCGGATCTTGATAACTCGTCCTTTTCTTAAACTATGTTTGTTAGCTTGCATAGGGCATAACTGAGATGGTTACGACCAATTATACATACCTCTGTTACCATTGAATATAACTCAAAAAGCTTATATTCCTCTGCCTGAATTATAAACACCATTAACCTTCATTAACTGGGCGCCTCGTACTTTTCTTCATCTTATTTCTTTTACTTGTTGACACTTGTATTTACCTTCTAAATCTCTCATTGTCTTTCACCATTAAGGTAGATATGTATTCTTGCCTCAAGATCCTTACCAAGAGGCTTACACATTTTAGTACGCACATGATCTGCTGGTACATTTACTTATCATAAACATGATGCAAAGTCGAGTTTCCTCTGACTCAACTCTCCTATAACTATATCTCTTACAACCTGTCTTTCTGGATGTAGGCATCATCGTATTATGAATAAGGTAGAGTTTAGGAAATTGAGTTCTTACAACTAAGCTCTACCACACGATCTAGAGTAAGAAGAAAGAGTGACAGTCCTAAATTCCCTGTAGCTTCTTGCTTATAAGTATGGTGCATGACACACCCATAAACAAGACTCTACTAGACACGACTTGTAGATTCCATAGGACAGAACTGCTCTGATACCACTTTTGTCACGACCCAAACCGATGGGCCGCGACGGGCATCCGATACCTTACTCAACTGAGCCTTAATGTAACGTATTTTTCTTATTACATCATCATATACACGTGACATACGATCCTAATAGGCGAACATAATCATTTATAAATTCAAAACATAGGCTGAGAAGGTCGTACAATCTTTCACGTACACGACATATGTCTACAAGCCTCTAAGAGTAGATAAATGTCATAAAGGTCGGGATAGAGTCCCGCCATATCAAACAATACACGTCTAAATCATACTAACTAAACAAGCAACTCTGAAGTAAATCGAGAGCACCAACATCTTTCGCTGAGCTGATAGCCTGCTTGGAGGGCTCTCGACCTGTCTATTGGGACCTGCGGGCATGAAACGTAGCGCACCCTAGGCAAAAGGGACGTCAGTACAAATAATGTACAGAGTATGTAAGGAACATAAATAAGTATATAAGAGACATGGAAGAAATATAGAGTACATGACTCAACCTGTAAGTTTTAGCACCATGCATATCATATCAGCGCCATGCATAGGTACATGTTTCATAACATCATCAGCCTCTGAGGGCATCCCATCATATCATATCAGTCACTGTGGTCAAAATCATCATCGTATACCAGCTGATCAGGTGGTGGTGCGTATATAACGCCATAACCTTTTCCCGTATCCCATATACATATATTTACATATATACACATATATAACGCGATCTAGTCATGGGTCAATGCACATGTATAAATGAGTGAAATACAGGAAAAATATGTAATAATCTCAACATTCCTTCCAGATAAACTTTTTCAACTGCATATTATTCTGAGACCCATGAACAAAAAATAATAATTCTCATGGGGAATCAAGAATATAGACACCCCTACTATTTCTATGAATAGAGTAATTTATGAAAACTCTGTATTTGCTCGTTTCTTCAGTATTGTTTGGACCATGCCAAAAGAAAGAAGGGATGGCCTTAACATACCTGGAGTAGGAACAACTCCGTATAATTATCCTGTTGGAAACCTTCGTGGATTGAATTTAGAACCCAAAAATTGAATTTAGGCTTCAACGTTTTTTTGAACTTGCGGAACGAGTTTGGCTTAAATTCCAAATTAATGAATTGAGGAGTGATGCTTGGACATTGAAAATGCTTTTGCCTTTCACTTCAACAAAATGTAACAATTTTAGCTATAGCCTTTGAAATGAGATATTTATCTCCTTTGATTTGATAAAGCTTGCAATAAAGTCTTGGTAAGACTTTGATATTTAACTCTTGAGACATGTAATGTTACGCGACACCTTCCTGATGTTTCTTGGAAGGGAAACGTAAGGCTAAGCAACCGATATCAGTGTGGTTGTTATCCGCCAATTAGGTCCCCTCCGCACGCTAGACTAGATTGTTAGTGTCGTGCGGGAAAACCAATGTCACGAGCAATTGCGGAAGCTGAGAGAGAATTGAGTTTTGAATAATGATGATGATTTTATTGATGAATGAAAGCTGATTACAAAAGATTCAGTGTCGAGGGGGAGAGACACCAGTATAGAAAATTGATTGCTTGAAAATGTTTGATTGCTTGATCCCCCCTAATAATGCTTAAAAAAATCAAAGTTACATGACTTGTCCTAATAAAGCTGTAGAAGCACACTCAATGAAAATAATGTAAACTACCCTATAATTACAATGAAAAGGACTTAGTTTATTACAATGTAGAAACAAGTTCGATGGAAGCAACTTTGTCTTGCGGGTCAGGGTCTGCGCGCGCGGTGCTGTTGGCGCGCGTGAAACTTGTTGTGTTTGCCTGAGGCTAGGCGCTGGTGCTTGGCATCAGGGTCTGTGCGCGAGGAATTGCTGGAATGGGCCTACAGCTGGGCGCTGGCGAGGCATAAGGATCTGTGCGCGCGACATTGTCAGTACGCGCAGCGCTGTTGTCATTGGCCAGTCGTTGGACGCTGGTGAGAGGCATCGGTGAGGCGACAGAGGAGCATGCGCGCTTGTCACTTGGCACAACCAAGACCACGGGGCCTACCATGGCGCTAGGCATTGTTAGGCTTGCTAGGCTGCCATGGGGCGCGACCAAGGGGTCAAGGAGCGTGTCTAGAAAGCAGCCCATGACATTCTCCCCCACCTGAGTTGGCGCCATCCTCGGAGCTTTATGATGATGATGATTGTTCTGGTGGTTGATGGTTGGGAGGTCTGCGCCCCTCTGTTCTTTGAGCTTGCTGTTGTAGCAATGCAATGGTTTCATGCGGCTGACATGGAAGATTGGATGGATCTTCCACTAGGATGGAGTTTTCACCTGGTATGCGGACTTCCCAATGCGTTTTTCAATAGGCAAGGGCCCGATGTATTTTTGGTACAGACGAGGGTCATGGGTCCTCTCTTCAAACAAGTATCGCTTTGGGATGCATAGCATTACTTTGTCCCCTGCTTGATGTTGGGCAAAGTAAAGATTTTGTTCGGTGAATCTTTTTGCCCGCTCTTGGGCTTTGACGAGATAGCTCTGCACTATCCCCATGTTGCGCTCCCATTCGCTCGAGAAGTTGGCAGCTCGAGGAGATTTCGGCATGGTTGATGCATTCACTGTTTGCGGGAGAAGCGGTTGTTGTCTGGTAACAATTTCAAAAGGGCTTTTGTTTGTATGATAGCTCTTTTGAGAATTGAAACACAGTTGATCAGCATCCAAGAGCTTCACCCAATGCTTCTATGATTCGGTTGCAAAGTTACGGAGATATTCCTCCAGCATGTCATCGAACCGGTCTGTCTGGCCATCTGATGGTAGATGGATGTCTGAGTTGTGACTCAATGTTGACCCAAAGCACCTGAAAAGATGGGTCCAAATGTTGCTAGTGAAGCGTGAGTCGCTCCTACTAACAATGTCTTTGGGTAGGCCCCAATGGTTGACAATGTGCGAGAAGAAGAGTCGAGTTGTATCTTCTGCTGAGATGTTTTGCGGGGCTGCTACGAAGGTTGCATAGTTTGAAAACTGATCTATGACAACCAATATGGATGTAATATTACCGACTTGGGGCAATCCCGTGATGAATTTGAGGGAAACACTTTCCCATGGTCTCTGCGGGACATGTATGGCTGCAAGGGTTCCATCTGTGATGAGTGATCCGACTCGTCCTTGTGGCATGGCTGACAAGTCTTCACGCGCTGAGGAGCATCACCAGTCTTTTGAGGCCGATGACTTGATGGTTGATTGTTGTTGCGAAGGGTAGCCGGAACCAGGGGTTCATGTCTATTGACTACCTTCTCTAACTGCATGGCCGAGATGTTTCCAGCAGCCATCTTTATGGGAAAACATGGTATGGTGTAGGGCTTGGCCCTGTTTTCTCCCAACATTAGGAGTATGTTGGCATATAGTACTGGTATGGTGTTGGTCTGCCTCATGAACTCCAACCCCACTATCATGTCAAAGTCATCTATGATTGCGATGCGCAGGTCGATGCTTCCTTTGTATGGGCCAATTTTCACTGGGATATTTGTAGTTGTTCCACCCAATGTCTGGGGTGGCGAGTTGATAGCCTTGACGCAGCCTTTGCTCTTTTGCACAACTAGACAGTGACGCTCTACCAGAGTTGAAGACAAGTAGTTGTGGGTAGCACCCGTATCTATCAATGCATGAATGGGCTTGCCGTTCACTTTCAATTCGACAAACATTAGGGTCCTCGCTTGCTTAGGAGGCCCCTCGTCCATCTTTTCCTTCCCTTTCTTGGTGATTGGGCCTGAGCTTTTCTTAGGAGGACATGCACTGGTCCCCGCTAAGGCATGTGGGATAGAGCCAACAATTGCATTGAAGGCGCCTACTTGGTCTGATTCTGATGTGTCTGATGCATCTGACTCATCCTCGGCAGTTTGATGAGCATTGATCTTTATGTTTGGGCATTCATTGTTCCAATGTGCCCCGCCGCGATTGTTGTTGATGGATGCAACACTATTGCTGCTGGAGGGAGGAGTCTTAGTTTTGGATGCACTCCGATCTCCCCCACTTTTGCTTGAGCCACCATTGCCAGGATGGTTCCCGTTGAATCCCCCTCGGATAGGCGGTTGGGTCCTGCGGTTATGAGTTCCCAAGTGATAATCGCCAAGACATTTTGCAGCTTGAATGGCCTTGGGTAGGGTGTCTACCTATTGTCTCTGTAGTTCCATACGAGCATGAGGTTTCAAAACTTTTATGAATGCGAAGAGCTTGTCTTTGTCCCCCATGTCGCGTATGCTTAGCATGAGTGCAGATAATTTGCACACGTACTCTCGCACTGATCTGGTGTGGCGGAGCTCCCGTAGCTTTCTCCTTGCATTGTATTCCACATTTTCGGGGAAGAACTGCAGGCGTATGGCTACCTTCAGCTCATCCCATGTCTGGATAGTATCTTCACCGGCCCTGATGGCTTCGTATTTGAACCGCCACCAAAGTTTGTCATCGCGCTGAAGATACATGGCAGTTGTTGCTACCTTTTTGGATTCTTCCAAATGGCCCACGGCATCGAAGTATTGTTCGATGTCGAAGATGAAATTTTTCACTTCTTTAGCATCTCGAGATCCGTCGTATGGCTTTGGCTCCGGTATCTTAAGTTTTTGTGGAATGGGGGTGAGATTTCCTACACCCCTGATGTTGTTGTCGCCTCCTCGAAGTAGGCTCTGTAGGGCAGCATTGACAGCATTGAGCTGGCCTGTCAAGTCGTCTATGGTTTGCTTCATGGAAGTTAGTCTGTCTGCTTCTTGTTCCCGATGGGCTAAATCGTCGGCACGCTCCTGTTGGAGGTCCTCAAATTTGCCATGAATATTGGCAGTTTCGATGGCTGTCGTTTGTCGGTTATCCTCAGAGTCACGACTGAAGTTTGCAATGTCATTTTCCGCCTGCCGCATTCAGCGGTCCAGGTAGTCCAACCTTTGCACTAGGTTGTTGTTTTGATGAGGCACTGTATCCACGATGGGTTGTAATCAGTCAACCGTCTCTTCTAGGGATGCTAGGCGCTCCCCATGATTCACCATGGTCAGAAATGGTGATGATGGCAAATGTGTTCCCTCGTCCAATGTCGAGCCTAGGCTCTGATACCAACTGTTACGCGGCGCCTTCCTGATGTTCTTTGGAAGGGCAACGTAAGGCTAAGCAACCGATGTCAGTATAGTTGTTGTCCGCCAATGAGGTCCCCTCCGCACGCTAGACTAGATTGTCAGTGTCGTGCGCAAAAACCAATGTCACGAGCAATTGTGGAAGCTGAGAAAGAATTGAGTTTTGAATGATGATGATGATTTTATTGATGAATGAAAGCTGATTACAAAAGATGTGGTGTCGAGGGGGAGAGACACCAGTACAGAAAATTGATTGCTTGAAAATGTTTGATTGCTTGATCCCCCCTAATAATGCTTAAAAAAAAAATAAACCAAAGTTACATGACTTGCCCTAATAAAGCTGTAGAAGCACACTAAATGAAAATAATGTAAACTAGCCTATAATTATAATGAAAAGGACTTAGTTTATTACAATGTAGAAATAAGTCCGATAGCAACAACTTTGTCTTGCGGGTCAGGGTCTGCGCGCGCGGTGCTGTTGGTGCGCGCGACACTTGTTATGTTTGCCTGAGGCTGGGCGCTGGTGCTTGGCATCAGGGTTTGTGCGCGAGGCGCTGCTGGAATGGGCCTGCAGCTGGGCGCTGGCGAGGCATCAGGATCTGTGCGCGTGGCGCTATTGTCATTGGCCAGCCGCTGGGCGCTGGCGAGAGGCATCGATGGGGCGACAGAGGCGCATGCGCGCTTGTCACTTGGCGCAGCCAAGACCACGGGGCCGACCATGGCGCTAGGCATTGTGAGGCTTGCTAGGCCGCCATGGGGCGCGACCAAGGGGTCATGGGGCGTGTCTGGAAAGCAGCCCATGACAGTAAGCATGAATCAATGACTCAATTTATACAAAAGGAGGGGCTGCCACGTTCCCTCTTGGGATAATTGATTAAATTTTTGTCCGCTTATTAGTTAAATGGGTAATGTTCTATTACCCGCATAATTTAAAAATTGCCCCGAATTACTTAAAATATTACTTACTTTTCACATACCTTATACATCTTTCTACCATGGCTATGTAGTGCCTTGTATGACACTAATCCATAAATACCGTGTATTTTAGCTCGGGCCATATTTTATCCCAAAATGCCAAACTTTGACAAAATTCATTTTCTTAAACTTGCTCCCCCTTTCACCTTCATGAATTTACTAATCACCTGTGAAATAGCATAATTCTTAAAATCCCCAAATAATATTTTCCTTGGACTGATGTCGATTACCTTACGACAAATTCAACGTAAAATACTGCAGGGTGCAACATCGTCGTAACTTATTACTGCGAAGCGTAATATCACAGTAAGTCGGGTACAACAGTGTCGTAACTTAATTCGCATGACGTAACATCAATCGTAATATATTACTGCAGAGGGTAACACCATTGTAACATATTACTGCAGAGCATAACATCATCGTAACATATTACTGCAGAGCATAACATCATCGTAACATATTACTGCAGAGCATAACATCATCGTAACATATTACTGCAGAGCATAACATCGTCGTAATATAATACTGCGGGACGTAATATTGACGTAATATTGCGGGGCGTAATACCATATTATTCGCCGGCTGACCCGTTTTTTATTTGTATTAATTATGGGTCGGGTTGGATAATTTATCCGTAATTTCATTATCCATTTTTATCCGAACCATATCTGATCCGACCCGCCCGTTTGCCACTTTTATGCACAAAAAAAAGAAGCTACAAACAAACACGGTCAGATGCAAGGTTTTAGCACTTAATTGTACGCTCTTTCTCACACTACATATGTAATACAATATTACAAAAAAACGTACTTACTATCATAAAAGATGAGCGATATGGCAATGAAATTTTTGTATTATTGATTTGAAATTCAAAATCTCTATTATAAGCAGAAAAAAAGGAGCATCCACCCCGTTGAAAACGAACCTGAGTTTCAGACGAAAACCTTGAGGCTTCGGCATAGTTCATTATGTTTACAAAATATTGGCTAGCTAGGTAATAGGTTAGTATAATATTCTCAAATTATCAAATAATAGTATTTTATTTGTGTTTGTAATATTTGAGTTGGAAGTGAGAAAAATATTTGAAGTTGAAGTGATAAAATACTTATGAAAGTGCTCCTCAGGCAAATATTTATAAATAGTTCGAAAATATTTATTTAAATATAAATATATTATTTAAGCAAAAATTATTGGTTCTTTCGAGATTAATAGTAATATTGTATCTAGGCTCCTGTCATCAGAAATGCAAAATAGGCCTTCACCAATCACCATCTATAATAGCTAAGGGCAATCGGGAACTGGCAAAACCGACTTTCACTTTATATAATCTATAGTATTATTAAACTCTGGAATCTCCACACACTTTTATCCCGAGTGTAACACTCATTAGATCTATAAAAATTTCAACACATGCTAATTAAAGAATTTAATTTTTTTTTAAATCTTGCCTTGAGTGCATAAAAATTATACTTCATTAGGATTTAAACCATTGTGATTGACTTTTGAGTTACTTCTTTATTTATACATAATTGGATATACAATTAGGGGAATATTAATAATTTTAATGTTATTAATTAGTAAAAGTGGGTATCATTAATTATTAATTAAGTCCAAAAAGGGGTTTTTTTCGTTCCTATACACTATTTGAAACTTTATTACCAAAATTGTCCATGTTTTATTATTTACCCGATCTACACAAGTTTTATCTACAATATATATATATATATATATATATATATATATATATATATATATATATATATTTGTTTAAACTAGAATCCTTTCTGCGCTACTCTTTCTTATTTAGACGCGGGATTTTGGGATCGCGTATATTTCAATTAGATATTTTACTGCCGCAATCATCACACCTTAATAAAGCCAACATTTTTGTAGAATCCTGTTATTACGCCGATTTTCTCTGATTATATCATAATCAAGTTATTCTCCCTAATTTTCTCTGTTTCCTCTGGTTTTCCATAAACGAAGATTTTGAAAAAAAATAAGTGCAAACAATTAGCTACAATTGTATTAAATTTTGTGACATAATATCAAAATTAGCGATCATGCTTCAGCTAAATGGTCACTGGGACACCGTTGGGAGATTCAAAGATTTTGATGTTGATGAAATTGTAGCCAATGAAGATTCAAATTATAGTCAATTGAATTCCGCAATTGCAGAGCATATAATGATAGATAAATCAGTGAAATCAAATATATTGTCTACGAACATTGTCTTTTAATGGAAATTGGGAACAATATGGGAGTTCGAGTGTATATGGAGACGAAAAAGGAAAACAAAAACTTAGGAATGTATCAGCTGTGTATAACAGTGCTTGATTTCGATTTTGAATGCAGTATCTCTAATTTGACATAATTGATGGTTTGCTCTGTTTTTCAGTACTGATGTTTTTTTAATTCTGGTATTCTATAATTTTACTACAACTTATCTACAATAATATTACAAAACAAATGTAGTTCAATTGTTATGTCTTATCAAGTATTCTATCACATACTGAACACATGAATATACAGAGGTCTGAGTTACTATACTTTTAATTGAGTGCAGGTTCATTTGATCATCGTATGTCTAACGTGGTACAATTGTCAAGCAATTGTAACACAATTGAAGAAGTATCAAGAACAGTGAATTTGATTGATAGGTCAACATCTCCGGCAATTGTGAAATATGAAAGTATTATCATAACAGAACATACGCCAAATGTTATTGAAGTAGGCCAACCAAGACAAGCAAACAATTGTCAGTGCAATGAAGCACTATTCTGTCATGAATAAGTTTCAATTTAGGGTGAAAAGGTCTAGTGCAAGAAGGTAGGAACATTATATTTGTCAAATTCATATTTGTGTGCAATTTGTAGTTTATTTGTGTATAAATTGTTTACTAGACGTTTTTGTGCATAAACAGCCTCGTATTTTGTAGCTACAATTTGCATAATATTTTTTGAATTGTTTTTATTCTGTAGCTACTGCCTCATATGTGTTGGGGATAATTGTATGTGGCACTTCAAGTCCACCAGCATAAACGAATCAGCATTGTTCAAGGTTCAAAAATTCAACAGTTTGCACACATGCTCTTTGATGGACAACATATACATATAACGCAAACCTACTGCCATGGTAGTTGGCAGCATGGTGATGACAAAATATGCGGATCCTAAGACAATATACACACCAAAAGACATACAAACTGTCATGTTGTTGGATCATGGTGTGATATTAACATACATGCAAGCTTAGAGAGCAAAGGAAAAAGGCTTTAGAATTTTTGAGAGGTCATCTTGATGATTCCTGCAGTCGCTTGCCCAGTTATTTGTATATTCTAGAGAAGACTTATCCATGGTCGGTAGTAAAATTGCAGAAGACTGAAGATGACTGTTTCTTGTATGCATTTGTTGCACTTAGTACGTCCATCAAGGATTGGGAGCATTGTAGGCCAGTTGTAATAGTTGATGACACCTTCTTGAAGTCGGCATATAGGGGAATCATGCTAACAGCTAGCAAAATGGATGCAGCAGGTAATGTAGATAAATTATAAAAATATTATTGTAAAGTTGTAGACTATATTTTTTTTATCCTCTAGGTTTATTACAAAAATTGAATTTCTTTTTGCCACCTGTGATAGGTAGCATATTACCACTAGCATACGCCGTTGTTTATTCAGAAAATGACGCATCATGGAGGTGGTTTTTTGAGCAATTCAAACATGCGTATGGTGAAAAACTAAATATATGTGTTGCTTCGAACCGAAATGAGAGTATCTTGAAGGCAACATCTACTGCTTATACCGGCATGCCACATTATGCTTGCATGTGGCATATTTGGACAAATGTAAGGTCAAAGTTCAAGAAGGGTCATCTAAAGTTAAGCGAGTTGTACTTTTCCATGGCACGATCGTATATGATTGATGAATTTAATGAAAAAATGTCAAAGATTGAAGAGATCAATATGCATGTTAAAGCATACCTATACGATATTGGCTATCACATATGGTCTCAGGTACATGCTACGGTGAACAGAACGTGGACGATGATATCAAATATTGTAGAGTCATTGAATGTTGTAACCAAAGATGTAAGAGAGCTACCCGTAGTAGAACTATTAGAGTAGATGAGGACTTTCTTGAACGTTGGACTAATAAAAAGTTATTAAATGCAAAGAGGTACGTTCACATACCTTGGGAAAAAATATAACAAATAGTTGGGGACAACAGGATATTATCGCAGAAGATGAGAGTAAGTTATATACAATAATATCAGATTATTTTTTCGTTCAAACTATATATATACTGTTAATTGTAGAAATATTGTTGTATAATTGTAATTATTTTATTTTGTATAAGTTCTGACAACTAGTTGTGTATTTGTAATGAAATTGTAGGCGAGAGCTTTAACAGATTACATTCATACTGTGATAGATGGTGTGAAACATTTCATTGTTTACTTTCAAAACAAGAAATGTAGTTGTGGACAATTCTAGCTTGATGAACTTCCTTGTGCACATGCTTTGGCAGCTTTGAGGCACAAGAACGAGTCTTATGAAAACTATTGTTCTCCTTATTACACGAGAGAGAGCCTTCTGCAAACTTATGAAATACTAGTAGACCCGCTGTCTAACGAAAGCAAATGGAATGTGCCATAATATATAGCTAAAGAAGTTGTAAAATCACCTACCCGGAAAAGGTAGCTAGGGAGACCTCAAAAACAAAGATACAAACCATATGATGAAGTAAATGCAAAAAGTACAAGGTTTCATGTGGCAATTGCGAACCTGAAGGGCATAACAAAAGATCTTGTAGGAATGCTCCCAAAAGGAAATAAAAATTGATACAGTTTAAAGTTTTTTTTACTGAGTATTGTTGATGATAATCTGTCCTTTAAGACATATGAAGTTGTATTTGTTCTGTTCTGGAGAATTATAGTTGTGGTGTGATTGTGTTGCTAATTTGAATAAAGACTGTCTACTATAATGAATGTTTGATAAATAGATTCAAATCTTAATGCAATTGTTTTATAGTTGTTTTGTTCAAATATTGTGTTTATTTATTACTTTTCAATCTTTCCTAACAACATTGCTTAAATTGAATATATTATGTATGTTTGTATAGTAGTTGTAGACATAATTATAAGTTGTAAAGAAATTATATATAAGAAATGTCGAGATCAAGTACTAACAACTTTCAACCCAGAAAAAGCCACAGATATTTTCTATTCCAAGTAGTAGACTTCTGGACTAAATAACAAAACAAAATGTAAAATAAATATAGCACAAATCTGTTACAAATAAATTGCAGCTGACTTGTTCTTAATAAACAATTTATCTATAACTTTACTACAATCCAAATATAACTAAACACTTTAACTATAATTTTTCTACTGAAAAGGGAAGCTAGTTCTTCTTTTTCCAGACCTGTGTTCACTCGTTCATAACTGGTGCACCTTTTCTTCTTGTTAATCTGCTAGCCACCTTACTTTCACTAATTGCACCAAGCTCTTGCTTTTTCCTAGCATAATCCCAAAGTAGCGCTCCATAACGTCTATGTTATTGATCAATATCAAAAAGATCTTCCTTTGAAATAACATAAATTAAAGAAACTAGCTAGGATTATATTAAAATGTTACCTTATCAACATCTTTTCTTAATTTTTTTATTTATTTCACAATATCTTTCTTGTCATCTATTCCCATTGCCTGCTTATGTACAGATGGAGAT
The DNA here is from genome assembly GCF_000715075.1 of Nicotiana tabacum. NCBI lineage: Eukaryota > Viridiplantae > Streptophyta > Magnoliopsida > Solanales > Solanaceae > Nicotiana > Nicotiana tabacum. The sequence continues at coordinate 740,719 of NC_134091.1, forward strand.
GGATCATCCGTCGGATGCTCGACCTTTGTTTCAGCTTCTTCAAAGATGTATTCAGCTTTGTCTGGCAAAGTCATTCTTGAAAGCTCTTCTGGGGCTTCAAGTATATTGTGAACTAAGTGGAAAAAATGTGAGGGGACTAGTTATAATATGTATAAAATGTATAGATAATTTATATTAAATTGTATGTCTAGAAGTAAAAAATATTTACCTTGATCCATGATGGTTTGATCATTCTATATTCCAATGCAGATAACCATATGTTGTCCTTACTAACTGTCCAGTTAAGTATCCGGAGGATCAAATTACCAACCCTTGTAGCTATATCAGTGTTGACTGTAGAGCAACACTCATACAACTATATTTGCATAGCGAGTACAAAACTTCAAATGAGATAAAAATGCACAGGAGGGTTGAACTTGTGCTTAACGGACTCAATCAATTATGTATAAGAATCGATACCCTATGCGTAACTCGCATACTGCCCCGAGTCCACCAAGTGAACCTAAAATGGTCTATAAAACCTAAATTATCTTTATCTGAAGGACAGAGGAAGAATTCTATCAGATAGAGAATACATAGCTTGACTGCATCCTCATCATTCACCCAACTACAGCTGGTTACAATTTATTTCAAGTATGATTTCTAAACTTTTTTCTTGTTCGGAAAATAGCTCCTCATTATTTACTGACATACTTAGTTGTGTAACCAAAGTCCGTCTCTTCTGTAAAACATCTAAGGCCAATGATAAGGGCAAATTCCCTCAACCCAAAGTTCATCCTCTCATCCTTTATCTCTGCTGTAAAAAAGTCTGAACCAGATGCGTTCAATTCATACTTCATGAGAAGGTGAATTGCTTGATTTAGGAAAAGAAAATACCCAAAAACATGTCTTCTTAAACAACTTTAACCCATTTTCAGACAATAACACACTGATTTGGCCAGGAACAACAGGGTCTAGTGATGCCATAATCTAGTGATAATGCTGGAACCTAGTGATGCCATAATCAACATCATGTAGTGCAAAAAATGTTCGATTCTGCACCAAAAGAGACAGTAAGTTAATAAAACTTGTTTGAAGACCAAAAAATAAAATAAATACATTTTTACTATAATTTAGCTACAATCAAAAAGACATTACTACATTGCATACAAGTAAGTTACAAAATTAGTAAACACATATAACAACTGACCACATTGAAGCTACAATTTAGCTACATTTCCCTTTAAATCTACAATTTAAAGGAAAATGTAGAAAAGTTGATAACCTACAATAAATATACACAATGTAGATAAAATTTCTACAAATATATATATATATATATATATATGTATGTATGTATGTATATGTATAGTCATGAGAATAAGAACAAGTTTTTTAACTTTTTAAAAAAAATTGTAACTACTAAAATTTTACCATCTCCAATGGTTGTTCGGGTATAGTTTTAGGTGATTTTTGAACCTTCTTCTTTTTCGAAGGTTTGACAGTAGGAGAAACTCTGATTTTTTTTTTGCATCTTTCGGGTTAACTTCTTCTTTGATGAAATCATCTTCACGAGCAAATTCTTTGCCCTTCCGCTTTACTGATTTAGCAGATGTCAAAGCTTCACTAGCATCCCTATCATGCTTAAGTTTTATTCAAGCTTCTGCCCTAGCTTCACGAAGGGAAAGCTTGGACTTTGTCTATGATTTTGCATGCGCCGATTTCACTTTTTTGGGTGAATCGAGTGAGAAAACACCCAAATCAAAAGTAGGAATATCACCCACATTAGCTTTTTTAGGGCTAATCATCGTAACTGCTTTCTTCTTCATTGAAAGTGAAAGAAAAATTTAAGCAGCTGCTATTTTGGTAGGATTTAGAGCTAGCATTCAGAAAAATTGAGAGAGATTTTTGAAGAAAGTTGAAAGACGGGCGTTAATGGAGGGAGATAGTGCAGAAATGTGGGGGGGTATGGAGAGAGAAACGTGGGAGGAGGAGGGGGGATATGTACATTAGAGAGATTATAAGAGTTAATTAATTCTCATTAAATTCCTAAAATGTACATAATTGGTAAATTGTATATGCATATGTAATTAAATTTAAACTTGAGTAGGAAGGGTAATAAAGTTTCAAATAGTGTATAAGAATGTAAAAATCTAAAAAAAATAGGACAAGCCTAAAGCCCATAAAGTAGGAGGTTGGAAAGCAAAAGTCTTAAAGCCTTGAGCAAAACAGAACGTTGGTTCTGTTTAGTCACGCTAGCAAAGGCAAAAGGCTTAAAGCCTATAAGAAATAGAGGTAGTGTTGCTTCTCCCATCGAAGTAGTTACGTAGGACCTTTTTTAGGCTACGGCTGAGATAAAAAAATTTATATAATTGTAAGCTATAACATCATTATACACTAGAATCCAACACTCTAATGGGGTGAATTCATAAGAAAGTTTTACAAAACCTCAAGAACACCCATCAAGTACGAGTTAGGTTTTTGGTGTTACAAATAAATTCTTCACTTTTATTGGATTGCTATAACGGGTTGAGAAAAGAAGTGTTAGAACAAGACCTCATCCCAAAACTTAGAAATTTAGAAGTTGAACCTAAAGTTCTTAGAGTTGAGAAAAGATTAATACTCTGAGAAAGTTGGATATTTATTGTGACTTATTATTGTAGGATTTGATTGTTGAATTGATTGCAAGAATTGGAACTTACATTGTTTCTTGAAAGGAGAAATTGAGGCAAGTGGATATAACTCTTTACTAAAGTGGTTCTACTCAGAAAAACATGCCGACAAAGTGTTCGATAAAATGCTTTAAAGAGTCAACATGTACTTAATTGGATAGTGAGTACATGTTGACTAAGTATATTCTAGTTAAAACTTATATATTTTACTCGAGAAGTATAAACGTCTATTTTCCATATTTTTATGCTTTATTACATGATCTTACCTGTTAAAGTTTCATGAGTTAGATAAAAAATTTAAAAATACTTTGAGTAATTTTATTTCATGCTTATGTTATGTATACACTCAAGAATATTATTATGAAATTTGATAGATCACTTTTATGGAAGATTTAGACTTGAAAAGTCACAAGAAGAAGTTTTAGAAAGAAAAGATCTTTGGGATTATTCTCTATTCTAAGAAGTGGTCATCGTCCAGGCCGAGTGTCCTGACCAAGGCGTTGACTTCCTGAAACTACTCGTGCCAAAGTAGGGAGCATTCGAGCTGAGGGTCTCGTTGCTGAAAATTTCCTAGCCAGGTTAAGGTATGATACATGAGCGCTGAAAGCAATGAAGCGAGTGGCACCTCGTGGATTGGGCCTATTCTATCAGGTTGGGATTAAACTCATGTCGATCACACGGTGACTAAGATAGAAATAAATTAGGATAGTTGGAACTCTCGAAGCATAGAGTGAAGTATTTTTTTAGAATTGTTCTTAGAAGTTTTATATTTTCATGCATTTAGAATCTCTGCGTGTAGTGTATATTTTATTATGTCTCATTCTCTGCTATAATGGGGGCTCGTCGAGACTCACTGAGTACAATGGATGGTACTGACATTCTCTTTTGGGAACCTACATTGGTCTGCGGTACAACGTAGGAACCGATTTTTCAGGCGAGCAGGCTACAGGTTAGGACTTCCCTCTCTTCCACTACTAGGGGTGTACAAAGGAAACCGACAAATCGCACCAACTCGATAATCCGAGTCAAACCGAGAAAAAAACTCGTCTATGATTTGGTTTGGTGTTGGAAAAAAACCCGACCATAATTGGTTTGGTTTGGTTTTAACTAAAAAAAGTCAAACCGAAGCCAAACCAACCTGACACTACATATATAGAAATTTTAGATATATTTATAAATATACTTATTGTGATGTAATTTATAAATATTTCTTAAAGAATTTCATAATTTTATCTTTTAAGGTATTATTTCAAGGTTGGACTTAGAACTTTTGAATGTTCCAATAAGTTTTATAGCCATTTCTATTAATAAATTAAATAATGCTAACAAAAACCTAAACCAAAATCAAATCAATATTAATGCTAAGAAAAGACATTCAATTCAATATTACAAACGGGAATATATTGAATATCTATTTTTTGTTTTGCAATAATTTAGATAAAAATGCATAACCTATTTTTATTTTTCTTTAGCGTTCAATCATTTAATTAATACTCTCTTATTAGTTTATTTATTTTAGCACGACTTGGTACTTCTAGATTATGTTTATTTTTATTATGGCTTTTCAATTAGCAATATTTATATTACATAATTTTATTGTCTTTATTGTTGAATATTTTAGGATAATGCCAGGACATATCTCATATTTTGTATTATTTTCTTGAAAAATACTTTATATAGTTGTATCTTACTATGATTAAAGAAATATTTTGAGCATACATTATATGTTTTGTTCTATGAAGATTTTACTGGGGGAAAAAACCCGAATAATCCGAAAATCCGAGAAAAACCGAGATTGAAAAACCCGAGTTTTATTGGTTTGGTTTGGTCTTTAGATTTAATAACCCGACACAATTGGTTTGGTTTGATAATTGTAAAATCCGAACCAACTCGGCCTATATACACCCCTATCCAGTACTATTGGTGAGCTCCGCTTTTGTTCGTGGAGTATTCCTTTGAGTCGTCTTTATTTAGTTATTTCTTTATTTACTTGGAGAACTAGCCGGCCAATCTCATGTCCTGAGCAGTGCATCAATTTATTAGTAGAGGCTTCATAAACACAGTCGGTGGGTTAAGATTCAGATGTTTTTGGATAATAACTTTGCAATATTTCAGTAGTTACTACGAATAAAGTTTTAGAGTTGGTTTATTTTGATATTTAAATTAATTAAAAATATTTTGTTAAAGTATTTCCTTGCTGCATATAAAGTTTGAAGTTATAATAGATTTGATAAGCACAGATGGTTCGGTCGATCAAGTTTAGTGATCGGGTGCTGGTCATGGCTTGTTCAGAAAATGGGTTGTGCCACTGAGATTTTTATTAAACTTACTCATTTCTTTCTTCTCGCAATTACGTTCAACTCAGGGAGTTTCACAATCCTGAATTAAAATCTCCTTATTCCTTAATACGTACTTAGCTTCCATATCTTCAACCAGCTATTAATCTTGTATATATACTCTTTTTACACTTCGCTCCAAGAAAACATTTAAAAATTAAAAATCGAAAGTTTAATCAAAGAAAATTAAACTACAATAATCAAGGATTTACACCCTTTCTAAAAATAATGAAGCCATTTATACCTTAAAAAATAGAAAATGCACATCCTCAAATTATATACTGCGCATATGCTCCGTAGCTGGTAACTAGAAACGTAGTGGATATTACATGCTAACTATAATTAAAACAAAATAAAATTATTTTAATAAAAAGGGGGAATAGATATCATATACGCTACTACTCCCTCCGTTCACTTTTACTTAGCAGATTTTGACTTTTTACGCCCCTTAAAAAATAATAAATAAAGTGCATAATTTACCATGATACTCATATTAATTGATGCATATTTTATTGAATTTGAGAAAATGATTTAAAATGAGTAATAAATACTATGATTATAACAGAGGAAAAAATTTGTCTTCTCTTAATATGTGTAAAGTGACAAGTAAAATGAAAATCTATTTTTAGTATGCATACCAAATAAAAGTGAACGAAGAGAATATAATATATTCTTGATCAACTAAATCAATCTTTATTTAAATCCATGATTCTTTATCTTCTCTACAGTATGCATCATTTAACGAGTTTAAAGATAACAGTATTCGAAAAATAAATGCCCTTAAACGCCACTATCCTAGAGTTAAGCCAAGTTGCACTTTAGTGTTAATAGAGGCTCTTGTGTATTTAACAACTTTTATTTGTTTGTTGTCGGCTGGCTTTCTCAAATATACGTCCCCGCCCGGAGTGTTCATGGTTTGGTTTGGATCGATTTTTTCCTTAAAAGAAACCAAATTAAGTATGTTGGTTTTTCAAATATTAGAATCAAACCAAACCAATTAAGTCAGTTTTTTCTCGATTCGTTTTATGTCGAATTTTGTCGGTTTTCGGTTTTTCGGTTATTTGTCGGTTTTTCCTTAAATATAAGACATACACTACTAAGCACATATTCCGGCGACCACATTTTCAACATAACACTATCAAATCAATTACCATTTGAGAAATCTATTATTTACCAAGATATATTGATGATAATTGAATCAAATAGTGACGAATAATTTAAGGACTCAATAAAAATATATTATTTTTAATACGAAATGAATTCTTACACTTAACAAAAGAAAACTACCAATCAAACTAGAATGTAAAGGTAAAAAACTATACTAAAAGTGCAAACTATTAACATTTACCATTAAATTTTTGAAACTTTATATAAAAATATATATATATATATATATATATATATATATATATATATATATATATATATATATATATATATATATATATATATATAAATTTGAAATAGTTATTCCTATAGTCGGTTTGGTTCGGTTTTTTTCGATTTTTTTGTGATTAAAACCAAAACCAAACCAAATTTGATCGATCTTTAAAATTCAAAACCAAAACCAAACCAAACCAAAAGTATTGGTTTTTTTGGTTGGTTTGGTTCTGTTTTTCGGGTTTTTATGAACACCCTAATCCCCTCCTCCTTTAACCCTTTTCATGGCATATAATTTCAGGGTATTCTGTCCTTACATCTGTTGTAGATCCTATTTCCATTAAGATAATACTTACATCAGCCTAAACACCTTCATAATCATTCGAATATATTGTTTGTTTTACATGTATACGATATTCTTTCAAGTTTTTAAAACGAGTAATTAGACAACAGGAAGGGAAAAAATACTTCGAATAGGAATGACAACCAACTTAAACAAAGACCGGTATTATTTGGTACTCAATTCACTACTTCTCAACCACAATCCACGAAAACACCAACGACCCAGTATAATCTTACAAGTGGGGTCTGGGGAGGGTAATATGTACGCAGACCTTACCCCTATCCCGAAGGGTAGAGAGGTTGTTTCCAGGAGACCCTCGGCTCAAAAAAACAACAGGAGCCGATATATTAGTACCATAAAATTCATAATAAAATAACAGCAATATAAGAGATATGAAATACAGAATACGAAATATGAAATAGATGGCTGGTATAGTAAAACTAGCAGGTAAAGCCTGCATCAATAGACGACCAATGACATTCTTAGTCTAACTCCTAACTGGCTAGTCTCACTCTATTGTGCTGTAGAAATATTCACAACTTTCCCCTAACCTACAACATTAATGCTCGACCTCCATAATTCCCTGTCAAGGACCATGTCCTCAGTAATCCTAAGTCGCACCATGTCCTGTCTGATCACCTCTCCCCAATACTTCTTAGGTTGCCCTCTACCTCTCCGCGTGCCCACTACAGCCAGTCGCTCACACCTCCTCACCGGTGCTTCAGTGCTCCTCCTCTGAATGTGCCCGAACCACAATCCACAAATCACTTAAAATTATGTAATACGAATATTGACACAAGTAAAAAAAATTATAAATCTCACTCTTATTCATATGGGACTATTAACTAAAACAAGTTGATTTTGTATCATATGATTCCATACAGAGACATTGCTCGTGTTAATCCAAGGGATTATTTATAAGTCTTCATTCTAAGACAATTTTGCTTTGAGGGACTTATCTACCATATCATTTTATCGCTCGATTATCACATTAAAAAATAACTAAACCATCTTAAATGATATTCATCCATCTCATCTTCTCGTCTGTCTACTATTTTACACCCTATGTGACACATGAACAAAATCTGTGACAGGAATATTACTGGATCCTGCAAAGAGGTGGAACCAACCAAGACTGAACACTAGCCCCATTTTGTAGACGGGTTGGGATCGGCCTTCTATCCCGGTGAACAATGTTCCACTGATTAGGCGGGGACAGGATTCGAACCTGCAATCTTCAGGTCATGAGCCTGATGAGTTGACCAATTCCTCTACCCCGCTTCTTCCCCTTCTCTTTCGAACTCCGAAGATCAGGATTTCTCTCTGCCGCTCAAGCGGAATCAGATCGGGCTTTAGCGGGAACAGCTGTAATTGAATCGGGAACGGAAAGACTTCACTTCAACTCAATAAATGACGTCTACTTCGTAAGTGCTAAGGCAAAATATAAGCACCAGTAGCCTATTGAGTTAGATGAGCTAGATGACTTTCATTAGCTCCTAGCGCAGCATATCTGAATTCACTATAGGGTTAAGAGATTATATATATTTCCGTGGTGCTGTTAGAGAGATGACAGCACCACGGAAAATTTTATTTTGTGTCTCATACAACTGACATTAGTTGTATGAGACAACTTTTTTGTTTCACAATTTTCTGGACCCAAATTTTGTGGACCCAGAAGTGTAAGATTGGGATCCACAAATTTGTGAAACAAAAAGGAACCCCATACAACTAGTGTCGGTTGTACAGCACCACAAAGCATATATTTATTAGATTCCCAAAGGTCAAAGGTCAGATATGCTAATCCAAACTTGTATTGACGATTAATGCTACAAACGTAAAGGGAATTGTCTGTTTTGAGTTTTGACCTTTAATTTTTCTCCAAAGTGTTGCTCACCTTTTGGACTTGGTACCATGATGTTCTCTCGGGGCATACGACATGGATGTTACTACCAATTTTCTATATACATAGGAACGTAAACACATTATTAAAAAATGTCACACACATATTGTGGTTAGGTAATTCCAGATGTCTAATCATTCTCTCAGTTTTCTCTGAATTAACAATCCATCCTGGCTTAGCCAGGGACCCAGGGCATATAATTCTTCAGTAGTCATTATTTACTTTTGGAACTTATTACTAACAAACAAAGGCTTTATGAAATTTCTGTAAAATGTGAGACAATGAAGTTATAATTACGTAGCAGAACCAACGTAATGAGGGAGAGGAATAGAGTAAATATAAATAAAACTTTAAGAGAAAGGGCAATATTCCAATCTCCATAAACAACAAAAAGAAATCATACGAAATACTAATCCACATATCATCAAAAAGGTCCCAATATCCCAATACTAAAGAAAGATAATTGCGTTAAGAGAAAACAAGGAAAACCCAACAGCAGATGTAAAGAATTCAGGGAGGGTTTAAAGGAAACTACGACCCATAACTTGGGAAACATGTCGCACAGAGAGCATAATTTGGCTCAAAGATAAGAAATCCAATGCCTCACCACCACAAATTTACAACATATAAGCACGTTCATCTATCTTTGGCCTCAGAGATCTACTGCAGAACTGCAGGGCAGTTTCCACCGATGAATGTTCATACCAGCGAAGTGCAGGACAAGAGTTCAGCAAGGATGGCCTGTCAATTATGCATCTGTTGCTTTGTATCATTGATAAGCCTGGGTATATATGTGAAGCAAGCAGGGTGATAGATGTAATTCCGAAAATCATTCAGTTTTTCATTACTAGGAAAGTTGAAAAAGAGCGTAAAGCCTCTTGCTCACATTTGAGTATAAATTTCAAGACTCAATATCAGGTTTTTGCGATACCTAGAAAATTCTCACCTTCATGAAGCTTTTAACGCTATGCCAGCAATGATGGTAAAGTTCTGCTCTACGTTAAGAATGGCATACAACTAACCAAAAGCTGAACTTCACAGGAAAGCTTCCTTATGGAGAACCCGGAACAATACTAGCTTATCAGTATATATATAAAAACCCATAGTAATAATGTCAAGGAAATATTTGGTAGCAGTCATACACAGTCCTTTATTCTCCATGCGCAGCTTCCTATTTCTGGATTTCTCTTTGACAGTTTGATTTTGTTTCTACAATTTTGTCAATCATCATATTTGATTTAGTCTCAATGGAAGATCTAATGGGCTCAGCAGGCATAAACAATGTATAGCTCCTTTTCAGCAACTCTAGCTCGTTCAGTATATAAAGGAAACTTGTTACTCTTTCCATTCCTTTTACTTGGGGAATCTAAGACATTTCTTTCCCACTATGGTTTTCTCATCTTCTTATTCTGATATAGTTTAAATGCAAACATATATAGTTACAGTATCTTTCATGTAACTTATTTCTACGTTTTAATTTGGAAAAGAAAACTAATCAATTACTGCTGAATCTAGACCAAGTTGGTCAATTTTAACCACAATCCTGAATTAGGCAACTCTATTTGGATGAAGGTAGTATTACTCTATGCAATAGAATCAACGGATAAGATTATGCAATTCCAGTTGAAAGAAACACCGATGCACCAAATCCAATATTGTAAGATAATAACGGAAACTTCTGAATAACAAGCTTGATGGGATTTAACATCAAGAATATGGCTGAGCACAGCCCCAGGGACTCAATTTGTTAAGTATAGCATTCAAGTAATTCACATTGATAAAGTAAAGTGTAAGGCAGAAAAGGAAAGGAGTCAAATGTAGGCAGAGAGATTTCTTAGATATGAGGTACCTACAGAACCATCCAGTAGGCACTCCATTAAAATTGTGAAGGATCAAAAAGGGTACGTAATTTTCCAGCATCAAAATGGTCAACCCTCCGCAACTTTTGTGAATTCCGGAAGAGAAGTTCAATACATATTAGTCTGGGTACAAAGTTGTGTTGCTGCAACTCCTTTCACAACGTGAAGATAGGTTTCACTTCATTCTTTTGACCCTTTCTTTCCTTTATTTTTGACTTTTAAGGCCATCCAAGCTCTCTGAAAAAAGTGAACATCTGAAAGAGGATTGCCTTCAATCTCATCTGGAGAATCGCAACATATTCATGGCAGTTACATAGCCTATGGAGATTCCATTCTGGAAATCAGTGGCAGGGAGCAAAAGAAGAAAGAAGTTAGATCATGATGGAGGAGCCATTGAGATCAAATGAAGGAGAATGAGGAGTCGCGGAACCGTACGGATGAAGAAAGTGAGTCGAAAGGTACTTTGTCCTGACAAGAGGAATGGCCACATAGGGTTTTTTTTAGGTGGAGAAACAGGCTGTGCTTGATCTAGTTGAGTGGTTGGTATTATATTTTCCTCGTTCCACCCTGCTGAAAGACCATCGGCTTGAGTTATTTATTTTTCAGTAGATAATAGACCCGTCCCTTTACCCTTCTCCACTTAAATTCCAGGCTTTTGGTCTACAACGAGTTCAAAGCTGTCACATGTGCCTAACCCATACATCACGCTCTATGCACTTACCACTAGACCAAAGCCTTGGGCCAAGACACTTGGCTTTCTTCCAAAACCCGAGCTTGAAGTCAAACACCTAGTTCTCAAGAGTAGTTAATTCCATTTTGAGTTAGTTTGTGAAATTTGTTACTACAATCAGGTCACCAAAAGCAATATCAAGTTTTTCTAAAGCCATCGAGACCAAATACAATTAACACGTACTGATACTAGAAGTAGTTAATGATACATCATAAAGGCTAATCAAATCCTCAGCATGTATTTGCCAGTGGAACTACACCTAGAAGTTCTTTCTGTCAAAAGAAGAAGAGATTGACTAATAGAAAATCAAATAAATAAATATCTGCAGAGAAAAATTAATCTACATAGTTCATTAAAAATGATTTAAAAGAGAGTCTGTAGTAGCTGTCAAAACCATTTTTAAAGTCATGATTCTTCAGAGTGTTTATTTTGCTTCTAGTCTAAAGAAACAATTATTTCATAGAGTTTAAAGAAAAGTAACTTCTATATTTCTACTTGAGTAATACTTTTGTTTCTACTTGACTAATATTTTTTATCACATTAACAAGGAAAAAGTGTCTAGTCGCCTCAATATCCGAAATAAATAACTTTAAGTATTTCATTGAAAAAGGGGAGAAGGAGCACATGGCCAATAAGAAAGACGTCTACGGTAGGTTTGGGCGTCCCGGCACTTTTTTCATTGCAAGAAGGGTGTGCGCACGAGCTTATGTAGGAATCATGTTGATTGTTCGCTTAGTTATAGGGTATGTTCGAATTCAATTCTTGACCAAAAAAGTTACAGAATAAGATCTAAATCAGATAATAAAATTTAAGTCCTATAACTAAAACATTTTTTTTAAATAGATCATTGTAATTCACTAGCTTCTTACTTGTGTTAAGCTTTAATTGTACTTGTAAATTATTGCCTTAAGAGAAAGATAAGAGACGGAAAAGGGAATCTTAAATCAAAGAAACTACAGAAGTTATCACAAATTTCACAAAACTGACATTCTTTAATTTTCTTCTTGTCAAAATGAAGAGTGATCAAGATCATAACAAAGGTTTAATCACGTAGGTATGCAAGGCTGAATGTATGATGTATCAAAATCTTTAAAGTAAATAAGTTGAAATAGTTTCCTAAACCTGTTCTAATCAACCGTCAAGTGAAGTTTTCACCAATGGTTTGCCATGATTCGGCAGCAAGACATGAAATCAAAACTTAAACATCTAGATACTAGAGTGGAATAAAGATAAACTAAGGACATTGAGGTCTAAGGTTGACATACCTCAGAAGTCACCAGAGGTAAATATATTAGGTGTATCCTCCATAATGTATCCACATAAAAAGTCTACCTTTTTAAGCATATGTAAGGTACAAGTAGAAGTTTTTTATGGACTGATAAGAAAAAGCAAAAGTTTTTTCTATACTTCTATCTCTAGTTCAATATAATGGACACGCGTCCACATTGTCAAAAAAAAAAAAAAATATCTTGGCCATGCGTCCTACTCCAATAACACTTAAATATTTAACTAAACTTTAATAACATGATATCCGATACAGTATCCGTCAAATATTTAGTCTGTTAACAAAAACTCCTGAAGAGAAAGGGCTTTGACTTCACCAAAATTCAACTAAAGTTGGCCTTCCCTCTAGATTTAGTGTTGATTCTGGCAAACTGAAATTCGGAATTCATAGTAGAAAGATTCTTGAAACTTGATCAGAAATATCATAAGAACAGAAGCTATTTGTAACCAATACATATAAAACTTCAAACATTTAACAAAAGTGTTCATGTAGCTCAAAGTTAGGGGAATAAAATGCCATGTTGACCAACCAGTATTACGTTATTCAAGAACCTCGCCTTGAAACCCAGGAAAAAGAAAGCTACATTGATTCATCAACATAAACTTAAAGCTTACATGATTTTCTTGTATAGGTATATTTGTATAGATCATTATTTGGCCCCAATAAAAAATGACTTCAGAAGTACAAGTACTATAAGCTCCTATACGCCAACGAGCAGCAGTAAGTCACTAACTCCACAAGGATTACAATTCCCTATGCATTTTGCAAGCTAACTTACAGAATGGCATTGAATTCTCCCAAAGCTATTCTTCAGGTTTTTTAGCTTTGTTCTTATTACCGTATATCAATCCAGTTTCCTGCCAAATTTCATGAAACGGATAAGACTAATATTCAATACAACACAGACACCAGTTGATGGAAATCAAAAAGGGCACAGTACCTGTGGATCAGGAATTGGTTTTCGCTTCTCAACATAACGATAAATATCTGAAGCAGCAGCTAAAGCCGCCTTTTCCTGTCAACCCAAAATTTTAACAAAATACTTGTAAATACTAAAACTTGCTAGTTGATTAGAATTGAGGGTTAGTTGATTGATTGACGAGTAAGTAATAGTACAAAAAAGATAAAAATGGATTTTTTTGTGGGGAATTGAGAAAAAAAAATACCTCTTGTTGTCTCTTGAGTTCCTGAGAGGGCTTGACCCAAAGAAAGTAAGCTAAGGTACCGGCAACAACCCAAGAAGCTAAATTGCTTCCACCCCTTAAACCTCCGGTTAAGTTTCCGAAAAAGGATCTAACATTACCCACCGATTTCCTCCAACCAGTTGCCATTTGATTTCCTTTCTCCTTGCAAAATTCAGTTTTTTGCCTGATTTCTTGCTCTCTAATTCACAAAATTGATGTTAACTGGCCTGGTGTAGCTCATGCAGAAATCTATGGACAGCTAAAGGATTTAACTTTTTCCTTTTATTTTGTACAGTTGAAGGATTTAATTGCCAAAAAAAAGAGGGGAACCGATACTGTCACTGGGAATTTTTCCCTGGGCCTCCGATGAATGGGTTTAGCTAGCTACTTATGGACCCAGCATCTTACGTGTCTGTTAGCCCATAAAGTAACGGGCTGACTCCTATCAATGTGGTTGGACTTTTATTTATCAGGCTGATCCATTTCCTTAAAGAGACTACCTCTGCAGGGCATTTGCATCTGTACCCGCTTTTTGGGTCACGTTTTAATTTGTGCCCGTTTTGCAAAAACAATTATGAGGGTACCCATTTTTTCGCGTAACTTCAGCATACGGGGCTAAATTAGCAAAGGCAATCACGCCAAACTTCAGCATTCTAGTAGACAGGACTGAAGTGTGCTGAAGTTTTTGTTTTGTAACTGGCGAACTTCAGCTCTAGAGCTGAAGTTTTTGTTTTGTAACTAGGTTCGAGAGCTAAAGTTTTTATTTTGTAACTGTCGAACTGAAATTTTGTTTGTAACTGAGGAACTTCAGCTCTAGAGCTGAATTTTTGTTTTTGTAACTGGGGAACAGAGCTGAAGTTTTTATTTTGTAATTGTCGAACTTCAGCTTTAGAGCTAAATTTTTTATTTTTGTAACTGGTGAACTTCAGCTCTAGAGCTGAAGTTTTTGTTTGTAACTGGCGAACTTCAACTCTAGATCAATCAATCAATGCAAACATCACCATAAAACTTGTTGATGGATTCCCTCCCAAATCTGTTACATAATTCACATTGAACAGACACAAAATTAAACAAACTATACTATCAAACAGAGCTCAACACAAACATTATTTTATGAAGAAGTAACTAACATACGAGGGTGATTTTGTTCGCCATTGATGTATTTATCAAGTGACCAGCCAGCAAGTCCTAGTACTATTAAATAAACTACCAAGTTTATGACTAAGAATGGTCCAATTAGGCTTCTGCCACCCCTTTTGTTCGCCATTATTTGATTAACTTAATTAAGCTTAGCTGAGAGTAATTAGAGTTCCACTGCTTTTGCTTGTAGTATTGATGGTTGCATGTCTGGTTTTTCCCTGAAAATAGGAGTTGAGTTTTTTGGTTGTTAGGATACGTGGTCGCTTCAAGAGGACTCCATTGCTGCACTTTACAGGTGTTACAACTTGAGGAGGAGAAGGAGAAGGAGAAAGAGGGCGGAAGTTATTTAAAAAGTGGGTACAAGTGAAAACTTTTTAAAAAAATGGGTGTAGGTTAAATGAGGGCGACCAAATAGGGCGCCCCGTGCAATTTTTATCCTCTGTAGCCCCTCAAAATTTTAATAGCCCATATTTTTCTCCACTTACATGAAATGGCCCTTCAGCCCAAACATATTATATTTAATAGCCTGAAATATCTATTTTATATTTTTTTTATAGTGACAGTCTTTTTTGTATATTTTTTGTATAGTGGCAGTCTATTTAGTATATTTTTGTATAGTGACAATCTATTTTGTATATTTTTTGTATAGTGACAGCCTATTTTGTATAATGACAGTCTATTTAGTATATATTTTGTATAGTGACAGTCTATTTTGTATAATGATAGTCTATTTAGTATATATTTTGTATAGTGACAGTCTATTTTGTATATATTTTATATAGTGACAGTCTATTTTGCATATATTTTGTTTAGGGACAATCTATTGTATATAAATTGTATAGTAGCAGTCTATTTTGTATATATTTTGTAATATACATTTTATAGCCCAAAAGTAAAAACGTTGTAACAATCCTCGTTCTTACACATCAAAATCAACTCACTATCCTTCAAAGGCCTCTCTACAGCTCTAATCAGCTCAATCGGGTTACGATTTTCCAAAACCCTAACGTCCGTTAAGAATATCCCATCGTTACTAACACCAGCAGCGGAAGTAGAAATAGGAATCATAGTTTTATTGGGCTGAGGGAATTTGAGGAATTCAATGGAGTCGGACGGGGTAGTTTTCCCGGTGAGATAATCGAGGAGCGGTTTACGATCAGGGAGAGTGAAGCCGGGGATATGAAAGGAGCGTGATTACTGGATATAATCGGTGTGTTTGAGGTGGTGATTGGTGATGAAGTTGATTAGGGTTTCAAGAGTGTAGCGATTGTCTTGCACGTGCTTAGAGCCGTAAGCAGTTTTAATGGTACAGGGGAAAGAGTAGTCGTTGTCGAAATGGTAATCATCGTCGATGCGCACGATTTTGTGGAGCTCGTTTCGGACGGTGTACTCCCGGGGGAGGGCTAGCCACTAGAATTAATTTTGGGCTATAAAATGTATATTGCAATTTTTGGGCTATCGGGTGATATATGTTTGGGCCGATGAGCTATAAATGAAGTTTGCGCTTTCCTTAACTTGTTTGCGCCCAAGTTAAAGTTCAGCCCAAATAAAATCAATGTGAAAGTTTTCCATGTGTTCCGACCAGTTTTGGTCAAAATAGCAAGGCTAGCCGGTTTTCGGATTGGTCATTCAAAAATAGCCAGCATTTGCCAAATCATTAAAAAATAGCCACTATTTTGCTGCAACAGACACCGGTCTAGTATAATATATTGGAGTTCCAGCAAAGTATACTGGAACTCCAAACTCTAGTATAATATACTAGAATTCCAGAAAAGTATATTGGAACTCTAGTATATTATACTAGAGTTCCAGTATATTATACTGAGAATCCAGTATATTATGCTGGAGTATTTTTCGGATTTTGAATAGTATTTTCATTCAGATTTATCTTTACATAAAAATTGCCTAAATTTCGATGACTTTTGAAACTGTCGCTATTTTTGAATGACTACTTCTAAATCTGGCTATTTTTTAATTTCTCCCCAATCACTGATTGAATTTTGAAAAAAAAATATTAACTGATACCCAATTTTTTGGTAACTTCAGACATATACTTTCCTCTTCTTCGTCAATGTTGCTTTCTTCTTCTTTGTACTTACGGCTTCTTCTTCTTCTTCTTCTTCTTCTTCTTCTTAGTTGCAAATGAATTTGTTAAATTGTTGTTGTTTTGATAATTGGAGATTATTCTTTATGATATTTGAAAGTGATATTTCAAATTTGAGCTCATTTAGAGTAGATTTAGGTGTTGAATCGTATAGTAGATTGTTGAAATTCGAAGAACAAGATTATGTTTCAGAATTTCATATTAATCTGAAGTTGTTGAACTACTTGAGATTCGAAATTTTGAAGTTGCATTTGAAAGATAGAAGCACTTCATATTCAAAATCTGAAGTTGCATTGAAGAGATTGAACTACTTAACACTTGAATTTCTAAGTTGCATGTGAAATTAAGCAGTGTCACACAACACAACTTCGCTGAAATTTTTTATGAAATATTGCTTAACATATATTGTCGCTTGGCATGCTTAAGTTCTTGATTTTTTTTTCTAAAAGGTCAGAGGTTCAAACCACAACTAGATCATACTTTTTTCAGATAATTTAATTTAGAGAGCTTCTATGGTTAAAAATTAGTGTATTTGTCCGCGCGTCGCGTGGTCATTAAAAATATATCTTCAACATATATATATATATATATATATACACGTAATTTATTTGTAAAAAATGAATAAAATCATAAATATTAAGTATTTTTAATAACACTGTGGTTTCAATTTTCATAACTTCAACACTATATAGGTTACAAGTTTGTCATGGAAGAACCACATCTATAAAGGGATTAATCTATATATGTATAGTTGATATGTATTTATTAAATAATTATCTCTCTGATTTTCTAAAAAGTTGAAAAAGTTTAAGAAATATGTGTTCTTTTTAATAGAATAATAAACGTCTTTATTTAATATATGCATATCTAAGTTTGTTTGTTTTTTTTAAAAAAATGTACAGATATTTCTCCTTACATAACAAAGAATGTAAATTATAATACAGATAAAAAAATTAAAATACAAACAAAGAGATTGCAACGTGA
The DNA here is from genome assembly GCF_000715075.1 of Nicotiana tabacum. Classification (NCBI taxonomy): domain Eukaryota; kingdom Viridiplantae; phylum Streptophyta; class Magnoliopsida; order Solanales; family Solanaceae; genus Nicotiana; species Nicotiana tabacum. The sequence continues at coordinate 758,615 of NC_134091.1, forward strand.
TGAAACAATAAATAAATAAAAAGTTACACCCACTTGGACCGTTGGCCGTTTCTATGTTGAAAAACACAATGATTTCATAGAGAAAAAGATGATTTTTTAGATGTGATCATCTCTTTTAAGAGACTTGTAAACTCAATTATTGTCCTTCATGGTCGCTTGAAGATGGTTTTGTTTAATAATTTTACAAAGAAAATAGAAAAACAAAAGATCCGATCTTACGTATTGCCATGAATTCCTGCATGATTTTTTTATGGTTCTTGCTTTGATCACTTTCCTTAGTGGAAATCAACTACCAATTTTATTTTTAGCAATGTTATTTGTTGAGTGTTCCAAGTTGGCATATTCCTTTAAACTGATTTAGAACTATGCAACGATATATGTATTTATATGTGTTTTGACCTTTAGTATACATTCAAAATACATTAACATAAAAAAGAACATGCTATTCATTCATGAATCTTACACCGATCTTAAAGCAAAGTACATAAATACGGTATTTCTCAAAATCAGAGAGAAAGTAGAAGAAAAACAAGAAATAAAACGCACATCATGTTTGGGACCTTAATCATAAGAAAATAAAAGGAAAAAGAAATATAGAATCAATGCATAGTTCCCCGAGTTGTTGTTGATATCCTCTCTCGCAAACCAATAATTATTCTAGAGCTTTCTTCCTCCAGCAAAACTAAAACATGAATCTAATAATGCGATAAATATGGCATCATTACTATTTCAGATATGGAATGGAAAGGGTTAACCTTCGGTAGGGGTCTCATGAAATAAATTTATGAATTTATATAAGCAAAAGTAGAAGAATACATAAGGTATCTTAAAATTTTAAATTAAATATTTGGGAGTTATGAAAAGCATAAGAATTATGGATATTATTAAGAGTAGAAGTTAAAGAGGTGTGAGTTACGAAAATAAAAATTTTAAAATAAATAAAAGATAAAAGATAAATACAAATTGTTATAAATTTACATATTAAATATTTGGGAGGTTATGTATATAAAAGGAAAGAGAGTTATTTAGATTAATAAAAATATAGGTTATGAAGATAATGAGGTAAGAGTTATGAAGATAGAATAATGATAAAAAATAAAAAATAAAAAAAAAGGAGAAAAAAGATAAATATATTTTTTGGTCTAAGAGAGGTGCCGCCTATTGCCCATTTTTATATATAGATATAGATTTGTGGTAAGATAGAATTGAAATCATGACCTTTTATAACTTAAGACTCTATAAAACCAATGAACTAAGGCTATTTCTTGTTGAGTACTATGATAATTAATATTACTTATTCTTCTCTTTTTTATAAATATTGACACCACTTGCGAAAAATTCTGGATACTCCCCTGAAGATAGGAGATCTTCAAATTTGATTTCTGAAACTGCATTAAAGAGATTGAACTACTTCAGATCCAAATGGATACACTTTGCAAAATTTTGTGCATGCGAGTATTGTTTGACTCAAAAGATATTGAAACCTTTTTGAACAAATCAATCGAAGATAAAGGGGTAAATCTTAGCTGAGTGTAATAACCTCTAGAAAGAATGATAGGTAAAGGGAAAACGGGTCCCAAGATTCCTTTAACGATCTACTTTCATAAAAAAATCTTTTAGAAACCTTTTCATTCGTAAATAGTAATGCAGCCAATATCCGGATCCCCCTTTTACAAGGTTATTGCCCTCTATATATACAAAGAGCGAGACTCTTCTAAGCTGTAAAAGACAAATTACGAGGAATATTCGAAGGAATATTTCTGATGTCCCCTAATGGGCCTACACTATTACAAGGGTCGTACAGTCTCTTTTTCTCCTTAAGGTCGTCTCCCTCAGGACATCGATTCAAGGAGACCCCGTCATTCATCGTACTCGTCGTCGGTCGTAATTGGTCAAAGTTGGACCCATACAGTTAGTCCCTCCGCTTGTCGGGGTTGCAACTGAGTGCGTCCTCGATGAGCGGACATCATGTATTCCTATGGAGAAATTTGGTCTGTTGACACGTTACGACGTGGCCAATGGGGGACGGTCAGCGTGCTTAGCAAGACACCGGGTAATACATTTTACCGGGAAATGATGTCATCTTCACATGCGTCATCATTGTACATGTTTTCGAGGCAGGAGTTGATGGCTTGACGCTTCGATTCTAGCGCTACTCTGTGAACCTCTGCTTCGATACTGGCGCCACCCAACCCTATAAATAGGTGAAGGGTTTGTTTTTTCGAAAGTTCTTGGCCATTTCACTCCTGATAACCTTCCTTATTCCTCCGAGCTTGCCCTGATACCCTTCTGCTTCTTCTTCATTCGCAGCTCCTTCCTCCTTCTTTTTTGCATTGATACTCCTTTGAACGACATCATGCCAAGATCTCATCGTTCTCGCGAAGGGGTTCCTGAGGCCACCCCATTGTCCACGGCGCCCCCTTCAGGCGGTGAAGATACGGTGGCAGAAGAGGGTGACAGTCCCTCTACGGTGGAGGAGTTATTACCTAGACACCCCATGTTTCGGAGTGACTTCCTCAAAGACCCCCCTCCTACTCTTGCCCCGGACTTTCTGAGATGGAGCAGGTTCACCTTAATGCTCTTCGTATCAAATATAGCATCCCTGCTCACGTTGACATGATTCTAGCGGGGAGAGATTTTGTAGATGTCCACAGTCCTGGGTACTGCGCTTTCTATGAGTACCCTTTCGTGATTGACTACACTTTTCCTCTCTTCCCCTTAGCGAAAGAGTTCTGTAGGTTCTACCAAGTTTGCCCGGCACAACTTTCGTTGTATACCCTTAAGGTGCTCCAACTGTTGACCAAGTATGCCGAGTTGGCAGAATGTAATGTTTCTATCCACGACCTTTTGCACTTGTTCTCACCTAGCTTCCATAGAGGTACCATGGTGCATTTGAGGCACCGTGGCACAAAAGGGTTGGTTGTCGGGACAGACGACCGAGCAAGTCGCAAGTTTTTGGCACAAGTACTTCTTTGTCAAAACCGAACATATTGTCTCCGACTCTGCCAGGTTCCCGGAGCAATGAAATGAGACTCGTAAGTGTCTCCACTCATTTTATTCTTCCTTCGTCTGTATTCCTTATAAAGTTTGTTTGCTTCTCGTTTGCAGCCATAGGACGTCCGCCCCGCCTCTATTGCGGGCATAAGGGATTGGGTAGCTCGTTTGTTATCCCACGCAGCAGAGTGATTGGCCTTCCTTCGTAAAGCATTATGGCCCTAAAGTTCCAACTGGTGAGTGTTTTCCCTTTACCCCTTCATTTGTTATATATCGCCATCCATTAATTCGACTACTTCGTGATGGTAAGTCGAGGAGCTTCTAGGCGGAGGGCGCCAGTTCCCGCATTTCGACAGGTCGTTGCCACCGCGCACACGCAATTTATTTTGAGTGAATCCGTGCGAGAGGGTCATCCTCAACCTGCTCAATTAGAAGGCCCCTCTCGGGTCGTGGTTATAAGGGAGGAGGCTTCTTCAATGCCGGCCCCCACCTTTTGGATGAATCCTCCAATAGGTATAGGCTGTTATCGAGAAAAAGGAGGAGAATAGAGCTCAGGAAGGGTGTGGTTGTTGACGCTGATAGAAGTAGGGCATCGCAGATGGCACCTGTGCCTACATTTATGGTCGATGCCATATTATCAAGGAGATCTCCTCACATATAGGGGGTTTGTCTAGGAGCCGGCTCCATACGCTCTACCTAGGGCGGCGCATCGTCCAACGTTGGAAGTCGTTGCGTCGAGTGCGAAGGCTTAGGCTCAGATGTCGACCTGGAGGAAGTCAACGAGTTTATAGGTCGTCATGCGCATGTAGAGGTCAGAGAGGAGGGGTCTGATCGTCACATAGTCATCCCTAGGGACTATAACTTATTGTCGAACTATGAACAAGTGGCATCTATTTTAGCCCCTCTGTGTGTTGCCCCTGAAAACGAGGTGCTCAGGGCAATGAGCAACGTAGAATTGTCTCAGAACGTCGCCGGTATGGCTCTGCAGGTAAATTCCTTTCTTTTTCTTTTCGTCGTTGGGCTTGTACGGTGATTGTCGACCTGTATTTCATTTTTAACTTCTCTTTTTCTTTTGTGCTAGACCCTCATCATGGAGACCGAATGAGAGCGTCGGGAGAAGAGGAGGATGGCCGTATATGGGAAGATGTCGTCTAAGTATCAACGGTATCGTGCTAAGCACCGAGCGATGGCTGATATTTATTCTCAAGACCCTAAATTTTAGTTGTTTCGTGAATGGCTCAAACAGAGGGAAAACCAACTGGAGCACAAGGTCGAAGAGTTGAAGGAACGGGATGAGGAGATCATGAAGGCTGTCACCCGCAATAGTGAACTTGAGGCTTCCCTTAGGGCGAAGGAGGACAAGCTTGAGTTGAGCGGGGGCTGATGGCCGAGAATGCCGATTTACAAGCGAGAGTGGCCGGTTTGACCGCTGAATTAAGTGCGAAGGTGGCGGAGATTGAGGGGCTTAAGGGCGAGCTAGACGTTGGTGCTGATAAGCTGGCGACAGCTATTTATGAATCGGTGTCGTTGGAAGATACCCTCCGTATTTGTAGGTCAGAGCTGACTGGAGAAAGGGAGGCCTCTAATCTTAAGGTCAAGGGGCTTGAAGGGCGTGTTAAAGAGTTGGAGGCAGAGTTATCTGTATTGAATTGGTAAGTGGCCTCGCTGAGAGCGGAGGATGCAACTAGACGTTCTCAACCTTCCATGTCCCATGATCTAACCGATCCGGTCGTGCCTCGTTGCTTATATGAGTTGTGGGTTCTTGCTGAGGCCCGACTTGACGTGTACAAGGCTTTCCACACCGAGGGGAGGGCAATTGAGGCAGAGCTTCAAACCGTGCATAACGAAACTCGTGCAACTCGTGAGGCGTGTGGGTATGACCCTCATACCCCTGATAGAGATGATATCAACTTGGATGAGGTGAACTGTCTTGCTTCGGATTCTTTGTACGAAGAAGCTTACCCTACCGGGGATGATGTGTAATATTGTATTTTCTTTTTGCTTTGGGGCTTTTGTGGGAGGGGGCATGCTTGAGCCCGTTTTGTTAGGATCAGTGTAAATTATTTTGATGCAATATAGGTTTTGTTTTGTCGATGGGTTGGTGCACTTTGTAATTTCTATAGTATTTGGGATACCTGTTGAGTTGTTGAGTCGATTTATCTTTTGGGTGTGGTTGATTCCTTTTTCTCTTCCTTTTATTTGATGGCCTTGACCGTTGGGATGTTGCTCCGTACTTTTGTCAGAGTAGGATCCCATTGTGGTTCAAACGAGGTCGGACCCATATTTTCTCGATGGCCTTGGCCATTAGGATGGTGCTTCGAACTATCGTGAAGTAGTATCCCATCGTAATTCGAACGAGGTTGAACTCATGTTTTGTCGATGGCCTTGGACATCGGGATGGTGCTTCGAACTGTCGTTGAAGTAGTATCCTGTCGTAGTTTGAACGAGGTCGAACTCATGTTTCGTAGATGGCCTTGGCCATCGGGATGGTGCTTCGAACTGTTGTCGAAGTAGTATCCCGTCGTAGTTCGAACGAGGTCGAACTCATGTTTCGTCGATGGCCTTGGCCATTGGGATGGTGTTTCGAACTGTCTTTCGAAGTAGTATCCTGTCGTAGTTCGAACGAGGTCGAACTCATGTTTCGTCGATGGCCTTGGCCATTGGGATGGAGCTTCGAACTATCGTCGAAGTAGTATCTCATCGTAGTTCGAACGAGGTCAAACTCATGTTTTGTCAATGGCCTTGGCCATTGGGATGTTGCTTCGAACTATTATCGAAGCAGTATCCCGACGTAGTTTGAACGAGGTCGAAATCATATTTTGTCGATAGCCTTGGCCATTGGGATGTTACTTCTAACTGTCGTTGTAGTTCGAACGAGGTCGAACTCATGTTTTGTCGATGGCCTTGGCCATTGAGATGTTGCTTTGAACTGTCGTCGAAGTAGTATCTCGTTGTAGTTTGAATGAGGTCGAACTCATGTTTCATCGATGGCCTTGGCCATTGGGATGTTGCTTCGAACTGTCGTCAAAGTAGTATCCCGTTGTAGTTCGAATGAGGTCGAACTCATGTTTCGTCGATGGCCTTGGCCATTCCATGTTAGAGGTATGATCATATTCCCGTAGGAAGGCACATGACTTTATCCATGCAATGGAGATTCAATTATATTCTCATAGGGAGACATATGTCGACCTTATTTATGAAATGGAGATTTGATTATATTCTTGTAAGAATTCCATGTCAACTCTGTACATACAATGGAGATTTGATTACATTCTTGTAGGAATCGCATGTCGACTCTGTACATACAATGGAGATTCGATTACATTCTTGTAGGAATCGCATGTCGACTTTGTACATACAATGCAAATTCGATTACATTCTTGTAGGAATCGCATGTCGACTCTGTACATACAATGGAGATTTGATTATCTATATCCAATCCCTTCATTCCTCCGTACCGGAGATCATGTCGATGGACGGGGCAATGAACAATTCCTCGAACCTTGAGATGTCCCCCTTGTCACCTCGTTAAAAACCTCACTAGGAAAACCCGATTGGGACAAAACCCGGTGAGGGAAAAAGAGTACGACTTAGGTGGCGCCTCCTCTCAGAAGTGGAAGTATTTGAGGTGGGTGACATTCCAGTTGTTTTGGAGTAGTTTTCCTTCCATTATCTCTAACTGGAATGCTCCTTTGTTTGTTGCGGCTGTGATTTTGTGTGGTCCGTCCCAGTTTGTTTCTAGTTTTCCCTCATTAGGGTCTTTTGCGGCTTGTGTTTTACCCTTGAGGACATAGTCTCCGACTTTGAGCGGTCGCACTTTGGCTTTCTTGTTGTATCACCTTTCTACTTGTTGCTTCTGAGACACCATTCTTATGTGGGCCATGTCTCTCCATTCTTCGACTTCATCCAAATCTTGTAGTTTACTTTCGTCGTTGCTCGGTCCGCTTTCATTGGAGCATCTCAAACTAGGCTCTCCGACCTCGACGGGTATAACTGCGTCAGTCTTGTAGACCAGTGAATATGGCGTCTCACCTGTGCTGGCACATTGGCATAGTGTGGTATGCCTATAATACTTCCGGTAGTAGTTCAGGCTATAGCCCTTTAGCATCCTCAAGCTTCTTTTCCAATATATTCAGTATTACTTTATTGGAGGATTCGGCTTGGCCATTACCGGCGGGGTGATATGGCATGGAGAGTATTCATTTGATGTGCCCTTTTTTGAAAAACTCGATCGTTTTCTTTCCGACGAACTGAGATCCGTTGTTGCAGTTGATTTCTTTGGGGATGCCAAAACGACATATTATGTTTTTCCATATGAACGCGATAACCTCTTGCTCATGTATCTGAGTGTATGTACCTGTTTCCACCCACTTAGAAAAGTAATCAGTTAAAACCAAAAGGAAACGTACCTTACCTCGTCCGGCTGGGAGGGGTCCGACTATATCCATCCCCTACTTTATGAATGACCATGGTGAAGTGACGGAATGAAGGAGTTCCCCGGCTTGATGTATCATAGGGGCGTACTTCTGACACTGTTCACATCTTTTGACGTAGTCCGCAGCTTCATTTTTCATGGTGGGCCAGTAGTATCCGGCACGGATGAGGCATCGGGCAAGGCTGCGAATTCCTGTGGGCACCGCACTGCCCTTCGTGTACTTCTTCCAGTACTCGCCTTGTTTATTTTGGCCCAAGACATTTGGCTAGGTGGCTGCCGAATGTTCTTTTGTAGAGATCACTGTTTACGAGGTTGTATCTGGCTGCCTGTACCCGGAGCCTTTTGGCTTCTTTCTTATCTTGCGGGAGCATTCCATCCTGCAAATATATTACGAGGCGGTTGCGCCAGTCCAAAGTTAGGTTTATAGAGTGTACCTCGACGTGGTTTATTGTGAAATGGAGAAGGGTGACCACGTTTTCCTTGTTGATATTTTTGGTGGCCGCCGTTAGTTTGGCGAGGCTGTATTCTTCGATATTCTGTGCCCTGGGTTTAAGGCCTCGTGAAATTTTTAATAAAAAACCCAAATCTCGTGGTGCCAAGTTAGGATCATGTGTTAGAAAGCGAGCCGCGGTTCGGACCCTTTGGAATGATCTGTGCATTAAAAAGTTAAAGAATAGTGTTTTCCAGAAAAGTACGATTCTACGGTCAACTATGTGGTCGCATAATAGCTATACGAACCGCATAGTCGCTGCAGAGTCAGGCAGTGTGATGGTTAATTTTGAGGTCAAAATATACGGCCAATTATGCAATCGCATAGTCGATATACGGGTCGCATAGTCATCGCATAATCTCCTTGAAATTTTTGCGAGGGGCAATTCTGCGGTGCATTATGCGACCGCAGAACGGGTATGCGGACCGCATTTTTGTCGCATACCCAGGCAGATTGTTCAGGTTTTTAGGAATTTGCGGTCCATTCTGCGGGCCGCATGTCAATTTTGCGATCGCAAATCTGAGTCGGGGCTCCAGATTTCTAAATTTTAAACCCGATCCCCTGTCGTTATATCCTATGCAACAGCTCATTTTGAGACTATTTCCTAGTGCTTTTAGAGTGAGAGGGAGGGTCTAAGAGAGGGGAAGGTCTTTCATTAAAATTGCTCCACAAATCCTTGTTAAAACATTGAAGATAATCAAGTGGGGCACCTAAATCTTCATATCAGGAGGTAATACTTCATCACCTAAGCTCTTAATTTTAAATATAGCTATAAGGGACCATTAGTGAGTTAATTCATGGGGATAAGGGTGATTCCATTGCATGCATGCGTTCTTAGAAGATACGGGGAAATTATAAATAGAGAGGCATGGGGAAAGGGCTAGTGTAATCTTGCATAAAAGGACCATAAGGCCTTGACGAACACTCAATGCTTGATAAAATGCTCAAGTGAGCTTAAATTATGATCTTTTCCTGATTATGTGTTCAATTATGCTACATTGCCTAAATAGATTGAAGTGCGAACATTCCGGAACATTATAGGATTAAGGAAAGCTTTATTGAGGTATGTATGGCTAAAACCCCCTTTTATTAAAAATTGAGCTTCATTGGCGTTTACGCAAATGTGGTAAGACTAGAATTGGTTGATGCATTGATGGTTATTTCACATGAATTGGTTTGCAATTATATATATATATATATATATATATATATATATATATATATATATATATATATATATATACACACACATGAAGGGTGTGCCTTAATGTGCGTAATGTACTATTCTTGATATTTAGAGATGCGCGAAGGGTACAAATCATGTGTTGAAATGCCTAGGCTATAAGCCAAGATTAAACTAAGATTGTCATGCTAATTATGTAAAATCTTACCTATGCTTGCAACTTGAATTGCTTTTATATGTGCTTATGATCATAAATTTCAAGGTTGACATTGAAAGTGGAAATGATGTGAAAATTGTGGCCCTATGTGCCAATGAATTGATACGATATATGTGAAATAAAGATTCAAATGAGATGATTGATGAGAAAGGGACAATGCCTAGGTAAGGCGGCCTAGCCGATCGGGCTGTGATCGGATACCATGCCGCACACATGGTGGTAAAGTGCTGATATTAAATTTCGAAAAAAGAAAATGAAATGGTGATTGAGGTATATGTCTCAAATGAGGCAACCTATCCGATCGGGTCGTGATCGGACTCCGCTCATGATAGCGGTGGTATTGAGAACAATGATGAACATATGAAAGAAATGCCCCAAACTAAAGTTATGGAAATTGTGTGAAAGATTATATGATTCTCTTATTGATGATGTGGTGTCCGGTTAAAACCTTTGATCGTCTCTTGTGATTTCCTTGTTCTTGCATGATAGTTCTTTCTAATAAAATGGTGTTTAGTTATACATACTAATACTATTCCATGGTACTAACATCCTTTTTGCCGGGGGCGCTATATTTTTAAATGAATGTAGGTGGTTTCATAGCGGATAGTACCGATTGCGCGTAGCAAAGTATCCTCTTCTCAAAGTCCTGGTGAGCCCCTTTCTCCTTCAAGGGGTTATGTTGTACATCTTTTGTTATAGATATCCACTTTTGAGGTACAGCCGGGGCCTTGTTGTCGGCATTGTCATATTTGTCTTTTGTATCCTTAGAGGCTCCGTAGACGTTTGTGTGGGTTATGTACGGGTGTTGGATGGGTCTATGAACTATGTTGTAATTCTAACTTTTGCTTCTCTAAAAGTGTGATTGTATGAAATCCTGCAACTTAACTACGCTTTAAGGTTGTGATATAAAATGAACTAACAATATTGAATGTACGATCTTTCCCATTGTTTAAATAAATGAAAACGTGGTTTTCTTGATCGTATTGAGTTGGATAGAAAGTGTTTGATAAGGCTTGCTCATTTGAGTTCACTCGGTTGAGCGCCAGTCGCACCTCCCGAGGTTGGGGCGTGACACTGGGTATTTGGTCGAGGCAGCATTCATCAAATTCTAGCAGTAGTTGTAAATTTCTGACTGGTACTTTTGTAGTCTTTGTTCTTTGATTTGGAAAGTCCCGGTGACTTGGTTCACCACGAGTTGAGAGTCGCAATGGAGGATGAGTCGTCGGGCGCCATATTTGAGGGCTAACTTCAAACCTACAATCACAGCTTTCCACTCGGCCTCGTTGTTAGTCATCTCAGGGCATCGTATGGACTGGAAAATTACTTTGCCTGTAGGGACTTCGAGGACGGTCCCAGTCCCGATCCCAAGGCATTAGAGGCGCCATCGGTGTAGAGGACCCAAAGGTCAGTATATGTGGAAGCGCGAAGCGCTTCCTGTTCTACTTCAGGCAATATTTCCGCGCTGAAATCAGCGACGAAATCGGGGAGCAACTACGACTTAATGGCAGTTCACGGTTGGTATGTTATGTCGTGCTCGCTTAGTTCTATGGCCCACTTGGTCAGTCTAATCGATAGTTTGGGTTTGTGTAGGATACCTATTAGGGGAAAGGTTGTCACCACCTTTATGAGGTGACATTGAAAATACGGTCTAAGCTTTCGTGAAGCTACGACTAATGCCAAAGCTAGTTTTTCAACTTGAGGGTACCTTGTTCGGCATCGATTAAGGTTTTGCTGATATAGTAAATCGGATATTGCGTACCTTTGTTTTCACGGACCAAGACTGTGCTTACCGCGACTTCGGAAACTGGCAAATACACAAGTAGATAGATACGCTTTCAGTTTTCTCAGGGCGTCGACGCATTCTTCATTCCATTGCAGTCTGTGGTCTTTCCTTAGCACATTGAAGAATTTGTGACATCTATCTGAGGATCGTGCAATGAACCTCGACAGGGCGGCTATTCGTCCTATTAATTTCTGCACCTGCTTTTTGCTAGTCAGTATCTCCGGTATTGCATCGATAGCCCTGATCTGATCCAGTTTGACCTCGATACCCCTTTGTGACACTAGGAAACCAAGGAACTTTCCTAAAGTTACGTCGAAGGCGCAAATTTTAGGATTCACTTTCATCCCTTATTGCCTTAACATCTCGAAGGCTTCTTTCAGATGGCCAATGTGATCCTCTTTGTTTGTCGACTTGACTAGCATATCGTCGATGTAAACCTCCATGGTCTTAACGAGTTGTTCTTTGAACATCTTGGTAACTAATCTTTGATACGTGGCCCCTGCATTCTTGAGTCCGAACGACATTACCTTATAGCACTACATTCCTCGGTGAGTGATGAAAGTTGTCTTTTCTTGATCCTCTTCAGCCATTAGAATTTTGTTATAACCGGAGTAGGCGTCTAAGAAGCTCAGCAGTTTGTGCCCTGCCATTGCGTCGATGAGCTGGTCGATGTGGGGTAAAGGAAAGGAGTCATTCGGGCATGCTTTGTTCAGATCGGTGAAGTCGGCATACATCTGCCATTTTCCGTTCTTCTTTTTGACCATGACCACGTTGGCGACCCATTGGGGGTATTTCGACTCTCTGATGGAACCGTTAGCGAGTAATTTATCAGCCTCCTCGCCGACCGCCTCATTGATGGCGGCATTGAACTTTTTCCTCATTTGTCGTATCGGCGGGTAAAGCGGATCGACATTCAGCCTGTGTGTGGCGATATCCCTTGGGATTCCTAGCATATCTGAGTGGGAAAAGGCAAACAAATCGGTGTTGTTAGTTAAAAACTCACGATATTTACCTAGTTTCGAGAGGTTATGTCCAACATAAGCCTTTTTTGTGCTATCGGTGTCGTCCAGTTGGACGAGATCGAGATCTTTTACGGTTGCCTTGCAAGCTTCTACGATGTCCGGGTCTTTGATGGCCTCTACTTGTATGTCGGGTTTGGTTCCCGACATGGCTGATTTCTATGCCTCCGCACTTGCCTCTTTTAGTTGTTTAGTATGTGTGCAATCTTGGGCGATCCGGTAGTATTCTTGGGTGGTGCGTGGCTCGCCTCGGATGCTGAATATCCCCCATAGGGTGGGAAATTTGATTATTTGATAGAAACTTGACGGGACGGCTCGTATGGCGTGTATCCATGGGCGTCCTATGATGGCGTTGTAGGCTGTTTCCTTATTTATGACGTGGAATGTCGTTTCCAGGGTGACCCCTCCTATCAGGACGGGTAGCACTATTTCTCCAGATGTTCGCTCCACTGCATTATTAAAACTCGTTAGTGTTATGCAATGCGGTATTATTTTATCCTCGAGCCTCATCTGCATGAGAACTCATGGGTGAATAATACACGCGCCACTTCCGTCATCCACCATTATTCTTTTTACATCAGTATCCACGATGCGTAAAGTTATAACCAATGCATCATAGTGAGGGAAAGACAAACCGTCGGTATCCGACTTATCGGAGATGATACTGTCTTCGAGGTCGTCATACCGTTCGTGGGCAACTGTCCGTTTGAGTTTATGTGTGGTGGTGAATTCCACATGGTTGATTACCGTGTCGTCGTCGCCGCCGATGATCATTTGTATAGTACGAGCTGGTGATGGTGGTTTTGGAGGTCCTTGAGGTTGATCACGCCCTCGAGCGAAATTGGCCCATCCTCTGTCGCTCAGCAATTCTTTCAGGTATCCCTGGTTTAACATTCTCACTACTTCTTGTCGCAGACCTATGCAGTCTTTGGTCTTGTGTCCTCTTTCCTGGTGGAATTCACACAGGACGTTTGACCTCCTTGTGCTCGGATCCGACTTCATCTTTTACGGCCACTGCACCTTTGTGCATACCTCTTTCGTTTCAGGGGGTGCGGTATATCGAAACGCGGCATTTGCATGTCGTGGAGGAGGCAGATTGGATGTTCGGATATAAGCATGGTGCCTTTCTCGATTGAAACGTGGTAGTTGATCCCTTCGCCCATCGTTGCGGTGATCCCTCCTTGTCTCGGTCTGAACTGATGTTAATCGCTGAAGAGGGATGTTCAGGTCGTCCTCGTCTGCCCTCACTTCGGTGCAATAGGCATTATGGATCTCTTCCTACGTGGTAGGGGGTACTTCATGAGTCTACTGAGTATCTTTTTGGTTGCCTTTGACCCGTTTCTGTTTAGCCCATTTTGGAAGGCTGCTACTGCCATCCCTTCTGACACGTTTGGTAGGCTCATCCTTACCCTATTGAATCGGGCTAGGAAATCTCGAAGTCTCTCGCCCGTCGTTTGCCTGACGGCGAAGATATCATTGACCCTAGCCTCTGCCTTTTTCGTTCCTGCATACGCGATGACGAACTTATCTGTCATCTCTTCGAACGTTGATATCGATCGTGCTAGTAGTTGGGAATACCATGTCAGCGCTCCCCCTGTTGGAGTTTCGCCAAAATTTTCCAGCAGTATAGACGGCACTTGTTCCTTTGACAAATTGTTACCTTTTACTGCGGTAACGTAATGGACTAAGTGATCTTCCGGTTCGTGGTACCATCATATTTTTTCAAATACGGAGGCATTTTGAAGGTCTTTGGAATAGAATGAGGAGCTGCCCCTTCGCTATATGGTTGTTCGACGAATCGGTCCACATCGCATTTTGGTAACAACTTCGGAGCGCCTGGTATTTTATCGATCCTTTCCTGGTGTTCCTTCATTTGGTCGCGGAGTGTTTTGTTCTCATTTTCTATCTCTTCCATTTTCCTTAAGATGGTCGTAAGTGCATCGTCGCATGCATCAGTAACAGTACGGGTGTTACCTGTTCGTGTGGTGTTTGGCTCATCGGCAGCAGCTGCGGTTTCTGCGGGTAACGTGGCTTCGATACCTCTCTGAACGGGTTTCTCGAGCATGTTGCTCAAGGTACTTGTCAACCATTCTTCTAGTAGCCTTTTGACAAAGAGTGAGACTCTTCTAAGCTGTAAAAGACAAATTACGAGGAATAGTCGAAGGAATATTTCTGATGTCCCCTAGTGGGCCTACACTATTACAAGGCTCGTACAATCTCTTGTTCGCCTTAAGGTCGTCTCCCTCAGGACATCGATTCAAGGAGACCCCGTTATTCGTCGTACTCGTCGTCGGTCGTAATTGGTCAAATTTGGACCCATACAAATATAACTTTAATGGTGATCCTAAAAGTAAATATATATGAAAATGCCCAATTTTTTACCTTTAGGACAGGTCACCTAACCAATAAGCAAAACTTTAAGTTTAACAAGTTTTGTTCCATAATTGAAACTTTTGACCTCGAAGATTTGCTCATTTTTTGAACAATTGGAATTGATCTGTTACGATGTCCTATTTATCCTATTTTCTGCTTTCCATGTGCGGAAACTGCAACCAAAGTTACCTACACATTCAGAGCAACCCAAGTTTTGACACGTACATTTTTAAGATTATAGTGTACACCAACAGTTTGTTCTTTACTCGTATGAATTGATTCTACTGAAATATTTCGGCGAATAATGGGGTTGTCACTTGTTCTTGACCTAACGTATGTTAGTATCCATGCGTGCATTATTTTTTTTGCTGACTCAATCTGATCTAATGTCCTTTTTGTTTCAATTTATAATAAGGCGGAGGGGTCCAAGCTTATACAGGCAAATTAGTATTTGTCAATTTTAGCAGTCTAGAAGGACACATAATTGTAATCAATGAACTTTAAATTTTAAATTATACAACTGTACAAAAAAAGTGTGTGTCACGTTGGCCCCATTCTGGACAGTTAAATATTCCAGATACTTTGGACTTACTAGTATATTCTTAATTCAATTACATATATTAGTAATTAAATCTTAAAATATGATAGCACTTACGTTTTACAATAATGATACTTGGGCAGACGGGATTATTTTGTACTTGGTCATGATTCATGATACTCTTGGACGGATCTAAACTACCAGTAGATATGGTCTCACCAGCAAACTTAAAAAAAAAGACATATCAGTGTACAAAGTATCTCATATTCATCAGAGGCGAACTCGGGATTTAAATGTCATAGGTGCACTTTTTGATTCAACCAAAATCTATTTTGTATATATGGTTCTCACTATTAATATATCACTATTTTTTAAAGACATACATGTATATATGATATTTTTGCCGAACTTTTCGGGTACCGGAGACCCCTCTACCAATTGCATAGGTCTGCCTCTGGTATTCATGCAAGGTCCAGACAGGCGCACCCCAAGGGGCAGTGGCGAAGCGAGGAATTTTCCAAAGGATATTCAAATTTTAAAGAAGTAAAAAAATTTGCGACAAAGGGTTTTCAATGTGTTATATACCTCTAAAACATAATATTTTACCTGCATATACAATGTAGTTTTTTGATGAAAAGTGGTCAATTGACCACTTTTTATGACCACATGTGGCTTCGCCCATGCTGAGGAGTGTGATGTAGATAACTTTATTGTTGATTCCGGAGCTAAAATTAAAGGCTGCTTCAACGGCTCAAATTCGTGACCTATAGGTTACCGAAGACAACTTTATTCCTCGCATCAGCTAACTTCAACTTGAAAAATGTATATAATAGCAATCACTCTAAATTCACTAATTTAAAATTTAGATATGTCTTTGATTGTGATATCACACAAGATGAACAGTTGGAATTGGTAAAAATAAAAAAACTTGTTCCACCAAAAAATTGTTGGCACGGCACCAACAACTGACATGCAACATGTAGCGGGAGTGAATGGGTCCAAGATGACTAACTGACAGGTAGGAAAATCGACTATAGTTCTTAACTGGGGCTCCTCTACGGCTCCACCATACTTTTTTTCTGTGACACTCTCACCTCTTGAATTATTATTGATTTTGATTAATTGATAAATGTATATACAAAAGAAATGTACCATTAATTCGATATAAACATGTGCAGAAAGTGCCAGACATCATATCATGCATATTGCATAAACATGATAAAGTTGGACCCATCACTTTTTTAGTGGACTGCAGAACTCGAGAGAAATTCAAAAATAGCCGAAAGTTCCAGCATAAGTATGTTTGAACTCCAACATATTATATTGGAGTTCCAGCATATGATGGAGTTCCAGCATAAGTACACTAGAATTCCAGCATAATATACTGGAGTTCCAGCAAGTATAATTGTTCAGTATAATATACTGAAGTCAACAAAATATACCGATCCAGCATAATATGCTGGAGTCCATACACAGGTGCACCGAACTCCAGTATATTATGTTGGACCGATTTCTGTTGCAGCAAAATAGTGGTTATTTTTCATTGACTTCGTAAACGCTGACTATTTTTGAATGACCAGTCCGAAAACTGACTATAATGTGCTATTTTTATGCAGGACTCGGTCCCCCTTAGCAGGCCAATACATATGGTTTAGTCATGCATCGCAATACCTAATTTACAGCCATTGATTTGCTAATATTCCAATGGTAGAACAGTAGCATTGTAAATACAATTCCACTTGCCATACGTAAATTGTTGGAAGAAAGTTGTTCGCTTTAACTTTCCGGGAGAGCCTGTTATCGAATGGAAGGGTGATGTGACAGAACCAACAAGAAAGTTTATTTCTTATCTTAAGGCTCGAAAGATGATCATAAAATGCCGTTTCTATCATTGGTGAAGGGGCAAAATCAGACTAATAAATTCTAAAAACAAATGTTCATTAGTTACAATATTTAGCAGTAGCTTCCAGCTCTAATTGCATCAATCACCTTTCATTTGGTTCTTTTCTCAAGGACCAGAATACTACTTTAGCAAAAGCCTTTGAACAATAGAGCCTAATGTATTGAACGAAACTTACAAATTCCTTCACTTGGTACTTACACATTACCAAACTGTACAATGAAATAATAACAAATATCAAAATCTCCAGAACATCCCAGAAATAACAATACACCAATGCTGAAAATTTAGAATAAATACTGATCAAAGAAAGGGGATAAGCAAGATTGGGTTACAAAATACAACTTGTATAATGCTTCAGCGGGGACACTGAAGTAAAGTCAACCGTGTGAGTTCAGTCTACTTCCTTGAACTCACATGCTTGCAAAAAGTTACAGCTAACGCAGATTGCAGAAGCAGATGGGCATTTTTCGCTCCACCCCCTACGTCGATTACAACTTTAACTTCTAGTCTCCTTGCACTCTTTCAAGTTGATTAGCCAGAAACTTGCTAACGATTTCAATATTCTATGAGGTAATTGTGCTCATATCCCTGCTTGATCTGTTATATTTCATGTGGCTTTTAACAAGCTGACCAGCTGCAATGGCAGACATCAATGACAGCTCCCCAGCCAAAACAGAACCCGCTACTATGTTTGCCAGGAGCCTCGAGTTCGCTGCAGGGGATTCTCTGCATGCACCCTTAACACCGAGCAGATTCAGGCAGGCCGATTGAGAAGCAAGTTGAGTCCCACCACCAACAGTACCAACCTAGGCAAACCATGCTTGTTTATAAGAATAATAATACATCTCAAGAACCAAAATTTAGAATGAGCAAGAGACATTTCTATCAGAAGGAAATCTTTGCAGCACATGGCTTTGTGAGGTGTAAACTGACTTTCCCCTGTATAAGGCTACCAAAGACAAAAATATACTTTAGAATGGAAATTACCTCAATGCAAGGCATGGTCACGGATACGTGAATATCCTTTCCATCATTGATCGCCTCCATCATGGTAATGCAATGAGAGCTCTCTATATTTTGTGCTGGATCCTGCCCAGTGGCTATGAAAATGGCAGAGACAATATTGGCAGCATGGGCATTAAACCCACCAAGAGAACCAGCAATAGCAGAGCCAGTAAGATTCTTGATCGTGTTCAGCTCTACAAGAGCAGATACAGAAGTTTTCAATACTTTCTCCACCACTTCTCCAGATATCATTGCTTCACAGACAACTGACTTTCCACGCCCTTGAATCCAGTTCACAGCAGCAGGCTTCTTATCAGAACAGAAATTTCCTGCGACATGAGACAAGTAGCAGTCAGTTAAAAAGATATACAAGCAAGCTGCATAGGGATGCAAGAGCTTCATCGGTGTTTATGAAAAATACAACCGGCTTTCAAACGACCTTCTCTCAAAGTTCACCTGCATACACCTACGAGCTTAATTTAGAAACATTCTGCCAATGTTTGGCACCTCAAAGCAAGAAATGACATTTTAGGTACGCGTAACTGGGAAGAGGACTCGTAGTTGACAAAAACAGCCAATGATTAGATAATCAAATCAATAGCGATGTTTTCATGAATTTCAGAAAGACTTGTTGCAAAATAATAGCTTACTTAGTTAACTTTCAGGGTGATCCCAAGTGACACTTAGAGGCCCCGGCACAAAAAAGAATTATTAATCGCATCAAGACATCATTGGATAGAAGTCCCAATAGCTTACCAGATATACCAACTACATCCATGTCTGGGAACTCATCCTGAAGAAACTCGAGAACATTCTGAACACCTTTCGATACCATGTTCATTCCCATGGCATCCCCCGTGCCACAGCTGAACCTGATGTAAAGATTTCTCCCTGCAAGTGAGCACTGAATCTTTTGGAGCCTGGCAAATCTGCTGGATCTGCATCCATATAGGAAGAATATGGAATGCCACGAATCAGGAAGATGACCAACACAATAGTACAAGTTTACAACAACTACTATTAGTAAGCCTCAACCATGATCTTGTTGTACAGGAACATGAATCATCATTATTCAATTTGCTTGATTTAGACTGATCTCAATTAAATATTAAAATAGTTTGGGCTGCTCTGTTTTCTACATTCTATAGAGACCTACAATTCGCTGAGCATACTAAAAAGACCCCTAGTAAATACTGGACCTAATGTGTGGCATTGCTTCCAATGCAATAACTACTTATTGAGCAGTGAAGAACTAAATATTCAAGTTCATGATGCTCAACATAAAACAGAGCCGAACCATATCAAACTGGTTGCATCTCAAGGAAACATTAAAATTTGTTAACAAAATGCAGAATTAATGAGCTGATATTTTGATAAGGTAATGCAGAGTTAATGAACTGAATAGTGTATACATAAAGCCAATATCTCATTTATGAATGAAAAAGTCACCATCACCTAACAGTAATGCAAATTTAACCCCCAAAAAGAATCAAAATTTAAAAATTTTGTAGATTTCAGCAGGAAGTTGCCAGTAATCTAAACCTAGGTTGTAAAGACTTGCACCTTTTCAGAAAAAAACAACCAAAAATACGATATTTTTAGGGACCAAGAAAGCAATAGCACAAATTTAAAGCTGAATTAAATTTTCTGAGGAAAAGGTGCTTACTTGTTGAAAACCATGGCTAAGGTATCAAAATTAGCAGGGTCCTCCAAGAAAAAGAACAATTCCGACGCCCTGCTGGCCGTCGGGAACTTCACAACTGGAGCCCTCGTCATCCCGTCCCTAAAAAGAATGCTAGTAGCTCCCCCAGAAGCATAAATAGCCTTACAACCTCTGTTAGTACTTGCAACTAAACACCCTTCCGTAGTCGCCATGGGAACGGAATATTCACATCCGTTAAGCAACAAGGGCCCAGCAATCCCCACTGGGATTTGAACGTACCCTATCGGCATCTCACAGCACTGCCCTAAAATCGACTGGTAATCAAAACCGTCAAGTGGTAAACCGGTCAGAGACCTCCCCGTAATCCTCTGAACCGCTTCACGACGAACAGAAGCAGCTCGGTAACAATCTCCGAGCCTAGATTCAAGGGAATACGAAGGAATGTCACCGGAAACAACGGATTTAACAAGGTCTTCGTCGTCCTGAGAGGGAAGAGACACCGGAGGATCCATAAAATTGGATACAGGAGCCGAAATGGAGGAATTATCAAGGGCGGCGGGACAAGGAACAGGTCGGCGGCGGGGGCGGCGATCTTCGTCGAGAAGGAAGCGACTGTTTTCCTCTTCGTCTTCAATATCCCAAGCGTCGTGAGAGGCACGTGCAATAAATGACTGAACAAAATCAATGCCGAAGAATCCAAGGAGGTAAATGAAAGAGGCAATGAGAGAGAGAATGGCGGCGAGTTCGGAGAGAGTAACAACGTGGAGAGGGGTGGAGTTACGGATCTTGTCACGCCATCGATGTAGAAGGTAATAAGCAACAGAAAAAAAGAGGGTGAAGAAAATGCCGTTGGTTAGGTATAAAGGGAGAGGAAGGGCATCGGAAGCTTTAGGGGCAGGGGAAGGAGAACGACGGAGAGCGGCGGAGGAAGCTCTTTGAGGGTGGTGTTGAAGATGGTGATTCCGGTGAGAAGGCTTGGGAGGTCTCCGACGGACATCCATATTCCGGCAGAGAAGAAAAGAGAATAGAAAATTTTGAAAAAGGAGGAGCGGAGGAGCGATGAATTCGGGAAAATTGGAGAGAAAAGTTTATAATAAGAGAAAGAGGGCTATTGGTAGGGACAGGCTACAGCTGATACACCATGTGCTGGCACTTTGTTGGGCGCATTTTTCAACTATAACCACTATTTAGTCTTTGGCCTCTATTTTCTGTCTCCATCTTCTTCTTCTTTTCCGGTTCTTTTGTTTAATTAATGACCCAAAATAGTAAAAATAGCAAGGTATAGCTGGTTTTCGGGTTGGTCATTCAAAAATAATCAGCATTTATCAAGTTAATAACAAATAGTCACTATTTTGCTATAACAGATATCGGTCCATCATAATATACTGGAGTTCGGTGCACCTGTGTATGAACTTCCAGCATATTATGCTGGACCGGTATACTTTGCTGGCTCCTGTATAATATACTGGAGACCGGAGCACCAATGCTCCAAACTCCAGTATATTATGCTGAAGTATCTTTCCGGATTTTGAAGAGTGTTTTCGTTCAGATTTATCTTTACATGAAAAGTGACTAATTTTTTATTATTTTTCAAAACTGGGCTATTTTTAAACGACCACTTGTAAATCTGGCTATTTTTGAATTTTTCAATTACACAAATATCAATTTTGGTAACAGTAGTTGTTGATCAATAAATTACACACCATGAAATTTTCAACCTTCAGTATGTATAGTTATTTTCTTAATTAAATACTATGATATTTTCATTTTTTTTTAATTTCTAAGTTTAAAATAAAATACTGATAACTTAACTTTGTGTACTCCTTAGAAATATAATATTTAGTTTTACATTGAAATGACTCCCTCCATCCCATTTTTTGATAAATAGTTTGTCCGAGTATGAGTTTAAGAAGTAAAGCACGCATTTGATATGTAAATCAAATATGTAAAGTATCAGAATTATTCCGTAAAATATAAACATGATGGTGAGAGTTTAGTATGAATTTTTAATTTTAAGAGTTTATTATGAATTTTTAACTTTTTCTTTCTTAATAAAAAAATAAAATTTATATTATGTGTGTTCCTACAAGTTATGTCATTAAATAAAACGGGATACTAAATTAAATATAAAGTATCAAAATTGTTCCGTAAAATGTAAAACACCATGTTGAGAGTTTAGTATGAATTTTTATTTTTTTCTTTCTTAATAAAAAATAATTTTTATATCACGTGTGTTCCTACAAGTTACGTCATTAAGTAAAACGGAATGCAACAACAACAACATAATCAGTATAGTTCATACTTTTTGTCAAGAATACTAAAATTAAATAATTTTTCGGAATAAAAATTTATCACTTTAATTTTCTTGTGACATTGAAAAAGAGACTATATCATATAAAACAAGTCGAGAATAAATTGCTTTGGTCCAGTAATTCGGGCTCGTCGTTCTTTTTCCATAATGAGAAGATAAATATACGTGTTACTTCCTTGTTAAGTAGTGTGTAGTGATGAAACTAGGGGTGGGCATCGGTCGGTTCGGTTTGGTTTTGAACATTATCGGTTTTGCCTATCGATTATCGGTTTACAAATATCATAACCCGATAACCAAATCGATAAGATATTGGTTATCGGTTATCGGTTAATCGGTTATATATCGTTATCGGTTCGATTATCGGTTTACCCGATAAGATAAAACAACTAAAAAATTGCAATATATAAAACAAAGAAATCAAACTGCCAAAACGTGTAAACTGCCAACTTTTGTTGTTTCTTAACAAAAGCACGCTCCCACTTCTGTGCAGTATCTACTGATGTCTGGCGGAGAACTGGTGGTGAGTCTTGCGTCTTGACTCTTTGGGGCTGCGACGGAAACAAGAATGAGAATTGAGAGACAAACGACTGAAGAGGGAATTAGGAAAATAAATAACCCTAGTATATACTTAAGGGTAAATTAGTAAATTACATCATTCTTATTGGGTTATCGGTTTTTACCCAATAACAAAAATGCAAATCGAGCCCGAACCGATAACCTGATAAAAAAAATTTAACCCGTTACCGAACCGTTAACCCAATAACCCAATACCGATAACCCAATAAAGAATTAACGGTTCAGGTTATCGGTTTTACCCGATATATGTCCACCCCTAGATGAAACCAATTAGAGGAGAAAAAAAATATTTTTAAATTGTGATTGGTAAGGATGTCACTCTGATGGTCTGACCACAAACTTCAATAGTCCTACATACGACATGGTACATGCGGGTTTATTTATTCTTTCCTCGACCATCAAAACTTATAACTTAAGGGGTCGTTTCGTTTAGATATAAAATATTACAAGGATTGCCATATAAATTATTTCTTGTTGAATTCTTATATCCCATTTGGATATATATATTTTTTCCTTTTTTCCAAAAAAAAAATTTTTTTTTTTCGAAATCAGTGTTTGTTCATAAAATTTTCAATTTTTGCTTGACGATGCATTTTGAAAATTTTCGAAAATTTGAAAAACTCCAAAAAATTGTTTTTCAAAATTTTCACTCACAAAACTTCAAAAACAACCCAAACTGAAATTTATGTCCAAACACAACTCTAAATTTCAAATACAATTTTCACTTGAAATTATTTTTTCACCATTTTTTGGAATTTTACAATTCTTATGTCCAAACGCCTACTTAGTTTAATAGATTACGAATGTAACAACCCAACTTATTAGTAATATTGTCCGCTCTTAACCTAGGCACTCACGGGTTTAAAACGAGTCACTGTAAAAATTGCATGATGGTCGCCCCTTTTAACTTGTACCCATTTTGTTTTTCTGTTTGCATCCGCACCCGATTTTTTATTAAAAGCATTTTTAAAATACGATTTTGCCCTTCTTTAATAAAAGACTACTTTTCCTCCAAGTATACTGCATTCTCTTGTCTTTGTCTCTCTCTGCTTCTTCGCGATTTTTTATTTTTCTCTAAAATCAAACGGTTTTTGCCATTGCATTCTGCTTGATTTTGCAGCTATTTCTGATTTTAATGGTTGCTTTTATACATTGCATTAACAGTGTATGAGGTTTTAATTTAGGATCAGTTTTATGATTTAATTTCTGGGTTTTTTGTTGTTGTTGATAGTAATCTTAGTTGAATTGTTTTTCATTTTTATTTGTGCTAAAATAGTTTCATAAAATTTGATCAATGCATTAGTTTTATAGGTTTTACTTTTACGATTAATATTTTTAGATTTTTTGAAAATGTATTTCTGTTTTTATGAGAATGATATATCTTCTTCAGTAATTTTTAGAGACTGATCACGCCCAACTATGCCTTTTTCAAAAATATATTTCATCAAAAACACATTTTCAAACCTGTGCAGTAAAATAATATATAGACCAATAACATCAGTAAAGGAAACAAGACAAGTAATATTGGGAGGGGGACATGTTGAGGGGATCACAAGATAAAGAATCAAAGCAGTGATAAGAACTTGGTCAACCAATATGCCTTAAACTGATAGAAACAAGTAAACACGGTAAAGAAAACTGCACGGCATCACCCTTCGTGCTTTTACGCTCAACCTCACCATATGAATCAAATAGAAATGGCACAGCATCACCCTTCGTGCATTAACTCTCTCGTAACATGGCACGGCATCACCATTCATGTATTAGCACTCACAATATGGTACGGCATCACCCTTCATGCATTATCACTTACAAAATATGGCACGACATCACCCTTCGTGCATTAACACTCTCCCTCACCAAAATAAGGAATAATTGATAGAATATATGAGTCCACCAAACTATATAGAGACCAGGTCCTATATAGATTTCCACGGATAATGCTAATGCAACAGTAAATAAATAGAACATGGAACTATTACGTGGAAAAATCCTTGCTCAAGAGGATAAAAAAACCACGACCTATACTGGTAGGATTTCAACTTCACTATGAGCAATCTTTAGATTACAACATTGCAATCTAGGAATTAAACTCTTAATCCCTCCCTAACTTGTAATACACCTATTACAAAAACTTCAACTCATGACTAACTCTAGTCACGAGACAAACAGTAAAGGTTTATGGTTTACAACGGGTTCCTATGTAAAGCTACTAGATAAACAAAGTAGGAATTACAATGAAGAACTATTACAAAGTTACAACTCAACTAAGGACATATAAGACACTTGTTGTAGGAACTGATCCGTAGTAGTGTTGTACTTTGTTCTTGATGCACTTGAGAATTGAATGCTTGATTGTGAGATGCTTGAATGCTTGAATAAAATCTCAAGCGTTCAAGTGATGTTTTGTTGTAATGTTTATTGTTAATACAACATGGATAACATCACTTGAATGATGTAATCACTTCGTTGGTCAATGAGAAATGATTGTTGTACTGTGCTGCACTGTTTGCGTATACAGTGCAGGCAGTCACTTTCCAGCTGTAGACAATTGACTTCGTACTATGTCAGGGGAACCCAAGGGGATCAAGTTCATGTATTGATTCTTTATCTTCTGAAGTCATAGCAACTCACATTAGCTTGAAGCCGTTGATTGAGTTGTGTACCAAGTGTATCAGGTTCCCTATCTGGTTCTTTGATAGTAAGTTTGTTAGATCATGAAAACATAAACCTAAGGTACTATAAACCCATCAATTTTCCCCTTTTTGATGATGAAAAACTTAGATATTGACAATCATGTTTAGAGCAATAAAAATCAGATAAAGTGACAGGAACTTCACAAGTTCTCCCTGACTTTGTGCTTCCCCCTTAATTAGATCCCATGCTTTAATTTATCTCATACTTTCCCCTTTGGTATCATTAAAAATACATAAGCAAGTAATCAGCATATAGAAATCTAGCCTAGCTAACTCATGTCACATATGTGCACACAACATTATAGAAAAGAGAAGCACAGAAACATGACATTTACAGCAAATGATGAGAGTCTCCATTAATTTTATAAAACATAAGCCTTTACTATTACAGCAAAGGTAGATTTGGACCGTTAAAAGCGGGAGCAGTACAAGTGAATTCCATCCATACCACAAAAGAAAACAAAAACAACTACCACAAAGTCATCAAAACAAAAGAGATAAATGGGAAACTGGTCACTGGTCATTGGAGGATTAGCCTATGAGACACTAGAGGAAGAGGGCTTAGAAGCAACAACAAGAGTATTGAGAATGAGATCAATTCGAGCATTTGCAAACATTTGCTCTACGAGCAGTTTCTCCCTTAGGTTCTCAACATGTTGCCTGAGATCAGCATTTTCTTTGGTCAGACGAGCAACCTCTGCACTTGATGAACTGGTGCCTCTTGAGCCTGACTTAACTAAGTCTCTAGAATGGCATTCCTTGCTTTCAACCTCCTGATCTGCTCAGTAGCACTGTTCTGAGCATTGATAAGCTGTGAGATCGCCGAAGTGCTTCCTACCCCTCCAAATTTTTCAACACACTCACATTCCTCTAGAGTAGAAGGTCTGCTTCTTGGTCCCCATCTTGGCCTGTCCCAAAGGCACATTAAAGAATTTGAAGACATGTGTGAGAAGAAATCCATAGGGGAGACCATGATTTCCATTTTGAATGCTGCCACCTTTTGCATTGTTCAATCATTATGGCTAGCAGATTAACAGCTCGAAACCCATCCATTGCTTCCATCAGATACAGATCACACTTGGATGTGATAGACCTCCTCTCAGTGCGAGGTAGCAGAACCTTGTTCACCAACTCAAACAGTAGCTGAAAATCAGAAAGCAAAGCTTACTTATGCACCTGTTCCCCCCGTTGCACTGCTCCCTCCTTAACTATAGCATGCCTAAAATTTGAGCCACAATCATCTCTAACAGAAGATAGACCATCAACAGGAACCTTAAGTATGTCTCCTAGTAGAGTAGAGTCCATAACAATGTATAAGCCATTTACTAGAGCACAGATATGGTTGGATTCAACAATGAATAGTTCAGTATAGAAACTTTAGACCTCATCCTCATAAACCTTGGGCACATCCACTTTGAACAGATGTCCCCACTGTTGAAATTCGACCATCTCAAATATTTGCCTCATACCAGTCATCTCAGATATTTCTGGGTCAAATATGCGACCCCATAGTACTTTCTGGTACCTCAACCTTTCTTTACCAGACACACTTCCACTTTTCACTTTCTTCACAGGATCGGGTTCCTTCACATTCTCCAATTTTCTTTTACTAGACTTACCCTTTCCACTCGATTTTACTAGAACATCATCATCAGACATTGACTCTTCAACCAACACTTGCTTCAACTTGTCACTGCTTTTCACGGACTTTTTACTGGGCGTTCCAACAGCCTCCTTTGAAGCACTTTCAGCAGATTGTTTTTTTTCTGAGATCTCTTGGCAAAGGAACTTGGTTCCTCTTGAGCTTCCTCATCCACTTCTACTACCGGAATGTTCTTGTCACAAACAATCTCTCCATCCTTCACCAGCCTCTTTTTCTTCTTCATGCTATCCTTTTACTCTTCTTCAAGGCAGACTTAAGAGCCTTCTTTTTCTGCAACCTCGTAGTAAGTTGCTTAAGAGAGGGCTCAAGAGTGGCTACTGGCCTTCTTCTATCAATGAACATACTCAGAGCAACATCATCCTAATTTTCTTCATCACTGGATCTCATAACATGAGCCACTACTTCCAAAGGCTCATTATCAAAGTGAGGAGAAGGAACAGGGTCGAAACTGACCTGGGAAGAAGATTCCTGACCTGTTTCCTCAGGAGAGGGGTCAGGTCCTTCAAGAGACTTAGGCATAGTAGATGTTTCCTTATTCACTATTCTTTTAGCAGAGACGGCCAATATGTTTTCTATGGCCTCTCTCTCCTGAGATTCCAATGGTGCAACAGTATCCGAGACAGGAATACCCGTATACTGATCAACATCGTCCTCGTAGACCTTTTCTGCCCGTGGAGTCTCACTCTTTTCTTCATCTTTGCTTTGTTCTTTGAGAATCTCAGGCGACAGAAAAGAAATACTATCGATTTTAGGGATTTCTGAGTTCTCAACACTTAGAGGAAGAGTGTGGTCTGAGGGAGTGGTGAGAGAGAGGGAGGGTGAAGGATAATCAGGTTTAGGTGCTTCAATTTCAACAATGGTGGAAGGGGGAATGTTGAGAGGTGTTTCTTTAGGAATAGAGGAGTCGATGGTTTTCTTTTCAATGGTGGGAAGGATTGTTTGATCTTCAGCCATAGTACATGATTAGTTTGGAAGTTCTGGAGAGGCTAAGAAAGAGAGAGGTGAGCGTTCAAGGTTTGGAAATGCGAGGGTTTTAATGAAGAAAGAGGCAATTATGAGGGAGAGAGAAACGGGTTCTGAAACGGCGGTAGATGTGTGGGAAGATGCAATGTTTCAGAGGGAAGTGAAAGGATTCGAATGAAAAGACGTGACATACAGAATCTAAAAATATTGATGATGTGGCACTAAATTTTTATTTCTTTTTGAGATATATATGAGAAAAACACAAGACTACTAACCTGTGGTACAAAAACCAGGTTCTTGACCGGTCTTTCAAAAATTCTCAATCCTCTTTTACCGCTCATGCATTGCCTCAGCAGCTTCTATAATCATCATGCATGTCTAGCTGTAACGGTATAGAAGTGAGTTAGACTTGGCCGGAAAACACTTCAGCTAATTTTACCTGTCTGTGATTTTCATAGCCATATAGTAGGAATCGGGTTCTCAATTAGGCTTTATTAGCCCGAGTGCCAGCCTGTTTCTCTCAAAGTGTTCTCTGCTCAGGGCTTTGGTGAAGATATCTGCAATTTGGTTTTCTGTGCTACAAAACTTCATACAGATAAGACAATTTTCCACATTGTCTCTGAGAAAATGATGTCTCACATTAATGTGCTTGGTTCTTTTATGTTGGACTAGATTTTTGGCCATGTTGAGTGCATTTGTGTTATCACGCAGAAGAGGCACACAGTCAGTGTTACACCCCATAATATTATGATAATGTTACATCCTGCAGTATTACATTACGATGATGTTACGCTTTGCAGTATTAAGTTACGACAATGTTACACCCTGCAGTATTACATTACGGTGATGTTATGTTTTGCAGTATTAAATTACGACGACGTTGCACCCTGTAGTATTGTACGTTGAATTTGTCGTAAGGTAATTGACATCAGTCCAAGTAAAAGATTATTTGGAGATTATAATGATTATGCTATTTCAAGCAAGTGATGAGTAAATTCGTGAAGGTGAGAGGGGAAGCAAGTCAAGGAAAATAAATTTTCGTCCAAGCTTGACATGTTGGATAAAATACAGCTCGAGATAAAATACCTGATATTTATGGACTAGTGTCATACAAGGTAGCACATGACCATGATAGTAAAGTGTATAAGGTGTATTTAAAGTAAGTAGTATTTTAAGTAATTTGAGATAATTCTTAATTACGTGGAAAATTGGGTAATTGTGGATTTTAGTGGGAAATTAATTATGTAACAAAGGTAATTGAGTAAATTAAGACATTTTGGATAAGGAGTTAAATCTCCCAATGTCGCAGCACGTCAAAGTCCATTTGATGACTCTTAAATTTGTGTTATAAGGTGGCAAATGAAGATATAATGATGGCTTAGTCACCACATAAGTATGACCCACACCTAAGGACTTAAAAAAGACTATCTAAAATCATTTTAAACCTCTACAATCACAAGGAAAGCTTTAGCAAAGTTCTTGGATTTTGAATAATAAAAACAACATTTTCATTCTCAAAAAAAAGAACTACATCAGATTCCTACAAAATTCCTTACCAAAACTCTACAATGAGATTCTAAAACATTATTTTAACACGTGATTCTTTCAAGTAATTCTTACAAGATTTCAACCAAATTTCTTGCAACCAAATAATTCCAATGAGAATTGTTAGAACCGTAGCAACATAAAATTTTGCGATTCTAAAGGAGTACGGTGCAACCTTTTCCAAGAATATTATACGTATTTTTTCCTACCCTAGGTACGTTAAGGTTATCTCTTCTTTCTTTTTGGCATGATCTATACGACACAAACGAAACAAGTAAATGCATAAATTTCATAAATGGCTCTATTCATAGAAGTATTAGAGATATCTATGTTCTTGAATTTCCATGTGTCATAATATTTTATCATCTGTTCATGGGTCTCAGAAAATATGAAAGTTGAAAGAGTTTACTTTACGAAATTACTCAAAGGCAAAATGCTCTTATGATATTTCGAAAGATTTTATTAACGTACTTTTCATGCATTGCATTCATGTACATTGACCCATGACCAGATGATGTTATGTACGCGTATATATATATGTATATGGGATATGGGAAAGGTTATGGCGTTATATACGCACCACCACCTGATCAGCTGGTATACGTTGATAAATTTGCCCACAGTGGCCGAGATGATATGATGGGACGCCCTTAGAGGCTGATGATATTATGAAACATGTACTTATGCATGACATGACAATCATAGCATATGCATGACACTATAATTATTTCATGATTTACAAAGTTATCTAGACTTACAGGTGGAGTCCTTTACTCTACATTTCCTCGTTGTCTGTTATGTACTTATTTATGTGCCTTACATACTCGGTACATTATTCGTACTGACGTCCCTTTCCCTGAGGACGCTGTGTTTCATGCCCGCAGGTCTCGATAGACAGGTTAAGAGCCCTCAAAGTAGGCCATCAGCTCAGCAGAAGATGTTGGTGCGCTCCATGTGCTTCGGAGTTGCTTCTTTGGTTAGTATGAGTTAGATGTGTATTGTTTGGTATGGCGGGACTTTGTCCCGACCTTAATGAAAATTATGTATTCTTAGAAGCTTGTAAACAGATGTCATGTACGTAAAATATGGTATGGCCTTGTCGGCCTATGTTCAGTATACGAGTGGTTATTTTGGTCTTATAGGCCCTTATGTATTATGTATAAGTTGGTATTATATGTTGTACTCTACTTATATCACGTCAGCCTTTCGGCTCAGTTACCTATAATAGTATGACACGAAAAAATACGTTATGTTGGTACTCGGTTGAGTAGGGTACTGGGTGCCCATCGCGGCCCATTGGTTTGGGTTGTGATAGTCAGTGTACACTCCAAAGTCTTCCAACTGCTGTTTGATCTATAGAAACTGAGCATAGCAGGAAGCTGTATCAACATTTTCTGCCTCAGCTGTTGAAAGAGCTACTGAATTTTGCTTCCTTGTGCCCCATAAAATAAGACATGATCCTAGGAAGTGAGCCATTCTAGATTTGTTTTTCCTGTCCATTTAGATAACCTGCATAAGTCAGCATCATCATACCCAAAAATATTAAAATTGTCACCTGGCGGGTAGTACAGAACCAGGTCATGTGTTCCTTTAAGATATCTCATAATTCTTTTGGCAGCCTTCAGATGAGATTCCTTGGGATTTGACTGAAACCTTGCACATAGTCCCATATTGATAACAATATCTGGCCTACTTACAGTAAGATAGAGGAGAGATCCAATAATGCCTCTATACATTGTTTAATTCATTAGAAAGCCAGATTCGTCCATATCAAGTCGAGTAGCAGTGACAATGGAAGTGTCAATCACTTTTGATGCTTCTATGTTAAACCTTTTCAGAAGTTCTTTGATATACTTCTGATGACTAATGAATGTTCCCTTTGTGGACTGCTTCACTTGAAGACCCAAGAAGAAATTCAACTCACTCATCATGCTCATCTCAAACTCACCTCCCATGAGTTTTGCAAATTCCTCACATAGTAAATCAGTTGTTTCCCCAAAAATGATATCATCAACATATACCTAAACAATGAGCAGGCCCCTTCCTCGTTTCTTCAGAAATAAAGTGTTGTCAATTTTTCCTCTTGTAAAACCATTTTCTAAGAGAAACTTTAATAACCTTTTATACCAAGCTCGAGGAGCCTACTTCAACCATACAGTGCCTTGTCCAATTTGAACACATGATCGGGGTGTTCATGACATTCAAAACCTGGAGGCTGCTTTACATAGACTTCTTCCTTGAGGAAACCATTCAGAAATGCATTTTTGACATCCATTTGGGATAGAGTGAATTCCATATGTGATGTAAAGGCAATGAGGATTCTGATAGCTTCCATACGAGCAATAGGAGCAAAAGTTTCATCATAATCAATTCCTTCCTTCTGATTATAACCCTGGATAACTAACCTTACCTTATTCCTTGTAGTGTTCCCATGTTCATCAAGCTTGTTCCTGAATACCCACCTGGTTTCTATGATGGTACGATCTGAGGGTCTAGGTACTAGGTGCCACACTTTGTTCCTTTCAAATTGATGCAGCTCATCTTGCATAGGTGTGATCCAGTCTGCATTTTTTAAGGCTTCGTTAATGTTTTTAGGCTCTATTTGGGAAAGAAAAGCTGAGAAGGCAAGTGACTTTTTAACTTTTGATCTGGTTTGGACTTCTTAAATCCGGAGGAGTAATTATGTTTTCAAGAGGATGGGAGCTTTTATGTTTCCAGTTGGGCACTTGAGCTTCATTTGTAGAGGAGCTGGGTAATCCTGACTGGTTCCCTTTGTATCCTTCTTTCAGCTACATGTGAAGTACTTTGAACTGCATCAACCACTCTTTCTTCAGCTTTAGTGGTTGTAATAGTAGTACTTGGTTCCTCTCCAGCTAATGAGGAAGAGACTACATTTTCTTCACTTGACTCATCATATCTGCCTTTCCATTTGCCATATCAATAACCTCACCTGGAACCAGCAGAGGCTCTCCATCTTGATCATCCTTGTTGCTTTTCTCACAGGAGAGGTAGGACTCATCAAAGATTATGTGTACACTCTCCTCAACACACTGAGTCCACTTGTTGTATACATTGTAGGCTTTACTTTGGGAGAAATATCCCAAAAAGATTCCTTCATCACTCTTGGCATAAAATTTTGCAAGCTGATCATTTCCATTGTTGAGAACATAACATTTGCACCCAAATGTTCTTAACTGATTCAACTTGGGCTTCCTTCTATTCAACAACTCATAGGGATTTTTGTTCAAGAGAGACCTAATCATGCACCTGTTCACCAAGTAGTAGGCAGTGTTAATGACTTCAGCCCAGAAGTTCTTAGCAATCCCACTATTGATCAACATTGTTCTTGCCATTTCTTCAAGGGTTCTGTCCTTCCTTTCCACAACTCCGTTTTGTTGTGGAGTTCTTGGGGCTGAGAAGTTGTGAGTCATGTCATTCTCGTTGCAGAATTCATCAAACTTAGCATTGTCAAATTCTATTCTATGATCTCATTTAATACATGCTACTTTTGATTCCATCTTCACTTGAATTTTCTTCACAAAGGCTACAAAAACTTAAAATCTCTCATCATTTGTTCTAAGGAACAGAGTCTAAGTGAATCTAGAGTAGTCATCCACTATCACAAAGATATATCTTTTTTCTCCCTTGCTTTGCACTCTCATAGGACCACATAGATCCATATGAAGGAGATCAAGTGTTTTTGAGGTGTTGACATCCTTCTTTGGCTTGAATGAGGATTTCATATGCTTCCCTCTAGCGCAGTCATCATAAACCTGTGCTCTTTGAACTTTGACTTGGGCAGACCACGAACCAGGTCGTTCTGAACCAACTTATTCAGTAGAGAGAAGATTGCATGCCCCAGTCTTCTGTGCCAAAGTTCAACATCATCATCAACTGCTTTCAAGCAACTCATATCACCACTTTGTAGGGACTCAAAATCAGTAACGTAGATATTCTTGTATCTTTTGGCCACAAGTACCACTTCACCAGTTACTAGATTTGTAACTGTGCATATTTTGTACAAGAACTCTACCTTGTTTCCTTTATCACATATCTGAGAGACACTCAAGAGACTGTACTTAAGACCATTGACATAGTACATATTCTCAATTGAGTGAGTGAGTGATTTTTCAATTTTTCCAACACCAAGAATGTACCTTTTTTTCCCATTTCCAAAGAAAATACTCCCTCCTTGCAGGATTGTTAGTGAAAGAAAGTCCATGTTATTCTCAGTCATGTGCTTTGAGCATCCACTATCCATGAACTATTGTTGACTGCTTCCTTTCACTATTCCCTGCACAAGAAAATCAAGGGTTAAATTTAGGAACCCAAGAAAGTTTGGGTCCTTTTTAATAAACAAGAGGATGAATAAGTGTTCTTCTAGTCCATGCAGGTAACATGCGCCTTTTATGGGTGGCACCTGGTCCTCTTTTAGTAGTTACTCTTTGTTGATACCCAATATTTCTCTATGTATTTTCTATATGCAAAATAACTTCAAAATAGCATATTTATATATACATATATAAGCATGTCCAAATGTTTTATTATTTTTTCATAATTTTTATTGATTTATTTTCCCCCTTTTATCCATAAAATCTCAATAATTATTTCCAAAATTTATTATCTTGATAATTCATCTATTAAATTTTTATATTTATGCCGAAAGATGGCTAAAATAATTTTTACATATTTTTACAATTTCATTTAGTATTTTTAAAGCTAAATTGCACACAATTGCAATATAAGCCATTTTAAGGTTTAATTGTGTCTTATATTCATAAAATTGAGTCTTGTATTTTTAAATTTTAGTATTGTTAATCTATTTTCAGAAGCTATTGACTATTTTTTATAAATAAAAAAAGTAAAATTGGTTATTTAAATAACAACCCATTTGTATTTCATTTATAGCCTAAATTAGACCCCAAATTTCCCAACCCAATTCCAATTAAAATCCACCCCTAACCCTTTTAAAACTGACCCAAACCCGGATCCCCACCTACACCTTTTAATTTAGGTCGTTGATCATTCAGATCAACTGCCACCATTTCACCTTACCATTTTTAACCCAAAACGACCCCTAAACCTAAATCATTTCTACCAACCCGCCGCTCTTGAATCCCTTCTCCTCTCAAACTCTCTCTGAAAACCTAAGGTTAACCCTAGCCGTTGCCACCCAAATCTACCCTAATCCCCTTTGATCTTCACCTAATCCATGGACTCCCATGGCTGTTTGAGAGATGTACCTGTCTCCTATAGCTCCTGGTCATTTGTTTTCGTGATTTCATGGACAGATCTCAAAGGGATCTAGTCCAGTCTTGGCTCAACTTCTATCTATGGCCTTTTCCCGGCCACCCATGACCGATCAAGTCAGATCCATGGCCTTTCCGGCTAGATCGGTAACTTTTCAAAGTCTTTTCTCACTTTTTATTCTAACTTTAAGAGCTTTCCGATTTCTTTTAGATCTGTCTTAGATCTGTGGATGTTATGAACTTCTTAATGTTTACTCAAAGGTTCTTTGATTTTCTTTCAAAGTGACTCTTCGTTTTCAAATTAGGTTTTCTTAAACTCTTTTTAAAAGATCTCTTCTCCGATTTTCAGTATTGTTTTATGATTCTACTATGTTTAATCGATTTGTTCATATTTTTCTTCTACCTGGTTCATCGTGTCGAAACCCTAGGTATTTTTGGATTCTGAAGCTGTCTTTGTTTGTCCTGCATATATACTGGTCTCGACTGAGTTCTTTGTGTTTGGATCCTTTTCTTTGTTTAACTTGACTGATTCTAAAAGTTCTTACCTTTTTAACTCAGCTCTGTCAAAACCCTAATTCCTTATAAATTTTTCTTTCTCTTCACTTATTGCTATATGTTTAAAGACTTTTCTTGTTTTTGTGTGTTGATCTCCTTGCTATGTGCTAGACCGTTTCCTTCATTTTTTTGGTTTTATGTGACTACTTGACTTTGTGGACTACTGTGCTTCGAGTAGGTTTCTTTTACTACTGGGTCCTAGCTTTGGCAATATGGTTGGCCTCGCATGTCTGATACTCTTGTTCATTCTTCTCTATTTATATGGCAAAGTGCAGAATCATGATTCTTTCTTGATTGATCTTGATTACCTCAAGTTACGACTGATTGCAAATATTTTCTCATAAATCCCTGGTTTCACTCCTTTTGTTTAAATTGATTGATTCCTTTCCTTTTCTGTGATGTTTAACCTTTGTTGAACCCTTTCCCCAATTAAGTATATTTTGTACTTAGACTTAATTATTTACTCTATACTTTTAATATCCCCTATAGGGTCAAAAATCAATCTTTCTCAAATTAGTTTTCTTTCCTTAATTATTCCTACCAGTGTCTGTTTGAATAGTAATTCCTTAATTAAAGGAAAGTACTTGTATTAATTGATTCTGATTGTAATTATCTCCATGTTTGTGTTAAAACTATACTTGTTACCTTATTTTTCTACCCGTTTTGAAAGCTATAAATACCTTACCCTCTCTTCTCTAAAGACACGAACAACTGAGTTCAGAACATACACTTACACACTCAAAACTCTCTCTTTCTCTACTACTACATGTGTTACTACTTTGTCTAGCCGACTGAAAGCCAAGGCTAGACTGTGGAAGCCTACTTGCTTTACCTTTCTGCACTTTGCTTTCTCAACTGGTATGTCCTAATTAATTTTAAAACTTCAACAACAACACGATTCTTTAATTGTTTTAGTTTCTCTCATTCTTGGTCTACTTCTGCTTGTAATTCTGTTGTGAAACCTGCAATCAAGTTACATTAGTCTCTCCTTCCTCTTTAGATTAATGCACTCCCCTGTGTGTGTTTTAAAGCATATTTTGTCAATCACTTATTATGTAATTGCTACCTTTATGAATCCCAAACCCCTATGCCCTCTATGTGTTTACGTTCTTTTGGCTGGTTTGTGTTCATACCAGTATCAGCCATTACTGTGCATATCTAAACCAGACCCCTGTTGGGGTCATGTGCTTATAGACAAGTGTCTCCCCAAAATCCCTTTGACCCTCCTTGTATGACTACTGATTCTGTGTGTGATCCTATCTTGGGAGTTTGAGTTTTGTTTACTACTACAACTGCTTTCAATCCCCTCTGTAAGCACGTGATTTTTGCTTCCCTTTGACCCCTCATGCAGTTGTCACCTACATCATCTTCTTCTTTAGACTCACTGGAAAAATCTCCCCATGCTGAAGAGCTTGCTTCACAACATTGTCAGCGACATTCTTTCTTTTGAAGCGTTTATCAGGAACCGGATTCCTCTTGGCTGCTTTGTCAGAGTTATGTTTGAAGTGTTCTTGCTTCAGGAGAGGACAATTTTTAATGAAATGCCCTGACTTTCCACACTTATGACAGAGGTCATAGTTCTTTGGCTTGCTAGAGTTGCCCATCTTTGGTATACCTCCATTCCTTCTAACCATTTTCTGAAATATTCTGGTTAAGTAAGCTATGTCACTATCCTCGCCACTTGAGTCATTACTTTCTGCCTTGAGTACCAGCTCTTTTTCCTTCTTTGGTTCTCTTCTTTCAATGTCCTTCTTCTTCTTCTTCTTCTTCAGTTTTTAGATTCCCAACCAGCTCATCTATAGTCAACTCTTGCATATCCTTTGCTTCAGTAATGACATTCACTTTACTCTCCCATGAGCTGGGCAAAACACTGAGAATTTTCCTCACGAGCTTGTTCCCAGGAATGATTTCACCAAGCGAGTGTAACTCATTTATGATGTAAGTGAATCGAGTATGCATGTCTTGAATGGATTCATCATCCTTCATTCTGAAGAGCTCATACTCAGTGGTGAGCATGTCAATCTTAGATTGCTTTAATTGAGTAGTTCCTTCATGTGCTGTTTGTAATGCTTCCCATATCTCTTTGGCAGATTGGCAAGCTGAAATCCTATTGTATTCATCGGGACCTATACCACACACCAAAATTTTCTTGGCACAAATTTTTTTCTCCACAACCTTCATGTTAGCATCGTTGTATTCTTTCCTTGTCTTAGGCACTGTCACAGCAGGGTCTCCGACCTTTTCTGTAGGGACATAAGGACGATCACATATAACATCCCACAACTCGGAGTCTTCAGCCATGATAAAATCATGCATCCTTGTCTTCCACCACCCGTAATATTAGCCATTGAACCTGGATGGTTTATAGGTAGACTGACCCTCTTCAAAGTTCGGTGGAGCAGTCATAAGGATCCTTTCTAGGTTTTAACTTGATAGAAGGACTTGCTCTGATACCAATTGATAGAATATATGAGTCCACCAAACTATATAGAGACCAGGTCCTATATAGGTTTCCACAGATAATGTTGATGCAATAGTAAGTAAATGGAGCATGGAACTTTTACGTGGAAAAATCTCTGCTCAAGGGGATAAAAAAATCACGACCTACACTAGTAGGATTTCAACTTCACTATGAGCAATCTTTATATTACAACCTATGCAATCTAGGAATTAAACTCTTAGTCCCTCCCTAACTTGTAATACACCTATTACAAGCTACTTTGCAATATATTTATTACAAAGACTTTAATTCATGACTAACTCTAGTCATGACACAAACACTAAAGGTTTATGGTTTACAAGGGGTTCCTAAGTAAAACTTCTAGATAAGCAAAGTAGGAATTACAATGAAGAACAATTACAAAGTTACAACTCAACTAAGACATACAAGACACTTGTTGTAGGAACTGTTCCGTAATAGTGTTGTACTTTGTTCTTGATGCACTTGAGAATTGAATGCTTGATTGTCAGATGCTTGAATGCTTGGATAAAATCTCAAGTATTCAAGTGATGTTTTATTGTAATGTTATTGTTAATACAACATGGATGACATCACTTGAATGATATAATCACTTGGTTGGTCAATGAGAAGTGACTGTTGTACTATACTACACTATTTGCATGTACAGTGCAGGCAGTCACTTTCCAGCTGTAGACAGTTGACTTCGTACTGCTGTCAGGGGAACCTAAGGGGATCAAGTCCCTGTGTTGATTCTTTATCTTCTGAATTTATAGCAACTCACATTAGCTTGAGTGCGTTGATTAAGTTGTGTACCAAGTGTATCATGTTCCTTATTTGGTTTTTTGACAGCAAGTTTGTTAGATTATCAAAACATGAAGCTAAGTTACTGTAAAGAAGGGAGCACTGACGAGGAAGAGAAGAGAGAGAACAGTCAAAGGTATAAGGTAGCTAGGAAGGAGGCGAAGATGGCAGTGACGGAGGTTAAGACGACAACTTTTACTCGTCTGTATGAGGAACTAAGGAACAAAGGTGGGGAGAAGAAGTTATTCCGACTCGCTAAGGTGAGAGAGAGGACAACTCGGGATCTGGACCAAGTGAGGTGCATAAAAGATGATGACGACAAAGTTTTGATAGGAGATGACCAGATTAAGAGGAGGTGGCAGACCTACTTTCATAAACTTCTAAGTGAAGAAAGGGATCAAGATATTATACTTGGGGAATCGAGGAATGCCGACAATCACCATGAATCAAGTAATTGTAGGGATATTGAGATCGATGAAGTCATGGAGGCAATGCGTAAGATGAGAAGGGGCAGAGCTACCGGGCCAGACGAAATTCCGGTTGAACTGTGGAGGTGTGTGGGTAGAGCAGGCTTAGAATGGCTTACTGCATTGTTTAGTGTTATATTCAAGACTAATAGGATGCCTGAAGAGTGGAGGTGGAGTACAATGGTCCCGTTGTATAAGAACAAAGGGGATGTCCAGAGCTGTAACAACTATAGGGGCATCAAATTACTAAGTCATACCATGAAAGTTTGGGAGAGAGTGGTAGAAATGAGAGTGCGAAGGACGGTGTCTATTTCAGACAACCAGTTCGGGTTCATGCCGGGGCGATCTAACACATAAGCTATCCACCTTATTAGGAGGATGGTGGAACAGTACAGGGATAGGAAGAAGGATCTCCACATGGTGTTTATTGATCTGGAGAAAGCGTACGATAGGGTTCCAAGGGAGGTCTTATGGAGCTGCTTAAAAGATAAAGGGGTCCCGGTTGAATATATTAGGGTGATTAAAGGCATGTATGATGGAGCTAAGACTCGGGTTAGGACAGTAGGAGGCGACTCTGAACACTTTCCAGTTATTACGGGGTTGCACCAAGGGTCTGCGCTCAGCCCATTCCTATTTGCCCTGGTGATGGATGCACTGACTCATCATATTCAAGGGGAGGTGCCATGGTGCATGCTATTCGCTGATGACATTATTCTAATTGACGAGACACGAGACGGCGTCAACGAGAGGCTAGAGATTTGGAGACATGCTCTTGAGTCTAAAGGTTTCAAGTTGAGCAGGACGAAGACGGAATACCTCGAGTGCAAATTTGGAGTTGAGCCGACGGAAGCGGGAGTTAAAGTGAGGCTTGACTCTCAAGTCATTCCCAAGAGGGGTAGTTTCAAGTACCTTGGATCGGTTATTTATGGGATCGGGGAGATTGTCGAGGATGTCACACACCGTATAGGGGTGAGGTAGATGAAGTGGAGGTTAGCGTCGGGAGTCTTGTGTGACAAGAAAGTGCCACCGTTACTAAAAGGTAAGTTTTATAGAGCAGTGGTTAGGCCTGCAATATTATATGGAACTGAATGTTGGCCGGTAAAGAACTCACACATCCAGAAGATGAAAGTATCAGAGATGAGGATGTTGAGGTGGATGTGCGGGCATACAAGGATGGATAAGATTAGGAATAAAGATATTCTAGAGAAGGTGGGCGCGGTCCCCATGGAGGACAAGATGCGGGAAGTAAGACTCAGATGGTTCGGGCACATTCAGAGGAGGAGCACTGATGCACCGGTGAGAAGATGTGAGCAACTGGCTGTAGTGGGCACGCGGAGAGGTAGAGGGCGACCTAAGAAGTATTTGGGAGAGGTGATCAGACAGGACATGGCGCGACTTAGGATTACTGAGGACATGGCCCTTGACAAGGAATTATGGAGGTCGAGCATTAAGGTTGTAGGTTAAGGGAAAGTTGTGAATATTTCTACAACACAATAGGGTGAGACTAGCCAGTTAGGAGTTAGACTAAGAATGTCATTGGTCGTCTATTGATGCAGGGCTTTACCTGTTAGTTTTTACTATACCAGCCATCTATTTCGTATTTCGTATTCTGTATTTCATATCTCTTATATTGCTGTTATTTTATTATGCATTTTTATGGTACTAATATATCGGCTCCTGTTGCTTTTTTGAGCCGAGGGTCTCCTGGAAACAGCCTCTCTACCCATCGGGGTAGGGGTAAGGTCTGCGTACATATTACCCTCCCCAGACCCCACTTGTGGGATTATACTGGGTCGTTGTTGTTGTTGTTGTCGTAAAGCTAAGGTACTGTAAACCCATCAATAATAATAGCAGGGAGATAGAAATGACAACAACAAGTCTTACTTCAACATTGGATTCTACAATATAAACCTCAATTTTGAGTTAACATTCAGTCAATACCAAGGTCCGTAAACATAATAAGATTGCTCAACATAACAAGTAGCTAGTCTAAACATGGATAATACGATCAAAGAAACAACAATTGCAAGAATAGGACCCACTTGCATGTTATAACTCGACAACAACACATAGGTATTCGTCACCCCACCTATACATTGTACTCAACATTCAAACACATTTAAAAATTAAAAGTCTATGATTACTTTTCAACCAAGAAATAAGTTTTCTTGCAATAGTGAAGGTTAGATTCGTTATTTAAATGTTTTTAATCCATGCACTTCCTCTTGATGGATAAGTGTTAAAAATATAAATATAACATAAGTATATAATTTGATGTAAATAACTAATACGAGTAAATTTTTTAATATGAGTAAATAATTTGTAATGCGAGTAAATACATTTCTTTTTTTCTCTTATATTAGAAGCAACAGTTGAGGTTCTTCACTAGCCTGTTTCATCAACATGCCTAGTTCACAAAGTGTGTTGTACAACTAGGCCCCACCTAAACTTTGTGATTTATGTTTGGTCCTAATTGTAGAGAAATCCTTAGAAACCTATTTAAAAAAATTAAAATATCAGTTTTTGCAAGTAATGATTGCTCAAAATTGATGCATGGTAGGGTGACTGCTGAATGAATAAATAGGAGAATTTCTTGGTTGTATAATTTAAATTAATCTAATTTACAATGACTTTCATTGTTGCGATGGTACAGTCTGCTGAAATTCTATAAAACCTTTATAGTAACTTGTCTTATTTAGTTTTCTCTGAGAGTAAGGCCTCTTCAATTTCAGTTCTACTACCACTATCATTATAATATTTTCATGATACCATCGCAAGCTGTAGTGGATTTGTAGAGAAAAAGAACAAATTTTCAATTTTTCTAAAATTCAAATTATCCAAAATTATAGCTAAAGTTATTAGTGATTTATATAATTACATTAGAGATCCACAGTTAATCAAATATATCAAAAAATTAGAAGAAAAAAACAAAATATGTACAAGGAAGAAAAGATTTTACAGCATGAACGTAGATGGTTGATTCCATCTTACGCAGAAGGTCAGAAATGAAATCTTAGAGAAATGTAGAGAAATCCAAATATAGGAAGAAAAAATCAAAAGCGATAAAACTGAAGACTGTAATCATTTGAAAATACAAAACTCTTTATTTATACTTGAATAGTTTTTTAACATCATTTATTCTTACATGGATAACAAATGGACCAAAATTCACGTTATAGTGTAAAATAATAATTAAACTACTATTTTTAAACTTTTTAAAAGGAAAATAAGGTTGGACAAAAAGTACAACTAGAGACCATTACAAAAAAAAAACGGGGCTCATTGGGTGATGAAAAAAGCTAATTTCATCAAATAAAGAATTCATGTTTTACAAGGCTTACTGAGTAAATAAAGAAAATAAAAGAATTTTGGATACTAAAATAAATAAAAAAAGAAAAAATTTCGGGTTTAGAGCATAACTTAGAAATATCAAGATGAAAAAACAGTGCGGTTCAACAAATTCAATTGGTGGTCTAAAGCTAACTATAATAATAGGCCTTAATTTTAAACATATATAAGAAAACATTCACACCCTCCATGCTTGAGTTGCATTGTTGTTTTTAATAATCGATTTTTCTAATAATTCATTTTTAGTTGATAATATACAACCAATTCATTAGATATGTCTTGATACATTGTTGATCTAAGTAAGAAAAATATAAAAGGCATAATATACTTATGAAATAAAAATATAAAAAAAATAGATTGAAAAAAGACACTAGAATAAAATTAGAATAGCTGAACTTTATTCTTGACTTTGATAACTTTAATTATATCAAACTAGAGTATCACTACGTAAATTTGCTTATTGCAATGCTTGAAACAGTGAAAAAGAGCATGTAATTAAAAATGTGCAATTTACTACGGGGCTTGTATTTGACAGAATAATAATATACTTGGACAAAGAGAAAAAATAAAGATAAAAGTATAAGTTCTTCATAAGAAGTAAAATATAAGAAGTATAATTTGGCTTATTTATTCCAATAGACCTAGAATAATTTATATAAAGGAAAGAGGATCTAAATGAGTTGTTGTTGTTACCTAATATTTTTCTAAATATTAAGTACTATTCCAAAAGTTTACTTACATTTTATATATATATTTTTATAGTTCTTATACCAAAGTATTTATTTTTTTTTAAGGAAAAAGTAGCATATACATGTACTATTATTAGGAAATGGGGGCCCTCAAAAGTTGGGACCTAATGCAAAAGTCTTAGTGGCCTCCTCCTTTCGCCGCCCTGTGAAAAAGAAGAGTGAGAGATTCAGTTTAGATCATATAAAGAAGAATGAATAGTACTAATATATCGTCTCTTGTCGTTTTTTTGAGCCGAGAGTCTCCTGGAAACAGCCTTTCTGCCCCTCGGGGTAGGGATAAAGTCTGCGTACCTATTACCCTCCCCAGACCCCACTAGTGAGATTATATTGAGTTGTTGTTGTTGTTGTTATTGTGGTATACACTAGCAACTTTCTGTACGTTAATTTATTTTCCAGGTCAATAACTCTTGTGTACATCACAGATAAAACTTTCACTCATGATCGGATTTCAGCTGAAGCTTAAATAAGTTCGTGCATCATTCGTATATTACTCAACAGTTGTAACATCTTACACGTTCTTCGTGAACTTTATCAAAGCTTATGCACTTGGTTTGAGATTCTTGGTTATAGACTTATCTATTATTACCTATTATTAAAACGTATTGTATTTTTGAGAGTTGAAAAGGAATAAACGTATGAGTTGTAAAAAAGCTACTCAACAATGTTATTGAAAGTTCGAAAGAAATTTACAATTATACTTCTAAGGTA
Organism: Nicotiana tabacum; assembly: GCF_000715075.1. Taxonomy (NCBI): domain Eukaryota; kingdom Viridiplantae; phylum Streptophyta; class Magnoliopsida; order Solanales; family Solanaceae; genus Nicotiana; species Nicotiana tabacum. The sequence continues at coordinate 802,310 of NC_134091.1, forward strand.
AAAAAAGAGTTAATACCCTCAAACCCGACTAAACTATACGATTTTTGTCAGTTTCTTACCTAAACTATCGAGTGTCCCTGAAAACCTCCTGAACTATATCCCCCTTTATAATAAAACTCCCCCGTCTCATTTGCCCTAGTGCGTATGATACACGCTCTAAATAAATTATAAAACCTGCCATGTGGCATGCCACGTGGATAATTAATCTTAAAATAAACGTAATTAGCCTAATAATTAAATTATGTTGAGTATTTACTTTCTATTCGGTAAAGACTATAGATGGTCATTTACTCAGTCAAAAAAATGGCATTTTACTCTCATCAGAGAAGAGCTCTTATCGGACCGATTCTCTTCTTCGATTATCTTCCTCTGATTTCTGTTCAAAACTAGTCGTTGCTACCATCGTTTTCTCTTCAAACTAGTCGCTGCTATTTCGAATTTGGAGTAAAGGTGAAGTATAAACTATTGAATCGGAACAAAATTAGGGCTTAGGGTTTTGCTGGTGAAATATCTTCCTCCGATTCTTTGAAGATTTTGAAGATTGCTTCAATACAGGTTTTATTCTTTATTCCCTATTAATTTTGTTGAGAATTATGATAAGTAGGTGGTGCGATTTAGTTTGTAGTAAAAAAAATTGGGTCTTTTTTTGAGGTGTTACATCTTTCTGCTTGTCGATGTTTGTTTGTCGAATATATAGTTGCATGCATGTTGTTTGTTGTTAGTTTTAGATTTCGGGTCATTTTATGTTAGAAAAATAAAGGTGTTCTGTGTTTTTGGCCTTATTCTTTGCTGTTTTTTATTGTTATTTTAGGGTAATGGCAGACAAATATCTGAATTTGAGATTTCATATTGGTGGTATGCTTGTGAGTGAGGTAGGGCCAGTCTATGTTGGGGGAAACATTGAATATGTCTTTAATGTGGATACCGACAAACTGTCTATTCCAGAAATTATTGATTATGCCAAGGATTTTGTGTTTACCAATGTAGCAAAAATGTTTATTGTATCTTCTAAGGGTGACAGTTTGGTAGAATTGAAAAATGATCGGGATTTGTTGGTACTTGCTGAGCTGTTAAGTAATAATGATACAATAGACATTTATGTATGCCATAAGGGAGATAATGTAGTCCAAAACAACCATGTGACTAGTGGGATCGTTGAAGAATCTTCCAGTAGGGTTGTTGAAGGTTTCAATGCACCTTTAGGTTCCCAAATTGAAAATATTGATTGTAGTAGTCAACTAGAACCCCATGAACAGTCACATGTTGTAGAAAAACTTCCTAGAAACTCCTTAGTAGATGAAGATAATTCTGACATAGAAGATGAAGACTTAGAGGAAGATGACAAAGGTAATGCTGCAGATAGTGATAAATCTAGCAGTTCTGATGATGAAGAGAATGAGGTTGATTATGGTAGTGATGTGCATGAAGAGTTGAACATAGTTAAAACAGATTTGAAGGCTTATAAAAAGAAAAAAAGAGCACCAAGAAAGAAAGTTGTTGCTGAGTGTTTTCTTAGACTAGTTGGGATAGATCCAGGTTTTGAAGACATAGATAAAGGGAAAAAATATTTCCGGTAAGCTAGTTGGTGATGAGCCTTTTTATGATAGTTCAGATGCTGATAGTTTTATGAGTGATAGTGACAATGAGAGTGGTACTGAATCAGGAAATATAAGTGATAACATGAAAACAAGAAAGGAGAACAAGAGGGTAATGTATGATCCAAAATGGGGAAAGATGGTTTAGCAACTTAACATGATCTTTGAAAATGTATATAAGTTAGGAAGCTGTCTAGGTATGCAATAGAAAGAGGTTGTGAGCTAGAGAAGATTACAAATGATAAAAATAGAGTTAGAGTAAAATGCAAAACTAGTGGATGCACTTGCTTGTTTTTTGCAAGCGGAGAGCCCAAATCTGTTGATTTCATTATCAAAACTTATAATCCTAGGCATAACTGCAACAAGACCAACACAAATTCAATGTGCAATACCAAGTATCTTGCAAAGTACTATAAAAGTAGGATAATTTCACAGTCGTGCATAAAGGGTTGGGAGATGCAAGATTTGGCAAGGGAGGATTTGGGTTTATATGTTGGGAAAAAAATTTGTTCTAAGGCTAGGGAACAAGTATTGAAAGAAGTGATGGGTGATCATGTGAAGGAGTTTGGCAGGATTTATGATTATAGAGATGTGCTCCTTCAATCAAATCCAGAGAGTACATGTGTGGTAAAAGTGACAGATTCTGAAGATGGAAAAAAATTATTTCACTCCTTCTACGTTTGCTTTGCAGCAATGAAAAGGGGATTTATTGAAGGGTATAGAAAATGTATTGGGTTAGATGGTTGTTTCTTGAAGGGAATATCTAAGGGACAACTACTTGTTGCTATTTCAAAGGATGGGAACAACCAAATGTTTCCAATAGCATGGGCTGTAGTTGGGACTGAAAGTAAAGACACATGGTGTTAGTTTATAAGGATATTGAAGTCTGATTTGGAGATCAATGATGAAGGAGCAGAATTGACAATCATTAGTGATATACAAAAGGTACTATCTTATTTAAACTAACAAGATATTTATTTTTAAGCTAACAATATCTTTTTTAGACTAACAATGTCTTATTTTGCAGGGTTTATATTCAGCAGTTCAATAATATCTTCCTGAAAGTGAGCATAGAATGTGTGCAAGACATATTCTAGCTAATTGGCAACAAAAATGGAAGGGTATTGAGAGAAGAAATGGGTTTTGGAGCTGTGCAATGTCAACTTATGAAGCTGAACTTAAATCAAACTTGGACAAGTTAAGTAAGCTAGGTCACAAGATCTATGAAGACTTGGTAAACTGCAATCTTGAGAAATGGAGCAAAGTAATGTTTAGAACTTCTTCCAAGTGTGACAGTGTGGATAATAACACGGCTGAAAGATTCAATGCTTGGGTTTTGGGTCCTAGGCATAAGACAATTATTAGCATGCTTGAAGAAATTAGGATAAAGGTAATGAATAGGTTCACCAGAGTAAGGGCATTTGCAGATACTTGGAATGAAGGCATATCACCAATGGCAATGATGGTATTGGTTACAAATGTGGAGAAGTCTATGAGATGCACAATACACTGGCACATGGTGTGGCTGCAATTCATCACAAGAGACTTAATCCACTTGACCTCATTTCTGAGTGGTACAAGAAGGAGACCTACCTAAAAGCTTATTCTCATTTCATACAGCCAGTACTATGCATGGAGATGTGGCCTGAGTCATCAAATGCAAAGGTTGAACCAGCTTGATAGCTTATATGATTCCACCAAACTATAGAGTACCTGGTCCCGTGTGAGACTGATACATAGAATGCTGTAAAGGCTGAAAGTAAAGAAGGCAAGAGATTTTTCTACGTGGAAAAATCCCACACAAGGGGATCAAAAAACCACGACCTACTCTTGTAGGCTTTTAACTCAACTAACTTGCAATCTACCTATTACAAGCCACTTTGCAATCTACCTATTGTAAAGACTTTAAACTAACTTGTGATGCAACCACCACAAGTCACTCTCTAACTCTCCTAGTTACAGAGGATTTAACTTATGACTATTTCTAGTCACAACATAAACTCTAAAGTTTACGAATTTTGTTTGTTCCTAAAATAGCGCTTCTAAGAAAGCAAATGTAGAACAATTAACAAGATTACAACTCAACTATGGATATGCATAAGACTTCGTTTAGAAACTGATCCTTAGTGGAGTTGTTTTCTTGCTCTTCACACACCAGTGATTTCAATGTCGGATCGATGTTTCTCCTTCTTGAGAGAATATCACTGAATGCACAAGTAATGGTGTGTCTTGTACCAGGTTGTTTTATTACAAAAGATATCACAATAGATTGTGGTGTCAACTCTTGGTGTACTTATTCTCCGTGAGAAGTGACTGCTGCACTGTCTGCACAGCCACGTCTGGGCAGTTGCGTTCCAGATGGACTTTGTGTTTTATGTCAGGACATACTAACGGACCGGGTCCTAATACTTCTGTCAGGATATACACTAGGACTAGGTCCTAGTTGTGTTCCTCTTTCTGTAACAGTTGCCAGATGGTCACTTTCTTCTGCTGTATTCCGGCTGTGCACTTGACTTGTACTTTGGTCAGAGAACCCTAAGGGAGCAGGTCCCTGTTGTGTTCCTCTTTATATTGAATGCGTACAGTCACTGACTTGTGCTTTTGTCAGAGAAACCTAAAGGACCAACGCATTGGGTCCCTATTGTGTTCCTCCCTGTGGTTATTGATCCATTTGCAGATTTTCAGGCTTCGAATAGTTCATATGAGATGTGTATCCTATGGGACAAGGTTCTCTATCTGGTTCTTCACAACAAGTTTGTTAGATCATCAAAACATAAGAAGCATAAGTTTAAGACATTGAAAACCCATCAATTTCTCTCTTTTTGATGATGACAAACTTAGGCATGGAAAGCATTTGTTTGGGTCAGATTTAACCAGATGAGATATCAGTTCCCCCTTAATCTTAGATCTCCCTCCTTGTCACTTTCAGTTCCACCAGTTACCCCTTCCTCCTTGTCATTTTTAGTTCCCCCTCAACACCATCTGCTTCTTTTCCCCCTTTTGGCATCATTAAAAAGAACAAGTGTGTCGAAGAGCACAAACTGGTAATTAGCATAAAGAAGTCTAACACAGCTAGCTCATGCCACATATGTGCATGCAACATGACAGAAAAGAAAGGCTAGAGGAACACAAATTTATACATGCAACGAAAAGGGAGCTGTTTTATTAATGTTTACAGTGGACTGAGCAATACAAGAGCAGTAATGGTTAAGTTCAACATGCCATCACAAAAATAAGTAAACATAAGTAAAACGGCAGCCACATGAAGTTGAAGCAAAAATAGCTTGACACTAGGGAGGATCCTAGGGAACACTAAAAGGAAGGAGGCTTAGAGGAAAAGACAACAACGGTTTTGAGAACCAGGTCTAGTCTAGCATTTACAGCCAGTTGTTCTTCAAGTAGTTGAGCCCGAAGTCTCTCGTTTTCCTTTCTCAGTCAGGCAACCTCCTCATGTACAGAATCAGGTCCCTTAGCTGCTTGGCTAAAGTGAGATTCCAATATGGAATTTGGGGCCTCAGCCTTCTTATTTCCTCAGAGGCTATAGTTTGAGTGTTTATCAGCTGAGAAATGGTCGAGATGCTTCCACCAACCTTTTCTATACATTCACATTCTTCTAGAGTGGTCTTAGAGAAGGTTTGCTTGTGTGTGCCCACTCTGGGGTTGCCTAAGGGAACCTTATAGAATCTGAACATCTGAGTGAGGAGAATGCCATAAGGTAACCCATGATTGCCACCTTTAAAATTTGCCACCTTCTATATATGATCTATCATGATTTTTAGGGTATACAATTTAATTATTGGCAATCAGGCGCAACCCGGAGAACATGGGAACACAGTTCAAGTAGTGGGAATTAGGCTCCCACCTGGAGAACAGGGGAATACAGTTTAAGTTTCGACAATCAGGCACCCACCTGGAGTTCAGGGGAATACAGTTTATGTTTTGGCAATCAGGCTCCCACCTGGAGAACAAGGGAATACAGTTTGGCAATCAGGCGCCCACATGGAGAACAAGGGAGTACAGTTCAAGTTTTGGCAATCAAGCGTCTACCTGGAGAATAAGGAAATAAAGTTAAAGTTTTGGCAATCAGGCGCAAACCTAGAGAACAAGGCAATACAGTTCAAGTTTTAACAGTCAGGCGCCCACCTGGAGAACAAGGGAATACAGATCAAGTTTTGGCAATCGGGCACCCACCTGGAGAACAAGGGAATACAATTCATGTTTTGGCAATCAGGTACAAACTCATCAAGCGCTTCCATCAGGACCAAATCCAACTTTGTAGCAATGGAATATCTCTCAGAGCGGGGTAAGAGTACTTTATTAATCAGTTCAAAAAGAAGCTGGTACTTAGGAAGTAATACCTTCTTATAGACCTGTTCCCCCTGTTGGATGGCTTGCTCTTTCATAATGGCTCTCCGAAAGTTTATTCCACAGATATCCTTAACTAAGGACACACTTCACATGGAATTCTGAGAATCTTTCCCAACATTGAAGTGTTGAGTACAATGTCCACTCCATTTACAAGTGCACAGATGTGACCCCCCTCGACAGTGAAGAGAGATGAGTAGAAGATTTGCACTGCATCTTCGTACACCAGAGGCATGCTCCCTTCAAACAGGTGTTCCCATTATTGAAATTCCACAATCTCCAGAATTTGTCTCATGCCTGCCATCTCCGAAATTGCTGGATCAAATGTTTGGCCCCACAACACTTTTTGAGTTCTTAATCTCTGCTGCCACTAAACACCATCACAGGTCAAGGACCTTGTTGAACCAGGTTCCTTAATGGTTTCCCCTTTTTGTTTGCTAGTTCCTTCTCCAGACTTTCCTTTCCAGCTTGTAGCCCCTACCGTATTGTCCTCAGGCATGGCTAGCTCAGTTTTACTCCGTTTAGACTTGCTATTGTACTTCACCGATTACCCTTTCTGTTCCTCAACAATTTTACTTGTCATAAACTGTTGCACTAAGGAACCAGGTTCCTTAGAGGCATTTTTATCTATCTGATTTACTGACATACTCTTGATGAAATCTTTGGGATTCATTTTCCTCTTTTTCCTTGTCTTGACGCTCCTTTTACTTTTCTGCAATGAGGATTCAGAATTCTCTTGCTGTAGTGACCTGGTGATGGGTGATTTGGAGGAAGAATCCAAGAGCTTGGAATGAATAGGAGGTACAAGAGTAGTTTGCATAGAAGTGAATCAGGTTCATCAAAAGGATTTTCTGAGAATATCTCATGAGCCAAAGACTCGAGGAGTGTTGTGGTTCTCACATCTCCTAGGAATGGAACGCCTTCCCTTGATACTCAGAAGAGAGATAAACTCCTTAATTCATCAGACTCTTTGCAGATATAGCCATAATGTTATGAGTTGTTTCCTTTTCAGGTGACTCCTTGAGAGTCATTGAGTCCAACATGGAGGTGTTCAGGTACTGGTTAGGATCATCCTCAGGGGCTTCTGATATTCGAGGAGCAAGACCTCATGTGTGGTCTTTGATGAGATCGTAGGATTGACTAGACATAGGATTCTCAAAATAGTAGTGAACAGGGTTTATCATAAATGGAAGCACTGTAGGGGTGGAGGAGGAACCAGAAATGTGTAAGGTGGTAGAAGGCATGAAACAATAATGTTATGGGAATTATTTCAATGATGATAAAGAAGTGGGAGTAGTGTTAATGGCGGGGGAATGAGAAGATTGTTCGATCACCATTAGATGAGTACTTAGTAGACGAGTAGAGAGAGAAAGAGATAGATGGGAAGAGGATCCTAGCTATACACGGAAGATGAAGGTTCATGACTTGTGATGAGAGAGAAAGAAAGTTTTATTGGAAGGAGAACTAATGATGAATGGAGAGCGAAATAGGTTATGAATAGTTCTGAAAACGGCGGTAGGTTTGTGGGGAAGTGTTACTGTGCAGAGGGGATGAAGGGATTTGACGGAAAAGACATGACACACAGACGTTGAAAAGTTGGATGATATGGCAACTGAATTACAAATATTTATAATTTTTTTTGTTTAGGAAGGGCATGCAAAATTTAAGCACATTACTACTAACCTGAGATATAGGAACCTGATGCTAGAGCAATCTTTTGAACAAGGTTTTAGCAGCCCCCTCTCTTGCAGTTCATAAACTGTATCTTTAGCTTCTATGATCGTCATGCGTGTTTACCTACAATAGTATTGATGTGAGTTAGGCTTGGTGAGAAAAAACTTTAGCTACCTTTACCTGACGGTGTTTTACACAGTCAATAGGATCAGGTTCGTTATTAGATTTTTTTGTGACCCCGTCTTCACCTTGATTTATCCAAAATATTCACTACTTGAGGCTTTGATGCAAATATCTGGAGTTTGGTCTTCTATTCTACAATGTTTTCCACCGATCAATCCCTTCTTCATATTGACTCTTAGAAGAGGATCCCACCCTTCAATGTGTTTGCAATTTCTCTCTAGTTGTTGATGAGGTCATTTCGTTTTGCTTCCTTGTCTCCCAGAAGATGAGGCATGAATCATGTTAGGTGCACTTTGGTTTTCCAATTTGAGACAGAAGTTGGTTGAAGAAAGAGATATGGAGATTAATTTGATTTCCCACACTTTGTGTTCTGCTGCTGATGTAGTGCCATGAGCTGCATCTTTACTTCTTCCTTCAGCTTCAGTGGTAGCAAGTGATGTACCAAGTCTTGGTGAGACATGGAGGATGATGTTGCGTTGTCTTTTGCCAGTCTCCTTCATCTTGCTTACTTTATCATCCTCCTGATTTGAAGCCTTAGATATTTCCCAAAGGCAGGATTGGTTCATCATATTAATCCTCACAGTTTCTTTCTTGGCAAGTGAGAGTGTTTTGTTGAATACCCCATGAGCATCTCCTGCCATTTTATGCTTCCTTTGTTGGAGACCCTGTGGCCTTGTTTTGTGGATTGTACCTCAGAAGGATCCCTTAGCTCGTCCTTTTGCATTGAGCTTCCCAAGCTGATCCTTCCTGTTGTCAAGAACAAGGCATTTTCTTCCAATTTGGCAGCTCCTGGTGAATTTTGATTTAGGAGGGACCTGGTCTGACACCTATTCTCAAAGAGAGAATATTATTCATTTCTTTTGCTCGGAGTTTCTTGGCGATTCCATAGGCGATGAGCACAGTCCATACAACAATTTCCAGATCCGTTCTTTCTTTCAGCTACGCCATTTTGGTTATGCAATCCTTGGAGTTTGAGAATTTGTGCGAGATCCCTTCTCCTCCTCCTCCATCATTTTTTTGAACTCATGTCCAGGTGACACTTTAGTTTGGCAAACCACGTACCAGGTCCGGCTGTGTTTCTTCGGAGGTGAGGAATTTGCATATACTACTCCTTCATCCTATGGTTGTGACTTCACTCATCTCATTCTCCACTTGATGATTAGTGTAAGCACGTGATTTTTGCTCCACGGACAATCGCTCCAAAAGAAATAAAAATAGTGGCAAATGGCTTCGCTATACAATTTTTTGATCTTTCCGTAACATGTGTTGTTGGTCATTTGGGGGTCTGTCCATTTTACATCTAGTCATTATCAAACAAAAATACAAAATGCCTGTCGTTAAAAGAAAATTCAAAAAATATATGTATGTGTGCGTCGTTCGTTCTAAGATGTGATCTAACCATTTTTATTTTATTTTATTTTTATTGTCCATTTATGTGTGTTTATCGTTGTGGGTGTCACTCAATATGTGTGTAGGTTTGTTTTAATTTTTACATTGTTTTAGGAATTTTTGTTTAAATTGAAAAAAAAAAGAAAGGGGAAAAGGAAAATCTGATTTGGGCCCCGAAGCAAGGCCCAAGGCCAAAATACTGATCCAGTCCAAGATGAGCCTGCCCAAACACGGACTCAAACGACGCCGTATCGGCGTCCCTACCAAAGCCGTTGATCTGATTCAAACGAACGGTCCAGATCAGGCTGTTCAACTCGCCTCAACGACTTCGTTTCAGGCAAAATGATCTAAGCCGTCCAACCCCATTGATCCAACGGATCCAGGCCCTCCTCTAAACCCGTCAAACATGACCCGATCCAATCCCCTACCCGGTCTTAACCCACTATCAGCTCCCGAACGACGTTGTCTCTCCTCAATGAGTAGATCTTGGCCCTTGGTCTCAATTGATCCAATGGCCAGGATCTAAACCCTCAATATATATATAAACTCGACCCTTACCCCCACGCCCCAAGCCGCACCCCCCCTTCAGCCACTGTTCACCATCTTCCCCAGGGCCCCTTTCCTCTCAAACCCTTAGCAGCTTAGGTTTTCCCCCGTGAGCCCGGTAACCATGGTTCCGATGACCACCAAAGTAACATCCCCGATGCACCCAACCACCCTGAACACAAATCCGTTAACCGTTCACCTCGAATCAACCCGTAGCTTCTCGAATCTTCGAACGAAGACTCGAGCAAAAACTAGATCTACACCGATTGACCCCAAACTCACACCACAACCCCTCCTGACCTCCCTCACCCCCGGAGTGGCTTTGGTTCCGTTCGAATTTGACTGGGATTGAACGGTTCCCAAGTCGAACCTCAAGAGCCCTAGGATTCAGATTTATGGGTTTGTCCGAATCAGTGGCAGGATTAGGGCCTAGCAGACTTTTACCGAAGTGTTCTCAGTTGAGAACGCTTCGGTTAAAGTCCATTAGACCCCAAAATCACCTGGCCCGAGTTCGAACTTGAATCAATCTTAGTTTCATTTTCCTGAGGTATTTTTCCTTTTTCTTTTGTCCTCCTAAAATCTATCTGTCGTTCGTGTTCTGGTTTGTTTTGTTTCGTGACTCGTCTGTCCATGTGTGTACATTTTAAGTTAATAATGAGTTTGTTGTTGGTTTTATTGGTTGCTTGCTGTATATTATAGCTTGTGTAGTCATCTAAATAAGTGTCGTCAACTGAATTCACTTGAAAGATGTTATAGCTTGTGTAGTCATCTAAATGAGTCTACATTTCAGTATTGATTACTATGCCTGTTTCTTGTTGGTGTTACTTGTATCGGCATGACCAACTTGTACCCTTTAATTGGCACCCTTGTTTGCTTAAAGTTTGAATCATTGCCTGAACTTAGGCAGAGAATTGGCAATTAGCTTTAGAAATCTAACAAATCAGCCTGAAAGCAGTTTGAGTTTAATTAGCTAGTAGTCAGGTATTGGCTGAAATTAGAGAGGTCTATATACTAACTATTAAGAGTTAGGGTAATACAGTAATATGCAAGGTATAAGGGTAATCTTGGCATAAGACAAGGTCTGATTAGGGGATAATTTCAGAATATGTCAAGTGGTAATTAAAATAGGATTAAATTAATGCTAATGGGGGACCAGACCTAAGAGTATGGGAATTAATTGAATACTTAACTAAACCCATAACCCTTGATTAGAGTAATAAAGACAGGGCATGAGGGCTGATTAAGGATTCCAAGAAAGATGCCTTTAGGCATGGGGAGTTAAGGGGTATGGGCAGTCTGCAAGTAGGAGGGAGGCAGCTTAGCTGCCCTTAGTCATTTGACTTATAAATAGGCCATTCGAGAACTTAAACAGGGCTGGACTTTTGAGTCTTCAGAAAGGAAAAACAAAACAAAAGGCTGAAAAAACTTTAGTCTGAAGGGTGGTCTAGTGAGTCCCAAATCATAACAGTGTAAACACAAGGTAGTTTCCAATAGACATTGTAACCAAACACTGCCTGAAAGTTGTATAAGAGTGCATTTTGGTCAGGCTGTCTTGGCCAAGTTCTGTTGCTTGCATTGACTGAGCTGTTTATGGTTGTTGAACTGTTGGTGTTGCTGCATTGAACACTCTGTTAGTGCTGTGGTTTCTCTACTCTTTCCTGGGGTTACTCGACTATCTGTTAGTTCTTGTATTCTGGGAGACACTGTTGGTTGTCTGTGGCTGAGCAAAACATTTGGTTTGGTTGGTTGTTGCTGTGCTGTTGCTGTGTATCTGTTGTTGCTGTGATTACTGCATACTACTCAACTGATCACTCTCCTTCTTCCTTTCCTTTCTATACCAGGTACACAATTGATATCACCAATGTAACTGAGAGTTTGAGCATGAATGCAAAAGAGAGGACCTGCAGATTGTTTTTATATATACATGAACTGTTACATTAAATGTCATGAAATGGTTACATTTTCGTTTGGATAATAGAAGTAGCCTACATGCTCAGTATATCAATGTAGGTTAATGAATGATAGTCATGTATATATGCTGTTAGGTGAAAAACAATCCCAGTGTAATAAGTTGTATTTTAGACTTAGTCTGATGGTGTAGTATATTCTCTAATGTAGGCCAAATAGGAAAACTATCCATATGGGTTAAAGTTCCTTCCCCTTTTGCCAGATTGTCACATATAAATTGATAAAGAACGAAGAATCAGTTCTAGGCCTCAACCTCAGGAAGACCGAGCCCAAATCGAAACAAATCAGCTAGGCTTGTATCGGAAAAACAGGGGCCCAAGTCTGGCCATCTCGCATGAGCTAGGTTTGGGCCCATAATTTTCGACTAGTTATCCATAAGTGCAGTCACGTTTTATTATTCTGTAAAAGCACTTTAAATCATGTTATAAATAAGCTCGCAAGCATGTAATCAACTAAGGCTATTTACTGCTTTCAATTGATAGAGACAAACACGACAAGAAACGTAGTTGCTATAGGATATCCTTTAAAAATAACAACGAGACGAGCCTCGATAAAAATAAATAAAACGCAGATGCGGGGCCCTTGTTAAATGTATATTATTGAAGCATTTAGTTTCCAGGGCGGGTTGTATAGCAAATCTCACAACCCTCCTAAAATAACAATACGTTAGACTCTTTAGGATGCGCCTTAATAAATCTTACCTTCGTAAACTCGGGTGCACATTGATGTGACCCAAATCCAAATCTCAACGGAGTCGAAATGTGTTTCTAATCACGGGTACATTGATTGTGACGTGGTCCGAGATGCGTGTCCATGACGTTGCAAATTTATTTTTAAAAATAAGAATGAGATGAGCCTCGCCAAATAAAAATACAAATTGTGGGGCCCTCAGTAAATGTTTGCTTTAAGAATTATTTGGACTTCGGGATGGACCTTTTTAGTAAAATTCCACGGTCTTACCCAAAATAAATACGCTAGTCGCTTTAGGCGCGCCTTTAATAATTTAATTTCCTTAAACTCGGGTGCACATTGATGTGACCCAAATCCAAATCTCAACGGAGTCAAAATGTGTCGACGACCACGGGTACATTGATTGTAACGCGGTTCGAGATACATTTTCACAACGTTGCAATTCTTGATAAAAACAGTAAATGATAAAAGTGATCAAAAGTTTCAAATTTTGCGCATAAGTTCACACTCGTATAAAATTAGATAATCAAGCCGAATATAACAATTGAGCGACCGTGCTAGAACCACGGAACTCGGGAATGCCTAACACCTTCTCCCGGGTTAACAGAATTCCTTATCCGGATTTCTGGTACGCAGACTGTAATATAGAGTCATTCTTTTCCTCGATTCGGGATTAAAATTGGTGACTTGGGACACCCTAAAATCTCCCAAGTGGCGACTCTGAAATAAATAAACAAATCCCGTTTCGATTGTCCTTTAATTGGAAAAAACTCCCCTGCGCCCCCTCGGGTGCGTAAAAAGGAGGTGTGACAGCTCTGGCGACTCTGCTGGGGATTATGGCCCAGAACCACTGGTTCAGGGTTAAGAATTCGAGCTTAAAATAATTGTTATTATTTGGCTTTATTTATTATCTGATTTTTACATGTTTGAGCCTAATGTGCTAAATGCTGCTTTTACCGCTTTGATATTATTTGGACTGTATATAAACTGTGCCGAAACCCTTCTCTTCTTACCTCCGGGGAGAAGCTCGCTGGTCGAGACTCCCTATTCTGTTAGTGTCAATACCCGAAATAAGAAAGAGGACGGATAAGTTACGAAGCCGGACGGCCTTTTGGTTCCCGGTAAGTTGCCCCCTCCTCGACTCGAGTTGTCCGCTCGGGTACACGGTCTAGAACACTGACCCAGGTTTTTGAACATAGAATAACGTGACTGCATGCCGGATCCCTAGTAGGAACGCTTATCTGCATCACGTTGCATTTTGACTTAGGGGACTCAACACAGGGGTTGGGTCCGTCTAGGACTAGCAACCTGATATGAAAAGACCATCCTAATGCATCCCATTTGTTTTCCGTGCATTTATTTGTCTCGAGCCCGCATGCTGACCAGTGTTTGAATAATATGAAATTGAAAAAAAAAACAAGAAAAAAGGGAAGGAATAGCGGTTAAGGAGTTAATTGTTTATTTTTGAAAAAAGGCCAATGCCAAAATACCGTCAAAACTCTGCCGAAATTTTGAGAAAATGAAAAGAAAATGTCTTATTGGTTTTGTTTTATTGAATGCAAAGGAAAAATAGAAGAAGAAGAGGAAAAAAAAGGGTCGTCGTTCTGTTTTGTTTTTTTTAAAAAAACAAAAAAAAAATTCTTTTGCCAAAAGTCATGAAAGTTTTTAGACCCTTAATTTTCAAAAAAAAAAAAAGGGGTTTTCATAATGTATACGTCTCAATAAAGTTTTATTTTTTTTATTCACTTGGCATAATCACCCTAATAAATGTGCAGGATGAGCACGGTACAAAACGAACCTTTTTCATTAATGACCAAGATCCCGTTTGAGTTGCGGTTATGGTGGAACGACTTAGGCAAAGAAGGGCAAGACAAAGTAAGGAAGTATCTGAAAGGCCTCCCGGACCTACTAAACGTTCAGCCTCGGGGTGATATCATCAGATCATTGGTCACTTGTTGGGATTCCGCACACAACGTGTTCCATTTTTCGGACTTCGAGCTCACCCCGACGTTGGAAGAAATAGCAGGGTACATCGGGATTGATGAAGCCCCTTTTAGGTTCAAATACTTGATTGCACCTAGAGCTGTCACGGTACACAGGTTTCTGGATTTCCTAAAAATACCTCGGACGTTCCACCATCCAGATCTTGCCAAAGGATTCTGCAGTCTCCACCTCGTATATGCTAGATACGGCCACGTGGGCGGGTTCAATAAGCCGGATTTCAAACTATGCAGTAGAGGCAACCGACAAAAATGGGACGAACACAGGCTAGTGGCTTTTATGACAGCCTTTCTGGGTCTTATAGTGTTCCCTAGGAAAGATGGAAACATTGATCTAAGGATAACCGGGGTCGTCAATACTTTGCTTACCCAAGATAAAAGTACTCTGGCGCCTATGATTATGGCTGACATTTTCCGGGCTCTCACTGCTTGTCGAGCCAGGGGCGACTTTTTCGAAGGATGTAACCTACTGTTGCAAATGTGGATGACCGATCATTTATGCCATCGCTCCTCACTTTTGGGTTATGGTTCGCCAGAGAAAACTTGTATTGGAGAATTCTACACGAGAATCAAAGGGCTTAATTTACCTGAGGGAGTCACATCATGGACCTCATTTCTCCGAACTCTCACTGCCAGCCAAATCCAATGGACGCTCGGATGGTCACCTATCGAGGAAATCATATACATGCCGACAACCCGGCCTCACTTTCTATTGATGGGACTGAAAAGTATCCAACCCTATGCACCGTATCGGGTTTTGAGGCAACTTGGGAGGTACCAAGTGGTACCGAAAGATGAAGATTTGAGTACCCAAGTGATTGAAATCAGTCCGAACGGTCATTTCCCTGAAGAAGAAGTTCGCCAAATCTGGAGTGAATGCCAACATCTGACAGCAAACACTTGTGTGATTGATACGGCAAAAGGGGAAGTCGCCCCAGGATATCACGCTTGGTTTAAAGGTAGCCTGTCCTACGAAAGACCGGCTAAGAGGCCGCATCTCAAAGATTTCGTAGAATCATCCCAAGGGCAATGGAACTGGTTAGCAAAAGAGAAGGGTTATCGGGCAGAGATTGGCGATTTGAAGCTACAAATGGACAGTCTGAAATTCGATAACAGCGTACAAATCGCGGCAGATCGAAGCGAAAAGAATAGATTGATCCAAGAGAATGAAGAGCTTAAGGCCCAAGTCCAAAAATTGAGATTGTCTCTTGATGAGCAGCCCAGGAGTCGATCAGACCAGCGGTTGATAAAGGGTTTGAAAAGAGAGAGCACGGAATGGCGAGACAGGTTAGAAGAATCCAAAAAGGTCATGACAGAGTTCAAGGCACGGTGGGGAACAAGAGTAGATAAGCATCGCCGATGTTTGAACCAATTGAAACGTGACCACAAAAAGACTGTGGCCAAAATAAAGAGGGAGATGGCTACACTTGAGTTTAAAGCAGTTAAGCAGGCCGGGGACTTCCAATTGGAGAGTAGATACTGTTACGACTTGTTGGCCCAAATGAAGGAAGAAGTGCGGCAGCTGAGAGATCAGCATATACAGGACTCACAGGTATTCAAGACGTGCAGTGATCAGATAAGACACCTACTCATAGAGAAGAAACAAACCAGAGACAAGATCAAGGCCATTGCCCATGCCATCATCAGAAGGTGTCGGCGGTGTGAAAACATGACATGCGCTACCGTTCTCCCAGCAGTGATGTGTTATGTCAAACAGACCATGCACGAGTTGGAGCAGCTCGAAAGGGATCTCGCACCTAGAACCACGAAAAGGCCGAATGATGCCTCGCGGGTCCCTAAGTTGGAAAATTAACCTCTGGTCGAGTCTTGTTTTAGTTGAGCTTTGATGTTTTCCCATATGTTGTTTTTCATTTTTCCTTCAATCAAATAGGGTCAAAGAACCGTGGAGTCTGTACTGTTGCTATTTTGTTTGAAGCAATGTGTAATAGCAAATTTTGATAATGAAATTAAGTGACTCCGGAAGAATTTCTATGTGTCTTTACTTTGAGGCAGAACTACGCCTGGTCTGATTCACGAGGGGACGTGATACGTAGGCAATCCCCATAAGATTCGACCGCTTTAAATAAATAAAGAAGAGAAAATGTAAATAAAGTAAAATGCAAGGTTTCGCAAAATACTTTAAAGAGACGAATGAGCAAACCGGGATGACGCATGTTGTTTGAAGCAAAGCATGTAGAAACGGTTAACTGCCTAGGTGCATTGCATCCTCTATGTGTTATGATCAAATTTGTTAAGCTCTAACGCTAACAAAGTTTGTTGTTGTCTGATACCAGACAGTTAGTTGTTAAAGAATTCTGGCAACACATTCATACCAAACCAGATCCAAGGGACCGATAGCAACAAGCATGACTACTTCGGAGAATAGCAATGAGGAAGAAAGGCCGATGAGCCAGTTGTTAAAAGAAGCGATGGAAAAGATTGAAAGGATGGGACTAGAAATGAATGCAATGCAACTAGCCCTAGCCAAAACACAAAAGAGTCCTGAAACACTGGGACACATGCCGGAGTACCCTCACTCTGGCCCTTCCACAAGCCGCCCAAATCCCCTCTATCATCAAGAAAGAAGCCCTCATGATTCCCAAGCTCCACCACCCCATCAACCTCTCCCAACGCCCAATATTCCCATTTTTGTGGGACCTACATCAGCCCCTTTGCAGAGAACGACCAGTGAGCCATTGTTTCAGGCTCACGATACCCAATACTATCCCCCCGAGCCTACATTCCATGCACCCGAACCACAGGCTTACAATCCCCATTTGGAAGTACCGGCAGAGGTTGAGAAGCCGGTTAAGGCCCCTGAACAGGATGAAGTGTTGAGAAAGTTCAAAAGCCTGGAGCAATCCTTCAGGAATTTGCACGGGCTGGGCAATCAAGTCAGCGTGGCATACAAAGATCTGTGCCCTTTCCCAGACGTCCAACTCCCAGCCGGGTTCAAGATGCCCAAGTTTGATTTATATGAAGGGCACGGTGATCCCATGGCACATTTGCGGGGATTCTGTAGTAAAATGAGAGGGGCAGAAGGCAAGGATGAGCTCTTGATAGCTTATTTCGGCCAAAGTCTGAGCGGATCTGCACTGGAATGGTATACCAGGCAGGATTTCAGTAGGTGGTACACGTGGGATGACCTGACGCAGGCTTTTGCAGGTCATTTCCAGTACAATCTGGAGATAGTCCCTGACCGTCTCACGTTATTGAGAACTGGGAAGAAACCCGGGGAAAGTTTTCGCGAGTTCGGGTTCCGCTGGAGAGAGCAAGCAGCTAGAGTCGATCCTCCCATGAGAGAGGGAGAGATGGTGGACTATTTCTTGCAGACACTAGATCCAACCTACTTTGGTCACTTGGTGACAACAGATGGAAAATCGTTCAACGAGGTGGTCAAAATATGGGTCATGATAGAAGAGGGTTTGAGGTCTGACAAGATCTTGAACTATTCGGCACTCAAGGCCACAACCCAGGCTATTCAAAGCGGCACGGGAGGTGCGCTGAGAAGAAAGAAAGAAGAGGTTGCCACGATCGAGGCAGGCAGTTGGTCCAGGGCTGGCAGGCCGCACTACAACCAACCCAGGCCTCACAGGTCAAACTACCCATACAACCCACCACAAAATTTCTATCCACCTCGAGAACCACATTGTTCCGTACACCAAGCCCAGGTATACACTCAGCCTCCGGTTCGCCCACAATGGCGCGCACCGGCTCCCCAGAACATATATGCGCCACCACAAAACACCTACCCTCCACCCAGGGCATATAGAAACCCTTCAGGGGCAGGCTTCCGGGGAAATCCAGATGCTAGGAATGACAGGTTGCGGAAGCAAAGAACCTTCACGGAGCTGGGAGAAACCTACACCGCTTTGTTCCACAAGTTGCGGCAATTGCGTTTGGTTAGTCCTGTCCAGACTCGAGAACCAAATCCCCCACCTCAGAATGTAGATCGATCAATCAGTTGTGAATACTGTTCAGGGATGCTCGGGCATGATACCGAGAAGTGCTGGAAGTTAAGGCATGCCATACAGGATCTTATTGACACCAATAAGATCGAGGTCCAGACACCGGAGGCTCCTAACATCAACTAAAACCCACTGCCAGCGCACCACGAAACTCACATGATTGAGTTGGTGTGTGAGGGAGGAGAATTAAGAAAACCCTCACGAACAGTGATGATGATCCAAGCCGCCCCGAAAGAAGTCTTAACTAGTGGAGGAACGAGTGTACAGTCGCAGGGAGAAGACGTCAAGCCGGTAGTGATATTGGGGAAGAGCCCGTCCATCATAGCAAGCAAACCCGAGCCAAGCAAGTTGGTGATACCAGGGATCCTGCCCACACCGGCAGTCGTGTTGAAAGGGGTATGTAGAGAACGGGTGACCATAAAGCCTGTGGTCCAACTGCCGATGATTGACAGCAGGGCGGTGCCTTGGAAATATGAAAAGGCAGTGGTGACGTACCAAGGAAAACAGGTGGAAGAAGTCAGTTGTGAAGCGCAAGGGCTGACTCGATCAGGTCGATGTTTTGCTCCGGTGGAGCTAAGAAAAACCAACCCAGTGTCAACCAAGAAGCCAGTGTCCGAAGAAGAGACTGAAGAATTCCTGAGGAAGATGAAAGTACATGACTATTCTGTGGTCGAACAGCTGAGAAAAACACCGGCCCAGATCTCACTGTTGTCGTTGCTGATCCATTCTGAGGAGCATCGTCGGGCCCTGTTGAAGATATTGAACGAGGCTCATGTACCCAGTGAGATTTCTGTAAACCACCTGGAAACCATTGCCAGCAAGATCTTCGAGGTGAACAGGGTAACATTCTCAGATGATGACCTGCCGGTGGAAGGTACAGAGCATAACAAAGCTCTATACCTAGCTGTCAAATGTGAAGACTCGGTGGTAACTCGAGTATTGGTGGATAACGGCTCAAGCGCCAATATTTGTCCATTATCCACCCTGGACCAGTTAAAGATCGACCGTGGAAGAATCCGGGAGAATAGCATCTGTGTCCGGGGGTTTGACGGAAACGGAACAGCCACTGTGGGGGATGTTGTACTTGAACTGACCATTGGGCCGGTCCTGTTTACCATGGAATTCCAGGTGTTAGATGCCACAGTTTCTTACAATCTACTGTTAGGACGACCCTGGATTCATGCAGCCAAAGCGGTGCCTTCCACCCTACATCAGACGGTGAAGTTCGAGTGGGAAAGACAAGAGGTCGTGTTACACGGCGAGGATATAACATGCACCATGGGCGGAACCATTGTACCTTTCATAGAGACCGCTGATGACAAAGGTCCTGGGGTCTACCAGATTCTCGATACAGGGTCGGCCAACAAAATTTCTGAAGGAGAAATCATCCCACACCCTAGGGTAGCTGCCGCAACAGTCATGATGGTCTCGGAAATGCTGGGTAATGGATTTGTACCGGGAAAAGGCCTGGGAGTCGAGCTTCAAGGGATAGTCCAACCTGTCTCCCTTCCTAAAAATCTGGAAACTTTCGGATTGGGGTTCAAACCAACCGCAGCAGACAGGAAGCAAGCGCGAAAAATGAAGAAGAGGGTCTGGTTTCTGCCTAAACCAGTGCCACGCCTCTCAAGGTCTTTTGTTAAAGCAAGTGCCAAGGGGTCAGCGATCCCAAAGATTCGAGGACCTTTGATCGGTATAAATGAAGACCTGAATCAGAGTTTTGAGAGGCTATTCGCGGATGTCAGTATGGTGGAGGCTGGAGAAGGTTCCAGCAGAGCAGAGATACAATTTGTGGGGCCTGAGGCCAAGACCAACAATTGGACGGTTACTCCTCTTCCTGTCCGAGGGGAGTCTTGGTAGTAGGCTTTGATTAATGTTTTGTTTGTTTGTTTGTTTGATCGGATTATTCAAGGGTGTAATCCAAATTTTACTTTCGTTTTGTAAAAGTGTGAACCCTTTTATCCCGCAAATTTAATAAAGTTCTTTTCTTTTGTCCCATTTTAATTTTTGTTTTCTTTCTGAACAGTTCTCTTTTTACTGGTTCTAATGACATGGCATGCACAGCGGATCTTCGACCTAGTCTAATAAATCAATCTGAAACCGACTCAATGATGCAAAAGGTCGTTTGTGACGATGAATCTGAATGTGACGAAGGTGAAGCCTTCGAAGAAATAAACAGAGAGCTGTGCCAATTTGAAGAGAAACCCAAGCCTAACTTAAATGACACCGAGGCTGTGAATCTAGGAGACGCTGATAACGTCCAAGAGACCAAAATTAGCATCCACATTGAGCCGAATGTCAGAACAGAATTGATCGAAACTCTCAGGGAATTCAAAGATGTTTTTGCCTGGTCATATGATGATATGCCTGGATTAAGCACCAATTTAGTGGTTCACAAATTGCCCACTGACCCGGCATACCCTCCGGTCAAGCAAAAACTAAGGAAATTTAAAACAGAGATGAGCGTGAAGATCAAAGAAGAAGTGATTAAGCAATTGCAGTCGAAGGTCATTCGGGTCACTCGGTATCCCGAGTGGTTGGCCAATGTGGTACCAGTCCCAAAGAAGGATGGAAAAATCAGGGTGTGCGTTGACTACCGCAACCTCAACAAAGCAAGTCCCAAGGACAATTTCCCGCTACCCAACATTCATATCCTGATCGATAACTGCGCTGGGCGCGAGATCGGATCCTTTGTGGATTGCTATGCGGGTTATCATCAGATCCTAATGGACGAGGAGGATGCTGAGAAGACAGCGTTTATTACGCCATGGGGAACCTACTGCTATCGGGTAATGCCGTTCGGATTAAAGAACGCTGGGGCAACGTACATGCGAGCAATGACTGCTGTGTTTCATGACATGATACACAAAGAAATAGAGGTGTACGTCGATGACGTGATCATCAAATCTTGGCGTCAGGAGGACCATGTAGCAGACCTAAGGAGATTTTTCCAAAGACTCCGGAGGTATGATATCAAGCTTAACCCGGCCAAATGCGCATTCGGGGTTCCATCAGGAAAATTGCTAGGATTCATCATCAGTCGACGGGGGATTGAGTTAGACCCATCCAAAATTGAATCCATCCGAGAATTGCCACCACCGAGGAACAAAACAGAGGTAATGAGTTTGCTGGGTAGACTCAATTACATCAGCAGATTCATCGCTCAACTCACAGCAACTTGTGAGCCCATATTTTGGCTGTTGAGAAAGGATGCTGCAGTAGGTTGGATGGCAGAGTGTTAGAAGGCTTTCGACCAAATCAAAGGGTATCTGTCTAATCCACCCGTATTGGTCCCGCCTAAACCCGGGAAGCCCTTAATTCTTTACCTGACGGTCTTGGAAAATTCATTTTGTTGTGTACTGGGGCAACATGATGACACGGGAAGGAAGGAGCAGGCCATCTACTATCTTAGCAAGAAATTCACAGTACATGAGGTCAAGTACACCCAACTCGAGAAAACATGTTGCGCCCTAACTTAGGTAGCTCAGAAGTTGAAGCACTACCTGTCTTCATATACCACTTATCTCATATCCCGTTTGGACCCATTGAAGTATATCTTTCAGAAACCTATGCCCACGGGAAGGTTGGCAAAATGGCAAATTCTGCTCACAGAATTTGATATCATCTACGTAACGAGGACGGCCATGAAAGCCCAGGCACTGGCAGACCATTTGGCAGAGAATCCCGTTGATGAAAAATACGAGCCCTTAAGAACGTATTTTCCTGACGAAGAGGTGACGCATACGAATGATTTGGAATTACCTGAGGAACCAGGTTGGAAGCTTTTCTTCGATGGAGCTGCAAACGCAAAAGGGGTTGGAATAGGAGCATTACTCATTTCTGAAACAGGACGGCATTATCCTGTTACAGCTCAACTACGCTTCTATTGCACCAACAATATGGCCGAGTATGAGGCTTGCATTCTGGGTCTGCGCTTGGCTGCTGACATGGATGTCCAAGACGTTTTGGTCTTGGGAGACTCGGACCTCTTGGTACATCAAATTCAAGGCGAATGGGAAATACGACATCTAAAGCTCATACCATACCGACAATGCTTGCATGATCTGAGCAAGCAATTTCGATCGGTGAAGTTCAAACACATCCCGAGAGTTCACAATGAGGTTGCGGATGCCTTGGCCACCTTAGCATCAATGCTGCACCACCCTGACAAAATGTATGTCGATCCTCTACACATCCAGGTCCGTGATCAGCACGCCTACTGCAATGCCATAGAAGGAGAAGCAGATGGCAAACCCTGGTTTCATGATATCAAGGAATACCTCAGAAGGGGGATATATCCAGATATTGCCACTAGAGACCAAAAAAGAGCCCTTCGGCGTTTGTCGAATGGTTTCTTCCTTAGTGGAGGAGTATTGTACAAAAGAACCCCGGATTTGGGACTGTTGAGATGCATAGATGCCAGTCAAGCAACGACGATTATGGCAGAGGTACATGCGGGAGTTTGCGGACCGCACATGAGCGGATATGTATTGGCAAGAAATATCCTTCGAACAGGGTGTTATTGGCTCACCATGGAACACGATTGCATCATTTTTGTGAAGAAATGCCATCAATGCCAGATACATGGGGATTTGATTCATTCTCTGCCAACAGAGTTACATACGATGTCAGCACCCTGGCCGTTTGTGGCATGGGGCATGGACGTCATTGGGCCCATCGAGCCGGTAGCATCCAACGGTCATAGGTTCATTCTAGTGACCATTGATTACTTCACCAAATGGGTCGAGGCTAAAACCTTCAAATCAGTAACCAAAAAGGCAGTGGTGGACTTTGTTCACTCCCATATCATCTGCAGATTTGGGATCCCAAAAGTGATTATTACGGATAACGGTGCGAATCTTAATAGCAGCCTGATGAGAGAGGTATGCCAACAATTCAAGATTACACACCGCAATTCCACCCCATATCGTCCCAAGGCGAATGGAGCAGTCGAAGCAGCCAATAAGAATATCAAGAAGATACTGCGAAAAATGGTGGAAGGGTCCAGACAATGGCACGAGAAATTACCCTTTGCTTTGTTGGGTTACCGCACTACCGTCCGAACTTCCACAGGCGCAACTCCTTATTTGTTGGTGTATGGAACTGAGGCCGTAATACCAGCGGAGGTCGAAATTCCGTCCCTCCGAATTGTCGCCGAAGCCGGGATTAATGATGACGAATGGGTCAAAGCTCGATTGGAACAATTGAGCCTGATAGATGAGAAAAGATTGGCAGCAGTGTGCCATGGTCAGCTGTACCAGAAGAGAATGGCAAGAGCGTATAATAAGAAGGTGCGCCCCAGGAAGTTTGAAGTAGGGCAGCTGGTATTAAAGAAGATCCTCCCACATCAGGTCGAGGCAAAAGGCAAATTCGCCCCAAATTGGCAAGGGCCTTATATCGTGACCAGAGTATTGTCCAACGGTGCTTTGTGTTTGACAGATGTCAAAGGTAGATGTGTCGACATGGCTATCAATTCAGATGCAGTCAAGAGATATTATGCGTAATTTCTTTAATTATGGCAATTTTTGGTTTATTTATTTGTATTTGGCATTTATTGGATAATGAGATGACGGAGGCAATTCTTTCCTCTATCCAAACACTTTGTAACCCTTGCTTCCCCCCCTTTGAGCCTTAAGTTATTCTTTCATACCCCTCTTTTGGAATCACTAATGGAAAAGACATGAAAAAAAAGAGAAAAGAAAAGAAAAAGAAAAATGAAAAGAAGGAAAAAGAAAAAGGAAGATAAAATCATAAGAAATACAAAACCGTGGGAACTACGTTTGACCTGATTCCTCAAAGAGGATACGTAGGCACCTCACGGCTCGGTCATAGTATGCATCATAGTGAATATAGGATGCATAATGTACATAGTGTGCGTAATAGACACAACATGCGTAACGCACATAGCGCAACATAAGTGTAAAAAATAAATTCCCCAAGCAAGAAAACTGGGGCAGAGGTTATGTTTTAAATTCCAACAAAGGTTTGATTCCAAAAGTTGTAGCACATCACCCATCAAATTATTTTCATTTTTCATAGCCTTTCTTTAACTCCACACCAAAACCAACATCAATGTACAAAAGACCTCCCGATCAATGTTCAAGAGATGTCGAGTCAAGCAATGAGGCCGAGAATAATACGCCGATCCCCAACAAAGAAGAGGATCGCAAGACTGGGGATGAATTGATGGTCAAAGGAATCTCCAGAAGAGAGGGTCGTATCTACAATGCCCCGATTCCTCGAAAGAAATAAAATGAGAGAGTCTCATCGGTGAAAACCTTCGCAGGCAACGAGAGGCGATGTAAGATGAGGGATATGAAATGAGAGAGTCTTATTGGTGAAAACCTTCACAGGCACCATAAGGCGCCGAGAGATAAGAGAAAAGAGAGAGTCTCATTAGTGAAAACCCCTTGAAGGGCACTATGAGGCGACAAGACGAATCAACAAAAGCTACCACATTTGCAACAGCATGGACAGTCATTTATCATCCCCAGCAAGTCAGACCATCCGACAAATCGATTGATACAAATAGACTGGGTCGGGAATCTATGGTGCACGTCATGATCACAGGGACCAGTCATGTCCTCCAGATAAGTTCTTTTGATTGTCTCCTCCCACAAAAAATATTGGTTCAGAAAGATTTTCTCCTTTCCATATTTTTTATTTTCCTTAAAATGTGTCTTGAAAGGATTTTTCAAAAGCTTACTACCAGAAACCGAAGGGGAATTCATCCAATGCAGGATAATACAAACAGTCTTAAAGGCTGGTCCCGGGCAATGCAGTGATTGTGCCCGGAAATTTTGGAAGAAGTAAGCTCCAAAAGGGAGTGATTTCGGGAGTTAGAAGCAGACTCCCACATAATATGTTTAAAAGAGAAAACAGAAAAGGGGATAAATTGAAAACCAATCCCCAGCAGGCTAGAGACCCCCCAACAGGCAACTTTGCCCGCCAACCAATTATGGGAACAAAGAGCAAGAAAAGGGGAAGAAAGGAAAATCATCCGCCAGAAAGGAACCCTCTACCACCACGAAAAAACTAATTAAATCCCTTTATCTGCTGCAGGAAAACAAAGGATTGATGATGACAGCGAGAGGCAACGCCAGGGAAGTCACCAAAAACCGGGGCAGAAAATTTTCTGCCGATTGTCGAAAATTTTCTCGGAAGAACGGGGAAGCAATTTTAATACATTTAAGTTCTAGGTCGCCCACCAGTATAATGCGGGAATACTTTTAAGTTCTAGGTCGCCCACCAGTATAATGCGGGAATACATTTAAGTTCTAGGTCGCCCACCAGTATAATGCGGGAATACTTTTAAGTTCTAGGTCGCCCACCAGTATAATGCGGGAATACATTTAAGTTCTAGGTCGCCCACCAGTATAATGCGGGAATACTTTTAAGTTCTAGGTCGCCCACCAGTATAATGCGGGAATACATTTAAGTTCTAGGTCGCCCACCAGTATAATGCGGGAATACATTTAAGTTCTAGGTCGCCCACCAGTATAATGCGGGAATACATTTAAGTTCTAGGTCGCCCACCAGTATAATGCGGGAATACATTTAAGTTCTAGGTCGCCCACCAGTATAATGCGGGAATACATTTAAGTTCTAGGTCGCCCACCAGTATAATGCGGGAATACTTTTAAGTTCTAGGTCGCCCACCAGTATAATGCGGGAATACATTTAAGTTCTAGGTCGCCCACCAGTATAATGCGGGAATACATTTAAGTTCTAGGTCGCCCACCAGTATAACGCGGGAATACATTTAAGTTCTAGGTCGCCCACCAGTATAATGCGGGAATACATTTAAGTTCTAGGTCGCCCACCAGTATAATGCGGGAATACTCTTTAGCTCTAGATTTTGGAATCAGTCACCCCACCTGAAGGCGGAAGGGTACAACAGAGGGCCCCAAACGGGAAACAATAAAATCTCCAGCACCAAGAAGCAGACAACTGCAGAGGCAAGCGCGCAATTCAAAAGGAAAAAGGAACGCGTCTCAAAAGAAGCAGTTTGGGAACGTTGTAGCATGCCCAGTATGACGATGCTGATGAAGAAACATACCACTGAAGAAACCATTGGAAGATTTAAAGAAGAAAGCCATGTCCCCAGCGGATCAAGCAAAGTGATGAAAACTGGCATTCAAACGTCAGCAAAGGACCAGCATCATCTCCCAAAGTCACAAGATAAAGGCATCGGAGGAAAGCGTTAGCCGACAAGAAAGCAAGGCAACAAGAACAAGTTGAAGATGGATAAGATTTCAGGATCCTCAGTCTAGCTTAGCTTCTTGCTTTTCTTTTTAGAGCAATGTAACGGGGAGATCGGTTGAGCAGTAGCATCTTACAGCAGCATACAATAGCGCACAACAACAGCAAACACTACGGTCACACGGTAGTCCCAGCTACCAAAATTTCCCGAACTACATTGACCTGATTCCTGTTCAGCCCAGGATATGTAGGAAACCTCTGAAGCGAAGGTTCGGTCAAATCTTTTTCAAAAAATGCTTCACACGGAGTATTCGGACAGGCAAAAATCGCTCGCTTTATCTTTGCGCGAAAACCCTTCGTGTCTTCGTGCAAAGAGGGGCAGCTGTAAGCACGTGATTTTTTCTCCACGGACAATCGCTCCAAAAGAAATAAAAATAGTGGCAAATGGCTTCGCTATACAATTTTTCGATCTTTCCGTAACATGTGTTGTTGGTCATTTGGGGGTCTGTCCATTTTACATCTAGTCATTATCAAACAAAAATACAAAATGCCTGTCGTTAAAAGAAAATTCAAAAAATATATGTATGTGTGCATCGTTCGTTCTAAGCTGTGATCTAACCATTTTTATTTTATTTTATTTTTATTGTCCATTTATGTGTGTTTATCGTTGTGGGTGTCACTCAATATGTGTGTAGGTTTGTTTTAATTTTTACATTGTTTTAGGAATTTTTGTTTAAATTGAAAAAAAAAAGAGAAAGGGGAAAAGGAAAATCTGATTTGGGCCCCCGAAGCAAGGCCCAAGGCCAAAATACTGATCCAGTCCAAGATGAGCCTGCCCAAACACGGACTCAAACGACGCCGTATCGGCATCCCTACCAAAGTCGTTGATCTGATTCAAACGAACGGTCCAGATCAGGCTGTTCAACTCGCCTCAACGACGTCGTTTCAGGCAAAATGATCTAAGCCGTCCAACCCCATTGATCCAACGGATCCAGGCCCTCCTCTAAACCCGTCAAACATGACCCGATCCAATCCCCTACCCGGTCTTAACCCACTATCAGCTCCCGAACGACGTCGTCTCTCCTCAATGAGTAGATCCTGGCCCTTGGTCTCAATTGATCCAATGGCCAGGATCTAAACCCTCAATACATATATAAACTCGACCCTTACCCCCACGCCCCAAGCCGCACCCCCCCTTCAGCCACTGTTCACCATCTTCCCCAGGGCCCCTTTCCTCTCAAACCCTTAGCAGCTTAGGTTTTCCCCCGTGAGCCCGGTAACCATGGTTCCGATGACCACCAAAGTAACATCCCCGATGCACCCAACCACCCTGAACACAAATCCGTTAACCGTTCACCTCGAATCAACCCGTAGCTTCTCGAATCTTCGAACGAAGACTCGAGCAAAAACTAGATCTACACCGATTGACCCCAAACTCACACCACAACCCCTCCTGACCTCCCTCACCCCCGGAGTGGCTTTGGTTCCGTTCGAATTTGACTGGAATTGAACGGTTCCCAAGTTGAACCTCAAGAGCCCTAGGATTCAGATTTATGGGTTTGTCCGAATCAGTGGCAGGATCAGGGCCTAGCAGACTTTTACCGAAGTGTTCTCAGTTGAGAACGCTTCGGTTAAAGTCCATTAGACCCCAAAATCACCTGGCCCGAGTTCGAACTTGAATCAATCTTAGTTTCATTTTCCTGAGGTATTTTTCCTTTTTCTTTTGTCCTCCTAAAATCTATCTGTCGTTCGTGTTCTGGTTTGTTTTGTTTCGTGACTCGTCTGTCCGTGTGTGTACGTTTTAAGTTAATAATGAGTTTGTTGTTGGTTTTATTGGTTGCTTGCTGTATATTATAGCTTGTGTAGTCATCTAAATAAGTGTCGTCAACTGAATTCACTTGAAAGATGTTATAGCTTGTGTAGTCATCTAAATGAGTCTACATTTCAGTATTGATTACTATGCCTGTTTCTTGTTGGTGTTACTTGTATCGGCATGACCAACTTGTACCCTTTAATTGGCACCCTTGTTTGCTTAAAGTTTGAATCATTGCCTGAACTTAGGCAGAGAATTGGCAATTAGCTTTAGAAATCTAACAAATCAGCCTGAAAGCAGTTTGAGTTTAATTAGCTAGTAGTCAGGTATTGGCTGAAATTAGAGAGGTCTATATACTAACTATTAAGAGTTAGGGTAATACAGTAATATGCAAGGTATAAGGGTAATCTTGGCATAAGACAGGGTCTGATTAGGGGATAATTTCAGAATATGTCAAGTGGTAATTAAAATAGGATTAAATTAATGCTAATGGAGGACCAGACCTAAGAGTATGGGAATTAATTGAATACTTAACTAAACCCATAACCCTTGATTAGAGTAATAAAGACAGGGCATGGGGGCTGATTAAGGATTCCAAGAAAGATACCTTTAGGCATGGGGAGTTAAGGGGTATGGGCAGTCTGCAAGTAGGAGGGAGGCAGCTTAGCTGCCCTTAGTCATTTGACTTATAAATAGGCCATTCGAGAACTTAAACAGGGCTGGACTTTTGAGTCTTCAGAAAGGAAAAACAAAACAAAAGGCTGAAAAAACTTTAGTCTGAAGGGTTGTCTAGTGAGTCCCAAATCATAACAGTGTAAACACAAGGTAGTTTCCAATAGACATTGTAACCAAACACTGCCTGAAAGTTGTATAAGAGTGCATTTTGGTCAGGCTGTCTTGGCCAAGTTCTGTTGCTTGCATTGACTGAGCTGTTTATGGTTGTTGAACTGTTGGTGTTGCTGCATTGAACACTCTGTTAGTGCTGTGGTTTCTCTACTCTTTCCTGGGGTTACTCGACTATCTGTTAGTTCTTGTATTCTGGGAGACACTGTTGGTTGTCTGTGGCTGAGGAAAACATTTGGTTTGGTTGGTTGTTGCTGTGCTGTTGCTGTGTATCTGTTGTTGCTGTGATTACTGCATACTACTCAACTGATCACTCTCCTTCTTCCTTTCCTTTCTATACCAGGTACACAATTGATATCACCAATGTAACTGAGAGTTTGAGCATGAATGCAAAAGAGAGGACCTGCAGATTGTTTTTATATATACATGAACTGTTACATTAAATGTCATGAAATGGTTACATTTTCGTTTGGATAATAGAAGTAGCCTACATGCTCAGTATATCAATGTAGGTTAATGAATGATAGTCATGTATATATGCTGTTAGGTGAAAAACAATCCCAGTGTAATAAGTTGTATTTTAGACTTAGTCTGATGGTGTAGTATATTCTCTAATGTAGGCCAAATAGGAAAACTATCCATATGGGTTAAAGTTCCTTCCCCTTTTGCCAGATTGTCACATATAAATTGATAAAGAACGAAGAATCAGTTCTAGGCCTCAACCTCAGGAAGACCGAGCCCAAATCGAAACAAATCAGCTAGGCTTGTATCGGAAAAACAGGGGCCCAAGTCTGGCCATCTCGCATGAGCTAGGTTTGGGCCCATAATTTTCGACTAGTTATCCATAAGTGCAGTCACGTTTTATTATTCTGTAAAAGCACTTTATATCCTGTTATAAATAAGCTCGCAAGCATGTAATCAACTAAGGCTATTTACTGCTTTCAATTGATAGAGACAAACACGACAAGAAACGTAGTTGCTATAGGATATCCTTTAAAAATAACAACGAGACGAGCCTCGATAAAAATAAATAAAACGCAGATGCGGGGCCCTTGTTAAATGTATATTATTGAAGCATTTAGTTTCCAGGGCGGGTTGTATAGCAAATCTCACAACCCTCCTAAAATAACAATACGTTAGACTCTTTAGGATGCGCCTTAATAAATCTTACCTTCGTAAACTCGGGTGCACATTGATGTGACCCAAATCCAAATCTCAACGGAGTCGAAATGTGTTTCTAATCACGGGTACATTGATTGTGACGTGGTCCGAGATGCGTGTCCATGACGTTGCAAATTTATTTTTAAAAATAAGAATGAGATGAGCCTCGCCAAATAAAAATACAAATTGTGGGGCCCTCAGTAAATGTTTGCTTTAAGAATTATTTGGACTTCGGGATGGACCTTTTTAGTAAAATTCCATGGTCTTACCCAAAATAAATACGCTAGTCGCTTTAGGCGCGCCTTTAATAATTTAATTTCCTTAAACTCGGGTGCACATTGATGTGACCCAAATCCAAATCTCAACGGAGTCAAAATGTGTCGACGACCACGGGTACATTGATTGTAACGCGGTTCGAGATACATTTTCACAACGTTGCAATTCTTGATAAAAACAGTAAATGATAAAAGTGATCAAAAGTTTCAAATTTTGCGCATAAGTTCACACTCGTATAAAATCAGATAATCAAGCCGAATATAACAATTGAGCGACCGTGCTAGAACCACGGAACTCGGGAATGCCTAACACCTTCTCCCGGGTTAACAAAATTCCTTATCCGGATTTCTGGTACGCAGACTGTAATATAGAGTCATTCTTTTCCTCGATTCGGGATTAAAATTGGTGACTTGGGACACCCTAAAATCTCCCAAGTGGCGACTCTGAAATAAATAAACAAATCTCGTTTCGATTGTCCTTTAATTGGAAAAAACTCCCCTGCGCCCCCTCGGGTGCGTAAAAAGGAGGTGTGACAATTAGCAGGAGTGACTGTTCTTGTTTCCTTTGTTCATTGATACTACTTGGCTAGTTATCAGATTGATGACAACATTTTTTAAGTCATTCACATAGTGCTCGTTCCCACTCAAGTGCAAAAAGGAACCTTTCTGCCTTTTCATTCACTGAGAATGTACCCTTTACTTTCTTCTTAAGGATACATTCCCTTCCTGCAGGGCTTTCAGTGAGAAGAAATTCATGATGTTCTTCAGCTGCATGTTTTGAACATCTTCTATCCGTAGTCCATCGTAGTCCGCTCCCTCTCACTATTCCCTGCTCATGCACATCAAGGGTTAGATTTAGGAACCCAAACTAGTTTGGGTCCCTTGTTAGCATAAAAAGGATGAATGAGGGATTTCCTGGTCCACGCAGGCAGCATCCGCTTTTTGCAAGTGGTACCTGGTCTTTTGCTAGTAGTCACTTTATCAGCAAACACTTTGTTCTTCTGAGCAGACTGAACCCTGGCCTAGCAATTTTCTTTAAAATGCTCATTGTTTTCGTAGCGGATACATAGCCAGTTATCAGGTACAGTGACATACTTGCTATGTGGGTTGTAGGGAGTTTTCTCCCTCTGGAACCCGATGCCCTGCTTTTTCCCACTATTGTTGAGATACATGGTAGTGAAAGCTTCTGAGTACCAGGTCCACTTCAGGGATTTCTCAAGATCATTTCTTACTTTCTCCAACTCAGTTTGGAGTTGCTGATTCCTCTCGAGTTCACTACAGAGACTGGTTTTTACAACAGTTAACTCTTTTTCGAGCAAGATGTGTTACTCACTGGCTACTTCCTTCCTTTTCGCAAGACTTACATTCCTATGTTCTCTATTGAATCCCTCAATGGTTTCCTCTAGATCAGCGCATATCACTAGAAGGTCATCCCTTTCCTCTTCAGTGGAGGCAATTTTTCTTCTAAGGTGTGTTTCTCATTGCTAAAACCTTCTATTGTTTCTTTTAGATCAACAACTACTACCATCAGATCGTCTCTCTTATTCTCCACACTAGTTATTTTTTCATCTAGGTCCTCCTTCTCTAGTTCAAGATTAGTTATGGTCTCATTTAAGTCCACTACACAGACCACTAGATTATCTCTAGATTGTTCGGCCTCTCCTAGTTCTACAGTCAGGATCTCATTATCATTTACAAGACAATAATAAGCATCAATTAGGACATTTGATAAAGACCTTAGTTTCTTAGAGGAATAAGATTTCAGATTTCTCTGAACATCCCTGAAGTTTACCCCATCGTCTTCATCTTCATCATCATCATCATCTGACTGAGCCATCAACGCGAACAATGGATCGTACTTCGTTGCTTCAATTTTTAATGCCATCATGGAACTATTTTCTGCATCTGATTCCCTTTCGGATTCACTTGAGGAGTCTCCCCAAGCAGCAAGAGCCTGCTTAACGATATTGTCTACATCACCTTTTCGATTGACATTTTTCTCTGGAACCAGGTTCTTTCTTCCAGCTTTGTCAGGATTTTGCTTGTACTGCTCCTATTTTGTGAGAGGGCAGTCTTTGATGAAAAGCCCTGGTTTTCCACATCCATGACAGAGATCGTTGTTCCTTGTTTTGCTTGAACTTCCCCACTTTGGTATGCCACCATTTCTTTGAACTATTGTTTGAAATCTCTTAGTAAGATAGGCCATGTCACTCTCTTCATCACTTGAATCACTCATTTCAGCCTTAAGCACCAGGTTCTTTTCCTTCTTAGGCTCTCTTCTTTCAATGTCTTTCTTTCTTTTCATCTCGTATGTTTTCAGATTACCAATCAACTCATCCATGGTCAGAGTCTGTAGATCTTTAGCTTCTGTGATGGCATTTACCTTACTTTCCCAAGACCCAGGTAGAACACTGAGAATTTTCCTTACAAGCTTATTTCTGGGAATGACGTCTCCAAGTGAGTGAATCTCATTTATGATGGAGGTAAATCTGGTGTGTATATCTTGTATGGACTCATCATCCTTCATCCTAAAGAGCTCGTATTCAGTAGTGAGCACGTCGATCTTAGATTGTTTGACTTGAGTGGTTCCTTTGTGTGCAGTTTTTAAGGCTTTCCATATCTCATTGGCAGTATCACAAGTTGATACTCTGTTGTACTCATCAGGTCCTATGCCACACATTAAGATTTTTTTGGCATGATATTTTTTTTCTATAACTTTTCTGTCAGTGTCGCTGTACTCTCTTCTCCCTTTGGGCACCAATGGTCTTGTTTCTTCAAGTTTCTTCATGGGAACATGTGGATCATCACAAATGATGTCCCACAATTCTGAATCTTCAGCCATTATGAAATCATGCATCCGAGTCTTCCACCAGCTATAGTATTGATCATTGAATCTGGGAGGTCTATGGGTTGATTGTCCTTCTTCAAGGTTTGGTGGAGCAGTCATTTAGGATCCTTCCTAGGTGTTAGCCTGATAGGAGGAACCTGCTCTGATACCAATTGATAACTTATATGAGTCCACCAAACTATAGAGTACCTGGTCTTGTATGAGACTGATACGTAGAATGCTGTAAAGTATGAAAGTAAAGAAGGCAAGAGATTTTTCTACGTGGAAAAATCCCACACAAGGGGATAAAAAAACCACGACCTACTCTTGTAGGCTTTTAACTCAACTAACTTGTAATCTACCTATTACAATCCACTTTGGAATCTCCTTATTGCAAAGACTTTAAACTAACTTGTGATGCAACCACCACAAGCCACTCTCTAACTCTCCTAGTTACAGAGGATTTAACTTATGACTATTTCTAGTCACAATATAAACTTTAAAGTTTACGAATTTTGTTTGTTCCTAAAACAGCGCTTCTAAGAAAGCAAACTAGGAATTACAATGTAGAACAATTAACAAGATTACAACTCAACTATGGATATACATAAGACTTCGTTTAGAAACTGTTCCTTAGTGGAGTTGTCTTCTTGTTCTTCACACACCAGTGATTTCAATGCCGGATCGATGCTTCTTCTTCTTGAGAGAATATCACTGAATACACAAGTGATGGTGTGTCTTGCACCAGGTTGTTTTATCACAAAAGATATCACAATAGATAGTGGTGTCAACTCTTGGTGTACTTCTTCTCAGTGAGAAGTGACTGCTGCACTATCTGCACAACCACTTCTAGGCAGTTGCGTTCCAGCTGGACTTTGTGCTTTATGTCAGGACATACCAAAAGACCAGGTCCTAATACTTCTGTCAGAACATACACTAGGACTAGGTCCTAGTTGTGTTCCTCTTTCTGTAACAGTTGTCAGATGGTCACTTTCTTATGCTACATTCCGGCTGTGCACTTGACTTGTACTTTGGTCAGAGAACCCTAAGGGAGCAGGTCCTTGTTGTGTTCCTCTTTATATTGAATGCGTACACTCACTGACTTGTGCTTTTGTCAGAGAACCCTAAAGGACCAACACATCGGGTCCCTATTGTGTTCCTCCCTGTGATTATTAATCCATTTGTTGTTTTTCAGGCTTCGAACAGTTCACATGAGATGTGTATCCTGTAGGACAAGGTTCTCTATCTGATTCTTCACAACAAGTTTGTTAGATCATCAAAACATAAGAAGCATAAGTTTAAGACATTGAAAACCCATCATACTTTTTGTTTTTGTTACATTCTGTTGGTTGTTAGTTACATTTGTTAATGAATCTTTTTTTTGTTCATTTGTTTGAACCAATGAAGCCTACAAGAAAAAATGAATAAGTACTATAAGAGACAAATTACAAGATAGAAGATCTATATACTACATAAATTTCAAATGAGAATATAAAAACAAATGTATGTACAAGCTAGTTAGTTACACTTACAGTGGAGGAAGAAGAAGACAATAAGAAAAATCTTTATCTTGACACTTCTGTCCATATTTCACCTTCTTGTCTGTGGGTGTAGGCTATTGTCCTCTTCTATCCATAGTTAGCGATGTTGATTTTATTTTTTTAAATTCAAGTTTTTAAATTTTGGGGTAGAATATTAGTTTGAGTAACTTATTTAGCAAAGAGACAAAGACAAAGTAACTTACTGTTTTGTTGTTAGTGTTTCTGTCAGCTGAAGTGGGACTGCTGAATTGGGACTGCTGTTTGGGATTACTTCCTGTTATAATGTTGTTTGGGACTACTGAATTTATAGCATTGTATTAGCTGTTATTTTGGGACTGTTATGAATGTTAGTTATTAGTTTCTGCTGAATGTTACAAAGCTGTTATAACATTGTATTGAATGTTAGTTTGGTACTGTTATGTATCAGTTAGTTGTTAGCTTAAGTTAGCTGTTAGTTTGGGACTGTTAGCTTAATTCAGCTAGTTGCATCAGTTGTTTCTCTTAGTTGGTATTAGATTGTATCAATAACATTACTTATTAGATTGGTATTAGTTGATTGGGATTGTTTCTATTTATGCAAAGGGAGTGGCTCACTCACAAAAATCAACCTCTAAAAAGAGATCAAAGGCTGACTCCCAAGCATCTACTAGTAAGAAGAATGCTAAAGCTAAGGGTGGTAAAGGAAGAAGCAATAGCAACATGGTGCAGAACTCACAAAACTCAAATGTTCAACAATATCAAGTTTCAAATGTCCAGCATTCTCAGGTTTGATATGTGCAACAATCTCAAGCAAACAACAGAGGTGCTCTTACTGCATTTAAGAGGCCAAGAGTAGTGGGACATGGAGTATTTGTCAGCAAAAGTGGCTATACATGTGTTGAGGTAATTAGCAATTTGGTTGCTAGTTTTGAGGTTGCAAGTTAAACTCTATTGTGTGATATCTGATTTTCTTTTTAACTTAATTTTCAGCAAGGGAGGCCTGTTAGTAGGGTAATCGACAGTGGAAAGAACAATGGAGCAGTTGAAAGTTCAGCTGTAGTGACTGGTGATCTTGGTTATAAACCAAGTAAAGGCCTGAAATGGAAGGGAACGCAAGCAATCACAACTAGACAACTTCAACATAGACGTGCTTTACTACAGTATTTAAGGACAAAATCACCAAAAGCTAATGAAAAAAACCGGAGGTGTTTGAGCTTCAACACTACTTTATTGGGTACTGTTATATGTAGATACTCTAATTGTGTTTTGGATAATATTTTTGTGGTGAAAGTTATGAAACTAGTTGTTTAAAAGTTGTTTTACTTCAATGCAACTTATGAGATGTAATGTAAAACTAGTCAATTGTAGGCCTTTTGAGCTCTATGATACATGCTGGCAAGAAACTTGTTTTACTTCCCTTCTATTTAGAACATATAGTTGGTTCCTTGGTTCCTTTTGGTATTTGCTTTCTTGTACTACGGCAATCAAGGAATGACAGGATATAATGCTTGAAGCAGCATAACTGAGTCAGTTTTAAATGAAGCGAAAAAAACAACAATACACATTGAAACATATAGTAATAATATTTCTAGCATTTCAAACAAAAGCAACAACCAAGTTTCAGATTACACTTCCTAGCATTTGAAACAAAAGCAACAACCTAGTTTCAGATTACAAAACACTTCCTAGCATTTGAACAACCAAACATACACATTGAAACATATACTAATAATAAGCAGCATCTTCAAATTTTTCTTCTTCTTCAATTCAGCCTCAAGTTCCATTTTATCCTTCTGTAAGCCAAGAATTATCACCTTCGATTGGCCAGGAAATTCTGGATCATACCACTAGAAAAATCCACAAGCCACACGATCCTTAGCCTGAAAATTTTAACCAAACCATTCAAATGAAAAAGTAAAATTTAGCCATATTAAATCACATAAAATATGATGATTTGCAAGATGATTACCCCATAGTACTTGAATCCAAAAGAAAATGTCTTTCTGGGTTAGCATTTGTCGTTGATGTTCTCAAAGAAGCAGGCTGCCCACAACCACAAAACACATTAAACCTCATGACTTTTCTACAATGAGTGTTCTTCTTTCAAATTAATTTGGGTAACAATGAAGGATGGATAAAACGAGAAAGATAAAAAATAAACTCGATAAACAGAGAGAATTTCAAATGGATTAAGATGAACAAAAAGATAAAAAGGGTGAAGAAATGATGAAGAAAGGTGAAGAAATAGTGAAGAAATGGAGAAGATAGTGTAATATAAAGAAAAAAGGGAATAAAATATAAGTTTTAAAAAGAAGGGGCTGCCAGGTGGGCCCCGTTTCATGCTAATTATCAATGTTCACGCGCTCTTGCGCAACTGATTTCATACAATATGCCACATAAGCTGGGGGGGGGGTTAATTACGAAGGGGGATATAGTTTAGGGGGTTTCCAGGGACACTCAATAGTTTAGGTATGAAACTTAAAAAATCGTATAGTTTAGGCGGGTCTGAGGATATTAACTCTAAAAAAAATGAGGTAGTCAAACTTTAGTAAAAATAGCACGGTATAGCCAGTTTTTGAAATGGTCATTCAAAAATAGCCAACGTTTACGAAGTCAATAAAAAATAGCCACTATTTCGCTGCAACAGAGACTGGTCCAGCATAATATACTGGAGTTCGGTGCACCTGTGTATGAACTGCAGCATATTATGCTGGATCGGTATACTTTGCTGACTCCAGTATAATATACTGGAGACTGGAGCACCGGTGCTCCAAACTCTAGTATATTATACTGGACAACTATACTTGCTGGAACTCTAGTATATTATGCTGGAGTTCTAGTGTACTTATGCTGGAACTCCATCATATTATGCTGGAGTTCCAACATACTTATCCTGGAACTCCAGTATAATATGCTGGAGTTCAAGCATACTTATGTTGGAACTCCAGTATAATATACTGACGTATTTTCCGGGTTTTGAACAATATTTTCGCTCAGATTTATCTTTACATAAAAAGTGGCTAAATTTTAATTACTTTTAAAACTGGGCTATTTTTGAACGACCAGTTATAAATCTGACTATTTTTTAATTTCTCCCCAAACTTTAGCCTTAACTATGCAATTGGGCCTGGGCTATGCCCAGGCTAATGGTACCTAGTTTCATATATAAGTGCGAGTCCAAAATCAAATTATTTCATCAAAATAGAAAATTGGATATACACGAGTCGAAGGACAATCGGAGAAAACATTAAATTAGAGTGTGAATGGTCCTGATGCTTTATTCCTTGAGCTATTTCTAGAAGGAAAAAAGGTAAAGAACAAGAGTGGCAGTGAGAAAGGAAAATTGCAGAGAGCGATGGCGTTGATGGGGGAGAAATGCAGAGTGTGTGTAACAGGAGCAGGTGGCTACGTCGCTACGTCGCTAGTTAAGCTTCTCCTTTCTAAAGACTACACCGTTCATGGCACCGTTAGAAACCCTTGTAAGTAAATCCTTACTATTTCCTATTTTTCTACTTTCCTGAAACGACAGTTTCTATGGTTGAACAGATATCTGTAATAGTATTGAAAAGAAAGGTAAAAACTTTTTGGGACAAGATTGTCAGTTGTGTTTTAGAACTGTTCTTAGTTTTCAAATTACTATATATTAGGAGCCTCAGCTGGGAAGGAACCCTTTATTTCAACCGAATGTTCTAGCCTCTAGGTGAATATTCCTAAGAAATTGATTCAACTTTTAAGCAATCAATCAATTATGCCTCAATTCCAAATTAGTTGAGTCGGCTTTATTGATCATTTATAAATATTTCAATTTATTTTTGTAAGGTGGAATATATTAACCCAATACTTACAGTTGCACCAATTTTTGCAATCAAAGCATCTTCTTTTTTTAAAAGGAGAATTTCGATTGATTTGAATAGTTTGAGAACTGAATTGAGAACGGCTGTAAATTATATCTTATGGCAATACCTAGATTTTCAGAGATATTTATAGTTGATTCATCCTTTTGCTTGCTGTGTTCCCCCCTTGTCCTCTACTCATGATCCTTTCTGCTGATAGCTTTGAAGAAACTGTGTTATGAAAAACAAAAGGTAGCATATTTTTCATAATCCAATGCGCCCAAATAGGAAATCTTGTTCTAGGTTGGTAACATGGTATAATAATTAAAATTGTAGGGGTTTTTTAGTTTCTGCTTCAAATTTCTGAAGAGGCCTCATTGTAAATCAATTTGCAGCTGATGACAAGTATGCTCATTTGAAGAACCTAGACAAAGCTGCGGAGAACCTAAAACTCTTCAAGGCAGACTTGCTAGATTACAACTCACTTGCTGCAGCCATCAAAGGTTGCGATGGAGTATTTCACGTTGCTAGTCCCGTCCCTTCAAGCTCTGTACCAAATCCCGAGGTACGACTTTGCTAAGACCTGTTAAATTTGTTCTTGTGACCACATTTAGAAGAAAACTAGGTCCTCTAAACATCTAAAACAGAGTAAAATAATAGTAAACTAACACAGGCAGTGTCCCGTCTCCACATCAGTTTATTAATTTTGTTGATATGAATCACATCCTGTAGTTTCAGTTTGTAGGTCTCCAGATATCTGTGGAATCTATTAACAGTCTAGCCTATTGACCTTTAGTACATGTTATTAGTTGTTGAAAGCACTTAGTGGTGTATTCTACAGAATGAAAAACAAGATGGTGAATTTATGTTGGGATTTTACTTTATGTACTATTCAAAGAAGTGCCTTGAGGGTGATTAATATTCTTAAAAAAAAGAGCCACTGTCTATGGAGCTCTGCGATTTGGGAGCCTAAGACTTTGGAAAATCAGGTCCATCTTGGTTACACTGTTGTGGAATCAAATGATCTGCAAATGTCCGGATTTCTTTTGGAAATAACTTCTACCCAGGGGCAAAGCTACATAGTTCTAAGGGTGGTTAATTGACCACCCTTTATCGAAAAATTACACTGCGTAGTATAGGTGCAATATTAGATTTTACAGGTATAATACATATTTTGAACACCTTTTATCGGAGAATTTTTTTTACTTCTTTCAAGTTTGAACACCCTTGGTGAAATTCCTGGCTTCGCCACTACTTGCCATTATGCACTAGTTCTTCACAGAAACTTATCTTCCGCTTCATATGTTCAATGGCTTGATTGCAGGTAGAAGTTGTTGAACCTGCAGTAAAAGGCACACTTAATGTTCTGAAGGCATGTTCTGAAGCAAACATCAAGAGGGTTGTGTTTGTATCTTCTGTTGCTGCTGTTTTCATGAACCCCAACTGGCCGAAGGGCCAAGTAAAAGACGAGACTTGTTGGTCAGACAGTGAATACTGCAAAGCAACTAATGTAACTTCTTTTACTGATACAACTTTATGAATTTGACTTCTGTGGACACTTTAAAATTATTACTGTAACCAACTTGTTGCTTTACATGCGATAGTGAGTGTTGGTAATGTAATTTATTTTCTGTATCTTGAATGCTTATTTTGATTAGAGCAGTTTCCTGTCTGATTGGCTTAGTATTGGTAAGGTAAATTTGCATTTGAGTCTTGAATGTTTATTCTGCTAGAGCAGTTTACTATCTGATCGCATTTTGTGGTTCCACATGCATGCAGAACTGGTACTGTTTTTCTAAAACGGTGGCTGAGAAAGAAGCTTGGTCATATGCAAAACAAAGTGGACTTGATATGATAACTGTGCTTCCAACACTTGTTTGGGGGCCAATGTTGCAGAGGACAACAAATGCCAGTAGTTTGGTTCTCATTAAGCTGCTGAAAGGTACCAACAAGGCATAGTCATACCTCACTGTTTTGATGTTTCTGCATTATTTCTACATCTCTGCTTGTATAAGTTGTTCATTGATGAATAATTAAAATTCAGTGTTTGCACAAGCCTTTTTAATTTATTTTCTTGTGAGCATGAGCATATGTTCAGCATGCAGTTTTGTCAAATTCTTTGCCAATGCTTAAAAGCGTAAATGAGTTATATGTGTAACTGTAATAAGTCTAATCATATTTGACGTTTGGTTCTCCAAAATACTTGGTGCTTGACCTTGAGCAAGAGATCATTGAAAGCAAAAAGAGTGCTGTGTAGTTATCTTTGAGGCATATTTTTTAAGCTTCAAGTGAAAATTTCTACAATATTATTTGTCCATGTAGATGGACTAACCTGAACTGCTTTGCAGCTTGATAGTACATCTACCTTAGCATGGTATTTATGAGACTGAGTTTAAGTTCATTATAGTTTTTTATGCTTAATATGTTGGTTAGTGGTAGCTAGGACTTTTTGTCCATAACATACAGTGTTTTGGATAGCGTGCGACAACAAATAGCAATGAGGGCCCGCTTCACTGAGGCGAGAGGCGCCCAACGAAGCGCTTGCCTTTTTGATGTGAAGTGACAATTTATTAAAAAAAATAATATTTTGTATATAACTAAAAACTCAATAACAATAATATATTAATAAATATATCAATTCAAAAATTAAAAACTCAATAGATAGTCATAGTAGATTCATAAACTAAAAGTCTAAAACAGGCAACATCTATTCTTCTTCAAGATTTTTAAATTCTAGAACTTCAAGAATGTTAGCATTATATTGGCTATCATCTTCTTCGTCCTCGGAGTCTTCATCAATTAGGGACCGACTTGAACTTGCTACTCCCTTTCCCTAGTAATTTGAACTTGAAGAACTCCCTCTAAGACCATAGATATTCTCCTCAACTCCAGCCGCCATAGAAACAGTACCCCAATCAAGATCATCTCCTACATACACTTGTTCATCTTCATGATTTTGGGGGGCTCCAGTTAACCATTCATTTGCCTCGTCAATGTTATCCAACAAAATTGGATCAATGGTATCGCGAGCTTCATAATGTCGCCTCAATGTTCTATTGTATTTAATATACACTAGATCATTGAGACGCGATAGCTCAAGCCTATTCCTTTTCTTGGAGTGAATCTGCCATTGTACTACATTTTTAAATCTATCTATCAAATGTTGCTTGTGACGAGCTATTCCACCATGATATGTTTTTTCACAAAACACACATTTAATTGTGGATCTTGATGAGCCTTATATAGCATAATTCCAAGCTATATCATTTCTTTTATTACTATCGGATGACGCCATTTCAATGCTGTTTTATAGAAAAAAATTATCAAGTCAATATGCAATTAATTCTACTCTACAACAACAACAACAACGACCCAGTGTAATCCCACAAGTGGGGTCTGGGGAGGGTAATATGTACGCAGACCTTACCCCTACCCCGAAGGGTAGAGAGGCTGTTTCCAGGAGACCCTCGGCTCAAAAAAGCAATAGGAGATGATATATTAGTACCATAAAAATGCGTAATAAAAATAACAACAATATATAAGAGATATGAAATATGAA
Organism: Nicotiana tabacum; assembly: GCF_000715075.1. NCBI lineage: Eukaryota > Viridiplantae > Streptophyta > Magnoliopsida > Solanales > Solanaceae > Nicotiana > Nicotiana tabacum. The sequence goes on from NC_134091.1 coordinate 844,718, forward strand.
ATACAGGATACGAAATACGAAATAGATGGCTGGTATAGTACAACTAGAAGGTAAAGCCCTGCATCAATAGACGACCACTGACATTCCTAGTCTAACTCCTAACTAGATAGTCTCTCTCACTTGTGCTGTAGAAATATTCACACTCTCCCCTAACCTATGCTCGACCTCCATAATTCCCTATCAAGGGCCATGTCCTCAGTAATCCTAAGTCGCGCCATGTCCTGTCTGATCACCTCTCCCCAATACTTCTTAGGTCTCCCTCTACCTCTCCGCGTGCCCACTACAGCTAGTCGCTCACACCTCCTCACCGGTGCATCAGTGCTCCTCCTCTGAATGTGCCCAAACCATCTGAGTCTTACTTCCCGCATCTTGTCCTCCATGGGGGCCACACCCACCTTCTCTCGAATATCTGCATTCCTAATCTTATTCATCCTTGTATGCCCGTACATCCACCTCAACATCCTCATCTCTGCTACTTTCATCTTCTGGGTGTGTGAGTTCTTTACCGGCCAACATTCAGTTCCATACAACATGGCAGGCCTAACCACTGCTCTATAAAACTTACATTTTAGTAACGGTGGCACTTTCTTGTCACACAAGACTCCCGACGCTAACCTCCACTTCATCCACCCCACCCCTATACGGTGTGTGACATCCTCGTCAATCTCCCCGATCCCCTGAATAACCGATCCAAGGTACTTGAAACTACCTTTTTACTCTATAAGACTATAAGTTTATAACTGAAAAAACAGAGCCAAAAAAGAGACTTTACTGCCTTTGCTCTGCCTCTGCTGCTTGCTCGAAACAGAGCAAAAAAAAAAAAAAAAAAAAAGAGAAGAAAGAGAAAGGGAAGAAAGAAATAAAGAGCCTCTGCTTTGCTGCTTGCTCGAAAAACAGAGCACAAAAAATAAAAGACAAGATGAAGAAAAAGGAAAAAAGAAAGAAGAAAGAAGAAAGAAGAAAGAAGAAAGAAGAAAGAAGAAAGAAGAAAGAAGAAAGAAGAAAGAAGAAAGAAGAAAAAGAAAAAAGAAGACATCAATGGTTACTGTCGCTGAACTAGAAGAAGAGGGAGGTAGAAGAAGAAAAGAAAAGAGAAGCATACCTGGGTTACTGTCGCTGGAAGAATATGAATCCCAAGCCTAATTTTACGGTCGCTAATGGCTGAGAAAAAGTCGCTGAAGGAGAAAAAGTGAAAAACCCAAGCCCTAAATTTGTATTTTAATCTCTGTTGGCGCTGCCTTTTCTTTCCCTTTTTTTAAAAAAGTGTCGCTTCACAGCGCCTCTCGCATCGCAGCGCAGAGGCGCGCGCCTTTTCGAAATCGCAATGCAACAAAGCAAAATGGCGACACAGCCTCGCTTCGCCTCGCCACTCGCTATTAGCGACGTAGCGCTCGCTATTTACAACACTGCATAACATTTAGATAAATTGATTATTTTAAATTTCGCGCACTAGTTAAGGAGTTCTTTCTTATTTATACATTCACTTTATACCCCCAGATGCTATGGCCAACTGCCAGAAGCCCCTCTAGCTTAATTTACCATATTTGGGTTGTCTGAAGTTTATATCCTCCCCTTGACCCAGTGTTGTAAATAGCGCTCGCTACGTCGCTAATAGCGAGTAGTGACGCGAAGCAAGACTCGGACGCTTTTTTTGGTCTGTTGCGATACGTTTTTAAAAAGCGCCGATGAGGCGAAGTAGCGCCGGCGAGGCGAGGTAGTTACAGAGGCGTCACTTATTAAAAAAAGAAGAGACTTAAATAGAAGTTAGGGTTTTCTCGACTCCCAGGTACCTCTTTCTTCTTTTCTTCTTCTTTCTTTTTCCGGCAGTAAACTTCTGTTTTTCCGACGTCTTTTCCGGCAGTAAGCTTCTCTTCTTTCTTTTTCCGGCTGTTTTCCGGCGTCTTTTCCGGCAGTGAGCCTCTCTTCTTTCTTCTTTCTTTTCTTTTTCTTTTTCAGGTATTAAGTCTTCTTTGTTCTTCTTCTTCTTTCCGGCAAGAACTGATTTCCAGCAGAAATATTCTTTCTTTCTTTTCTTTCACCTCTGTTTTCGCTTCTGCTCTTCTTTCTTCTTCTGTTTCTCTCTTTTGTTTTTTTTCCAGTTTAGTAAACAATTACTTGCATATTAACTTCTCTCTATAATTACAATTACAATTAACTGTTATTTTCTCTCTTTAATTATAATTAATTTCTCTCTATAAACAGTATATCAAAATATTTGATTTCTATCTATTGAGTTTTTGAATTTATATATTTATTAATATGCTGTTGTTTTTGAGTTTTTAGTTATTTATATATGCAAATTTAATATTTTATTTTTTTGTATTAATTGGCGCTTCACATCAAAAAGGCGAGCGCTACGCTTCTCGCCTCAGTGAAGCGGGCCCTCATCGCTTTTTGTCGCCTCACGCTATTCAAAACACTGCTTTGACCAATTCAGTTTTGCACAATTATCTATTATGACAGAGAGACAGAGTCACTTCCCCATTTCCCTTTCGTATAAATCACAGAAGATTTTTTTTATTATCTATAAAATAAAATAAAATAAAGAAAGATATATTGGTCATTTGATAAAGTTTAATAGACCGTGAAATAGTTTTGGTTACAAGCATTTCTCAGGTGCTTTGTCATCCTTCTACTCTAGTTTCCAAGCATTGCTTTAGCTTTGAATTCTTGAGTGTATTGCCTGTTTAGATAAAAGTCCTCCCAGCTACTATGGACCAAGTGCACCTAAGCAGTGTTTAATGTGAGTAGATATCTATTTCTATGTAGCTCCAAGGGCTTTGGTCTAGTGGTAAGGTGCATTTTGTGATGTGTGATTTAGACACGTCATATGTTCAAACCTGCTGCAGACAAGAGCCTACTATTTAAGTGGAGAAGGGCAGAGAGGCGGGTCTATTATCCATCGAGTTTTGAACTGTGCACCACTGACCCTCTAGAATTTCTCGATTGTAAAAGAGAATGTTGATTTTTATTAAAAAAAATAAAAGAGAATGTTAATTTCTGTATAAGCGAACAAGTTGACCTATTGATCATGTAAATTTTAGGTAACGGGTTCAGAGTCTAATATAAACAAATTCCACCTATATACCCATCCCACCGCACCCCTCTATACCTACATTTTCTGTTACAATGCTAACAATATTTTGCTGTATCTCCATTTGCCTCGAGATTGACTGCCTAAAAGGACTACAGGCACTTAAGTATTCTATCCGCTTTTGTATCATCTGAGTTGCTTTGCATTTTTTATTTTATGTTAATGGCTTCATGTGTTGTTTCTGTGCATTCATGTATATAGATTCATGGTCATGGTTCTTTCAGTTTTTCACTTGAAGCGACTGACCTCCCCCTCTTCTCTCTTTTTGTCATTCATATAGAAGGATATGAAGAGCTGGAAAACAAGAGCCGGTTTATAATAGATGTACGTGATTTAGCTGATGCTTTGGTGCTGGTGTATGAGAGACCTGAAACTGAAGGTAGATACATATGCACGGCTCATCAAGTGAAATCACAGGATTTGGTTGACATGCTGAAGAGACACTACCCCAACTACAACTATCCTAAACGGTGAATTTCTCTGCTTTACCTTAGGCTTCTCTAAGGGAATCTGGTGTCCTCTTTCCAGTGTCTGGGTTAAGAGTTACAAAAAACAGCATAAGGAAATCGGACTTCTCTTATGGGATTTTGATTTCCTTTGTCCAGTGCGTAATGCGTTTTGGTTAAGACATGACGGAAAAAATATGTGCGATGAATTTGGTGTATTTGATAAGTAGTCTTGTTTTCCTTCTGCATAGAAGTTCCTCATTTATCTAAATCTGGTGTCCTTAATTGTACTGTCTATTTTACAGCTTTACCGATTTGCTGGAGGAAGGAAGTTATAGCTCAGAGAAACTGCAGAAGTTGGGTTGGAAATGTAGGCCACTGGAGGAAACTCTAATTGATGCTGTTGAAAGTTACAAACAAGCGGGCATTCTTGATTGAAGAAGAGAAAATATCAAGTCCCCCTTTTTACTTATTGTAATTGTTTATCTGTTGCTCTGCATGTTTTGTACATCATAATACAATAAATAGATTCATGCATAACTTATACTAGTATTATTTAGTTATATGGGCAACAAAAATGACAGTCGAACAGCGTTTCTGCAATGCTGAATTTTATGCCAAGTATATGAAAGATTCAGAAGGTAACCAAAAATTGTATTGGAGATGTGGAATTTTATGCAGGTGTTATTACATCTTATACATATGATGACCGAGCGGTCTCTAAGAGTTTTTTTTGGGGTATTATCACTTTTAACTCGCGCCAGAAACTATTTACATCTAATAGCCGAAAAAGTGTATAAAATTTGCATATAACACACAAAATGTATATATGTACAAAAATATAAATTTTATACATTTTTCGGCTATTATTTTTATAGCGGCTATATAGTGTCATTTTTCCAATCCCCCCCCCCCCCCCCCTTCCTTTTGGGATAGCCTTAAGAGTTGCTGTTGTTTTGATCCTTGTAATTCAGGCTTGGCCATTCTTTTTCCATAATTATTCTAAGCAGTGATTTAACCAATAGGAGAACCGAAGCATATTGAATTTGGATATTTATACATTAGTAAAAGAAGTTTATATTCAGTATATATTTTAAGTTTTAACTTGTTGAATTATCTTATTTTTGTGTTACTACTTTAACTGTTTATGGATATTTACATGTAGTTATTATCTTGATAACCTAATAAGTGTACAAAAATTAAGCTCTTCAAATTTTAGTTGTGAGCCACTCTTTATTCCATTTTATGCCCGTTCTTTCCTTTTACGTTTGCTTCGAAAAGACTGTAACCTATTTGTATTTAGAACTTTTTAAATTTTAAACTTTCTATCTTATTCTTATAAAAAATAGTCATAAAATGTCAAGGTATTTAAAATTACAAATCTTAAGAATACTAAGAGCACGTTTGGACATAAGATTTTTTTCACTTCTTTTCGAATTTCTTTTACCTTCTTTCGAAATTAATGTTTGGCCATAAAATTTCTAATTTTCACTTGAAGATGAATTTTGTACTTTTTTGAAAATTATAAAACTCCAAAAAATTGTTTTTCAAAATTTTCACTCAGATCACTCACAAAATTCAAAAACAACACAAAATTATATTCTAGTCCAAATACAACTTTAATTTTCAAATATCATTTTTACTTTAAAAAAAATTCAGTTTTTTTTTGGAATTTCACAATTCTTAGGTCCAAACGCCCACTTACAACTTGTTTGGATGGTTGTTACATATCGTTTTATAATGTATCATATTGTATTGTATTGTACTGTATCGTTTGATGAATACAATGTTTGGATGGATTGTGTCGTTTTGCAGTCGTTTCATGGTATCGTGCACCAGTAATATGATGAATAAACTTGCAATATTATAAAGAAAAATTATGAGATGGTACATAAAAAGGTAGGGTAAATGATAAAATAAAATTATTTAATAATAATGAAGGGTGAGATTGAGAGAAAAACACAAGAAAACGACGCGACCACACCAAATCGATCGTTACATAAAAAGGCACATTTCATCGTTACGTAACGACGGATTTAACGACACGATACAATAAAATTTAAGTAACAATCAAAACAAACATTGTATTTAAAGTAACAATACGATACGATACAATTGGTAACAACCATCCAAACAAGCTGTTAATATACACCAAAAAATTTGATTTATTACAAGTTGCAAAACTTTTTCATATCAAAATGAAAAAAAACAGACATTTTAAAAGTTATCATTAGGGGTGTTCATGGTACGGTTTGAATCGGTTTTTCCCTAAAAAGAAACCAAAGCAAGTAGGTCGGTTTTTCAAATATTAGAACCAAACCAAACCAATTAAGTCGATTTTTTCTCGATTCGGTTTATGTCGAGTTTTGTCGGTTTTTCGGTTTTTTCGGTTATTTGTCTATTTTTTCTTAAATATAAGACATACACTACCAAACACATATTCTAGCGACCACATTTTTAACATAACACTATCAAATCAATTACCCTTTGAGAAATCTATTATTTACTAATATATATTGATGATAATTGATTCAAATAGTGATGAATAATTTAAGGACTCAATTAAAAAAAAATATTTTTTAACATGAAATGGATTCTTACACTTAACAAAAGAAAACTACCAATCAAACTAGAATATAAAGGTAAAAAACTATACTAAAAGTGCAAACAATTAACATTCACCATAAAATTTTTGAATCTTTGTAGAAAAATATACATATATATATATATATATATATATATAGGTGTAATAATAAATTTGAAATAGATATTCCTATAGTCGGTTTGGTTCGGTTTTTTCGGTTATTTTTTTGATTAAAATCAAAACCAAACCAAATTTGATTGGTTTTTAAAATTCAAAACCAAAACCAAACCAAAAAGTATCGATTTTCTTGGTCGATTTGGTTCGATTTTTCGGATTTTTATCAACACCCCTAGTTATCATCATGACGTTGCAAATATGTGAAGTTTATGAAATTTAAAACGCACCCGTTTGACAAGAGGGGTTGCTCTGATGGTAAGCAACCTCCATTTCCAAGCAAGAAGTTGTGAGTTCGAGTCTTACCAAAGCAAGGTGGAAAGTTCTCGGAGGGTGGAAAGTTCTCGGAGTAAGGGAGGGATCACGAGTTTTTATTTGAAAACAGCCTCTCTATTAGGGGTAAGGAACGATTGAAAAAATTTCTACCAACTCTGAAAACTTCCAATGGAATCATATTTTAATGGTTTTAGATCTACACGATGCAAAAGGACATGTGTTAGCCGTCGGAAAACAGTAAATTAATACTATATGAATGGTCCCTAATGCTTTTTCTTTTGTTGAAGACAATGATTTATAGACAAGATTGAGAGTGAGAACAGGAAAAGCAAAAGCAAAAACACTGCAACAACTTCATTTGCTCCCACAAAGAAGAAAAATTAATAACAGAACAATGGCGTTGACGGGTGAGAAGTGCAGAGTGTGCGTAACAGGAGCAGCTGGATTTATTGCTACGTCGCTGGTGAAGCTTCTCCTTTCTAAGGATTACACTGTTCATGGCACTGTTAGAGATTGTAAGTAATACCCTCTCCGTCCTAATCTATGTGGTGGAGTTGAGTCCAGTTTTTCTTTGATTGCGATTTTTGAAAATCATCTGCCTTTTACAAGAGGGGTTGCTCTGATGGTAAGCAACCCCACTTCCAACCGAGAGGTTGTGAGTTCGAATCTCCCCAAGAGCAAGGTGGGAAGTTCTTGGAGGGAAGGATGCCGGTTTTTATTTGGAAACAGTCTCTCTACCCTAGGTAGGGTAAGGTCTGCGTACACACTAACCTCCCAAACCCTAGTAAGTGGGATTATACTTGTTGTTGTTGATCTGCCTTTTACATATTTTGAATTGTGACTTGTACTTTTTACGTAGCTTTTAAATATATTAATTTTGTTTCAAAAAATTTAAAGATTATATGTCCAAATTTAGGGAAGTTTGATTCTCGAAATTCGACCATATAAATTGGGACAGAGGGAGTAGTAATATGTAAATCTTATTCTAAGTAGGTAAATATTACTGAAGAGGCTTTATTGTAAATGAATTTGCAGGTGAGGAGTATTCTCATTTGATGAATCTTGACAAAGCTGCTGAGAATCTAAAACTTTTCAAGGCAGAGTTGCTAGATTACGACTCGCTTGCTGCAGCCATTAAAGGATGTAATGGTGTCTTTCATCTTGCTAGTCCTGTTCCTTCTTCCTCTGTACCAAATCCTGAGGTATTTATGAATTTGCTATTACCTGTTAAATTTCTTTATTTCTGTCCACATATGAAAGAAAAATAGCTTCTCTAAACATCTAGTAGAGAGTAAACTTATTCACATTGTTGATATAAATCACATCCTCTAGTTTCACTTTGTAGATCTTCATATATCATGAGTGGCATCTTCACAAGCAGTAGGCTAACTTTAATACATGTTATTAGTTGTTGAAAGCGCTTAGAGGTATATTATGAAAAAACAAGATGGTGAATTTATATTGGGACTTTACTTGATGTACTATTCCAAAAGTTTTCGGAGGGTGATTAATGATATTATGATAAGAGACACTATGTAGGAGCTCCACGATCTGGGGGTTTAAGACATTGGAAAATCAGGTCCGTGCCAGGATATAAACGATCTGCAATTTCTAGATTGCTTTTGTATTCCCATTATGTGCTAGTTCTACCCAAAAATATGTAATATATCTTCTTGATATGTTCGGTTGCTTGGTTGCAGGTAGAAATTGTTGAGCCTGCAGTAAAAGGCACACTTAATGTTCTGAAGGCAAGTTCTGAAGCAAACATCAAGAGGGTTGTTTATGTATCTTCTAATTCTGCTCTTGACTACAACCCCAACTGGCCAAAGGACCAAGTGAAAGACGAGACTTGTTGGTCGGACAGTGAATACTGCAAAGCAACTAATGTAACTTCTTTTACTGATGCAAGTTAATTTTCGAATTTGATTTTCTGGGGACATTATAAGTTTTTTTAATTGAATAATCACATATTTCTTTTATGATCGGTAATAATCAACATACTTCTTACATACAGTATTTAGTGTTGGTAAAGTAATTTATGATTTGAATCTTGAATGCTTATTTAGCTAGAGCAGTTTCCTGTCTTATTTGCTTAGTTTTTGAAAGGTAATTTCAGATTTGAATCTTAAATGCTTATTTTGCTAGAGCAGTTCCCTATCTGATTGAATTTTTTGGTTCCATCTTCATGCAGAACTGGTATAGTTGTTCCAAAACGATGGCTGAGACAGAAGCTTGGTCATATGCAAAACAAAGTGGACTTGATCTTGTAACTGTGCTCCCAACAATTGTATGGGGACCAATGTTGCAGAAGACAACAAATGCCAGTAGTTTAATTCTCATTAAGCTGCTGAAAGGTACCAACAAGGCATAGTTAATACCTTAGTGTGTGGATGTATCTGCATTATTTTTTCTATTTCTACATCTCTGGTTGCATGAATAGGTCGCTGCTGAATAATCAGAATTCACTTTCCCAAAATCCTTTTTAAATTTGTTTTTATGAACATGGGCATACGTTTAGTATGCAGTATTTGTCAAATTCTTTGCTAATGCTTAAAATGCCAGAATGATTTATATGTGCAACTATAACAAGTCTTGCTGTATTTTGGTTCTCCCAAATACTTCTTGCTTAACTATGAGTAAGAGATTATTGAAAGCAAAGAAAATGCTTAGCATCTTTGAGGCATATTATCTAAGCTGGAAGTGGAGATTTCTATAGTATTATTTCTCCATGTAGATGGGTTAGCTGAATTGCTTTGCAGCTGTGGCACATCTACCTCAGCATGAGATTTATGAGACTCTGGGTAGGTTTATTGTAGGTTTTTATGCTTAATGTGTTGGTTGATGGCGGCTAGGAGTTTTTGTCCATAACATTTAAAGAAAGTAAGAAACTAGTTATTTTCAATTCAGCGTACTAATTATTGAGTTCTTCCTTATGTATGCATTCAACTTATACCCTCTGATGTTTTGGACAACTGTGGGAGTCTTTCATGCTTCAGTTACCAAATTTGGATCCAGTATCCTCCCTTTGACCAATTTATTTTTTTCATAATTATGTAATATGATAGATAAACTGTGTCACTTCTCCATTTGCCAGAGGCGGAGCCAAAATTTGAAGTTTATAGGTTCTGAATTTTCCATGGAATCCATAGCTCGTCTTTGTTATTGGTTCGCAATTGAATATTTATACATATTTAATGAATTTCTTAGAAAATACAGTGTCTAAGCAAAAGTGACTGGGTTCGGCCGAACCCGCACCTAGTAGTCTCGCTCCGCCCCTGCCATTTGCCCTTCATGTATATTGCACAAGTAAATTTTTTTATTATGTGTAGAATAAAAAATAAAGAAATATGAGAGAATAAGTAAAGTTTTGTGCTGTATTTGTCATTTGATAATGTTTAGTAGGCCGGTTGGTCATGATATAGTCTTGTTTACAAGCATTGCTTGGTCTATGTTCTCATCCTTCTCTAATGGTCTAAGCATTGCTTTAGCCATGAAGTCTGGAGTATATTGCTTGGTTAGATAAAAGACATCCCAGCTACTATGCAACAAATAGCTACTAAACGTTGACTTTAATGATAGTAAATGTTAATTTCCTTGTAAGCAAACAAATTGACCTAATAATCATGGAAATTATGGGTAACTGATTGAGAATCTTGGAATATACATTTTCTGAAACATACAAACTTCCACCTATAGGGATATACCGCAACCCCTCTATACCTACTTCTTCTGTTGTAACATTAAACCTAAAGGGAACACAAGCGCTTAAAAATTCTGTCCGCTTAGTTTTGCAATACTTTGCGTTTTCTTATGTTGATGGCTTCATGTGTTGTTTCTGTGCTTTCATTCATATGGATTCGTGGTCATGGTTCTCTCATTTTTTCACTTGAAGTGACTGACCTCCCTCTCTTCACTCTTGTGTCGTTCATGTAGAAGGATATGAAGAGCTGGAAAACAAGACCCGGTTTATTATAGATGTACGTGATTTAGTTGAAGCGCTGGTGCTGGTTTATGAGAAACCTGAGGCTGAAGGTAGACACATATGCATGGCTCATAAAGCAAAATCACAGGATTTGGTTGACATGCTGAAGAGACACTACCCCAACTACAAGTATCCTAAACGGTGAATTTCTCTTCATTCTACCTTAGGCTTGGAATGTAGTGTCCTATTTACTGTGACTGGTTTAATGAAATCGGACTCCTCTTATGAGATTTTGATTTCGTGTTTCCAGTGTGTGTTGTTAAGAAGTAACAAACAAAATGCATTATGAATATGGTCTATTTGATTGGTTCTGTTGATAAGTGTTCTTGTTTTCCTTCTACATAGAAGTTCCTCATTTATCTGAATCTGTTGTCCTAAAAATACTGTTTATTTTACAGCTTTACCAATGTGATGGAGGAAGGAGGTTATAGCACAGAGAAACTGCAGAAGTTGGGTTGGAAATGTAGGCCACTGGAGGAAACTCTAATTGATGCTGTTGAAAGTTATAAACAAGCGGGCATTCTTGATTGAAGAAGAGAAAATATCAAGTCCACCTTTTTACTTGTTGTAATATTCATTGTGGTACTTGCCCTGCCTGTCTTTCAAGATTATCTATATGTAATAATATAATCTGGATTGAGGAGGTTATATTTTACTCCTTTTTGAGTGCTATTTCTTTGTTTTTTTGTTGTTATTGTTGTTGTTTTATTTGCTCTCACTTGGGTTATTGCAGAGGCGGAGTTAATATTTGAAACTTATGAGTTCAAGATTTCAATTCTTTTAAATTATTGGGTTCTAAATTACTAATTTATGTATATTTAATGAATTTCCTAAATTAAATATAAGGTTTGAATCAAAGTTATTGAGTCAAGCTGAACCCCGGCGGGTTATTCATTTGCACTCATGGAACACTGATATCCATGAGGTTTACGTTGGAGTATCTAGAGCTTATTGAGAAAGTAGCCTTAAAAATAAGCTTTTTATGGGAAATATAGAAGTTTATATAAGCTTTTGGACAATTTGATATAAACATATCCGAGAAGCACCTAGTAATCAGGGGCGGATTTAGGGGGCAAAGGTGTTCACCCGAACACCCTTCGCCGAAAAATTATACTGTATATATAAGGCAAATTCTGTTTTTTATTTCTATATATTAAGTTTTGAACACCCTTGACACAATTTGAAAGTGTAGTTTAGTGGTCAAGGAAGTCCAAAATCTACATATATGTTTAATAAGCTAATTGTCAAGAACATGAAAATCAAGACAAATTTAAGAACCTTCCTTAAAGAATATTTGTACGATATACATACAAATGTTTATGTGTGTGTGATTGAAACCAAGTTCTAAAGTTGTCATAAATTCTCATAAATATTACTCCATCAAACAATTGCTTATCTAAATTATGCAATCTTTTTACTGTTCGGTTTGATCCTAATTTATTTCGATTGACATGGTAAATTGAGTTTGAAAGATTCAAGTAATAAAGTGCCATAGTTGGCATAGTAGTATATAAAAGGGGTACAAGTGGGGAAGTCTTGAAACAAAAATCACAATTATTTGGATTAATAAAGAAAGTATGAATGATGCTAAGGATATGATGGGATTGATGAGAGTTTTATATTCTTAGGTCCCGTTTGTTCATGAGTTTTGCCAAAATAAATTTGGGATTTATTTTCAAAACTCATGTTTGGCCATAAATTTTGCCTACATTTTGATAAAATCCCAAATCCCAAAATCACCCCAATTGCTGATTTTAGGCCAAAATCCCAAAACTTGGAAATTATATACATGTTTTTTCAAAATAAAGTTGGAAAATATGTTTTGAAAACACATGTCCAAACACATTTTCATCTTCAAACCAAACTTCACCTAAATCAAATTTTTCAAAACAAATTTGAAATCTTTGACCAAACGCTAACTTAATCAAAGGTTGTAGTTTCGAACTTTACGAATAGAGAAACTCTTATTAAGGAACGCTTCTTCTTTTTAATAAGCTTTGTGTGATGTAAATTGAAATTAATCGAACTAGTTAAATTCGAATATAAAAAGGCAATTAAAAAAGGAAAAAAAGAAATATGACAAATAGGGAAAGCTAGAATATGATAAAGGAACCATCAAAGGATGCCTTTGTGGTGCAGTAGATGTGACTGTTCCTCTTTTAATCAGAGTCTCGAGTTCGAGCCTTAGGTATGTAAAAATACTTGTTAGGGAGCACTTTCGCCCGAACGGGGCCCTACGCGGCACGAATCCGGATATAGTCGGGTTTTAATGCGAATACCGAATATGGAACAAGAAAAAGGGAAAAGAATATGATGGAGGAAGAGAGAGTAGGGAGTGTAGGACCATAGAAGAAGGTGCCCCAGCTGCCCAAAGCTGACCTGCCACTACTTCCCATTGCTAAAAATAAAGAGAGTATAAAGCCGTTAAGGAGAGAAATCCATTTGTTTTTCACAGTGCAATTAAAAACGATGATGATTGAGTCACTTGCTCCTTCTCCTTCTATTTCTACTGTTATGTTATGCTCTGTTTTTCTCTCTCTCCATCATTTCTCACCAATTCCAATCACAATTCTTCAAAATCAAATCCAATTTCCTTTCTTTTACTGTTCCACTTCTTAGGATCCGCCATGAATGCTTATTAGCCTCAGTTATTATTATTTTTTTCTCACTTTTTTAACTTGTCGTGCTCTTCTTTGTATGATGATGACCCAGCTTCTTCACCTTTTTACCCCACCCACCCCCTCTTCTTCTCCTTCTTACTCTGTTCTCTTGTACAGCTGATCCACCCTCCCCCATTTAAAAACCCCACCTTGACCCTCCTTCTACCTTTTGACCTACTAATCTCTCTCTTTTTTAGTTCTAGGGTTTCCTTTTTCTTCTTGATCCTTTGTTTTCTCTTCCTCTCCTCCTCTTTAGCTCTCGCTTCAAACCACCCTTGTCTTGTTTTTGTATATTCCTGTAGATTTTCACTATCTTTTCTGCCAATTTTTAGGGGGTTATTTTCTGTTTATAATGAGGTGGGGTTTTTACTTGATCAATTTTTGTATAACGTGAATAGCTTCTTGTTTCTGGTCTAAAAGTAATATTTCCTTAGTTCTTCTTTCTTCGTTTTTCCAATAAAATTTGGGTTTATGGCTTATCAACAACAGCAGGGAGCAGTTGGGGGTTCAGGTTCGGCTCCATTTTATAATTCTCCATTTGGGGACACCACTTTTACTAAGGTCTTTGTTGGAGGCCTTGCTTGGGAAACTCAGAGTGAAACCCTCAGGCGATACTTTGAGCAGTTTGGTGATATCCTTGAGGCTGTTGTCATCACTGATAAAAATACTGCCCGATCCAAAGGCTATGGCTTTGTCAGTCTCCTTTTGTTTGCTTTACTTTTCTCCTTTAATGTTTTATATTTGTTTACTGAATTTGAAAAAGATTACAATTTTTTTTACTATCTTTTGCTTTCTCTTTCTTTTTACGGATAAAAAAATGGTCCATTTTGCTAAATCATTTTAATTGCCTGCTATAACTGAATGACATAGTTTCTGCAATGGTATTTCTATGGAGGGTTTAGGTGACTTTCCGGGACCCAGAGTCCGCGAGGAGAGCGTGTGCTGATCCTGCTCCAATTATCGATGGGAGGCGAGCAAATTGTAATTTGGCTTCGTTAGGGCGACCTCGGCCTACTGTGCCATTTGGTATTGTAGCTTATTTTGGTTGAATGCTCTGCTCTATTCTATAATATCATAGTTGTTCCATCGAGTTTCTTTTGCACATCTAGGCACTCTGATGACCTCACTAATAATGTCAAGTGTTGCTGGATGACTTGTTCTTCCATCGCTTTCAATTGTATTTAGCTTGTGGATTGTTTTTCTATTTGTTTATATTTCTTCTTGTTAAAATTGCATGCACTCCCAGCTTATATAAGAAAATGTATGATCCATCTTAAGCTATCATATGGTGGAGATATTGTTTGAGATGAAGAAATGGAAAATTGAGGGATAAATTGTCACACAAGTAAAAAGAATTTGAGAAAGATAAGCCTTAGGATTGATACTCAGTGGTGTAATAAAGATAGTAGGAGGAGTGATAAGAAGCTAGTACTGGAAAATGGAGATGAAGTTTTGTATTTTGATAATCTTTTCATTGAACTGAAATGATCGGGTTGACTAGACGATTGAGCATGATGAAGTGCATGTGATTAGTAACCGTGCTTCAGAACACTCTTTAGTCTTTTCTCCTGTACTAACAAGAAATTATCCCTTATGACAAAGCGATGCAATGAACTTAGGCCCATTGAACAACTCCCTTGTTTGCTGAAATGAAATGCCTGCTTTTTGTAACATAACAGGTGCAATACGTTTAGAAAAATTCTTTAATTCTTTGCAAATTCCCTATACCTATCTACCTCCTCGGTGATGACGAGATTTGCTCTTCGAATCCTCCAAAATTGATTGATAAAAAAGATACACCACTAGCAAGCTTAGTCAATTACTTATCTGGCCTTTTGCATAATCGACGTGGACAGCTGTTTCCTTGGCTTCTCTCTAACACATTGATAATCTTCGAAATTAGGGGAGCTGCAAAGTTCCCTCAATGGCTTTTTATATGAGTAATTGTGAAGCTGCCTGAAACTTTTTACAAAAACATCAATAAGGATCATCTCTTTTAAAAGGATCCTGTGAAAGGTGATTTTCATGGCAGGTTATGTGTTTGACAGAGATCTAATACCACAACCTGATCAGCTTCAAATAAATGATAGATAACCATTATTATCTTTTATGTCACATCCGACCCTGAAAAAGGGAAGAAACCAAAAAGAAAAAAACGCTCATTCTTTCAAGTGCATTAGCTTATTTCCACATTATTGGGTACAGGACGTCCGAGGTCATCAACTCCATTTCCATCAGGTTTACCAGCTGCTCGGGGTGCTTATGTTGGAAGCTTTGGCTACCAGCAACCGGTTTCTTATGGCTACCAGCAAGGCTTGATGTATTCTCCCTATGGGTAAGCTGTGTGTCGAAGGCATGCCTACAGGTCTCCACAATTCACATATAAATTTGGAAGAAAATGACTAATTAGACTATGCAAGATTCATTTGCACTATACCCTTCTACTGGAATGTAGACCTTTCCTGAATCATTTGAATTTTAAATGTCATAATCACATAATTTCTTTCATGCTGTAGTCGGATTACAGATTCCATTCTAATGGTCATGGCTATGATTCATAAGTTAGTCAGAATTTTGGCTGCAGCCAACTTGTGACAATTTTCTCAAATCTTAATCTGGTGAACTGTGTGATATATAATAATTAGTGTGCCTGAGAATAATAAGATAGTTATTAATTAAATTATTACATATAAATATTTTGGAGTATAGAATCTTAAATTATATTAGCTCGTTATTCTTGCTTGTAAACTACAAGCTAGTGCATCGTTTACCTTCATATTGCATGTTTTCAGATGCACATTAGCCTGCCCGTGGCCATTAAAAATTGTGTTCAAATGTGACTGCTTTTGCTGTTAAATGATCGCATATTTCTGGGCCTCCAATTGCACAAAAATTAGGAGCCTATTATATTTATAAATGTTTCAGTATTGACATGTTATTTTTATTTTATTTTAAGTTACCCAAAAGAATTATTACCATTTGGAAGTAAACTTATGGAAATGTATTAGCTAGGATGCCTGAATTATCCCATTTTATAGTAGAATCATAGGGGGGAAAACATCAAGATAATTGGCTGTAGGAGAAAAGAAATTCAGTAAATTAACTTATGTGCATACTGTTTTTGTGTAAGGCAACAATATCATAAATCATTAGCACAAAGAGAGATTGCGTTCTTTTTTGAATTTCACGAGTTTCTTACGCGCATGCAGAACAAATGGTTTCACTCGTTTTACTGAGAAAGAGCACTAGATTTCACCTTTTTTTCTTAGAAAGAACCTCTTACTTATTCATAATTAAAAATTAGTTCATTCACTTGATGGACCTTAGACCTTTATCTTGATTAGTCATTTGTTAGTACATTTCATCACATGGAGTTTGGACTCATTTATATTTGTGAATTACATTTAAAATCGCAGCTCTTAGAAAGCATAGTTAGCTCTATATTATTTATTAATGCAGGTATGCAACATATGGTGCGGATTATGTTTACCCTCAGGTTAGTAGCACTGCATAAATGGAGACATTACAGTTTATCCCTTTCTTTCTTCTGCAGTAAAAAGGTTCAAGTGCAATTTTGTCTTGACAGTGTGAGACTCAATTTTGATGCGTACTGTAATTTTATCCGATAGGGTGTTTACAATCCTTATGGAGGTCAACAGTACCTTCCTATATATGGTGTACCTGGAAGTGTTAACACAACAATGTATCCTTACGGCCAGCTAAGTCAGGCTGTTCCTGGAAGTCACAGTTATACAACATTGCAGGGTTATGCAGTGCCAGGTCATCAGATTCTTCAGTTTGGTGGGCCCAGTGTCAATGCAATGACAGCTTCATCCATTCCAACTATTCAAGCACCATACCCAACAGGCACATCTCTTTTGTTTGTATCTTATATATATGCATGCATTGTAGCCTTGCATATCTTTGACGTTAATCTGTATTCCAGATGTATCAACATCTAGGAAACATGCTTTAACCTCATCTATTTCTGTAGCTTGACCTAAAGTTGGCAGTATCATAAAGCAACCATTTTTTGTTTTTAGGTGTCGGAGCGCCTGTTACTCCACAGCCACAGTTTATACTACCTACTCATTCTCCTCAATTTATGCAAGGTAGCGGTTCTGACCAAAATGCAGGGTGATATTTTATCAAGGTAAAAGGTGATTCAGACCCAACAGAGTGTTAATATATTTAGTTACCTTATTAGTATAGGGATTGATTATCTACCATATTATGCATAGCTTAAGATTCCTGTAAGGAGCACCTCTTGTACAATGTTAATCAAATTAATGAGAAGTCTTTTTATATTTTCACACACTGTATGTATTTGCTTCTTGCAAGTTGCAACCAAAATTTTCCTGCTGATGTTTGTGTTCTACTTTTGACCTTTAGGTAATCCTAGATTGCAGCAGGACTAAAAGAAGCAGTACTGCTACTTGAGAGGCGGGCTTTCAATCTAACCTTGCAAATTGTTCACTTTGCATTCTAGAGGTACTGGATTTTGCTTTTGGCTTAACTTTGTTGTTTCCTTTAAATTCTCTCTCTCTCTCTCTCTCTCTCACACACACACACACACACAGAGAGAGAGAGAGAGAGAGAGCTGCCTCTCCCTCTTTGTCATCTATTATGGGTTTGTTTTTTGGTGTTTGGGGGTGGGGGTGGGGTGAGGTCAGTTGCATTTATGAGGAAACGATGAGGATCAAAACAGAAAGCAGGCCAATTAGAATGACACAGAGGAGGTAGTGTGTTTCCCACAGCTTGAAGTAGTTCGGGCTTGGGGTTTCTCCTCTATGCAAGAGACCGTATATTAAAATCATTATATGGTTTCACCTATCCCTAAAAAAGAAAGATAGCATATTATAGGGCTTCTTTCTTTTTTGGGGAAACTTCTGTCGTATTAAAAAAAATACTAGATTTGGGCTGAAATGTACCTATTGTGTGTACAAGAACTCCCAAGGATGTTGGTTTTCAATTTTCAGTAAATGCTTGATGATGATGTTTTTCCAAAAATTATTTGCAACCTCCTCTGCCTGGCAGGTATAATTACACATCAGTTGGAGCTGACATATTTTTATTACCTCATTTTCATCGTTGTCTTCCTCCTCTTGCTACGCGTATTATATTGTGTTCTTGAAGTGGTTGATAGTAGGAAAAATGTCATTGCTTTTAACTCTCTTTGTTACGTTTGAAGATGTAAAGTCTATCATGATAGTTCAATATACTTCTTTTTTTTTTTCTTCGTTTGGTGCAGTTTAAATTTGCATCAAATATTTGGTTATGTTTATAGGTCCGTTCTTTGGCAGGCAGTCATGTTTCAGTGCCATTTGCATGCTATCAGTATGAATTGAAACTGCTGAGGGAAACTAACAAACTCTGAAAATTAATCTACTAATTCTATATGCAGCCAAAAGAAAAAGAAAATAAAAGAAAGCTGTGTATGTAAATACTGGAAGTTGTTTGATCTGCAGTAAGTTTATGTTTCTCCTAGGTAACTCATGTCCAAAACTGTTTGCTTGTTCAACTCAACTGTCTTTAGTCTTAATGCTATTTGCCTTGATGCAGGTTATAAAAAAGTCAAAGTCAATACTCACCATGAGAGCTCAATGTCTGAGTCGCTCCTGATGATTGAGTGAGGAAACATGGAAGTTGCGGATTGCACTTCCTTCAACATCATCATCTTATTGTACTTGCATTCTGCCGGTGTTGGGATAACTGGCAGAGAGTCATTCGACGTCATGCATTTGAGGGATGCTGGAATAGGTTTCTGGCTCCCTCCCTGTAGCAATAAATAAACACTGTAAAAATTCACATCAGAATCAACATATGATTCTTTCATAGTCAAAACTCCCCAGCATGTTTGGGTGTGTAGATAGTCTTGAGTGTTGGTGCATCATACGCACTGTGTTTAAAAGTATTCTCAAAGTCTTGTGCATAAAACAATCTTTAGTCTTTTAATTGACATTCATTCTGTAATTTGGATTATTTATTGAGAGCTCAGCTCTGAAGTAAGTAGCTTCAGGATCTCAAGAACACGGGAAATATGTTATTGCACTGTTTATTCTGTTTTGTGTGTGTGTGTGTTATCACCATTGATGGTGACATGACCCGCCGACCGCGCTAACGCATCCCATAATTTGGAGCATTTTGGGTGCAAAGCAAGTTTGGCTAAAGAAGGCGACGGGGCACAGCAGACTTTGCAACTGAAGTTTATATTATATGGATCAAAATCATAAGAGAAAAGTTGTCCTCTTGCTGTTTTTGCCTGGGATTCAAACAGAAGTAACTGAATTTCGTTGAAGTTTTGGTCCTAATGATTCAATATGTGCAAGTACTTTTGTTCAACAACAACAACAACAACCCAGTGTAATCCCACAAGTGGGGTCTGGGGAGGGTAATATGTACGCAGATCTTACCTCTACCCCGAGGGGTAGAGAGGCTGTTTCCAGGAGACTCTCGGCTCAAGAAGGCAACAAGAGACACTATATTAGTACTATCAATAGACTCATAATAAAATAACATAAAATATCATAAAATCCATAACATAACATAAATACCATAAAATAACAAAATAACAGCAATATAAGAGATATAGGAAATACGAGAAAGATGTAAGATATATTAATAAACAGCAGATAAAGCCCATCATCAGTAGCTGATCAATAGCACCCTAAGACTAATTCCTATCTGGCTAGTCTCACTCTAGTGCGCTGTAGGAAAAAAAAAATGAACTAGCACGGGCCCAACATTACGATGATTAAATTTTTAGTTGGCTATTACACTACCGCTGTACATCAGTGACATCAAATTGAGTTCATATCAAAATGCTTGAAACAAAAAACTTTGGACAGCAGATGCCACTCTGCAAATAAAACTTGGTACTCCCAACGATTCATGCGAGAACTCATCTAGCACCTAACAACCTTCACACTTATGTAATGGAAGTTACCAAAAAAATGATTTTTTTTACATGTGAAGAAATACACCATAAGAAAAAAACATCTATGTACATCATTGTCCTTAATAGGATACTTTTTCTACAATGTGTAAATACATTGTCTAGTAGAATCCTTTTCAGAAGTAAATAAAATGTTTGTATCTTCGAACACTTTTTCTATTATGCATTTTTTATGGTACTAATATATCGGCTCCCGTTGCTTTTTTTTGAGCCGAGGGTCTCCTGGAAACATCCTCTCTACCCTTCAGGGTAGAGGTAAGGTCTGCGTACATATTACTCTCCCCAGACCCCACTTGTGAGATTATACTGGGTCGTTGTTGTTGTTGTACCTGAGTTGGAGCTATAGCCTCCAACTTGGTAGCCAACCTCAACTATTCCAAAAATGACACCACTGGAAGGTGTTTTAAAGTACCTTCAAAGCCAAGTTAAACACCAACAACAACAACAACCTAGTATAATCCTACTTAGTGGGGTCTGGGGAGGGTAGTGTGTACGCAAACCAGGGTAGTCTGTCGAAGTCGATATACTAAAATCTGTAGTATCTTTGTTGCAGACATTCTTTTCCAAATACTGATAACTTTATTAGAGTAGTATTTACAATTTAGTAGTAGAATATATCTCGATAATTGTGAGTTATATCTAATTTTCACTTTTAACACAATAGATAAACAGTAGCAATACTGTAATAGACCTATACGTGGAAGAAGTGAGTTAGGTTCTGAAAATTCTGAGCTTTGGCATATAAGAGCCTCAATCTGCTAAAAGTATCTACAGTTAGTTAATTTAATTAATATAAAGTATGTGTCCAGAAATACTTGCATTACATGCAACCATACAATATGAACACCATAGGCTCCATTTGAGTGCATATACATCCAGCTAATCAGAACATCAAAAGAATATTCAATTTACCTGCTGACAAAGAGGAGTAAGCATGGAGGACAGAACTTTGAGCAGTTTCACAACCCCAATGAAAAGATAACTTGCCCTTCGACTCACATTGCTATTCCAGTGATGTATACCTCTTTCATCAAGAAAGTTGCTCAAAACCAAGGGAATGCATTGTGTATTCTCCTGAAAATTTTCATATACCTTGTTACTATTTCCAAGTAGGCAAGTGCAACAAGCTTGTTGGTGTGGCAAGGGAACTTTGCCGACAAAAGCATTGGTATCAGTTCTCCCAAGAGACCACAACAACAACAACAACCCAGTATAATCCCACTTAGTCGGGTCTGGGGAGGGTAGTGTGTACGCAGACCTTACCCCTACCCTGAGGTAGAGAGGCTGTTTCCAAATAGACCCCCGGCATCCTTCCCTCCAAGAACTTCCCACCTTGCTCTTGAGGAGCGCGAACTCACAACCTCTTAGTTGGAAGTGGAGGTTGCTTACCATCAGAGCAACCCCTCTTGTCTAGTTCTCCCAAGAGACCATTTCCTATATAAAAACCCAGAGGATTAATTTATTAAACACGACAAACGAAATGAGATACTTGTTGGATCATCACAAACGCAAAGGAGAAGACTGATGAACAGAAAAACGATCAAGCTAGAAGGGAATAAAACTGATGAAAGAAAGAAAAAGAAAAGCAATATGAGAATAAAGGGAAGCGTAAAGAAATATAGAACAATGACGAAAGCAATTGATATTGATACAATTTTCTAGCTTACCTTGGTTAATAGAGTTTACCTTGTGAAAGAGCCAGCAAGAACTCGTAAAAAAAGACCCAAAAAGATGGACGAGACGATCTTTATTTCAACATAAATTACTCACACGAGAAAAAAAAGGAGAGGAGAAGAATCTCACAACTTCAGATCCACCTTCTTAAGACCGATGAAACGATATAAATGCTTATAAGAGTTTAGATGATTAATGTATAAGGTGGAAAAGTAAGAAATCTACTATTGAGTGCCTCTCATATTAGCGTCAATAGTTTTGCATCTCTAGAAACATAACGTAACTCACCCAGCCACTCACTACGTACAACTATGTTGTTTTATCTTTTCATGACCTTTTATTTGAATAGAAAGTCACTTAAATAGGAATTTAATTCCACATCATTAGTTGAAAAGCTAAAATGATATTGCTTTCTAAAAAGCTTGCCAATCTTTTTCAAAAGAATGCCATTAAACTTGTGACACAACTTCTATAACACACTTAGAGAAATCTAGCCAATCAAACTCCTTTTCTAGACTTATAGCGTGTTTGACCAAAAATTGAGGTGTTTGGCCAAGTTTTTGGAAAGAAAAAAAGTGTTTTTGAGGAGAAGTAGAAGCAGTTTTGGAGAAGCAGAAAAAAGTAGTTTCTCTCCAAAAGCACTTTTTTGAGAAGCACTTTTGAGAAAAATACACTTAGAATTAGTTTTTTAAAGCTTGGTCAAACACTAATTGATGCTCAGAAGTGATTTTCAAATTAATTAGCCAAACACAAACTGCTTCTCACCAAAAGTACTTTTGATAAAAACACTTCTCAAAATAAGCTGATTTTTGCAGCCTGGCCATATGAGCTATTAATTAGGAGGGACAATAATACCGTTGAACCTGTGAATTAGGATCGGCATCATATAAGTATGTGTTGCTTCTTTCTTTAAGAAGCAAATGACTGAAAAAGGAAAATCAGAGACATGTAAGCTACCTGATAACCATTTATTAGCTGCAACCACATATGGGACTTTCTCAGGCTAATCATTATTAATTTGAATAAATATCTTGGATTTGTTTGAATAAAAGAAACATCTTTAAACAGAAATTCATAATCCCAGAACTACATTAAATCCGTCCCCCATCCTCAAATGAAATGAGAGTAAAAAGAAAACGAATCAACCTAAGTATTTGGAAGAACAAAGAGATAATTGAATGATAATCCCGCCTCGGTCATCTACATCAGCAAAGCATTTGCAGAAAAGTCAGATAAACCAAAATTAAATCAAGAGTCCAGAAGCTGGAAAAAAAAAAATATCTTCAGGCTGAGGCGCGGATATCTCGCTCTTTTAAGGAGATTCAAGCCCACTGCAGCAAAGTCTTCACTGGTCCAGCAGTAATCCTCTTGACTTGTCTTCCCCAGGATACTGCCTCATCACGTCGTATGACTCGAACAAACTCTGGACAAATTGTTGAATCCAAAGCTCCACCAAGATGAACACCTTCCTTCAACAAAAGTAAAAACTCTCTTCTAACTTTAACCTCACTTCATTGAAACACTCTCAATTATTTTTCACACCACATTATGGAAGAAAGACTCATATTTATAGGTGTGGGAATTCTTCCTTGAATTAAATTAGAAGAAAGTGGGGTAATAAGTTATGAAATCATGGAAAATATGGAATAATTACTATGTAATTAATGGTAGAACATGAGAGAAGAGTTACAAAAGAGTTATAGCCATTTTCTACATCATGGAATAGTGACAGTTATGGGAGTTATGGTCATTTTCAACATTATGGAGTAGTGAAAGTTATGACATATTTTATTTTAATATTAAAATGCTAAAATACTAACATTTCCCCACTCATTTTAATATTAAAATATATAAGAGAGTTTATCAGTTGAATTGAAGGGAGACTATTATACATAACGAAGGTATGCTCTACATTGAACCTCCACTTAGCAAAACAACGATCGTTACTCCAGAGTCAGTAGTGGTATCAGACTTGAACTATGACTGCTTTAGGGAAATAAATTATCACTGCTTACACATAATAATCAAGGTGTTGACATGAGTTTATTAGCCAGCACATTACGGCCTTGTGCTATCCCGGTTGTCGTGAGTGTTTTTGAGAACAAGCAATTCTCATAAGAAGCGGTCTACTTCCACGCTTACATAGGTGAAATCTGTCAAGGGTGCTCCTGTAACTCTAACACCCCACTCATACGAGCTACAAATTTTTATTAAGAGTTAATAAAACTCAACCTCGCAAATCATTACAGGATAAATGCACTCACACCATAGAGATGAAACAATAATAAAAATAGTGCATTTCAAACCAAGCCATCATATGATTCATTCTTCCCATTGAACTGGTTATAAGATCTCTAGTCCCCAGGTTGGGTTTCCTCATATATGACTTATGAGCTTGTGGGCTTCAACCCCCCCCCCCCCGATGTGCTCCAGACCTTTCTCTTGCTAAGGCCTTAGTCAGTGGATCTGCAAGATTATCACAAGATTTAACATAATCAACATTAATGGTACCGCTTGTCAAATATGATCTCAAAGTACTACGTTTTCTCCTTATAGGTCTAGATTTACCGTTGTAATAACAATTTTGTACTCTACAATAGTAGCAGTGCTATCATAGTGAATTAAAATAGGAGGAATTAATTTTTCAAAATAAGGAATTTGAAATAATAAATCTCTCAACCAATTCTCTTCCTCACTAGCTGAAGCTAAAGCAATTAACTCAGCCTCCATGGTAGAGTTAACAATTATGTTTGCTTTTTCGATTTCCAATAAATAGCACCACCTTCCAAAGTAAAAATATAGCCTGTAGTAGAACAGGAATCACCAGATAAAGTGTTCCAATCTGCATCAGAAAAGCCTTCGAGTACAACATAATATTTTTTATAAAATAAGCCATAGGTTTTTATGCCAAGTAAATACCTCATAACTCTTTTTATGGCATGCCAATTTTCACTACCTGGCTTACTTATAAACCTGCTAAGTACTCCTACTGCATATGTGATATCAGGCCGAGTACAATCAGTCGGATGTCTCAAGCTTCCAATTAATCTAGCATTTTCCTTTTGATTTATCACATCATTATCACTTTGTATAGGAAAAAAGTGAACACTTGAATCAAAAGGGGTTACAACATGCTTGCAATCAATAAAATTATAATTTTTCAAAATAATTTTCTCAACATAATGTGACTGGTCAAGGAAAATTCCATCACATGTTCTAGTAATTTTCATTCCAAGAATGAATTTGCCTCACCCAAATCTTTCATGTCAAAAATGGCTACTAAGCACGCTTTTAGTTTCTTCAATAACATTCATGTTAGAGCCAAATATTAACAAATTATCAACATAGAGGCAAACAATTACATGTGAATTATTCCAAGACTTATGATAGATGCACTTATCACACGCATTTGATTTAAAACCATTTTCAATCATGTAGGAATCAAACTTTTCATGTCATTGATTAGGTGCATGTTTCAAGCTATATAGGGATTTTGTAAGTTTACACACTTTACTTTTTTGGCTTGCTTCTATATAACTCTCAGGTTGATCCATATAAATTTCTTCATTTAGGTCCCCATTTAAAAAAGTAGTTTTTACATCCATTTGATGAGTATACAAATCAAAAATTGCAGCAACAACAATTAAAAGTCTAATGGATGTAATTCTAGTAAAAGTATCAAAAAATTCTAGGCCTTCAAGTTGCTTAAAACCTTTAGCAACTAACCTAGCCTTATACTTATCAACGGATCCATCCGCTTTTAACTTTTTTCTTAGGACCCATTTGCACCTAGTTGTTTTACAACCTGGTGGTAAATCAACCAACTTCCAAGTTTTATTAGAAATCAATGACTCTATTTCATCATTTACAACCTCTTTCCAAAAAATAGTGATAATAAAGCTTCTTGTAAAGTAAGAAGATCATTTTCAATATTAAAAATATAAAATTCAGGACCAAAATCTTTTTCTATTCTAGCTCTTTTACTTCTTCTTAATTCAAAAGTATCATTTTCTTCATTTTGCAAAATAGAAGTAGAAGAACTAGGCATAGAGAAAAAATTATCTTTATCTCTTTGACCCCCATTATTTTTAGACTCAAATGGAAATTTATTTTCATGAAAAATAGCATTACCTGATTTTATAATTATATTCTTTTCAAGATTTAAAAATCTATAGGTTGTACTATTAGAAGCATAACCAATAAAAGCACAAGTGACAACTTTTTTATCCAATTTTGTAATTTTAGGATCCGTTAGCCTAACATAGCTAAACAACCCCAAATTCTCAGATAACCCAAATTTGGCTTGTGATTTTTCCACAACTCAAATGGTGTCAATTTTGTTTTCTTATCAGATACCCTATCAACACATAACATGCAGTCAAAATAGCTTCACCCCATAAATTTAAAGGTACATTTGACTCAATAAGCATGACATTAGTTAACTCTACCAAAGTTCTATTTTCTTTCAACTTGGAAATGAGACCTTTTAGTTATTTTAGTTTTACTACAAGCCTCATATTTTTTAAATTTTTTTTTTAATTATTGGGATTAATCCTAAAATATTCATGATTCCCACATAACGATTATTAATATGGCACAAATAAGCATGCTAAAAAGTAGCAGAAGAAAGCATATAAAT
Source organism: Nicotiana tabacum (assembly GCF_000715075.1). Taxonomy (NCBI): domain Eukaryota; kingdom Viridiplantae; phylum Streptophyta; class Magnoliopsida; order Solanales; family Solanaceae; genus Nicotiana; species Nicotiana tabacum. The sequence continues at coordinate 871,202 of NC_134091.1, forward strand.
AGAACTAGAAGAAGTTTTATTCATCTCAACATTCAGCTTGAACATCTCATCACATGCATACCCCTTACCCACAAAATACCCTTTTCACTATTACATTTGATCACTCTCAATAATTTGTTTGAAGTCTGCCTTATTAAGAAGAAAACTAGACATCAAATTTTTTCTCATTGAAGGAGTATAAAGTACGTCTTTCAACGTTAATACTCTTCCTGATGTAAACTTCAACTCGACCTCTCCCTTTCCAAGTACCTGGGTTGTGTGAGAATTACCAAACATGATGGTTTTGGACTCCTCAAATGGAGTATACACTTTAAACCAATCTCTATCATAACAAACGTGACAGTTTGCTCCAGAATCAGCCCACTATCCATCAATATTTTCTATCATGTTAATGTATGTTATTACCGTCACAAGTGCCTCTTCGATAACGTTTGCCTGTGGTGTAGGACCACATTTTCGAAATTTGCAAAATTGAGCAATATTCCCACTCTTACCATAGATAAAGCATGAATTTCGCAATTTGAACTTGTTGATTCTGTGCTTGGTTATTTGCACCATTATTATTCTTGGGAGGTCTACCATAATTTTTCTTAAAGTCTTCTTCTTCGGCTTCAAAGAAGTATTTTTGTGAGTTTCAGGAGTAATATTATTTGAAGTAATTAAATTTATCTTTGTAGTGACGGGTTGTAGAGTGCTCTCTTCTGATTGTATAAGTGCGTCTTGGCCTCTTACCTCTTCTTCCATGTGAATCCGCATTATTAACGTCTCAAGTGAAGTTTCCTTTTGTTTGTGACACATATTTTTTTGAAATTCCTTCCATGAAGGTAGAAATTTATCTATTATGCCACAAACAATAAGATTGTCTCCATTTTTAATATCCTCGGACTTGAGCTCTCCAATGTTCATTATAAAGTCTTGAGCTTGGTCTACTGCAGATTTGTTGTCCACCATTTGAAAACGAAAAAATCTGCTAGCAACATAAATTTTCCCACCAGACTCCTCGGTATCATACTTATTCTGCAATGTGTCACGACCCCAAATACCCCGATCGTGATGACGCCTATCATAGTACTAGGCAAGCCAAACCAACATTTACTACATCGAATTCTTTTTTATAAAAATCATTTTCTAAAACTGATTAAGTCTCAAACTCTTCATATGTAATATATAAATCAACAGAAATGTGCGAAAACCAGTACAAAATATACTAACACAGCCCGAATCTGGTGTCACTAGTCATGAGCCTCTAAATACAATCAACCACTGTCTAAATAATACAATATGAGCCTGAAGTACAAAATACTAAGATAGGAAGGCAGGGCTGCGAATGTCGTGCAGCTATCTTGCAATCTCCGGATACGACTCTGAGAGTGCTGGAATCTCTCACTCTGATGCTTGGGCACCTAGATCTGCACACAAGGTGCAGGGAGTAACGTGAGTACGCCAACTCAGTAAGTAACTAATGTAAATAAAGTTTGAGTGTAGTGACGAGCATTTAAAATCATATAAGAATTTCAACAAAAATATCAAGTCAAATCATCAGTCAATAGCCAGTTATCTCATAAAACTCTAGTTTCAATTCAAAACCTTTGAAAAACAATACATTTATTCAGCATTTTTCAACAGAGGCTCAGTATAAATGGCGAGTAAAAGCATCAAAATGTCCCAGACAAGCCTCTCGGGCAAGGTATCACTCATAAGTATAGCCTCTCGGGCAAGCCTCTCAGTCACTCGGGACTCAGCTCTCGCCAATCAGTACTCACACTTAGCACTCCGGCTCAATAGATATCTAATAATAATAATAATAATAATAACCGTTGCGGCACGCAGCCCGAACCATAGTTTATGGTCGACTATGCTCACAAAGGGTTTGCAGACTCCGCAGGGGCTCCTACAGCCCAAGCATCATATTATTGCGGCATGCAGCCCAACCTAATATATATCGCTGCGGTGTGCATCCCTATCCATAATATATACATAATATCGCTGCGATGTGCAACCCGACCCATAACACACACACACACATACACACACACACACATACACACACACATACACACACACACACACACACACACATATATATATATATATATATATAATATCCTCACCATTAGGTCCTCAACCTCTCTCAGTCAATAACATCACGGCCACTCGGGCATATTAGTGAAAATCAGAAAAACTTAGTCCAAACAGTTTTCATATATTAAGAAGTAGGGTAATGAAACCGAATTTAAACAATAAACAGGTAAAATATGACTAAAGATATGCTTTCAAATCAAATAGAGTGAGGAAAGTAGTAAAAATACCCCTAAGGGTCTAAACAGGTCGGCACAAGGCCCCAAACATGGCGTACAACCCAAAATATAGTATCAATCGATGAAATACGGGATATCATATGATTTCAAATCAAATACGTGACTTAATAGTCGCTACGGGATGGACCAAGTCACAATCCCTAGAGGTGCACGCCCACACGCTCGTCACCTAGCATGTGCGTCACCTCATTTATCAAAACAATACGAAATATCGTGGTTTCATGCCCTCAGGTCTAGATTTACAATGGTTACTTACCTCAAACCGGATGAAATACTACTCCGCGATGCCCTTTCCTCTCGAATCGGCCTCAACTCACATCGAATCTATCCAAAATCAAAATCATAACGTCAAAATATGCTAAGGGAACGAAGCCCATGCAAAAATAATCAAATTATATCAAAAATCCCGAAATTGGTCCATCCAACCCCCGGGCCCACGTCTAGAAATTCGATAAAAGTCACATCAATAGAATCCTTATCCTCCCACGAGTCCATACATACCAAGAATATCAAAATCCGACCACAAACAACCCCTCAAATTCCTAAATCAAGGTCTCCAATTTCAAGCCCTAATCCCCCAATTTTCTTCCTTAATTTCCACTAACACCATGATTAAATAATGGAAAAATGGTCATAAACACAAGTAATGAAGCTTAAGTGGCTTACCCAACTGATAACCTTCGATTTCCCTTGAAGGACCACTGCCCTAGCTCACTTCCCGTCTTCAAAAATGGAGAACTTAGCAAAAATATGCGAAGGAAACCTTATATACTTTCTAACGCAGGGATTTTGCGCCTGCGGTCCTTTTTCGCTTCTGCGGTTTTCACTTAAGTTCCTGGAACTGCACCTGCGCCTTACCTTCCGCACCTGCGGTCTCGCAGGTGCGTTAAACCTTCCGCCTCTGCGTCTTCTGGTCTTCCAGCTCCTAGCCGTATCCGTGGCTGCTCTTCCGCTTCTGCGATCTCGCACCTGCGATCCCCAATCCGCATGTGTGGTTATGACAGGGGCAGCAGCTGCAGCTGCTCACTTCCAATTCCAAAATTTTTCAAAAATATTCCGAATTCATCCCTAGGCCCCCGGGACCTCAACCAATGATACGAACAATTCATATACCACTATTCAAACTTATACCAATCTTCGAAACACTTAAAACAACATCGAATCATCAAAACACCCTCGGATTCAAGCCTAATGTTTCTAAAACTTCCGAATTCCGCTTTCGATCAAAAAGTCTATCAAACCTCGTCCGAATGACCTGAAATTTTTCACACATGTCACAAATGAGACAACGGACCTACTACAACTTCTGGAATCCCATTCCGACCCTGATATCAAAATTTCCACTACCAACCGAAAAATGCCAAAATTCCAATTTTTTCAATTCAAGCCTAAATCTACCACGAACCTGCAAAATATATTCCGATCACGCTCCTAAGTCCCAAATCACCTTACAAAGCTATCCAAATTATAAAAACCCGATTCCGAGATCGTTTACTCACAAGTCAATTTTCGGTTGACTTTTCCAACTAAATGGCCAACTTAAGAGACTAAGTGTCTCATTCCTTTATAAAACCCCTCTGAACCCGAACCAACTAACCCGATACCATATAATACAGCTGAACAAGACATAAAGAAACATAAATAGGGGAAACAGAGCGGTAACTCATGAAATGACCGGTCGGGTCGTTACATCCTCCCCTCTTAAGCAAACGTTCGTCCTCGAACGAGTCAAAAAACATACCTGAAGCCTCAAATAGGTGAGGATATCTGCTCCGCATCTCTCGCTCGATCTCCCAGGTATCCTTCTCCACGGGCCAACCTCTCTATTGCACTTTCACTGAAGCTATATCCTTTGATCTCAACTTTTGAACCTGATGCTCCAAAATAGCCGCTGGCTCCTCCACATCATAAGTCAAATATCCCTCTAACTGAACTGTGCCGAAATCCAAAACATGCAATGGATCGCCAACATACTTTCGAAGCATAGAAACATTAAACATCGGATGCACACTCGACAAGTTGGGTGGCAAAGCAAGCTCATAAGCCACCTCCCCAATCCTCAGAAGTACCTCAAAAGGCCCAATGAACCGAGGAATCAATTTACCCTTCTTCCCAAATCTCATAACACCCTTCATGGGTGAAACCTTCAGTAGAACCATCTCCCCAACCATGTAAGATACATCAGAGACCTTCCTGTCAGCACAATTCTTTTGTCTCGACTGCGCTGTACGAAGCCGCTCCTAAATCACCTTCACCATGTCTAAAGCATCCTGCAACAAGTCTGTACCCAAAAGCCTAGCCTCGCCCAGCTCAAAGCAACCAACTAGAGATCTACACCGCCTCCCATATAAAGCCTCATATGGAGCCATTTGAATACTCGACTGATAATTGTTATTATATGCAAACTCTGCAAGCGGTATGAACTGATCCCATGACCCTCCAAAATCAATGACACACGCGTGCAACATGTCCTCCAATATCTGAATAGTGCCTTCGGACTACCCGTCCGTCTGAGGGTGAAAAGTTGTGCTCAACTCAACCTGAGCACCCAACTCTCGCTGCACGGCCCTCCAAAACTGTGAAGTAAACTGAGTACCTCTATCTAAAATGATGGAAACTGGAACCCCATGCAGGCGAACAACCTCTCGGATATAAATCTCTGCTAACCGCTCTAAGTAATAGGTAGTACACACAGGAATGAAGTGCGCGGACTTGGTCAGCCGATCCACAATCACCCAAATAACATCAAACCTCTTCAAAGTCCGTGGAAGCCCAACTACAAAGTCCATGGTGATCAGCTCCCACTCCCACTCTGGAATATCCATCTGCTGAAGCAAGCTACCCGGTTTCTGATGCTCATATTTCACCTGCTGACAATTGAGATACCGAGCTATAGATCCCACAATATCCTTCTTCATTCTTCTCCACCAATAATGTTGTCTCAAATCCTGATACATCTTTGCGACACCCGGATGGATGGAATACCGCGGGCTATAGGCCTCCTCTAAGATCAACTCCCGAAGCCCATCTACATTGGGTGCACATATCCGACCTTGCATCCTCAATACCCCATCATCACCTATAGTCACATCTCTGGCATCGTCGTGCTGAACTCTGTACTTAAGGACAAGCAAATGAGGATCATCATACTGGTGCTCTCTGATGTGATCAAATAAAGAAGACCGAAAAATCACACAAGCCAATACCCGACTAGGCTTCAAAATATCCAACCTCACGAACTGAATGGCCAAGGAACATCAACTGCAAGAGGTCTCTCCCCAACATGAATATACGCCAAACTCCCCATACCCACCGCCTTCCTACTCAAAGCATCGACCACTACATTGGCCTTCCCTGAATGGTACAAGATAGTCATATCATAATCCTTCAGCAGCTCCAACCATCTCCGCTGCCTCAAATTGAGATCCTTCTGCTTAAACAAGTGCTGGAGGCTATAATGATCAGTAAACACCTCACAAGACACACCATACAAATAATGTCTCAAAATCTTCAACGCATGAACAATGGCAGCCAACTCTAGATCATGAATAGGGTAGTTCTTCTCATGGGGCTTCAACTGACGAGAAGCATAAACAATAACTCTACCCTCCTACATCAACACACGCCCAATACCAACTCTCAAAGCATCACAATACACTGTATATGAACCTGAAGCTGATGGCAAAACTAACACTGGAGTTGTGGTCAAGGCAGTCTTGAGCTTCTGAAAGCTCGCCTCACACTTATCTGACCACCTGAATAAAGCATCCTTTTGAGTCAATTTGGTCAAGGGTGTGAGAATGCACGGGAGAAAATATTATTGATTAATATTAACAATGATACAATGATCCCTATATATATAATACATGTCCTACTCTTAATACATATGGGATTAGGGTTATTTACTACAATTTAACTATCAAACTAACACTCCCCCTCAAGTTGGTGCATATAAATCATATGTATCGAGATTGTTACATATATAACTAATACGAGGATCAGTGAGAGACTTGGTGAAAATATCAGCAAGCTGACCATTCGACTTCACAAATTTTATAGCAATATCTCCCAGGAGTATCTTTTCTCTAACAAAGTGACAGTCAATCTCGATGTGTTTAGTTCTCTCATGGAACACTGGATTTGACGCAATATGAAGAGCAACTTGATTATGACACACAAGTCCCATCTGACTAATCTCACCAAATTTTAACTCCTTGAGCAACTGTTTGATCCAAATTAGCTCACATGTGGCCATAGCCATTGCTCGATATTCTGCTTCTGCACTAGACCGAACAACCACATTCTGTTTCTTGCTCTTCCAAGACACTAAATTTCCTCCTACTAAGACACAATATCCAGACGTAGAACATCTATCAGAAGGTGATCCTTCCCAATCAGCATCTGAGTATCCAACGATTTGCTCATGGCCTCGATCCTCAAACAATAAGCCTTTGCCTGGAGCTAATTTTATATACCAAAGAATGCAGACAACTGCATCCCAATAACAATCACAGGGAGAATTCATAAACTGACTCACAACACTCATAGGAAAGGAAATGTCAGGTCTAGTCACTGCGAGGTATTTTAATTTACCAACCAACCACCTATATCTTGCAGGATCGCTAAGAGGCTCCCCCTGCCCTGGTAGAAGTTTAGAATTCGGATCCATCGGAGTGTCAATAGGTCTACAACCTGTCATTCTTGTCTTCTCAAGAATATCTACGGCATAATTCCGTTGTGAGATCACAATACCCGAGCTAGACTGAGCGACCTCAATTCCTAGAAAATTCTTTAATCTACCCAGATCATTAGTCTGAAAGTGTTGAAAGAGATGTTGCTTCAACTTACTAATACCATCATGAATTTCCAGTAATAACAATATCGTCAACATAAACGACCAGATAAATACAGAGATTTGAAGCAGAATGTCGATAAAATACAGAGTGATTAACTTCACTATGAGTCATGCCAAACTCCTGAATAACTATGCTGAACTTACCAAACCAGGCTCGAGGAGACTGCTTTAGACCATAGAAGGACTGGCGCAACTGACATATAAGACCACGAGACTCCCCCTGAGCAACAAATTTAGGTGGTTGCTCCATATAAACCTCATCCTCAAGGTCACTATGAAGAAAAGCATTCTTAATGTCCAACTGATAGAGAGGCCAATGGCGAACAACAGCTATGGATAGAAAAAGGTGGACTGATGCAATTTTAGCCACGGGAGAGAAAGTATCACTGTAATCGAGTCCAAGTATCTAAGTATACCCTTTGGCAACAAGACGAGCCTTAGGTCGATCAACCTAGCCATCTGGACTACCTTTGACTACATACACCCAACGACAACCAACAGTCGATTTACCCGAAGGAAGAGGAACAAGCTCCCAAGTACCACTCGTATGTAAAGCAGACATCTCGTCAATCATAGCCTGTCTCCATCTGGGATAAGACAGTACTTCACCTGTAGACTTAGAGATGGAAACAGAGGACAAAGATGATACAAATGCACAATGGGATGATGACAGGCAATGGTAACTTAAACCGACATAATGAGGATTAGGATTAAGTGTGGACTGTATACCTTTTCGTAGTACAATCAGTTGATTAAGAGGAGACAAGGCCGCAATATTAGCAAGGCTAGGTGTAGGACGTGAATCAGCTAAGCCTGATGCTAGGCGCAGACAACAATGAAAAGTCAGGAGTGGTGGAGCTGTAGAAGGTTGAACTGGACTAGGTGGTGGCACTAGAGCTGTAGTTGGTGGAATTGGAATAGGTGGTGGCACTAGACTCGGTGGTTGCACTGGAGCTATAGGTGGTGGAGTTGCAACTGGAACTGTAGGTGGTGGAGCTATGGAGGAAGATGAATGGGAGATAGGGACTGAATCTCCAAAAGAAGGAACTGGTAGCACCTCAGAAATATCTAAGTGATTAACTGGACCTGTGAAATATGATTGGGTTTCAAAGAAGGTAACATCAGCAGACATAAGAAATCGCTGAAGGTCAGGAGAATAACATCGATATCCCTTTTGTGTTCTTGAGTAACCCAGAAATATGCACTTAAGAGCACGAGGAACTAACTTATCTTTTCCCGGAGAAAGGTCATAAACAAAGCACGTACTCCCAAAGACACGGGGTGGAAGAGAGAACAAAGGTAAGTGGGGAAACAGGACAGAGAATGGAACTTGATTTTAGATAGTTGAAGATGGCATATGATTAATAAGATAACAATATGCATCCCCCCCCCCCAAAAAAAAATGCAATGGAACATGAGATTGTATGAGTAGGGTACGAGCAGTTTCAATAAGATGTCTATTCTTTCTTTCAGCTACCCCATTTTGTTGGAATGTGTACGGACAAGATGTTTGATGAATAATCCCATGGGAGTTTATAAACTGCTGAAATGGGGAAGACAAATACTCTAGGGCATTATCACTACGAAATGTGCTGATAAAAACCCCAAATTTATTTTGAATTGCAGTGTGGAAGGTCTGGAAAATAGAAAACAATTCAGATCGATTTTTCATCAAAAATATTCAAGTGCACCTGGAATAATCATCAATAAAACTGACAAAGTAGCAGAATCCCAAGGTAGAACTGACCAACTAGGACCCCAAACATCTGAATGGAGTAAAGTAAAAATGTGACTCTGCTCGATTATCAAGACGCCGCAGGAAATGGGAGCGGGTATGCTTACCGAGCTGACATGACTCACACTCTAGAGTGAACAAGTGAGATAAGTCAGGTACCATTTTCTGAAATTTTGACAAATTGGGATGTTTTAACCGTTTATGTAATAAATCTGGTGAATCAGTAACGGGACAAGTTATTGGAGGAAGACAAGATGCGAGTCCATGTAATTTTGCAAGGATAAGGTAATAAAGTCCATGTGATTCACGTCCGATACCAATGATCCGCCCTGTACTGTGTTCCTGTATAAAAACAAGGTCATCAAGAAATAAAACAACAGATTTAAGTGATTTGGCTAAGCGACTAACGGCTATGAGATTAAAAGGCCTACCAGGAACATAAAGAGCTGAGTCTAAAGGTAAGGAAAGAAGTGGACTTGCTTGACCTATTGCAGTTGCCATGGCTTGAGACCCATTGGCCATTGTAACTGTTGGAAGAGATTGAGAATATGAAATATTAGTGAAAAGAGATTTGTTACCAGAAATATGATCAGATGCACCTGAATCAATGACCCAAGACTCAGAGGTTGGAGGTTGGGAGACACAAGTCACACTACTATCTGTTTGAATAACGGAAGTTATCCCTAAGATGTCTGTTTACATGCTTTATACTGAAGGAACTCAATATAATCCGGTAAAGAAACCATCTGGAGTGGATTCAATGTATTGGATCCAACGGATTGTGAGTTAAAGGCTTCAGATATGAATGCCATTATAATGTTGCACCGGAAAAAGCAGATTTTTTTCTCTGAAAATTATTGTTCACGCCGAAAAAATCACTATTCACACCGGAAAAATATAAAAGTGGTCGGAATTTGATTTAAATTTAATGGGTAGGCTCGAATTTGTGAGGAGAATACACTGTCCTGAAGAAGTTTCTCCAAAATCTGGCCGGAAACACTGTCATGCTCTGGCGCGTGGACGTCGGAGCTTCGACGGAAAATTTCTTCCATTGGTGCAGTGCGTGGGGGGTCTTCTGACGGAGAATTTTTATGGGTTGGTCGCCGCAGGCCGATCTACTTCATGGTAGTGTTGGTTTTTCCATAACACTAACGAAAAGTGGCTTTTTGTTACGGATAGACTCTTAAGTCGCCGGAAAATTGCATGGCGACGAGGTCTTTCTTTCCGGAAGTCGCTGGAATGACGCACAACGATAATTTTCTCACTAAAGCTCTGATACTATGTGAGAATGCATGGGAGAAAATATTATTAATTAATATTAACAATGACACAATGAGCCCTATATATATAATACATGTCCTACTCCTAATACATATGGGATTAGGTTATTTACTACTATTTAACTATCAAACTAACAGTGATGCAATGGATGAAAATCCCTGAATGAACCGACGGTAATAACCCGCCAAACCAAGAAGCTGTGAATCGCTGTGGCTGTGGACGGTCTGGGCCAACTATGAACCGCCTCTATCTTCTTCGGATCAACCTGAATACCGACGGGATTTGTTTATTTGTTTCAGAGTCGCCACCTATTCGAGCCAAGTGGCTAGCATAACTGGATAGAGGATGTTCAGGGGGTTCTAGGTTGTTAAGGTAGTGACCGGCGGCGTTGATGCCGCCGGGTTTCAGGCGGTGGGATCCTAGGGCGGCTAGGGTTAGGAGTGGGGGTTTGGGGGACGATGATGAACAGTGTAGGAGGGGGGGTGTTTAGTTTGGGGCCGGGGTAGGGGTCTGGGACTTATACAGATTTTAAAATCTGTATTGTTAAGATGCTGAATTTAAGGCAGTAATACCAGTATAAAACAGTAGGTCAGGGACATTTCTGGGATAGAACAATGAGGATAATATGTTAATAGCAATGTGCTGAAAGTGGAAGTTAATGGTTATAATTTAAGATACTAATGGGGAACAAGGGATAATGGGCTGCTGAAAAACAGGATAAAAAGCACTCAATAGGATTTAAAGTATTCAAAAGTAGTTTTAATGGAACTTTTCTGATTATTTAAAAAAAGAGAAAGGGTCCAGGCAGCATTGATGAGAGCTGGACAGACCTGTATAAGATAGAGGGGAATTTTAGACAGACTTGAAGAGATTTAAAGAGGAAGAGAAAAAAAATCTGAAAAAAGATACAGTTTTCAGACAGAGAGATAGAGCTTAAGGGGACTGGAAGGGTTACAGTCATAATAAATTTGAAGGAGGGTTACAGTCATACACACACACACAGATACAACAGCAGCAATAAAAATCAGAAAAAATGGAAATTTGAAACCGAAAAGAAATTGAAATCTGAAATATTGTTCTTTTGTTGAATCTGTTCAACTTTACTTGGTTCCACTGATTCAGTTAACATCTGAAGTGTCTTTTAAAAAATAACTGTACTGTGCATCTATTTTCTTCGGGTCTTATTATTGCTCAAATCTGTGGGAATACTGGTATTTTGCTGTTTTTGTTACTGCTGCAACTGCTGAAACTTACTTCTTCTACCTCCATTTCCAGGTACATATCCTTTTAAATTCTATGTTGGAAAGAGATTCAGTATGACAGATAAATGAAGCTTGAATTGTAATAATATCTTTATTCATTTAAGCTCTTTAATTAAAAATTCAGTTTTGTTTCTGGATCAAATAAGTAGTATATGATGATAGGATGACTGTAAGTTAAATATCCTTTATTGAAGACTGTATAAGTGTTGTAACAAGGTTAATTTTCTAAATTTTCATTAAAGTATAGTTGTGATTAAGATTGTCAAGGTAGGAAACATGACATAAAGTGGGCCATTATTTAAATTTTTATGTGTTGTTAGCTAAGTAAAGAGTAATGTAAAAATATCAAGAGAACTACATTACTAACTCTTGTTGTTAAATAAGGTTAAGATGGTATTGATGGTATATTTTTATAAAGATAATAGATGTGTGTATAAACGTTGGTGAAAGGTGATATGATATAGCTTGTTACGATGTTAAAACGTTATGAATGTTTACAACATACAGTCAGGTTGCATGTAAGGTAATTTTATTGAATTAACTTGTATAATAACTCCTTTCCTATAAACTCGATGCCTATCTACCTTCATAAAACAAATTGACCAAATAATTAGGCCTATTAGATTAAAAGCGAGTATATGAGAATGAAACGAGATGTATAAGCACCAATTGCAACACTTTATATCAATGGTAATTAGAAATAGAATTTGTCAGTTTCATATACAATTCATTCTTTGGCATACATGTATATGTTGTATTTGCTAAAAAATCAAATTTTTATCCTTTCACTGTGAATTTGAATAGTCTTGGGATGAACATAATTAATACTCGGAAATTATAGTCAACGGGCAATATTTAAAAATTGTGAATTTCTTTTAAAAGAATTTAAAGACATCCCTTGAATATGAATTTCTCAGTATTTTCATATAAAATGTGTAGATACAACAAACAATTTGTGGAAAAATCCCTAATATCATTACAAATATTTTGCGCAATTAGGGATACGTTCGCATACCCTGATTATATTTTTAAAAGCAAAAATTCGAATTATGCGTACGCGCAATTTCGAGCGAATATTTAATAAAAGGATTTTTTTCAAAGGCGTTAAATTAATTTCATAAAAACCCGCGATGTGCGGTTCAATATTTAAGAAAAACAAATATTCTTGATTCAACACAATTTCGAAAAAAATGATTGCTTAATAAACATATTATCAAAAGTTATTGTGTACACGTACGCGTGACACAATTCCGCATTTTTAAATTTATAACACGAATATACGTACGCGTAATTCGATTCAAAGAAGGGTCCTTAATCACAATAAGTAAAAGCGGTAGAAAAATCACGTAACAAAAAGTATTTAATAAAAATCAAGATAATTAAGCCAATAATAAAAAAAACAGTTAAGCGACCGTGCTAGAACCACGGAATTCGGAAATGCCTAACACCTTCTTCCGGATTAACAGAATTCCTTACTCAGGATTTCTGGTTCGCAGAATAATAAACAGAGTCATATTCTCCTCGATTCAGGGATTAAAATTGGTGACTTGGGACGCCTTAAAATTCCCAGGTGGCGACCGTTCCTACTAGGGATCCGGTACATGGCTGAGTTTTTTCAAAGGCGTTAAATTAATTTCATAAAAACCCGCGATGTGCGGTTCAATATTTAAGAAAAACAAATATTCTTGATTCAACACAATTTCGAAAAAAATGATTGCTTAATAAAAATATTATCAAAAGTTATTGTGTACACGTACGCGTGACACAATTCCGCATTTTTAAATTTATAACACGAATATACGTACGCGTAATTCGATTCAAAGAAGGGTCCTTAATCACAATAAGTAAAAGCGGTAGAAAAATCACGTAACAAAAAGTATTTAATAAAAATCAAGATAATTAAGCCAATAAAAAAAAACAGTTAAGCGACCGTGCTAGAACTACGGAATTCGGAAATGCCTAACACCTTCTTCCGGATTAACAGAATTCCTTACTCAGGATTTCTGGTTCGCAGAATAATAAACAGAGTCATATTCTCCTCGATTCAGGGATTAAAATTGGTGACTTGGGACGCCTTAAAATTCCCAGGTGGCGACTCTGAAACAAATAAACAAATTCCGTTTCGACTGTCCTTCAATTGGAGAAAACTCCCCACGCGCCCCGCGGGAGCGGTAAAAAGGAGATGCGACAGCTCTGGCGACTCCGCTGGGGACAAAAACCAGTGTTATTGTAACCCAGAACTATTGGTTCAGGGTTTAAAGAATTCGAGCTTAAAATATCTGTGTTAATTGGCTTTATGATTTTCAACTGTTTACATGCTAATATGCTAAATGTTTTTTTTACCGCTTTAATATTATTTGAATTGTGAATATATACAACTGCTACGAAACCCCCTTCTTTCTGAGTCTTCTGAATTTATGGTGTACACGTGCGCGTGACCCACCTTTCTGTTAAAGTCATACCAAATAAGACGGAGTTGGGACAAGTAACTAGGCCGGGCAGACTTTCGTGCTCCCGGTACGTTGCCCCCGCTTCGGCTCAAACTGTCCGTTTGGGTAAGCCAGGTTTAGAACAATCAACCTAAGGTTTTACACTTAGAATAACTCAGCCATGTACCGGATCCCTAGTAGGAACGTCTATTTGCATCATACACATTTGGCCTTGGAGACTCAACACAGGGGTTGGGTCTGTCTAGGACAGGTGAACCCAAAAATAAAAAGACCATCATGATGCATCCTACTTATTACTTGTGCATTCATTTGCCTCGAACATGCTTGTTGACCAGCTTAAATAAAATCATGGTGAGAAGAAGGGAATAAAATGGGTTGTTTTTAAAAAAAAAAAAATTCGAAAAAAAAATAGTTTTAAATTTTGAAATAAAGGTATTTAATAAATAAAAAAAAATTCGAAAATGATTTTTTTTTAGTATAAATTTTCAAAAATAAATTTTGACTTTATCAAAATTAAATTTCAGATACAAAATGAGCACCACACAAAGCCCCTCATCCACAAGTACGGAAGAATTTCTATCTCAGCTTCAAATGTGGTGGTATGATTTAGGCGAAGACGGTCAAAAATGGGTCGTCAAGCATTTGGGAAATCTCACGGACATTATGAAAGTTAAACCCCGTGATGATCTGATTGCGGCGATAGTAACTTTTTGGGACCCTGCTCACAATGTTTTTCGTTTCTCTGACTTCGAGCTTACTCCTACATTAGAGGAGATAGCTGGATATGCTGGTTTTGACGGAAGTTTAAGAAATCAAAGCTTGATATTCACAAAGGCTCCTTCGGTACATCGATTCTTCGGTCTTCTGAACATCAGCAGTCAAATCAGGAAAAGCAATGTCATCAATGGATGTTGTTCCTTCAACTTTTTGTATTCAAGGTTCGGAAAGTCAGATGGGTTCGAAATTCATGAGAAAGGCCTTACTAATAAGCAAAACAAAGACACTTGGCAGATGCACCGTCGATTTGCTTTCATGGTGGCTTTTCTAGGAGTCATGGTCTTCCCAAATAAAGAGCAAACAATTGATATTCACACCGCAAAAATTGTGCAAATCCTCACCACCAAAGAAAATCACACATTTGTCCCCATCATTCTATCAGACATTTATCGGGCTTTGACTTTATGCAAATCAGGAGCAAAAGTCTTCGAAGGATGCAAAATTTTGTTGCAAATGTGGGTGATGGAGCATCTCCAACAACAGCCCAAGATCATACAGTATGGGTCAAACAATGATAATTGCATCGAAAGCTATGAGGAAAGAACAAAAAATTATCAGGTTCCAGAAGGGATAGAAGCATGGGTATCTCATCTAAAGGCTTTAACGGCAAATCAAATTGAATGGACTCTGGGATGGCTCCCAATGAGGGAAGTAATACACATGTCAGCCTCAAATAGTTATCTACTACTATTGGGATTGAGAAGCATTCAGCCGTATGCACCACTGAGAGTCCTAAGGCAATTAGGGAGATATCAAATAGTTCCTGATGATGAAGATTTGAGTGTGCAAGTAATCGAATTACACCCAGAAGCCACTATTCCCGAGGCTCTACTTCAGCAGATGTGGAATGGGTGCCGATACTTGAAAAGTGATACTCAAGTCCCAGACGCTACAAAGGGTGAGATAAATCCTGGATATGCAAGGTGGTTTGAAAAACGGTCTCGCGTAGATGATGTACCAGAGCTTGAACTAAGAAGGCCAACAAAAAGACCCCATGTTCAAAACTTCAATGATAAAATCCAAGAACGGTTGATCTGGGGAGAAAAGGAAAAAGGGTACAAAGCAACTATCCATGCCCTAAAAGAAAATCTGAGAAGCCTCAGTTTGGAAAAAGATTTACAAGCACAAGAAGCCGAAGGCGAGAAGAAGAGTCTAGCTTGTGAGAATGAAAATCTTCATGCTCGATTCCAAAAAATGAAAAGAGTTTCTGAAACGCCAAAGAGGAGCTGGAAGGATCAAAAAACCATCGCCAATCTCTTTGAAAGAATGCAAGATTATGATTCCATTCTTGCGGAAAACGAAAGGGAATTGAGCAAGGCAAAAGAAAGGATCCAACAATTAAACGAAGAAGCCAGATCTAACAAGGAACGCCAGGATAGGCAATCCGAAAAAGACAAGGCACAATTCAAGAAGGAAAAGGACTATTGGATGCAATCAGAAGACCAGCTTCGTGCACAACTAGAAGAGGCAAGAAGATGCAACAGAAAACACCAACAAGCAGACCTCGACAGGGAAAGAGCGCAAGCAAGATTAGAGCAGGCCAGACTCCGAGCTCTGTTAGAATCAGCTCTAGATCGTGAGAACCGTGTCAGAGATATAGCCACCACTCGTCAGCAGCAATTGCAAGACCAAGACCAACGTCTCCAAGGTTTCAGGGCACAAATCCACGACCTGGCAGTCTTCACATCTCAAAGTTATGTAAACTGCCAAGGAATGGATTATGAAAGGTTTACAGAGCATGCGCCCACTTTTGCTCGTCATCTAGCAATGGAGTTGGAAAGGATGTATCGAACGCTGGGAGGCCATCCGGGTCAAGCCCCACATTGAGCAGATAATCCAATATTTGACAACAAAAGTGGAAAGTGGGGCACGTTGTGAGATGTTAAGAATTGTATCTTTTATTTTGATTTAAGTGTGTGTGTTTTCAAGCCATTTTCTTAAAGTTTTCAAATGTAATTCCATCTTTGTGTAATGAATAAAAGTGATTGCCTTTGGTCCAAACTACGCATGGTCTGATTCATGTGGGGGCATGATACGTAGGCAATCTCTAAGATTCGACCACCACGATAAAAGATATATATAATAAATAAAAGTGAATAACAATAAAAAAATTTCAAGAAAGCTGGGACGACACAAGCAGCCGAGCAAATGCATAATAGAAAGGGATTATTTGTCTAGGAGCATTGCATCTCAACGTGTGATTATATATGTGTTAAACTCTCAAAGCTAACAAGATTGTTCATTTTCAGAATTCAAGCAGTTAGTTTCTCTAAAGAGTATACTGGCATATTATCACTATCACACAAGATCAAAAGGACCAATACCCGAAAGTATGTTTATCCCAGATGTTGACACAGGTATGGAGATAGAGGAGATGGATGTCGGGAAAATGAAAGAAGAGATGTTTAAGCTCAAGCAGCAAATGGCTGAGATGTACCAAGCCTGGTCTACAGGACAGTTACCCTCATCTTACCCAAATAACCCTGCTCCATCAATGACCCAAACTCAGGATAATATCACCACTGAATTGTCCTCAAACTTCCCCATTTACCAGCACTACCGAGGCACCACCTCTCAGATACCGCAGTCTCCACCTCCGAAACCCGTTCCATATTTTCCTCCACCTATGACTCCTGTTTTCGTAGCACCTCCCCTTGCTACATTCCACAAATCTTCTAGTGAGCCTACATTCCAGGCCCAAGACAACCAATATTACCCCCCGGAGCCCACCCTCAAAGCCTCCGAAATTAATTCAACTGCTCCTCGTTTTGATCTCCCAACCAAAATTGACAAGCCAACTAAAAATGTTGAACAAGAAGAGATGTTCAGGAAGGTCAAGAGTCTAGAGAAATCGTTCAGAGACATGCGAGGATTAGGCGGGCAAGTCAGTGTAGCATACAAAGATTTATGCTTATTCCCCAATGTACAATTGCCAGTTGGCTTCAAGATGCCCAAATTTGACCTATACAGCGGGCACGGCGACCCAGTAGCTCACTTAAGGGGTTTCTGTAGCAAGATGCGAGGAGCTGGGGGAAAGGATGAATTATTGATGGCTTACTTCAGTCAAAGTCTAAGCGGATCAGCTTTGGAGTGGTATACACGCCAGGACCATGGAAGATGGTACACCTGAGATGACTTGGCACAGGCATTCGCATACCATTTCCAATACAATCTGGAAATCATCCCAGATCGATTATCTTTGACCAAATTTGAGAAGAAACACAATGAAAGTTTCAGAGAGTATGGTTTTCGGTGGAGAGAACAGGCAGCAAGAGTGGATCCTCCTATGAAGGAGAGCGAAATGGTAGACTACTTCCTCCAAGCCTTGGAACCAACTTACTATGCCCACTTGGTTTCAGCGGTTGGGAAATCATTCAACGAAGTAGTGAAGATGGGAGGTATGGTGGAAGAAGGCCTCAAGACAAATAAAATCATGAGCTATTCAGCAATTAAGGCAACTACTCAAGCTATTCAAGGCGGGGTAGGAGGAATTGGAAGAAAGAAGAGGGAGGAAGCAGCGGTAGTTGATTCAGGAATTTGGCCGGGACCCAGAAGGTCACCGCTTTACTATAATCAACAACGACCTCGCCCATCAGCTTACCACCATGATTCATCCCAACACTACTATCACCCTTCAGAGCCTCATTTTTCCATTAACCATGCTCAAGCATACAATCAGCCACCTGTTCACACCAATTGGCGTGCTCTCGTCACACCAAATACTTACCCACGAGCCTATCCCGGACCAAGTTTCAGGCCTAGGCCAGCATTCAGGGGAGAAAGGGAATAGAAAAAGAAAACTTACACTCCATTGGGAGAGTCTTACACTAGTCTGTTCCACAGGCTGAGACAGCTAGACATGCTGAGACCAATACAATCCAAGCTACCCAATCCTCCTCCAAAGAATCTGGATTACACCATTAGCTGTGAATATTGCTCCGGTGCACCAGGCCATGATACGGAGAAATGCTGGCATTTGAAAAATGCAATACAAGAGATGATTGATACTAATAAAATCGAGGTTCAAACCCCGAAGCCCCAAATATCAATAGAAATCCAATGCCAGCCCATCAAGAGGCTAATATGATAGAAATCATACAAGCTGATGGGAAGACAAAGAAGCCGTCACAAACTGTCATGATGATCAAGTCTCATGAAACCAAGCCAGATAAGCAGTTAATAGAGGAGAAGCCGGTGTCTAAGCAGAACAAAAATGTTGATGAACCATCTATGATAGTCGATGAGGGATCATCGAGCAAAGTTGCTGCAAAACAAGAAAGGCCGAAAGTGATAGTACCAGGGGTTGCTAACAAACCCATTGTATTCGTGGAAGGAGCCCGTACAGATCGGGTTATTATTGCACCTGTAATCCAGCTGCCGGTCATCAAGAACAAAGCCATCCCATGGAACTATAAACGGGTGACTGTAATGTACAAGGGAAAAGAAATCAAGGAAAAAGTGTGTGAGGTGCAAGGCTTGACTCGTTCGGGAAGATGTTTTACTCCCGAAGAGTTAAGAAAAACTAAAAATAATCCAACGCCAACAAAGAGAGCTGTGACGGAAGAAGAGGCGGAGGAGTTTTTAAGAAAAATGAAACTCCATGATTATTCTGTTGTGGATCAATTAAAGAAGACCCCCGCTCAAATTTCATTATTGTCATTACTAATCCATTCAGAGGAGCACCGTCTGGCTTTGATGAAAATCCTAAATGAGGCTCATGTTCCTGAAAAGATCTCTGTAAATCATTTGGGAAAAATAGCCAACAGAATCTTTGAGACAAACAGAATTACATTTGCTGATGACGAATTACCTGTGGAAGGTACTGAGCACAACAGAGCTCTTTACCTCACCGTGAAATGTGAAAACTCCGTAGTAACCCGGGTATTGGTTGACAATGGTTCAAGTGCAAATGTCTGCCCTCTCTCCACTTTAAACAAATTAAAAATTAAAGAGGAGAGGATCCAGAAGAATAGTATCTGCGTACGGGGGTTTGACGGTGGAAGCAGAGATTCATTTGGCGACATAGTGTTGGAACTAACAATAGGGCCAGTTGAATTCACAATGGAATTCCAAGTGTTGGACATAACTGTTTCTTACAACTTGTTGTTGGGTCGACCATGGATCCATGCTGCTAAAGCAGTCCCGTCAACACTACATCAGGCTGTCAAGTTTGAATGGGATCATCAAGAAGTAGTCATGTATGGAGAAGAAAGTTTAAATGCTCACAGCAGTACCATTGTACCGGTCGAGGGAACAGAAAATGACCAGGGACCATGGGTATACCAAGTGACTGACACAGTGTCGATAGAGAAAATTCCAGAGGGGAAATATCTTCCAAATCCAAAGATATCCTCTGCATCAGTCATGGTAGCTTATGAAATGTTAAAAAATGGCTTTATACCCGGCAAAGGTCTGGGTTTATCTTTGCAAGGAATTATACAACCAATATCTCTCCCCGAGAACTGGGGAACATTCGATTTGGGGTTCATACCCACTGCCAATGACGTGATAAGGGATAGGAAGCTGAAACACCAAGCATGGGTTCTTCCAAAACCAGTCCCACATCTGTCAAAGTCTTTTGTCAAGACCGGCGCTAAAAATCGTCCGATAACAACAATTCCTAAATCCCGGGTCAATCCTGAGAAGGAATTAATTGAAAGGTTCGAGAAATTGTTTAGTGATGTGAATATGTTGGAAAGCGGAGAAGGGTGTAGCAATGCAGAAGTTCAATTCGTTGGACCGGAAACAAAGCTCAATAATTGGAAAGTCACTCCTCTCCCAATTCGAAAGGAGTCTTGGTAGTTTATTTTTCTTTTCTTTCAGTTTGTTTGGGTTATTTCAAGGTTGTAATCCCAAAGTTTATCTTACAGTTGGTTTGAAATGTGCAAAACCTTGTTATCTTTCATCATCCAATAAAAAGCAGTTTCCTTTTTAAAAAAAAAAAGTAAAAGAATGTAGAAAATTTAAAAAAAGTAAAAAGTTTTAAAAAATTTAAAAGTAAAATAAGGTTGGAATTAAAAAATAAATATAAAGGTATCTGAAAATTTAAAAAATTTAAAGTAATTGAAAGTAGCATTTTTAAAAGAAAAAGAAAAGATAGTGGTTTGTTTTTTAAAGAAAAGTTAAATAAAGTGAGATTCTCTTTTAAGAAAATTAAAAAGTGAGATTTTAAATAAGATAAAGTAATTAAAGTTGGAATTTTAAAAATAAAAGTAAATAAAGGTGAGATTTCTTTTTCTAAAAAAATAAAAGCAATTTGTAAGTGAGATTTCTTTTAATTAAAAAAATAATAAAATAAAAAAAACAAATATGAAAATTTCGAAAATTTTGCTATAAATAGAAGAGAAAATTTAGGAAGAAGGGGTGGAAAAAAAAAGAGGAAAAACTAGATAGAGAGAAGAAAAAAAGAGGGGGCGGAGTGAGAAGTATACACCCGATATACATTCTGGATACACTGAATATACAGGGGCAGAATTCATTTTGGAGAGTTTTGAAGTTGAAAAAGAATAGTTATTGTTTCATTGCCTCGCTTAAGATCTGAAATAGTCAGAACCTTCCTGCCTTTTACTTCTTCTCTATACTTGGAGTCGTTTATAGTCTCCTGGGTTTTCTACTATTCCTACTGTTACTGGTCTATTCCTGTGTTGCTGGACTGTCGTTGTTGTGCTACATTGTTACTACTGTTGCTGCTTCTTAGCTTTATCTTCTCTTGTTTTCCAATACCAGGTACACGAATGTAATACTAGTTATTGCAAGCTAAAAATGTGGAAGCATGAATACATATGAAGAATCGAATTTTGAAGTTTTAATTTCGCTTTTTCTCTGTTCCTTTTATTGATTGTATTTAGGCTATTTTATGTATTATTGAATAATAATTGGAATAAGAGAAAATAACATAAGTTAGTCTTTAATGAATCGGCTTGGCAAAACGGGTTAATTCACTAGCTATGAAGGTTCTAAGATTATCAACAGTAGGTTAATTGTGAACAAGTACGTAAATTTAGCTAAGGCATGAATTTGAACTAAATTTCGTGAATTAGGTATTAAGGCATGATTTGAGTTCAAACAAAATTAGAAGAATGTTTAAGTCTAATAAACTTTCTATTAAGCTTTAGTAATTATGGTTAAATCCAGTTTCAAATGGTTGTGAATAATTAATTCCAATAATTTTTTTTATATATATAACAATGCGAGCTTCAATCTAACTATATTTGATTCTTTTGAATATTAGTTGTCAAATTTTTATTTTATTTATAATTTCGAATTTTTTAGTAAAATTCTTGTTCATCAATATTTGTATTAATATAGCAATTAGTATGCCATGCTTTCTTAAATAAAAAAAAAGCTCGTAATTAATTAGGATTTTCTTTATTTATTTTAGAGACTAATTTTAATAGAAAAGATGTAGTCGCTTTAGGATTTGCCCATTTAAAATAAATGAGATGAGCCTTGCCTAGTAAAATATATAGATTGCGGGGCCCTCACAAATGTATGTGTTAATTACTTAGAACTCGGGATCGGCCGCTTAGCGAACTTCACGGCCTTTTCTCAAAATAACCCTGCGCTAGTCGCTTTAGGCGTGTATTTAATAATGTTATCTCCTTAAACTCGGGTGCACATTTATGTGACCCAAATCCAAATCTCAACGAAATCGAAATGTGTCTCTAATCACGGGTACATTGATTGTGACGTGGTCTGAGATGTATTTCCATGACATTGCAAATTCTTTTTAATAATGAATGAGACGAGCCTCGACAAACAAAAAATGCACAAGCTGCGGGGCCCTCTAAATGTATATATTAAAATACTTAGAATTCGAGGACAGGCCGTTTAGCGAATTTTACGGCCTTCCCCAAAATAACAAGACGCTAGTTGCTTTAGGCGCGCCTTTAATAATTTATTTTCCTTAACTCGGGTGCACATTTATGTGACCCAAATCCAAATCTAAACCGAGTCGAGATATGCCAAACAACTACGGGTGCATTGATGTAACGTGGTTCGAGATATGTTTCCACGACGTTGCAATTCTCGTAAAATAATAACAATAAGTAAGAAAGCGGTAAAAAGATAAAATTTTGCACATAAGTTCATATTTGTATAAAATCAGATAATCAAGCCGAATATAACAGTTGAGCGACCGTGCTAGAACCACGGAACTCGGGAATGCCTAACACCTTCTCCCGGGTTAACAGAATTCCTTATCCGGATTTCTGGTGCGCAGACTGTAATATGGAGTCATTCTTTTCCTCGATTCGGGATTAAAATTGGTGACTTGGGACACCCTAAATCTCCCAAGTGGCGACTCTGAAATAAATAAACGAATCCCGTTTCGATTGTCCTTTAATTGGAAAAAACTCCCTTGCACCCTCGCGGGTGCGGAAAAAGGAGGTGTGACAGCTCTGGCGACTCTGCTGGGGATTAGAGTCCTTTCTGCTGTGGAACAGAATGTTATGCTCACCGGGGAGACTCTCATTATTATCATTCCTGATTCAGGGATTAAAATTGGTGACTTGGGACGCCTTAAAATTCTCAGATGGCGACTCTGAAACAAATAAACAAATCCCGTTTCGACTGTCCTTCAATTGGAGAAAACTCCCCACGCGCCCCGCGGGAGCGGTAAAAAGGAGGTGCGACAGCTCTACATGATCTGCAGCGGAATGACAGTCGAAACGGGATTTGTTTATTTGTTTCAGAGTCGAAACTAGAGCTGTCGCACCTCCTTTTTACCGCTCCCGCGGGGCGCGTGGGGAGTTTTCTCCAATTGAAGGACAGTCGAAACGGGATTTGTTTATTTGTTTCAGAGTCGCCACCTGGGAATTTTAAGGCGTCCCAAGTCACCAATTTTAATCCCTGAATCGAGGAGAATATGACTCTGTTTATTATTCTGCGAACCAGAAATCCTGAGTAAGGAATTTTGTTAATCCGGAAGAAGGTGTTAGGCATTTCCGAATTCCGTGGTTCTAGCACGGTCGCTTAACTGTTTTTTTTATTGGCTTAATTATCTTGATTTTTATTAAATACTTTTTGTTACGTGATTTTTCTACCGCTTTTACTTATTGTGATTAAGGACCCTTCTTTGAATCGAATTACGCGTACGTATATTCGTGTTATAAATTTAAAAATGCGGAATTGTGTCACGCGTACGTGTACACAATAACTTTTGATAATATGTTTATTATCTCTTGATAATAGTTTCCTTTTTATTATCATTACTGATAGTTTTCTTTTCTTTTTCTTCTTTCCTATACAGTTCCTTTTACGCTGGCTCTAGTGATATGGCATGCATGGGGAATCATCAGCCCAGTCTTAAAAATCAATCTGATTCCGAAGTAATAATTCAAGAAATATATTGTGATTATGAATCAGAATATGAGGAAGATGAGGTTTTTGAAGAGATTAGTAAATAGTTAATTCACTTTGAGGAAAAAATCAAACCTAACTTGAGTGATACCGAGGACGTCAATATAGGGGACACGAGTAATGTCCGGGAAACTAAAATAAGTGTCCATCTCGAACCAAAGATCCGAGAGGAGTTAATTAAAGCACTCATAGAATTCAAAGATGTTTTTGCATGGTCGTATGACGACATGCCGGGCTTGAGCACTGATTTAGTGGTCCACAAATTGCCCACCGATCCAACGGTGCCTCCTGTCAAGCAGAGGCTGAGAAAATTCAAGCCTGATATGAGTGTGAGAATTAAGGAAGAAATCACCAAACAATTGGAAGCAAAGGTCATTCGAGTCACTCGATATCCTGTTTGGTTAGCTAATGTCGTTCCTGTGCCAAAGAAAGACGGCAAAATTAGAGTATGCGTCGACTATCGCAATCTCAACAAAGCAAGTCCAAAGGATAATTTCCCATTACCCAATATCCATATTTTGATCGACAATTGTGCCAAGCATGATATAGGGTCTTTCATGGATTGTTATGCCGGGTATCATCAAATTCTAATGGATGAAGAAGATGCAGAAAAGACGGCATTCATCACACCATGGGGAACTTATTGCTACCGGGTAATGCCATTCGGTTTAAAGAACGCCGGAGCAACCTATATGAGAGCAATGACCACAGTATTTCATGATATGATACACAAGGAAATTGAGGTATACGTGGACGATGTGATCATAAAATCAAAGCATCAGGCCGACCACGTTAGGGATTTGAGGAAGTTCTTCTTAAGACTTCGCAGGTACAACCTCAAGCTTAACCCTGCCAAATGCACATTTGGAGTTCCATCCGGAAAGTTGCTGGGATTCATAGTCAGTCGACGAGGCATCGAGCTAGACCCATCAAAAATTAAAGCCATCCAAGAATTGCCACCTCCCAGGAACAAAACTGAAGTAATGAGTTTGTTGGGAAGGTTAAATTACATCAGCAGGTTTATTGCTCAGCTCACAACAACCTGTGAGCCAATTTTCAAATTGTTAAAAAAGGATGCTGCGATCAAATGGACCGATGAGTGTCAAGAAGCGTTCGATAAAATAAAAGGGTACTTGTCGAACCCACCCGTGTTGGTCCCGCCAGAGCCAGGAAGACCTTTGATTCTTTACTTAACGGTTTTGGAAAATTCATTTGGTTGCGTATTGGGGCAACATGACCTCACTGGCAGAAAAGAACAGGCCATCTACTACCTTAGCAAGAAGTTCACAACTTATGAGGTTAAGTATACTTATCTGGAAAAGACATGTTGCGCCCTAACATGGGTAGCTCAAAAATTGAAACACTATTTGTCATCCTACACTACTTACCTCATTTCTCGGTTGGATCCATTGAAATACATTTTTCAAAAGCCTATGCCAACGGGAAGACTTGCAAAGTGGTAGATATTGCTCACGGAATTCGACATCATCTATGTGACTCGAACTGCAATGAAGGCTCAAGCACTGGCCGATCATTTAGCCGAAAACCCGGTCGATGAGGAATATGAGCCGTTGAAAACTTATTTTCCTGATGAAGAAACAATGCATATCGACGAGGTGGAGCAAATTGAAAAGCCTGGCTGGAAACTTTTCTTTGATGGAGCCGCTAACATGAAAGGAGTCGGAATAGGAGCTGTAATCATTTCTGAAACAGGGCATCACTATCCTGTTACGGCTCAATTGCGATTTTATTGCACCAATAATATGGCTGAATATGAAGCTTGCATTTTGGGGTTAAGGCTAGCTGCAGACATGGGTATCCGAGAAATCTTATTCATGGGAGATTCGGATCTTTTGGTACATCAAATTCAAGAAGAATGGGAAACCCGAGACTTGAAGCTCATCCCATACCGACAATGTCTACATGATCTTTGTCAGCGGTTTCAATCAGTGGAATTCCAACATATTCCAAGAATCCATAATGAGGTTGCCGATGCATTGGCCACCCTAGCATCAATGTTGCACCATCCGGACAAAGCTTATGTAGATCCAATACATATTCAAGTCCACGATCAGCACGCTTATTGCAATATGGTTGAAGAAGAATTTGATGGTGAACCATGGTTCCACGATATCAAGGAGTATATCAGGATGGGGATATATCCCGCACAAGCCACAGGAGATCAAAAGAGGACCATTAGGCGATTGGCAAATGGATTCTTCTTAAGCGGAGGAGTTTTGTATAAAAGAACACCAGATCTTGGATTATTGAGATGCATAGATGCCAGACAAGTTGCAGCTGCCATGTCTGAAGTACATTCAAGAGTTTGCGGACCCCACATGAGTGGATATGTGTTGGCAAAGAAAATCCTCCGAGCCGGTTACTATTGGCTTACCATGGAGCGAGATTGTATCAGTTTTGTGCGCAAGTGTCATCTATGCCAAATACACGGAGATTTGATTCATTCTCCACCATCCGAGTTGCACACAATGTCGGCACCATGGCCCTTCGTTGCCTGGGGCATGGATGTGATTGGACCAATTGAGCCGGCAGCATCCAATGGGCACAGGTTCATTCTAGTAGCTATCGATTATTTTACCGAATGGGTTGAGGCCAAGACATTCAAATCAGTGACCAAGAAAGCTGTGGTCGATTTTGTCCATTCAAATATCATATGTCGATTCGGAATCCCGAAGGTGATCATCACAGATAACGGTGCTAATCTTAACAGCAACTTAATGAAGGAAGTATGTCAACAGTTTAAGATTACACATCGTAACTCTACCCCATATCGGCCCAAGGCGAATGGAGCAGTAGAAGCAGCCAACAAAAACATAAAGAAGATACTTCGGAAAATGATAGAAGGTTCAAAACAATGGCATGAAAAATTACCATTTGCATTATTGGGATACCGCACTACTGTTCGCACTTCAGTAGGAGCAACTCCTTATTTGTTGGTATATGGCACTGAAGCAGTAATTCCTGCAGAAGTTGAGATTCCTTCCCTTCGGATCATCGCCGAAGCAAAGATTGATGATGATGAATGGGTCAAAAACCCGTCTGGACAGTTAAACTTGATTGATGAAAAACGATTGACCGTAGTATGTCATGGTCAATTATATCAAAGAAGAATAGAAAGAGCATACAACAAAAAGGTGCGTCCTCGGAAGTTTGAAGTAGGTCAGCATGTGCTGAAACGTATTCTTCCACATCAGGTTGAAGCAAAAGGCAAATTTGCCCCGAATTGGAAAGGACCATTCATTGTGACCAGAGTATTATCAAATGGTGCACTATGCTTAACAGACATTGAAGGCAAATGCATAGATATGGCGATCAATTCTGACGCGGTAAAGAGATATTATGCATAACTTTTTTATTTAGCATTATTTCGAAGATTGGAATGACAAAGGCAATTTATTCTGCTATCCAAACACTATACCATTTGCTTCCCCTTTGAGCCATACTGGTTTCTTTCCTACCCTCTCTTGGAATCAATAAAAAATCAAGTATGAAATAAGTAATAAAAAAAATCACTATTATTTAGTGAACTACGTTTGACCTGATTCCTCAAAGAAGGATATGTAGGCGCCTCACGGCTCGGTCATAGGGTGCACAATATACATGATGTGCACAAAAAGAAACATCAGGTGACCCCAATCAAGAAACTGGGGCAAGAATTGTATTAAAGAAAAAGATTCCAAGAGTTGTAATTCTAAACACATACCAAAACTGTTTAGCTTTTAATACCTTTTCCATTTCTAACCCCATACCAGAAAGACCTTTCGACCAATCTTAGAAAAATGTTAAGTCAAGCAAATGAAGATGGTTCATAACACTCTGATACAAACAAGAAAAGAAAGTAAAAATGAGAGAGTCTTATAGGTGAAAACCCACACGGGCACCATAAGGCGACAGAAGTTGAGAGAAAAAATGAGAGAGTCTTATTGGTGAAAACCTTCATAGGCACCCTAAGGCGAAAAAGAAGTGAGAAATAAACAAATGAAGAAGGTTTATCGGTGAAAACTCTTTGAGATATTGCAAGTCCAACAGGTCTGTGAAATGAAAAATGAAGTTGGATTACGAAGAGAAGCCTCACCATCGGCAAGAATACCCCAGTTAACCACCCTGCTTTAAACTAACAAAGTTTTCTTTGATTTAAAACAGGGGCAAATACAACATTTGTGTCAGGAAATACCTGGTAAAGAAAAGAAGAAGTCAGACGTCCACCTGGAGAATGAGGATAAGAATTGAAGAAATCAGGCGTCCACCTGGAGAATGAGGATGAAAATCGAAGAAGTCAGGCGTCCACCTGGAGAATGAGGATGAGAATTGAAGAAATCAGGCGTCCACCTGGAGAATGAGGATGAAAATCGAAGAAGTCAGGCGTCCACCTGGAGAATGAGGATGAGAATCAAAGAAGTCAGGCGTCCACCTGGAGAATGAGGATGAAAATCAAAGAAGTCAGGCGTCTACCTGGAGAATGAGGATAAGAAAAGAAGAAGTCAGGCGTCCACCTGGAGAATGAGGATGAGAATTGAAGAAGTCAGGCGTCCACCTGGAGAATGAGGATGAGAATTAAAGAAGTCAGGCGTCCACCTGGAGAATGAGGATGAAGAATTGAAGAAGTCAGGCGTCCACCTGGAGAATGAGGATGAAGAATTGAAGAGATCAGGCGTCCACCTGGAGAATGAGGATGAAAATAAAAGAAGTCAGGCGTCCACCTGGAGAATGAGGATGAGAATTAAAGAAGTCAGGCGTCCACCTGGAGAACGAGGATGAAGAAGTTAAAAAGAAGTCAGGCGTCCACCTGGATAATGAGGATGAGAATTAAAGAAGTCAGGTGTCCACCTGGAGAATGAGGACAAAGAAAAGAAGAAGTCAGGCGTCCACCTGGAGAATGAGGATAAGAATTAGAGAAGTCAGGCGTCCACCTGGAGAATGAGGATGAAGAAAAAGAGAAGTCAGGCGTCCACCTGGAGAATGAGGATGAAAATCGAAGAAGTCAGGCGTCCACCTGGAGAATGAGGATGAGAATTGAAGAAATCAGGCGTCCACCTGGAGAATGAGGATGAGAATTGAAGAAGTCAGGCGTCCACCTGGAGAATGAGGATGAGAATCGAAGAAGTCAGGCGTCCACCTGGAGAATGAGGATGAAAATCAAAGAAGTCAGTCGTCCACCTAGAGAATGAGGATAAGAAAAGAAGAAGTCAGGCGTCCACCTGGAGAATGAGGATGAGAATTGAAGAAGTCAGGCGTCCACCTGGAGAATGAGGATGAGAATTAAAGAAGTCAGGCGTCCACCTGGAGAATGAGGATGAAGAATTGAAGAAGTCAGGCGTCCACCTGGATAATGAGGATGAAGAATTGAAGAAATCAGGCGTCCACCTGGAGAATGAGGATGAGAATTAAAGAAGTCAGGTGTCCACCTGGAGAACGAGGATGAAGAAGTTAAAAAGAAGTCAAGCGTCCACCTGGATAATGAGGATGAGAATTAAAGAAGTCAGGCGTCCACCTGGAGAATGAGGACAAAGAAAAGAAGAAGTCAGGCGTCCACCTGGAGAATGAGGATAAGAATTAGAGAAGTCAGGCGTCCACCTGGAGAATGAGGATGAAGAAAAAGAGAAGTCAGGCGTCCACCTGGAGAATGCGGATGAGAATTAAAGAAGTCAGGCGTCCACCTGGAGAATGAGGATGAGAATTAAAAAAGTCAGGCGTCCACCTGGAGAATGAGGATAAGAATTAAAGAAGTCAGGCGTCCAACTGGAGAATGAGGATAAGAATTAAAGAAGTCAGGCGTCCACCTGGAGAATGAGGATGAAGAATTAAAGAAGTCAGGCGTCCACCTGGAGAATGAGGATGAAGAAAGAAAAGAAACAGCCAAGGCACCCACCTAGGGAATGAGGGAATACAATTAAAGTGTTGAAATCAAAAGCCCGCTCATATGATAAAGGAGCACACTTAGAACCCATAAAGCAGAGGAGTCCAACAAAATCCCCAGCAAGAAACAACAAGAGTCCCAAAAGAAAATACGAGACACAATGAAAGGAATACGGAATAAGCCAAATGCCCAAGAGTCACCAAGATATTAAGACAACAAGAAACGCAAGGGCATGACCTAGATAAGATTTTTATAATTCATGTACCATAGTCTAGTTTAACTTTTTATATTTCCTTTAAAGTAAGGTGTAATAAGGAGGTCAGCAAGCAGTAAAAACAGCACGAAGCAGCAGTAACATCACAGTCCCACGGTAGTCCCAGCTACCCAAAATTCCCGAACTACATTGACCTAATTCCTTTGTAGCCAAGGATATGTAGGAAATCTTTGAAGCAGAGGTTCGGTCAAATCTTTCTAAAAATGCTTCCCACGGAGTATTCGAACGGGCGAAAATCGCTCGTATACACTCACTTTATCTTTGCACGAAAACTCTTCGAGTTTCCGCACAAAGAGGGGCAGCTGTGAGCACGTGATTTTTTTGCCTTACGAAAAACTACTCCAAAATAAATCAAAAAATAAAATAAATTTCTTTTACTGTGTAATTTTTGAATTTGCGTGGTGTTAAATACTTGTGTTATGTCCGTAAGTGTTTACATTGTCATAATAAAATGAAAAAATAAAATAAAATACATATCGCATGCATATAGGATTTAATGATACATTTAAAAGATAATTTAAATAAAATCACAAAAATATGCAATAGTTCTATTTTAAATATTCCACTGTGTGATTGATGTTTTGTCTATGTGTTAAATAATTGTTATAAAATAATTAATATATTTTGTGAATTTAAAATTGTTTTACAATTAAAATTAGAAATTTAAATTAGAAAAAAATAAAAAAAAATGTATATATATGCAAAATCGGACCTGGATTAAAATCCAGGCCCAAATGAATTAATTACCCCCCCACAGCCCAATCCAGATGACTCTGTCCGGTCCAATTCAAAACCAAAACCAAACGACGACGTTTGGTCACCTCCCACTAAGGGCCGTTGGATCAAATCCAACCAACGGTCAAGATCTCACCCCCTTTACCCGTAACCCGTAACCCGTTCCAGTGACCCGACTCAGCCGACCCTGGGATTAAACCAAACGACATCGTTTGGTTTAATGAATTGATCCTGGCCCTTCATTCTATCTAATCCAACGGACAATATCAATCCACCCCACCCCTATATAAGTCCCAGGCCCCTACCCCGGCCCCAAACTAAAAACACCCCCCCCCCCTTATGGGGTAGAGTTACGATGTGTAATCTTAAACTGTTGACATACTTCCTTCATTAAGTTGTTGTTAAGATTAGCACCGTTATCTGTGATGTAAAAATAACTTTAAATCCTATTGAATTGGACCGGACAGGGTCATCTGGATTGGGCTGTGGGGGGGGGGGGGAATTAATTCATTTGGGCCTGGATTTTAATCCAGGTCCGATTTTGCATATATATACATTTTTTTCATTTTTTTCTAATTTAAATTTCTAATTTTAATTGTAAAACAATTTTAAATTCACAAAATATATTAATTATTTTATAACAATTATTTAACACATAGACAAAACATCAATCACACAGTGGAATATTTAAAATAGAACTATTGCATATTTTTGTGATTTTATTTAAATTATCTTTTAAATGTATCATTAAATCCTATATGCATGCGATATGTATTTTATTTTATTTTTTCATTTTATTATGACAATGTAAACACTTACGGACATAACACAAGTATTTAACACCACACAAATTCAAAAATTACATAGTAAAAGAAATTTATTTTATTTTTTGATTTATTTTGGAGTAGTTTTTCGTAAGGCAAAAATCACGTGCTCACAACACCACGTGCCCCAAGAAAGCCACTGAACAGAGCAAAATTCATACTTGGAGAACTTTGCATAGAGTTTCTCATCCCTCAATCTATGCAACACAACTCTCAAATGCTCCGCGTGCTCCTCCTGACTACGCGAGTACACCGGAATATCATCAATGAAAACAATCACAAATGAGTCGAGATAAGGCCGAAACACGCTGTTCATCAAATGCGTGAACGTTGCTGGGGCATTGGTCAGCCCAAAAGACATCACAAGGAACTCATAATGACCATATCGGGTCCTGAAAGCTGTCTTAAGAATATTCGAGTCCCTGATCTTCAACTAGTGGTACCCTGAATGGAGATCAATCTTAGAGAACACTCTCGCTCCCTGAAGTTGGTCAAATAAATCATCAATGCGAGGCAAAGGATACTTGTTCTTGATTGTAACTTTGTTCAACTGCCTGTAATCAATGCACATCCTCATTGTGCCATCCTTCTTCACAAATAGAACAAGTGCACCCCACAGCGACACAATAGGCCGAATAAACCCCTTATCAAGGAGTTCCTGAAGCTGCTCCTTCAATTCTTTCAACTCCGTCGGTGCCATACAATACGGTGGAATATAAATAGGTTGAGTGCCCGGCACCAAATCAATACCAAAGTCAATATCCCTATCCGGTGATATGCCCGGCAAGTCTGCAGGAAACACATCGGGAAAATCCCTCACAACAGGAATAGAGTCAATACCAGGAGTCTCTGCAATAACATCCCTTACAAAGGCTAAGTGTGAAAGACAACCTTTCCCAACCATCCGCTGGGCCTTCAAGAACGAAATCACTCTATTGGGAACAAAATCAATCGACCCTCGCCACTCATTCCATGGCACACCCGGCATATCCAACGTCACTGTCTTAGCATGTCAGTCCAATATAGAATGACACGGAGATGGCCAATACATGCCCAATATCACATCGAAGTCCACCATACAAAGCAACAAAAGGTTTACTCGGGTCTCCATACCCCCAATAGTTACCACAAACGACCGGTATACACGGTCCACAACTATAGTATCTCCCACCGGAGTAGATACACAAACGGATGAAACAAGGGACTCACGAGGCATATCCAGATAATGAGCAAAATATGATGACACATATGAAAAAGTGGAACCAGGATCAAATAATACAGAGGCATCTCTGTGGCAGACTGAGACAATACCTGTAATCATAATATCTGAAGCAATAGGATCTGGTCTGGCTGGGAGTGCATAGAAATATGCCCGACTACCACCTGATCGACCTTCCCCTCTAAGGCGACCCTAGCTAACTGACCCCCACCCCTAGTTGCCTGAGCGGGTGGTGAAGTAACTGGAGCTGAAGTCGAGGGCTGACCTCTCTACTGAGACGGACCCTCAAGAAGACGAGGACATTGCCTCCTCATATTCCCAAACTCTCCACACTCGTAACAACTTCCTGGTGCGGGAAATAGGGACTGAAGGGAACCCCTAGCACCAAAATGACCAATAGAAGGACCTGGCATGGAAGAACCCTAAACTGATGGAGCACGGGATGAACTCTGGGCTGGTAGGGAACTGAGTGATGAATGACCCTGATGTGAGTTGTGAGAACCATGGCCCGATGACGCCCAACGATGAGCTGGGCGAGCTGATTGAGCATGTCTGAATGGACGACCTTTGCCATGCTGAAACTGACCTCTCGAAGGAGAACCACCAAAACTACCAGATCCACGAGGCCTCTTGGCCTCCCTCTCATCTCGCTCCAAGCAACAAACTAACTCAATCTCGTGAGCAATGTTAACAACCTCCTTAAAAGTAGCACCTGACACCTTCTCTCTAGTCATGAGAATTCGAAGCTGATATGTGAGGCCATCAACGAACCTCCTGATCCTCTCTCTGTCCATAGGAATCAACCAAACAACATGACAAACTAACTCCGAGAACCTCATCTAATACTGCGTCATAGTCATATCTACCTGATGCAACTGCTCGAACTGCCTGCGCAGCTCCTCTCTGCGAGACTGTGGCACATACTTCTCCAAAAAGAGAATGAAGAACTGCTTCCAGGTAAGGGGTGCTGCATCAACAGGCCTACGCCTCTCATAAGCCTCCCACCAAGTAAAGGCAGCTCCAGAAAACTGAAAAGTAGTAAATTCTACACCGCTGGTCTCCAAAATACTTGATGTGCGAAGAATCCTCTGACACTTGTCCAAGAAACTCTAGGCATCCTCGCCCTCTGTACCATTGAAAGTCGGAGGCTAAAGTTTACCAAACCTCTCCAATCGACGCTGCTCGTCGTCAGGCATAACTGGTACCACATAATCCTGAGCTAGTGCAACCGGCTGGGCTGAAGGTGCCCCCAGTGTCTGAAGTCCCTGCACAACCTGCTCAAGTGTGCGAGCAACGGGAGTCTGAGTACCTCCCTCGGCTTGAGAAGTAGTTGCGACCGTAGTAACTGAGACCGCCTGAGCCAAGCCG
This sequence comes from Nicotiana tabacum, assembly GCF_000715075.1. NCBI lineage: Eukaryota > Viridiplantae > Streptophyta > Magnoliopsida > Solanales > Solanaceae > Nicotiana > Nicotiana tabacum. Next base: position 905,538 of record NC_134091.1, read on the forward strand.
GTGTATATAGATAGAATCTGGGCTAGGGCCTCCTGAAGGCCTGGAATCATAATAGGCACAATTGGTGCCTGAGCTGGTGCTGCTGGAGTGTCCGCATCTAGGACCTGATCCTGAACTAGTGCAGCTGGTGGATCTGCAGGTGTTGCCCTAGCTGCTGTGCAGGCTACACCCCTACCCCTACCACGGCCTCGACCGCGTCCTCGACCTCTAGTGGCCCCAACTGGCAGTACTGGTGGTCGTCCGTCCTTACCGGTACCACGTGTCCTCACCATCTGTGAGAGAATAGAATAACAGAAGTTTAGTACTAGAATCAACAAATTCGCACGACAGGAATTTCAAGAATGTGAAGTTCTTCCTAAAGGTTCTGCAGCCTCCCGAGGATAAGTACATACGTCTCCATACTGATCCGCGAGACTCTACTAAACCGGCCCATGACCCGTGAGACCTATGTAACCTAGGTTCTGATACCAACTTGTCATGACCCCAAATATCCCGATCGTGATGGCGCTTATCACAGTACTAGGCAAGCCAAACCAACATTTACTACATCGAATTTTTTTATAAAAATCATTTTATAAAACCGATTAAGTCTCAAACTCTTCATATGTAATATATAAATCAATAGAAATGTGCGAAAACCAGTACAAAATATACTAACACAGCCCGAATCTGGTGTCATTAGTCATGAGCCTCTAAATACAACCAAACACTGTCTAAATAATACAATATGAGTCTGAAATACAAAATACTAAGATAGGAAGGAGGAAGGCAGGGCTGCGAACGCCGTGCAACTACCTTGCGATCTCCGGATACGACTCCGAGAGTGCTAGAATCTCTCATTCTAAAGCCCGGGCACCTAGATCTGCAAACAAGCTGCAGGGAGTAACGTGAGTACGCCAACTTAGTAAGTAACTAATGTAAATAAAGTCTGAGTGCAGTGACGAGCATTTAGAATCATATAAGAATTTTCAATAGAAATATCAAGTCAAATCAGCAGTTCAATAGCCAGTTATCTCATAAAACTCCAGTTTCAATTCAAAACCTTTGAAAAAATACATTTATTTAGCATTCTTCAATAGAGGCTCAGTATAAATGGCGAGTGAAAGCATCAAAATGTCCCAGACAAGCCTCTCGGGCAAGGTATCACTCATAAGTATAGCCTCTCGGGCAAGCCTCTCAGTCACTCGGGACTCAGCTCTCGCCAATCAGTACTCACACACAGCACTCCGGCTCAATAGATATCTTATAATAATAATAAAAATAATAACCGCTGCGGCGCACAGCTTGATCCATATTTTATAGTCGACTACGCTCGCTGGGGGTGTGTAGACTCCGGAGGCGCTCCTACAGCCCAAATGTCATATTACTGCAGCGCGCAACCTGACCCAATATATATCATTGCGGCATGCCGTCCGATCCATATAAATATCGCTACGGCGTGCATCCCGATCCATAAAATATACATAATATCGCTACGGCGTGCAGCCTAACCCATAACATATATATGTATATGTATATATATACACCATTAGGTCCTCAACCTCTTTCAGTCATTAACCTCACAGCCACAAGCATATATATATATATATATATATATATATATATATATATATATATATATATATATATATATATACTATTAGGTCCTCAACCTCTTTCAGTCAATAACCTCACGGCCACTCGGGCATATCGGTAAAAATCAAGAAAATTCAGTCCAAATAGTTTTCATATATTAAGAAGTAGGGTAATGAAACCGAATTTAAACAGTAAACAGATAAAACATGACTGAGGATATGCTTTCAAATCAAACAGAGTGAGGAAAGCAATAATAATACCCCTAAAGGTCTAAATAGGTCGGCGCAAGGCCCCAAACATGGCGTACAACCCAAAATATAGTATCAATCTCTGAAATACGGGATATCATATGATTTCAAATCAATGCGGCTTAATAGTCGCTACGGGATGGACCAAGTCACAATCCCTACCGGCGCACGCCCACACGCTCGTAACCTAGCATGTGTGTTATCTCATTTATCAAAACAATACGAAATACCTGGGTTTCATACCCTCGGGTCTAGATTTACAATGATTACTTACCTAAAATCGGATGAAATACTACTCCGTGATGCCCTTGCCTCTCGACTCGGCCTCAACTCACGTCGAATCTATCCAAAATCAAAATCATAACGTCAAAATATGCTAAGGGAACGAAGCTCATGCGAAAATAATCAAATTATATCAAAAATTCCGAAATTGGTCCACCGACCCCTGAGCCCATGTCTCGAAATTCGATAAAAGTTACATTAATAAAATCCTTATCCTTCCACGAGTCCATACATACCAAGAATATCAAAATCTGACCACAAACGTCCCCTCAAATTCCTAAATCAAGGTCTCCAATTTCAAGCCCTAATCCCCCAATTTTCTTCCTTAATTTCCACTAACACCGTGATTAAATAATGGAAAAATGGTCATAAACACAAGTAATGAAGCTTAAGTGGCTTACCCAACTAATAACCTTCGATTTCCCTTGAAGGACCACTGCCCTAGCTCACTTCCCGTCTTAAAAAATGGAGAACTTAGCAAAAATACATGAAGGAAACCTTATATACTTTCTGACACATGGATTTCGCATCTGCGGTCCTTTTTCGCTTTTGCGCTACCGCTTCTGCGGTTTTCACTTAAGTTCCTGGAACCGTACCTGCGCCTTACCTTCCGCACCTGCGGTCTCGCAGGTGCGTTAAACCTTCCGCACCTGCGTCTTCTGGTCTTCCAGCTCCTGGCCGCATCTGCGGCTACTCTTCCGCTTCTAGGATCTCGCACCTGCGGTCCCCAATCCGCAGGTGCGGTTATGACATGGGCAACAACTGAAGTTGCTCACTTCCAATTCCAAACTTTTTCGAAAATATTTCGAATTCATCCCGAGGCCCCCGGGATCTCAACCAATGATACGAACAATTCATATACCACTTTTCAAACTTATACCAATCTTCGAAACACTTAAACAACATCGAATCATCAAAACACCCTCGGATTCAAGCCTAATATTTCTAAAACTTCCAAATTCCGTTTTCGATCAAAAAATCTATCAAACCTCGTCCGAATGACCTGAAATTTTGCACACACGTTACAAATGACACAACAGACCTATTACAAATTTTGGAATTCCCATTCCGACCCTGATATCAAAATTTTCACTACCGACCAAAAAATGTCAAAATTCCAATTTCGCCAATTCAAGCCTAAATCTACCATGGACCTCCAAAATACATTCCAATCACGCTTCTAAGTCCCAAATCACCTCACGAAACTATCTGAATCATAAAAACCCTATTCCGAGATCATTTACTCACAAGTCAATTTTCGGTTGACTTTTCCAACTAAATGGCCAACTTAAGAGACTAAGTGTCTCATTCCTTTACAAAACCACTCCGAACCCGAACCAACCAACCTGACACCATATAATACAATTGAACAAGACATAAGAAGCAGAAATAGGGGAAACAGAGCGGTAACTTATAAACGACAGGCCGGGTCGTTACACAATGCTTTCCAAATTTTCTTTGCAGTAGAGTAAGTACTATCATAATAATCATAAAAATTATCAGATAGACAATTAAGAAGATAATACCGGCACTTGTATGAATCATCGTTATATTTTTCAATTTTTTCTTGAAGGGCGATTAGCTCATCATCATTCATGGAGGAGTTGTCTACTTTGCTTGGATTCTTCTCAGTTAAAACATAAGAAACATTGAGAAGACTCAAATAAAAAAGTACTTTACCCTTCCATCTTTTGAAATGAGTACCATTGAAACGGAATGGCTTGTTGAGATCTCCCACCTTGATATCCGCGGATTTTTCAACTATAGCCATTTGAATCTCCTTAATATCGTTGGTAAAAATACAATTACAGCTGAAAAATAAAAATAGAGAAAATAAAATAACTTCAGGCTAAGGCGCGGATATCTCGCTCTCTTTAATGAGATTCAAGCCCACTGCATCAAAATCTTCACTGGTCCAACAGTAATCCTCTTGACTTGTCTCCCCTATGATATAACATCCCGATCACGTCGTATGATTCGAACAAACTCTGGACAAATTGTTGAGTCCAAAGCTCCACCAAGATGAACACCTTCCTTCAACAAAAGTAAAAACTCTCTTCTTCTTTTTTCACAACTTTAACCTCATTTCATTGAAACACTCTCAATTATTTTTCACACCACGTTATGGACGAAAGACTCCTATTTATAGGTGTAGGAATTCTTCCTTGAATTAAATTGGAAGAAAGTGGGGTAATAAGTCATGAAATCATGGAGAACATCGGGTAATTAGTGGTAGAATATGTGAGAAGAGTTACAAAAGAGTTATGACCATTTTCTACATCATGGAGTAGTGGATTATGGGAGTTAAGACCATTCTCTACATTATGGAGTAGTGAGAGTTATGACATATTTTATTTTAATATTAACATGATAAAATACTAACAAAATATATATCTTCTATTATATTACAAAAAGAAAGTGATAGACAAAAATATTAAACAAAGTAATATGCTAATAAAAATTTCTATTAACAATGTAATTATATAAAATATTGGATAATCTAATAAAAAGATATATAACAAAATGTTATTCAATGACTATATAAGTCCCTATAATTTAGTAGAGATTTTATTCATTAAAATTAGATAATATTATTGACAATAACAGGATAAAATTAAAAAATAAAAATATAATCAAGATTAATAAAATAAATATATTTTTTCTTATATTACAACAAACAAACAAAAAAACGAGCAGACAAAAGTATTAATAAAGTAATATGCAAATAAAAATTTGTGTTCAATTGTATAAGACACAAGAAAATTTGTTCGTTTTACTTTTCACCAATCTGTTAATTATTGAGAAACTAAAAACACAACTTATTTTCTCAAAATAGAAATTAAAATGCAGTTCAGTACTCTCTCCGTTTTCTTTTATTTGGCATGTTTTGATTTTTCACGATCCTTAAGAAATAATAAATGAAGTGCATAATTTATCAGAATACTCATATTAATTAATGCATATTTTATTGGATTTAAAAAAATAATTTAAAATAAGTAATAAATATTATGGTTATAACAGATTTTTTTTTGTCTTCGTAACAAATAAAAGTAAAAATTTATTTTTAGTATATATGTGAGGGTGGGAACACTATAAAATCTTATAATGCCGTATATAGTAGCTGACGTGGACCGTAGTGCCTTTAATCTGCCCAAAAATACCCACAAGCTTGTCTTGATTCCGTAACCTGAACATGGCGGAAACCGGCGACAGCAAGTCACCGGCAGCTAATCCCAACCCTGAAACTACCTCTCCGCCACCGCCACCGCCACCTACACTTCAACAGCCGCAGACATCGTCACAGCCTCAGCTGCAACCACCGCCACAAACGCCGTCACAGCCACTGCCACCACCACAGCAACCTCAATCTGAACTTTTGCCCCCAAAGCGTCCCCAACAACTGGAATCCTCCCCAAACCCAACCACCGATTCCAAAGACGTGACTCCCGCTACCCTCTCTTCCCGCCTTACTGAGCCTGATTATATTTACATCCCCAGTCACTCCCGTAAGTCCCATCTACTCTTGAGCTACTTTTTATTCTTAAATTCCCCCCCCCCCCCCCCATATATAATGGATTGATTAATTAATTAATTGATGTATCGGTGTTTTTCTTTTAGGTTGGTTTTCGTGGAATAGCATACATGAAAGTGAGGTTCGATTTCTTCCTGAATTCTTCGACGGAAGATCACCTTCTAAGAACCCTAGGACTTATAAATACTATAGGAATTCCATTATTCGTAGATTCAGAGACAATCCCACTAAAAAAATAACCTTTACTGAGGCTCGCAAGACCATTATTGGTGATGTGGGTTCCATTCGTAGGGTTTTCGATTTCCTGGAGACATGGGGCTTGATTAATTACACTGCTAACTCTTCCAAATCGCTGCTCAAGTGGGAAGAAAAAGAGTCTAAGTCTACTTCTTCTGCTTCCGCGGCTCCGCAAAATGCTGATGCTAATGGAACTACTCCCACTGATTTTACTGCCCCCAAGAAGAGACTTTGCAGTGCCTGCAAATCAGCTTGCAGCATTGCCTGTTTTGTTTCTGATAAGGTGATTTCAACAATCTTCCATTGTTGTGGGTTTGTCTTATCTTGTTTAGAAGGATTAATTTGTTATTTAACAACCTTTGGAATCAAGTTTGAATCTTTTAACTTCTCAGCTGGTCATGCTTAAATTTGCTCTCACTGCTCAGCTCGTAGCTTCCTACTTTTATAGCTGGTGGTTTCAATTTTTTTAAAAAGTTTTCCCTTTTTTGGGCTTACTCGTAATTGGTAGTTTACTTAAGTGTTGCTAGGACTTGTTGCTATGGTCTAAGAGTTAGATCAACTTTGTTTGTTTAAGTGCAGTATGATTTGACTCTTTGTGCAAGATGCTACGTTCGTGGTAATTTCAGAGTCGGCATGAATACTTCAGATTTTCGGCGCGTTGAAATTAGTGAAGAAGTTAAGACAGATTGGACCGACAAAGAGACTTTGCACCTTTTAGAAGCTCTTATGCATTATGGCGATGATTGGAAGAAGGTTGCCGAGCATGTTGGTGGCAGAAGTGCGAAAGAATGTGTGGCTCGATTTGTGAAGCTTCCTTTTGGTGAGCAGTTTATGGGCCCTCCGGTGTCTGCAGAAGTGGATAATGAACCTGGGTCTGAAACTATGCTTCTTCCATCCAAGAGAATGCGCCTCACACCCCTTGCTGATGCTAGCAACCCAATTATGGCTCAGGTACTCCGTCATATTTCTTATTACCGGAAAGTGTTTAGGACGTTAGATCAACATGTTCTATTTAGTACCCATGACCATGAATATCAAACAGAATCTGGACATCATTAACTGAAAACAAATTTGCTTTGGAATGAAAATGTTTCCTCACCAACGATACTCTGCAAGTTCAATATAGTTGCTGAACCAACTCACATCCTAAATGATCAAAGGAAACTTCACTTCTTATGACTTTGGATCGTTATGTAGTGCTGGAGAAGGGCTGCAGGGGTGCTTTGGTTAACTTCCATTTTATGTCTCGGATTAATTGTTATAGGGTCCTGCTTTCTTATGGACTAAGACGCTTTTGGGGATTTCTTGAGGGGGACAAGTTAATTAAGTAGCACTTCAGTGTTATTCAAGTCAGACCTCAAATGATTCCTTTAGTTTTTGAATCTTACTGCAGGCTGCTTTCCTTTCTGCTCTAGCGGGAAAAGAGGTTGCAGAATTAGCAGCACATGCCGCTGTTACGGCTTTGTCTGAGAACAGTGAGGGAATAATGAAAGGGAGTCTAGCATCTCTACCTGGTGTCTTGGAGAAGCAAGGTATCTATCATCACTTATTACTTGTTTTGGTTTTGATGAGAATCCTTGTTACTGTTGTGAGATACTCGAGGCATCTTAAAAAGAATTGTCTAAAGCTTATCTGATTACAACTCTTGATTTTTGCTGTAATGCTATGCTGCAAATCTGCTATGTTAACTAATGTTTCTTCTTTGTGCATTGTGGGCTGCGTTCTGCCAGGGATTTCTGACAGTATTTTTGCAGTATTTGAATGCCAAGGATCATGTTTACTACCATTGTTGCTTAGCTAAAATTCTTCTCAGTTATTCTGACAGGATTGGCTTTCTTTTAGAGGGAAACATTAGTGACCTTGATACACAATTAAGTTAGAGTGATTAAACTACTCATTGAGAACATTTGTGATAATGCGACTTAGATAAGAGGCTTTTGGTGTTCCAATATTGACAATATGATGTCCCAATCTCGTTTTTCTGAAAATACTCGGGACTACGGCAACTTTGGGAAATTTGCGGAACTTGCAAATTTAAAGACAATAATCTCCCTTGTAGTGGTATTGTTGGCAAATGAGGCAGATTTCCATGAAACTGCAATCGTGAAAACGAAGATGAAACATTCATTTTCCAATTTTGCAAACAATAGAACTTCTAGATGGCTCAATGAACTCCTGCTGTAAGTGACATGGTCTTATACTATGCAGAAACGGACGGAACTTCCAATGGGCATGCCAATGATACAGTTGAAAGAGCTCTTGTTGAAGCACGGTCTCAGCTTGAGGAGGAGGCACAGGACATAGAGAGAGCTGTCTCCGAGGTTGCTATCGAGGTATACTCATACATGAAATCAAGTGCTAAATATTCCAAGCTCCCTTTGATGAGGTCATCAGTGATGCTCAATATTTGATCTTTGTACATGTTTGCTTTCTTGCTTCCGTGCTTTACAGACCAGGGAGATTGAGGACAAAATTGCTCGTTTTGAGGAACATGATTTACAGATGGAAAAGGAGTGGCAACAGCTGATGCAGCTTAAGAATCTAATCTTCTTCGATCAACTTACTTTGCTGCTAAATAAAGTTGGTGCTACAAAAGCTGGAGAAGCCATTGGGGAGGAGGTGATGAATGTTAAGGCAGAATGACAAATCCCCTTGGTAGAATATGGTCTCTTAGTTGCTTACCAATATAGTGGGATCTAGTTATTTGTCAAATATTAGGTAGTGGCAAATTCAAAGGAATCAGAAAGCAGAATGAGTTTCTTTAGCTGCTAACCCCTTTTCTTTTCTGTATTTCCTGACTTACATGTTGTATTCCCCTCTCCCCAGTTCCCTGAGAAGCAGCAACTGTTGCCTATATATTAAAACAAAACATTACAAGGGATTTAAAGTCAGTTGGTCTTGCAGAACTTGTAATTTACATTTTTTATTGTGTTTTCTTTAATATTTAACAGTGGAAACCAATGTATGTAATGCTATACCCTAGAGGATATTGTCTTTGCACTTGTTAGTTTCCCGTCCAGTTCTGCTTCTTAACTCTTACCTTAATATATTGGTCTCATCCGTTACCTTATTAATAGGCCAAATACATCGGCAGACCATTAAACTTGTACTCACTTTTCACTCTGACACTTAATAAGGTCCTGGTTTGGGTTTATTCATGAGTTCTTCTTAATCTTTCCAACTTCTTGCGTTTTGTGACTCGGATTGGGGTACATGTCCTGAGTCGCGTCGCTCAATCAGTGGCTTTTATATTTCTGTTGGAGGTTCCCCAATCTCATGGAAGTCGAAGAAACAAACATCTGTCTCTCTTAGTTCAGCCGAGGCAGAATACCGTTCGATGAGGCAAGTAGTTACAAAATTGATATGGCTTGTGCGATTATTTGCAGATCTCTCCGTTCCTATCTCTCTTCCAGTTCCTCTTCACTTAGATAGTCAAGCCCCGATTCATATCGCCAAAAACCTGGTCTTTCATGAAAGAACCAAGCATGTGGACTTATATTGCCATTTTGTCCGGCAACAATTCTTAGCATGCTTGATTTCACTGTCCTTTGTTCGATCTTCCTTGCAACTTTCATATCTCTTCACAAAATCCCTCCCCGGATCGGTACATCAAAATCTTCTGGACAAGTTGGGTGTTCTCACCGCCCCCTGCAACTTGACGGGGGTATTGACGAAGTCACAAAAGACGCTCAAATTATTAAAGACAAACATGATCAAGCAGGTCTCAAATTGTTGAAGACAAGCAGGAAGGAAACTTATTGTTCTAGAGATGAAAAGAAAAGCAAAGAAAATTCTCTTTGTTAAATCGATACTAGCAAAGGCCATACATTTCAAATTTGTTTTGAAAAATTTAATTTGGGCGAAATTTAATTTGAAGATGAAAATGTGTTCGGACATACATTTTCAAAACATAGTTCCCAATTTTATTTTGGAAAAACATGTACTCCTATATAATTTCCAAGTTTTGGAATTTTGGCCCAAAATCAGCAATTGATGTGGTTTTGGGATTTAGGATTTTGCCAAAATATTAAGTTTTGAAAATAAATTCCAAATTTATTTTGACAAAACTCATGACCACATCCTCACTCCATAAGGGCGTATTCATGCTTATCCATGTATTAAAAACCATGGTATTAATAATGCTATGGTTTGCTATGTATTAGTTCTACATAAGATAATACCAATAAGGTGTAGCTAATACATATATCATTTATACATAGGTTTAAAATTACTATCAAACAAGGATATAATAATACCAAAAACTAATACATATATTGTTTTTCCTAATATATTCTACCAAACGACCCTTCTAGTATAAGAAAATTGAACAATATCAAGTCATATTTACTTATTATCGTGATAAGTAATTTGTATTATTTTAAGCTTATAAAATCTATTTTTCTTGGGGTGATCCCTTTTATACTCTCAAATGTATATAATACAAAGGCTGAATTCATAGAAAGCCCCTTAAATTAGTCCATATTTTTTTATCTAGACACTTTAATTAAGGCAATAACCTATTGGACACGTATACTCTATTTAAAATGTGCCAATTAAACACAAACTGAACATTCTATGAACAAAAAAAAAATGCGTGCATTACAGGCATTTAACGTGGCAAATGCAACCATTAAAAAAATGACATGTCAATACATCCTCACTTTTCTCTCTATCTCCTTATCTGTTCCCTACTCTCTCTAAGATAAAATACATCACTGTTCATCCCCTCTAATTCTTCTGAACTTTTATCTTTTTTGCGTTTTTATCTCAAAAAAAACCATTAGCCATATGGGAGGAGGGCCATCAGGTGTTGGCTAGGACGACAAAGAGCTAAAGAAAACTAGAAGAAGATTTTGGCCGGAAAAAACTATCACGCCGGCGAACACTTTTTTTTGACTAGAAAAATTTAAATTATTAAAATATACAGTTCCCAAGGATTTGATTACTTATCCACCATCGATGTCTTTCTTAACAACTGCTTAAATTATTTTCTAATGAATGACAAGAACGTAATATGCATCTTCTAAGAACTTATCACTCGTTGTTGGGATCAAGTTATGCAGTAAAATATGCTTATGAACCTGGGACTGAGTGTTTGACCGATTCTTGTTGTTTATCATGTTCTTTTTTTTTTTTTTTTAAATTTCTCTGTTTGCATTGATTGTGGCTTGCAGGAAAATGAATCTTGCGGGATAGATTGGATTCCGGCCAAAAACCTTTTCTCATTTATCATCTATTTTACTACTTCGCTTTACTTTAGTTTTTTAGATTTTAGCAGTCACAAAAATTTGATTTGTTTGTGAACGTTAAATTTTCATTCATTCACGCACCTAACTTTGGGTGTGAAACACGTGTTATGACATGTAAGCAATGAGTGTCTAATAGGTACACTTCCATCTGAGTTTAGGTATTCAATTGGTCACTGTCTCAGTTGAAGTGCTTAGATGAAAAATATGGACTAGTTTAGGGGGCTGTTTATGTATTCTGCCTAATACAAAATTATTTTTAGACGGGGGTCAATTGATAACCTCTTATCAGAATGAAAAGAGTAATAAGGCCTCATTTGTTTGCACTTAATGGAGGTCTGAATCTTAATCATTCAGATCTCAGATATTAAGTGCGTTTGTTTTAAAGTCTGAATCTTAATTATTCAGATCTTAATCATTAAGTATTTTTTTTTACTTCATAATCACTTAATAGGTCTGAATAGACCTGTATGATTAAGATCCATAAAGAGACTTAATTTCATTAAGATGCGATCATCCATATTAATTATTAATTATCGCCACCGCCAACCATTATCAACTACCATCATACCACTACCACTACCACCATACTCAACCACCACCACCACCGCCACCATAATCGACTACCACCACCCTCCATCCCCACCACCATCATTCTCAATCACAAACAATACTCATCCACCTCAACTACCACAACTAACCACCCAATACCCTGAACCACCACCATCAACCAAACCTACCACCAATCACTACCTTTAGTCAGACATTCACAAACACCCCCTTAGCGATCACCACTAACAACTACTATATTTTAAAGAATATAAGATTAATTAATATTTTATTTGAATTTTATGTTTATTAATTTTTTAATAGATTAATTTTATACATTCAGATGTTAAAATCAAACCGTCTTAGTTATTTAATATTCAAATTTTAATACATATTTTAATTGTTACTACAGATATGTATTCAAATTCAGATATTTTAATTTAAAAAAAAAACAAAAAACAAACGGCAAGCAGTGTTTGTTCTGTCACTTCTCATAAAGCTCAAACAGTGTTAGAAAGTATAGAACTTCTCAGCTCCACGTGCTAACACAGAACTTTCCAAAGAGAGCCACGCGTGATCATTAGACCTAGTAGAAAACAGACAATAGTGAATTTACTGAAAATGACTCAGTAGTGGCGTCATTTACAGAAACCTAAGAAAATCCCGATGTAGTCAGTGCCTAAAATAGGGTCAAAATCGACTTTACACTATGGGTGTTAAACGGGTCGGGTCAACCCGGTTCCGGACCGGCCCAGCCCGGTTAAAACCGGAACCGGCCCAGACCGGTTAAAGGGGGCTGGGTTGGGCTGGGTTAGGGGGGACAGGCCGGTTGGTCCGTTTACCATTAAAATATCGGTTACCCGGACCGGTCCAACCCGTTAGGTGAACAATACCCGTAAACCGGTTAACCGGCCCGGTTTAACGGTAAAAAAAAAAAAATTTAATTTTTTTTTAATTTGGGCCAGATCTGGCCGTTGTCCAACGGGTGAATTGCACAAATAGCCAAATTTTGTTTTTTTTTTAAAAAAAAGATTAACCCCCTCTTTAAAAATCTATAAATACCTCCCCTCTTCCTCATTTTTTCACTCATCTCTCAATTCTCATATTCTCTCATTCTTCAATCTTTATTCTTCACCTATTAAAGTGCAATCAACTATTTGGCTATTTTTTTTGGAATTTAATTTATCTTAGTACTTATTTTTTGAAGTTTGAACAATTGAACTTCAAAATTGGAAGAATTGACATTTCTTCGTGGTAACATTTGAGTTGCGGAATCATCAAGTGCTCAATTTATTGCCGAATTCGGTGCACTCCCTCCAACTCTTTCTCTTATTTACTATTTTACTTGCATATTTATTTGTTTTGTTGCTAGTAGTTAAATTTTTACAATATGTTTAATGCTGCAAAAAGAGTTTGTAACAAGGTTACTAATAGGAGAAATAAAAAAAGAGGTAGTACTTCAGGTTCAACATATGGTAGTAATTTAAATACCTCTCCAAATATTCCTGAAATATTACCTGATAATAATATAGACTATGAACAATTGCAGGAAGATTTTGGTATAGATGATAATGAATTATAAATGGAAGATGAGATACCACTTACGCCTAGTAGTGTTGGAGCTGCTAGCAGGGGTGGTGGTTGTGTTGCTAGTAGTAGACCACCTGTGGCCCCGACTAGTAATCGTAGAAAAAGAAGTAAGGTTTGGAAATTCTTTGAGGAAATAGAAGGTACTGATAGAGTTAAATGTAAACTTTGTAATGATACTTTTAAACATAAGACTGGGGGTCAATTAGGGGGGACTGAGACACTTAGTAGACATATGAGAAGTGAGCATCCTATAGAATGAGGATCTGATGGAGATGGAAATCAATCAACTCTAAACCCTACTACTGGTGGTCTTGTGAAATATGATAAAATGAAGGATCGTGAGAAGTTAGCAAAAATGATTGATTTGGTTTGTCTACCTTTTTCTTTTGCTTCTTCATCATATCTTATTATGTATATTCAAAGGATTTACAATTCTTTATTTAAAGGTATCCCTAGAAGTACTTGTAGAGCTGATATCTTTAGACTTCATGGACAATATCAAACATACATATGTTATTTGTATAGCCACCTTACTTGTAGAGTTTCTCTAACTTCTGATATTGGTCATGCTGTTAATGGAAATGATTATTTGACAATTACATGTCATTGGATAGATGATAATACTTGTATGCAAAAACGTATTATCGCTTTTAGATATGATGAAGATCAGAGTCATACCGCTACGTTTATAAGTAGTACTCTTTGTGAAGTTGTTGAATTTTATAATCTCAAGCAAAAAGTATTGTGTATGTCTTTTGATAATGCTTCTAACAATAATGTCGCAATTTCAATATTAAAACTGCATTTGCAACTACCTCTTGATGAAATTTTTCATGTTAGGTGTGCATGTCATGTTTATAATTTAATTGTTAAAAGTGGCCTTGATTTATTTTCAACTGAGATTACTCATGTTAGAAGAGCAGTTGGTGTTATTCAAGGAAATAATAGACAATCTAGAATAAAGGAATTTAAGAATAAGTGTGTCCAGTATAACCTTAAATCCAGATTCATGCCAGACGAAATTGTTACTAGATAAAATTATACATATATATATTTAAAATGTTGCTACAAATATAGCTTCCCAATAACTGAAGTTGCTAATGCGCATTGTACTGATCCAAACCGTATGTTAACAACTACTACTTGGGAGGTCATTAATGATGTTGTTAAATTTTTACATAAATTTTATACAGCTATTGTTGAGTTTTCTGGAGCATATTACCCTACTGTTACTATGACTTTAGTACATATAGCTGAAATTTCTTTTCTACTCTTTGAATTTAAGAAGAAAGAAAAATATAGGGATGTTGTTGAAAAAATGCAAGCAAAATTCAAAAAATATTTCTTTCCAATTCCTCCGATTTACTTAATTGGTGTCGTTTTAAATCCTTCTATTATGATGTCTGATTGTCACCAATTAATGAATGCTTTATATACTTATATAGAGATTGGACCAACTGAAACCCCAGATTTATATACTTGTATGAACAAGCTAAATGAATATTTACAACAATTATACAATTATTATGCAAATGTAATTGATGATGCTGCTCTTAATGTAGGCAATGTTAATCCCACTATGTATTGTACCACTTCTGCTACTGTGGATGATGAAGAAGACCTTGATAGTTTTAATATTTTTTCTACATTTTCTAACACTCAAACCAGTAGCAGGAACATTGATGAACTTCAATTCTACTTGCAGAAGCAAAAAGAGCCTCGCACAAAGGAATTTTCACCGCTGGGATGGTGGCATGAGAATGGAAAGCAATTTCCTGTTCTTTTCACTATGGCTCGGGACGTGCTGAATGTGCCAATTTCAACTGTTGCATTAGAGAGTGCATTTAGCCAAGCAAGACAACAACTTGGAGACACCCGTCACTCATTGGGAAGCAATGCTTTGGAAGTTTTAGTATGTTTCAGAGATTGGATTAGATCGGAATGAAGAAATCAAGGACGTGAAGATGTTGATAGCCTAGAAGACGAGGAACTTGGAGATATATTAACACATGGTAACCCATCCGAATTTAACACTCCAGAAGAAGGTCACTCAGTTCATATTGATTATGAAGAACTTACTAAGGCAATGCAAAACTTTTGAATTTATTCTTTTTTGGTTAATTTACTTGTTAAATGTAAACCTTTCAATTTGTAAGTTTGAATTTTGAAATAAATGTAGCACTTGAAATTTATAAGTGCAATTTTTTTCCATCTTACTTGTATTCTTTATATTAATATAACTTACAATAGTTATACAAAATACAAAAAAAAAAATTAAAAAATACACTAAACCCGGCCCGACCCCCTCAACCCGTAACCCGTACGGTTCAATTTTTACCCGGATGAACCCGAACCCGTTAAACCCGTTAAGAATCAACCCGGAACCGGCCCGGACCGTAACCCGTACGGGTCCAAAAAAGCGACCCGGCCCGGCCCACCCAATTAACACCTATACTTTACACTGCTGCCATCTCCGGGTCAATATCGGAGTTGAAACCGGGTTCGGACCTTCGTGACTGATCAGTTCATGTGCCTTTGAACTCTCCTAATTTCCCTCTCAATTCCAAGCCACAGTTTACACATCAAAAAAGACAAAAAAGAAAAAAAAAAGAGAAATGTCGCAGCGAGGCGATGATTATACCTCAATAGTTGAAGCCATGACTTTGATCAATCAGAAAGTGAATCTCATGGGCGTCGTCCTCGAAACTAGCTTTCCAAGGAAGACCAAGGGCACTGGTTAAAGCTCCTTTGATTTTCAACAATTTCAAGATTCTTTTTTTTGATGTTGGCAGTTACTTGTAAAAATTTGAGCTTTTTTCTTTTTAACAGATTACTTCTGTTTGGTTAAAATCATTGATCAGTCATACCAAAGTCGTGGGCTTTCTGTTAATATTTTCACTGAGACGATAGAGAAACTGCCTCTGGTATTCAATGCTGGTGATATTATTCTGCTTTTTAATGTTAGGGTAAAACTTCCTTTAGTTTTAACTTTGAACTTTAATTTACTATGTTACTAAAAATCTTGACTTATTTATGGTTATTGCACTTTGTGCAGATGAAAGTTCATAATTCCGTGGTTCATGCTGTGTTCAATAAAAATTTCTCTTTGTTTGCTTTGTTTGATGGAAAATATAGTACAACCTTCCTTCCCTATCAATGTTATTTGACTTATCTTCATAGGGAGCGAGATGAGAAACTTATACTCGGTTTAAGGAAGTGGTTGGTTGATCACTCTATTGGAACAGATACTCTCCTTTTCTGGTCTAAATGATCCATGAAAAGTTATGTACTTTTACATAGTGATTGCACGGTTGATATATTTAGGATGCAACTTCGGAACCTGAAGTCTTTCTAAAATGTATCTTAGTCGGTGTGGAATCATCTGTTTCCATATAAGGATCAAAGTAACATTCTTACCCTTCTCGTGCAGGGGGTCGGGTGAGAGAGTGATAGATTTCATTTTATAACCACTTTAATTCAAAGATCTGACTCTTGATATGCTCTAATTACCTTAATAGATTTTCAATCTTTGAAAGATATCAGGGAAGGAGACGGCTTCAATTTGGTTTGCAAGGTAATACTAGTACTTGTACTCTTTACTAGCATGGACTTTATTTAATTTATTTTGAAGATCAATCAAGAAAACATGTTGCTGGTTGTTTGTTGTTCTCGAGTCTTGACTGTGGATGATTTCACTCAATATTTTTTCATTGCAAATTTTGATGGCATGTGCAAGATTCTTCGTGTAGTTAGAGAAGATGAGTGGATCCTTCTTGTGTGGGATGGAACTGACACTCCACCAGTTGCTATTAATGCAAGGTGACTGTTATATTTGTGCTTTTGATTGACCATCACGTTAGTTTTCTTTTAGAGGATAGTATTAATTATTTCCTTTTCAAGTGGAGGTACTTTGTTGCACAAGAAGTACTGCTATAGTTGTGAAGTAGATTAGTTTAAACGCTCCCTAACAAATTTTTCCTGCAATTCATATTTGAAGTAAGTGGACCTCATGAACTAATTGCATATCAGATTGAGCCATCCAACACTTGCTCAGCTGCTTCTCTTTAAGAAAATATTTGCATTTGATTATGAAAGCTTTGTAAGCATTTACATAGTTTTACGTGTAACTATGAATTACAGGTTAGAGGATGAACTGGAAACCCCACTTCCTTTAGAGTCTGTGGCAGTTCGTCTGCCGAGAGACATATTCTGCAAATTGCCACCTTTTGGGACTGTGCTGAGGCTAACTCTGAATTGTGGCAATGAGAAACTTGGAATGAACGTGCTCAGGACCAATAGATGGGTGAAATTTGATAACCTAAGATGTCAACTTCTTGACTCACTGTGGCATGCTGCCCACTTGCCGACTACTAGGTTTTGCTATTTGCGCGATGAAGATCACATTGTTTCACAGCGCATGAGGTTTTCTTCTCTGATATTTACATATTTTCTTGTAATTATGTGCTAAACATAGTGTGTATTTTGGGGGGTGGGGGGGGGGGGTCCGGGGTCACGTGAACCCATGTTTCCTAATGTTATACTTTATTAAAAGTATATATATGCGCACCCAAGCTCAAAATATCATATGATCTGATGGTTATTGGGTGCACCTCTCTAAGCAAGGTTGGGAGTTAAATCTTACGTCTATCTTGTTGTTTTTTCTTTCTTTTTCTAGAATTTGGCGCACCCATTAGAGATGGGCATGTCTGGTGTCACTTCTTGCAATTAATTAAGTACTTTTTCTTTTTCTTCTTTCTTTGTTTGGTGTATTCTCTCAAAATTTCCAAGTCTGACATATTGAGGAGTGTGTATATATGTAACTAATGCCTATCGCAGAATCACCAGAACATCCTGTTGCAGCTTGAAGGTGTCATGATGATTTTCTTCTTCTCCATCCAGTGCCGTGTTTTGCATTGCCATAACTATTCTAACATCTACAAGTTGCATACCTGTAGGGAGTATGATAAGCGTATCAAATCTAAATGGGGATGGATGCCTCTTTCAGTCTTACCTTGGCCAACTCATGTGACAGGTTTGATTGACGTGTTTATGACAGA
The DNA here is from genome assembly GCF_000715075.1 of Nicotiana tabacum. NCBI lineage: Eukaryota > Viridiplantae > Streptophyta > Magnoliopsida > Solanales > Solanaceae > Nicotiana > Nicotiana tabacum. Next base: position 923,854 of record NC_134091.1, read on the forward strand.
TCTCCATGTTTGATCTATAATAATATATACCAGCATTCGCCTAATAATACTTTGTTATAATAAACTTTCAGTGACCGACCATTCCGAAGTGCCTTTTGTCTCCTTGATGAGAGCTCTTGTGCATCCCAAGGTATCTTGCTGCTTCGTAAAGACTTTCATTTATTCTTTTCCCTTTTTGCTTTCTACTATGTGTTAGAGAGTTGTATTTAGTCATTCAGTTCTTTTACGTCTTTGCGAATAATACATCTTCATGCCTGGTTGTTTCACTCAGGCATTATCAGACTTTTTTTGCTATTGGACTTATTGCTGAAGGGCTGGAAATGCCCATGAGTAGAGAATACTGATGTCTAATAGGAGATTGTATCCAACTGGTGAGGTATTCCAGTTTGTTCAGTTTGGATTTAGCTCTGTGTTATCTGTTCATTGCCATTTGCTTTCAGTGGCTTCTATTATTGTATTTTTTGCCACTTTAAGTTCGAATTTTCAAGGCTCAGAATAAGGAGAATGAAAAATCCCTTTTTGTTGTCATCAATTTGAGATGATTTTGTGAATGATCATGTGTTGGACCATATACTTGACTTGACATATTCAAAGTTATATCATTGAGCTTCTACCTTGTAGGTGGTAGGTAAATTCCACTGTGTCGTTCGAGTTGTGGCATCATTCCCTTGGTTAGTTGAGGATTATCGCTCCCCTACTGGCGTTTATAGGATCAGGCTAACCCTAGAAGATCCTACTGCCAGACTACACGCCTATCTATATGCTGAGGATGCGGTACCAATTTTCTTTGTGTATTCAGTTTTAGTTCCTATTTATGTTGTGAATATCTCAGAATGCTTCACTTAGGCCTTTTGAATGTTATCCTAATGGAAAATGCTTTACGCTAAACTTCATTCCAGCTTATTTTGGTTGATTTGTCTTGGACTATCTTTAACGAGAAGGCTGATTAGGTTATAGATTGAACTTTTTGGTTGATTTGGCTTTTTAGTCTATTTGGCCAAGCTTCTCCAATCCTAAAAAATCAGTTTATTTCGAGAAGTGCTTTTTTCAAAAGTACCTTTGGTGAAAAGCAATTTGTGTTTGGCTAATTAATTTGAAAATCACTTATGAGCAGCAATTAGTGTTTGACCAAGCTTTAAAAAACTGCTTCTAAGTGTATTTTTTTCGAAAATGCTTTTCAAAAAAGTACTTTTGGAGAGAAGCTATTTTTTTGGCTTCTGCTTCTTCTCAAAAGCACTTTTTTTACTTTTAAAAGTTTGGCCAAACACCTTAATTTTAGAGAAAAAAGCACTTTTGACAAAAAAAAAGCACTTCTCTCTCAAAGGAAGCTTGGCCAAACAAGCTAGTAGTTTTGGAGAAGTAGAAAAAATTAGCTTCTCTCGAAAAACACTTTTTTAAAAATCACTTTTGAGGAAAATACATTTAGAAGCAGTTTTTAAAAGCTTGGCCAAACACTAGTTGCTGCTCAGAAGTGTTTTTCAATTTAATTAGCCAAACACAAACTGTTTCTCACCAAAAGTACTTTTGAAGAAAAACACTTCTCAATATAGGTTGATTTTTGCAGCTTGGCCAAACAGGCTATTAGTCTGCATCAACTTTTCCATTCAATAATATGCAAGGCAGTATATGTTTATTGTGCCCAGGCTGATAATTCTAACTTCCTATACTTCACTTGCACAGGAACAGTTCTTTGGTGGCTACCCTTCTCTCGATGTGCTAAAAAGAATGCGGAATTTGTTGCTTGGAATTTGTGAAAGTGATGGTGACAGTGAAACCTCCACTTCCAACCAAGAGGGGTTGTTCTGATGGTAAGCAACCTCCACTTCCAACCAAGAGGTTGTGAGTTCGAGTCTACCCAAAAACAAGGTGGGAAGTTCTTGGAGGGAAGGATGCCGAGGATCTATTTGGAAACAACCTCTCTACCCCAGGGTAGGGGTAAGGTCTGCGTACACACTACCCTCTCCAGAAGCAGGAACTTTCGAATTTTTGCAACCACGCTGAAGATGTAAGCAAGTGAAACTTGTATATTTACGGTGTATATGTAAATGTGCCAAACCTATTTTGGTTTGTTTTTGTAAATGTGGTGCATGGTGCTGGTTTTTGCAAAACTATGTATCAGCCTTTTTTGCTCTAAAGTAACTAAGTGTGTTTTTGATTTCTTGTAAATGTTAGCAGTAACCTTTTCTGTACAAGTACGCTTCAAAGTTACTCTGTAGTAAATATTTTGGTGCTGAGCAATTCCACATTAAATGTTGTTTCCAAATCGAAATGATTTTCTCCCACCATATTGGGTCATTTAGTCTTCTTTGGGATTTTTACCTAGATATACTATAATTGAAATATATTTATTACTTTTATTTAGGTTCCTTATTAATTACTTTATATACCTATATTTACTAGTTTTATACAAAACCATAAAAAGGAGAAAATGAAACATACCTTAAATATTGTGTATCAGTTACATATAATCCCCTACATTTAAGATACTCTTCCTTTTTCCAAAGAAAACTATACTTGTCTTAATACTTGCCCAAAATCATCACCTCTCTTTGTATTTACCCAAAATTATCACCTAAAAAACTCACTGAACCCCAAAATCATCACCTCTCTTTGTACTTACCCACAGTAAAAAAAGCATTGATACCCATAATCTTTCTAATCCAAAAATCTCGCTTACTCACTCCCCTTCCACTGTTACCCCCCCCAAAATTGCAGATTCTTTCCCCTTCCAAAGCTGTTGATATATGATTTCTCTCTTTAATCGTCCAAAATCTCTTTCTTATTTATACAATACAGAAGAAATTCGAAGATTTGCTCTACAATCAAGTTGTGGGTAAGCTTCACTCTACATTAAAGTTGGTTTTAGGTTGAATTTCATAATGAAACTCGAGGAAGATGAAGTTTCGGAATTGTATTATGATTGTATGGTAAAGGTATCATAATTGTATCTGAGTTGTATTTGATACATCAATACCTAAGACAATTCTGATACAATACTAATACCATTAAAATAAAATATTGTATTATAATTTAAGTTTAGAGTTGGTTCTAGGTGGATGTTTTAAATTGAAACTTGAAAAAGATGAAGATCAAAGTTGTATCATAATTTAGACTTGTATCACAATTGTATCACAATTTGTACCTAAAACAATACATGATACAATACTAATACAAGTATAATACGATATTGTATCAGTTTAAGTTTAGAGTCGGTTTTAAGTTGTACATAATTGTATCACAATTGTGTAAGAATTCTTTTAGAATTGTATCAAATTTGTATTTGAATTATGAGCAGTTGTGAGATCGTGACGAATTTCACAGTTTATATCACAAATATATGATAATTATATATTAATTTATTAGTATTGTATCAGGTATTATTTTGGATATTAATGTACCATCTACAAGTTATATACAATTGTGATACAAGTATGATATAATTACGTTTTACGTATTGATATATCTGATACAATTTAAATACAATTATGATACATTTATAATACAATTCCTGAATATTTCTTCATTTTTAGTGTTATCCAGTCTCCCAACAAAAGAACGATGCAATTGATGATGTAATAATATAAAATTGTCGGCAATGGTGGGAAGAGAGAAGATGGAGATTCTGGGCTAGATTAAGAAATTTTGTTGTAAAAAAAAAAGGAGAGAGAAGAGGAGGGGGGGGGGGGGGAAGGAAAGGATATAATTGAATTCCTTAATTGAAGACACTAATAATGGGGTGAGAGCATTTTAAGGAAAAATCTATACAATTTGTAAGAAAAACCTAGATACTTATTAAAAACTACAAAACATAGAGAACATTGGTAAATAAGTTTCTAATATAGTATAACTAGGTAAAAATCCTTTTCTGTGTAAACACTATCTTATACATGATTTTGCAATTCTTGCTTAGTTAACAAGTTAAACTTGGTTTATGAACTAGGACTCGGTAACTTTCTTTATAGGACCTTAAACTGCTACAAGTATTCACACTATTTGTCACCTAAGCAGGATAGCTTGTGAATTTTCCAACCAACTAATTTTCATTTTGACATTTTGTAATGTTGGTATATAAGATTGTTAATACCATTTAGTCCTACAAGAGAAGTTAAAACTCTTTTCATTACGTTTCTGAAGATAGTTTGACATGACAAATAAGAACAATGAAGAGATCAATTCCCCACAAATCACCAAAATTTTTTAAAAAAAGCAAAGAAAACATGCACAACTTTGCATTCATAAACTCAGTAATAATAAAATTATGCTACTCCATTGTCAAGAAAATAACTTGTGAATATTTCTACAGCACAATAGAGTGAGACTAGCCAGTTAGGAGTTAGACTAAGAATGTCATTGGTCGTTTATTGATGCAGGGCTTTACCTGCTAGTTGTACTATACCAACCATCTATTTCGTATTTCGTATTCTGTATTTCATATCTCTTATATTGTTGGTATTTTATTATGCATTTTTATGGTACTAATATATCGGCTCCTGTTGCTTTTTTGAGCCGAGGGTCTCCTGGAAACAGTCTCTCTACCCTTCGGGGTAGGGGTAAGGTCTGCGTACATATTACCCTCCCCAGACCCCACTTGTGGGATTATACTGGGTCGTTGTTGTTGTTGTTGTTGCATTGTCAAGAAAATAGAGTTCTAAGATACAATGCATACCTAATCTTTAGTGTGAATTCGAATCCTTAGTTTTTTGACAGACTACTAATCTATTTAGTAATTACATAAAAATTCCTTCTAGTAATATCTCGATTAAAAGAACAATATTAGTAAGAAAATAATTTCAAACGGTCAGAATGTGTCCAACTTTGCAAAATGGAAAAGTACTTAAATGATGTATTTAGTCATAGTATCTCGGTTAAAACAACAATTTTAGTAAGAAAATAATTAAAAGTCCAATGACGCATTTCATTCAATATTACTAAATTGTATTATTAAATTGTAGTAGTTAATTAATATACATTATTACCTTAAATTTAAACATAGCTTCGGTAAGTCTTTAATTTTTATACTCCTAATGGAAAATCCGAATTTGTCTTTGTATTTTGTTGAAAAAAAAGTATAGCATCTCCTCAGAAATAACTAAATTACCAAAAGAACAGATTTTCAAAATTTAGGCTTTTGCTATAAAAAAACTTTTCCTCGACTTATTTTCTCCATTCTCTTCTGTGTTATCTTGCATTCTTCGAAAAAAAAAATCTCATTTTCCGGTAAGAAAAATAGAATTTTCCTTATTTTTTCTTCCGTTTTCTTATTTTCTAATGAATTTCGAGGTTTTCTGTAAAAAAAAATATGTTTTTTCGCGAAAAGAAAAAGATAAATTATTTGGATGTTAATAGTTTTTTTTTAATGCTATTCTTTTAAGCGTTATTTACCAATTCTTATTTTTAGTTTTCTTGATCTATTAAAAGTTTGATAAAATCTGCAGTAGTCATAAAATTTGTGATTTTTCTACTAAGAATCTGAGAAAAAATGACAACTTTCATTTGGTTCTCTACTCAGGTCAACTATGGAAAACACATTCAAAACGTCAGCATCTCAGACTAGCGGAGAAATGAACACTGAGCAGCTCACCGCCGCTGGCGCTGGCGTCAATCCGGCGACTGTTCCTCCTGCGGTTGCTCAGAACACTCACTTGTCCTTCGTTTCGCCGGTGTCCCGTCCGTATCCGTCGGCGGAGGGCGCTACCGGTACCGGTGCTCAGGTTTCTCAGAACACGCAGTTGTCATTCGCTTCGCCGCCGTCCCGTCCGTACCCGTCGGCAGAGGGCGCTACCGTTACCGGTGCTCAGGTTGCTCAGAACACGCACTTGTCCTTCGCTTCGCCACCGCCCCGTCCGTGTCCGTCGGCGGAGGTCGCTACTGGTACCGGTGTTGCGCTGTCAAACGTGAACGTGAATTCATCTGAACGGATGACAAAGAAGAGAGGCAGGCCAAGGAAGAACGGCCCACATGGGTCTATTGCGTTTGGTCCGATGGCAGCTGCTTCGGCATCCGCCGCCGTAACTCCGCCGCAAGGACCGGTTTCTTCTGCGGCTGCGCAGCCTGTATCTGAAGGGGGACCGTCGAAGAAACCCAGAGGCAGACCCCCTGGCTCTTGCAGGAAGCAGCGACGTCGAACTTTTGGTAAATCCCTATATTTCTCCTGTGTCAGTTCCTATTACTAGTTTAGTTTAGTACTAGGTTCTAATAAAAACATGCACACGTGTCTTAGAATATATATAGACTAGAATGTTTGTTGGTTGGTTGACCAGTTTCCCTGTAGGGGTTCAGTCCAAGTTTTGTTTTTTTATCTCTTTTGTTAGTTTAACTTTCAAAATGGAAACAATTTGGTCCTAATTTATCATTTTTTGAGCTGGTATAATACATATATGGACGTAAAATATTGAGTATATTATACTCCCTCCGTTTCGTGAATCTATTTTCTTTTTAGTCCGTACAAAAAAGAATAACATCTTTCCCTATTTGGAAACAATTTACCTTTATGCAATGATTTATAGCCACATAAAATATATGTGCTTCATTTTATACTACAAGTTCAAAAGTCTTCCCTCTTTTCTTAAATTTCGTGCCCAGTCAAATGAGTTTACATAAATTGAAACGAACCAAATATTATATTATATTATATTATATTATATTATATTATATTATTATATTATATGTTGATGACCGCAAAAACATAAGTAAAAGAGTTGGGCTACGTCACCACTTACAATTTGAATGGTGCAAAAATATTTTGTGTTTATACGAATCTCTTAAATGTAAAAATAAAAATATGATATAAAGAAAATGTAAAACTAAAAAGAAATTCAATAAAATCTATTTTTCAATCATTTTCTTTCTTTTTTGATCATTTTTTTAACTCTTGAGAGTGACATGTCACACATTTCCCATACTGCTTTGGTTTATCCAGCATCATTATTTTACGAACTTTGATAAAAAAGTTTTTAATTGCAGGATCGGCAGGTTCTGGCATTACACTTACACCTCATGTTATCACTGTGGAAAAAGGAGAGGTTACTTCTTTTACCTTTTTGTTTTATTTCATTAATGCCATGAAAGTCATCTTGACCCTTGAATTCAAAATTTCTGCAGTAATATTTTTTGAGTTGTCATTTTAAGGGTAGTTAGAAGCTCGTTTAGTGCTGACTGCAGTAAATTTGATATAATCTTTGCAAAATTTTGTTTATGCATGCACATGCTCTTGTGCGTCATGTTACAAATTAAAGAACCCAAAAGAGAGTAACTAATCAAAAGAAATACTCCCTCCGAGAACTTGTATAGAGAAGGATTTCCCGCGGTGCAGCAGTTCTTCCATACCAACTTAGCTGTCCGACGCTGCTATTGGCATAACAACTGGTACACCATAGGTTAGCCCAACCCAGTCCTCTCGTACTAGGGTTGGCTCCTCGCAGTTCTCCCTTTAACACCAACGGTAGATAGGAACCGAGACCAAAATTGAAAAAAGAGATACGAACGGAGAGGAATAACCAATCGATGAAAGAACATGAAACCATTCTGTTTCAATAGAGGTACGAGAAATGGTTGGGGGCAATGAAGTAGGTGAAGTGGTTGGATTTTGCGAGCTGTTCCGTTTCAATTTAGACGAGGTAGTTTAACTCGATGTAGAGTTTAAGAAGAAAAAAGACTTTTGAAACTTGTGATCTACAAATATTGTTCTTATATATAAAAAAATTTGAGTTAAGGTTACAAATAATGATAACCTAGAGCGCAATACTTAAATGATTTTCTTTTTTGACAAGTAGTACACCCCTAATATAATAGTAATAGTAACTCCATAACCATAATGGGGACTCAATTTAACAATGTCTTTATCCTGAATGAGTGTATGTATGTGCCTTGTGATACAGGACGATTGACTTCTTTGTAACTATACTTTATTTCTTCCATTATAAGTTTTAGATAGAGGTGTATGACATAAATATTTGAATTCTTGCTACGGCCTTGTATTTGCATATCATAAATTGTTGTGGCGAATTTCAGATATTTACATTGCATGCATTAGTTATGATTTTACTAGTTTTTATCATCTTTTTTTCAGGACATAGCAGGAAAAATAGTTTCATTTACTCGGCAAGCTCCAAGGGCTGTTAGTATCATGTCTTCCCATGGTGCTGTATCCAAATTGACGCTTGTACGAGCTGCCACGACTGATGAAACTGTGACACATGAGGTATTGCTTTCCCATTTCGTATTGATTTAGTTTTTCATGGTTCCACTGTATGTGCCCGCCTTAACACTCATTGAAACCCTTTGATTTGTACTATGCACTTTAAATGGAAGTTCGTCCTCATTGTAAATTTTTCATTCAATTGTTAATACACAAAAAACAAAGTGGAATGAAAGCAAAAGATTCATATAGGCAATACCAACTAGTTGGGATTGAGTAATTATTCTAAGACTTACTTCATATCTATTTCTTTATTCAGCTGCATTCTACTTCTGCAATTTCAATACAGTTCATATGGATGTTAATCCAAATGTGTTCTCAACTCCTTTCTGTGTCCGAAGTTATGCACTTCTGCTGATTAAATGTGCATCTGTTTTACTCTTCCAGTATGCTTATCCTAGATAAATGCGTAGACTTGAGTACGTATGATGTTTGCCTCTTGTAGGGACAGTTCGATATAGTGTCTCTATCTGGTTCCTTCAGGGAATCCATAATTGGCGATGAGGATAGCTGGACGGGTGCAATAAACATAGCTGTAGCTGGAGATGGATTGGTGTTAGGTGGTAGTGTGATCGGTGATCTGACGGCTGCATCAAAAGTCGAGGTTTGCATTCTTTGAAGTCTTTATGAAGTTTCAGCTTGTGTTTACTATTTCTAGTGATCATCTCATAAAGCTCTAGCTACTACTAAATCTGTGTTAGTTGAGGCAAGAACTTACGTAGATTAGGATGGGAATATTTTCTTGTATTTTCTCTACATTGCACACTCTACTCACTTGGGAAGGGGTAAGCTCTGCGTAAACACTATCCTCCCCAAACCCCACTAGTGGGATTTTACTGGATCGTTATTGTTGTTTCTCTACATTGCACTTGTTCGTGTCCTTATCTTTGTGTCTTGTTCTTCTGTTTCTTTTCAAGTTTTGAGAATTATTCCTTTTTCACTAATGGAGTATTATTCTCTTCTTCTGACAAAGAAAGTAATATTTGCATGTGCATCCTGAAAAGGTTATATTTCTTTCCTGAGTAGTGACTTTTTTGTTGATAAATCGAATTCTTGCCCGGATTTCCTATCATATCTTTTTACCAAGAGCACTAGAAATAGATTGCAAGCGCACTCAAAGTAGTAATGATAAGCGTAATGCAGAGGCCAATGACATGGTCCTGGAATCAATTCTGCCATCTTGTTTTTTACTTTATTTATGTTTTAGACGTATATAATACATATTGAACGCCTTTTGTCGAGAATTTTTTTCACTTCTATCAAATTTGAACACCCTTGGGAAAATTACTAGCTTCGCTTCGTCACTGCATACGTCATGCAGTTGTTGTTTGCATAAGCACTAATTTGATGGTTTCTGTTGTAGATTATTCTTGGCACTTTTGTTGATGAATCGGAAAGAGCCAATAGCCCACCAGCGCATGGGACTTTTGGCGAGTCGTCTGGGCGTCAAGACAGTCCCCTCAATCATGGAGATTCCAACAATGCGAACATGCAAGGCATCTCAAACATGCCATAGAAGTGAGTGCGTTCTGCTCGTTACAGATACTGGACATAAATGATGCATTCTGCATCATTTATCCTGATAATAATATGTCTTTTGACTTAATTATTGGTTTTTAATATTTAGGTTGCCAACAAATGTTAAACTAAGCGAAGTAGAAAGATTTTGAACTGAATTTGAAGAAACAGAAGAAGTTCTGCACGCAGGCCTGAATTCTAGGCTTATTTCAGCAGCTGTCTCTCAACTTTGGACTTGGAAAAGAAGAGTTACCATTGAAAAGTGCTGATATTCACGTCTTGTTGAAGGGTTTCTTCTTTATTTTCTTCTTTTATGGATTCTTCTATGCTTTCTACTTCGGTTTTGTTTTGTTGAACGTTTTTCGGCTAAGTTTTACGACTGGTGTTTTGATGAACCTTTTTGTGTTGGATGATTCTTAAACAGTTCGTTGGTTTTATTTATATAACTAATTGTTTTGCAATATTTGATGCCTTAGTTCTTGTTTATACTGAATACATTTACAGGTTTTTGGACAGCTAATTATAATCACTTAGGGTTAAGTTAAAGTATTAATTAATAGCTTGTTTGGCCGAAAGGCCAATTTTTTTTTTTTTTTTTTAGAAAGTATTTTTTTCAAAGTCGAAGTATTTGGCCAAGCTCTTAGAAGAAAAAAAAATGCTTTTAAGTAAAAGCAGTTTTAGAGAAGCAAAAGAAAATAGCTTATCTCCCGAAACACTTTTTTGAAAAGTATTTTTGAGAAAAATACACTTAGAAATATTTTTTTACAGCTTGGCCAAACACTAAAAGCCTGTTTGGCCAAGCTACAAAAATCAACTTAATTTGAGAAGTGTTTTTTCTCAAAAGTACTTTTTTCCAAAGTACTTTTGGTGAGAATCAGTTTGTGTTCGACTAATTTATTTAAAAGTACTTTTGAGCATCAATTAATGTTTGGGCAAGCTATTAAAAACTATTTCTAAGTATATTTTTCTCAAAAGTACTTTTGAGAAGTGCTTTTGGAGAGAAGCTATTTTTTTCTCCTTTTTCAAAATTGCTTTTGCTTCTACACAAAAGCACTTCTTTTTCCTTTAAAAGCTTGGCCAAACCCTTTAACTTTGAAAAAAGTACTTTTTTTTTGAAAAAAAAATGCTTTTGGCTTGGAGAAACTTGGCCAAACAAGCTATAAGTACTGCTCAGAAGAGTTTTTCAAATTAATTAATCAAACACAAATTGTTTCTCACCAAAAGTACTTTTGAGAATTACTTTTGACAAAGCTTTTTCTATCCTAGAAGTACTTTTTTTCTTAAAAAAGAAATGCTTTTTTCAAAGTTGATGTGTTTTGAACAAGCTCTTAGAAAATAAAAAAAAAGGTTTTTAAGTAAAAAAAAAGTAGCTTATCTTCAGAAGCACTTTTTTGAAAAGTACTTTTGAGGAAAATTGTTGTTCCAAAACGCACACGCAAGTATACATGGTCGACAAGTAGTATATGATTGTAAGTCCAGATATCGTACCCACATGGACTTGTGATTAACTATCAACTAAATTAAACCAAACAATTAATATATTCAAGCGAAACCTAAAGTATGAATATTTAACTAAAATTAATGTAGAGTAACAAATTAAGAGTATAAAGAAAACAACGACAAGTTTAAAGGCGGATTCAATGGGAGAAAATATTCTAGAGCTATGGGTTAGCTAACAATCCCTTTGAGTTGTCTACCTAAATTGTCTAATTAATTTATTTGGTTTATTGATTGACGTGGTTAATATTGCTCGTAGCCTTCTCCCGAAGTACAACTCGCATATTCAAGCTGACTAGTTTTCTAATTAGTCGACTAGATGTAATAACGAGATAACAATAAGAGCAGAATTTAAGATGCAGAAATAAAGTGCAGGAATTAAAGACACCGAAATTTTTATACTAGTTCGAATTCAATGTGCACCCTAGTTCAGATCCCTTGGGTTGCAAGGGAGTTCTCTTTCAGTGAATGAGTTTCTTGAGTACAACGTGAATGGTGTGGTTTACACCAATGGCTCAGTGTCTATGTCACTCATTTCTTTTTGCTACGATGCCTCTCCAGTATTTTTCTCTCTTTGTTCTCTAACTTGTTACACAACAGATCTAGTAGAGCTACAATATTTGTTTGCAGTAAAACAAAGAGAGGGTATTTGGTTCGATCAAAGTATATCTGTCTAAGGATTAAGGATATGTATAAATACTTTGTATGAGGCCGTTGTTGAAGAGATTTGCCAACCTAAGAGATTTGATCCTTGAAAAGAAATTGATTCTTTCCAAGAATAAGGTTATTTGTCGTTGCTCTTCCTTGATGAGAGGACTTTAATAGCTTTCCTTCTACAGGTCTTGATAGCGCCAGATTTTCTCCTTTATTTTTGGTCCTTCCAATAATAGCAGCTTGATCGATCATCTTACAAGATCTTCAATGCTTCTTTTCAGCTTCAATCAATCTCTGATTGATTTCCTTGCCGAATCTTTAGTTGTTTGATTGATTCCTTCCTTTTGATTTCTTTGATCTTGGATGTTTTCCTTGAGTCCCTATACCAAAAGAAATTATATTATTTTTCATTATTAAAACTAAAACCTAATAATCTGCCCTTTTTGGTGATGACAAAATAATGTATGTAAATATCAGTTGACTTCCCTGTATTTTACCCCCTTCCCCCTCAATGAGTGCAGTTGACTCCCCCTCAATAGGTGTTGTTGAGACTATTTCCTTTAGTCGACTGCTTCTGCAGGAGCTCTGACTCCCCCTCAAGAGGTGCCAGAACTTCTTTTAGTCAGCTTCTCCTATAGTATCTATAGTCGACTTCCCCTGCAATGGATGTACCTACATGAATATATATATATATCCTTTTCTTCTTTTAGTCAGCTTCTCCCGTAGTATCTATAGTCGACTTCCCTTGCCATGGATGTACCTGCACGAATATACACATATATCCTTTCTCCTCCTTTTTGGCATCAACAAAGAGGGGATAAGATAACAACACACTATATACTAAAACACGATTTATAGCATGATATGTTTGTAGAGTTATGTCAAAACAAAACATATTTTCTAAACATCATAAACAAAAATAAAAAAATTATCCAACGACTGGTTATCCAGTCCAAAATAGCACAGCAAAAAATATTGTCTAAACCTTCAACATTAACGATGCAAGAAATAGGTAAGAATGTTGCAAATCGCCTCCTTCTGTTGATCAAAGCTGGCATTGGCTGAGATAATCACTCCATCAAGCATGTCGTGTACCTCCTTAAATGCCTTGACTGCGTTTTCCCTAACTTTGAGAACTGTAACTCTTATCTTTGAAACATCATACCATGTCTCTTTGCAGATTGCATGAATATCTCCAATAGTGGACTGAATATCAGTAAGAAGATCTTTGATGGCGGACAACTAATTGTCAATGGCAACTGGTTTCTCAGCAAGGTCACGGACACTGGGACTATGATGGGAAATCGAGGGTTTGGATTTTGGATCAGGTTAAGCATGTTTGACCTCAGCTTCTTGTTTCTTAACCTATGAGCCCTTCACACACATATACCCCATACTCGAAAATGCTCTGAAATTGTAAGACTTTAAAATAGAGATGAAGGGATATTCAGAGATAAAAATATTATGCCATAAGGCAGACTGGTGTGATCATAAGCACTTTCAATCATAAAATTGATTACCCAGGAGGACAATTTGATCTTGAGTTTTGTCACAAGGCAATAGACAAGAAATGTATCTCCTTGAGAGAAAGTGGAGAAAGAGCCAATACGAAGAAGCAGAGTAGTTGCAACAATGTGGGCTAGAACATGAGTTTCAAAGCTAACATCACATGGACCTAACTGGTTTGGGAAAGATTCAGATGGACACTCAGCAATATACCGCTTTGCTTGATCAAAGGTGAATTCAAAATCATCAGGCCAGAAATTTTTGAAAAGCATAGGAAAACCAGAACACTTGCACTGGAAAATTGAATCAAACATGGCACAATCAAGAACAATGTGCTTCCCTAATACTAAAGAGTTCAACTTATCAGACTTATTAGAGCGAAGATTTGCATAAAATATTTTCACTAGGGGTTCATATAGGAGGGGGAACGGAAAAGAATTTAGACCAGCCCTGATGAACAAACAAATCTTTTACCTTACAATTTAGGGCTTTTATGTCATCAAGGTCGACTACTCTCCCATGAGCAATTGGATTGTCTTTCAAAGCAATGAAAAAATTCATGTTTAGAGAATCCCAGAAATTTAGGTCGGACTCTAAAGAACTAGAGAGATCTATTTTTGACTTCTTTGGAGTAAAGGATTCAGGGGGTTCTTCCATATGCCTTTTTTCCAGGACTTTTTCTCCTAAAATATGAAAATGATCTGAGAGGTCCACCTGAGATGAGGCAAAACCTTCCGAATGGTCTGACCCTAGGTCTACTTATTCTAGAGGTTGAGATAGGGGTTTTGTTCTAGAGCGAGTACTCTTCCTGGTAGAAACAGAAGGATTTTTTGAGTGTTTGGCCATGGAAGAGCTTTTGGTGAGAGAAAGTTTTTGGAGAGGGTTTCTAGGCGATGGGGACGATGGAGACTGAAAAAGGTTTTCAGGTATCAAAAAAAGGGTTTCTGACGGTTGAGTACAGAAAAGGAAAGAGGTGTCAGTTATACAAAACAACAAAGTTTGAACATTAGGCATACAAAAAGTAATAGTAACATATAGGTCCTAATATTAATGATTAATGCAAATAATACCAAGTAATTCTCTTAAAAAGCAAAATCTGTCCTCTAGTAATGGCTTAGTAAATATATCCGCTAATTGATCAGTAGTTCCAATAAAAGATAGTTTTATATTTCCTTTAAGAACATGTTCTCTAATAAAATGATGCTTGATGTCTATATGCTTTTCCCTAGAATGATGCACAGGATTTTTAGAGAGACATATAGCACTAGAGAGTTCACAGAAAATTCGAATGGGTTTAAAGAATATTTCATAGTCACCCAATTGATGAGACATCTATAGTAATTGTGCACAACATTGTCCAATGGCGATATACTCGGCCTCAGTTGTGGATAATGCGACTGATCCTTGATTTTTATTGCTCCAAGATATCAGTGCCTTTCCAAGTAATTGGCATGTCCCAGTGGTGCTTATTCTGTCTTCCTTATCACCTGCAAGATCAACATCTGAAAAACCTTCTAGTTTAAAATTGTTAGATCGTGGATACCATAATCCGTGAGAGACAGTTCCAATGAGATATCTAATAATTCTCTTTACTGCAGTCAGATGTTGTAAGCACGTGATTTTTTGCCCTATATGAGAATTACTCCCAAAAATTCAAAAATAAAATGATTTTCTTTGGTGTGCAATTTTGTGATATTTTGAATAATTATTTGTAGTTGTCTGTGCGTGTTTATTTGCTAAATTAATAAAAAATACAAAAATATGTCGCATTTTGCATGTAGGATTTAATTCTATAATTGATAATAATTAAATTTGTTTTACAAAAATTAAAAATTACAAAAATATTTTTAACAATTCAAAATATTTTTGTATTACTAATGCGTTTAATTAGTTTTAAACTAATTATTATACTCAAGTTTCTTTGCCTCTGCAATCTTTCATTTCTGGCGGCCGGATTTAAACTAGTATAATGTTTTGTCTAGCCCCAAAATACAGAAGCTTCCCTTTAAATTAATTTAACTTCTAAAGATATTTTTGCATGGTCGTATGACGACATGCCGGGTTTAAGCACCAAGCTAGTGGTTCACAAATTGCCCATTGACCCGGCATGCCTTCCCGTCAAGCAGAAACTGAGGAAGTTCAAGACAGATATGAGTGTGAAGATTAAAGAAGAAGTAACCAAGCAGCTGCAAGCAAAGGTTATTCGGGTCTCTCGATATCCTGATTGGTTGGCTAATGTGGTGCCAGTACCAAAGAAAGATGGGAAGATCAGGGTATGTGTCGACTACCGTAATCTGAACAGGGCAAGCCCAAAGGATAACTTTCCATTGCCCAATATCCATATCTTGATCGACAATTGCGCCGGGCGAGAAATCGGCTCCTTTGTGGATTGCTACGCTGGGTATCATCAGATTTTGATGGATGAAGAAGATGCAGAGAAAACAACTTTCATTACGCCATGGGGGACTTATTGTTATCGGGTAATGCCATTCGGTTTAAAGAACGCTGGGGCAACGTACATGAGAGCAATGACTACTGTGTTCCATGATATGATACACAAAGAGATCGAAGTGTACGTAGATGATGTGATCATCAAATCCAAGCGCCAGGAAGACCACGTAGCAGACCTTAGGAAGTTTTTCCAAAGACTTCGAAGGTACGACATTAAGCTCAACCCAGCCAAATGTGCATTTGGTGTTCCATCTGGAAAGCTGTTAGGATTTATCGTCAGTCGGCGAGGCATTGAGTTGGATCCGTAAAAAATCAAATCCATCCAGGAATTGCCGCCACCGAGGAACAAAACAGAAGTAATGAGTCTGTTGGGAAGGTTGAACTATATCAGCAGATTCATCGCTCAGCTCACAACAACTTGTGAACCCATCTTTCGATTGCTGAGGAAAGATGCCGCGATAGAATGGACGGCAGAATGTCAGGAGGCATTTGACCAGATCAACTACCCGTTACTCCTACCCTCCAAGCAACACACACGCCGGAATACCCCTCTCCCGGTCCTTCAACAAGTTTCCCAAGCCATCACTATTATCAGGGAAGAGAGGCTTATGATTCCCAAGCTCCACCACCCACTCAAAACCCTCCTCCACCAAATGTTCCCGTCTTTGTGGCACCTCCCCCAGCCCCATTGCACAGATCATCTAGTGAGCCACTGTTTCAGGCTCACGATACACAATACTACCCCCTGAACTCACATTCAAAGCACCCGAGCCACATACCTATAATCCCCACTTTGAGGTCCCGGCGGAGATTGAAAAGCCGGCTAAGAGCCCAGAGCAGGACGAGGTGATGCGGAAATTTAAAAGCCTGGAGCAATCCTTCAGGAACATACACGGGTTAGGTAACCAGGTCAGCGTGGCTTACAAGGATCTATGCCCTTTCCCTGACGTTCAATTACCAGCAGGGTTCAAAATGCCCAAGTTCGATTTATACGAAGGGCATGGTGATCCTATGACACATCTACGAGGTTTTTGTAGCAAAATGAGGGGAGCAGGGGGCAAAGATGAGCTATTAATAGCTTACTTTGGCTAGAGTTTGAGCGGGTCGGCGTTAGAGTGGTATACAAGACAAGATCCGAGCAGGTGGTACACCTGGGATGACTTGGCACAGGCTTTCGCAGGACATTTCCAATACAACCTTGAGATAGTCCCAGACCGTCTCACATTGCTAAAGCTCGAGAAAAAACCCGGAGAGAGCTTCCGGGAATTTGGGTTCCGATGGAGAGAACAGGCAGCCAGAGTTGATCCCCCAATGAGAGAAGGAGAAATGGTGGATTACTTCTTACAAACTCTCGAGCCAACTTACTTTGGTCACTTGGTGACGTCAGTTGGCAAATCATTTAATGAAGTTGTGAAAATGGGAGGTATGATAGAAGAGGGACTTAAGTCCAATAAGATCCTGAGTTATTCGGCAATTAAGGCAACAACTCAGGCCATTCAGAGCGGCACGGGAGGTGCGCTAGGGAAGAAAAGGAGAGAGGAGGTCACGACATTAGAGGCCGACAATTGGTCCAGATCTAGAGGTCCTTCCCCTCATTACCAACCCAGACCCCATCGTCTAAACTACCCACACATTCCAAATTACCCTCCACAACCCTACTACCAACCACAAGAACAACATTTCACCGTCCATCAAGCCCAGACATACACCCAACCTCCGGTTCGCCCACAATGGCGCGCGCCGGTTCCCCACAATACATACCCACCTCCACATAACACATACCCACCACCACAAAACACCTATCCACCACCAAGAGCCTACAGGAACCCTCCAGGGATGGGTTTCAGGGGAAATCCGGCCGCCAGAAATGAAAGATTGCAGAGGCAAAGAAACTTGAGTATAATAATTAGTTTAAAGGGGAATAAACGCATTAGTAATACAAAAATATTTTGAATTGTTAAAATATTAGTTTTAGGTCAACAAGTTTTAAACTAATGTATTCCCGCATTTTCGGATGCGCATTTCATATGCGACCCAATCTTATTTATCCAATCCACCTGTATTGGTTCCACCTGAGTCGGGGAGGCCATTAATCCTTTATCTAACGGTCCTGGATCATTCGTTTGGTTGCGTGTTGGGTCAACACGACATCACAGGAAGAAAAGAGCTAGCCATCTATTATCTCAGCAAGAAGTTTACAGTCTATGAGAATAAGTACACTCAACTTGAGAAGACATGTTGTGCTCTAACTTGGGTAGCACAGAAGTTTAAGCATTATCTGTCGTCACATACTACATACCTTATTTCACGTCTGGATCCATTAAAGTATATTTTCCAGAAGCCTATGCCCACAGGAAGATTGGCAAAATGGCAGATATTACTCACAGAGTTCGACATTGTCTATGTGACGAGGACGGCCATGAAAGCTCAAGCATTGGCCGATCACTTGGCTGAGAATCCTATTGATGAAGAATACTAGCCTTTGAGGACGTATTTTCCTGATAAAGAAGTGATACATATAGAGGAGTTAGAACTGAATGAGGAACCAGGGTGGAAGCTTTTCTTTGACGGGGCTGCTAATGCAAAAGGATTGATTTTAATTGATTAAAGGGTGGGGATTATATAGAGAGAGGTCTGAAAAATGATGGAGGGAAGAAATAGAGAGAAAAAAAAAGAGAGATTAAAAAAAAGGAGCTGAACATTTATTCCGAAAAAACATTCAAACTCTCTAGAAAAGAAAAACATACAAAGAGAAAAATAAAAAAAAAAGTTGAAAATTAGAAGAGAAAGTAGTACACACCTGATAAATATTTTGGTATACAAGTGTAGAAATTAAGGGTTGAAGATTAAATAGCCTTTCAAAAATCTGAAAATTTCTCTTGGTTTCTGTCCGTTATTTTCGGTATTCTTGGATTTTATTTTGAATTTTTCAAAGCTGTCACTGAGATTTTCGTTGGCTGGTTATTGCTGGTTATTGTTGCTGTTGCTGTGTTACGTATTACGTTGCTGACTTTCTTCTTCTTATATTGACAATATCAGGTACACAACTGTAATTTTGGCATTTTGTAAGCTGAAATGAAGAATGGAGTATTAAATTTTTAATTTAGTTTAATTTAATTTTTTGTATTGTATTTAGGTTATTCATGTATTATTATTCTGTAAATCACTGTCATTTGGCATAACTAGGCATATTATAGCGACATATTAAATAACGCCATAATCAGATTATTAGGAAATATATTTAAGCTTGATTATTAATTAAAACTGTTTAATAACAAAAAATAGAAGAAATAACGTAAAAATGGCGTTATTGAATCAGTTTGGCAAAAATTAACTAAGTTCCTTATTCATAAAGTTTTTCGTCAACGATAAGTTAATCAGAATCATGTAGTCAATTTCAGTTATAACATGAATTAGTTTGCGAACAAATACTAGGACATGATGAATTAAACAAAGTTAGTTAATGTTAAATTGTTTAAATTTTTAGAAATATGAATTATTACTCAAGTTTTTATTTTTATTTCTTTCAATTTTCAGTATTTGTAAATGATTAGTTTCAATAAGCTTAAGTCTTACTAACAATTTGAATTTTAATCCAACTATGGGATAATTAGTTTTTTTTTATTTTTTTTTTTACTTTTCGATAATTCCATGTTGTATTTATGATTATAATTTTATTACTTTCTGTTAATATTTGTTTTTCTCTTCTATTTAATATGTCATTTTCAAGAATGTAGATATTGATTTTATATTTATAAACAAACTTAGTAATAATAAAAAGGTAGTCATTAAAGGATATTCTTAAAATAAGGAAGGATTTCGCTAAAAATAAATAGATGTAAATAATACAAAATTTACAGGATTCTCCAATCTCATTTATTTATTTAATTTTTTTTAGAATTTGGGATGAATTGTTTAGTGAATTTCACTTCCTTCCCCAAAGATAATGACGCGCTAGACTCTTTAGGCGCGATTTAATCAATTTTACCTTCTTAAACTCGGATGCGCATTTCATGCGACCCAAATCTAAGTTCTAGGATCATATAATGTCGCATATTTTTGCCATTATATGATTATTTAATATAAAGGGGGGACAAGATTTAATTTAAAGGGGAATCTTGCATTATTTTATTTGAAGCATGGGGGACAAAATATAATGGGGTGGTGTGATATATTTATTTAATGTAATGGGGATGAGTGGGAAGATAATGGGTTTGGTAGAGAAAGGGATTATTTATCTGATTTTAAATACAATTATGAACCAATGTGCAAATTTAACTTTTTACCACTTTATTATTATTATTATTATTTTTTTAAAAAAAATTGTGAACATCGTTTAAAACATGTCTTTGGATTACGTCACATGAAATGCACCCGCAATCCGGAACACATTTTTATTCAATGTTTTAAGATTTAGATTTGGGTCGCATGAAATGCGCATCCGAGTTTAAGAAGGTAAAATTGATTAAATCGCGCCTAATTGGTAAAGAATAGTTTGAATTTGTTTCCTCGATTCTCCGAGAAAATTTCCATTTGTGGCAGAAAATTTTCTGCCCCAGTTCTGGCGATCTTTCTTATGGCGTATCTTTAGGCCATCATCAACACTTTATTTTCCTGTTCAAATCAAAGAAAATTTAGTTAGTTTTTTTTTTTTTTTTTTGAAATATGGCGAGTGGTCATATCACTCCTGATGGGGATGATTGTTCCCTTTCCCTTATTCCTGTTCGGCGTTCTCAAAACTTGTTGGGGATGATGTTATTTGCTGGGGATAACATTATGCTGGGGATGGTTTTTCCATTTATCCCTTCACCATTTTGTATCTCAAAAATTTCTGGAGGTTATTTTGCCGAAGAGGGATTTTCCTTTCTTCCCTTCCCCTTCTGTGTTGTCCGACCACCTCGGAGCTTGGTCGATATTCGGTCGGAGTACTCTGGGGATCGTCTTGGAACTTGGCTTACAATTTCCTCAACATGTTTTTTTTTTTCGGCTCTTCCCCGTACTTTCCTTGCCATTTTAGGACAGTATTATTCGGCCTAGCAACCAACATCTTTTGTCTTATTGCCTTGTCTCTTGCCTGCCCTTTTCACATTTTATGTTGTACCATTTCGGCAACTGGTAGTAAGCTCTGAAAGACCTTCCTTAAAACATAAATTTCTAAAAAAAAAATTTTAAACAAAGAAATGAAAAGATAGAAAAAGAGAAAATCTTTCTGAACAAATGGGAAAAAAAATGAACTTATCTGGGTGATATAACCGATTCCAACGATCATGTTGTGCATTCCGGATTAATCAACCCAGTCTATTTGTATCGATCAAACTTTCTGATGTCTTCACTTGCTGGGGATAAATAGGTGCCCAATTATTCGCAAAATGCGGATCTTTTCCGTCAATCTATCTTGTCGCCTCATAGTGCCCTTCGCGGGGTTTTCACTAACAAGGCTCTCTCATTTCTCACAACTCCCGTCGCCTTATGGTGCCTGTGAAGGTTTTCACCGATAAGACTCTCTCATTTTGTATTTCTCAGCTTACGTCGCCTTATGGCGCCTGTGAAGGTTTTCGCCGATAAGACTCTCTCATCTTATTTTCTCAGCTTGGGATTGGAGTGTTGTCGATAAGATTTTCTCTGCCGGGAATTCTTTTGGCTATCAATTCTTTCAATTCATGATCTTCATTCAGTCAGGGACCGACGTTTTATTCTTGGTTTTCATTTGCCTATCTTAACACCTCTCGGATACTGATCGGGAGGTCTTTTTTTTTTTATATCAATATAGGTTTTAGAAGAAAAGGATATAAAATTCAAAATAACTTTGATGGGTAAAGTATTACAACTCTTGGAATCAAACTCTCTCTTTTTTTCAAAATTTAGAAACATAATTTCTGCCCTAGTTTTCTTACTTGGGGATTTTTCTTTTGATTTTTTTTTTGTTACCTTATGACCGAGCCGTGAGGCGCCTACGTATCCTCTTTGAGGAATCAGGTCGAACGTAGTTCACTGGCTCCTTTGTTTTCTTGCGACCTTCAAAAAGTTTTTTTTTTCATACATTTTTTCATTAATGATTCCAAGAGAGGGGTATAAAAAGATAAGTATGGCTCAAAGGGGTAAAGCAAAGGTTAAAAGTGTTTGGATAGAAGAAAGAATTGCCTCCGTCATTTCATTATCCGATAAGCACTAAGTACAAACAAACAAATAAACAACAAAAGAAATTACACATAATATCTTTTGACTGCATCAGAATTGATAGACATGTCGACGCATCTTCCTTCAACATCTGTCAGACGCAAAGCGCCATTGGATAATATTCTGGTCACAATATACGGCCCTTGCCAATTCGGGGCGAACTTGCCTTTTGCCTCAATCTGATGTGGGAGGATCCGTTTCAATACTTGTTGCCCTACTTCAAATTTCCTGGGGCGCACCTTCTTATTGTATGCTCTTGCCATTCTCTTCTGATATAACTGGCCATGACATACTGCTGCCAATCTTTTTTCATCCATTATGGGATAATCTTGCATCCAGAGTGATCCTAGACAACAATTGGACATGCCGGGAATACTTTTAAGATATTTAAAACTAATGTATGCTCTTGCTAAATCCAGAGCGAACTTGCCTTTTGCCTCAATCTGATGTGGGAGGATCCGTTTCAATTCTTGTTGCCCTACTTCAAATTTCATGGGGCGCACCTTCTTATTGTATGCTCTTGCTAAGGCTATCTGCATTTCATTCATTTCTAGCCTCATTTTTTCCATTTTCTCCAGGGCTTCCTTCAGCATCTGATTGGCCGTTTTTTCTGACTCAACGCTGTTGTCTGACCCAGTCATGCTTTCTGGTATAGGACCTTTTGATCTTGTCTGATAATGGTACGGTGCCAGTACGCTCTAACAACTAACTGATATTGATTGGAAAAACAACAAACTTGTCAGTGTTAGAGTCTTAACAGATATTGTAATTGCACGTTAGGGGGATGCAATGCTCCTAGGCAGTTAATCATTTCTAACATGCTTTTGCTCTGACCGCATGCATCATCCCGGCTTATTTTTGCTCTGACAAATATATATTCTTCCTCTTTTTTTTTCTTTTTTCTTTTTAATTACGGTCGAATCCTATAGAGATTGCCTACGTATCGTGACCCCGCACGAATCAGACCAAGCGTAGTTCGTGCCATAAGACCAAATATTTTTTTTTATTACTCAAAATAATGCTATTACAAGCCATCACAAAAAAAAACAAAAAATACAGACTTTATATATATATATATATATATATATATATATATATATATATATATATATATATATATATATATATATATATATATATATATTTTTTTGAGAATGTTTGAAGAAAAAAAAACATATGGGTAGACAACAGACTCGAAAAACAAACAAGTGCAAGATTGAACTAGGGATACATTAAAGCTTTGAATTTTGGTGCCCGCGAGGCATCATTCGGCCTTTCCGCGGGCTTGGGGGCCAGGCTTCTTTGCAAGCTTTTTAGTTCCTCCATGATCTGATGGACATAACCCATGATTGAGGCAAATAGGACATCACGAGGCATCTCTTCACATGTTAGGCACTTTGTGGTGATATAGCGCCCTATATCATTGATCCTACCCCTGATTCTATCCCTCTCTATGCACAGCTGTTCTATCCGTTGATTCTTTAGTCCCAATATTCGAGTATTGTCAATGAGCTGCTCTTGGAACCTCTCCATTTGTTCTTCCATCCGGGCTATCGACTCATAGCAGTGTTCTCTATATGTTCTAGCATCCTGGGCTTGTTTGAGGACCCGATTATTGAGAATGGAGTTTATCTCTCTCAATGTCGCAACACTCATTTCGTAGTCCCTTTTTACTTGCCATAGGTGCTCTCTCCGTGATGTTGTAACTGTAGCCCACCTGACCCGCATTCTTGTTATACAAGCCTGGGATCTCTCCAAGTCTTCTCGGCTTTGGCTGACTTGATTTCTCAATTCCGCTATCAACCTTTCATCAGAGCGACGTTTCTGTCGGTCGCTATCACTCTTACTGACTTGGCGAATTCGGGCTTTCAGTGCCTGGTTTTCTTTGGCTAATTTGTTCTTCTCACCCTGCTCTGAGGCTACTTGAACGTTGTTTTCAAACATAAGCCTTTCAATTTGTCGCTTCAGCTTCCCGAGGATGCTGAATGATTTCACCCTCGGGGATCTTGTTTGCCGACACTGCATCAAAAATCTGGTAGACCCAGGGACCTTTGTCATCATTGGTCTCTATGAAGGGTACAATGGCGCCTCCTACGGTGCACGCAGTGTCCTCGCCGTGCAACACGACCTCTTGTCTATCCCACTCGAACTTGACCATCTGATGCAAGGTGGATGGCACTGCTTTGGCTGCATGGATCCACGGTCGTCCCAACAGAAAGTTATAAGATACCGTAGCATCTAATACCTGGAATTCCATGGTAAACTGGACTGGACCGATGGTCAACTCAAGTATAATATCCCCTACGGTGGCTGTTCCATTTCCGTCAAATCCTCGGACGCAAATGCTATTCTTTTGGATTCTTCCGTGGTCGATCTTCAATTGGTTCAGGGTGAATAATGGACAAATATTGGCACTTGAGCCGTTATCCACCAATGCCCGAGTAACTGCCGAATCTTCACATTTGACAGTTAGGTAGAGAGCTTTATTATGCTCCGTGCCTTCCACTGGCAGATCATCATCTGAAAATGTTACCCTGTTCATCTCGAAAATTTTGTTGGCAATCGTTTCCAGGTGATTTACAGAAATCTCATTGGGCACATGAGCTTCATTCAGTATCTTCATCAGGGCCCAACGATGTTCATCCGAATGGATTAATAATGATAGCAGTGAGATCTGGGCCGGTGTTTTCTTCAACTGTTCGACCACGGAGTAATCCTGCACTTTCATCTTCTTTAAGAAATCCTCAGCTTCTTCTTCTTACACAGGTTTCTTTATTGCAGCTGGATTGGGTCTTCTCAACTCCGCCGGAGCAAAACACCGTCCTGATCGAGTCAGTCCCTGCGCCTCACAACTATTCTTCTCCACTTGTTGTCCCTTGTACATCACCACTGCCTTCTCATACTTCCAAGGCACAGCCTTGCTATCAATCACTGGTGTTTGAACTACTGGTTTTATGATGACCGGTTCCCTGCAGACCCCTTTCACAACAACCACGGGTGCAGATGATGCTCCCGTTATTACCAACTTGGCTGGTTCTGGTTTCCTTGTAGCGGCAGATGGATTCTTCCCCAATATCACCACTGGCTTGACATCTTCCCCCTTCAACTGTACCCCTGCTTCCTCATTAATCGATTTTTCTTTCGGAGTGGCATGGATCATCATCACTGTCTGTGGGGGTTTCTTCGGCTCCCCTCCTTCGTGCACAAGCTCGATCATGTGGGCTTCAGGGTGCTTTGGCAATGGGTTCTGGTTAATGTTGGGTGCCTCCGGTGCCTGTACCTCGATCTTGTTGGTATCAATAAGATCTTGTATTGCATGTTTCAGCCTCCAACATTTCTCGGTATCATGTCCGGGAGCTCCCGAACAATATTCACATCTTACCGAGTGATCCATATTTTGGGTCACCTGTATTTAAAACTTGAGTATTAATTTAAATTAATGTATTAGAACGAGGTTCGGACAAGTTGCTAAGCCGGTGAAGCTTCTGTATTCCCGGTACGCTACCCCCCCTCGGCTCGAGCTGTCCGCTCGGGTAAGCCAGGTCTAGAACAAACACCAAGGTTCTGAACCTAGTATAACAAAACCACATGTCGGATCCCTAGTAGGAACGTTTGTTTGCATCACGTGCATCTGACTTTGGAGGCTCAACACAGGGGTTGGGTCTGTCTAGGACAGGTGCACCAAAAATGAAAATGACCATCCTGATGCATCTTATTTGTTTTATGTGCATTTATTTGCTCGGTCTTGCATGTTGACCGGCTTCTGAGTCCCGGGAGTGTAAAAAATAAAATAAAATAAAAATAGCAAGTGGAAAGTTATTTGATTAATTTAGAAAAAATCAGTGTCCAAGTACTGTCGAAATGCTGGCGAATTTTTTTTTTTTTTAAAAAAACATATATATTTTTACTTTTAGAATTGTTTGTTTGCCTAGAAAGCAGAAAGTGTGTAGGAATAAGTTTTTTATTTTAATTTGCTTTATTTAAAAAAAAAAGGAAAATAGTTTTTTTTTTGCTATAAAAGAAAAAGGAAAAATTTGTTTGTTTTCAAAAATTAGTTAGTTTATAGCCTGAACTACGCGGGTCTGATTCTCACAGGATGTGAGATCAGAGGCAAACCTCTTTGGTTTCGGCTCACCATATTCACAAAAAAAAAAAAAATCCAAAAATATTTAACATTACTCACTTCTTTAGAAAGTTTTTCTTTTAGACCTCAAAATCCCAATTATTTGTTTAAAAGATATTCAAAATAAAATTCAAAAATATTTTTTTTCTGTAGTATTTCTTTCATAAATTCAGAATATTAGTTCAAAAATATTTCCTTTCTCCTTAAAACGCATTAAACTAATTAAAAGTATTCCCGCATTTTACTGGTGGGCGACCTAGAACATGAAATGAAAACATAAATGCATACCCGCATTATACTGGTGGGTGACCTAGAACAGAAATGAAAAGACAGAAATGTATTCCCGCATTATACTGGTGGGCGACCTAGAACTGAAAAGTATTCCCGCATTATACTGGTGGGCGACCTAGAACTTAAATGTATTCCGGCATTTTACTGGTGGGCGATCTAGAACTTAAAAGTATTCCCGCATTATACTTGAGTATGACGAGGGGAATCTTGCATTATTTTGTCTGGATTGGCTCTGACTGAAACCTGGCACATTTACAGATACTAAACATAATATCCGGTCGAATAGCAGTTAGATAAAGAAGTGAGCCAATAATTCCATGATACTTAGTTTCATCTACATAATTTCCCTATTTATCTTTGTCGAGACTTGTTGAAGGACTCATTGGTGTGCCAATAGTTTTAACATTGCTCATACCGAACTTTTGAATCAACCCATTTGTATATTTTACCTGACATATGAACGTTCCTTCTTCAGATTGTTGAATTTGAAGTCCAAGAAAGATCTCCCATCATACTTATTTCAAACTCACTTTGCATAAGATTTGAAAATTCCTTGCACAGAGGAGGATTAGCACTAACAAAAATAATATCATCAACGTAAATTTGAATAATGAGATTACCTTATGATAATATTTTAATAAACAGGGCGGTGTCTACTTTACCTCTTGTAAATCCGTAATCAATAAGAAATGAGCTAAGTCTTTCGTACCATATCCGTGGAGCTTGTTTCAGTCCATACAATGCTTTGGTCAGTTTATACACATGGTAGGGAAACTTTGAATCTACAAATCCAGGAGGTTGTTTCACGTATACTTCCTCTTCAATTAAACCATTCAAAAAGTCACTTTTAACATCTATCTGGAATAGCTTGAATCTTTTAAATGATATGCATATGCAAGAAGAATTCGTATAGATTCCAGTCGAGCTACTGGAGCAAATGTTTCGTCATAGTCGACTCCTTCTTGTTGTGAGTATCCTTGAGCAACTAATCTGGCTTTGTTTCTCACAACTTTTCCATCCTCATTCAGCTTATTTCTGAAAACTCATTTTGTTCCAATTACGGGAGCATTTTCAGGCTTGGGCATCAGTTTCTATACTTGATTTTTGTCGAATTGGTCTAGCTCTTCCTGCATTGCTTGCAACCTTCTTGAGTCTTTTAGAGCTTCCTCTATTTTCTTTGGCTCAATCTGAGAAATCAGTGCTATGTTTGCTTTCTTCTTGAGAGCTCTCCTGGTTTTCATTCCTTCACTTGGATCTCTTATGATGAATTTTTGAGGATATTCAGGTTCATTTCTCCATTCATTTGGACGAATTGTATGAATAGTTGACTCCTTCGGAGATTCTGGTTGACTGTTGCTGATCTCATTAGTTGACTCTATCACACCATCAGATTTATTAGTTGATTCTTGAGATTTGCTTGTCTCATGAATTTCTTGAGTTTGATCTTCATCACTTGCAATAATTCCTTTATCAGCCGAAGTATTATTCTCATCAAATATAATATGTATTGATTCTTTCACACACAGTGTGCTTTTATTATAGACTCTAAAGGATCTACCATTTAATGAATAACCCAGAAAATACCTTCGTCACTTCTTGGATAGAATTTTCCAAGATTTCCCTTACCATTATTGTGAATGAAACACTTGCTTCCAAACGGATGAAAGTAACTAATATTAGGTCGTTTATCTTTCCACAATTCATAATGAGTCTTCTTCAAAATAGGCCTTATGAGACATCGGTTGATAATGTGATATGCAATACTTACTCCTTCTGCCCAGAAGTGATTTGGCAACGAATATTCTAGTATTATAGTTCTTGCCATATCTTGCAAGGTCCTATTTTTCCTCTCAACGACTCCATTCTGTTGGGGTGATCTTAGGGCAGAGAAGTTGTGGGTGTATCCTTGATCATTACAGAAATCTTCAAATGCTCTACTTTCAAATTCTCCTCCATGATCATTTTGGTTTGTTGTAATCAGATACCCCTTTTCTCTTTCAACCTTCTTACAGACTATCTCAAAAATTTTCAAAGCTTCATCTTTATGAGATAAGAAAATCACCTAAGTAAAATGTGAGTAATCATCAACAATAACAAAAGCATATCATTTCCCTCCTATGCTAACAGTTCTAGTAGGTCCAAATAAGTCCATATGAAGCAATTGCAAAGGCTTAGAAGTAGATACAATATCCTTGTTTTTGAAAGAGTTTCTAGTTTGTTTTCCAATTTGACAAGCATCACATATATGATTTCTAGAGAAATTGAGTTTAGGCAAACCAATAACTAAATCATACTTGGAAAGTTTTTCCATCAAATGCATGCTTGCATGACCAAGTTTCTTATGCCATAACAATGGATCATCAGATATGGATGTTAAACAGATATGACCATCTATATTTTCAAAGCCATCAAGAATATAAACATTTCCATACCTTTTACCTGAGAGGATTATTTTACATGTCTCATCTTCAATAGCACAACTTGTTTTCCTGAATTGTACTTCATACCCTGAGTCACATAACTGACTTATACTCAGAAGATTGTAGTTAAGTCCGTCAACAAGATAAACCTCAGTGATATCACAATTATTATTGAAAGGAACTGTTCTGGTACCGACTATTTTTCCTTTTGAGTCATCACCGAACTTGATATTTCCTCCGTCTATTTTTGTAACTTTCTTAAATAGGTTTTTGTCACATGTCATGTGAATGGAACCCACACTATCTAAGTACCATTTTCCTTTGCGACTCCTCATGTGGTGTTCATACAAAATATAGTTATTACTTTCTTTTAGGTACCCAAGCTTGCTTGGGTCCTGGTTGGTTAATATTACTCGACTCAGGATTGTTTTTGGATTTTCAAATCCATCCTGAAATATTTGATTTACGAAATTGACAAAAGGAATATTTATGTCCACTTTTGTTACAATAGCGTAAATCCTGATCCATTTTTGGATCTTTCATTAGTGTTAGTACTAGTGGACTCTGTTCTGGCTGGTACTTCTCCAGTTGACTTTAAGTCGCATGGTTTGACCTGAAAGAACTATGATTGGTGGATTTGCGCATGCCATTGAGTTGCATTTGCAATTCCTCAAACTCTTCTTGAAGTACTTCTTTTTCAATTTCACATACTTTATGCTTGAGTTTCCAGTATTTTACTTCTTTATTGAGTTGCTTTAGTTCATTCATCATTTTTTGAGACTCTTTCAAAGTAAGGTCAAGGATATCCTGCAATTCATTACACCTTTCGCAGTTATAAGATCTTACCTCGTTTGTTTCACCTCGTTCCATGAAACAGTTCTCATTGTCATCTTTGCATTCATCGTCTGAAGTGTCCTCATCTGTCCAACACCCTGAGAGTTTATTCATGTCGTTTTCCAGAATTGTCATGAAGCAAAGATTTGCTATCTCTTCGTGTTCTGAACTATCTTCATCACTCCAGCTTCTAAATGATTTTTTCTTATTGAAGCCTCTGGAAACTTTTCTTTTTAGATCAGGACATTCAGCTTGAACATGCCCAAATCTTCCATACTCATAGCATTTTCCATCATTTTTGTCTTGTCCATTATATTGTATGGTTCGCTTGGGTGGCATCCTTTCTCTTCTCGCATTCCTGTATCTCCTCATTACACCATCCATATTCCTTGATATCATGGCAATTTCTTCTTGAAGAGCTTTAGGGTCATCATCAATATCATTTTCTGCCTTTTTAGTTGTGGCCTTGAATGCAACTATTTTCTTCTTTTCTTCCTCGTTTGTTTTCTTGAGATGAGTTTTCTCGAAAGCTATGAGTTTTCCTCGAAGTTCATCGTATGATAGTTTGTTCAAATTTTATGATTCAAGTGTAACCACTTTTGTCTGTCAAGTAGTGGGTAGACTTCTAAGAATCTTCCTAACTTGATCATCATTTGAGTATGTTATGCCAAAAGCTTTTAGATCGCTAATGATTTTGCTAAATTTGGCAAACATCTCTTCAATAGATTTTCCTTCTTTCATCTAGAAAAGTTCATAGTCATGAACTAACATGTTGATATAGATTTCTTTCACTTTACTGGCTCCTTCATACGTAACTTCAAGTTTATCCCACATCTCTTTGGCTGTATCGCAACTGGAGAATTTCTCATACTCCTCACCACTAATAACATTATAAAGCAGATTCTTTGCCTTATTGTTAACTTGTACAACTGCCATTTGCTCATTTGTATATAAATCTCTATCTTCAGGATTAGCAGGTGGTTGAGCGGCAACCGGCAGAGGGTAGTTCCCCTTTTTGATAACTCTGCAGACTTTGACATCATATGCCTTTGCGTATATTTTCATACGCACTTTTCAGTGAGAGAAATGTTGTCCATTGAAATACGGTGGCCTCACTTGCGATGTTCCTTCTTGGAAGAGTGTTCCGATAATAACTTGATTTGCCATGATCTTTTCTCACAAGTTGTTAAGCAAAAGAAACATGTGAGCCTCGCTCTGTTACCAATTGAAAATACAAGGGGAGGGGGTGAATTGTTTATTTTTATATTTTAATCACTACAAGTTGACTAGTTTTCTAATTAGTCGACTAGAGGTAATAACGAGATAACAATAAGAGCAGAATTTAGGATGCAGAAATAAAGTGCAGCACCGAAATTTTTATACTGGTTCAGATTCAATGTGCATCCTAGTCTGGTCCCCTTGGGTTGCAAGGGAGTTCTCTTTCGGTGAATGAGTTTCTTGAGTACAACGTGAATGGTGTGATTTACACCAATGGCTCAGTTTCTATGTCACTCGTTTCCTTTTGATACAATTCCTCACCAGTATTTTTCCTTCTTTCTTCTTTAACTTGTTACACAACAGATCTAGAAGAGCTACAATGTTTGTTTGTAGTAGAACAAAGAGAGGGGTATTTGGTTTGATCAAAGTATATATGTCTAAGGCTTAAGGATATGTACAAATACTTTGTAGGAGGTCATTGCTGAAGAGATTTGCCAACCCAAGAGATTTGATCCTTGAAAGAAATTAATTCTTTCCAAGAATAAGGTTATTTGTCGTTGCTCTTCCTTGATGAGAGGACTTTAATAGCTTTCCTTCTATAGGTCTTGATAGCGCCGGATTTTCTCCTTGCTTTTTGGTCCTTCCAGTAATAACAGCTTGATCGATCATCTTGCAAGATCTTCGATGCTTCTTTTCCGCTTTAATCAATCTCTGATTGATTTTCATGCCGAATCTTTAGTTGTTTGATTGATTCCTTCCTTTTGATTTCTTCGATCTTGGATGCCTTCTTTGAGTCCCTATACCAAAAGCAATTATATTATTTTTCATCATTAAAACTAAAACCGAACAATTTTGACGTCCAGAATTGATCATCGACCCCCGAACACGATCCCAGCTTAATCCCTTGGACTTTTACTCAGACTTCACAGCTCTAAATAGCTCAAATTAGTTCCACAACATCTACATAGCTCAGAATCACTCCTACAAGGCATAAAACACACAATAAGTGCAAAACACTAGCGATTAAAGCTCAAACACCATAAAAGTGGAGTAAATTAGAGTGTGATAAGCGACTAAAATACATAATTATAGCCTACTATCAAAAATACACTTAGAAATACCTTTTCACAGCTTGGCCAAACACTAAGTGCTACTCAAAAGTATTTTCAAATTAATTAATCAAACACAAACTGGTTCTCGCCAAAAGTACTTTTGAGAAAAAGCACTTCTCATATAGTCTATTTGGCCAAGATTTTAGAAGTTTGGCCAAACATACTATTTGAGAAGTACTTTTGACCAAGTTTTTCCAATCCTAGAAGCACTTTTTTTTTTGAAAAAGTTAGTTTTTTTTCAAAGTTGATGTGTTTGGCCAAGCAACCTTTGGAAGAAAAAAAAGTGCTTTTGAGGAGAAGCGGAAAAATGCACTTTTTCGAAAAGCACTTTTAAGAAAAATACACTTACAAGCAGTTTTTAACAGCTTGGTCAAACATTAATTGCTGATTAGGATTGCTTTTCAAATTAATTAGCAAAACATATATTGCTTCTCACCAAAAACACTTTTGATAAAAAAATACTTCTCAAAATAAACTGACTTTTGCAACTTGGCCAAACAGACTATAAACTCATAAGAGAAATATTAGAATTGGACAAGTTTACGGTGTAGCTAATAAGATTTGGCTAATAATTTGGAGATTCATCACCTTAGGTTGTGTAGCCCTGCAATTTCCACCAACTCTATTTGTTTACCTTTAAAATGGATAACAATTGAATTTATATGTGGTTCTAAAGATATGTAGATTGATTCAACACAAATAATCAAGAATGTTAGATAAATGAGTTAAAGATACTATGAATAGTCAAACCAATCGTAATGTTATGGCCTACCTTGAACTTGGATTGGGCAATAGTTTCTGCCCTCGGTTGGATCTTCGGTTCGAAGCCAATCAAGAACAAAGAGCAAAAGTAAAATAAAGAATTTTCAGTAGCTAGAAAGCAGAGAATAATTTTATATCGCTTTGGTATGCGTGTTATAATGTCCCTATTGAATAAAAAGCTTCCCCTTTATATAGTAGGAGAGTTCCATCCCAGTACAATTCTAAAAATGGTAAGAAATCCTCCTTTTCTGTCAATTGCTGATACACTACCGATATCGAAAGAGATCCGCGCCGTAATATCCAGTTAGGTGCGGATATCACGGTCCTCTGTTAGTCGTATGCAACCCTTTGAAGTGCTTTCCAAGGTCTTGGAGCTCGTTCTAGGTCCGAGGAATGTTATCTTGTCGGGCCCGATGACGAGTACCCCATTCCAGCCTCGATCCAAAGAGTTTCCAACTTCGATCTCGATCTCATACATTTATATTCTTACTTCATTTGACTCCGGGAAGTCGGTGTGTGCGCTAACCCCGAGCTCATCCGTATACACTATATTTACTATTTTTAGAATTTTTAGATTGACTAACATTATTCTTTGCGGGTGCGATCCTGAACTCATCAGCCAAGTTATATTTGCAAACCGATTATTCTTTTTAGGACTAGAATTGGACGTCATAAATTTTCACCGAATATGGAGGCTGAGTGCTATTCTACTAATTCCAAAGGACTGACTTATTTTAATATTGTCATGCAGAAACAAGGACCATAGAAACTTTCTGTCATGATGATAGAATTAGTGGAATGCCAGTTTGATATACTAGTGATTCTGCAGTTTTCTATAAGTCTTTATCTTTTCCTTTAGGTAACCATAGGATAGGATGTGACTATCCCAGTTTTATTTTAGTTGTTGTAACAGAGTACTTTGACTATAGAAGGTACTGCAATCTTGTATTTTGGTCTTGTAAACATGTTATTCTAATCACTGTCCAGACCTATCCATATTTTGTTACATAGCGGGAATCAGAATCCAATTGCCATTGGTGCAGGGTCACTAGTATAATGACGACAACAACAACAACGATCCAGTAAAATCCTATTAGTGGGGTCTGGAGAAGGTAGTTATACACAAACCTTGCCCCTACCCCGAGGGGATAGAAAGGCTGCTTCCGATAGACCCTCGGCTCAAGAAGACCAAGGTCACTAGTATAATGAATTATTAGAAAGTACTCTTTTTC
Organism: Nicotiana tabacum; assembly: GCF_000715075.1. NCBI lineage: Eukaryota > Viridiplantae > Streptophyta > Magnoliopsida > Solanales > Solanaceae > Nicotiana > Nicotiana tabacum. The sequence goes on from NC_134091.1 coordinate 957,846, forward strand.
CCTTTTGGAAGCTCTACCCTTGCACTCGAACTACTTAATAATCAGGACGAAGATAACACCAAAATACAATTATGTCTCAATCTCCAACAAGTTAGAGTTGACTATATGAATCCTCATTGACCACGTCGCTCCATTTAAACACACTCTGTCCAATATAATACAAAATAAAGACAGTCTCTCGAGACGACCAAAAAACCAACATTATACAAAATAAAGTCACAGTCTCTTGAGACGACCAAAAAAAGGAGAAAAACGTTGTAGGTATTGAAAGGTATCATAATCTCTCAACTTGATATGATTGCACTTACATGTTTCATAGCTAAAGTCGACGAAAGAAATATGATAACCCTACTTTTGAGCTCTCTTCAGCAGGAATCTTAGGGAAAATACCCCCAAAGCAAATGTCTGCCAAAACCATGCTTTTGCATTTGCAGGATCTACTGTTTTTGCAAGATTCCATGCATATATAGCTTCACCTGCATGTGCTGTAGCTGCTAGAACAAACATCACTTTCAATGCCAACATAGAGCGAAAGAAGAAGAGGCCAATTGCTCTAACAAAGGGAATGGGTCCATAATCCGGCAAGTATGCAGCACCAAACAACGATAACATTCCAATCGCACAAAACAGCCATGTCCATATTGTAGGTCCATCCAAACTCCTCCTTTTTCTTTCTTGCCAATATGCGATGGTTGCAGCCATACCCTCCTTGGAACTCACTAGTGGGATGTATCCAAGTTCCTCCTTTGCTTTTAGAAATGAGAAGTAATGAGTGACACCAACCTAGCACAAGCAGAAGACCAAAAATCAGCTAGAATTCTACCTCTTATACAATAAATGTCGTGTCCGTGGGGCTCAGCCCCACCTGTGGGATTAAACTGGGTTTGTTGTTGTTGTTGTTGTTCATGACAGAATTCACAATAGGTGGACAGGTTTGAAACAAGGTGTCGACATGGGTGTAAACAGGCGGGGGTCACCCCAGAAAAAAGTCTTTAACTCATTGGACAGCTTTTTAACCAATTAAAACAATCTTATTACAGAAAGAAAAAAATAAATTGGATAAATTAGCGTAACAAGGTATGCGAGAGTCACGACTCACGGGTATATTATCAATTCTATAATAGTAAGGTCATTCGTCTAGAATAAAGTTGCACAGAGTATTCAGGTAATGCTAATTAGGGCACTAAACAAACAATTTTCATAAAAATTATATCTGTCAAGGAGTTATAAAAACTTACAGAAAAAGAAAAATCCAAGTGAATGGCTAAACTGAGAAAATTGGGGAATGGGAGAGAATCTAATGAAAGAGGAAACTATAAGTATGTCTTTTGGTAAACTACTTGAAATTATAGGATTCATTATTCATCAATCTAAAAGGAAAGCAAAGCAGAGAAGGTTAATGAAACCTCTAGGCAGAAATATTAATGGAAGTAAAGGGGATGCAATGGCCCCTATGAACCACCTCCCCCTTGTTCCACCCCTATAGGAAAATAGATTTATCTCTGTAGACTTTAACAGGTCAAGCGGAAAAATTTTATTTTGTGCCTCACACAACTGACACTAGTTGTGTGAGGCCTCTTTTTTGTCTCACAACTGTGTGGGTCCCAGGATTTTGTGGACCCAGATGTGTAAGATATGGGTCCACAAATATGTGAGATAAAAAGATGCCTCACACAACTAGTGTCAATTGTGTGAGGCACAAAATAAAATCACTCGGTCAAGCCCATCATTTAACTCTTGGAAATATGTTGGCAATATAAGTACTGATAAAGGAGCCAGGGGAAAAAAGACAACAATCAATCATTCGTTCTCTAAGAACAGGAAGTCACTGCTTTTGCTTCAGTATAATTGCCATAACGAGAAAATGGTTCATCCACAGGTCTGTTCAGAGAATAAAAGAAGCAATAATGGATTCAAAGATGAAGTACTAACCTTATAGACTTCAGCAGGAAGGATCAGAGGTTGAGGAAGCCAGCTACGATTTAACCAAGGATGCAAGATGGAGTACAAGGCCCAGAAAAAATTTCCCAGAAGAAGAGCTTGAGAGACAGTTAGTGATGTCTTTGGTAGGTCGTAGTCCAGGCTTTTCAGTAAAGGGCGAAGGAACTCAAAACTGTTGATCGGAGACCCTGCAATAGAAGATCAATGAAGTAGGAAGGTGATGCAGCAAGTAACAAATGCTCTGCTCAGAGCAAAATTTGTACTCTGATAAGCGATTAATTGGTCCAAGATTCATGCTAAAGTCTCTGGAGATCCCCGGACTCATAATCCTACTCTACTAGGTCCAAGACTCCACAATCCTAGAGAACAAATATGAGACAAGGAGTTATTACCATCTGATATAAAATAAGGTTGACCAGCAGCAACTGGATGCCCTTTTCTGCCAGGGATGTCATCCAAAAGTCCCATGCTAGCCAATAGAAGTGCCAATACAAGATTGTCCACGTACACCCAATCTGATTTCACATTTGGTGAACCAATTTTGAACGGAAGCAGACCTAACTTTGCAAGAGTTATGATCCTCGGCAGGTGCCTTTCTTCACCTGGACCATATATAGCAGCTGGACGAATTGCACAGGTGTAAAGGCATTTTCCATTTTTCTTACTGTGCAATGAATACAGAAAAGAGAGAAAACAACCATATAAATTATGTTAATACAGCATCAAGCTGCAGTTCTACATATGAACCACCATAAATATACTTATACACACACATTGTACATAGGTAAATAGGCAGAGATGCAGGTACAAAAATTGCATATTTCTTTTTTAAAAGTTGGTTGTACTATCCAATAGGAAGTAAGTAAGTGAAGATATGTGGAACCGATTATGAAGTGCTTTTAATAACCAAAAAAAAAAAACCTTTGGAGCATGGTGCACTTTACTTATTGTATGTATCTTACCAAAACATTGCAGAACACGGAAAAGTAAGGAATTAAACAAATGTGTCATATTACGGAACCAGGAAACAGAATTGAAAAAGCCAAACAGCTCTTGAGCGGTTAAAAGAACCATTTACAAAAAGGTTTTGGCAGCTTTCTGCCTTGCATGTTTGCACTGGGAGAAACTGATTGAAAAAACTGGCAGAGGAAAAGCCGATGACATTTTGCTTATTTTATTATTCTTTCCATTTGAAGGAAATCGTATCTTCCAGTTAACAAAAACAATCTTGTAAGTGCAACTATCTTGCCAAGACATCAGCTATCTTCGATAGTATATAGCACGTGGTTCAACATGATAGTTCAATGCAGTCAATTCTGAGTGAACAGAAGAAAAGTGTGAAATTTCGATGGATCTAGGGAAAGGGGATGACTTATATGTGTGTTTCTATTCCATTGTATACATTAGAGAGAAGTTCAACCGCATAAACTGACAGGAAATCGGAGAGTGGATCGTGAATGATAATGTTCCTGCAAATTTTACTTACTTGAAGGGACGACCATTGCTCTTTAGGACTAATTGCTCAGCGATGGATTTGCTGCGTCCATATGGATCAACATGGTCATCAACAGGGAAATAAGGTAGATTTTCATTGCCATTAACGATTTCCTTACCACCATAAACGACATTACATGTGCTCACATAAACAAGCCTCTTAATCTGATGCTCAACGCAAGTATCAATAATGTGACAGGTTCCATTTATATTAACCTCATCAACACGACGATATTGGAGCATTTCTTTCCCCGACATGCCATAGGAAGCAAGATGGAAAACACAATCTGCCCCTCGTAGTGCTTTCTGGACATCTTGTTTGTCTGTTATATCCCCTGAAATTTGAAAACACAGCAAATTACGCTGCTGCAGAAAATATTTCACCGAAACACTAAAACATACAAGCGGACTGTACACTAGTTTTCAATTTTCGATTTTAAAACGCAGGCCAGTTCCTTATAATCAATCAACTATGCCTCACCAAATAAATTTGGGATACACTATCTCTGAGTAACTGTATCGATTTTGCTCTATTTAGATTCATTTCATTCAAATACCCCTAAAAGCTGGCATCTTTTCACTAACCCATCTCCTTTCTTGATCCTTTTATTACTTATATGTTGATTGGAATTGAGAATTCAGATTAGCCAAATGATACCAATCTTAACAGAAACAACTAGTGCGTGTATTGACAATCAGCAAAGAAAAAGGGAATTTCTTTTAACAACAATCAGATAAATAAGACGTAAAACAACAGCTTTGACCTTCAGAATCAATCACCCAAATTGGATAATAAAAGTTGACTCATTTACCTTGGATGAAATGAACCCCATTTTGACGGAGTTGATGAGACCAAGGAGAATGGGTACGAAGATCAAAGGCCTTAACAATACGAGCACCCCTTCTGACGAGCTCAAGACAAAGTGCGGAGCCTACGAAGCCTAGTCCACCGGTCACTACGAAACTATTGTTCTCTATCCCTTCGTTCTCGCTCAGATGCATTCTCTCTCTACTGCTAATTGCTTACACCCAACTACAACAAACTACAAAACTACTCCACACCGCTTTCCAAATTTGCGCAAGCCTTACCTTATTTCTGTATATCTGTTCTTGTCTTAGTTTTGGACTCAAGAATGTTTGTTCTTTTTTACACGATCCAAGCTAGTACACGTCAATTTCATGGACCAAATACGATGCATAAGTAGGCATTGCACAAATGCTAAATCGCATTTATCTACAGTGGCGCAAATGGATTTTCAAGTGAGTCGTATTTTTATTATCAAATACGCATTTACTAAATGTGATATATATATATATATATATATATATATATATATATATATATATATACAAATGCTTTTATGAGGGTCAATCTCAAAGGGGGATTTGCATCTATACCCAATTTTTGGGTCACAATTTAACTTATACCTACTTTGTAAAAAAATATTGCAAACGTATCCACTTTTCGGGTAACTTCATATATACGGGGCCTGAAGTAGCAAGAACTTATGTCTGAAGTTTGAACTTCAGATTTTTTTGCCTGAAGTGTGACCTCATCAAAGTAAACTTCACATACTTTCGTATGAAGTTTGGCCTAACTTGCAAAAGCAATCAAAAAAACTTCAGTTCATAGTGCAAACTTCAGACAAATTAGTCTGAAGTTCTTCAGTTTGTAGTGCAAACTTCAGACTAATTTATAGTGCAAACTTTAGATAAAATCAGCTTGTTATATTTGAACTACTGATAATTTTTCCTGGCATGAAAGTTGCAAACTTCAGACGTAATTTAACCTGGTAATATCTGAAGTTTGGCCTGCAGTCCCAAATTTCAGTTGATGCTTCTTCAAGTTTTGAATATAAACTCTTGATTTATTATTTACGTACGTTGTGTTAGGATATATTAATGTTTGAGAGGCAGTGGTGAGTCTTTCTTTCTTCTTGATTTGTCGTTTTGTCCAATTTTCAGAAACGATAACATGTGTAACTTATAGGATAACACGTTTGAGAGAGAAAAGAAGAAGAAGAGGAAAAGAAGAGGAGAAAGAAAGGAGCGCATAGGTCGCAGGATCTGAAGTTGTCAAAATTAGGGTATAAGTTAAATGGGGGAGACCAAATAGGGCGTGTAATTTTTACAACATAAACCGCATTTGGCCATAAGCCACTAATGATTTAATTCCTCATTTCTGTTTTTGAGTACGTTATTAGTTATTGTAAAATTTTACTTTTTTATTTGTAATTTTTCAATAGAGAATGACTTATAGAAACGAAAAAAAGTTTTTCATATGATGATAATCGCTTATATAATTAATTTAGTAATTATCATGTATTAATAAATATAAAAATTCACTCATGCATATGAGTACTGAATAATAATTAATCACTTGAACTTTTTAAAGCCTTTAATAAATGTGTTATGTTAACACATTACTTTGTATAGGAGAAACCTCATTTTTTGGAAGTCATTATCTATCATAGAACTATAAATGAAAAGTTAATTTTCACCCATTAAAAAATTGCAATCCTAGAACTATTGATTCCTAGATTTGAACGGATTTTTTTTTTGGTTAAAGGGGAATATATTATATAAATAACAAAAAACTAGGAATTACATTGCAGAGTACTGTCTAAATTGGGGTATTACATTTCCCCTAAGACGGTAATATTTTATTCAATTGTATCAATATTACATGCCCAAAAACTCATAAGTACTTCAGTCCCTAGGATGTCTACCCAAAATATATCATTTGTAAACATCGGAGGAATTGCTAGTGTGGTAATTCTACCCAAAAAACTTGAATTTGCTGCCTCTTTTACCAGTGCATCGGCCACCCTATTCTGTTCTCTGTAGCTTTACCTCACCATCACCTTGTCCATCATTTGCATTAATAACCTGTATTCACAAATCATAGGATCGCAAGTTGTGTTGCTTGTGAGTAGTATTTTTATTACTTTAGCCGAGTCAGTATTTATTTCTATAGGAATCCAGCGATTTTGTTCTGCTAGTTCGAGGCCCTTTAGTAGTGATTTTAATTCTGCCATGGTATTGGTGGTATGTGGTATATATTCCATATACCCCATAATCTAATTCCTACTGTGATTTCTGATGACTCCACCAATTCTCCCAATGCCTGGGTTGCCCTTGGCAGCCCCAAACATGTTGAGTTTATAGTGACCCCTCCTAGGGGTTTCCATTTAACGTTGGTATGGAATGGCCTCCTGATAGCACCATTTTGTGCCAACATATAGTACTCTATTGCTTTGGAGATGGTATTATTAACATTGATGTTATCTCTTTTATTATTAAAAAGATTATGGTTTCTTGCTAGCCAGATGTGCCAAAAACAAAAAGGGATAATATTCTCCTAAGGAATAATATTGTTGAAATAGAGATTCTTTAGCTTATTCCATGTTAATGGCCATTGTAAAGCTGAGAATATGGGATTCAACTGTTGACTTTCAATAGATCCCTTGGATAATATTTAATGCCAGAAGTGGGTTGCATTGGGGCATTCAAAGAAGATGTGGTCGTTGGTTTCAGGACTTGCTGAGCAAAAACAGCATTGAGGGTTATAATTAACTCCAATTCTGTGCAGAAAAGCTCCAGTAGGCAACCTATCTTGAGCAAGGAACCATGTAAAGTTTTTGATTTTTTAGGAACTTTTAACTTCCATATCCAAGTGAAGTTGTGTTCCTCTCCTTTCCACAAAAACTCTTTATTACCGCTAAGGAAGGTATATGTTCATTTGGTGGTGAAGGGCCTACTTGGAGTCAACCCCCACATTAGCATGTCTTCCTTGGTAGAGTTGGTAGGGATGAAAGTTGATTGACCAGGTTAGTGACGTTCTCAGGAATGTCTATAGAGATGAAAGAGAAATCGTAGTTTCTAGAATTGTAGACAGAGTCCACTTTGGCAGCTATGTCATTAGGGGTTAGAGGGCCCTCAATCATGTTCCTAATTGCTGGCTGGTTTGGGATCCATTGTGATAGCTTATATGAGTCTACCAAACTATAGAGTACCTGTTCCCGTATGAGACTGATACGTAGAATGTTGTAAAGGCTGAAAGTAAAGAAGGCAAGAGATTTTCTACGTAGAAAAATCCCACACAAGGGGATCAAAAAACCACGACCTACTCTTGTAGGCTTTTAACTCAACTAACTTGTAATCTACCTATTATAAGCCACTTTACAAAAACCCTATTGCAAAGACTTTAAACTAACTTGTGATGCAACCACCACAAGCCACTCTCTAACTCTCCTAGTTATAGAGGATTTAACTTATGATTATTTCTAGTCACAACATAAACTCTAAAGTTTATGAATTTTGTTTGTTCCTAAAACAACGCTTCTAAGAAAGCAAACTAGGAATTAAAATGTAGAACAATTAACAAGATTACAACTCAACTATGGATATACATAAGACTTCATTTAGAAACTGATCCTTAGTGGAGTTGTCTTCTTGTTCTTGACACACCAGTGATTTCAATGCCGGATCGATGCTTCTTCTTGAGAGAATATCACTGAGTGCACAAGTGATGGTGTGACTTGCACCAGGTTGTTTTATCACAAAATATATCACAATAGATGGTGGTGTCAACTCTTGGTATAATTCTTCTCAGTGAGAAGTGACTGCTGCACTGTCTGCACACCCACTTCTGGGCAGTTGCGTTCCAGTTGGACTTTGTGCTTTATGTCAGGACATACCAATCGACTAGGTCCTAATACTTCTGTCAGGACATATACTAGGACCAGGTCCTAGTTGTGTTCCTCTTTCTGTAACAGTTGCCAGATGGTCACTTTCTTCTGCTGCATTCTGGCTGTGCACTTGACTTGCACATTGGTCAGAGAACCCTAAGGGAGCAGGTCCTTGTTGTGTTCCTCTTTATATTGATTGCATACAGTTACTAACTTGTGCTTTTGTCAGAGAACCCTAAGGGACCAGGTCATCAGGTCCTTGTTGTGTTCCTCCATGTGGTCATTCATCCATTTGCTGATGTTCAGGCTTCGACTAGTTCATATGAGATGTGTATCCTGTGGAGCAGGTTCTCTCTCTAGTTCTTCACGACAAGTTTGTTAGATCATCAAAACATAAGGTTAAGTAAAAACCCATCAATTTCTCCCTTTTGATGATGACAAACTTAAGAATGGATAGTATTTGTTTAGAGCAGAACCAGATAGGGATAACTAGACGAAGTTTCCCCTTAATCAAATTCCCCCTTAATCAAAGATCTTCGTCAACCATGTAACCATGTTATCCCACCTTATCCTTATTTCCCCCTTTTGGCATCATTAAAAAGAACAACTATGAAGAAGAGCACAAGAAGGTAATAAGCATAAAGAAGTCTAACACAGCTAGCTCATGCCACATATGTGCACACAACATGACAGAAAATAGAAGCCAGAGGAACACAATGTTGTACATGCAAGGAAAGGGGAGCTATTTCATTAATGTTTACATTGGACTGCGCAAGTCAGGAGCAGTAATGGTTAAGTTCAACATGCCATCACAAAAAAAAAAACAAGTAAACACAAGTAAAACAGTAGCCATAGGATGTTGGAGAAAAAATATCTTGACACTAAGAGGATCCTAGGGAACACTAGAGGAGGGAAGCTTAGCGGAAGAGACAACAATTGTTTTGAGAACCAGGTCAATTCTAGCATTTACAGTCAGTTGTTCTTCAAGTAGTTGAGCTCTAAGTCTATCATTTTCCTTTCTCAATTGGACAATCTCCTCATGTATAGAATCAGGTCCCTTAGCTGCTTGGCTAAGCTGAGTTTCTAGAGTGGCATTTTGAGCCCTCAGCCTTCGTATTTCCTCATAGGCTACGTTTTGGGTGTTTATCAGCTGAGAAATGGTCGAGATGCTTCCACCAACTTTTTATATGCATTCACATTCTTCTGGAGTGGTCTTAGAAAAGGTTTTCTTGCGTGTGTCCACTCTAGGATTTCCCAAGGGAACTTTATAGAATCCGAACACTTGAGTGATGAGAAAGCCATAAGGTAACCCATGATTGCCACCCTTAAAATTTGCCACCTTCTGCATGTGATCTATCATGATTGTTGGTAAGTTGATTGGTACAAACTCATCAAGCACTTCCATCAGGACAAAATCTGACTTTGTGGCAATGGAACGTCTCTCAGAGCGGGGTAAGAGAACTTTATTAACCAGTTCAAAGAGAAGCTGGTACTCAGGAAGCAACACCTTCTTATGGACCTGTTCCCCCTATTGAATGGCTTGCTCTTTCATGATGGCTCTCCGAAAGTTTATTCCATAGACATCCTTAACTGAGGACACACCTTCACACAGAATTCTGAGAATCCTTCCCAATGTTGAAGCGTTGAGTACAATGTCTACTCCATTTACGAGTGCACAGATGTGATCCCCCTCAACTGTGAAAAGAGATGCATAGAAGGTTTGTATTGCATCCTCATACACCATAGGCATGCTCCCTTCAAACAAGTATTCCCATTGTTGAAATTCCACAATCTCCAGAATTTGTCTCATGCCGGCCATCTCTAAGATTGCTGGATCAAAAGTACGTCCCCACAACACTTTTTGAGTTCTTAATTTCTGCTGCCACAGAACACCATCACAGATCATAGACCTTGTTGAACCATGTTCCTTTACAGTAGTTTCCCCTTTTTGTTTGCTAGACCCTTCATCAAACTTTCCTTTCCAGTTTGCCATCACCATAGTACTGTTTTCAAACACTGCTAGCTTTGTTTGACTCCGTTTAAACTTGTTGTTGTTCTTCATGAATGACCCTTTCAGTTCCTCAATAGTTCCCTCAACTATCATGGATTTTTGTACTAGGGACCCAAGTTCCCTAGAAGTATCCATGTCTATTCGGTTTACTGACACACTCTTGATGAAATCCTTTGGACTCATTTTCCTCTTTTTCCTTGTCTTGACACTCCTCTTACTTTTCTGCAGTGAAGATTCAAGGCTTTCTTCCTGCAGTGACCTGGTGATGGGAGATTTGGAGGAAGACTCTAACAGCTTGGAGTGAACAGGAGGTTCAGAAGTGAGTCTGCATGGAAGAGAATCAGGTTCATCAGATGGCTTTTCTGAGGATATCTCATGAGCTAAGGACTCGAGGAGTGCTGTGGTTCTTACATATTCTTGGAATGGAATTTCTTCCCCCTAATATTCAGACGAGAGATATTCTCCTTCATTCATCAATCTCTCAGTAGCTATAGCCATGATGCTATGAGCTGCTTCCTTTTCTGATGACTCCTTGAGAGTCGCTGAGTCCAACATGGAAGAGTTCAGATACTAATCAGGATCATCCTCAGGGGCTTCTGACATTTGAGGAGTAAAACTTCCTGTGTGGTCTTTGATGAGATCGTAGGATTGACTAGTCATAGAATTCCCAAAATAATGGTAGACAAGATTTATCAAAAATGCGAAAACTCTAGGAGTAGAGGAGGAATAAAGAGTAGATAAGGTGGTAGAAGACGTGAAACAGTGGTGTTCAGGGAATGGTTTCAGAGGTGATAGTGAAGTGGGAGCGGTGTTAATGGTGGAAGAATGAGGTGATTTTTTAATCGCCATTAGATGAAAGCTTGGTAGACGAGCAAAGAAGAGAAAAAGAAAGATGAGAAAAGGATCCTAGCTCTACAAAGGGGATGAAGGTTCATGACTTGCCGTGAGAGAGAAAGAAATTTTTATTGGAGGAAGGGCTAATGATGTGTGGAGAGTGAAATAGGTTTTGAATAATTCTGAAATCGGCGGCAGGTTTGTGGGAAAGTGTTACCGTGCAGAGAGGATGAAAGGATGTGATGGACAAGACATGACACTCAGACGTTTGAACAATCAAATAATGTGGCAGATGAATTAGTTTTGTAAAAATTTTGTTTGGTGAGGACATGCAAAATTTAAGCACATTACTACTAACATGAGGTGCATGAACCTGATGCCAGAACAAATTTTGAATAAGTTTTTGGTAGCTCCTCTCTCTTCACCTTTCACACCTATGCCTTTAGCTTCTATGATCGATATGTGTGTTTACTTGCAACGGTATTGATGTGAGCTAGGCTTGGTTAGAAAACATTTTAGCTGTCTTTACCTGGTGCTGTCTTACATAGCCAACTGATGGAGGATCAGGTTCTTCATTTGGCCCTTGTAACTCCATATTCACTTTTGATTGATCCAGAGTTCTCTACTCGAGGCTTTGATGCAGATTTTTGGAATTGTGTCTTCTGTTTCTTCAATAAGCTTGATCTTCTTCCCTTTTTTTGATTTGAAGACCTTCTTCAGTTGTTGGTGAAGCCATTTGAGTTCAGCTTCATTGTTTCCCAAGGTATGAGGGATGTATCATGATAAGAGAACCGTTCCAAAAGTGTTTTCCTTTTCCATAGAAAAACCTGCATAGATACCATTTTCATACCCCAATAAGATTAATAAAACTGTCACCTGAGGGGTAACACAGGACTAGGTCTTGAGTTCCTCTAAGGTATTTCAACTCCATTGTGGACACCCTACAAGTAGGATTCTTACGGACTTGCACTTTGGATTCTATTTAGGAGCGAAGAGAGAAAGAAAACATGTTTATCTAACTCTTAGAATAAAAGAATGATTGACTTTGATTAAAGAGGGAGATATGGAGATTAATTTGATTTCCCACACTTTGTTATGCTACTTGTGCCATGCCATGAGCTGCATCCTTGATCCTCTCTCAGCTTCAGTGGTAAGGAGTGACGTATCAGGTTCTTTGTAAGACATGGAGAATGATGTTGCATTGCATTTCGCCGGTCCCCTTCATCTTACTCATTGTGTCATCGTTTCTTTCTTGGCAAGAGGAAGTGTCTTGTTGTAGACCCCGTGAGCACCCCCTATTATTCAGTGTGCCCTTTGTTGGAGACATTCTGGCCTTGTTTCGTGGATTGTATTTCAGAGGAATTCCTTTGCTCATCCCTTTTCATTGAGCGTTCCTGGATAATCCTTCCTGTTGTCGAGGACATGGTATTCTTGTCTGTTCAGTTCTTTCTTTTAGTTCACTTTACTGTGAAGTCCTTGATTGTTGGAAAATTGTGTTTGATCCTTTCTCCCTCTCCTTCTTCCTTTTGTGAACTCATGTCTGGGGACACTTGAGCTGACAAACCATAGGCCAGGTCCTGCTAAGTTAATTTATTTTAAGGTGAGAGGTTTGCATATACCAATCCTTCGTGCCAAGGTTGTGACTTTACTTATCTCATACCACCAGCTTGTGGGAATTCACACTTAGTTGGAGTGGATGTTCTTGTTTCCTTTGTCAGCTGAGACCACTTGGCGAGTTATCAGATTGGTGACTGCACTCTTTAGGCCATTCACATAGCGCACATTCCCACTTGAGTGCCAAAAGAACTTATCTACCTTTTCATTCACTTGAGAATGTACCCTTTACTTCCTTCTTAAGGATACATTCCCTTCCTATAGGGTTGTCAGTGAGAAGAGATTCATGTTATTTTTAGCTGCATGCTTTACGTATCCGTTGTCCATGATCTATAGCAGCCCGCTTCCTCTCACTGTTCCCTGCTCATGCAAATCTAGGGTTAGATTTAGGAACCCAAACTAGTTTAGGTCCCTTGTTACTATAAAAAGGATGAATGAGGGCTTTCCTAGTCCACGCAGGCAGCATATGCTTTTTCCTCTCACTGTTCCCTGCTCATGCAAATCTAGGGTTAGATTTAGGAACCCAAACTAGTTTAGGTCCCTTGTTACTATAAAAAGGATGAATGAGGGCTTTCCTAGTCCACGCAGGCAGCATATGCTTTTTGCAAGTGGTACCTGGTCCTTTGCTAGTAGTCACTCTCTCAGTAAACGCTTTGTTCTTTTGAGCAGACTGAACCCTGGCCTAACAATTTTCTTTAAAATGCTCATTGTTTCCACAGTAGGTGCATAGCTAGTTATCAGGTACAATGACATACTTGATGTGTGGGTTGTAAGGAGTTTTCTCCCTTTGGAACCCGATGCCCTGCTTGTTCCCACTATTATTTAGATACATAGTAGTAACAACATTTGAGGACCAGGTCCACTTCAAGGATTTCTCAAGATCTTTTCTTACTTTCTCCAACTCAGATTGGAGTTGTTGATTCCTCTCGACTTCACTGCAAAGACTAGTTTTTACAGCAGTTAACTCCTTTTTCCAGCAAGATGTGCGACTCACTGGCTACTTCCTTCAATGGTTTCCTCTAGATTAGCGCATATCACTAGAAGGTTATCTCTTTCCTCTTTAGTGGAGGCAATTTTTTCTTCTAAGGAATGTTTCTCATTGTTAAAACTTTCTATTGTTTCTTTTAGATCAACAACTACTACCATCAAATCGTTTCTCTCATTCTCCACACTGGTTATTTTTTCATTTAGGGGCTCCTTCTCTAGTTCAAGATTAGCTATGGTTTCATTTAAGTCTACTACATAGACCACTAGATCATCTCTAGATTGTTCGGCCTCCCCTAGTTCTACAGTCAAGATCTCCTTATCATTTACAAGACTATAATAAGCATCAATTAGGACATTTGATAAAGACCTTAGTTTCTTAGAGGAATAGGATTTCAGATTTCTCTGAACATCCCTGAAGTTTACCTCATCGTCTTCATCGTCATCATCTGACTGAACCATCAACGCGAACAGTGAATCATACTTCGTCGCTTCAGTTTCCACTGCCATCATGGAGCTATTTTCTGCATCTTATTCCCTTTCGGATTCACTTGAGGAGTCTCCCTAAGCAGCAAAGCCTGCTTAACGATATTGTCTGCAACACTTTTTCGATTGAATCTTTTCTCTGGAATTAGGTTCCTTTTTCCAGCTTTGTCAGGATTTTGCTTGTACTGCTCCTATTTCGCGAGAGGGAAGTCTTTGATGAAATGCCTTGGCTTTCCATATCTGTGATAGAGAACGTTGTTCCGTGGTTTTGCTTGAACTGCCCCACTTTGGTATGCCACCATTTCTTCGAACCATTTTTTGAAATCTCTTAGTAAGATATGCCATGTCACTCTCTTCATCACTTGAATCACTCCTTTCAGCCTTAAGCACCAGGTTCTTTTCCTTTTTAGGCTCTCTTCTTTCACTATTTTTCTTTCTTTTCATCTCGTATGTTTTCATATTATCAATCAACTCATCCATGGTCAGACTCTGTAGATTTTTAGCTTCTGTGATGGTATTTACCTTACTTTCCCAAGACCCAGGTAGAACAGTGAGAATTTTCCTTACAAGCTTGTTTCTGGGAATGACATCTCCAAGTGAGTGAAGCTCATTTATTATGGAGGTGAAATTGGTGTGCATATCTTGTATGGACTCATCATCCTTCATCCTGAAGAGCTCGTATTCAGTGGTGAGCATGTCGATCTTGTATTGTTTGAATTGAGTGGTTCCTTCATGTGTAGTTTGTAAGGCTTCCCATATTTCTTTGGCAGTATTATAGGTTGATACTCTGTTGTACTCATCAGGTCCTATGCCACACATCAAGCTTTTCTTGGCACGATAGTTCTTTTCTATAGCCTTTCTGTTATGTCGACATACTTTCTTCTCCCTTTGGGCACCAATGGTCCTATTTCTTCAAGTTTCTTTATGGGAACATGTGGACCATCACAAATGATGTCCCACAGTTCTGAATCTTAAGCCATTATGAAATCATGCATCCGAGTCTTCAACCATCCATAGTATTGACCATTGAATCTGGGAGGTCTATAGGTTAATTGTCCTTCTTCAAAGCTTGGTGGAGCAGCCATTTAGGATCCTTCCTAGGTGTTAGCCTGATAGGAGGAACCCGCTCTGATACCAATTGATAGCTTATATGAGTCCACCAAACTATAGAGTACATGATCCCGTATGAGACTGATACGAAGAATGCTATAAAGGCTGAAAGTAAAGAAGGCAAGAGATTTTTCTACGTTGAAAAATCCCACACAAGGGGATCAAAAAACCACTACCTACTCTTGTAGGCTTTTAACTCAACTAACTTGTAATCTACCTATTACAAACCACTTTGCAAAAACCCTATTACAAAGACTTTAAACTAACTTGTGATGCAACCACCATAAGCCACTCTTTAACTCTCCTAGTTACAGAGGATTTAACTTATGACTATTTCTAGTCACAACATAAACTCTAAAGTTTACGAAATTTGTTTGTTCCTAAAATAGCGCTTCTAAGAAAGCAAACTAGGAATTACATTGTAGAACAATTAACAAGATTACAACTCAACTATGGATATACATAAGACTTCATTTAGAAACTAATCCTTAGTGGAGTTGTCTTCTTATTCTTGACACACCAGTGATTTTAATGCCGGATCGATGCTTTTTCTTCTTGAGAGAATATCACTGAATGCACAAGTAATGATCTGTCTTGTACCAAGTTGTTTTATCACAAAAGATATCACAATAGATAGTGGTGTCAACTCTTGGTGTACTTCTTCTCAGTGAGAAGTGACTACTGCATTGTCTGCACAGCCACTTCTAGGCAATTGCATTCCATCTAGACTTTGTACTTTATGTCAAGACATACCGATGGACCATGTCCTAATACTTCTGTCAGGACATACACTAGGACCATGTCCTAGTTGTGTCCCTCTTTCTGTAACAGTTGCCAGATGGTCACTTTCTTCTGCTGCATTCCGGCTGTGCACTTGACTTGTACTTTGGTCAGAGAACCCTAAGGGAGTAGGTCCATATTGTGTTCCTCTTTATATTGATTGCATACAGTTACTAACTTGTGCTTTTGTTAGAGAACCCTAAGGGACCAGGTCATCAGGTCCCTGTTGTGTTTCTCCATGTGGTCATTCATCCATTTGCTGATGTTCAGGCTTCGACTAGTTCATATAAGATGTGTATCCTGTGGAGCAGGTTCTCTATCTAGTTCTTCACGATAAGTTTGTTAGATCATCAAAACATAAGGTTAAGTAAAAACCCTTCAATTTCTCCCTTTTTGATGATGACAAACTTAAGCATAGACAATATTTGTTTAGAGCAGAACCAGATAGGGATAACTAGACGAAGTTCCCCCTTAATCAAATTCTCCCTTAATCTCAGCTCTAACCAGAAGAAGTTCCCCCTTAATCAAAGATCTTCGTCAACAATGTAACCATGTTATCCCACCTTATCCTTATTTCCCCCTTTGGGATCATTAAAAAGAACAACTATGAAGAAGAGCACAAGCAGGTAATAAGCATAAAGAAGTCTAACACAGCTAGCTCATGACACATATGTGCACACAACATGACAGAAAAGAGAAGCCAGAGGAACACAGTGTTGTACATGCAAGGAAAGAGGAGCTGTTTCATTAATGTTTACATTGGACTACGCAAGTCAGGAGCAGTAATGGTTAAGTTCAACATGCCATCACAAAAAAAACAAGTAAACACAAGTAAAACAGCAACCACAGGATGTTGGAGCAAAAATATCTTGACACTAAGAGGATCCTAGGGAACACTAGAGGAGGGAAGCTTGGAGAAAGAGACAACAATAGTTTTGAGCCAGGTCCAGTCTAGCATTTGTAGCCAGTTGTTCTTCAAGTAGTTTAGCTCTAAGTCTATCATTTTCCTTTCTTAGTTGGGCAACCTCCTCATGTACAGAATCAGGTCCCTTAGCTGCTTGGCTAAGCTGAGTTTCTAGAATGGCATTTCGAGCCCTCAGCCATCGTATTTCCTCATAGGCTACGTTTTGGGCATTTATTAGCTGAGAAATGGTCGAGATGCTTACACCAACTTTTTATATGCATTCACATTCTTCTAGAGTGGTTTTAGAAAAGGTTTGCTTGCGTGTGCCCACTCTAGGATTTCCCAAGGGAATTTTATAGAATCTGAACACTTGAGTGATGAGAAAGCCATAAGGTAACCCATGATTGCCACCCTTAAACTTTTCCACCTTCTGCATGTGATCTATCATGATTGTTGGTAAGTTGATTGGTACAAACTCATCAAGCGCTTACATCAGAACCAAATCTGACTTTGTGGCAATGGAACGTCTCTTAGAGCGGGGTTAGAGAACTTTATTAACCAGTTCAAAGAGAAGCTGGTACTCAGGAAGCAACACCTTCTTATAGACCTGTTCCCCCTATTGAATGGCTTGCTCTTTCATGATGGCTCTCTGAAACTTTATTCCATAGACATCCTTAACTGAGGACACACCTTCACACAGAATTCTGAGAATCCTTCCCAATGTTGAAGCATCGAGTACAATGTCCACTCCATTTACGAGTGCACAGATGTGATCCCCCTCAACTGTGAAAAGAGATGCATAGAAGGTTTGTATTGCATCCTCGTACACCATAGGCTTGCTCCCTTCAAACAAGTGTTCCCATTGTTGAAATTCCACAATCTCCAGAATTTGTCTCATGCCGGCCATCTCCGAGATTGCTAGATCAAAAGTACATCCCCACAACACTTTTTGAGTTCTTAAGTTCTGTTGCCACAGAACACCATCACAGGTCATGGACCATGTTGAACCAGGTTCCTTTACAGTAGTTTCCCCTTTTTGTTAGCTAGACCCTTCATCAAACTTTCCTTTCCAGCTTGCCATCACCATAGTACTGTTTTCAAACACTGCTAGCTTTGTTTGACTCCGTTTAAACTTGATGTTGTTCTTCATGAATGACCCTTTCAGTTCCTCAATAGTTCCCTCAACTGTCATGTATTTTTGTACTAAGGAACCAGGTTCCCTGGAAGCATCCATGTCTATTCGATTTACTAACACA
This sequence comes from Nicotiana tabacum, assembly GCF_000715075.1. NCBI lineage: Eukaryota > Viridiplantae > Streptophyta > Magnoliopsida > Solanales > Solanaceae > Nicotiana > Nicotiana tabacum. Next base: position 975,951 of record NC_134091.1, read on the forward strand.
CTCTTGATGAAATCCTTTGGATTCATTTTCCTCTTTTTCCTTATCTTGACACTCCTCTTACTTTTCAGCAGTGAAGATTCAAGGCTTTCTTTGTGCAGTGACCTGGTGATGGGAGATTTGGAGGAAGATTCTAACAGCTTGGAGTGAACAGGAGGTTCAGAAGTGAGTTCGCATGGAAGAGAATCAGGTTCATCAGAAGGCTTTTCTGTGGATATCTCATAAGCTAAGGACTCGAGGAGTGTTGTGGTTCTTACATCTTCTAGGAATGGAATTTCTTCCCCCTAGTATTCAGACGAGAGATATTCTCCTTCATTCATCAATCTCTCAACATCTATAGCCATGATGCTATGAGCTGCTTCTTTTTCTGGTGACTCATTGAGAGTCGTTGAGTCCAACATGGAAGAGTTCAGATACTGATCAGGATCATCTTTAGAGGCTCCTGACATTTGAGGAGTAAAACTTCATGTGTGGTCTTTGATGAGATTGTAGGCTTGACTTGTCATAGGATTCCCAAAATAATGGTAGACAGGATTTATCAAAAATGCGAAAACTCTAGGAGTAGAGGAGGAATCAAGAGTAGATAAGGTGGTAGAAGACGTGAAATAGTGGTGTTCACGGAATGGTTTCAGAGGTGATAGTGAAGTGGGAGCGGTGTTAATGGTGGAAGAATGAGGTGATTTTTTAATCGCCATTAGATGAAAGCTTGGTAGACGAGCAAAGAGAAAAAAAGAAAGATGAGAAGATGATCCTAGCTTTATAAAGGGGATGAAGGTTCATGACTTGCCATGAGAGAGAAAGAAATTTTTATTGGAGGAAGGGCTAATGATAAGTGGAGAGCGAAATTGGTTCTGAATAATTCTGAAATCGGCGGCAGGTTTGTGGGGAAGTGTTACCGTGTAGAGAGAATGAAAGGATGTGACGGACAAGACATGACACTCAGACGTTTGAACAAACAGATGATGTGGCAGATGAATTAGTTTTGTAGAAATTTTGTTTGATGAGGACATCCAGAATTTAAGCACATTACTACTAACATGAGGTGCATGAACCTGATGCCAGAACAAATTTTGAATAAGTTTTTGGTAGCTCCTCTCTCTTCACCTTTCACACCTGTGCCTTTAGCTTCTATGATCAATATGCGTATTTACCTACAACGGTATTGATGTGAGCTAGGCTTGGTCAGAAAACACTTCAGCTGTCTTTACCTAGTGTTGTCTTACATAGCCAACTGATGGAGGATCAGGTTCTTTATTTGGCCCTTGTAACTCCATATTCACTTTTGATTGATCCAGAGTTCTCTACTCGAGGCTTTGATGCAGATTTTTGGAATTGTGTCTTCTGTTTCTTAAATATGCTTGATCTTCTTCCCTTTTTTTGATTTGAAGACCTTCTTCAGTTGTTGATGAAGCCATTTGAGTTCATCTTCATTGTTTTCCAGGGGATGAGGGATGTATCATGATAAGAGAACCGTTCCAAAAGTGTTTTCCTTTTCCATAGAAAAACCTGCATAGATAACATTTTCATACCCCAACAAGATTAATAAAACTGTCACCTGAGGGGTAACACAAGACCAGGTCCTGAGTTCCTCTAAGGCATTTCAACTCCGTTGTGGACACCCTACAAGTAGGATTCTTACGGACTTGCACTTTGGATTCTATTCAGGAGCGAAGAGAGAAAGAAAACATGTTTATCTAACTCTTAGAATAAAAGAATGATTGACTTTGATTAAAGAGGGAGATGTGGAGATTAATTTGATTTCCCACACTTTGTGTTATGCTACTTGTGCCATGCCATGAGTTGCATCCTTGATCCTCTCTCAGCTTCAGTGGTAAGGAGTGACGTACCAGGATCTTTGTAAGACATGGAGAATGATGTTGCATTGCATTTCGCTAGTCCCCTTCATCTTACTCATTTTGTCATCATTTCTTTCTTGGCAAGAGGAAGTGTCTTGTTGTAGACCCCATGAGCACCCCATATCATTCAGTGTGCCCTTTGTTGGAGACATTCTGGCCTTGTTTCGTGGATTTTATTCCTGAGGAATTCCTTTGCTCATCTCTTTTCATTGAGCTTTCCTGGCTAATCCTTCCTATTGTCGAGGACATGGTATTCTTGTCTGTTCAGTTCTTTCTTTCAGTTCATTTTACTGTGCAGTCCTTGATTGTTGGGAAATTGTGCTTGATCCTTTCTCCCCCTCCTTATTCCTTTTGTGAACTCATGTCTGGGGACACTTGAGCTGACAAACCATAGGCCAGGTCCTGCTAAGTTAATTTATTTTAAGGTGAGAGGTTTGCATATACCAATCCTTCGTGCCAAGGTTGTGACTTTACTTATCTCATACCACCAGCTTGTGGGAATTCACACTTAGTTGGAGTGGATGTTCTTGTTTCCTTTGTCAGCTGAGACCACTTGGCGAGTTATCAGATTGGTGACTGCACTCTTTAGGCCATTCACATAGCGCACATTCCCACTTGAGTGCCAAAAGAACTTATCTACCTTTTCATTCACTTGAGAATGTACCCTTTACTTCCTTCTTAAGGATACATTCCCTTCCTGCAGGGCTGTCAATGAGAAGAGATTCATGTTGTTTTTAGCTGCATGCTTTACGTATCCATTGTCCATGATCCATAGCAGCCCGCTTCCTCTCACTGTTCCCTGCTCATGCAAATCAAGGGTTAGATTTAGGAACCCAAACTAGTTTGGGTCCTTTGTTACTATAAAAAGGATTAATAAGGGCTTTCCTAGTATATGCAGGCAACATACGCTTTTTGCAAGTGGTACCTGGTCCTTTGCTATTAGTCTCTCTCTCAGTAAACGCTTTGTTCTTCTGAGCAGACTGAAACCTGGCCTGACAATTTTCTTTAAAATGCCCATTGTTTCCACAGTGGGTACATAGCCAGTTATCAGGTACGATGACATACTTGCTGTGTGGATTGTAAGGAGTTTTCTCCCTTTAGAACCCGATGCCCTGCTTGTTCCCACTATTTTTTATATATATAGTAGTAACAACATTTGAGGACCAAGTCCACTTCAAGGATTTCTCAAGATCATTTCTTACTTTCTCCAACTCAAATTGGAGTTGCTGATTCCTCTCGAGTTCACTGCAAAGACTAGTTTTTACAGCAGTTAACTCTTTTTCCAGCAAGATGTGCGACTCACTGGCTACTTCCTTCCCTTTCCCAAGACTTATATTCCTATGTTCTCTATTATGTCCCTCAATGGTTTCCTCTAGATCAGCGCATATCACTAGAAGGTCATCTCTTTCCTCTTCAGTGGAGGCAATTTTTTCTTCTAAGGAATGTTTCTCATTGCTAAAACCTTCTATTGTTTCTTTTTGATCAACTACTACTACCATCAAATCGTTTCTCTCATTCTCCACACTGGTTCTTTTTTCATTTAGGGCCTCCTTCTCTAGTTCAATATTAGTTATGGTTTCATTTAAGTCAACTACACAGACCACTAGATCATCTCTAGATTGTTCGGCCTCCCATAGTTCTACAGTCAAGATCTCCTTATCATTTACAACACTATAATAAGCGTCAATTAGGACATTTGATAAAGACCTTAGTTTCTTAGAGGAATAGGATTTCATATTTCTCTGAACATCCCTGAAGTTTACCTCATCGTCTTCATCTTCTTCATAGTCATCATCTGACTGAGCCATCAGCACGAACAGTGAATCGTACTTCATTGCTTCAGTTTCCACTGCCATCATGGAACTATTTTCTGCATCTGATTCCCTTTTGGATTCACTTGAGGAGTCTCCCCAAGCAGCAAGAGCTGCTTAACGATATTGTCTGCAACACTTTTTTGATTGAATCTTTTCTATGGAATCAGGTTCCTTTTTCCAGCTTTGTCAGGATTTTGCTTGTACTGCTCCTGTTTCGCGAGAGGGTAGTCTTTGATGAAATGCCTTGGCTTTCCATATCTGTGACAGAGATCGTTGTTCCTTGTTTTGCTTGAACTGGCCCACTTTGGTATGCCACTATTTCTTCGAACCATTTTTTGAAATCTCTTAGTAAGATATGCCATGTCACTCTCTTCATCACTTGAATCACTCCTTTCAGCCTTAAGCACCAGGTTCTTTTCCTTCTTAGGCTCTCTTCTTTCACTGTCTTTCTTTCTTTTCATCTCGTATATTTTCAGATTACCAATCAACTCATCCATGGTCAGACTCTGTAGATCTTTAGGTTCTGTGATGGCATTTAGCTTACTTTCCCAAGACCCAGGTAGAACACTGAGAATTTTCCTTACAAGCTTGTTTCTGGGAATGACATCTCCAAGTGAGTGAAGCTCATTTATGATGGAGGTGAATCTGATGTGCATATCTTGTATGGACTCATCACCCTTCATCCTGAAGTGCTCGTATTCAGTGGTGAGCATGTCGATCTTGTATTGTTTGACTTGAGTGGTTCCTTCATGTGTAGTTTGTAAGGCTTCCCATATTTTTTTGGCAGTATCAGAGGCTGATACTTTGTTGTACTCATCAGGTCCTATGCCACACATCAAGCTTTTCTTGGCACGATAGTTCTTTTCTACAGCTTTTCTATTATATCGCTGTACTCTCTTCTCCCTTTGGGCACCAATGGTCCTGTTTCTTCAAGTTTCTTCATGGGAACATGTGGACCATCACAAATGATATCCCACACTTTTGAATCTTTAGCTATTATGAAATCATGCATCCAAGTCTTCCACCATCCATAGTATTGACCATTGAATATGGGAGGTCTATAGGTTGATTGTCCTTCTTCAAAGCTTTGTGGAGCAGCCATTTAGAATCCTTCCTAGGTGTTAGCCTGATAGGAGGAACCCGCTCTGATACCAATTGATAGCTTATATGAGTCCACCAAACTATAGAGTACCTGGTCCCGTATGAGATTGATACGTAGAATGTTGTAAAGGCTGAAAGTAAAGAAGGCAGGAGATTTTTCTACGTGGAAAAATCCCACACATGTAGATCAAAAAACCACGACCTACTCTTGTAGGCTTTTAACTCAACTAACTTGTAATCTACCTATTACAAGCCACTTTGCAAAAACCCTATTGCAAAGACTTTAAACTAACTTGTGATGCAACCACCACAAGCCACTCTCTAACTCTCCTAGTTACAGAGGATTTAACTTATGACTATTTCTAGTCACAACATAAACTTTAAATTTTACGAATTTTGTTTGTTCCTAAAACAACGCTTCTAAGAAAGCAAACTAGGACTTACAATGTAGAACAATTAACAAGATTACAACTCAACTATGGATATACATAAGACTTCGTTTAGAAACTGATCCTTAGTGGAGTTGTCTTCTTGTTATTGACACACCAGTGATTTCAATGTCGGATCGATGATTCTTCTTCTTGATAGAATATCACTGAATGCACAAGTGATGGTGTGTCTTGCACCAAGTTGTTTTATCACAAAAGATATCACAATAGATAGTGATGTCAACTCTTTGTGTACTTCTTCTCAGTGAGAAGTGACTGTTGTACTGTCTGCACAACCACTTCTAGGCAGTTGCGTTCCAGCTGGACTTTGTGCTTTATGTCAGGACATACCAACGGACCAGGTCCCAATACTTCTGTCTGGACATACACTAGGACCAGGTCCTAGTTGTGTTCGCCAGATGGTCACTTTCTTCTGCTGCATTCTGGCTGTGCACTTGACTTGTACTTTGGTCAGAGAACCCTAAGGGAGCAGGTCCCTATTGTGTTCCTCTTTATATTGATTGCGTACAGTTACTGATTTGTGCTTTTGTCGGAGAACCCTAAGGGACTAGGTCATCAGGTCCCTGTTGTGTTCCTCCATGTGGTCATTCATCCATTTGCTAATGTTCAGGCTTCGACCAGTTCATATGAGATGTGTATCCTGTGGAGCAGTTTCTCTATCTGGTTCTTCACGACAAGTTTGTTAGATCATCAAAACATAAGGTTAAGTAAAAACCCATCACATTCTTTGTCCTGGACAACTTTATCAATTGACCTGGAGAGCCTTTCCATACACAGAATGAACAGGTAAGGGGAGATTGGGTCCCCTTGTCTAATGCCTCTATAGGGCTTGAAGGTATATATTTTGCCCCTATTCACTAGGATGGAGATGTTAGATGAGCTAATGCAGGAAAAGATTAACTTAGTTAGCCTAGGAGGGAAGTTGAAGGCATGTAATATGTCCATAATAAAGGACCACTCCAGCCTGTCAAAAGCCTTGTCTAAGTCAATTTTGAGAATCATATGAGCCTGGCTCCTTTCATTTCCCCAAATGAGTATATATTCTTAAACAATGATTGCATTATCATATGATCTTCTATTTGATAGGAAACTAGTCTGGCTAGGGCCAATTACAACATATAAAAAGGGCTTGATCCTATTGACAATGATCTTAGTGAAGGTCTTGTAGATGGTGTTACAAAGCCCTATTGGTCTGAAGTTTTTGAGCATGGTGGCTTGGGGACACTTGGGAATGAGACAGAGGAGAGTTTGATTCATGGTCTCATCCTTGGAGTGAGTGTTGAGGCATTGTTTGCAGAAATCAATTATTGAGTTCCCTACAATGCTCCAGTACCTTTGGTAAAAGAAAGGTGGAGCACATTCGGGCTTGGTGCCTTGAAAGGTTTAAAGGAGAAGATGACCATTTTGATTTCACTAACCTCAAGGGACCTATCCAAGCTGTCTCTTTGACAGTCTGATAGGATATTGGTCATGTCCATATGACTGGTAGTGGAAAAGGGATCTTGAGTGTGTGAGGAAGTGAAGAGGCGCTTGAAGAAGTGTATTATAGAGGCCTTAATGTCGCCTTGGTCATAGAGCCAGTTTCCACTTTCCTCTTTGAAGGATATGATCATGTTTCTTCTTCTCCTATTAAGAGTGGAGGTATGGAAGAATCTAGTGTTAGCATCACCTTCAGTTAGCCAATTAACTCTTGACTTGAGTTTCTAGAAGTCTTCTTTATTCTTGAGGATGGAGTCAAGATCTCTGGTCAGGTTACTCTCTAAGTTTAGTAGGTAATTACTGAAATGGTAATTTGGTAAATTTTGGATTCTAGAAATTTTGGCTAGGATCCTTCTCTTTTTGTGGAAGATGTTGCCAAATGTGTGCATGCTCCATTGGGTCACAATTCTTTGAAATGTTTCAGTTGATTGGATTGGGGGAGTTATTAGTAAAGAACTCATTAATGATACAATGGAAGGAGGGGTGGCAAGTCCATATTGATTCAAATCTGAAAGGTCTGTTGGAATTATTGAAGGAGTACCCCTTTAGCATTATTTGAACAGGGCAGTGATCTGAGTGGGTCCTAGGGAGATGATTAATAGTAGCCTCTGGGGACTAGAAAATCCAGCAATCGTTAGCAAAGCACCTATCTATAAACTACTCCTAATTTTGTATCTTTTGTTAGTCCAAGTAAATTTACTGCCTTTGTAACCTAAGTCAACTAGTTTGCATTCATTAAGGTAGTTCCAAAATAGATTACTACGACTTGAGTTAATAGGGTTACCCCCAAATTTATCCCTAGCTTTTAAGACTTCATTGAAGTCTCCACCTACAAACCAGTTCTCAATATTGCTTTTAGAGATAGTAACCAGACTTTCCCATAACAATTTCCTATCAGCTAAAATGTTGCTAGTATAAATAGCTGAAATAACCAAGTGGTGTGAGATGGGAGTACCTTTACCATGGCATGGATGCCCTGAGGGGTAGTGGACACCTCATCTACAGTGACATAGTCTTCTTTCCATATCATTACTATCCCACCAGACAAGCCAACTACCGGAGACTGGATAAGTATATCATAATGTAGCTCCTCCGTTAGTTTTTTATGATCAGCCATCTTGGTTTCTAATAAAACCAGCAGAGCTGGCTTGTGAAGCTGAACCATGTCGATGCAGTGTCTTCTGAACCCCACACTATTTCCACTCCTAACATTCCATATGATGTAGTTCATCAGGGGTGGTTAGCGGTTGGGGGACTGGTTTCTGTAAGGCTTCTTCATTCACTGAGGAAACCTTGTTAGTCTCTTTGGGTTCATTTTCTTCATGCTTAGGACTAGGGTCAAATTGAGGAGTGGTTCGGTCACACCCTGGGTGTGGTGAGAGACTAGGCTCAGACCATACTTGGTCATGGCTCTAGGACATAGCAGCACAAGCACTTCGCCGCTCTCTACACTGAACTCAATTGTTCTGACTGAGTCCAATAGGAGAGAGTCAATTCATAAGGGGTCGTAAGTTGTTCCTTCCATTTCCGGAGGGCTTTTCAGGAGGTCTATGGATTTGTTGATTTCCCTTGTGATGTTTCCCAACGGTGGTGACTGGTTCTTCTCTACTGGAGCAGAAGGAGATGGATTTTGATAGGTTTGGGGCTCGACTCTCACAAATACTAGAGACGTTGTTGGGTCCTCCATTCTCGGTCCTAGGAAGAAGGGGATTGATTGGAATGCTTGGGAGATTAGATTGTTGAGCATTAGTGGGTCCAGATTGGGTTTCATGTTACCATTGCTTGTCATCGCCTGCCATAGGCATGGGCCAAAGGCTACCAAGGCCCTATTGAGGACTTCCACCGTTACCCTCGCCAGATGTGCAGGGTTTTGGACAATTAGGGTTACTGGTTGATTTTCCAGGGTAAAATTGTAGGCTAGTCCTTGTCCTTGAAGCACCACTTCCAGCCATGATGTCGGTGAGTGGTTCGGCGGCAGTGGAATCGACGTCAAAATGGTGGGTGGCAGCTGGTTGTTTTCCATTTTTATGCTTTTTTGTTTACTTCTTTGGGTAATGGTGGGGGTTATGTTAATGAGCTGGCTCATAATGGCGTAGTTTGGTGTCAAATCTAGGTCAGTAGAAAGGTCATCGGGTAATACACCTAGAGAAATGGATTCAAAATTAATGTGGTATCTGTTTGAGTAGACGGAAGGTGTCATTTCACCTGAGATTGGGTGGGTTCTCAAGTGAGGCACTTGAGTGTTCATGGAGTGTGGTGAGTTTTCCCCATTAGAGTACTCTGCTAGGAGAGGAGTAGGGGACACATAGGTATTTAGGTAAGGGTAATTATTTGGGCTGGGTGCTTCCGATTGGGTATGGACCTCAATTGATTTGGTATTGGCTTGGTGGCCCAAGGCCACAATTTTAGTAGTGTATGCGCCTGAGGTTAGGCTATTGATAGGGGCTTCCTTGTAGGCATCATTAACGGGCTTAGTTGGATTTTTGGTGTCAACTCCATCATGACCAATTCCCGTCTTGCATTTGGCGATGTACTTGGGCTGGGGCCTCATGTGTTGGGATACTAGGGAGTGGGGATGGTATTTAATTTATTCACAGGGCCACTAGGCCTATTGTAATTTTTGGACTGCATATTATTGGACTTAGAATTATATTTAAAATTTTTGGTTTCCAGAAACTTACCAGAGTTTGCATCGAACATTTTTACCTAGATCTTTTGTGATTTTAGTGCATGAGGCTGATTGTTTTCGTTTCCGTTGTTCCTTCCCTTCATCGTTTGTTGACTTTTTTTCTTTCGTCTAGGGAAGATGACTATCTTCCATCTATTGTCCTCCCCTTCCTTGGTGTTATCCCTGAATTTTCAGGGGCTTCTTGTGACAGCGATGGTTGGAATCTTTTAAAATTACAACTTTTTGTTATGGGACTAATTCTTCCAAATGTTATACATAATGTGCCTTCACATTCATAAATCACTGCTTGCTTACGGTCACTAATGATTACTGATGTTTCCACTGGGGTTTCTAAGGTACTTGGACACAGATGCATGAATATCTTCCTCTCAACATGGAAGAGGTGCATGAATCAATTTTGAGTAATTTGCCTAGTTTCCTACCAAATTGTTTCAATATTTCTTTGTAGTAAAATTATGTTGGTAGTTGGGGTAGGACAATCCATATGGATGTGGAAGAGAGAGAGTAGCTTTTTGTGGGACAAATTTTGGTTCCCATTTACGTACTGATAGGAAATTCCCAGAGATGAACCATGGCCCTAGGTGTAGTGCCTTACCCATATTTTCCTCTAGACCGAATTTGACAATGAAGAAGTCCCATCCTAGGACAATCAAGATTAACTGTTCGGATGATTTTTATAGATCAATTAGTTTAGATCGAAGGTAATGGTAAGACATTCTATGACCAAAGACCTTTATGATAACTGAGAAGCGCCATGGTTAATATAGGTGGTTCTTGTTGTCTTGTGAGAAGACGATTGAGCCTTCAATATTTTTTCCTTTATCATCTTTGGTGACTGGGGTGATTCTCATCATAGTACTCCATTTGGCTTTTTGCCTGCTTGTCAAGTAGCTTTTCCTTATAGGAATGTGGTATTGTTTCTTCTACATTAATTTGACTATTCTTGTCCAGTGGTATAATTGGCGGTGTGGTGGTTGTGTCCATGTAGGTATTTTTAGAGAAGGGTTAGAGTTTCTCTATCTAAGATTTCTTCTGGAGGAAGCTATCACAATTGAACGGATCTAGTTTTGATATTAAAGCAACCTAAACGCTTAAACTAATAAGCATATGTAATTAACTGTGTCGTTGAAAATTAATATATATTATGGCTAAGAATAATATTATCGTACCATATTAGGGCTGGGCATATATCGGGGGAAGCACACAGTTAGCCGCTAATTAGAACTGTATTTACTCTTAAACCACTATTTAAAATGTATTTACTCTTTAGCCAGTGCTTTGATAATTTTTACCTGCCCGGACGAAAATACCCCTATGCTAGACATGGTGTCCTTAGCTTTATGAATGTTGTATAAATATTAAGGACAAAGTGTCATGAATTAGCACCTTCTGTTTTAAACTTTAGGACATCATGTCTTTAACTTCATATGTGCAGTGTAAATGTTAAGGACATGATGTCCTTAACTTCATGAGTGCTGTGTAAATATTTAGGACATCATATCCTTAACTTCATACATATAGTGTAAATGCTAAGGACATAGTGTCCTTAACTTCTTATTGTGTAAATATTAAGGACGTGGTATCCTTAACTTTATGAGTGTTGTATAAATATTAAGGACAAAATGTCCTGTATTTGCACCTTCTGTTGTTAAACTTTAAGACATCATATCCTTAACTTCATGAGTGTTGTGTAAATATTAGAACAAAATGCCCTTAATATTTACACAACACTCATAAAATAGGGTAAAACCGTCTTTTCATATTAATTTTAATAGAGTAGTGGCTATTTTTGCACACATTAAAAATACTTAATAAAGCTAAATACCACTTTAAAAAGGGGTTACCCCACGCTATAGGGGTATAACCGATAGCACGAACCGATAAAATACTATTGGTTATCGATATTGAGTTATTGGGTAAATAGTTCGATAACGATTTAATGTTATTTGACTATTAAGTTATCGGTTCAGGTTTCAGTTTGCCCAATTTTATTAATGGTTTAACCGATGGCCCAATAAGGTTTAACAAAATTATAATTTTACTCACTATGTATATAAAGCCACCTTATGGCTTCATTGTTTCATTCTCTCAATATCTCTATGCAGTTACTCTTCATCTTCAAACCCTAATTCTTAGAGTAAGTTTTAAACTTTTCTGAATTTCTCATTTTAATTCTTCAATTAAAAATTTTTAGTTCTAAACTTTAAAAGAATTAATTGTTCAATAGATTTTTAGTTTTTCTATTTGTTTCTTTTGTAACACTAATTCTTGAGTATTTATAAGAATAGGATTTTATTATTTTCATGTGAATTATGCCCGCCCACAGCGAGAAAGTTAGTAAGATTAGATTGTAGAATGTCTTGTTCCTTACTCCTACTAACTTATAACTTTGAAAATTAGATCATTCATTAGGATTTTCAAATGTAAGGAAAGTTTTCTTTTTCTAAAGTTGCAATTTAATCCCTCTTTTCTTAGGAGCAAATATTCAGTTCCTTTCTCTTAACAATATGATCACAGTTTCTATAATAAAATATGAAATTTTTGGATATTTTTTATTTTTATTGGGTAAACCGATAAGGATCGATAACCGACTAAACGATACCCGATAACCGATATCTTATCGATTCGGTTATCAGTTTAGCATATTTAAAACTAATAACCGATATGCCGAATAAATAAATTCACAATCAACCGAACCAACCGATGCCCATTCCCAAATTAGCAATTTTAGGGAGAAAATATTGGATTCAGCCATAATTTAGAAAACTTGTCGAGGACAATTATACTAATGTTAGTTATGTTTTATAAATATTAATCTTGTTAATGCCATTCATTTATTTGCTTCTTTAGATGTTAACGCCACTTGCAAAAATTCAATTTTATCTGTCGTCCAAAAAGCATGAGTTCAACCAATTTCTATTCTTTCTTATATAATCACTCTATATTGGGGTACCACCGAAGGATGTGATGCAGTGGATGAGACTGCTCTTCACTTAACCAGAGGTATAGAGTTCGAGCCTTATGCGCGTGAATTCGGATATAGTCGGGCTTCAATGTGGGTACGGGACACCGAACACCGAACGAGAAATCAAAAAAAAAACTTTATATTGGGGGGTATTTCTTATTCTTTTTTCTTTATTTTCTGACGACCCGAGATTCTTTCTTTATCTTTTTTACTTTTACACAACGAAACGAAGTACATATTATTGCTTAAATGCAATCCAAAGACGATTAATTGACCATTACATAAAATACTTGAAAACTGCTCCATCATTGCTCAAAAGAAATTCAAAACTCTTCCATTTCATTTTTGTATACACTGCTTCCAAGGGGAAGAACATATAAAGAAAGAAAGAAAGAAAGAAAGAACAAAATGGTAAGTATTGAAGAAGAACAAAACAACACATCTATGTTGCTAGCACTCTCCAAAAATATTGTCGTTCCTTTATCGAATTCTCTAAAAATATATTTGGAGGTTCGGATATGTTGCACTCCGTAACATTTTTAAAGAGTCCGAGTAATATTGTGTAAATATTACATTTAGAGGATCCAACATGTTACGTTGGCAACATTTTTGAAAAGTCCGAGCAATATTGTGTAAATGATAGGTAGCTAGAAGAAGGAGAAGTTGTTAAATCTAAAAGAAGAGTAAGAAGCAGAAGCAGCGTAAGCCTGAAGAAGTTCATTTTGAGCAGACCAGAAATCTGCTTTAAGACCACCTCGTCTTATTGCTTTTAGTATTTTGTTCTTGTGAGCATACCCTATCACCACAACTTTTTGACTGTTACCATCCACTTCCACTTTCTCTATTCCTGGAATTTTTCCCCACAAATATATCAATTTGAATTGCCTTATAGTAGGAAATTTGATCAAGAGAGAAATTAATGAACTGAATAATTAATGATTAATTACCTCTTAATTTTGACAGGCATTTACGCAGTCTTTTCTCATGTATTCCAACCATATCTACTTTCAATTCAACTGTCTGGCAAAAGGGAAAAAACCCAGATATTCATGCAAATTAATTAGTTTATTATAGCATCAAATGAAGAACTAGCTAGATCAATTGTTACAAGTGGCAAAAAATAAGAGAACAATTTATGATTATAAAATAACACGTATTGGCTGTTGTTATCAAGAAATAATCAAACACGCAACAATACATAACTATATACGTATCAAATATTCCAAACAAGTTAATCAACGTTGATCGCTTCATATTTATGTGTTCATCTAAGCAACTTTCACTTCCAACCAAGAGGTTGTGAGTTCGAGTCTCCCCAAGAGCAAGGTGGGGAGTTCTTGGAGGAAAGGATGCCGAGGGTCTATTTGGAAACAGCCTCTCTACCTCAAGGTAGGGGTAAGGTCTGCGTACACACTACCCTGCCCAGACCCCACTAAGTGGGATTATACCGGGTTGTTGTTATTGTTGATGATCTAAAACCAATAACAACAACCTATCCAATGTAAAGAGAAAGGAGGAAAAAGATATGCTAGTGTACAAACCTCCATGTTCATGGTATGAGAGGTGATGGACCAATCGAGTGGCTAATTAAGCAAATAAATGGACAGACAAGTAACAAAGAGGAAAGGATGATATATATTGATCGATGACACAATGAGGAATATGTATGCTAGAAAATGGTAAAAGGAATAATAATGGATAAAAGACATTGCAAGAGGCAACTTATATATATGTGTGAATAAGGAAGAAAGAAAAAGTTGGGGGAAGGGAATAAACATAGAGCAAAGTGAATCTTGGTGATGGGAATGAACTGCTTTCTTTGATTTGCTTTATCAAAAGGATCAGTAGATTGCAAGTTAACGATGAGGATTCAAACAAGGAAAACCAAGAAACAAGAAATGTGATATACATACACACTTGGTATAATCGGACAAGTTTTATTTTGTGTCTCGTACAACTTACACTAGTTGCATGAGGCTCTTTTTTGTCTTACAAATTTTTGGACCCCAATCTTATACTTCTGGGTTCATAAAATTGTGAGATAAAAAATTACCTCATACAACTAGCGTCAGTTGTACGAGACACAAAATAAATTTTTTCGTATAATCGAGTTCCACATCAAGACTTTTAATTTCTACTGTTACTAATATTATTATACGACAAATTAAATGACATGGCAGTAAAAGCTCGAAGTTCAAAGCTCCCCTCTGATCTGCCTACACTAAAGCAATGTGGGCGTTAAGAAGCATTCCCAATGATTGGCCTTTGACGAGTCCAACTTATCTTTTCCTCTTTCTCTCTTTTTTTGGTTTTGTCTTTAGAATTTGCTATGTGAGTTACAACAACAACAACAACCCAGTATAATCCCATTTAGTGGGGTCTGGGGAGGGTAGTGTGTACGCAGACCTTACCCCTACTCTAGGGTAGAGAGACTGTTTCCAAATAGACCCCCGGCATCCTTCCCTCCAAGAACTTCCCACCTTGCTCTTGGGGAGACTCGAACTCATAACCTCTCGGTTGGAAGTGGGGGTTGCTTACCATCAGAGCAACCCCTCTCGGTTGGAAGTGGGAGTTACAAAAATAACATATTCGTGTATTCCTACGAGTAGGGTATAGGAATGCTAGTATATATACAAATCTTAATCTTATCTTGTGAAGGTAAAGATATTGTTTTCGGTAGACTGTCGGCTCAAGAAAAGCACAATCACATCAGTAATGACAACAACCAGAAAAATAATAGAACCGAAGCAAACGAAATACTATGAGTTAGTATCTTTCTTAATTAACCAGTGATTTCTCTTTGTGGGGAGAGAAAAAAAAGAGGAAATGAAAGCTGCCAAGCGGATCTTCGGAAATAAACTACAAGAGACAAGTTTGATTGCATAATATTATACACAACTTTAGTTTGGATTACAAAACAATAAATGTACGTAATGGGAATAATGGAATATCGAAGTATTCATGTTCATAGTTTCGAACAAGATCAATCTTATTTAATTTAAAACATGTGATTGTTCTACCTTAAACATCATGACTTTGAAAAGACAATATGTCCATTGGTCATGTTTGGACATAATGCGACAGGAGAAAAGTTATATGTGCAGGAAAATGGAAGATCCCATTGTGTCTTTCAATACTCCCTTCGTTCCAAAATAAGTGATTTTTTGGCATTTTTCTTATGGTCCAAAATAAGTGATTTTTCCAGATTTCAAGAATGAATTAATTACTTTTTTCCTATATTGTCCTTGGAGTAAATAATGTTGGAATATGTGTTAGGAGTATTTATGTGAAATAGTAAAGGTTAATATGGTCAATTTCATTGCTAAATTAATGTTAAAAGGTGGATTTCTTAATATGTGTGAAAACATCCAAAAATCACTTATTTTGGACCGGAGGGAGTATCAAGTAAATGTGTGAGGATTGTTTGGAATTAACTCTATAAATAGGAATCCAATCTTGATCTCTGGGTTTTTTTGTTTTAAAATTCATTTCTTTTGGTCAATGAGCTTTGTTTTTTTTTTTTCCCTTTCTTGATCACATTCCATGTCCTCGGGAATTTCAACATTTGCTTTGTTCAATATGAAATACGTTTTCAATCTCATTTTTAATTGAAGATTTGATTTCTTGTCTCTTCATTTGCTTTCCTTTCGTTTTTATGGTCAAGCAATCTTGAAACAAACATATTAGTCTTCGTTTGACAACTTTTAAGAGCCATAATTGTAATTTGTAAATTTTAATTTATAATCGTATATAGCTCAGTTCAAATGTTAACTTGGATGACAATTAAGAAGAAACAATGCAATGAATATATAATTAACGAGCATTAAAAATTAGTATAACATATGGCTTAGTTGGATTAAACTTGTTTAAGTATAGAGTAGTGACAAATACAAACAAGGAAAGTGCAATTTGATACTCAACATTTAATATTGAGTGCGAAATTATCTTTCATACAAGAAGGATGGGTGGAAATGAGTTAATATGGTGAAGAGTTAGATTTGCTTCACTCTCCTGGAAAAGAAACCAAATTTGGGTCTATCAAATAACCATTTAGTCCTTTTATTTTCTACTAGTATTAGTACCCGCGCGATGCGCGAATAATTAAAAAGAACGATCTACACCATAAAATTTAATATGTTAGTGCTAATACCATCTTTACAACCAAACATTAAAAACATTTTAAGACTCCAGTAAAACTTTCATTCCATCTCCTAATAAATGTTCCATAAAAAATAATGATACTATACAATTTGTTTGATATGAATGTTCCACAAAAAATAATGATGCTATACAATTTGCTTGATATGTAGCACGTGCCTAAGGGAACATTTTTGTAGCAAATGCTCATTACATATTGCAGTGCATTTTTCAGAAGTTGTCCTCAGTATTGAGGTTTATCACTACAAAAAAATATGAGTAAAAACTCAAGAATTTCTGGTAAACCCCTGTCACTAACATTTTGGAAAATTGAAAACCTAATTATGCGTAAGACACCTTACATTTCCTAATGCTTGTATTGAAAGTACGAAAATCCCAATAGTTGTATGAATTCGATCTCCCTAAAATAAAAAAAAATTGAAAAGAAATTTAAATTAGTAAGGCGCATAAGTTGAAGAAAATACATCACAACTCGAAAAAAATAACATGTAAAAGAGTATGTACCTTTTCATCTTGAATAATTAATTCAATTAAATTAGAATTTTCTAGTTTCTCGCGATCTGGAATGTGTCATAATCTAACAACACGACCCTTTAAATTCCAACTCATTTTGGACATTAATATTTCGCTGATATAGTTATAGTTTGGAGCTATACTTTGCAGAAGTTTGTGTGGAAGCTAAACCCTAAGTAATGTAGAGAAGCCAAACATAAGCAAAAGTTGTTTAAATAAAGATTCCTAAGGAAAGACAATCTAGTAAATCAATTTTTAAGTATATGAAATCCTAATTTTTAAAAAGGTATGTGTAAATCAATTTGTATGAGTGAGTGCGCAAAAAATGATATGGATCTTCTTTTTTTAGCTTTTAGCTTATTTTAATTTTCAACATTTTTTTTGTGGTTAATTAAAATTTGTTAACCACCAAGCCTTAATTTTTCTTGTCTTTTTCCTTTGTCCTCTTGTTTATTTTTTAATATTATTTCCTTTAATATAATATAGATGTAAGATACAAAATATTTATTTAATTATTTCTCTCTTAAAAAAGAATACCTACAATAACTGAATTATACACAAAGTTTAATTAAAAATATCTATAATAATGTATATTGTTCGTAAATAAGGTCAGATACAAAGCTTGTACTAAATATAGAATTATTATTTCAACTTAAAATTAATGTGTAAGATACAAAACGAAATTTTAATTGATTCTTTCTAAAAAAAAAAGGATACCTACCATAACTGAATTATACACAAAATTTAATTAAAGATACCTATAATCATAGTATATTGGTCTGCTTAATGAAAATTATGTCTTTTTTTTGTGTGTACGACCAAAAGATTCTACTTTGATCATTAAAAAGAGAATATTTTAGTTTAATTAATTCTTTCTTAAATTTTTCAGTCTATTTTTAGCATAATATAGACGTAAGACAAAATATTTATTTAATTAATTCTTTCTTGAAAAAGAATACGTACCATATTTGAATTATACACAAAATTTAATCAAAGATACTTATAGTAATGTATATGATACCTATATTAATATATATTGTTCGCAAATAAGGTCAGATACAAAGCTTGTACTAAATATAGATTTATTATTTCAACTTATGTGTAAGATCCAAAATAAAATTATAATTGATTCTTTCTCGAAAAAGGATGCCTACCATAAAAGAAATCTTTAATAGTATTAGAAATCGATGATCCTGTAATTTTGTATGGCAAGTGTGAGTAATCATATATTGTCATGTCACAATGATCTTTTTCTTTTACTTATTTTTGGACTTTGGTCCATAACACGTTTTTGGAAAGAATTTTTTCTTTCCATTTTTATGTCAGCAGAATATTTCATATCTTTTTCTCTTACCCATATTAACTCAAAGTATTAATTTCATATTTCAACAGAATATTTGTCATATGTAATATTACTCCAAATATGGTTATATATATTCACGGACAACTCTATTTCATATTTCATTCCCACCAAAAAAAATTAATTATTAATTAGATACAAAAGAACATCAAATAATAATTTTTTGACGGAAACCATGAACTTATATATAATATAATCTAAATATGGTAATATATGTTCACGGATAGCTCGATTTCATCTTTCTTTCCCAACAGATTTTTTATCCAATTAATAATTAGATACAAAAGAATATCGAATAATATTTTTTTCAATGTTATACAAATAGAATCCAACAAATAGATTTCATAAAAGTGCCAAGTGGCCTTTTCTCAATACGCCACTTGGCTTAACTTCATGCTTCATTACTCTCCTTTTAATATAATATAGATAGATTGAGTAAGATCTTATTTTGCTGCTTGACTTTATTTAATTTTTATACTCAATAAATTTTTAATATCATAAATAAATTTTAATTTTATTTTATATTTTAACATACTCCAAAATATAAATAGTCATAGATTATCTCAATTTACGTATTTCTGTATTTTTTATTTTTTTCTATTATAGTTTTTTAATGTTTAATTAATTTTTCACTTCCATATTTCTAGCTAATATAGAAAAAAAGCTATGAGTGGATCAATATATAGATATAAATATAGATATACATATAGATACAAATATACATGTATAGATTATATTTGTCTAAGATCTATTTAGATTATGTATAAGATTCATTAAACTACTTCCATTAATTATATTTTTATTTATAATTTTTAATAATTAATGTTGTCTTAAAATTGCCAAGTGGCTTCATTTTAGCTTGCCACTTGGCTTAATCAGATGCTTCACTACTCTCCTTTTAATATAATATAGATATAGATATGTTTCCATTTATAATTCAAATTTTTAATGTTGTCTTAAAATTGTCAAGTGGTATTTTCTCAATATGCCACTTGGCTTAACCTCATGCTTCACTACCCTCCTTTTAATATAACTAGTATTAGTACTCGCACGATGCGCGAACACAAATATCAAATTATAATTTGAGTTTTTGGAATTACCTTAAAATTTAAAACTTCCAGATAACATGTTTCTTTTTATTTATATTTTTATTTTTTATCCGTAACAATCCAACTCCTTTGATTTAGTATTTGTATTTTATTTTATGGTCAATATTAAATAATAGTAAACATAATTTTTGGGATATGTCTTGTTTGAGCATATTATTTAACAAAATTCTTACTACCACTTTATGTTTAGCAGAAGCTAAGCGCTAGAAAAGCGCGCTAAGAAAGGTTGCTTCTGTCGCCCTTTCTGTGCAACAGTCCACCAGTAGCGGAAGAGAGAGTTACCGTACATACAAGAGTCTTCCAGTTCTTACGGAAGCTCTTTCTTACCAGTCAATCAAGTAGTACAAGAACTCTATCTTATCTTATAGCCCGACGCGGCGGGTCGCCTTTTAAATTAAGTAGATAGAAGAAAGTATTAAATAGATAAGGAGTAGGTGAGTGAGTGAGTCCTCACTGACCTGAGCGATTTCGATCACCGAGCAGGCCTTTTATTTAGTAGGTAACATCGCCAAAGCATATCATCAGATTTGACTAAGAAGGAAGGAACTCGAAGTGAAAGGGCACCGTCTTGTGCAAGGCAACGATAGTTGGCCCTCTATCATCTTCTATCTGGTAGACTTGGTAAAAGGGCCCCGACTTATTTCCAGAATAAGAGTTCGACCGCGGCTTCCCCCTTTTTTTTGGGGGGGGGGGGATCAAGTTCCTTGCCAACTGCCACCTATCGACCCCGACAAATTTGAATAAGTCTTACCCTTCTACATTTTCACCCAAAACAACTTTTTCTTTAATCTTTGCTTCTAGTTATTGCATTATCTATTACTTAATAATGTTATATTCATGTAATCTTTTATTAGCTTACCAATTGACTTGATATCTTGCTTATTAGCCTTTTGATAAATATATATAAATATAAATTTTTTTATTCCTAAAAGCTAATTTATTTTTGTATTTTTATCCTCTTAATTACTTGGAACTCTTTTTTCATTTAAATCTTTCAATAATATTTTTGAGTATTATTTAATTATTTAATTTCCTTATACTTAATTAATTCAAAGTATAAATATTTTCACACTATCTCTATTTTCCTCTTTATACATCCTCTTCCCTACTATGAATTTTTATTTAGTTTTTTACATTAATATTTTACCAATAAACAAAATATATAATATCACGTTTTATTTTAAGTTATAACTTTGAATTAGTTTAAAATATTAATAGATAAGTTTTTTCTTATTATATTTTAAATCTATTAAATTGTCTTATAACTGTTTTTTGTATCACGTGTAATTAAATTTCTTTCTCTTTTAACATTAGGATACAAATTAGACTTTAATTTTCGTTCATAAAATTACCCACACGAGATATTTATTTTGTATTTCCTTAGTTTTAATTTGTTATCCAATTTTTAGTTTTTTATCTTGTAAAATTTTAATTTTGTAGTCCTATCCATAGTTTGAGCGTTTTCACCTTAATTTTAATCTAAATCTCAAGTTCAAATTGTCTTTCCCTTTTATTTCTTATATTAAATATTTTTAAATTTTTGATTATTGCTATTAAGTTACCTAATATGTAGTATTTTATTTTCTTATGTGGCTTTCATTAACATGCCTCTTTATTTAATATCATAAGCTATTTATATCCTTTAATATTATTATATAAATCGATGTATGATTTTTTAATATTGAAAAAAAATTATTTTATTTAAAATTAATACTCAAAATTATTAAATAGTTTAAATTCATTAATAATATTTTTAAGCATTATATATTTACTTTATTTTTTAAACTAATTCTTAGTATAAATAACCTCGCATTATCTCTAATTTATTAATATTTTGATATTTTTTAATTTTTTTAAACTATTAAACTTCAGTTATGTGGCCTTATTCACATCATGACCTTTTTTGTATCATACTTAAAAAAAACTTTTTTATATCAAATTTAAATAAGTTTTATCCTTTTTTGTTCTTTATGAGATAAATTTTGATTTTTTCTCTGTTTGTTTCTTATTTTGGTATTGTATATTCAATACTTAATATTATTAACGTTGTCATATGCTTTTTATTGGTTTACTTGAATTTAATATCCACTTTTATCACATTCATTTTAATATATTATAAATAATAAATAAAAATTATTTCAATAGTAACTTTGACTCTATTGCTCATACTCTTAAATATGATTTTTCTTATCATATTAAAAAAAAATCCCATCTCAAATTCAAATATATCTTATTCTTCTATTTTTTTCATTGGACCACATTTTCAAAAATCATCTTATACTTTCAAACTTAACCTAGCACTACTCAATTCAAATATTACTCGTAAAAACTCTAATTGTTGTAGCAATATTTTTACTATTATTTTAAGAAATATTTATTTATGTATAAAATATTTATTTGTCTGAATTGTAAACATTAATATAACCTCATTACTTTATATATATATATATAATTATATATATATATATTACTATTTAATTATTTTTCCTACCATAACTGAATTATACACAAAATTTAATTAAAGATACTTATAGTAATATATATTGTTCACAAATAAGGTCAGATACAAAGCTTGTACTAAATAAAAAATTATTATTCCAACTTAAAATTAATGTGTAAGATACAAAATAAATTTTAATTAATTCTTTCTCAAAAAAGGATACCTGCCATAATTGAATTATACACAAAATTTTAATAAAAGATACCTACAGTAATGTATATTGCACCAAAATAAGGTCAGATACAAAGCTTGTACTAAATAAAGAATTATTATTTCAACTTAAAATTAGTGTGTAAGATACAAAATAAAAGTTTAATTGATTCTTTCTCAAAAAAGGATACCTACCATAACTGAATTATATATAAAATTTTAATTAAAGATACATACATTAATGTATATTGTACCAAAATAAGGTCAGTTACAAAGCTTGATAAATTAATTAAAATTCGTCCCTACCATAATTATACAAAAAAAATGTTAACTAAATTATACTACTAATAGAGATTTGTATCATAATTAAAAAATAATTTTTATTGAACTATTACTTCATTAATTATGTTTTCATTTATAATTCAAATTCACCAAGTTGTCTTAAAATTACTACTAATGTTGTCTTAAAATTACCAAGTGACTTTTTTTAACTTGCCACTTGGTTTAACCTCATGCTTCACTACTCTTCTTTTAATATAATATAGATATAGATTATATTAGTCAAGCAACAAGCCATGATTGAATCAAATTTTCAAACGGGTTATTTCAATTTTTGTCATATCAATCAATGATTCTTTTAATTTTTAATTTTTATATATGACACTTTAAGAAAAGCAAAAAATTATGCACAATTTAATTATCCTAAAAAATTAAAGCATAAGGAAAGTGTTGCTCAAATATTTAAGCACAATTTATCAACCTCTTAATAAATGTGGTAAATAGTTAAGAGAAGTAGTTTGATTAGTTATAAATGTAAGAATAAATAAGCTGGCAATAACAATCTGGTAGGGGTGTTCACGGTTCGGTTTGATCAGTTTTTTATTAAAATCAAAATCAAACCAATTTAATTGGTTTTTAAAATTTTAAAACCAAAACCAAACCAAATTAAATACAAACCATCGGTTTGGTTGTTATTGATTTGGTTCGGTTTGATTCGGTTTTTCGGTTCTTAGTAAGCTAATAATAAGTCGATAATAGTGAAACAACACTAGATAATAATCTGAAAATAATTTACTAAATTTATACTTTTTTATAAATTTCTTTCGAAATTGAAAGTTTATTTACCTCTTTATATGAAAAGAATGAAAAAAACAACAACTAAAAGTTTGCTTTCTCAAGCTTTAGCTACTGTAGTCCTGCAATTTTAGTTTGCTTTCTTTACTCTTATGGTAGGATTTTTTTTAACTCTCTGTTAGGCAAAAGTATGTGCGCAGGGTTAGAGAATTAAAGTCTCTTAAGGAAAAGAAAATTGACCCATTCCTATTGTTTTGGGCTTAGACAATTTTTTAAGATATAAGTAGGATAAACCAAAATTCAAAATAACAATTAAATTGCATAAAATATTTAAAATTATTTAGAAAAAGATATTATATTGTATATAAATAATAAAATTTTGTATATAATTAATCGGTTTGGTTCGGTTTTTTTATAATAGAACCAAAACCAAACCAAATATTATCGATTTTTAAAATTTAAAACCAAAACCAATCCAAATTAAAAAAAATATCGATTTACTTAATCGGTTTGGTTTGGTTTTCGGTTTGGATCGGTATTCCTTCAAACCGTAAACAGCCCTACAATCTGGTAGTGACACCTATCCAAGAGTATGTCGCTTTATAATTATAAAAATATCGTTATTTTTTTTGTTAACTATCATTTATATTAGTTTTTTAATTAAGATGGGATATCACAACATTGAACTAACAACCTCTCTTATTGCAATTTTGGGTTGGCTTTAATTCCATATAGATTTGTTGTTTTTAATGGAATATCAAAAATAATTCAAAACGTAATTTAGGATGCGAAAATGGTTTTGATAAATAATGGGTAATTATGAATGCGATTTATTAATGCCAATTACTGAATGTGACTTATAATTCGCAACTGATGTTAGGCTAAAAATCCATGTTTTTGCATGTAATTTGCCTTGCACTATAACTCAATCTTGTTAATTTGGTGTAAATATTTGTGACGCGAGCTTAATAATGGTATTTATATGTGTAGGAGTCAATTTGAAGTGATTTGGCAAGCTTGCATGCAAAGTGAAGTTAAAACAGAACAATTTGGAGGGAGTATGAGTTTGGTGCCCAAGTTGGTGCCAGGCACCAACCAAAATGCCAAAGGCAGAATAGTGAAAAATTCGGTGTCCTGGTAGGCGCCATGCGCCAAGCAAGACGGATAAGGATGGATTTCGTCCTAATTCGGCTAGGACTTGGTAATTTCGACCCTACACGCCCCTAACATGTATAAAAAAGGTTCTAAACCTATTTCTTAGGGGAGAGATATTATTGGAGAGGCAAGAAGGCTACGAGAACACTTGGAAGCAACGAATCACAAGAGTTTTCTCTTCTGTTCTTCCTTAATCTGTATTTTAATGCTTTCAATTATATCATGATTGTTAGTATAATTATGAGTAGCTAAACTTTCTAATCAAGGGTTCGATGGAACCTTTTGAAAGATGATTTTTCTGTTGCATTTTATATAATTGAGCCGTTGGATTTCTCTACTTGTTCAACTACGTGTTTATTGTTGTTGATTGAATGGACATCAATTGACTGTACCTATTTAGTGTGTATTGCTTGGAAAATGGTACATATTTAGGTAGTTGTTGAACAACATCACTCCTAATGTATGTGAGGAATCAATACGGAGGGTTTAAAGGTGGGATTAAGAATAACGAAACCTTGGTGCGATCTTAGTGAGCGGTGAATTAGTGTCAGCCAGCGTAGCTCAGAAGAATATGTTTAGTAAATTGTAGTAGTTGCTCGGAAGAGAATTACGACACCCGAAGTATTCACGATCGATAGAAAATACTTAGGCGAAATTATAGAAAACATAGCGGGGAGAATTCCGATAATTGGGATCATAACTCTAGGCCTCCTTAATCTTGTCTCTACCCCTTAGTATCTTTAGTTAATAATTCTACTTTAATTAGTTAGAAATAAAATCTCAATCTTTATAACTTCAGAATTTGTTCAAACTCGTCTTTTTAGTGATAGTGAACATTTGTAGCTAAACCTTGGTTCTCTGTGGAATTCGACTCCCGACTTGTAAATCAGATTATATTTGCAACGACCGCTATATAGGAGGCACAGTTGGGTGTGATCAAATTTTGGCGCCATTGCCAGGGAACTAATGGTGTAGTTGTAGGTGCACATATTACTAGTTGCAAGTTTGAACTTTTATTTTTATTTTCTTGTATTTGATTTTTTTATTTTTGTTTTACTTGTTGATTTTAGAAACATGACATCTAGGAATTATGGAAGTTTCAGTGTTGGTAATTCTGCTTTTGATCTTCCTTATCCTCCCCCAACTCCTTATGATGATGGTTTTACTTTTTCTTGTGAAGTTAATAGGAACAAAGAACCTGAGAATGCTGACCTGATGGAGATCATGGATATGTTGAAGTGCTTTATGGTATAATATGATGAGAAACCACTAGAGATACAAAGGCAAGAGGCAACTTTTCGCAACTTGGAGGCTCAAGTGAGTCAACTAGTTGATCCTTGTAAAGCACAACAAGCTGACATTATGGATAGTAGCCAAGAAGAGCATGAATTAGCGACAAAAATTGTCATTATAATGGAGGAGTTGAGAGTAGAATACGACCAAACCAACCAACTAGAATTTGATGATGTCGATGTTGAAGACGTGATACTAGAGTCAACCGAGGACATTGAGGAAAAATATTTAGTTGACTCTAGTGTCATTAGTGTAGAGGATGTTGAACATCTCGAAGTTCAGGTATTTAAGCGTATTGGACCTCATTGCAAACACTCCTCTACATTGTGTTTGGATGGTGAAATGAGAATGGATCCTTACGAGCGTAGAAAGGAGACAAGGGAAGAGGTAGACGAGCCATATATTTTGAAATTTTCAAGGCCGTCTAGGCAAGATGATACTCCTCAACTTAAAGCCAAAAAGTACATAAGGAATTATTTAATTTTTAGCTTGCAAGAATTTACACCATCCCAATAGCATGATCATAAAGCAGAATCAAAACTTGGGATCCAATTCATAAGTTCGAAGTGAAGGCAGAAAGTGATTCACGTCGTGCCGCGACATTAAATTAGGCGCTTGTTGGGAGTCAACCCAACTTTACTGCTTTTTATTTTTATTTAGTTTTTTTATTTGTTTATTTTTTTTAATTGTGTTATTTTTGTAGTGTATTTTTTATTTTATTTTGTAGGACCATGGAAAATAAATCCATTGGAAGAAAGCAAAAGTAAACTAGATGGTTGATACTAAGTGTGAGGTATACGCACG
The DNA here is from genome assembly GCF_000715075.1 of Nicotiana tabacum. NCBI lineage: Eukaryota > Viridiplantae > Streptophyta > Magnoliopsida > Solanales > Solanaceae > Nicotiana > Nicotiana tabacum. The sequence goes on from NC_134091.1 coordinate 1,002,417, forward strand.
AAGGACCAAGCTTGGGAGAAGTCTGAGTATCCCATGAGTTGCTGATGCTTCGACGTTTGGCCTACTGGGGAGTTTCTGTCACCTTCTTGTTATTTATGGTTTGCATTGGGGACAACATACAATTTTAAGTGTGGGGTTATGAGATTGTTTGGGTGATTTTCTATGATATTTTAGTTGTGTTAGTTTAACTAACTTTAAAAAAAATTGAACTTTTCCTAACGATGAATCTCTTAGACAACTTTCTTGAGGGATTAAGGTCCAATAAAAAGAATTCTAAAAATATTTTTTTATTATTGTTAGTTAGTCGTAAGTAGATAATAATCCCCCTTGATTTTTCTTTTGCCATCGATTCTTTTTTAAGGGATGTAACTTGAACCGGGTAGTTTGTTTTATTTTATTTTATTTTTTTTTAGAAAATCTAGGGAAGAAAATTTGAGTGTCCTATAGGCCTTTTAACTTGTTTGATGCTAACATAGTTAGGTCGTAGCATGCAAATTACCTTCCTTACATGTTTTAATGATAATTGATGCCGTGAAAGATTGAATAGCATGTCTATGACGCTTTCTCTCAGTTAATTGACTCATTGTTCATGTAGTGCTTTATTGCTTAATACTTCTTGACTTTGTGATTACTTGCCTAAACTTGAGAGTTGGAATGCAACCATACTGTATGGGTCGAAATATGACCACACGTGGATCAACATTAAAAGGAATAGTGAGGGATCGACTAAGCCGTGGTCGTATTCATAAGACATCATAACAACGAGTATCTCGGCTGCTGTCGGGATCGAACTATCAGAAAGTTTGTACGGTGAAGCATATGTCGTGACATTTAAGGGGAACGACCTAAAAGTACAATCAGCAGATTAAGGTATTCTGATTAAGGACCGTTGGACAAAAGAGAATACTATATATATATATATATATATATATATATATGAGGTAAGAGAACAAGAAAAAGGGGGCTTATCTCCTTCATGAGAAAGAGGCAGAAGAACCAGAGAAGGCTACGGAAGAAAAATAGGAGAAGTTTCAGATCTAGGCGGCAAATATTTATTATTATCCTTCTTGAATCAATAAAGATAAATCCCGCAGCTGTTAATGACATTCCTTATTTTCCCTCTTTATTCTTACATTACAGAACAATACATCAAGAATGTAAGCATGTCATTTATGTTCGATATCTTTTATAAATCTTAAAAGTTCATGAGCTTGGCTATATCTAACACTCTTATTCAATGCGCTTTGATCAAGAGTTGATTATCCTTGGCTGGGATTTATCCTCTATTTTCTTATTAATTAGTTTAATAAAAAGCTTAACACTTTTTGGTCAAATACGTACCGATTGGGGTCATGTGCATTGTGTGATGTGAGATGTTGATTACATTCTGTGCTATCATGGTTTGTCTAGAACTTGCTCTGTGTGTTAGTCGAAGCGAAATAAGTAAGCTTTGTGAGTCTAGGAGATGATGTAGGCATTCCTTTGATTGTCCACTGAACTATTATGTCACCATAAATAAAATTATCCTTAGATAGTCCATTTGAGCATATAAGCCTTTTCTTTGGCACCCACATTACAAGCCAATTTATATTTTGTTCTTAATTAAATCTTGTTGAATCTTTACCTCCGAAAGCACTTAGGTCGCTAAAAGAGTAAGGTGAGAGTTGAGATAGCTTTTGAGTGAAACCATGAAAAGGCCAAAAGATGCATGTATGTTTTGAAAGATCATTAGCCGGACAACCTAAAATTGTGGAGAGTGTGAAGAAAAAGAAAAGCAATGAAAATACAAAAATAAAAATAGAAAAATAAAGAGAGAGAAAAAAACAGTATATAGAAAATACACCTCCTATTCATCAGGATCTGAGCTAGTGAATGCAGAGTTGTGCTTAAAGAAAAGGGCCAAGTTGTATATGGTTTCGTGGCATTGCTTGAATTGGTCATGAAAAGTATATAGTGGAAAATTAAGTGTAGTGCATTAAAGTGTTTAGGAAGGTTAGTCACTATACCCAAAATATATCCTACCCGCCCTTTAGCCTACATTACAACCTGTAAAGACCTAATTGATCTTAGACTTTGCGAGCTTAGATTAGTGGAGATACACACTACGAGCAACCCTATGGTACAACCACGGGATACACATAAATTTCTTTGTGAGAGTGAGTGGTTCTTTATTCATATATGTGACGTCCTTAAATTATATTCAAATGCATATTTAAATGTGTGGACAAAATACCCTCTTATTCTTTGGTAGGCACATGACTCCATAACAGATAAGTGACATTATTAAACATCCCTTATTGGGTGAGTGCGCACGTTGAGAGTGCTTATTGGCGATGAGTCAGTCTTTAACGTTGGGTGGTTATGGGCAGGTTGTTTGAGTGTTTTAAATTGGTCACTAATATTTAGGCATGTGAAAGTTGGGAAAGGTATGAATGCGTATGCAAGGGCTTAATTGTTGGTATCAACCATGGTCATAGGTGTAGTGTATTGAATTGCCAAATGTTCCTCCGTTATATGATGGCTTGCGTGCATTGTTTGGTTAGCAAGGTTTTAGATTTCTCGAGTTAGAGCAAGAGCTTAAGTGTGGGGTGGTGACGTTAGGCTAAAAATTCTTGTTTTCGCATATAATTTGCCTTGCATTATACCTCAATCTTGTTAACTTTAGTATAAATATTTGTGGCTCTAGCTTAATAATGGTGTTTATATGTGTAGGAGTCAATTTGAAGTGATTTGGCAAGCTTGCATGCAAAGTGAAGTAAAAATAGAACAATTTGGAAGGAGTATGAGTTTGGTGCCCAGGTTGGAGCCAGGCACCAACCAAAACGCCAAAGATAGAATAGTGGAAAATTCGGTGTCCTGGTTGGTGCCAGGTGCCAAGCAAGACGACTTAGGACGAATTTCGTCCTAATTCGGCTAGGACTTGGTAGTTTCGACCCTACACGCCCCTAACATGTATAAAATGGGTTCTAAACCTATTTCTTAGGGGAGAGACATTATTGGAGAGGCAAGAAGGCTACGAGAACACTTGGAAGCAACGAATCACAAGAGTTTTCTCTTCTGTTCTCCCCTAATCTGCATTTTAATGCTTCCAATTATTATTATGATTGTTAGTATGGTTATGAGTAGCTAAACTTTCTCATCTAGGGTTCGATGGAACCTTTTGAAGGATGATTTTTCTGTTGCGTTTTATATAATTGAGACGTTGGATTTCTCTACTTGTTCAACTACGTGTTTATTGCTGTTGATTGAATGGTCATCAATTGACTGTACCTATTTAGTGTGTATTGCTTGGAAAATAATACATATTTAGGTAGTTGTTGAACAACATCACTCCTAACATATTTGAGGAACCAATACAGAGGGTTTAAAGATGGGATTAAGAATAACGAAACCTTGGTTCGATCTTAGTGAGCGGTGAATTAGTGTCAGCTAGCGTAGTTCGGAAAAATATATCTGGTAAATTGTAATAGTGGTTCGGAAGAGAATTACGACACCTGAAGTACTCACGATCAGTAGAGAATACTTAGAAGAAATTATAGAAAATGTAGTGGAAAGAATTCCGACAATTGAGAAAATCATAACTCTAAGCCTCCTTAATCTTGTTTCTACCCCTTGGTATTTTTAGTTAAATTCTACTTTAATTAGTTAGAAATAATTAGTTAGAATTAAATTCTAAATCTTTATAACTTTAAAATTTGTTCAAACTAGTCTTCTTAGTAATATTGAACAGTTGTAGTTAATCCTTAGTTCTCTCTATGATTCGACTCAGGACTTATAAATCAAATTATATTTGCAACGACCGCTAGACCTCTTAGGAGGTGTAGTTGGGCATGATGAGCAAACAGTAAATATACAACTTATAAATGGTGAGTAGATTACGTCCTCTAAGTCGCAAACGCGAATTGCGACTTATGCCGCAATGGAAACATGCACCTTATTACTTTATAGTTCATTGCGATTTCTGCTCGATCGTATCTTTTTCTATTTTTGATTTATTTTCAAGCGCTAATATCAATTAGGTGTAAATATTGGCGATTGCGGGCTGTTTCTCCGATTGCCACGTACTTCCTAACGTAACACCGTCTCACTTTTCCAGTGTCCTGATCTTGCTTTGTCTCCACATTCCTTAACTTAGAGAGCATCAGAACATGAAAAATTGAAAAGAGCCAATGCAAGAAAAAGGGATTATCATAAAGAGCTGAATTTCTGAAAACTGAAGAGGAATCGAGTTCTTCTGGTTTGCTGTTTTCTTTTTTGTCTTTAGGTATATTCCTCTTACTTGATCGGTCTGAAATTACAAGAACCCAATTAGCCATTGCATGAAACACGGTTGTTGCAGAATAAAGTTTGAAGCTTTAATTTGTGCTCAGTATTAAATTTCTGTAAGCAGCTCTAGTGTTGCACAATTTTGTTTGTGTTTAGTTAATTTAATTAGTTGAATTCTCTTTAACTGGTTGAATGCAATTAATGTTCTTTCTCGTTTTAAAATTCTCAAAAGAAGGTATAGAAGTTTAATTATCAAGTTAAACTTATTTGAAAAGCCAATGAAGCTTTTCCAAGCAGCCAGGGTGAAGACAAATCATAATCTTCTTATTTTTCTCCAAATGTGGGTCACCCTTTGCATTTGTAGTTGTTCATTTTGAGCTGAGCTAATTATGCTAGCAATCAAGTGAAGGAAATAACATGTTGTGACCAACACTAGTTTGGAATAGGGGTGGCAAAATGGTTAAAAGAAAACAGTTAACCACCTATATTATCCACTGAAAAATGGGTTGGATAATAAACTTTTTAAAAACGGGTCAAATATGGATAAGAACCATATTATCCATTTAAAAAATGAATAACCAATGAGTAACCAATGGATAACCAACGAGTCTAACTTTTACATTTGTAAAGCCTCAAATTGGGCGTTCCTCAAGTTAGACTAAGAATTCTCCCAAAAGTGATCATATGCAAGAAGTCATAGATAATATGGTTACCCATATTATCTGCCGGTTAACCCGTTTTTATCCGTATTAAATATGGATCGGGTCAGATAATTTACCCGTTTTTTCAGTACCCGTTTCAACCCAAACCATATCCAACCCGACCCGCCCGTTTGCCGCTCCTAATTTGGAAAGATAGATAGTAGTAATACATGTTATAATGTGAACAACAAACGTGATGTCTTCTTTTTTCTTCTTTTTTTCTTCTTATAACTTTATAATGTGCATTATGTTGGTTAAACATATTAAGGCGTTTCATATCTTAAGCCAAATGTAGTCCCTTGAATGCCATTGAGAAGTTGGTTGATGGATAGGGTAATATGAACATAGCTTCCAGAAGTAGGGGGTGTTGTGCAACAGTGGCTAGTTGATGAGAGCTATCTTTGTTAACATCACAATCAAATGATGTAACCAGATCATCTGCTTCTCTATTTTAACACACTACACCTGATTTGACCTAAGTGGTTTGTTGCGCAATTATACTGGTGTTTGTTCCAGTTTTAGGTATGTGGATTGAATGGATAAAAGTGGTTTCCTATGATAATAGTGCTAGTAAACCTATCCTCTCCAAATATGCTGGTGGCATGTGTATACGCCAGGATATAATGGCTTGCCGGGCATTTCTTGATCCTGGGGGCTGGTTAGCGCTTTACGCCGAATTGCTTGCTTAGGTTCCATTCAGTTCCTGTTAAACGCTTCTCTAATCTCTCTTTTATTGACCTCTTAACTATGGGTATTAACTGTAGTATAGATACTACGAGCAGTTCTCCTCGGTACTTGCACATTCTGCAGTAGACTTGTTTATACAGGATATGACCAATAAATTGCAGATTATGATATTTCTCCTGAAGTATTTTTCATGCCCTAAGGTTCTTTCTTTTTCCATATCTAACTTTTTGTAGTTCTTCTTTGCTTTTATTGTTGGCAGAATTAGTTTGGAAGGCAGATAACTGTTGAATGCCTTATGGTATGCTTCTGGTGAAGACATTGTGAACACAGAAAGTTAGTAATGTCAGACACGGAATGCTTAAATCCTGAAAAGAAGGTTAAGAGAATAATTTGGAAGCGTTCCAAGGAGAAACCGAATGGGGAAGACTCTGCTGAAAATGGTATGTCATTGATGAAGATGGAAGGTAATGTGAAAAAGAGGGCCCATTCCGATCCAATGACCAGTGATTTAGACAGGCCTTACATGATGTCCCTTCTCCCTCTTCCCAACTTGGAAGAATGCAACTCGGGGGTCCCTATTGTCTTGACCGGAACAGCATGCAAAGGGGCAACTGGACCACCTGTTGGAGTGGTTGATATTGGTGTTAGCGAAGCTGCATACTATTTTCGTATTGCCCTACCTGGAGTCAAGAAAGACCCTGGTGTGTTACTTTACCTTTAACTTGTTGCCTTTCTATTATCTGTTTGAACATGCTAATCTGCTTAAGACTTTAGTCTGTGAAGATCCTAGAATTAAGTTTATGTGAATCTGATATTGCAAAACATATAGTACAACATCCAAACTGCGGAAGGTCATAAAGCATGAGTAGTTTATGAAGCTTGTTCTTTGACCAACCCCACACGGTTTCCCTTTTACTGATTTTGCTCTACTGTATGAATAAGGCCTTCCAACTTAATAGTGCCAAAGATGTTTGTGGCAGTAGCGATGTAACATCTTATATTGCTGAATCCTTTTTTCTGCGACTGATCATCGGCGGTGGAACTTGTCATATTATGTACAATGGAATACACATCTTGTCTCATGTATTGCTGAACTATTTTTTGTCTGCCACTGATCATCAGCTAAGGAACTTTTCATATTGTATACAATGGAATGCACATTAGGTCTCATGTAAAACTGCTTCTTGAAATGAAGAAATTTGCCTTCAAATATATAGCGTTCGAAGCACGCCGAATACAAGGAATTTGGCTCGACTAAGAAAGTGCATTACGCTGCATGTCACTGCCTGTGGCTATGGGGTACTGCTGAGTCTGTTATGAATTTAATGTTTTCACTTACAATATATTGTTTCATTGATGATAAGATACCATTTGACAGCAAGTAAAAACTAGTATATCGGAATGGCTGTGTGTTACTTGTTTATTTTCCCTAATGCGTACTTAACTGGGATTGGTTCATGGATGGAGTCCATTTTAGACAAAAACATCTAACAACTATTTTTCAGTATTAAGTTTGTAATGTTCTTGCAAGATGTCTATTTGAGAAAGAAATAGTTAGGTAATAATTAGGTGGAGAGCTTCTGAATTTACTTTATCCGTATCAGCCTTGCTAAGATCTTTATATTGTTTTTTTTACGTCCAGCAACCATGACATTATCATAATAGAAGGAATTGTTACCTGGATAGTAATTCATTTATGTCAGACTTCTCTCCCTGTAACTCATTGTCTAATTAGTCCATTGTCCAATAGTTAAGAAAGAATCATCAAAAGAGAAATCAGTGTATCGCTCAGAAACCGAGATTAGATGAAGTACATGGTTTCTAAGTGTACCTGACATCAGATGCCCTCTCGATTCTTGCTTTCCCTATTGACACAGCCTGTTTTCTCATTTTACTATAGAATTGTATCCATTACTGCAAACAGTTTCAGAAACTTTCCTGAATAAGGTGGTATCTTTTCATTTTTGCTAAATGAACTCTTTAACCCTTGTTGCAGGTGAGTTCAGCTGTGAAATTGAAAACGATGGGAAGGTCCTTATTCGAGGGTTGACGTCAACTGGTGGAAGAACTGTCTCGAAATACTCGCGGGTCTTTGATATGAAAATTCAGCAACAATGCTCATCTGGACCTTTCACTTTGTCCTTTAGTTTGCCCGGGCCTGTCGATCCTAGGTTGTTTTCACCAAACTTCAGATCTGATGGCATTTTTGAAGCTGTTGTTGTGAAATACGAAATGTAGCTGGCAGTGTGTAGATAACCATTTTAAGACAGAATCCACCACAGAAAGCTGTTCCACCCAAGTTCCTTAATATGGATTAGTGCTAGCTAATGTGCTGTATGTACTAACTTGTAGGTTTTTGTACGGTTCAGATAAATGACATATTTTACCATGTAAATACAGCAAACTGCAGTTCAAATGATTCCCTACTTCATATTAGACCGTAATAATAGCATATTTACTGCAATGGCACTGAAATTCAAAGGTGTTATTTCCATGAATGGAACCTAATTTTCTGAAGAAAAAGTCACTTGAAAAAGCATTTTACAATGTCCAAGATAGCTTCTGGATTTATTCTGGGGGGGGGGGGGGCTGTCTTCTCCAGGATGTCGTTAGAAGAAAATAAAACAAAAAGAAATATCACGCTGACACTAAAATGAATAACATGAAAAGGTTGAAACTTGAAATAGTAGTACAATTTTGTTCATTGTTTAGGTTATATTCTTTAAAATTATTCTGAGTTCGTCAATGGCAGCATCATATACAAATATATTCATAAAGTTATGTTGGACAGGAAAACAAAAATCACTCTACTCTTATCATGTTTAACATATGTTTCTTTCTACAGCGGCGGGGCGGATGAGATGGGAGTGTATGAAGTGGATATGCAGTATTTGGAAATGGAAAGATGCATTTAATGAGTACTAGTAACAAGTATTTGGTTTACCTAGAAAAGTAGTAATGGCATTTGGTGGTTTCATTTCATGTCCAAACAAAGGTATTCAACGGATTCAAACAGCCAAATGGCGGTAGAGAGATTGTGTGTTTTATTCAAATGTGGCACTTCATGGTTGATTTGAAACGTCAGTCCTTGCTGGAACACCTGCTTTCCCATGCTTTAAGAGCACTCTCACTTGACTCTTCCACCATCATTCCCTGCTGTTTTTTCTGTGAATTCTACTAAGGTAAATTCTGCTCTTCCTCCATCAACTGACTAGGTTTACTTAACTCTATCTTCTGCTTCATTCTCACCTGCATTTTTTATTTTTTATTTTGATTTCGTATCTGATCATGATCTGTTTCTTTGCTATCATCAGTACCAGGTGTAATGCTAATTTTTGGAGTTCTTTAGGATTTGATTTTTGATTTAATATTTTGTTTGCTTGTTAGTTGGCATCTGATATCTTTTGCAAAGGATTTTGGTCTAGGGTTCATTCTTTTGGATATCTGCTAGATTTCCTTGTATCTTAGCCATGGTGAAGAAGCTGCATTCTTTACTTGTCTTTGGCAGTGATCACATTAATTTCTTATCGCCTGTTTGCTTACGGTCACCTTTCTTATCTGATGATCTGTTTCTTTGCTATTTATTTGGCATTTAACACTCTTTGTATAGCATTTTGGCTTAGGGTTCATTCTTTTGGATATCAGCTACATTTCCTTACATCTTAGCCATGATAAAGAAGCTGAATTCTTTACTTGTCTTTGGCCATTGATCACTTTAATTTCTTATCGCCTGTTTGCTTACCGTGACCTGCAACCTACAGAAGTATAAAAATTATAAGCATGAGAACTTTGTGTTTCATTCACCTGACTAGGTTTTGCTTTATTCTACCTTGTGCTTCATTCTACCTGCATTTGTTTTCTTTTTTGTTTTAGTTTTTCCTTTTTTCCTTTGCTTTCTTATACGATGATCTGTTTTTTTACATAGATATATATGCACGATAAGCACTCCCATTAGAGAATAGGGCTCTAGGGTAAAGCGAATTTAAACAGGAAAAAGGGTAGTGAAATCTACTTGCACTTTAGTCTTAAAATAAGGGTAACTCGAAGTTTGGATATAAGTAGAAAAAAAAGATTGCATCACATTGTTTCTTGGATCTATATCTTTGGAAGCACCATTTTATGTGTCTATAGTTGCACAGATTGCTTCATTAAGTTGTCATTATTTGATAGTCAACGCAAAATCTAAAAGGGATTACGCTGGTACATGCCATTACGATTCATTAGTACGTAAATCCACTTCGATTACAATTAGTTCCGCATTAAGTTGTCTTTAAGCATGAGATTACATTTCGTTAGTACGTAAATCTGCTTGGATTGATTGCGACTTAGATCTCATGCTCCTTTGGAGCGTGCGATAAATGCTGCTTAGTTTAGTTCAAGTGCTAATGTTTGCTTTCCTTTCGACAACAGTGCACGATACTGTTAACTCGAAAAATAAAAAAAGACTAGTCTCTTGACATAACTTTGTTACCAATTCTTTGCAAGAGAGAATCCTCACTGAATTCCCACAATCTCTAATTCATTCTTATCTCCTTTTGCTCAGCAGAACCCTCTATGAATTCCTGTAAACTGATTCATTGCTTTACTAAGCTTTGTGTTTTGCCCTTTTTGCAGAGCAAGAGATAAAATTCTGTAAGTATGCAAAAATGACATTTACTGTAAAATTGTGTGGTTACAGTAGGTTACAAGTACCCGGAACTTCTTTACTGTATTTATATATGCATTAAAAGTTGGTCTTTTGACTTCTATCTATGTTCCTGTCTTTCAGTGAGGAGTTTTCTTGCATTCATTCCATGTTCTTTATATTCTGATGAGGAGTTTGATTACAAATTTAAATGTTCATATATCCTGATTCTTATGAAAGTTTTACCTCGGCATTTTCTTTTCAATTCCATATATTCCTGTTCTTCTAAGTGCCCGACCAGAATATCTAAATCTTGGGTGTTCATCTGCCTTTAATCTAGATGACTGAGTTGCTAATAATCACAGAAGAGGTGCTTGATCAATGTATATGTATGCTAATATAGTTTCCGATATGAAAATATATAGTGCTTGGGCCAAAAATAATGGACCATTGGTCCCTAAGCAGGTCCGCCATTGATTCTTCTAACAGCCATGTTAACTCATAGCATGCCTAAGATATCGAGTATACTGATGTTATTTAGATGCTATGGTTCATAGTGTCATAGGCCAATCCTTTTTTTTCCTTTTGACCAAATCACACAGATATGAAGTTACTCTTTCTGGTTCCTTCCTAATTTCCAGTATTGCAATCTATGCACAGTCTTAATACACCTGAGTTTTGCGATCTGCAGGAAGAAAATTTCTAGGGAAACACTGGGAATATGTCTGAGTACTTGAATATGTATATAGAATATCCCTTTTCATACCAACCAGATGATGTCGTACAAACTGGAGCAGCCGTAGAGGGGAGACCAGGAGTTCCAACTGATCCAGTGACTGTCAGTATTAGTGAATATTCATACAAGTTTAATGTGATCCTACCGGCTGTCACGAGAAACATGTGTAAGTTCATTTCCTTCTATATATACCACACTAAAAACATCTACTTTTAGTATGTGCCAAGCTGAGCAATAGTTTGAGAACTTAAGTCAGCATAAACAGCTAGAAAGAAATTACTAAGAAACTATTTTGACAGTTTTGCTTCCCCCCCCCCCCCCCCCTTTTAGTTTCAAGTCCTTTTTGGGAAGATCTGCATGTGCTTGCTTATAAAACTTGGTTAGAACCCACGGCCGAAAAAGCACTTCTGCTGTTCGACAAATGCATGCTCTGACTGTAGTAAATATTGAATGAACAACTGATTTGGAACCAGATCGTCCTCTCAAATCCCATTTTTTCATTGAGAGGAATCAAAACACAAGCTTAAACTTCTGAAAAACACAAAATTAGTTCGGATTCCCTAGAGAGGAAAACCTTCTTTCTAGGGAATCTGTGCTTGCTTAGCGTAGCCTTCCCTACCATCAGCCAATCCACGGTGCAGCCAAAGCTTATTCTTTATCAACTACAAATAGTAGAAAGAATGTTTATCAAAAAATTTATACTGACTCTTACTTGAGGAATTTGTATGCGTTTGAAAACTGATAGTCATATCGCTGAAAATCTTGTTAAAGATTGAAGAGAAACGACTAAGTGAACAATTGTATTCGCAGGTGATGTGTCAGTTGATATTCTGTTTAATGGGGAAGTGGAGGTAGAGGGGAGAGTAAATGCTGGTGTAGTAACAAGCACTTCGGCACCAATTTCGTTCAATAGAAGAGCGCGAAGGGTAACACCTCCAGGTCACTTCACTATCAATTTCACTTTGCCGGGACCTTGTGACACCAATTTTGCAAAAGCTAAGCTAAACTCAGATGGTGTTATCGAAGGAGTTGTGCTTAAAGATGGGATTTTTAAGGCTCATTAGAATGATTATCAGCCTCAGTCCTCTGATTAGTTCGACATGGTTAGCTTATAATCTTATTTAAAACCAACTTCCTGTTCTGGAAATGAACCAGTTATTATCAAACTGATCAAACTTTATCTGTATCTTTCTTTCTTCCATAAATGCAGCTTTCATAGGTGAGAACTACCTGATATTTGACAATATTTTCCTTATTTTTGCCAGTTTCTGTTGCATTTTACATAATGTAACTTAGTGCTGAACTGTTTTGATAAGTTCCTTATAGGTAGAAATGCAAAAGGAAGGATTACTCAAGCAATAGGATATCTCTGCACTAGAATTCTGGAATACAGCAACAAAATAGTTGCTTATTGCATGTTCTAGACATAATAAAAGTACAATCAGATCTCTCAATAACAGCGCTTCTATATATAATAGTCATTCACTATAAAGGTCAAGTTTTTCTCGAAACCGATTTTTATATTATATTATAATATACGTCCTTTATAAGAGCACTTCACTATAGCACTTAAAAAATACTAACAAACGAAGCATGTTAGCGATAACTATAAAATATTGTCTTTCTTTGATTCTTAGAAAAGAGAAAATGATAATATAAATGCATGTTAGCGATAACTATAAAATACAAGAGATCTTTGCATGATAGAGCCATTTCCTCAAAAGGAGGAGGAAAAGAGTAAAAATCAACAAATCTAGAATAAAATCAACTGCCATGATTTTGCCTAGAATTGTGCGATAGCTGCAACGTAACAGAAGGTTAAATCCTTCTTTGATAATCACCAAGGAAAACAGTGCGGTTTGTTTTAGACGCTTAAAAGGGTATAAAACGAAACTTAAATAAATTCATATACTCCATTCTTCTTAATTAAAGGACAGATTAATTTCCAAAAATTACCAACAAACTACAAAAATAAAGAGTACTCATATTTAACTTGGTTCAAGACAAATTTAATAATCTATGTTAATTGCATATACATGTTCAATATTGTATTTAAATATACATTATGTGTCATTTATTCCATCAAAAAATTTAAGATTTTGACAATATCTTTCAAAATCCAAGGTGATACGTGACCATTACCCGACACTCTACCCGCACCAAGCGAGCTAGGCCATATGACTTACCCAATGTGCGTGTAAAAACCGTAAAAATAGCACGGTATATCCAGTTTTCGGACCGGTCATTCAAAAATAGTCAGCATTTCGAAGTCAATGAAAAATAGTCACTATTTTGCTGCAACAGAGACGGTCCAGCATAATATACTGGAGTTCGGTGCACCTGTGTATGAACTCCTGTGAGCACGTGATTTTTGTCTTACGCGACAATCGCTCCAAAAGAATTAAAAAAATAATAACAAATGGTCCTGCTGTACAAATTTGGATTTTTACATGGCACTTTGTTAATTATTTATGATTTTTGCCCATTTTTTTATTAAAACAAAATACAAAATGTATGTGTCGTGCGTAATGTGAACCGTAATCCGATTGTTAAATAGGAAATCACAAAAATACGCATTTCTTTTGTCCTGATTTGTTGCTTTGTTTAAGTTTACCTACTTTTAACATTTTATACGCGTAAAATAAATATGTTAAGTGTTAATTAATGGTGTCTAGTTTTATTTAATTAGGTTGTGTATTTAGGAAATTAGAAATAAAGAAAAAGAGGGAAAATTTTATTTTAAAATGAATTTGGGCTACAAACATTATAAAATCTGAAGCCCAAATGAACGGCCCAATCCACCAGTCCGCACAGCCCACCCCCCAGGCCGCAAAACGACGTAGTTTAACACCAAAACTACGTCGTTTCAATGCCGATCCATCTCAACCATTCAAACCAAACTGATCCAACGGCCAAGATCCCACACCCCGTACCCACTAATAGACCCGACCCGTCTCACCCGGACCGACCCAACCCCTTTTAGTCTAAAACGACATCGTCCCCCATCAGCCAAGAGATCCCGACCCTTTATCGCACCCCATCCAACGATTAGGAATCAACCCCTTACTAACTATATAAACCCATAACCTTACCCTGCCCCCCCTATCCGAACCCCAGCCTTAGGTCACCTTCGTCCTCATCCCCTTCCCCTCCAAAACCCTAGCCGCCCATGTATCCTTCACCATGAAAGCCAGCGGCATGGACGCCGGTGACCCCACCCTTAACACCATAGAACCCCCTTGCCATCCTGAACACGGATCTGTTAACCACTTAACTCGAATCCCTTCCCACCTTCTCGAATCTTCGTTTGAAGATTCGAGTCGGAACTTGACTTACACCGTTTAACCCCAGTTTCACACCAGACACTCCCCAGACCCCCCTCGTGACCAAACCATGCTTGGTTTGGTCCGAATCTGACCAGGGAAGCACGAATTCTGGATCTAGTTTTTGGAACCTTAAGGTTCCTCGTCACTGGTCTGTATCTTGTTCAAGCCGAAGAGATTAAGGTCTAATGGACCTTAATCGAAGTGTTTCTCAACACTTCGATTAAAGTCCGTTCAGCCTTAAGAAAGGTCTGTTCGAGTCCAAGCTAGGGTCTTTTGATTTTTCGGGGTTTAAGGTGAGTTTTGCTTTCTTTTCTTTATTTGTTTTAGTCCATGTGATTGTTTTAAAGGCTGTTCATGTTTTGTGAAATTTGTGTTTTGAGTTTTATCAACTGTGTCCTGCCCACTTTGTTTGAACCTACGCATTTGATTAGGTCCCTCTCCTGTTCTGATAATGCGTATGCATGTATGTGTTGTGCAATTAACTGAATCTCAAATTTGAACCGATTAACTGACTCCTCGAGTACAATTCTGTTTGGTCAGTACAATTCAAATCATGTGTCGATACTGTTAAATGTCTGATTTTTGGCTACGATTGTGCATGTTATGATTAATATAGTCGAGTCGACATGTGTCGTCAATTAGTTTCAACTGCCTGAACAATAACAAATCGATTTGCTTCTGGACACATTTGTTTGAATCAATTAGGAACTGAGTTTGTTTATTTATAGTTGTTAATTTGAATCAGAAATGTAAAAGGAATGTTTGTTTAAGTTCTGAATTGGAGGGCATGTGCACTTGTGCACAACATGTGCATTTGTGCACCACAGGTGCATTTGTGCACAGCCTGTGCCCTGCATAAGGGCTTTTGAATAAAATAGTTGGCAGCACATGCTGTCAGATCACATTCTGCTGCCCATACACTGCTTTAGTTTCAGAAATAATAAACCTTACTAAAAAGTAAGTTTGCCAGAGAATGTCATGGGGTTTGTTTTTATTTAAATGGTAAGTGGAAACTGAAAAGAAGGCAGCACATGAGAGGGTGTTTTGATTGTCTAAAACAGGCTGTTAAAGGGTTGATTGGAGGCTTATAAAAGGGGGGATTTGATAAGAGAAAAAGAGAAGGGAGAGGATACATACACACATAGGGGATTCATACTGAATCATTGAGGGTTTGAAGTTCAAAAAGATAAAAAAAAACTGAGAGGAGTTTCTTTTGATAACTCAAACAGATTTCAAGACTGAAAATTGGCACTGTTTTGTTTAAGAAGAAAAGAGATAGTGAGAGGGATATCATAAAGAGGCACATACAGACACATTGAAAGAAGCTATATATACGGATAGAGAGTGAACAAGAAACAGAGAATATACAGAAATTTCAGGAAAAACTGTTTTCTGTTTGGGTTTCATTTGCTGTCAACCTGTTGGGCTGTACTGATTCTTCCAAGTCTCAATTGAGATTACTGGTGGTATTTCGTGCTTAGTTTCCTTTGAGTTGGTCTGCCTGGAGTTTTGTTTATGCTAAGCTGCCTACTGCTGTCATTTTCCACTTTTACCTCGTCTATAATTGTATCTTGCACCAGAACTTGTCCTGCTGCTGTTATATGTTACTGCTGTTGTTTCGCCTGCACTATTGCTCAACTGACTCTCTTGCTTTCTTCATTGTAAGCATCTTCTCAGGTACACACTTCGAATCTGTCTGATGTAACTGATGTCGCAATGAAAGCTGAAATGAAAGATCTGAAGAATTTTTTAATCATTTGTTGCCTTACTTACAGCTTTACGAATATTGTTAAAGTTGTATAAATCCTTTAATCTGTAGCCTAATAAAGAATACATTAGTAAGTTTGTACTTAATTGATGTTTATGTTGATTTGAAACTGTGGTATTTGATTCATTTAGAAGCATACAGGATGTAAATACCGTTCATGAAATGTGAAACTATTCAATATGATTGTTAGAATTGAACTCACTCTTTCAGCATGTTTTGAATAGGTAGGGACAAATGGTTGTTAAATCTAGCCAAATATAATACAGTTTTGAATCACCTAGTCTCAATTTCTTTGGGCAGTTCATAGGACTAGTTTTTCCTTTAATAAGAAATTCTATTAATCCTGCTTAAACGAGTTAATCTAAATCCAACTTAAGGATGTTGTTCGGATTAAGTGTTGTATTTTGTCAATCTCGCATGTAACTTCTTTGTCCAATTAAAACATGTTTCACAAGGTATGACGTCCCTCCATTTTATATAATAATTAATCAGAAATTGATAAGGATCCAGGGTTAGGCCAAAGCATATACTTGAATTAACATGTATCTTTCTTCTTCCATTTTTTAGACAAACGCAGTTAGAAAGGTAGTTGATTTAGGATATCCTTTCTAAAATAGAGAGCCTCGCCAAATAAAAAAAATGCAACATTTGCGGGGCCCTCATAACTAACCATAATAAATATTTTAGAATTCAGGATAGGTCGTTTAGTGAATTTCATGGCCTTCTCCAAAAATAATAACGCGTTTAGACTCTTTAGGCGCGGCTTAATTAAACTATATTCTTAAACTCGGGTGCACATTGATGTGACCCGAATCCAAAATCTCAACATAGTCGAAATGTATTGATAACTACGGGTGCATTGATTGTGACGTGGTTCGAGATACATTTTCACGACGTTGCAATTCTATAAAAATAAATGATAATAATAAAAGCAGTTTAAAAAGAGCACATAAGTCGTAACATGTATTTAAATCAGATATTTAGCCATTATAACAATTTAAGCGACCGTGCTAGAACCACGGGATTCGAGGGTGCCTAACACATTCCCTCGGGTCAACAGAATTCCTTACTTAGAATTTCTGGTTCGCAGACTTCATTTGGAAAAGTCGAAAATTTCCTCGATTTGGGATTCAAGATAAACCGGTGACTTGGGACACCAAAAGCCAAACCTTTCCCAAGTGGCGACTCTGAATTAAATAAATAATCCCATTTCGAATATTGTCACTTAAATTGGAAAAACTCCCCTCGCGCATTTTTTAACCCTTCGGGGAGGGGCGCGCAAAAAGGAGGTGTGACAGCTCTGGCGACTCTGCTGGGGATAATTAACCCAGAACCACTGGTTCAGGGTTCAAGAATTCGAGCTTAGAATAATTGTTATATTTGGCTTTATTATCTGATCTTTATTACATGTTTTTGCATAACGTGCTAAATGTTATTTTTTTTACCGCTTTGATATTATCTGAACTGTATATAAACTGTGCCGAAACCTGTCTCTTCTTACCTCCGGGGAGAAGCTCGCTGGTCGAGACTCCCTATTCTGTTAGTGTCGATACCTGAAATAAGAAAGAGGTCGGACAAGTTACAAAGCTGGACGATCTCGCGGGTCCCCGGTACGTAGCCCCCTCCTCGACTCGAGTTGTCTGCTCGGGTACACAGTCTAGAACAAATGCCCAGGTTATAAACCTAGTATAACGAAACTTCATGCCGGATCCCTAGTAGGAACGTTTATTTGCATCATGTTGCATTTGACTTAGGGGGCTCAACACAGGTGTTGGGTCCGTCTAGGACAGGCAACCTGAAATGAAAAGACCATCCTGCTGCATTCCTATCTGTTATGCGCATTTATTTGCTTCAGTTCCGCATGCTGACCGGTTTCTAAAAAAAAGAAAATAGCAGCGTAGGGAGATAATTACTTATTTTGGAAAAATAAAACCAATGTCCAAGTAGTGTCAAAACCTCGCCAGAATTTTTCTAAAAAAGAATAAAAACAAAATTTGTCTTCTTAGTTTGAGTTATTAAAAAAATAATATAAAAATCTTTTTTTTATCACTTTCAAAATAAAAAAAAAAGAAGGTATTTATTTAAAAGAAAAAAAAACGGAAAATTGATAATTCAAAAAATGTTGTTTCTTTCGTAGTACCCCTTTTATAAAATCAGACTAATAGTCCAAATATTTCCTAAAAAAATATATATATATATTTTCTTTAGTCTTTATCTCTTTTCAAAAAAATAATAAAAAAAATATATTCTTGTTTTCTAGGTTTATTTGATTTTCTCTATTCACGATATTCCCGAACTACGCAGGTTTGATTCTCACCGGATGTGAGATACGTAGGCAACCCTCGTCGGGTTCAACCCCATTTTGCTAAAGTAGCCAAAATCAATGAATAAATAAAAAAAATGTGTTTCAAACTTTAAAAAGAGTCGTAAATAAATCAGGTGATGTTGTTTTGTCATAAATAACCGAATGTTCCCGAAAGGGACGCCGGAAGGCTGACTTTGCATAAACAGCCACCTTTGAGTCATTTTCTTTTAAGGTTTTGTCCAATTGACCCACACAGCCTTAAAATCCTCGTCACCGAGGCGTTGAAAGGCCGTGTTGGCAATATTGAGTTTTCTAATTCGAAAAACGATAAAAAGAGTCATAAATAAATCGGGTGATGTTGTTTTGTCATAAATAGCCGAATGTTCCCGAAAGGGACGCCGGAAGGCTGACTTTGCATAAATAGCCACCTTTGGGTCTTGTTTAGTATTTTTGTCCAGTTAACCCACACGGCCTTAAAATCTTCGTCCTCAAAGTGTTTAAAGGCCGTGTTCAAAACTTGATCCCCTTTGTAAAATATTTTTGAGTCAAAGTCATTTTTGTTGAAATCACCTTAATAAATGTGCAGAATGAGCACGATGCAAAATGAACATTTTTCAATAATGACCAAAATACCTGTCAAGTTACGGCTATGGTGGAATGATCTAGGTGCTGAAGGACAAAATGAGGTCAAGAAATATCTGAAAGGTCTCGTGGGTTTGTTGGAAATCCAGCCTCGGGGAGATATCATAAGAGCTTTGGTTACCTATTGGGACCCGGCGCACAATGTTTTTCATTTCTCTGATTTTGAACTCACCCCGACTTTGGAAGAAATGGCCGGATACATCGGGAATGCTGAACTTCCCTTGAGGCAAAAATACTTGGTCGCCCAAAGAGTTGTCACGGTACATAGGTTCCTAGATTCATTGAAGATACCTAGAACAGTCCACAACCCGGATCTGGCAGCCGGATTTTGTACTCCATGCTTCATATATGATAGGTACGGTCATGAGGGGGGATTCAATAATCCAATCAACAAACTGTGCAGCAAAGGTGTTTGTCAGAAGTGGGACAAGCACAGACGGGTAGCGTTCATGATGATGTTCCTGGGCCTTCTGGTATTTCCAAGGAAAGACGAAAACATTGATTTGAAGATATCCGGGGTCGTCAGCACTTTACTCACGCAAAGTGACAGTACTCTCGCGCCTATGGTGGTATCTGACATCTTTCGAGCTCTTACAGCTTGTAAAGCTAGGGGAAATTTCTTCGAAGGTTGTAACTTGCTCCTACAGATATGGATGACCGAGCACCTCTGCCATCATTCCGAGATTTTGAGCCATGGTTCCCCGGAAAAGACTTGCATAGAAGAATCTTACACGAGAACCAAAGAGATCAGTTTGCCCAAAGGAGTCCTGGCATGGACCTCGTTCTTTCAAGCTCTTACTGCCAGCCAAATACAATGGACGCTAGGACGGTTGCCTGTTGATGAGATCCTATATATGTCAGCAGCTAAAACTTATTTCTTACTGATGGGGCTTAAGAGCATTCAACCTTACGCACCCTGCCGAGTTTTGAGACAGTTCGGAAGATGCCAGACAGTACCTCATGAGGAAGATCTTAGCACTCAAGCAATTGAGATAAGTCCTAACGGACAATTCCCAGAAGCAAAGATTCGCCAAATCTGGAGTGAGTGTCAATATTTGAAATCAGATACTTGCGTGCGGGATCGAGCCAAAGGAGAGACAGGGCCAGGTTACCTTGCATGGTATAGAAGGGAATTTGAGCATGAAAGGCCGGCTAAGAGACCCCACATCCAGAATTTCACTGAATCATCGCAAAGGTAGTGGGATTGGTTAGCAAAGGAAAGAGGCTATTGCGCCGAAATCAGCAGGTTAAAGCAACAAGTAGAAGGCTTGAAATATGAGCACAACGTGCAAGCTGCTACCAATCTGGGAGGGCGGAACAGGTTAATTCAGGAAAACGAAATGCTCAGAACCCAGATCAAACAGATAAGGGTGGATGCAAATAAACAGCCAAGGCGTCGATCAGACGAGCAGCTGATAAAAAGGTTAAAAAGTGAAATCAGAGAATGGCAAGATGGTTTGGATAAATCTAAAAACATCATGGCGGAGCTCAGGGCACAGTGGGATACAAGAACAAATAAGCATCGCCGATACTTGAATCAATTGGAAGGCGAACACGAGAAAATTGTTGCTAAAATAAAGAGAGAGATGGATGCACTTGAGATCAAAGCAGCTAATCAGGCCAAGGATTTCCAAATTGAGAGCAGATACTGGTACGACTCAATAGCCCAAATGAAGTTGGAAGTACGGCGATTGAAGCATCAGCATATACAGGATACTCAAGTATTCAAGATATGTAGCGATCAGATAAGACGCCTACTCGTAGAGAAGAAGCAAACCAGAGATAGGATCAAGGCCATTGCCCATGCCATCACCAGACGATGTCTACGATGTGAGAACATGTCCAGCGTTACCGTCCTCTCGGCAGTGATGGGTTATGTCAAGCAGACTATGCATGAGCTGGAGAGACTTGAGAGGGATATCACGCCTAGGACCGCGGCGAGGCCGAACGATGCCCCGCGGACACCAATTTTCAAAACCATAATGCACTCATAAGTCAAGCCTGTATCTTAGCATCTTCTGCCTGTTTTTCCATCAGGGTGATTTTTAGTCTATTTTGAGTCTAGGTTTATTTTCAAAGTTTGCTCTTTCTTTTGCAAAATGTAGTTTGTAATAGACCATTTCAACAATAAAGAGGTTGCTTCTTTTACGCTCATTTGTGTTTTTCGAACTACGTAATGATCTGATTCACATAGGCATCGTGATACGTAGGCAATCCTCATCGGATCCGGTCGCATTTCTTTTACTGCAAAATAATAAAAATAATAAAAAAAAGAAAAAAAAGGGAAAAACTAATAAGAAGAAAATGCCGGAATGACGCATGCTCTCGTAGCAAACATGTAGTAATCCACTTAACTGTATAGGTGCATCATGCCCAACGTGAGATTGACTATATGTTATTTGCTGCAAATTAACAGTGCGTTTGTCGTTGAGTACCTCAGGGTTTTGAAAAGACGGTTGGTTTGGTGAAAGTCTGGCCTCGCACTCATACTTCACGAGGTCAAGGAGAAGTGTTCAACTACCTGTTGTTAGGACCAGAAGTAGTACTCACACTTACTTCACCAGGTCAAAAGGAAGTGTGGAAATGTCTTCAGAAATTCCATTGCAAACAATCCCTGTTTCTGAGGAGAGCTCAATCTCAGCCGTCCTCACACCTGAATCTGCAACTGCGGAAGAAAATAGAATCCTACGGCTCCGCATGTTGGAAATTTTGGACGACTGGAATAATGGGAAAGAACCGCCAAGTGTCGTCCCCGGATTCCCTGAATTATTCTCCAGGTCGAGTGGGACTTCTAATGTCCCCATAAATTATCCTGCTACCCCATTCGGGTACCCAGTCACCTCAGCCTTCTCTGCTGGATCGCCTTCTGAGCCTCATCCCCGAATGTCATCCACTGATGCAAGCATGAACATCTTTACTGCATCGCCTTGCCCGATTACGGCACAGCCTACCACGTACAAGCCAAGCTTTGACCCATCCTCTTTTACATTCCAAGCACCATCGTTCTCAATGGAACCAACTAGGTTCGCTACCAGCACTAATCCTCTACCGCCTCAGTGCGAGCCTACACCCGGGCAGGATCAGAACCCCAGAATTGCAGAACAAAATGAGATTGCCAAGAGAATGAGAAGCCTTGAACAAAGTTTGAAGAATATGCAAGGATTGAGCGGACAGAAGAGCGTCTCTTACGCCGACCTGTGCATGTTCCCTCACGTGCACCTGCCAACGGGTTTCAAGACCCCAAAGTTCGAGAAATACGATGGGCACGGTGACCCCATTGCACATCTTAAGAAATATTGCAACCAATTGCGGGGAGCCGGAAGAAAAGAAGAACTGCTAATGGCATATTTTGGGGAAAGTCTAGTAGGGATAGCCTCGGAATGGTATATGGACCAGGAAATGTCCCGATGGCATATATGGGATGATTTCGCCAGAGATTTTGTGAAACAATTCCAGTATAACATCGACATTGCGCCAGACCGAAATTCTCTGTCGAATTTGAAGAAGAAACCTTCAGAAAGCTTCAGAGAATATGCTATTAAGTGGCGCGAACATGCGTCAAGAGTGAAGCCTCCCATGGATGAAGTGGAGATGGTCACTACCTTTCTCCAGGCTCAAGAGTCTGACTATTTCCAAAACATGATGTCAGCCATGGGTAAGCCATTCGCGGAAGCGATCAAGATTGGAGAGATGGTGGAAAATGGTTTGAAAACAGGTAGGATTCTGAGTCAAGCAGCCATAAGGGCGACCTCCCAGGCCGTCCAAAGCGGGTCCGGAGAACGACAAGAGGGAAAAAGAAGGAAGAAACGACTATGGCAGCCTCGGAAGCAAGGGAGTATCGTCATCCCAGGCCCCGTTTTCCGGAAAGAACCTCACAACACTACTACCCCCACTCAAATTTGGCATATGCTCATCAACCTTATATGGTCATGAATGCACAACCTTATACCCATCCACCACAACAAGCCAACCGAGGCCCAGCTCCACCTCCCAGAAATCAGCCTCCTTACCGCAACCACTATAACCCACAACCCCCGCAGAATAACTTCCGCCCTCAGGAGCCACCCAGAAGGCGGACCTTCACGCCCATCGGTGAACCATACTCAACTTTGTTCCCAAAGCTGGTCCAGTTGGGTTTCTTACAACCAATCCCTCAAACAAGGCAAAACCCGACGTCACCTTCTTACAAAGCTGGAGTCAAATGCGCCTATCATTCAGGGGCCGAGGGACATGATACAAATGACTGCTGGTCGTTGAAAAGAGTGGTCGAAAATTTGATAGAGCAAGGGAAAATAGTGCTAAGGGACGAGGAGATCCCGAATGTAACTAACAATCCATTACCTGCTCACAATAATGGGCCGCTGATCGGAATGATTTGTGAAGACAAAGAGTTCGACCCCGCTCTGAAAGCCATAATTACCATTGTCGACACGGGGAAGAGGCCCGAAACAGACCAGAAACCAGAAAAGGGGGAGGAGGCCAAGGCTATAAAGAAAGAGCTTGAAAAGAAGGTGGAAAAGAAAGTGGTACCAGTAGAGGATGGAGTTCTTTACATACCACGAGGTCGAGTTGAGAAGACGCAGAACTTCGGAATCAAAAAGACAAAACCTATGAACGTGCCGAAAGGGTACTATGTGGTCCGGGGGACGATTCAACCACCTCGGCTGAATGAGCCAGTGGTTATCGGACGCGTGCCACAAGAGCCAATGACCAACCCATCCACAGTGCCGTGGAATTATCAAAAGACATTGGTAATGTACAAAGGTAAAGAGGTCATGGGAGAACTCCCAGAAAATACTTTCATTGGAAGGTATTCAAATACCCAAGAACTGAACAACGCCACCCAAAGGCGCTTCCCGCCAAAGAAGCCCGTAAGTGTTGAAGAAGCGGAAGTGTTCTTCCAACAAATGAAAATGCCGGATTACGAAGTGATAGATCAACTGCGCAATTACCCCGAGCAAGTGTCCATGCTGTCATTGTTAATGAGGTCGACCGAGCATCAAAAGATCTTACTGAAGACCCTGAATGAAGCATATGTGCCAGTTGAAACCTCGGTAGAACAATTAGAGCGGATGACAGAAAGATTCTTCGCCGTCAACCAAATCTCTTTCAGCAAGAATGATCTACCCCCGGAAGGAGCGGCACACAACAAGGCTTTGCATCTAACAGTTAAATGTGAAGACTATTATGTCAAGCGGGTAATGTTGGATGGGGGCTCAGGCGTTGACATTTACCCGCTCTCCACGCTACAAAGAATGGAAATTGGGACCGGAAGAATCCGACCCAACAATGTCTGCGTAAGGGCTTTCGACGGCATCAAGAGAGATACCATGGGAGAAATAGACCTATTGTTGGTCATAGGACCAGTCGAATTTCAAGTAACCTTCCAGGTTCTCGACATGGATACATCCTACAATTTTCTCCTTGGCAGACCTTGGATCCATGCGGCAGGAGCCATGCCTTCCACTCTTCACCAGATGGTGAAGTTCGAGCACGAAGACCGAGAGATCATGGTCCATGGGGAAGATGAGCATGCTATTTATCGGGACCCATCCATTCCATATCTGGAACCGAGAGAAGGGAGCGAACATACGGTCTATCAAGCTTTTGAGATTGTACTGGCAGAGCAGCACGAAGAGGGGATACCCTGCCCCCAGCCTTTCTTGTCTAACGCCTCGGTTATGGTGGCCAAAGAGATGATCCGGCACGGATTTAGGCCAGGGAAGGGGCTTGGACGAACCCTTCAGGGAATAACAGAACCCATTACCTTGCCAGTCACCAAGAAACCTTTTGGACTAGGTTTCAAACCTACTTCAGCAGACGAAGAGTGGGCAAAGAAAAGAAAAAATGAGGGTTGGAAGTTACCTCGACCACTGCCAGATTTATATGCAACTTTCATCAGGCCAAGGTACGCCGAAGAAGAAGATGATGAGGTCTTCACAGCTGAGGAAATCGAGGAGATATGTGGAGCGATGAGAGAGATGCTCTACGAGATCCACATGGTTCAACCAGGTGAAGGCACAAGCACTGCTGAGATGATGTACGTGAGGCCGAACGCCGAACTTCAAAACTGGGAGGCCACGCCATTCCCGACTAGACGGAAGTCCGGGTAGACCTGTCCTTCCACCTTTCCTGTGTCACAAGTTATCTCCAGGACATAACTTGAACGTTTTCTTCCTTTCCATTGTTTGTTTTGTACTCCTGAGTTGTAAACATTGTTGTCTTCCAACTTTCCAAAGAAAAAAAAAATCATCATCGCTTTCCCATTCTTTCTTTTGTTCTGATTTTTGTTATTTTTCCTTTTATCTTTCTTTTTAGTTATAATAATGCGGCTTTAAATATGACATGCTTGCGGACTTCACGCCCAGATCACAATGAGCTATTTAGCTGCGAATTAATGAACCCAGAACCAGAATATGATGCGGAAGAAGCGTTTAGGGAAATAAACCGAGAGTTGGAATATTTTGAGAATAAACCTAAGCCAAATCTGAATGATACCGAACCGGTTAATTTAGGAACTCCTGAAGAAATCCGGGAGACCAAAATAAGCATTCACACGGACAAGAAAACGCGAGAGGCGATAATTCAACTTCTTTTTGAATTTAAAGACGTGTTTGCTTGGTCATATGATGACATGTCGGGTCTAGGTGTTGATCTAGTGGTTCATAAATTGCCGATTCATCCTGATTGTCCTCCAGTTCAACAAAAGCAACGAAAGTTCAAAACTGAGGTCAGCGACAAGATTAAAGAGGAGATCACTAAACAACTGAAAACGGGAGTGATTCGGGTAGTCCAATATACAACATGGTTGGCGAATGTGGTTCCGGTACCGAAAAAGGACGGGAAGACTCGGGTATGTGTAGATTACCGAGATTTGAATAGAGCAAGTCCCAAAGATAATTTCCCACTTCCCAACATCTACATCCTCGTCGATAATTGCGCCAAACACGAGATACAATCTTTCGTAGATTGTTACGCTGGGTATCATCAGGTACTGATGGATGAAGAGGATGCCGAGAAAATTGCCTTCACCACGCCTTGGGACACCTACTGTTATCGGGTTATGCCATTCGGTTTGAAGAATGCTGGGGCTACTTACATGAGGGTCATGACTGCCATTTTTCATGACATGATGCATCAGGAAATAGAGGTGTACGTGGATGACGTGATAGTCAAGTCCAGGACGCAGGATAATCACATCCAAGACTTGAGGAAATTCTTCGAGAGACTAAGGAAGTATGACTTGAAGCTAAACCCAGCCAAATGTGCTTTCGGAGTTCCGTCGGGCAAACTTTTGGGCTTCATCGTAAGCAGGAGAGGTATCGAGCTAGATCCAACTAAGATAAAATCCATCAGAGATCTGCCTCCCCCAAGAACAAAGAAAGACGTGATGAGTCTTTTGGGCAGGTTGAACTACATCAGTCGGTTTATTGCCCAGCTGACAAGCACGTGTGAGCCCATATTCAAGCTGTTAAGGAAAGATGCGGCGATTAAATGGACAACTGAGTGTCAAGAAGCCTTTGATAAAGTCAAAGAATACCTTTCGAATCCCCCAGTCTTGGTCCCTCCAGAACCAGGGATGCCACTTTTCTTGTATCTAACAGTCCTGGAGAACTCTTTCGGTTGCGTCCTCGGGCAACACGACATAACCGGAAAGAAGGAGCAAGCAATCTACTACTTGAGCAAGAAATTCACCGGCTACGAGGCCAAATACACTCTGCTGGAAAGAACATGTTGCGCTCTGACGTGGGTTGCTCAAAAGCTGAGACATTATCTCCAACCCCACACTACTTTCCTTATAAGCAGGCTGGATCCTTTGAAGTATATATTTCAGAAACCGATGCCTACCGGGAGACTGTCCAAGTGGCAAATCCTGCTTACCGAATTCGACATAGTCTATGTCACTCGCACGGCAATGAAAGCCCAGGCGCTAGCAGATTATTTAGCTGAAAATCCGGTCGATGAGGAATACCAGCCATTGAGTACCTACTTTCCAGATGAAGAAGTAAACGCCGTAGAGGTGATCTCGGAGGACGGTCATGTTTGGAAGATGTTCTTTGATGGAGCCGTGAATGCCAAAGGTGTAGGAATTGGGGCAATTTTGATCTCGCCCTCCGGTCAGCATTATCCCGCCACAGCTAGACTGCATTTCTTTTGCACAAATAATACAGCTGAGTATGAAGCCTGCATCATGGGCATGCATATGGCAATCGATCAGGATGTCAAAGACTTATTGATTATGGGAGATTCTGACCTGATTATCCGACAAGTCCAAGGTGAATGGGAAACTCGGGATGTCAAACTTATCCCATACCGACAGCATGTGGAGGACCTCAGCAAGCGCTTTACATCAATAGAGTTCAGGTATATCCCGAGGTGTCACAATGAACTGGCAGATGCACTTGCTACTTTGGCTTCAATGCTACCCTACCCGGGCAATGCCCACGTCGATCCTTTGGAAATCCAAATCAAGGAAAGACACGGTTACTGCAATGTAATCGAGGCAGGATCAAATACGCAGCCTTGGTACCAGAACATCAAGAGGTTCCTGAAGACACAAGAATACCCCGAGCACGCTATTGGAGATCAAAAGAGGACCATTAGGCGACATGCAAGTGGTTTTTTTCTGAGCGGTGAAGTGTTATATAAGAGGACCCCGGACCTCAATCTCCTAAGATGTGTCGATATCGAGGAAGCGAGGAAGATCATGCACGAAGTACACGCAGGTGTGTGCGGACCTCACATGAACGGGTATGTCTTAGCGAAGAAAATCCTTCGAGCAGGTTATTACTGGATAACCATGGAAAAGGATTGCTTTAGCTTCGTTCGGAAGTGTCATCAGTGTCAGGTGCACGGTGATCTGATTCATGCACCTCCCACAGAACTGCATCCCATGTCTGCGCCTTGGCCATTTGTCGCCTGGGGCATGGACGTCATTGGACCAATCGAACCAAAGGCTTCGAATGGACACAGGTTTATACTGGTTGCCATAGACTACTTCACAAAATGGGTAGAGACTGTCACTCTCAAGTCGGTCACTAAAAAAGCTGTAGTGGATTTTGTACACTCAAATCTTATCTGTCGTTTCGGTATTCCTACGACTATCATTACAGATAACGTAGCAAACTTGAACAGTCACTTGATAGGAGATGTATGCGAGCAATTCAAAATAACGCATAGGAATTCTACTCCTTATCGGCCAAAGGCCAATGGCGCTGTAGAAGCGGCAAACAAAAACATCAAGAAGATTTTGAGGAAAACGATCCAAAGTTCCCGACAGTGGCATGAGCAGTTACCATTTGCATTATTGGGGTATCGCACTACGGTACGCACATCGGTGGGAGCGACTCCTTATCTTTTGGTTTATGGGACCGAGGCTGTAATACCGGCAGAGGTAGAAATTCCTTCGCTTCGAACCATTGTCGAAGCGGAAATCGAAGACAGCGAGTAGGTCAAGACTCGGTTAGAGCAATTGACTTTGATTGATGAAAAGCGAATGGCCGCAGTTTGTCACGGACAGTTGTACCAACGAAGAATGGCCCGTGCTTACAACAAGAAAGTCCGGCCCAAGAATTTCGAAGTAGGTCAGCTGGTACTGAGGCGTATTCTGCCGCATCATGAGGAAGCCAAAGGGAAGTTTGCTCCAAATTGGAAAGGCCCATACATCATAAGGAAGATATTGCCAAGAGGAGCGTTGTATTTAGGTGATATCGAAGGAAATGACCCCGAAACAGCAGTAAATGCAGATGCAGTCAAGAGATACTACGTCTAAATTATACTCCAGTGGTCCTGACACATTTGAAAATGACGAAGGTCTTATTCCCCACTACTCCCAAACACTACCCAATTCTCTCTACAAGCCTTTGGGCCGCTTACAAAAAAAAAAAAAAAAAAAAAAAAAAACCTTGATTGGGCCTGAACTACGTTTGACTTGATTCCGAAAGGATACGTAGGCAGCCTCTCCCTGAGGTTCAGTCACACCAACAATAAAATCTCATTCACCCTGAAATTGAAACCGGGGCACGTCGAGCAGTTTAGAAGTTAGTATCATCTACCTCTCTTTACCAAGCACAAGCCTTCAGATCAATTACCAAAGATAGTGGGAAACCAATAAGCGTCACAAATGGAAACCGGCACACTCTGAATTGAGGGAGATAAAATGAGAGAGTCTCGTCGGTGAAAACCTTCGGGCACCACGAGGCGACGGGAGTAGAGAAACAAAAATGAGAGAGCTTGTTTAGTAAAAACTCACAAAGAGTGCTATCAAGCGATGACAGGAAGAGTAATGAGAGAGGTCAGCCAGCGAAAACCCGCAAAGGGCGCTGTTGGCCGAAAAGAATGACTCCACCCCAAAGAGGTCTCGGCAAAGCTCCACCGGTTTGGAATCACAGATCCGTTCTGGTTCAGGGAAACGCAAGTTCATGGAAGGTCAGGCGTCCAGTCCAAAGAGCATGTCATGTCATTTAAAGCCAGCGTTATCTTCCTCAGATAAGTCTTCCTCGTCCCGAAAGAGACATTCCCTTCCTGAAATTTGTTTTCTCCTTTCTTTGTTTCTCTTCGAATCCCGTTTTATGTTTTAACCCCAAGTTCAGGATACACCGGAAAGGGCAGGTGGCAGGTTTGTTTTCACGGAACGTCGTTTCATGAAGGAAAACACCCCGTTTCGTTGGTACGTCTGTCCAAACTTGATAAATCATGATGTTTGATGGCGTTCAAAGTAAAGAGGAAAAGAGAAATTTTCCCAGCAAGTCCGCCTTTGGACGAATCCCACATAGTCTCTCCTTGTACAATCCCCCACAAAGTCTCCCCAATATAAATTAAAAAAAAAAAATCCCCGTTGGAATTTCCCCAACACATCCCCAACGAGTCCCTTTGTAAATATTCCCCCACAAAGCTTCCTTTTGTACAAATCCCCACAGAATACCTCCAATAAAATCCCCGTTGAGAACCTCCAAGCAAAACGGGACACAAAAAAAAAAAGAGAAAAGAAAAAAGAGCCTTACGAGGTAAATCATCACAGAATCTGGAAATACAAGCCTGAGCGGTCTAAAGGGTTTCGGCATATGAATCAAATCAATGTCGGGACTTCACAACAGAAATGAAGACGCAACAAAGCAACCGGGAACGATCAAGGTCACCAAACCGACCGTCATTTCCGAACTAACAATTGTTCTTTGTCTGAAAAGTTGAAACAAGTGTAATCCAAGACAACCGTGCAAGAAGCAGGTGTCGCCCAAAGAAGAAGGTACATGGGTACAAGAAATAATTTGGTAATAAGGAATTCACTCGAAAGGTAAGTTTCCACGGAACTCCCTTTTATCTTTACTAAAACAAGAAAATTAAAAAAAAAGTCAGTTGTTGTTCTCGAATTTTGTCCCCAGCCATCAGCATTAGGGTTTTAAACCCTAAACTGAAATTTTCCCATTTAGCCAGTATTAGGGTTATAAACCCTAAACTGAGCTTTTTCCACGCAATCAGCATTAGGGTTTTAAACCCTAAACTGAATTTTTCCTTTAGTCAGCATTAGGGTTTTAAACCCTAAACTGAACTTTTTCCATTCAGCCAGCATTAGGGTTTTAAACCCTAAACTGAGCTTTTCCATGCAATCAGCATTAGGGTTTTAAACCCTAAACTGAATTTTTCCTTTAGTCAGCATTAGGGTTTTAAACCCTAAACTGAACAGCCAGCATTAGGGTTTTAAACCCTAAACTGAGCTTTTCCATGCAATCAGCATTAGGGTTTTAAACCCTAAACTGAATTTTTCCTTTAGTCAGCATTAGGGTTTTAAACCCTAAACTGAACTTTTTCCATTCAGCCAGCATTAGGGTTTTAAACCCTAAACTGAGCTTTTCCATGCAATCAGCATTAGGGTTTTAAACCCTAAACTGAATTTTTCCTTTAGTCAGCATTAGGGTTTTAAACCCTAAACTGAACTTTTTTCCCATTCAGCCAGCATTAGGGTTTTAAACCCTAAACTGAGCTTTTCCATGCTATCAGCGTTAGGGTTTTAAACCCTAAACTGAATTTTTCCTTTAGTCAGCATTAGGGTTTTAAACCCTAAACTGAACTTTTTTCCCATTCAGCCAGCATTAGGGTTTTAAACCCTAAACTGAGCTTTTCCATAGCTTTAGGGTTTTAAACCCTAAACTGAATTTTTCCTTTAGTCAGCATTAGGGTTTTAAACCCTAAACTGAACATTTTTCTCATTCAGCCAGCATTTGGGTTTTAAACCCTAAACTGAGCTTTCCCATGCAATCAGCATTAGGGTTTTAAACCCTAAACTGAATTTTTTCCATTCAGCCAGCATTAGGGTTTTAAACCCTAAACTGAGCTTTTCCTTTCAGCCAACATTAGGGTTTTAAACCCTAAACTGAGCTTTTCCATGCAATCAGCATTAGGGTTTTAAAACCTTAAACTGAATTTTTCCTTTAGTCAGCATTAGGGTTTTAAACCCTAAACTAAACTTTTTCCATTCAGCCAGCATTAGGGTTTTAAACCCTAAACTGAGCTTTTCCATGCAATCAGCATTAGGGTTTTAAATCCTAAACTGAATTTTTCCTTTAGTCAGCATTAGGGTTTTAAACCCTAAACTGAACTTTTTCCATTCAGCCAGCATTAGGGTTTTAAACCCTAAACTGAGCTTTTCCATGCAATCAGCATTAGGGTTTAAACCCTAAACTGAATTTTTCCTTTAGTCAGAATTAGGGTTTTAAACCCTAAACTGAACTTTTTCCATTCAGCCAACATTAGGGTTTTAAACCCTAAACTGAGCTTTTCCATACAACCAGCATTAGGGTTTTAAACCCTAAACTGAATTTTTCCTTTGGTCAGCATTAGGGTTTTAAACCCTAAACTGAACTTTTCGCCAATTGGTCAGTATTAGAGTTTCAACTCTAAACTGAACCTTTCCCCAGCTAGTCGATATTAGGGCCCCAACCCTGAACTGAGCATGCATATCCTCTTTCATCATGTTTATGAACTTCCTGGCGAATAATTCACGAAATTTTCCTAGTGAAACTGGGGCAGAAAATTTCGTTCATTTGTTTTTCCCGCAGGTCTAACCTCGAGCCACACGGATCGAAACGACCCACAAGATGAGTCTCAATTCAGAATCTAAGAAGAAAAAGAAAAAAAAAAGATGTCCCGAGACACCGGAGAAAATGGAAGGCAGATCGCTCCAAGGTTTGATCAAGGTCCCGAGTTCTACCAACCCAGTCCTATTCAGTTTCGCAGAAATAAATAGGCGCCTACAACTCGCAAGCATCAAGATTCAGATCGGAGTCTACAAGCAGAATCAGCTAAGACCCAAGATCAAGTCGCGAAAGAATCATAGATAGGAATCTTGTAACTAGCAATTGACATGCATATAAGTGTTTAGTTCAGTTTCAATTTTTCTATGGTTGTAATAAGGCGGTCAGTAAAGCAGCGGTGACAACAGCAACAGCAGTAACAGCAAGCATTGCAATCCCATGGTATTCCCAGCTACCAAAATTTCCCGAACTACATTGACTTGATTCCCGTTTAGCCCGGGATATGTAGGAAATCTTTGAAGCAAGATTCGGTCAAAACTTTCAAAACATGCTTCACACGGAGTAGTCCATAGGCAAAAATCGCTTATATCCGCTCACTTTATCTTTGCACGAAAACTTTTCGTGTTTCCGAACAAAGAGGGGCAGCTGTGAGCACGTGATTTTTGTCTTACGCGACAATCGCTCCAAAAGAATTAAAAAAATAATAACAAATGGTCCTGTTGTACAAATTTGGATTTTTACATGGCACTTTGTTAATTATTTATGATTTTTGCCCTTTTTTTATTAAAATAAAATACAAAATGTATGTGTCGTGCGTAATGTGAACCGTAATCCGATTGTTAAATAGGAAATCACAAAAATACGCATTTCTTTTGTCCTGATTTGTTGCTTTGTTTAAGTTTACCTACTTTTAACATTTTATACGCGTTAAATAAATATGTTAAGTGTTAATTAATGGTGTCTAGTTTTATTTAATTAGGTTGTGTATTTAGGAAATTAGAAATAAAGAAAAAGAGGGAAAAATTTGTAAAAATCTGAAGCCCAAATGAACGGCCCAATCCACCAGTCCGCACAGCCCACCCCCCAGGCCGCAAAACGACGTAGTTTAACACCAAAACTACGTCATTTCAATGCCGATCCATCTCAACCATTCAAACCAAACTGATCCAACGGCCAAGATCCCACACCCCGTACCCACTAATAGACCCGACCCGTCTCACCTGGACCGACCCAACCCCTTTTAGTCTAAAACGACACCGTCCCCCATCAGCCAAGAGATCCCGACCCTTCATCGCACCCCATCCAATGGTTAGGAATCAACCCCTTACTAACTATATAAACCCATAACCTTACCCTGCCCCCTCTATCCGAACCCCAGCCTTAGGTCACCTTCGTCCTCATCCCCTTCCCCTCCAAAACCCTAGCCGCCCCTGTATCCTTCACCATGAAAGCCGGCGGCATGGACGCCGGTGACCCCACCCTTAACACCATAGAACCCCCTTGCCATCCTGAACATGGATCTGTTAACCACTTAACTCGAATCCCTTCCCACCTTCTCGAATCTTCGTTTGAAGATTCGAGTCGGAACTTGACTTACACCGTTTAACCCCAGTTTCACACCAGACACTCCCCAGACCCCCTTCGTGACCAAACCATGCTTGGTTTGGTCCGAATCTGACCAGGGAAGCACGAATTCCGGATCTAATTTTTGGAACCTTAAGGTTCCTCGTCACTGGTCCGTATCTTGTTCAAGCCGAAGAGATTAAGGTCTAATGGACCTTAATCGAAGTGTTTCTCAACACTTCGATTAAAGTCCGTTCAGCCTTAAGAAAGGTCTGTTCGAGTCCAAGCTAGGGTCTTTTGATTTTTCGGGGTTTAAGGTGAGTTTTGCTTTCTTTTCTTTATTTGTTTTAGTCCATGTGATTGTTTTAAAGGCTGTTCATGTTTTGTGAAATTTGTGTTTTGAGTTTTATCAATTGTGTCCTGCCCACTTTGTTTGAACCTACGCGTTTGATTAGGTTCCTCTCCTGTTCTGATAATGCGTATGTATGTATGTGTTGTGCAATTAACTGAATCTCAAATTTGAACCGATTAACGGACTCCTCGAGTACAATTCTGTTTGATCAGTACAATTCAAATGATGTGTCGATACTGTTAAATGTCTGATTTTTGGCTACGATTGTGCATGTTATGATTAATATAGTCGAGTCGACATGTGTCGTCAATTAGTTTCAACTGCCTGAACAATAACAAATCGATTTGCTTCTGGACACATTTGTTTGAATCAATTAGGAACTGAGTTTGTTTACTTATAGTTGTTAATTTGAATCAGAAATGTAAAAAGAATGTTTGTTTAAGTTTTGAATTAGAGGGCATGTGCACTTGTGCACAACATGTGCATTTGTGCACCACAGGTGCATTTGTGCACAACATGTGCCCTGCATAAGGGCTTTTGAATAAAATAGTTGACAACACATGTTGTCAGATCACATTCTGCTGCCCATACACTACTTTAGTTTCAGAAATAATAAACCTTACTAAAAAGTAAGTTTGCCAGAGAATGTCATGGGGTTTGTTTTTATTTAAATGGTAAGTGGAAACTGAAAAGAAGGCAGCACATGAGAGGGTGTTTTGATTGTCTAAAACAGGTTGTTAAAGGGTTGATTGGAGGCTTATAAAAGGGGGGATTTGATAAGAGAAAAAGAGAAGGGAGAGGATACAGACACACATAGGGGATTCATACTGAATCATTGAGGGTTTGAAGTTCAAAAAGATAAAAAAAAACTGAGAGGAGTTTCTTTTGATAACTCAAACAGATTTCAAGACTGAAAATTGGCACTATTTTGTTTAAGAAGAAAAGAGATAGTGAGAGGGATATCATAAAGAGGCACATACAGACACATTGAGAGAAGCTATATATACGGATAAAGAGTGAACAAGAAACAGAGAATATACAGAAATTTCAGGAAAAACTGTTTTCTGTTTGGGTTTCATTTGTTGTCAACCTGTTGGGCTGTACTGATTCTTCCAAGTCTCAATTGAAATTACTGGTGGTATTTCGTGCTTAGTTTCCTTTGAGTTGGTCTGCCTGGAGTTTTGTTTATGCTACGCTGCCTACTGCTGTCATTTTCCACTTTTTCCTCGTCTATAATTGTATCTTGCACCGGAACTTGTCCTGCTGCTGTTATCTGTTACTGCTGCTGTTTCGCCTGCACTATTGCTCAACTGACTCTCTTGCTTTCTTCATTGTAAGCATCTTCTCAGGTACACACTTCGAATCTGTCTGATGTAACTGATGTCGCAATGAAAGCTGAAATGAAAGATCTGAAGAATTTTTTAATCATCTGTTGCCTTACTTACAGCTTTACGAATATTGTTAAAGTTGTATAAATCCTTTAATCTGTAGCCTAATAAAGAATACATTAGTAAGTTTGTACTTAATTGATGTTTATGTTGATCTGAAACTGTGGTATTTGATTCATTTAGAAGCATACAGGATGTAAATACCGTTCATGAAATGTGAAACTATTCAATATGATTGTTAGAATTGAACTCACTCTTTCAGCATGTTTTGAATAGGTAGGGACAAATGGTTGTTAAATCTAGCCAAATATAATACAGTTTTGAATCACCCAGTCTCAATTTCTTTGGGCAGTTCATAGGACTAGTTTTTCCTTTAATAAGAAATTCTATTAATCCTGCTTAAACGAGTTAATCTAAATCCAACTTAAGGATGTTGTTCGGATTAAGTGTTGTATTTTGTCAATCTCGCATGTAACTTCTTTGTCCAATTAAAACATGTTTCACAAGGTATGACGTCCCTCCATTTTATAAAATAATTAATCAGAAATTGATAAGGATCCAGGGTTAGGCCAAAGCATATACTTGAATTAACATGTATCTTTCTTCTTCCATTTTTTAGACAAACACAGTTAGAAAGGTAGTTGATTTAGGATATCCTTTCTAAAATAGAGAGCCTCGCCAAATAAAAAAAATGCAACATTTGCGGGGCCCTCAATAACTAACCATAATAAATATTTTAGAATTCAGGATAGGCCGTTTAGTGAATTTCATGGCCTTCTCCAAAAATAATAACGCGTTTAGACTCTTTAGGCGCGGCTTAATTAAACTATATTCTTAAACTCAGGTGCACATTGATGTGACCCGAATCCAAAATCTCAACAGAGTCGAAATGTATTGATAACTACGGGTGCATTGATTGTGACGTGGTTCGAGATACATTTTCACGACGTTGCAATTCTATAAAAATAAATGATAATAATAAAAGCAGTTTAAAAAGAGCACATAAGTCGTAACATGTATTTAAATCAGATATTTAGCCATTATAACAATTTAAGCGACCGTGCTAGAACCACAGGATTCGAGGGTGCCTAACACCTTCCCTCGGGTCAACAGAATTCCTTACTTAGAATTTCTGGTTCGCAGACTTCATTTGGAAAAGTCGAAAATTTCCTCGATTTGGGATTCAAGATAAACCGGTGACTTGGGACACCAAAAGCCAAACCTTTCCCAAGTGGCGACTCTGAATTAAATAAATAATCCCATTTCGAATATTGTCACTTAAATTGGAAAAACTCCCCTCGCGCATTTTTTAACCCTTCGGGGAGGGGCGCGCAAAAAGGAGGTGTGACAACTCTACCATATTATGCTGGACCGGTATACTCTGCTGACTCCAGTATAATATACTGGAGACTGGAGCACCGGTGCTCCAAACTCCAGTATATTATACTGGACAATTATACTTGCTGGAACTCCAGTATATTATGCTGGAGTTCTAGTGTACTTATGCTGGAACTCCATCATATTATGCTGGAGTTCCAGCATACTTATCCTGGAACTCCATTATAATATGTTGGAGTTCAAGTATACTTATGCTGGAACTCCAGCGTAATATGCTGGCATATTTTCCGGATTTTGAACAGTGTTTTCGCTCAGATTTATCTTTACATGAAAAATGGCTAAATTTCAATTACTTTTAAAACTGGGCTATTTTTGAACGACTAGTTGTAAATCTGGCTATTTTTTAATTTCTCCCGTAAAGACCCTATTCAAACCATTTTAAAATCCATGCATGAAACATTTTCATATAAATACTGAAAATAAAAATATACTCCTAATTAATATCATTTCGTGTATGTGCCCATACTTACAAGTCACAATCCAACAAATTGGTTAAAATAACACGGGTTAGTCAGTTTTTGGATCGGTAATTGAAAAATAGCAGTGTTTGCAAAGTAATTGAAAAATAGCTACTATTTTGCTACAACACAGAAAGTTTTAACATAATATACTGGAGATTGGAGCACATGTGTATGAACTTTCAGCATATTTTGTTGGAACTCCAGCACATTATGAAATTCCAGCATGTTATGGTGGAAGTTCACATGTAAAAAATTCGAAGTCCAGCATATTCTACTGGAATATTTTTTGGATTTTTGAACAGTGTTTTTGTTCATGTCACGATCCAAACCGATGGACCGTGACGGGCATCCTGTACCTAACTCAACCTACCTATGTAACGTATCTTTCATATCATACTATCATGGGTAAATGAGCTAGAGAGGTTGTTGTGAGATAAGTACAATAAAACATGGGGAAATACTCGACATTGGACAACCCAACATTTAACCAAACTTATACATATGACGTACAGGCCTATAAGGCGGGCATGACCCTTTATATACTCAAAACATAGGCCGACAAGGCCATACAATTATCCGTATACATGATATTTGTCTACAAGCCTCTAAGAATACATAATATCATAAAGGTCGGGACAGGGCCCCGTCATACCAATCAATATATGTAATAATCATACTGACCAAATAGGTAACTCCGGAGTAAATGGAGCGCACCAACACCTTTCGCTGGGCTGATAGCTTACTTGGAGGGCTCATAACCTGTCTATCGGGACCTGCGGGTATGAAACGCAGCGTCCCCAGGCAAAGGGACGTCAATACAAATACTATACCGAGTATGTAAGGAATGAAAATCAGCAAATAATTGACATAAGAGAAATATGGAGTAAAAAACTCAATATGTATATCTGGATAATTCTGTAAATCATGAATTACTTATAGTATCGTGCATAGGTACATGTGTTCATAACTTCATCAAGCCTCTGAGGGAATCCCATCATATCATCTCAGCTACTGTGGGAAGCAATGCATGAGAAGTACGTCAATAAAATCTCTCAGAACGTCATAAGACTATTATGCCTCTAATTAATATCATGAAATAACTTTATCAACTTATGTATTTTTTGAGACCCATGAATAGATAATAGAATAATAGGACACATGAGGAATCAAGAACGTAGGAATCTCTAGTATAGATGAATAGAGTCATTTATGGAAATTGTGCATTTGCTCGTTTCGTTTGTATCGTATGGATCATGCCAAAAAGAAATAAGGGATAGCCTTAACATACCTGAGTCGATTCTCTTGGAAATCCCTCTAGCACACGTTAATTGCGATAAAATACGTAACGACAAGATCGGAGTAAGGAAAACTCTGTATGATATTCTTGAGAAAGATTGCACCGTACTTCCTTAGAATTACAAAATCCCATTGCATCTTCGCTTGCATTCTTGGACGTTGGTGGATCTGGTGTTGATTGCAAGATTCTTCTAAATTTGATTTGGATGAATCCTTAACGTTGGTGGAGTCCTTTTGATGCATAAATTCATGCATCCAATCTTCCATTATTGGAATATGCATTTATTTACAATAGCTGGTCTAACAAATCTATGTTTGATTTAGTTTGTGCCACCTCCTCTTTTAGGCTTGATTAATTGGTAATTTGTTGTTACACTTACATATCCCCACATGTATAGTTGTCCCCTTTAATTATCCAATAAATTTTACTTAAATATCCACAAATTCAATAATTAACCAATTACCCACATAATTAAGAATTATCTCAATTTACTTAAAATACTACTCACTTTTAATACACTTTATACACCTTACTATCATGGTCATGTGGTACCTTGTATGCCATTAGTTCATAAATACCGAGTATTTTAGCTCGGGCCGTATTTTATCCCAAAATGTCAAACTTCGACGAAAATTTATTTTCTTCGATTTGTTTTCCCTCTCAGCTTCACGAATTTACTCATCACTTGTTTGAAATAACATAATGCTTGTAGTCTCAAAATAATCTCATTCTCGAACTTACGTCGATTAACTTACGACAAAACTTTAACATACGAAAATGTTGGATGTAATATCTCATTTCCGAGCTTCCATCAATTTACTTATGGTGTACTTTCACTTATGAAACACATGGGGTGTAACAGTTTAAATTTATCTTTACATAAAAAATAGCTAAATTTCGATAACTTTTGAAATTATGGCTATTTTTCAAATTACTACTCGTAAATCTGACTATTTTTGAATTTGACCCAACAAATTGTCTATGACCTCTACGACGAGAAATTCAAAAATAGCCAGATTTACAACTGGTCGTTCAAAAATAGCCCAATTTCAAAAGTAATCGAAATTTAGCCACTTTTCATGTAAAGATAAATCTGAGCAAAAACACTGTTCAAAACCCGAAAAATACGCCAGTATATTATATTGGAGTTCCAGCATAAGTATGCTTGAACTCCAGCATATTATACTGGAATTCCAACAAGTATAATTGTCCAGTATAATATATTGGAGTTTGGAGCACCGGTGCTCCAGTCTCCAGTATATTATACTGGAGTCAGCAAAGTATACCAGTCCAGTATAATATGCTGGAGTTCATACACAGGTGCACCGAACTCCAGTATATTATGCTGAACCGATCTCTGTTGCAGCAAAATAGTGTCAATTTTTTATTGACTTCGTAAACGCTGGTTATTTTTGAATGACCAGTCCGAAAACTGGTTATACCGTGCTATTTTTACACGACGAAGCCTTAAGGGTTGGGCCAAGTCCTTGAGCCAGTCCAGTCCGGTTCTTGGGCCGAACTAGGCCGCCAGCCACATTTAATTTCATATAAATAAACTAAAAATCAGTAGGAAAAGGATCGGTTTGCTGAAGCGAACTTGCCTTAGTTCAAATTTCAGCTACGGGATCTCCTTAAGAAAAGAACAGTAAAGCGGGGTAAATTTCCTTCATTTTTTTCTTTTCATTTTGTCTTTGCAAAGCATTCTAAAATTCTATTGAATAACTATAGTCATTTCAAAATATTCCTTTGCTAGGGTTTATTTTTTTGTGATTTTATAAAGCATTTAGTTTGTCTTTTTTTGAGTCGATTCTTCTCTGCAACATTTTTGG
The DNA here is from genome assembly GCF_000715075.1 of Nicotiana tabacum. Classification (NCBI taxonomy): domain Eukaryota; kingdom Viridiplantae; phylum Streptophyta; class Magnoliopsida; order Solanales; family Solanaceae; genus Nicotiana; species Nicotiana tabacum. The sequence goes on from NC_134091.1 coordinate 1,042,791, forward strand.
CGGACATGTTTGTTCCTTTGAATCAGATGTAACGTTGTTCTTGTATATTAAATCTTTGTGCTGGCTAAATGAACGGATATAGCATTTGGCAGGAGTATGAACACAGCTACTGCATTCACTTGAGCTCTACTTATATAGTTAAAAGTTCTTAAACATATATTCCCTCCGTTTCAATTTATGTGAACCCATTTGACTGGGCACGAAGTTTAAGAAAAGAGAGAAGACTTTTGATCTTGAGGCGTAAAATGAGGCACATATATTTTGCGTGGCTATAAATCATTGTGTAAAGGTAAATTATTTCCAAATAAGGAAAGGGGTCATTCTTTTTGGTACGGACTAAAAAGGAAATAAGTTCACATAAATTGAAACGGAGTGAGTATGTTCCTACAAAAATTCGTCCTCTTGTAGTGGGTGTAGTGCTATTTTGCACCTACTGTTTTAGTTAGATGATGTTAGCTTAAAAATCCTGTCTTTCATGACTGTTGTTCTGTAACATGTCGAGTTCGATCAATCGTCTTCTGATCTATAGCAGTCCTAATCATAAGCAAATGGGAAAAATGGGGAAAAATTAACCTCAATTGTTTGGGTGCAGCGTGTTTGAATGTCAAATGGTTAGAACAGTGAGTTTCCCGTCATTTGTGTGGCCTGTTTGTATTTTCATGACTTGTGGAAGAAATCTGCTGTCTTCAAGTATGGCGGCAGATGCTTTTAAACTAAGCTAAATGTGAAATGTCTAGTTCCTGCCTACTATGGCTCACTCTTCATGATTAAGATGGTTCGGCTGTAGGAAGTTTCTCTATGTGATTTCATGTATCTTTGGTTTGAAGCTCTTAACTCGAGTCTTTACGAAAAGCCAATGGACATTCGCTCATAGAGGTATAGGAACCTTTTCTGGAGTAAATAAATCAACTGACCTATTAGACTCATAGCATCCTTAGGGTGTATTTATATGTAAACCTGGACTTTTGGATTGATGTTATCTGTAAAGGGCATGGGGCCTTGTTTCGCTGCTGACTTCGTTGATGTGTGTAGAACATTTGTAGACTGGGGAGGGCAAGGGAGGCTGAGTCCTGCAAAATTTTAGTAGCAGGCTTCATTAAATTTCATTCGACGTTCGTCAGGAGTCTTTATTTTGGTTACTGATTTTGTATGTTCATATAAGATAAGTGTGACTCAAATCATACTACAAATTTCCTTAAATGCAAAATATTTAGCAATAGAGTGCAATGGACATGAATACAGTGGAATGGATACGTAGGATTCATATAACCAATCCCAACTAATTTTTGGGTTGAGGCTTACTTGATTGATTGGGGTTATTGAAGACATGCTTGGAGGCTTATTATTTCAATAATTGCCGAAAGTTCTTTGGATGTTTAAGGCTCTACACCTTGACAATATGCATTAGAACATCAATTTGATATAACCTCTAAGTTTGGTAAAACGGGGAGTGGTGGGAAGGGTTTGTCACGCAAAATAGCTTTATGTTAGAGAGATTTTTTTGGTGAAAACTTAGCAAATCTAGTTCTCTTTTAGTCCTTTTTTTTTCTTTATCTACAAATTCAATCTTACAAAATGAGGGGTTCAATAAATATGAAACTGCTTCAGCAGGCAAATTCTCTGTGCACTTATCCCTTGAGGCTAAATCTCTGTCTTATAGTCTGCAGGAAGCTATCTTGCTTGACTCATCCGTAAGCATGAATTTAGAAATATCTGCTTACCTCACACTTTTCTCCCTGAAGCTAAATTCGCTCTCTTACAGCCTGCAGGGAGGAAATTTTTTGACACAACTGTAAGCATGAACTCAGAAGAATGTGCAAAGTCTCATCATTCCAAACCAACTGTCACTCTGACTGGGACTGCTGAAAAATGTGCAATTGGACCATCACTTGGTGTGGTTGACATAGGCAATAGTGAAAATGCATATCTTTTTCGTGTTGCGCTTCCTGGTGTAAGAAATAAATGTAAGTACTTTTAAATAAACCTCTGTATTGTTTATTTTCTAGAGTGGATATAACAAATGGAGGCAACAGTGACTGCGTTTATGCATAGGCTTACTTAGTGATCTCATCATTAACCTGAAATTACCTTATGACCCTCAGAGTTAAGCTTCAGCATAGACAATGAGGTCGAATTCTTTGATCATAATATGTGATTCTGAAATGTGTCATTCCTTGAAATTGGAATATAAGAATGTATTACGAGCAGTAGCTAATCAATTCAGGTACATCTCAGTAATTGGGGTTGTTTATGTAAACTCCTGTATTGTGAACACTGGCTATGCCTAAATGATTGAACATTAGGTTTGGTGCGATAAATACTGTTCAAAATTTTTTGGTGTAAGAGGATCATATTTACTTAAATACCAGTAACTTTTAAGAGTTGGAATTTAATAGTCAATTGATGTGTATACCATACAGGTAATATAAAATGTGACATACAGAGAGAAGGGAGAGTCCGGATAGAGGGTGTGGTTACAGAGAGTGATGTCTTGAAAAACTCATCCAAGGGTTATGAGATGAAAGTTCAGCAGCTTTCTCCTCCTGGGCCTTTTACCGTATCGTTCAATTTGCCAGGACCGGTTGATCCCAGATTATGTTCCCCACGTTTTAGATCAGATGGCATTCTGGAAGTCATTGTATTGAAATACCGGATACCTATTGTGTCAGCCGAAGGTTTGCCTGAGAATTGGTACAATGGCTCTTTCCCAGCTCCTTGAATTCTTGTCGTCCCTGTTTCTTAACATACATGGGATTTATTTGTTTTGTAACATTTCTCGTGAATATAGCAGTCAACTTCTAGGGGGGCTACCTGTACAACAAGGGATTTTGCATTATATGTTCCATTGGATATTTTGGCTATGCTGACGTTGATTTTGAACCCAAGTGTGTACTGTTTCAACAAGAAAAAAATACATGGAGTATGTGACATTATTTACATTTTTATCATGATTGTTGAGTCAGCTGACGTTTCCATATACCGGGGGGGGGGGGGGGTCGGTCTCATGATCTGAGTTTTCTATGCTTATAATCAGTGTAATGTGAGTTCACTATTCACTTGAGCACTGTGAAAACCATTAAATAGATAAGCAGGCAAGATTTTTTGGAATTCAGCTACATGATATAAACCTAATGCTGTTGATGTCCTGAGTGAGCACTAGTTTATACAATGTGTTTCAACAAGATTTCTGCAGTGAATGCTATTTTCTTATCATTGGCCGGATAGAGTTTATCTGCTAATTAGAATAGCAACATCACATCTTGTTATGGAAAAGTATGTTATCGACAACTTGATGCAGGATACTGTGTTTAAAATTTGATTTTGCATAATAAAAAGTAGTACAACTGTTTTTGGGTTCACTGTGCATCGATGTTGTCAAACAATATGTAAAACTAGGTGTTTGCCAACAGCAAAAAATACATCTCCTTTTTTGGAATTATTAGTATTTGGTATTGCAGTAATAATTTTCCAGAGGATTTGACGATAATAAACAACTATCTTGGAATACCTTCCAGCAGGAACTGAAGTTGTGTGTTGTCCTATACGTACCACTGTGCACGTTAAGGCAAATGATAGACCCCTATTCATAAAATAAACAAAAAGTGCCAATAATAGATCCCCATATATTGGTAATGCCTTCTATAATTGATTCAAGACACATAAGAGGTAACTAATGATGAGAGGCATGGGTTTGTCAACGATGATACAAGATTATTCCCATTGATTAATGTATTTACTCTTAAAGTAACAAATGTATATCCAATACATTTAGGACTTGGTATAGTAAGTATTACTAATTCTATATTAATAATTGGACCATAGTTAGGTGTGAAGTAAGCTCACTAATTTTATATATGAAGCATATACTGTGGCTGCTAGCATAATTTTGCTCTCCTATTCTAAGTTGAATTTAAATGAAAGTTATGATCGATTCACATAATCAATCGTAACTTGTTTGGACTTGAGGTATGTTATTGAAAGTGCACAATTTGGATGTAGTCTATACATTTTCCAAGTAAAAATAGCACGGTATAGCTAGTTTTTGGACTGGTCATTCAAAAATAGCCAACGTTTACCAAGTCAATAAAAAATAGCCACTTTTTTGCTGCAACAGAGATCGGTCCAGCATAATATACTGGAGTTCGGTGCACATGTGTATGAAATCCAGCATATTATGCTGGACCGGTATACTTTGCTGGCTCCAGTATAATATACTGGAGACTGGAGCACCGATGCTCCAAACTCCAGTATATTATGCTGGACCGGTACACTTACTGGAACTCCAATATATTATGCTGGAGTTCTAGTGTACTTATGCTGGAACTCCATCATATTATGCTGGAGTTCCAGCATACTTATCCTGGAACTCCATTATAATATGTTGGAGTTCAAGTATATTTATGCTGGAACTCCAGCATAATATACTGGCATATTTTCCGGATTTTGAACAGTGTTTTCGCTCAGATTTATCTTTACATGAAGAATGACTAAATTTCAATTACTTTTAAAATTGGGCTATTTTTAAACGACCAGTCGTAAATCTGGCTATTTTTGAATTTCACCCATTTTCCTAACACTTGCTGGATTTTGTACTTTGACGTTCCACGTCCCAAAGATGAGTTGGTTAGTTGAATGGCCCAGCTCTAATTGAGAATTTACAGGTCTTCCACCAATTAAACCATGAATATGTAATCTAAATTTCCAGTCATTTAATTAGTATTATACTTCAGTCCATCCAATAAAACCAAACGTGATATAATATAAACTTTGTTAATACGATGATATAATCAAAGTTCACAATTATTCGCATCTTCAACAGGCATCATTAGCAAACCACTCATTTCTCCAGTATTTCCTACTCCAAAGTCTTCGCTTGTCTTCTTCTCCTTCCCTCTTCCACGAAATTGCTTTCCATCTCCTAAAATGTTTCAATCATCTATTTTCTTAACCAATAAATTAAATTCAGAGTACTCCGTCAATGTCCCTCGGAAACAGCCTCTCTGCCCCTCGGGGTAGAGGTAAGGTCTGCGTACATATTACCCTCCCCAGACCCCACTTGTGGAATTATACTAGGTGGTTGTTGTTGTAGAGTACTCCGTCAATGTCTGCTACATATATATATATATATAAGAATATCATTCTGTGTGCATTTATTTCTCCTTAAACCAAGAAAATGGCACTCAAAGTCCTTACTGCCCTTGACTCAGCAAAAACACAATACTATCACTTCAAGGCGATTATTATCGCCGGTATGGGGTTATTCACTGATGCATACGACCTCTTTTGTATCCCTCCGATCATGAAACTCATCGGTCGAATCTACTATGGATCATCCAGAGACCCTGGCCAAGTGCCTCAGGCCGTCACATCCGCTATGGTTGCGACGGCCCTTCTAGGCACGGTTATCGGTCAACTAGTTTTCGGCCGATTAGGTGACCTAATCGGCCGACGCAAAGTCTACGGCTTTGCTCTCATGATCATGGTCATGAGCTCTTTTGGATGTGGACACTCTATATGCACGTCCAGGACATGTGTTTTATTCAGTCTTGGTTTTTTTAGGTTCTTGTTAGGGATTGGAATAGGTGGAGATTACCCTCTATCAGCTACAATTATGTCTGAATTTGCTAATAAGAGGACAAGGGGTGCGTTTATTGCTGGAGTTTTCTCAATGCAGGGATTTGGAATACTTGCTAGTTCTACTGTCACAATGATTGTTTGTTCTATTTTTGATCGTGCTACTTCAAGAGGAAGTGAGAGTACACCTCACAGTGCAGATTTAGCTTGGAGAATTATACTAATGATTGGCGCTGTTCCAGCAGGGTTTACCTATTACTGGCGCATGATGATGCCTGAGACTGCCAGGTAAATTTGTTTCAAATTTACTTGTCAAATATATTGGGTCATATTGTATTTTTCCGAGATCCCCGGGAAGGCCGTGCCGAACCACAAAGGTATATTGTATGTTGCCTTACTCTGCATTTCTGCAAGATGTTATTTTCACGGCTTAAAACCGTGATCTCCTGGTCATATGGCAGCAACTTTCCTAATTGCGCTAAGGTTTCCCTTCTTTCCGAGATTCCTGGGGAATTAAGGGCCGGACCACAAGGGTCTATTATATGCAGTTTTACCCTTCATATCTGCAGGAGACTGTTTCCACGGCTCGAAACCGTGAGCTCCTGGTCACATGACTATAATTTTCCCAGTTACGCCAAGGCTCCCCTTCTTTTCCGTAATCCCTGGGAATTAAGGGCCCGACCACAAGGGTCTATTTTAGATAGCCTAATCCTGTATTTCTTCAAAAGGCTGTTTCAAAAGCTCAAATCCGTGACCTCCTGGTCACGTGACAACAACTTTACCAGCTACGCCAAGACCCACTTCTTTTCCAAGGTCCCCATTTTTGAAATATATTTGTCTTGTGAATTGTCTCAGAAACTAAACTTGGGACGTAATTTTTCGTAGGTATACGGCTTTGGTTGAAAGAAATGTGCCACAAGCAGCTAAGGATATGGAAAAAGTACTTGATGTTTCAGCAAGTCAGATTGCTGAGGAATTTTGTGTTTATCCAAGAAATTCACCACCCTCTTATTCCTTTTTCTCCAAATCATTCATTCAAAGCCATGGCCGTAATCTCTTTGCTTGTTCAATTTCTTGGTTTCTAGTCGATATTGTTTTCTACAGCAGCAATCTCTTTCAATCCCAAATATACAAACGCTATCTCAGTAAAAAACAAGAAGTAAATGCTTTTCAAGAAGCTTTTGAAGTTGCAAGACTTCAAGCTATTATTGCAATTTGTTCAACAATTCCAGGTTATTTTGCGACTATGTATTTTATTGATCGATTTGGGAGAGTTAAAATTCAAATGATGGGATTTTTCTTCATGGCAATAAGTTTATTAGCAATGGGAATTCCATATTATTCATATTGGAATAATAACACCAATGGATGGTTCATGTTTTTATATGGCCTAACATTTTTTTTCTCTAATTTTGGTCCAAATACAACTACTTTTATAGTACCCGCAGAACTTTTTCCTGCTTGTTTCAGAACAACATGTCATGGCATTTCTGGAGCTATTGGAAAAATTGGTGCAATTATTGGATCCTTAGGGTTTTTATGGGCTTCTCATAATAAAAAAGAAGATGGTTATACTAAAGGGATTGGAATGACAGCCTCATTAATTCTTCTAGCTGGAGTTTGTTTAGTGGGAATGATTATTACATATATTTTTACCCCAGAGACAATGGGAATATCACTCGAGGAAAATGAGAATATTATTAGTGAATATCATCAAAGAGAATCTATTGATGGTACAGTTTAAAGATTAATTATTTCTCCTAATCTTGGTTTGTTTAGTTAAATGTTTGTTGCCTTGTTTTCTACTTTGAGTTATCTGTACATATTAATTAGTGCTTAGACTTGAGGTGAGTGTACTTCAGCACCATATATGTATAGGGAATGAAGGTTGATTTTGAGACCAACTATGTACTGGTTAATTATGTGAAATTTCTACTCTCTCCGTCTCATATTATCTGTCGTGTTTTCCTTTTACAAGCTCCTTAAGAAATATTAATTAAGAAAGAGATTAGATTATTACTCCCTCCGGTCCAAAATAAGTGATTTTTTGACCTTTTTTTTGTGATCCAAAATAAGTAATTTTTTCAGATTTCAAGAATGAATTAATTATTTTTTTTCCTACATTGACCTTGGAGTAAATAGTGTTGGAGTATGTGCTAGGAGTGTTTATGTGAAGATATAGTAAAGGTTAATATGGTCAATTTTATTGTTAATTAATGTTAAAAGATGGATTTCTTAATCTTTGTGAAAACAACTAAAAAATCACTTATTTTGGACCGGAGGGAGTATACCTTTATTTATGTCTTAAGATAAAATCTCTCTTCATTGAATATTTATTTTATTTATGTATTATTTCCATCTTCAAAAATAATTATTACTAAGGGTAAAAAAAGAAAAGAAAAATCAATTTTGTCTTGAACTTCTAAAATTACAAATAATTTGAGACAACTATTTTTAATAACCACAACTATTAATATGAGACGGAGGTAGTAGTAGTTATTTTTAAGGTGGAAGTTGGTAGGGGTGCCCATGGATATTTAAAAACCTACTAAACCGACAGAACCGAACCTATTTTTAGGTTTCTTTTAATAAAATCGTAGGTTTTTATATAAATCTATAACCGTACCGATAATTAGGGTATGTTTTTTATTTTATAAAAATAAACCAAAAAAGTACCGAACCGTACCGAATAAATTTACATGTGAAAAATATATTTATTATTAAGTTTAAAAATAATAAAACATTAAATTTTTCCTTGGATTTTGGAATAATGAAAACAATTACAAGCCAACAAATAATAAACGCAAAATTATAATTCTCAAACCTATTATGCCACTCCCATCGAAAATAAATTATTTTTAGCATATTCACTAGCAAGACACAAGGCATTATAGCGATTATGAGTAGCAAACTACAATGTATTGATTATATTTCCTTTCGTATGATTTAAGTTTATCTTTTTGAATATTTAATCTTCTATAGACTTTATTTTTCAGTCTCAATTCCGATTTGATTAATATCTTTCCACTCGTGTGATTTATATTTTCTTTATATTAATTTGTTTAGTTTCTTTTACGCTATTGTAGAGTAGTTGATGTATCTATACTCTAGCCATCTTTCATATTTTCTTAATTCATCGCCCTTTAATATGTAAAAATGTCTAGAGAGTTTTGTTAAGTCCTATAAAAGTATGGATGTTATTGCATTCTACTTCTACTAGTGACTTTTACATGACATTTTAAAAAAATACCAAAAATTAACCGAACTATATCGATACCAAAGAGAAACCGATATAATTGGGACGGTTTCGAAAAGTCTAATTTTGGTTATACATAATGAATAACCGAAAAATTGGTATGGTACAAAATTTACAAAATAACCGACCGAACCGAACCATTAACGCCCCTAGAAGTTGGTGTACAAAGCTGCAGGCCATATATCATTTTCCAAGAAGGGACAAGTTTCAATATTTGCCCTCTTAATTTTGACTTAATTCAGCTCGTTTTTGCTTATATTTTAATTTTGTATTTTTTTAATACATTTTCCTTTGTCCTTTTCTCATTGGAAATTCCTTTCCGTACAAGCCAATTATCTGATTTTTTCCAGGAGCGACAGAAATATGTAACAATAAAGTCGTAGGAGGTACAGTTAAATCATAAAGAAACAAGAATTAAAAACCAATATTAATTCAATAAAAACGTTACATCGTACATAGAGTGTTTTACTATATTATTACTGGATTAATCAAAAGATAACAAAATACTTCAATCAGAAATAAAACATTTAGAAAATACATTTGGAAATTGGAAGGTGGAAATTTCACTTCTTTTTGACTGGAAAAGAAACCATTTTGTTAATGCCACATTTGCCTTCAGCTTTGCCTGTATTTCTCTTCATTCTAATGAAACCTTTCTCTCCCCATTTTGGTCCCCAAGAATTCTTAACAATTATATAATCTGCTCCTTTTGTGGTTCCATATCCAACTGCTGCAACCCCATGATCTAACTCTGTTCCACAATGCCCATCAAATACACCCTGCCACGTTTCAATAATAGTCACTCATCAGTACTATATAATTAAAAAATAAGAAATACAGTCAAACTTTTCTATAACAGTTTTATTTGTTTCGTTATTATAGCGAACTGTTGTTATAAAGAACATATATTATGCAATAACATGAAATATCGATTCCAAAGAAAACTTGGCCGTTATAATGATGTGTTGTTATAAAGAATGGTTGTTATAGAAAAGTCTAACAGTAATAAATTAAAAAAATTGAATTTCTTATGCAATGCTATTTAAGTTAAAGAGAAAACATTGTCGCCTTCACGGCACTGGACTATATTTCCGATGTATATAAGTTAAATCCATTAATAATAACAATTTAAGGGTTTTGTTTAGAAGTGTTTTTTACCCCACTGTAGAATTGGAAATCTCTGCCAGAAGCCTCAATAGCCACACTTAAAGGTTGGTTTGCAAGTGCTTTCAATAGACTTTGTTCATCATTGGCTGGTACATCATGATATCCATCAATTGTCACCACCTCAGATTCATCCTGAAATATTACATTAATTAATACTAATAATTAGCATTAAGAAATACTCTTTAACATTGTATGAGTTGTTAATTAATTAATTAAGATGGACTTACTCTTTTTTCATCACAAGTTCCTTCTTCCATAAGGTAAGGATAATCATCTTCTTTGTGAAGACCTCCATTAGAGATGATGAATTGAAAAGCATAATCCATTAGGCCTCCATTGCAACCATTGTTGTATGTTGTGTCACAGTCTATGAGCTCTTGTTCTGACAATGATGTCAAATTCCCTGTCTTTATTTGGTTAATTCCCTCTACTGCCGCTACTGTTGAGAATGCCCAACAACTACCTGCACGCACAGTCAGTATATATAAATTATTAATCCTCATTGAATACGTGCTGACTGTTTGGTTTATATGATCAAAATAGGCAGCATACCACATAAATCTTGGTTCTTCATAGTGTAACATGTTATATATATAAATTAAATCCTTACTGTATACGTGCAGACTATTTGATCTATATAATCAAAATAGGCAATGTACCACATGAATCTTGATTCTTGGTGGTGTAACATGTTGTATTGTATATATTTTTCGTGTATATAAATTAAATCCTTACTGTCTACGTGCTGACTGTTTGATCTATATGATCAAAATAGGCAACGTACCACATGAATCTTGGTTTTTGGTGATGTAAAACGTTATATTATATATATTTTTGATGTATATATATAAGTTAAATCCTTATTGTATACGTGCTGACTATTTGGTCTATATGATTAAAATAGCTAGGTAGTGTACGTACCACATTGACCCTGGTTCTTGACAGGAGTGACAGCACCTTTCTTTCTCCAATCAACAGACTTTGGCAAATCCACAAAATCTCTGTATGCAAATTCTTGCTGAGATTTTTCTCTTTTGTTAAGCAATTCATTATCAACTTTGAGTCCTAAATACATTTTCTTGAACTCATCATGGCTCAAATCAGCAAACTCATTTAGACCAAGCCAATAGTTACTAACTATCTTATTCGTCTCATCAATATGTTTCAAATTATCCTTAAAAATCTCAAACCTATGCAACTTCTCTTCAATGCTCTTATAAATCTTGCCATGTTTATCCATCCAATGCTCAAAAAGATTAATGAGCTTATCAATGCAAGTCAAGTCATCTGAAGAGTATCCCACGATCGAATGATCGCGAGCGAATGAGGTGCAGGCCAGGAGGGAGATAGAAAAAAGGACTAGAAGTGACAACTTGGAAATTGAGAATATAGCCATTTCTATTGGATTAGTAGCAGTAGGTTTTAATATTGTTGGTGTTTAGGATGAATGAAGAATAGAGGGGGAGAGTTGGGGTTTATATAGTGTTAGAATTCTTGGTAAATTTGCTTTGAAGCAAAGTATGTTTGTGTTATATTAATTGTATATACTTTGCTAGATTAGAAGATGGAGTAGTAGTAGGAAATTCAGTGCACGCTGAGACTTAAAGCATGGTGCTTTTTGGCTTTGGATTGAAAGAAAAGCTTAGTTTCTTTTAAGATTCATAACTTCTGACGAAACATGTGATGTTATGCTTCTACTCTTATTGTTGCAATTGTTGAATGCTACTAATGATTATGAGTCATGACTATTATATAGCCTCTTTTTAATTTTTCATATATCCACTATTGATTTTTTTTTACCACAGTAACAAAAGTTTGAACAAAAACCACCATGTCAAAATTTTATAATACGTTGAGCAGGATTTTTTCCGTCGCTAGAATTTTAAAGCATCATGGGCAAAATTTTAGCAATTATCTTGATTGCAAAATCCTGACGAATCACGAGAATTATTCAACATTTTAGATGAAAATAATGACGATCATCGAAATTTATGGTGCTTCATAATTCTTGCACTAAAAATAATGGTGATCTACAGAATTTCTGATGCTTCAAAATCATAGCGAGCATGCTTAATCTGATGCGTGCTTTAAAATTCTCATATTTTTTTCTTAACGGTGTCAAAATATAGCAATCCAACGTCAATTCTGCCATATATTTTGGAAGCCTGTCCATGCAAGGCCCAGCTAATGGTTTGGGCTCAGACCAATCCCCACAGACTAGTAGTAGAACATGCAGGCAGGCCTCTAGGATTCCTAGAGAACATGGTGAGCCTGTAAAGTAAAAATTGCACAGGGCATCCTATTTGGTCGTCCACATTTAATCTATATCCATTTTTTTAAAAAGTTATAACCTGTACCCACTTTTTAAACAACTTCAGCTCTCTTTCTCCTCCTCCTTCGTTTTCTTCTTCTTCTTCTACAGTGATACGTATACCCCTTCTGAGAGAAGCCAAGAATATGTAAAAATGGAGCAACAGAGACAATGATCTTCACCAGTATGATCAGATCCCATTGTTTGTTGAAGTTCAGCTCAACAAACTAGGCCAAGAACTGCCACTACCACCAACATCTATTTCCACTGTATTCTTCTAGTATTTATTATTGCAACTTCCTTTACAATCCAATTCGAACCCCAAATGCTTGTTTCTTTCAATAGATTTGGAGAAAACAGATTCATTGAGAGGGGTAGTGATTATAGTGGCTTTAACACCACATGAAGCTACGAGTTTGGCCATGTCTAACGTAGGAATCATGTGGCCATGAGCCATAAAAGGAAAGAAGAAAAATTGGAGTTGATCCATGTGTGATAAAAGTTGCAGTAGAAACAGAAAGCAAAAAGAGAGCATTTAGGGTTACAAAATTTCAGCTTTAGAGTTGAAGTTCGCAAGTTACAAAAACAAAAACTTCAGCTCTAGAGCTGAAGTTCGACAGTTACAAAACAAAAACATCAGCTCTGGAGCTGAAGTTCGCCAGTTATAAAAACAAAAACTTCAGCTCTAGAGCTGAAGTTCGCTAGTTACAAAAATAAAAACTTGCTACTTCAGTCCCGTCTACTAGAATGCTGAAGTTTTGTGTGATTGCCTTTGCTACTTCAGCCCCGTATGCTGAAGTTACACGAAAAAGTAGGTACGCTTGCAATTTTTTTTTGCAAAGCGGGCACAAGTTAAAACGTGACCCAAAAAACGGGTATAGATGCAAATGCCCCGCCTGTAAAGGATGCATCTGAACCCAAGCGAATGATGGGTATTGTCACGGACACGTATATTCGGATGCAGATGACACCAAGTAGCCACGTTTAAGCATGACGTTTAAAATATATCTACAGTTTACAATGGATTTAAAGATTAACACTTTTCGCTCAAACTTCAGGACACGACGTCCTAGAGTTAAAATCTCAAAGTTCAAACTTCAAGACATCGTGTTCTAAAGTTCAAACATTGTGTTCAGAAGTTCGAATCTTATGTCCTGGATTTTAAATTAGTTGTTGTTGAATGTGGTTGAACAAACTGACTATACTAGAGTTAAGTTAAGAAGTAGTGTTAGTTGTTAAGAAGTTAGTTAGGTGGTTAAATGTTAGTTAGGAAGGTAGTTTAACGATGTAGCATTGTGTATATATATATTATGTACTCTCTCTAAATGAGTAGAGGATTCTATTTTGCAGATTCACAGAGTCATCGCATCATTTCCTCTTTCCCTCTTCTCCTCTTCTTCTTCAGCATCATAAGTGCTCAGTTGCTTGAGCTTCACTGCCATTGCCATGGCTGTTAATATGGTATCAGAGCCTAAGATCTAGATCTAGCTCGCTCGTCAGCTCACCAACTTCGATTAATCACTACACTTCTCACTCACTGTTCTGAAGTGTTTGAAAGTGATTCAAAAATCGAAATTAGGGCTTGATATTTGAGCAAATTCCTAATAGCTGCTACTCTGTTGCTGCAATGGCGATTGAAGATAATCATTCACCACCCGATACTCAATACACTGGCACTACAGATAGGAGTAACTTCACAGCCGGAATCACGACTTTCCCTGTCATTGAGCACAATCACCCTCTGTATCTTCAACCAACTGATACTCCAGGTAGCTCCTTAATTTCTCTTCAATTGAATGGATCGGATAACTATGCACTGTGGAGTCGTGCTATGAGAGTTGGTTTACTAGGAAAAAGTAAATTAGGTTTTGTTGATAGACGATTTCCTAAGTCTAGGTTTGAACCTGCCCTTTATGATCTATGGGAAAAAGTGAATGCAGTTGTGCTATCATGGATTATGAACTCTGTTAAGCCTAGTCTTTTGAGTAGTATTTTATACGCATCTGATGCACACGAAGTGTGGACTATCCCAAAATTTCCCTGTCTCAAATCAGCAACCAAACATCCTAATAGCAATTCAAATGACAATGACCTTATCAATTAACCAAAATAAATATCTACCTTTATTAGTCTACCCACCAACAACTAGAAATACTACTTTATCTCCAAATTTGATAAGAATGAGTGATACTCAACATAATCTATAATAACGAAGAATACTCAAGACACTAATTTTTTTTTGACTATAGAGCGACTCTAAGAGTTCAAAGAAAAGACCATAACAATAAATAAAATATCCGTCAACGCGAACAAATGCAGGGCTCACCAGAAACTATCAACTTGTGCGTCTGACTAACGAAATCCTCGCCCTTCAACTGTTGTCTCTGGAAAAAAAATAGCGGGGAGTGAGTCGCTAGCTCAGTGAGTAATAACACTTAACCACAACCATTTTTAATTGGGGACAAGTCAGAAAATATGCCAGTATAATAATAATTAGGAACTATCATAAAAATAAAATGCCCTTTCAAAAAAGCAGTAATGATAATCAGTCTCATCATGTGTTTCCTGTAATAGAAATCAATTTAACAATTCAGTAATAGATTCGGTAAGCACTGTGTCATATCAAATCTTTATGTTTGGGTGGTTTTCAAGGAAGGATCATGTAATCAGTATCACTGTATGGATCCCTTCGTAAAAGGAGTCAAATATAATTGTAGGTCCCTACTCGAGGGAAAATTGTAACTGTATGCTAGTTCTACCTTCCCACTAGCGAGGGCTATAACTGTAATCGGTAATCTATAAATACAAGGTGCACCAGGTCTAAGAAATCCGCTATTAGCTACGAGATCCTTTAAAGCCTCCTCTCATTCATACTTTTCTTTATAAACAGTAAATCTTCACATAGAAGCATTTTCAAAACAGTACAAGGCATTTTAAATTTTTATCAAATCATGTGTAATCATATCTTTAGTAATAGTAAAACATGTCTAGTAATAGTGAGAATACTTCAAATAACTGTAACATCTCAAGTAACAGTAAAACATATCTAGTAATGGTGAAAATATTTTGATTAATCGGTAAACATCTCAAGTAAATTGTTCGGTACCATATCAAGTAAAAAGACTTGTCCCACATGCAATTTCAAAGCATCGGTAATACATTTATTTTCAAAATCATATATAAACCATGCAGGTTATGAAAACACAAATTGTGGTAAGATTACTACTCACAATACTTGTGCTGAAATACCAAACGTGTCACCTCGAGCAGTCTATACGACTATCTTCATACAATCTATAATTACAACATATCGATCTCATGTTAATTTTCTTGTTTCGTTTAATACATAACTAATATAGAAATACCCAACCCTCGGGATCATATCTTTAATTCTCACAATTTGTACTCATGCTATAACTAATTTAAACTAGTCCAAAATCTTCTAAATAATAGGCAATCATATCATTTATTCACTATACTATTCAATCTTCTTAACCTTGTATATAAGTTTATTACTGTCCATAATGTCTTCTTTTTTTTTTGGAATTTAAATTTTTAATGCCCAATGAAATCTCATAAACACATAAATTGAGATTTAAGAAATTCACCGGAAAACTAAAGAAGAATCAAAGAAAGGGAAAATTGACCTCTTTGCATCGAAGGATACTTTCACTGAAAGCTGCTATATAGGTTCAATTCTCCATCCTTCTAATTGTAAATCTTACAGCTAAAAGATAATATTTTCTTCACTCTTGCTTGTCAATTTGGTTGCAGTCTAATTTTGTTCCAGTAACTACTCCCTTTTGTTTCTTTAAGTTTGAAGTTGGTTCTCCCAATTCCTAACTCCCCATAATGCCTTAATATGGTGGGCCTTGGCCCATATAATTCTTTTGTTTTTTTCTCCTTTTTATTTACTTATTAGGCTAATGACTTAAATATCTCAACTTACGTATAGAGTATTACATTCTCCCACCTTATAAAATTCGGTCTCCGAATTTAAATTAAGTGCTTACTTGCAGTAAAACAAAATGAGGATATTTAGCTCGCATTTCTTCTTCTACTTCCTACTTAGCATCCTCGATGGTATGATTTCTCCACGAGACTTTTACGGACACAATTTTTCTTTTTACCGTAACTTTCTTACTTGTTTGCCAACAATAGTTAACGAATCCTCTTCGTAAGGCAACTTCTCATTTAGCTGTATAGTCAGAGCTTCAAGTACCTGAGAAGAGATTGTTATACATTTTCTTTGCATAGAGATATGAAATATTGGATGAATAAAACACAGCTCGTGAGAAAGTGCCAAACGATATTCCACAGCTCCCACTCCATCAAGTATCTTGTACGGTCTTATAGATATAGGAATTAATTTTATTTTTTTTTTCAAACCACACTACGCTTTTCATGGGAGAGATACGTGGCAAAACTTGATCTCCAACTAAAAACTCTAATTCTTTTTTTTTCTTCCTTTTACCAGCTAAAACTTTTGTCTGCTTTTCGTTGTGAGCAATTTTCGCATGATCAACTCGACCTTGTCAATAACTTCTTGTACTAGGCCAGGTCCCTATAAGTTAGTCTTACCAGCTTCAAACCATCTGATTAGAGAACATCTCTTACCATACAACGCTTCATATGGTGCCATCTGGATGCCAGACTGAAAGTTATTATAGTATTCAGCTAAAGATAGATAGGCATCTCAACAACATCCAAACTCAATAATGCAATCTCTGAACATATCCACCAAGATCTGTATAGTATATTCGGACTTTGTGTTTGTCTGCGATAAAAATCAGTACTAAGATCTATTCATGTACTCAACGCCTCTTGAAAAGGTTTTTCAAATTGTAAAGTGCATTGTGATATTCTATTAGAGATGATAGACAATAGAGCTTTATTGAGTCAGATAGTTTTTTCATTCATGTATATCTGTGCATATTTTATTTTACTATAAGAGTTTTGATTAGCAAGAAACGTGCTTACTTTGTGAGCCAATTTATAACGTTTTCACATATAATCATACCTATACTAGTTTGGATAATTTAGCCATATAATATATTGTAATTCTATTACATTTTCACTTCAGATCTTGAGTTGTTGTAGTGGGCCTATGAGTCGCATGTGCTTGCCTTAACATACTATCATGTCAAATAGTAAGAAACAAAGTTAACGAATTTTTCTTCTTCTTTCTTTTCCAACCACTCCAAAATTTTCTTTTTCTAGTCATGGTGCACCTTATGGACCTGAGATATGGCAGTGTATCTAGAGTTTTGAGCTCTATCACGAATAGTCTGTCTTAACCCATATATGCTTGCTACACCTAATGGATTACCTAGTCGAAGAATACTATCACTATTAACAATCATCTCCTTGCTTTTACCAACTAGGAACTAATCTTGGTACTTGAACAATCGCTCATCCTCGTATTGACTAGCCTCTATGCAATCTATATTAGGCTTGACCAATAGCCAATAATGTTCTTAATTTTTTTTTCACATCAAATCTAATACGTGTACCCTCTAGTCTATGCATATCTTTGTCCAGAAGTATCTTTACAGGAGCTATATGCCCAAATTACCCATGGTTTGGTTCTTTTTTTTTGCCTAACTTATAATATTTATCTTTCCCGAACAATACAAAATAGTACAGTTATAACTTCAGCAATTCCTTCCATCAGTATTGGTAAATATTTATATCTCTGTTGGTTTTAAATATACTTCAGGCTCTTGTGCTAGTTATAAATCTCATAAGTTTCTTCCTATAAATAGTGTCTCTAAATTCAAAAACAATATCATTATGATCATATCCAAATCATGAAGGTCATAATACAACTTGAGCTTCTTCAATTTTTCTTGGAGCATAAGCTATTACCCGACCAGTCTACATGAAAAATATCATAATCCTACTCTCGTAGCATCACAGAACATCGCGAATCCTCTAGAATCTATTGGAATAAGGCTAATAATGGTGTGATTGTCAAATATTCCTCAGGCTTCTTGAGTCTCGTCGTACATTCCTCCATCCACTAAAATGTGGAGAATTTCTATGTTAACTTGGTGAATGGTGGTGCTATTCTAAAGAAATCCTACACAAATGCCTATAGTAGCTTGTCAAGCCAAAAACAATATCAATCTCTGTAGGAGAAATGGATCTCATTCATTTATGAACTGCTTTTATCTTCTCATAATCTACCATCTTTTCATTCTTAGATACCATGTGCCCTAAGAATACCACCTAGTCTAGCTAAGACTCACAATTGAAGAACTCAGCAAAAAGTTAATTTTTCTACAGCGTTTTTTTTAACATCTTTTTTTCAAGTTATTCTCGTGCTCTTCTTGGCTAAGAGAATATACAAAAATATAATAAGCAAAAACTATGAATTTTTTTTCAAAAACAACTTCGAACACCATATCCATTATATGCATCAATGTAGTTAGAGCATTGGCCCGTCTAAAGGACATCACAAGTAACTCATAATGTTTGTACCGAGTACTATAGGCAAACATCAAAATATCTTCCTTTCTTATTCTAAGCTGATAATAACTAGACTAAAGATCAATGGCTCCTCATAACTAATCAAACAAGTTATCTAAACAAGATAATGGGTATTTATTGTGTATGTATATTTTTATCTGATTTAATTATTTGTAGTTGATGCACATTCTTAAGAAGTTATCCCCCTTTTTTTCAAAAAAAAAATATTGGTGTACCCCATAGTGCAACACTCGATATGATAAAATCCGTATCCAGTAGGTCTCACAATTATTCAATTAGCTCTCTCAACTCTGTTGGTGCCATATGATACAGTTTGCGTGTCAGGTGTCAGTTCAATCTATTTCTCATATTGGAGTTAGTCCTAGTAAATCGTTAGGAATACATTAGAGAATCTCTCATTATGATACTCCTTTTTTTCGCAAACTAAGTGTTTCTTCTTTTGTGCCCCTTACCGTATCTATGAGACCCAACCAATCTTTCTTCTATAACCGTTAAGTCTTCAAAATATGTTATTTGCTCATCTTTAAAACCTATAATCCCCTTTTTGGACAAAACTAGACTTTTAAAGTCCACCAACCTAATAGTCTTTCCGTAATAATCGAGAGTAGCGTGGTAAGAAGATAGTTAATCCATATCTATTTCTACGTTAGAGTCAACCATATCAAGTACAACTTGGTTAGCTAGGGTTTCCTTCAATTAACTTGAATCTTAAAAGTTTTAAACACATGTATAACTACTGTAGATTTTTCACATAAGTGGCAACCCGAAAGGATCGCTTAATATCTCAAAACATTCTTGATTTTTAAATCTTCGCCTCACATTAAAATCCATACTAAAAGATATTCTAATCTCGACCTTCTTATATGAATTCTTGCACGCCTATCATGTCCAATGTTTCAATCTTTCTGGTAAGTGCAACTGCTATAGAATAGGTTTAAATCTTCATATATGAGATTATTATGTTGTTTAAATGGTTAACCAACAATTAGACAAGCCTCTAAATCTAAGGCGACATGTCCTGGCCAGCTGATAAATCCTGGGGTCACATGTCAGTACATTCGTCGTCTGAATTAATTTCTTAAGTACCTATCAGGTTTGCGCTTTCGACTATCAAGAAGGATGCGATTCATAAAATAAAAGTTTACTAAACTTATCTCTAAGTCATTTGTGTCACTCTTAACCGCATTCTTAACAATATGATTACATTACATATATTCGTCATGTACTCCAATCGATAAGTTCTAGATCAATAGGCCTCTCGCTAGAACATTATAGAGCTCATAATGCTTTAAATATTTCGTCAAGAACCTCTGAGGATCCTCAATATTAACCGAAAAAGGTATACTTATTGGCTTTAATTTTAGGAACTCTATTACAGAAACATCTTAGTTTCCGACTTAGTCTAAATGCATGAGGCTTCTAAAGCCCTTTGTTGTTGCCAATTCTTCTCTTGCCTATCCAATATATTCACCGAGACCTCAATTTACCTTGCACTGAGGTAAGTACTTTTGTAATGGCACTCTTATGGTGCTATAGTGGTGAACTCGTACTAATTTCAAGAATAGACTCTATTATACATCTTAGTGGTAAGACTCTCATTGTGGAAAAACAAGCCTTTCATTGGCCTTGTCTACTACTTACGTCACTTTTCATTGTCAGAAGACGGTTGCTTATCTAGTGGCAACATTTGATGTCTTTGAACCTTCAGCCAAATTCTATTATTGGGTGATTACTCAGGAAAAAGTTAACGATGATTGATTCAGTTATTTGACCCTAATCGCCACGCACGTACAGAGGAATAAGAAAGAAAGATAAAACACATCTTATCACGCCCTCGCAGAATCACGATTATGGGAATGGCCGGCTACATAACCATAATTGAGATTCTACTACCGACGTGTGCTCCATTAGTCACAAGAATAACCTAAGCTCTGATACCAACTTTGTCATGACCCAATTTAGGATCATGACCGGCACCTAGGAGAAAGTTCCCCCAAGTAAGCCTCATCGGTATTTTACGGAAAATCGGATAGAGTTTCCCCTGTTTTTGGACTATCCCAAAATTTTCCTGTCTCAAATCAGAAACCAAACATCCTAATAGCAATTCAAATGACAATGACCTTATCAATTAACCAAAATAAATATCTACCTTTAATAGTCCACCCACCAACAACTAGAAATACTACTTTATCTCCAAATTTGATAAGAATGAGCGATACTCAACATAATCTATAATAACGAAGAATACTTAAGACACTAAAAAATTTGACTATGGAGCGACTCTAAGAGTTCAAAGAGAAGACCATAACAATAAATAAAATATCCGCCCACGTGAACAAATGCGGAGCTCACCAGAAACTATCAACTTGTGCGTCTGACTAACGAAATCCTCGCCCTTCAACTATTATCTCTGGAAAAAAAATAGCAGGGAGTGAGTCGCTAGCTCAGTGAGTATTAACACTTAACCACAACCGTTTTTAATTGGGAACAAGTCAGAAAACATGCCTGTATAATAATAATTAGGAACTATCACAAAAATAAAATGCCCTTTTCAAAAAACACAGTAATAATAATAATCAGTCTCATCATGTGTTTCCTGTAATAGAAATCAATTTAACAATTCAGTAATAGACTCGGTAAGCACTGTATCATATCAAATCTTTATGTTTGGGAGGTTTCCAAGGAAGGATCATGTAATCTGTATCACTGTATGGACCCCTTCGTAAAAGGAGTCAAATATAACTGTAGGTCCTTGCTCGAGGGAAAACTATAACTGTATGCTAGTTCTACCTTCCCACTAGCGAGGGCTGTAACTATAATTGGTAATCTGTAAATACAAGGTACATAAGGTCTAACGAACCCGCCGTTAGCTACGGGATCCTTTAAAGTCTCCTCACATTCATTCTTTTCTTTGTAAACAGTAAATCTTCACATGGAAACATTTTCAAAACAGTACAAGGCATTTAATTTTTTTATCAAATCATGTAATCCAATTTCGGTAACGGTAATCATATCTTTAGTATTAGTAAAACATGTATAGTAATAATGAGAATACTTCAAATAACTGTAACATCTTAAGTAACAGTAAAACATATCTAGTAATGGTGAAAACATTTAGATTAACCAGTAAACATCTCAAGTAAATTGTTCGGTACCATATCAAGTAAAAGGACTTGTGCCACATGCAATTTGTAACAGCCCGTAAAAATTTAGCTTAGGTATGAATGAGTTAAAGGAGTAGTAAGGATATATTTTGAACATGTGAAGTCCCATCGGGATGATTATGGGTGAAAATAGTTGTTTCAAAATCAAGATAGAAAGTGAGGTGCATAAGATTTGGCAAAATCGACTAAGTTTGCAGAAGGTCTGTCTTCCAGTAGGTTTTAATGAAACTGTGTAAGGAATCTGGAAAACCTCAAAGCATGAAAGTTGTAGGATTTTTGAAATAGCTTTCCAACAATATATTATGGAGCCCAAACAGAGCTCTGTGCAAGAGGTTATGCCCGTTTTACAGAATGGTATGCAACCACCGCGGTCCTACCGTGTTTTACCGCGACCGCGGTGGTGAGGCAGTGTTCCAGCGATTTACCGCGATCGGGACCGCGGCTGCACCAACTGGGATGCGGTGGACGACTTGGGAGGTCGTTTTTATCCCTATTTCATCCCCTACAGCCCAAAAACATAAAAACTTGCCCTAGAAAGGAAAACTCTCAAAAACCTAACTCTTTAAAGGTCCCTCCACCACCCAAGGTAAGTTCTAATGGTGATTTTATGTTTATTTCAATTCTCCAACATCTTATTAACATGGGTAAACCATCCATATCATTAGATATTCGATTGAGACATCATTGTTGAGAGAAGAAACCCTAGAACTCGAATTCAAGGAGATTAAACGTCAAAAAGGTAATATATTCACCCTCTAATTGATTCTATCATTGAATTAAAGATTATAGACTCTAGTTCATGAGACATGAGTTGATGGGTTTGATAGAAAAGCATGAACAGTGATAGGTTTGGGTTGTTGATTGGTTATTATTGGTTATGGGTGTTGATTGCATTGTGGGTGATAAAGAATGATGTTGATTATAACCATTTGAGACTTTAGAATTTATCTAGAAGCAAGAGAATGGGTTATTGGATGTAGAGACACCATTAATAAGGGCTATGAAGCTTTATGCCACCAAGTGTTTGATAAAATGCCTAAGTGACCAAAACATGAGAATTATTGCTAATATGGAATCCCTTTGACTTGTATTTATATAGATTGAAGTTGAAAGGGTTGGAGAATGTTGTATTACGCTCAAGAACAGGAAGTTAAGGTATGTGAGGCTAACTCTCTATGTTTGGGAATGTTAATGATTCTCCCTACATTACGTTTCTTTTAAGACGTATCAATTGACTCAGAAATATAGTTAAGCCTAGTTCCTTGAATAGTTGTAGAACTTCTATTCTCTAGCTTCGTAACTCGTTCATGACTTTCATTCTGAACGTTGTGAGCTCAGTTCGTATTCAATATAGACTTGGGCTTGATGTCCCTAAGTCTCAGTATAGCTTACTCAGCATGTCATAAACAGTTGAAGTTTCAGTGTTCATAACCAGTTCAAGAATACATGTCTCATTCTAGTCCTACTCAGTATTCCAATATTATGTAACTCAGTATGATTCAGTATTCCAATATTATGTAACTCAGTATGATTCAGTATTTCAGTATAATGTAACTCAGTGTGATCCAGTATTCCAGTATCATATAACTCAATGTGATTCAGTATTTCACTATTATGAATTGCAGTATGATTCTTCCTGATTTTAAATCCTGAATGTTGAACACCTATATTTGGGCCTGAGGCCGCAGCTAATGCTTTATGCATCTTTGGGCCTGAGGCCGCAGTTTATGCTTTATGCATTTTGGACCTGAGGTCGCAGTTATGTATACGTATACTTGGGGTCGAGGCCGCAGTTTGTGCATATATATATATATATATATATTGGGCCTGAGGCTGCAGTTTAATATTCAGATAAACAGGTTGTTCATCATTCAGAGGAGGGAGTATTCATATCCTTACTTCCTTTCAGTTCAATTATTAGTTATTGTTCAGTTATCAGCTATCATATCAGTTCAGTTATCAGTTATCATTTCAGTTTCAGTTTGAATAGTTATCATTTCAGTTATCAATTATAAATTCTCAGTTATCAGCTTAGTTTCAGTTTCAGCATTTATAATTCTTTCTTTCAGTTGCTTTACATACTGACGTCCTTTTTTGTCTGGGGCCTGCATCTCACAATGCAGGCAATGAATTGCAGGTTGATGATTCCAAGCGCTAGGATTCTCGTACCAGCTATTTGGTGATCCCAGTTCTTTCGGGGCATTATCATTACCTTACCGTCTTCAATATTTTTTTTTAGACTGTGAGTGTTTTCAGTACTTCATTAGAAGCTTCATAGACTAGAGTAATAGTTAGACAAAGTCACGGGCTTTTCATATTAAGCTATGTTGGCTATAAATATGTTTCAGAATTGTATTAGTATTTCCGCACTTTGATTTATATCATCCAGACTTTCAGTATACCAGCATGTGTTACTTTATCTTCCACATTCAGTATGTTATGATACCACATGTTGATTCAGTTAGCCAGTTGGTTCGCTCGGTCACATGTAGTCAGGCACCGAGTGCCGAGTTACGTCTAGGCCCAGGTTCGGGGCGTGACAAAGCTTGGTATCAGATCACTAGGTTTAAGAGTCCTAGGGAGTCTATGAAGTCGTGTCTAGTGGAGTTTCTTTTATATGTGTGTGCCGGCCACTCATATAAATGGTTAACTACCAAGACTTCCAGGATTGTCTCATTTCCTTCTACTCTAGATCGTGCCATGAAGCTTAGAGTAATAGTTAACATTCTCTTCTTATCGAATTCCAAATGTACTGGATGCCCAAGCGACGCTCATGAGAAATCTAAGGTCCTAGAGAGGATAATTTCCATTGGGCTATAATTATGGAGTACAGGTTGGTAAATATGAGACTTGAGAGGAAGTTAAAAGTGGGATGTAATGGATATTAGTATAAATTAAAGCATAACCTTATCAGAAAGTACAAAAACAGTTATCGTGTCTTATGGTTATCAGTTTACCTTAGTTACCAGTTATACAGTCTTTCAGTAAATTCTCAGTTAGCAAGTTTATGGTTATTCAGTACTCCAGTATTTAGTTATATGTTTACCAAATATCCGATTTTCAGTGTATCGAAATTTCTGGTGACTTGTGAGTATATAGTGATGCACACGGGCTCTCAAAGAAAATATAAGTAATAGTGATTATAGCGAAACCTTTGCATACTTTAGGTCTGGATTAAGACCAAGACTCACCGGATGGTGCAAGAAGTGATTTATCAGATGATGATATACTTTGAAGGATAAGTTTGTGCATTGTAGTGTATTCGTATGCGTTTTACCTCAGAGAACAATTTCTTTTAATTCTTGGAAATGGAGCCACAAGTTGGATGATAATAGTTTGGATGTCAGACCCCAACATTGGTCACTATAGTTTTGGACAGAAAAGAGCCTAAGGGTAAAATACCTAGGAGTCAGAAACGTTTGTTATTACCAATGATGTGATTTCGTACAATTCATGCAAATGACTAGAAGATATGATGTATGAAATAAGAACCAAGAGCAACCAATAGTGAATTTCAGGGAATGATTTTAAGTTGTTCATATTTATTCAAATCAGAACTAGAAAGTACCATGTTAGTGAATTTATATACGAAGTGGCTATTATTGTGAGATAAAAGATATGATAGTTCCCCTTGATGTGACTATATGTTTAGGTTGGAGGTTTATAATCTGATATGATTTTGAAGTGTATAGAAAGTTTGGGGTTAGATATTCCAATTTAGTTTAAGACAGATGAACTTTCCCTAAGTGTGATCCATGTGCATAGTTCAAAAAGAATGATAGTACACGGTAAAAAAATATGGTCAGATGATGAGGGAAGTTAGGAGTAACCTTATTCTTCATTTTAGTTATTCAAAGCAGGGGAAGAAAATATGATGCTAGCAGGTGGTTAGAAAAAGGATATTAAGTAAGTGTTGAGTAGATACAACAAATTAGCAATTTCACCAGAGCTAGTAGAGGTACAATTTGATTCACTTAGCCAGGTTATCTCTAGTGATGGATGGCAGTTTGAAATACCAAACTCATGTATTAGAACCCAAAGAGTTTAAGTTAAACTAGAAGTACAGTGGCAGTGGGAAAACAATCAGCTAGGCAGTGAGAGAGAAAACTATAGAAGAATAGCCTTTAGGAATTTTCATAATATGGTTTCTCTAGGATTGACAGTGTGAGTAGAGTTAAATCATTAAGATTGTATATTATAGTTGTGAATACATTAACTTTCAGTTAAGTGAATAATTTCGTTTTTCCTAGTAAGAAAGATTTCTCAAAAGTAAGTTGGAATGAGTCGTCATTCGTAGAGTGCAAAGAATTGCAGAAAATAAGGAAAGTTATTTGGATCCCAACAAAAAGGATAAGGATCCACAAGTATAAGATCTTTGGTCTAAGGGGTGATGTGAGAACCATCAGTAAGTCCAGATGGAGATTTGAAACTCGAATAGTTAGCATGGGATATGAAAATAAAATCAGTTCCGTAATGAGGGAAAATTGTATAATTACCACATGGATTATGTCTAGCATGTGTAAGAAAAACAAAGTGAGTAGAATGATCATCGAGCTTAGTTATTGATGATAAAGTGATCACAGAAAGCTATAGAATCATGCCCAGTTATGTATCACGAGGGTAGTGCCATTGCACGAGACTCTAGTCTTCGGAGTACTGGTTAAAGACTTAGCTCACAACAATTCTATAAGTGTTTTCAGGAAGTTCTTAAGAAGATAAAGTGTGGGAAGTATAACTCATGATTGAGGTAGATAAGAGAACTCTGGTAACAGAAGTTCACCAGCCAAGATAGGAGTTCGACTTCGGACTCTAAAAGATGACAGATTTGTTGTCTAGAATATGACTTGTTCCCCCTTAGTAAGCGAACTAAAGGAGAAATAGTTTGATGATCCCTACTTGTTGTAGCTGAAAGAGGAGATTCACAAGTATACGATGATGGCTTTCGAATAAGGGGGAGATGATGGTACTTTGAGGTACCAAGATTGTGTGTTCCAGACATAGATGGACTTAAAAAGGGAAGATCATGTTAAAAGCCTATAATTCCTGGTATTATTTCCATCCAGGTCCCCCAAATATGCATCATGACCAAGGAGATTGATTGGATAACTACATGAAAAAGAACGTCGCAGACTTGCGGCCAATTGTCTTAATTGTCAGCAAGTGAACGTCGAGCAGAAGAAAGCCTAGTGTTTTATCACAGAATACACATATTTTGTGTGGATATGGTCAATATGAAATTTATAAACGGGATTATCTTTCTCATTTTAAAAGCATGATTTGATTGGATGATTGTAAATCGACTTACCAAGTCAGCACATTTCTTGCCAGTAAAGACTACAGGTTCAACAGAAGATTATACCAAGTTATACATTCAGGAAATCATCTAATTACATGGGACTCCGTGGTCCGTCATTTGGGACTGTGGTGCTTGGTTTAAAATGAACTTTTAGAAGTTCTTTCAGAAATGATTAGGCACACATTTTTCATCCTAAAAAAGATGGCTAGGCAGAGCGCATTGTTCAAACAATTGAGGATATTTCCTTGATGTTAAAAGTAATTGGGATGATCACATACCTCTTATTGTCCTTGCTAATAATAACCTACCATTCTAGTATCAAGATGGCACCGTACAAAGCTATGTGTGGGGGAAGGTGTAAATCACCAATTGGTTGGTTTGAAGTGGGAGAAGTGGAGTTGTTAGGACCTTATTTGGTCTATCGGACTATAGATAAAGTTAAGTTGATTCAAGAGCATTTGAAGAAAACTCAGAGCCGCCAAAATGTCCTATTCGAGCGTGCGGCATAGAGACCTAGAGTTTCAAGTTGATGATTGGATGTTTTTGAATGTTTTGCCTGTGAAAGGCGTTATGAGATTTGAAAAGAAGGGGAAGCATAGTCCCTGCTATGTTGGGTCGTATAGAATCTTGTGAAGGATCAGTCAATTAGCTTATGAGTTGGAGTTACCACCAGAGTTAGCGGTGGTACAATCGGTATTTCACGTGTCATGTTATAACATTCAAGTTTCCAGCACTCAAATACTCATGCCAGTTCAGTACTCAGATACTCTTATTAGTTCAATACTCAGTTATTCAAGTCCGTTCAATACTCAGCTACTCATGTCAGTCCAATACTTAGATATTCATGCCATCTTAGTACTTTTATATTGATGTTAGTTCAATTCTCAAATATTCGTGCCAGTTCAATATTCAGATATCCATGTTAGTTCAGTATTCACGTATTCATGGCAGATCAATATTCAGTCAATGCAGTTCAGTTCGGTATCTCAACAGCTCAGTAATCATGTATTCATTATGTTTAGTATGAAAGTGTTGATGAAAGTTCATGGTTGCAGCAGACCCGTTTAAGATCCGGAGTTAGCAGAAGTTACAGTTAGGACAATCATTCGAGGACGAATGATCCCAAGGGGGAGATAATGTAACACCCCGTAAAAATTTAACTTAGGTATAAATGAGTTAAAGGAGTAGTAAGGATATATTTTGAACATGTGAAGTCCCATTGGGATGATTATGGGTGAAAATAGTTGTTTCAAAATCAAGATGGAAAGTGAGGTGCATAAGATTTGGCAAAATTGACTAAGTTTGCAGAAGGTCTATCTTCAAGAAGGTTTTAGTGAAACTGTGTAAGGAATCTGGAAAAACTCAAAGGATGAACGTTGTAGGCCTTTGAAATAGCTTTCCAACGATATATTATGGAGCCAAAACGGAGCTCTGTGCAAGACGTTATGCCCATTTTACAGAATGGTATGAAACCATCGCGGTCCTGCCGCGTTTTACCGCGACCGCGGTGGCGAGGCAGTGTTCCAGCGATTAACTGCGATTGGGACCGCGGCTGCGCCAACCGGGACGCGGTGGATGACTTAGGAAGTCGTTTTTTAGCCCTATTTCATCCCTTACAGCCCCAAAACATAAAAACATGTCCTAGAAAGGAAAACTCTCAAAAACCTAACTCCTTAAAGGTCCCTCCACCACCCAAGGTAAGTTCTAATGATGATTCTATGTTTATTTCAATTCCTCAACATCTTATTAACATGGGTAAACCCTCCATATCATTGGATATTTGATTGGGACATTATTGTTGAGATAAGAAACCCTAGAACTCGAATTCAAGGAGATTGAACGTCAAAAAGGTAATATATTCACCCTCTAATTGATTCTATCATTGAATTAAAGATTATAGACTGTAGTTCATGAGATATGAGTTGATGGGTTTGATAGAAAAGCATGAACGGTGATAGGTTTGGGTTGTTGATTGGTTATGGGTGTTGATTACGTTATGGGTGATAAAGAATGATGTTGAATATAACCATTTGAGACTTTAAAATTTATCTAGAAGCAAGCGAATGGGTTATTGGGTGTAAGACACCATTAATAAGGGCTATGAAGCTTTATGCCACCAAGTGTTTGATAAAATGCCTAAGTGACCAAAACATGAGTATTATTGCTAATATGGAATCCCTTTGACTTGTATTTATATAGATTGAAGTTGAAAGGGTTGGCAAATGTTGTATTACGCTCAAGAACAGGAAGTTAAGGTATGTGAGGCTAACTCTCTATGTTTGGGAATGTTAATGATTCTTCCTACATTACGTTTCTTTTAAGACGTATCAATTGCCTCAGAAATATAGTTAAGCCTAGTTCCTTGAATAGTTGTAGAACTTCTATTCTCTAGCTTCGTAACTCGTTCATGACTTTCATTCTGAACGTTGTGAGCTTAGTTCATATTTAATATAGACTTGGGCTTGATGTCCCTAAGTGTCAGTGTAGCTTACTCAGCATGTCATAAACAGTTGAAGTTTCAGTGTTCATAACCAGTTCAAGAATACATGTCTCATTCTAGTCCTATTCAGTATTCCAGTATTATGTAACTCAGTATGAGGCCGCAGTTTAATATTCAGATAAACAGGTTGTTCATCATTCAGAAGAGGGAGTATTCATATCCTTACTTCCTTTCAGTTCAATTATTAGTTGTCGTTCAGTTATCAGCTATCATATCAGTTACCAGTTATCAGTTCAGTTATCATTTCAGTTTCAGTTTGAATAGTTATCATTTCAGTTATCAATTATAAATTCTCAATTTAGTTATCAGTTATCAGTTATTATAGCTGACGTCACTTTTTACCCGGGGCCTGCATCTCACAATGCAGGCAATGAATTACAGGTTGATGATTTCAAGCGCTAGGATTCTCGTACCAGCTATTTGGTGATCCCAGTTCTTTCGGGGCATTATCATTACCTTACAGTCTTCAATATTTTTTTAGACAGTGAGTGTTTTCATTACTTCATTAGAGGCTTCATAGACTAGAGTTACAGTTAGACAAAGTCACGGGCTTTTCATATTAAGTTATGTTGGCTACAAATATGTTTCAGAATTGTATTAGTATTTCCGCACTTTGATTTATATCATCCAGACTTTCTGTATATCAGCATGTGTTAGTTTATCTTCCGCATCCAGTATGTTATGATACCACATGTTGATTCAGCCAGCCAGTTGGTTAGCTCGGTCACATGTAGTCAGGCACCGAGTGTCGTGTTACGTCCAGGCCCAAGTTCGGGGCGTGACACAATTTCAAAGCATCAGTAATAGAGTTATTTTCAAAATCATATATAAATGATGATAGGCTATAATTGCATATTTTAGTTGCTTATTACACTCTAATTTACTGCACTTTAATTGAGTTTGAGCTTTAATCGCTAGTGTTTTGCACTAAATATGTGTTTTATGCCTTGTAGGAGTGATTCCGATCTATGTAGGCATTATGGAATGAATTCAAGTGATTTAGAGCTTTGAAGTCTGAGTAAAAGCCCAAGACATTAAGACGGGATCGTGTTTGGAGGTCATGTACCAAGTCCGGATGTTAAAAGAGGACGAAATAAGTTCACTCTGAGAAAATTACACTGCTGCGCCGCATGGGCCGCCGCAAGGCGCGGTGCAGCAGTGTAAAATACTGCCTGATGCGAAAAGTTGGGGCTGCTGATAATTTCCATTAGTGGTCGCAGGGTGCGGCACGACTGTACAAAATTTACAGAGCCAGAGTCTTATTTCGCGCGGGAGAAGGTGTTTTCGTCTGGGCCCAACCCTACTTGGTATATATACATGGAAAAACGTTACTTTGAAGAAATCTAACAGACTTTTGACACATCTTAGACCTAGGGACACACTTTAGACATGGAGGAACATACACCACGCTTGGAGGAGGCTTCTAACTAGTTTTTCTTCTCTTCTCTTCCTTTAATTTCATAGTCCATTAGTTCTAGAGTTTTGGGTGCTACATAAATGTTGTAGTTTGAAGTTTGAATTGTTCTTATTATTTTATCATATTGGTTTATTTATTCAATCTTGCGCTTAATTATTGGATTGTTTGATCACCAATTGAATACTATCTACGAATATAGGATTGAACTCGGGAGAGGGAATTCTAGATTACATATAAGATTGAGTAGAGCAAGATCTTAACTCTTAGGGAGGGCGGATTTGCGGTTAGGATAGGAATATACCTAATCGCCTTGCTTGGTTACTATACAGGAATTACTAATGCGTTCTTGTTAATTCTAATTCCATAGGAATATAGGCGTTAGATTAGCTTGAATAGGCGAGTTGTACTTCGGGAGAAGGCTACGAGCAATATTAACTCTGTCAACCAATAAACCAGATAAATTAATTAGACGATTTAAGTGGAAAACTCAACGGGATTGTTAGCTAACCCATAACTCTAGAATATTCACCCACATTGAATTCGCCGTTAAGCTTGTCGTTGTTTTCTTTGATCTCTTAATTTGTTACTTTAGATTAATTTTAGTTAAATATTCATACTTTAGGATTCGCTTGAATAGATTAATTGTTTGGTTTAATTTAGTTGATAGTTAATCACAAGTCCATGTGGGTACGATATCTGGACTTACAATCCTATATTACTTGTCAACCACGTATACTTGCGTGTGCGTTTGGGAGCAACAATAAACCATGCAGGTTATGAAAACACAAATTATGGTAAGATTACTACTCACAATACTCGTGCCGAAATACCAAACGTGTCACCTCGAGCAGTCCATACGACTATCTTCATACAATCTTAATTGTTGAGTCATATAAATATATTACCCGCCTAATTGTTATGTATCATAGTTAACCTCTTTGAGCCTGTAATCCTGTTTTTTTGGCAAACACATTACAAGTTTTACCCTTTTGTTTGAATTAACCATCTATTTGAACCTTTTCACCTCTCATGAGCAGTTGAATTGTTATGAACTTTGTAAAAGTTAAAGTGTGGGGTGGTTGGGTTGGCTTTTGAGTGGAAATAATGAAATAAGGAGAAAGGTGCACTGTTTTGAAAAAGTAAGAGCCACATGAATTGAAAAGGAAAAAAATTAGTTGTATTGCTGATAGTGGTGATTGTTGATGTAATTGTGCTTAAAGAAGTATGGAGTTAATGTACATTGATGTGAAAGTGGAGTTATGGTTTGACATAAGTGTGGGTTTTCAACGTTAAAGTGTATGTATTAAAGTGCTTAGGGAGGTATAGTCACTCTTATATCTAAATGTATCATACCCGTCCCGTAGCCTGCATTACAGCCAAATAAAGTCCTACTTGATCCTAGAATGAATGAGCTCGATTAGTAGAGTAATACACTACCGGCAAGCCTATGGTGCATCTTTTGTGGCATATGAATGTTATTTCTGAGAGTGAGTGAATTCTTTCTATCTTGAGTTCCTAATTATTCTTAAATTTTAGTGTGCGGAACTACTCTCTTTTGTTGTGTGAGGGCACTTGATTCATGAAGGAAAGGTAATGTCAGTGACCTCGATGTTAGAGTAAGTGGGTGAGTTGTGAATAATGCATGGTACTTGTGAGTCAAATCTTGAGGTTAAGATGTTACACTCTTGTGCTTAGTCTATTTTAAATATTCTTGGTGTGATGAATTAGGAGAATTGCTTAAAAAGGTTGTGTCTATATAAAGTGTAGTTTGATTGCTCGAGGACGAGCAATGGTTTAAGTGTGGGGTGTTGATGATAGGCTATAATTGCGTATTTTAGTCGCTTATTACACTCTAATTTACTACACTTTAATTGAGTTTGAGCTTTAATCGCTAGTGTTTTGCACTAAATATGTGTTTTATGCCTTATAGGAGTGATTCCGATCTATGTAGGCGTTATAGAATGAATTCAAGTGATTTGGAGCTTTGAAGTCTGAGTAAAAGCCCAAGACATTAAGTCGGGATCGTGTTCGAAGGTTGTGTACCAAGTTCGGATGTTAAAAGAGGACGAAATAACTTCACTCTGAGAAAATTACACTGTCGCGCCGCATGGGCTGCCGCAAGGCGTGGCGCAGCAGTGTAAAATGCTGCCTGATGCGAAAAGTTGAGGCTGCTGATAATTTCCATTAGCGGCCGCAGGGTGCGGCGCGGCTGTACAAAATTTACAGAGCCAGAGTCCTATTTCGCGCGGGAGGAGGTGTTTTCGTCTGGGCCCAACCCTACTTGGTATATATACATGGAAAAACGTTACTTTGAAGAGATCTAACAGACCTTTGACACATCCTAGACCTAGGGACACACTTTAGACGTGGAGGAACATATACCACCCTTGGAGGATGCTTCTAACTAGTTTTTCTTCTCTTCTCTTCCTTTAATTTCATAGTCCATTAGTTCTAGAGTTTTGGGTGCTACATGAACGTTGTAGTTTGAAGTTTGAATTGTTCTTATTATTTTATCATATTGGTTTATTTATTCAATCTTGCGCTTAATTATTGGATTGCTTAATCACCAATTGAATACTATCTACGAATCTAGGATTGAACTCGGAAGAGGGAATTCTAGATTGCATATAAGATTGAGTAGAGCAAGATCTTAACTCTTAGGGAGGGCGAATTTGCGGTTAGGATAGGAATATACCTAATAGCCTTGCTTGGGTACTATACAGAAATTATTAATGCGTTCTTGTTAATTCTAATTCCATAGGAATATAGGCGTTAGATTAGCTTGAATAGGCGAGTTGTACTTCGGGAGAAGGCTACGAGAAATATTAACCCTGTCAACCAATAAACCAGATAAATTAATTAGACGATTTAAGTGAAAAACTCAACGGGATTGTTAGCTAACCCATAACTCTAGAATATTCACCCACATTGAATTCGTCGTTAAGCTTGTCGTTGTTTTCTTTGACCTCTTAATTTGTAACTTATGTTAATTTTAGTTAAATATTCATACTTTAGGATTCGCTTGAATAGATTAATTGTTTGGTTCAATTTAGTTGATAGTTAATCACAAAGCCATGTGGGTACGATATCTGGACTTACAATCCTATATTACTTGTCGACCACGTATACTTGCGTGTGCGTTTGGGAGCAACAATAAACCATGCAGGTTATGAAAACACAAATTATGGTAAGATTGCTACTCACAATACTCGTGCCGAAATACCAAACGTGTCACCTCGAGCAGTCCATACGACTATCTTCATACAATTTATAATCACAACATATCCATCTCATGTTAATTTTCTTGTTTTGTCTAATACATAACTAATATAGAAATACCCAACTCTCGGGATCATATCTTTAATTCTCACAATCTGTACTCATGCTACGATTAATTTAAACTAGTCCAAAATCTTCTAAATAACTGGCAATCATATCATTTATTCACTGTACTATTCAATTTTCTTAACCTTATATATAAGTTTATTAGTGTCCATAATGTCTTCTTCTTCTTTTTTTGTAATTTAAATTTCTAATGCCCAATGGAATCTCATAAACACATAAATTGAGATTTAAGAAATCCACCGGAAAATTAAAGAAGAATCAAAGAAAAGGAAAATTGACCTCTTTGCATCGAAGGATACTTTCACTGAAAGATGCTATATAGGTTCAATTCTCCTTCCTTCTAATTGTAAATCTTACAGCCAAAAGTTAATATTTTCTTCACTCTTGCTTGTCAATTTGGTTGCCGTCTAATTTTATTCCAGTAACTACTCCCTTTTGTTTCATTAAGTTTGAAGTTGGTTCTCCCAATCCCTAACTCCCCGTAATGCCTTAATATGGTGGGTCTTGGCCCATGTAATTCTTTTTTTTTTTTCTCCTTTATATTTACTTATTAGGCTAATGACTTAAATATCTCAATTTACGTATCGAGTATTATACTTTTTTTGTCTCCCTCTCCTTCAAGAGGATCCAGAAGCCTCCCTTTAATAGAAAGTTTTCTTTGGCTATATATAGTCGAAGTCCCTTTACCTTTTGTGTGACTCCACGCTTTCTGGTCAATGGTGCATTCTGGTTGTGACTAGGCGTTACTCTTTTCGATTCGTCGGATGTCTCAGAGGGGAAATGGAGTGGGCTCTTATTGACTTTCACTACCCGATTGCTGAGACGGGGTATCGAACAACCCGGTCGTGGTGGTTAGATTTTAACCAATTCAAGAATAACCTCCAAAAAGACCGTGAGATGGACATAATTAATAAAATTAGTAGAAAACATAGTGAGAGCTGAGGCAGTTTAGTTATAATGCTTGTGAAACGAAGGTTGCATAATTTTTTTTATAGTTATTTCAAAGAAAGAAGGTTGTTTTAGTTAAAAAATGCTCAATCAAGAAGAGTAAAAACTTTAACCAATTAGTAGTAATTAAATTCTTTGAAGAAAAAAAGAAGAAGATTTCGTTCGTTAACTTTAACTGCCGAACTTGTGTGTGTAAGACTGTTACTACTGAACCTCCTTAATATTTATTGAACCTAGCCAGTGGCAAGAAAACAAGGTGAAAGGCTGGGATAAGAGAGTACGGACGCAGATAGCCAGTTTGAGTTATTAATGAATGAAGGTAAAAGAAGATGTTGAGGGGGCCATATTATTTTAGAAAATTGAAGAGAGAGAAGTGAGAATCTGTGTCTTGAAATTAGAGAGGAAACACAAAATTGGACAGTCTTGGATTTGGTGTCGCATTAGGCACAAGAAAGCAATTGCCAAAACAATTGCCGCAAAAGGATGTGGTGTAGTGGATGAGACCGTTCTTCCCTTAACCAGAGGTTTCGAGTTCGAGCTCTGAGTATAAAGAAATCCTTGGTAGGGAGCGCTTCCCCTCGAAAAGGGCCCTACACGGCACGAATCCGGATATAATCGGGACACCAGGTGAAAAACCAAAAAAACAAAAAGCGTGGGGCTGTATATATATTTGACACTGCAATTTGCATATATGACCCTCTCTACTACTACTAGATCCTCTACAACCCATTCCTGTTTTCCTTCTCGTTTGGTTTTTCCCACAGTAAAGAAAGTAATCCAATCATCATAAATTTTGTATTACTAATTGATTCTAGTATAACATTTTATAATACTAATGTAATTATTGTTTACCTTAAAGTTTCATTGTAATGATATTGTCCTCATATAATCTTAATTTGTGAAAGTTTGTATTTTTTATGTAGAATATAATTTGAATTCCTTGGTAATAAAACACCTAAAATAACAAAAACAGCTTTACTTACATATGGTGTCTTATTTAATTAAAAACACAAATAAGTATACTTTTAAATGAAAAATATGATACGTTTAAAAAAGATTAGCTCTATTTTCTAATTTGCATGTTTCAAAAAAATTGAGACATTTCAATATTTCATTAATAAGAAGCATTTCTAATCACACAAATACTATGCCAGCTTTCAGACCACAAGTTTTAAAAATTTTATAATCATACAAATGTTATGACTTATTTAAGACTGCATATCTCAATAATCTTCCATTCTTTATTAAAATTTGTGCAAAATTAAGACAATTTTTTTAAAACGGATGTAGTAGTAATATAGAATAAGATTTTTTTATAAATTTAGATTCAAAGTCTCTTTAGACAGCAAGTTCTACACGTATACCATAAATAGAGCTAATTCTAGCCGATTGTGATATCACAATTTATTCGCAACAACGGTGAAATTCGTATAATTCTTTAGATAACAACATATGTATCGTAATGTCTGTATAACTGGTTCATGAACCAAAACATCTTACTATATATATATCGTATAATTCTTTAGATAACAACATATGTATCGTAATTGGCAAAGCTAATTCCTACTTTTTGCTATAGTTGGTTAGTATCGTGATAATAACTGCGAAAATAGTTACACATTTACTGCTATATTATAAATTTGTAGCTAATTGTTAGTTTTTGCGATGCATTTAATTTATTGTAGCAATAATAAATATTTAGCCACAATAAATTATGTCAAATAAAATATCGAATATATCTCCTTCAAGTTATAAAAATCGTGGCAATAATTGGCTCAATAGCTACGATGAATGTCATGGCAAAATAATATAGCCACGAATTTATATAGCTACAATAAATATTGAAGTTAATTCTAAGTTTTGTTATGCATATGAAGTCACTGTAGCAATTGTAATCTTTTAGCCACGATACATTTGTTTGCACATAATTCCATAACTAAAAAAAATAGTCTTGCTACAATTTTCAAAAATTGTAGCAACTGTTGAGACATATGTGCGCAGGAAAAGCCTATACGAGACAACTCAACGAAAAATCTATTTTAGAAGCTTATTAAAAATTTTGACACGATACATTTGTATCTATAAAAAGAGGACAAACATTTTACACGCCTTGCGACAATTATAAAACAAAATTATAAAGAGTAAGAAGACAAAGGTTTAGTCACTGATTCATTAGTTGGAATGAATGCAAGGGACTTTGGTTGAATTTGTTAGAGTTTATAAATTCAAGTATGAAATTTATTAAAATTCTTATAATCACATAGCTATTCTTAAATCAAGTGTCATGCATCGAGAATCTACTTCTATAAACAACTATGCTATGTTTAACAATATTTATTTATTAATTTAAGAAAAAATTCGCCATAGTTTCCCTTGAGAATCCATCAACGTAACACCTGGTAGAAAAGATCATTCAACTCAATCCAACACTACTGAATATTAATTCATATTCAATTAGAGTAATTCACCAATATAATAAAGTAACACATAAATTCTTTAAAATAATAAAGAACTAAATACCGTCTCTCAAATAAATAAGTAAAAGTTTAACATTACTTGAGGATAAACAAATATGCATATAAGACTTCTAAATATTTTACAGTAATAAATCTTCATCATCAGTATCAGGTTCTGATTCGATGTCTTCAATAATATCATCATCTAAGGTAACATTAGTGCTGATAACGTCAAGATCATTTTTTCTCCAGTTCATAAAGTCTTCATCTTCCTCAAATGTACACGAGAACTCTTGACCATTTTGTTGAAATGTTTCTTCACCGAGAGCACCACCAGCAAAATAAGTAGAATGACCATTCAAGACAATGGACCAATTGGGATGAAGATTATCCTTGACATAAAAAACTTGTTTTGCTTGAGATGCAAGAACAAATGGTTCATTTGTTGCTAGCTTTCGTTTAGTATTGACACTAACAAAGCCATGTTTATCTATCTTCACTCCTTTTCCAATGTGATCAACATCCAACCAATCACATTTAAATAAAACAATCCGTTTACCTTCGAGATATTGAAGTTCTACTATTTCGGTGAGAGTACCATAATAATTTATATTTTGGCCATTCATTATTCCTCGTACTAAAACACCACTATTTTGCTTCACCCTATTTCCTTCGAGTTGTTTAGTATGAAATCTAAAACCATTTATCTCATACTCTTTGAATCTTTGGACTCCATCAAAAGGACCTCTAGCCAAAGAATACAACTTGCAACTTACTTGTGAATTTTCTTTCTTGCGCATTTGCACAATCTGTATAATAATAAATAAATAAAATAATGATGCTAAAGAAGTATTACAAATAAAAATTAACAATGTAATGAAAACTTACTCGATGGAAAAACCAATCATCGAAGTTCATGTTTCTATTATTCTACTTGTACTCACTGTTTAAAATAACCATAATAATTGAGAAAATGCTAACAAAATCAAGCAGAAATGTACAATGGCAAAGATGACCTTGTTTTCGCTCAAGCTCTTCAAGATTTCTGGATGTATCTCCTAATAAAGGGCAACCCTTTTGTTCAAAAATTGATAATCTACTGAATGGCTCAACCTGATCACCTTCACAATTTTTTTCCACTGGATTATTCTCTTTCCCACTTCCATGTAAATACCTTGAACAAAATATCAGACTTTCTTCCGCAATTGTTTTCTTTTTCGCATTTGTTAGGCTTACCTAGTCGTAGATACTAGGTGTCATCACGATAGTTCACAAAGGGCGAACTGGGGTCGTGACACTTTCACAATAGACAAAATTATAATTTAAACTACTTTCTTAATATTTAGGACTTTAAAATTAATTTAAATTTTACATATTAAATAATTTCTTATTAATCTACAATTAACTATATTTGTGTCTTCTCGAATGAACTTGAGAATAACTTTTGAATATTTTTTTTTAGAAAATTCTTAAATCATCAAGGGTTGTGTGTTTTTACTAATGTCACGACCCAAAATTCATTAAAGGGTCGTGTTGGCGCCGGACACCACTGTCAGGCAAGTCAATACATACTCAAAATGCTCCCGGGTCATTCAAACCCGATCCGAACATACGCCCAATTCTGAAATCATCATACGAACTTGCTGGAATCTTCAAATCCCGATTCTGAGGTCGTTTACTCAAAAATCCAATCTTAGCCAATTCTTCCAACTTAAGGTTTTTGAAATGAGAATTCTCTTTCCAAATCGACTCCGAACTTCCCGAAATTCAATTCTGGTCACGCGTACGAGCCATAATACCTAAAATGAAGCTGCTCATGGCCTCAAACCGCAGATCGACGCGCTAGAGCTCAAAACGACCGGTCGGGTCATTACAACTAAAACTAAAAGAAAGCACGATCACTTGTAAAGTTGAATTGGTAAAATTATAATTATATGGTTGGAAATGTCGTTCGCCTTTTTTACCTTTTAAAAATTATAATTATAACTATATTAAACGCACGAAGGCCCTTAGTGGAATATCGTTCGCCTTTTTTTACCCTTTAAAAATATATTTTACTAGGATAATATTGTAATTTAACTATTCTCCTAATATTTAATTTACTAAAATTTTGGTTATAATATTTTTTCATATTTGAACTATATAAAAACTACTTATATTTAAAACTTTCAAAATTTATTATAAATACACCACTTTTCGACTCTTCTAGATCTTTTTACCTAACTAAAAATCGTGCTCTAACATTTACAAAAAAAACTAATATTTAAGAATTTGGATTCAACTATAATTCCTTTAAAATGGTAAGAAGGAAATTGTCCCAACTTTTGCGATGAGATATTTTTACCTAAAACGTTGCTGCTCAACAAACCAAAAAAGAAAAAAAGGAAATCTTTCAACAATTTCACCTTCCTTTTTGACAACGAAACGGTACCAAAGGATTCTCTAACAAATTTTTATTGTTAATTTAATTCCTTTGAAATATGTTCATTAAGCTTAGGTTTTTTTTTTTTTTTTGCCAAAATATCAGAATAAATTTTTAGAAAAACAAAGTATCCTAAACATAAATAAAAAAGGAAACTATATTTCCAAAAGGAACAAAATTGCCGTCAAATAATAATTATACTTAAAAAAATATGGAGCTTCTTTTTTGTGGTTATTGATTATTAGGTGGGAAACATGAATTCTCTTTTTGAAATACGTGAAATAACAAAAACAAAAGAATTCCCTCCATATTATTTCCCTCTAAATATTTTGTGCCTAAATTAAAGCCTCCTAATTCTATTAGAGAGTAATATGCTGTTCCTTTTCTATAGAAAGATTAGAGAGCAAAAAAACCTTAAAACACTAAAAGCACAAAAGAAAGCCAAAAAGCGAGGTGTAGACTTTTTATTACTTGTCTGAATCAACTTATCATCACTAGAATCAAAGATTCTAATTTCTTTCTATATCTTTGTTCCAATTTATGCATTATGCATTTAAATTTATGTTATTTTGTTTAATTCTGCAGATTTAGGCAAATTTTCTTGTTCTTAGATTATTGGCACATATCCCTTTTCTTACTTTTTGGTTCAACTTTGTTAAGAAATGGAATCCTAGTGATTTCTTTTTATCCTATCATAAATATATGAAATTTACTTCTTCTTCTTTGTTATTTTTGAAATTTTGGGGTGTAAGTGTGTGTTGATTGGTCTATATTTGTTTCCTTACATGTCTGTTTGATTTTTTATTTTAAAGCACTATGAAGAATTTGTCCGAAAATTCTGAACTCTTAAAGTTCACTATTAGATACCGTGTACTAATTAAAAAGATGTGGTTATACAATGGGTACAATATTTCTGAAAGTTCAAATGATATATAAACTATGTTACTATAGTACTTATCATGTTATAAGTATACAGTTTGAGGTTTTATTCAATTCTTAAAGTTGGCTATTAAGTACTTAAAGAAAATATCATTTATATTTGTATTTATGATAATTTATTTTAGTATCTTACAAATTCTTATTTGTAACCAGACATGGGTACGAATGATTTTTGGAAAAAAAAATAATCACTTGACTGATAATCGTGACTCGGAATCTGTTAAGAGTTCTAAGAAGCCGTCTATTGACGAAAACTTGCTCACGCAACCTGTAGAAGAACTTGTTTATCCCGGTAATTGTAATATGATTATTGTGCAATATTGAATTTGTCATTAAATCTTTTTTTCTCATTATATAAATTTGTGTCTTTGTTTATTCATATTTAGCTAATTCATCTTCAATAATTTTTTAGGAAGCGCGGACATGATAAGGGAGAAAGAAATTAGCTATCACTATGGTGGCCATTTTGTATTCTCCCCTTCTAGAAAATATGTAGGTGGTCATTTGAAGAAAACAAACATTGATGTTGATTTTATATCTTTCTTTGACCTATTGGATGACTTAATAGAGTATTGTAACTTCAATATTTGTAAGGGAGACAAGTTCTTTTATTTGAGAGGCGATAGAATTATTAGTGATTATGATGGTCTAGTTGAATGTCATGACGATCAAGATATTAAAAATATGCTTGTTAGATATAGAATCCATAAAGAAAGGCCTATTGAGATTTATACACTGCTGAAAAATGATATTTTTATGAGTACTTCTCTTGGAGAAAATAGTTCTAGGGGTAATGAGTCCGAAGAGGTGACGAAATTAGTTGTAGGAGCACATGAATTAGCAAATTCAGCAGGTAATCACTATTTTTATTGATCTTAATTACTTCTATCGATATTTTTACTTGACGTTATTTATTTAACCTTCGTAGGTTACAACGCTGTGAAAAGAAAAACTAGAGGTCCTACACGGTGTGTGAAAATAATTAACTTACAGGAGGGACAAAAATTACCGGTGGAATTTGATGAAGATCATCAAGCTATCAGTGAGAATGCAAGCAAATTAATTTGATTTTTGGGACAAACAGTTAGAAGCCGAACTTGTTGCCCTTTAAAAGTAAATGGTTGGAAAGAGATTGAGCAAGATAAGATCGACCATATGTGGGAAATTGTCTTGGTAAGAAAAACTAACAAATTAATAATTTATAATATTTTATAATTTCTTATGATTTAGCAATTGTTAGAATATATGATTATAAACTTTGATTATATTTTTTTTATGTACAAAAAGTTTAATTTTGATGTTCCCAAGGAAAGAAAAAGCGCAATTCTTGGCAAAATGAGTGATCTCTATAGAGACTATAGGTACAAGTTGAAAAAGAAGTATTTTGATTCAAAAGTAAATTACCAACTTCGCCTACGAAACAAGCCTAAACTTGTTGCCGCAGATGAATGGAAATATTTGGTCAATCTTTGGAGTGATGCCGACTTTCATGTATTTAAATTGTAAATTAATTTGTTTCTGCCTTTTTATTATTATGTGTATCATATTTTGAGGATCTCAAGTTTATTTAGGAAAATTAATTATGGGCGTGTTTGAGATGACTAAAACTGTTTTACTCCGAATTATTATTTTTGTGATCCATGGTTTGGATTCCAAATAAAATTAAGATCTTTTTTATCACTAACATTTCCTTATATAAGAGCACGATATTTTTATTGTCTTTGTATTTCATATTCGATTTGCTAGTTTTTATAAGTAAATCCAAGGGCATATTAAGCTCTCTTTTATCAGTGGCTTTTCTTTAGTAACCAATGTTCTTAATATTTTTTTCAATTTTTATTTAGGAGAAGAGCACACAAAACAAGACAAACAGTTATAATAATATTTTTAGAAGAATTATATTCACATATTTTATTCATTTAATGATAATGACTATTTTTCCGCATGAGCAAAAAAATGGAAAAGCTCCTTCTCGTGTTGAAGTTTTTATAGAATCCCGCAAGAGAAAAAAAGAAAAACAAGTTGATGCTTTTCAACAAGATGTTATTGCAATGTCAATGCGTTCTCTTTTCTTTTTATCTCCTTTTATATTACACATTTGTACTTATATTTGATTGATTTGCATTTTTTGATTGTAGGACCAATTTAACCAATTTAAAAAGCAGCAAAAAGAAAGAGAAATTTCTTTAAATGATGATGATATCATCGAAAAAGTACTCGGGCCGAAAAAATGGATATCTTCGTGCGTATGGCCCCGGAAAAAATATCAGTGAATATTTTGGTGGTAGACCAACAAAAGTACAACTTATAAAGCAACTAGAATTGATC
This sequence comes from Nicotiana tabacum, assembly GCF_000715075.1. Classification (NCBI taxonomy): domain Eukaryota; kingdom Viridiplantae; phylum Streptophyta; class Magnoliopsida; order Solanales; family Solanaceae; genus Nicotiana; species Nicotiana tabacum. The sequence continues at coordinate 1,086,406 of NC_134091.1, forward strand.
AGAAAAGAGGCAAATGAGCATGTGAAAGAAGTTAAAAGGGAAGCTAAGGAACAAGTTGAAGAAATCAAGAAAGATATGAATAGTCAACGTAGACATGAATAAACAATGGGAAGAAAAATTTCGAATGATACTTGAAGCACAAGGTCTACAACGAAATGATACAGATCTAATAGTAAGTAACTTATTAGACTTTTATTACTATCTTTTTATATTAGTAATTTAGTATATATGTGATTTCTTTTAGGTAATATTCATATTAAAAATAAAATTTAATTTTTTTATATAAATAATACTTCATTATATCATTTAGTTATTTGCTTTTTTTTTCTATTGTTGTTGCACCTGTGGAGGAGTTATAAAAGCATCAAGGTCGACGGGCACATGAATAATGAATATGAAAAGGTTTATGACAAATACTTCAATTTATAGTTACGGAATTTTTAAATTGTAGCTAAACATGAGTACTATTGCCACGAGACTAAGCTCTAGAAATAGCCACAAAATTTGAGTTTGCATAGCAAATAAATTAAATCTTTTGCTACAACACAATATTTCGTGGCTACATTATAAAGATAACTACAAATTTGTTCGTCGTGGCAAAAGAATAAAATTACTTGCTATAAGTATATTTTTTGTAGCAAAAACTTTTTACCATTATTGCTATAAGTATATTTCCGTAGCAATAAGTATTAGTTCTTAGCCACGGATTATATAAAGTTTGTAGCTGAGTTTTAGCTACGCTACATTTTGCTGCGAATGCTACGGAAAAAAATATTATGACTAAAGTGTTTTGCCACGAAAATTTTCATATTTAACTACGGTATTTTTCATAGCTATAAATGTGTAATATTGTAGTGAGTAGGAGTGTAGAGAGGTCGCTTTATTTGTACTAGTATGTGAAGGCGTCTAGTCTCCATCAAAGGCCATAGTGTTATTTTAATATTGAGGACGGCGCTGAAGATGAAGTACTCAGACCCGACATTTTCCATTTCAAAATTCATTACAGATATTAGATCCCACCCACACTACTCTATATTTTACGATTTCATGTATTTACTTCGTTACATTTTTTTAAAATTCTAATATTCTATCCCTTCTTTCTTTCTTTAAATGTAGCATTTATAACACGTAGATTTGAGCCTTGCCCAACATTTTTAATCTTCGAAAATAGTACATTATATTTTAGCTATAGGATAGAGGAAACATAACGTTTAAAAAACTTAATATTAACTGGGATCTCTGATGCATGCACTCTTTTCTTATTTCACATGTGAAATAAAAGTTTAAAGAAAAAAAGAAGAAGTTCAAGTTACTTACTACTTCAAAATATTCAAAAGGTTTCACTCTATGTTTCATCGACTTTCCAAAATTCTTTTGTATCCGTGTCCGTGTCGGATTTTCCAAAATGTACTATTTTTGGAGGATTCTTTATACATCCATTGATATTTTTAGAGAGCCCGAACAACATAAGTTTCACTTATTAGTATTGTGTACCTTGAAATTTGACACATATTCAAAAGTAAGGCAGTTATATGCCCACCTACTCATCCATTTTGGACATAATATACTCCCTCCGTTCCAATTTATGTGAACCTGTTTGATTGAGCACGGAGTTTAAGTAAAAAATGAAAACTTTTGGAATTTGTGGTCCTAAACAAGTTCAAATGGGAACCAGAGTATTTGTGTGGTTATAAAAGCTTCTCATTAAGGGTAAAGTTGTAACTTTAAGCTAAATTGTTACCAAATTTAGAAAGGGTTCATTCTTTTTGGAACAGACCAAAAAGGAAATAGGTTCACATAAACTGGAACAGAGGGAGTATTAATTAGCGATATCTTAGACAGTTGGACCAAAGGTATTTTCATCATAAAGCCTAGCTAATTCCAACTTAATAGTCATTTAATGAAAATAAATTATGCTTCCAAGGAAAACAACAAAGGAATGTAGTAAATGAGGGTCAGCTGTATACATGCTTAATGGCTAGAATTTAAAGATCCCTGTTATTACTCGGGCAAAATTCATTTATTTTGTCCTGGAAACAGCCTCTTTGTCCCTCGGGTAGAGGTAAGGTCTGCATACATATTACCCTCATATGAGGGTAATATAATGTAAACATTTTTATACAGAATATTACCTCTATTTATTTATTTTTACCATTTTATACAACTAGTGTCGGTTGTATAAGATACGTTTAAAGGGTAATTTTATACAAAATAAAACTTCTCCCTTATTACTATAGTCTATACAGACCAATTGTAGTTAACTTAGGCTTACGTATGTTAGAGCCCCTTCCTTTATCCTTTTTCCTTTTAACAGTCAGTGATTACTGCAATTGTATTTAGCACCACCGCACGTGTATCACTATATATTTTAGGGAGTTAAATTGTATGTTCCCACCAAATAACTACCTCTATCACTCTAATATGTATATATAAAAAATAAAAAAAAAGCGGACAAGACGAAGCTAGCGTTTGTAATATAGATTTAGTTGAAACTTAAAAAAGTGTTTTAAAGTTGCATTGAAAAATAATTTAGAAATTTGAAATTGTGTTTGGACATACATTTCATTTGAAAAAAAAAGTTGAAATTCTATGAGTGGAAGAAAAAATTTCATCCAAAAACAACCATATATACAAGTTTTTGGGAACTTGATATTTTATTTCAATTTTTTTTATAAAATGATCATATTTCATGAACAAATAATATTTTCAATTTCTTTTGAAAAAAAAAAAGCTCAAATCTATAACCAAACGAGATCTAATAAGTTTGATGAAATTGTACTAGCAATAAATTATGGTTCGGCGATTTTCATTTCTTCTTACGACTTGTTTGGATGGTTGTTACGCATCATTTCATAATGCATCGTATCGTACTGTATTGTATTGTACTGTATCGTTTGATAAATACAATGTTTGGATAGATTGTGTCGTTTGTCAACGTTTCATGATATCACGCACCAGCAATATGAAGAATAAACTTGCAATATTATAAAGAAAATAATGATACAAGGTAAAATTACTATATAAAAAAGTATGGTAAATGATAAAATAAAATAATTTAATAATAATAAAGGGTGAGATTGAGAGAAAAAGACAAAGTAACGATGCGACCACACCAAATCGGTCGTTACATAAAGTGACACATTTCATCGTTATGTAACGACGGATTTAACGATACGATACAATAAAATTTAAGTAACAATCAAAACAAACATTATATTTAAAGTAACAATACGATACAATACAATGGGTAACAACCATCCAAACAAGCTGTTAACGTACTTGATTGTTATATATATATCTTTGGTAAATATTACATGTATCTTTGTATTAGGAGGACAAGCTTTTCTTGTCATTTGGAATTCAAATCAAGAATATGTGAAGAAATGATGTTAATTAATAATCACATAAGAGGAGAGAAAGAGATAAAGAAAGAGTCCTTCAAACTATATTCCAACTTTAAATAAGAATAAAACAGTAAGCACTTAATCCTTTTGACATTATATTAAAAATAGATACATCATATCATATACAATCTTCAAATGAGCAGTTTAAGAAGTAAGAAAAAAACATCACAAATTACAATGAAGAGAGAAGAATTAATAAAAAGCAAATCTTTGGGATCAGAAGAGATAAGAGTTATAGGAGATAGATAGGGGTAAAGGTATGATATCACCCCACATATATATAGCGTCCTTTTCCTAGTGTGCTATTATATGTGTCTTTCTCTTCCTTCTGATTAACCCCATCATCTGAAATTTCTGACTGCAACAGTCCCTCTATGTTTAAAAAAAACATGCTCACACACGCACGCATAAATCTCTTCAACCAAACCAAAACCTTCTGCATTTACTAACCCCCTTTTCTCTACCAAAGAAATTCCACTCCTCATGACAAAGCCAAAATCTCTCGTTTTCCTAAATATCTGATTTTCTGCATTTTTTCATTTACCTATTTTGGAACCCGTTTCATGTGGGGTTTCATAGTCCCTTTCAATCCCATTAATACTCATCACCACCACCCCCTCCTCTTAATTCTATCCAATCCTTGTTTTCTCCACTTGTTCCATACTTTCTTTACTCTTCTCTTACTTCCCTTTCTCACTTTGGTTTCAGTGCCTAATTTGTTTTCTTTTCTTTTCTCTTTTGTATATATAATCTTCCACTTCCTAACCAGGTACTACTATCACTTAATACCATCATTCATCATGTTGTCAATGGAAGAAATATTGTGTGAACTAAGTAGAGAAGACATGAATAATGAGAAAGGTCTACCACCTGGTTTTAGGTTTCATCCTACTGATGAAGAGCTTATCACTTTCTACCTTGCCTCTAAGGTTTTTAACGGCACCTTTTGTGGTATTCAGATTGCTGAAGTTGATCTCAACAGATGTGAGCCCTGGGAACTTCCAGGTAACACACACACACACACACATTCCCTTCATTAAATTCTTCTTTTGTTCATGTCCCAAAAAGTACAAGGAAAAAATAGTAGTAACTCAAAAGGAAGCTGATGAAAAGTCTTTTTCTTATTTTTTTATTTTTAACTCCTTGTCTTGAACATGGTTTTAAAGTTTTGGAATTTGTCTGTTGTAAACACATGTGATGGAATGTAGTCGTAGTATATATGGCAGACGTACTACTGTTTTAAGATATTCTTCATTGCTTTGTCACGAGAAATATTTACTACTAGTAATATTTAAAATTATATAATGAGAATATGAGAAGATTCTAGTCTAAAATACATTAATAATTGGAGATTCTTGTCTAAAATACTTTAGTCTTCTTCTTTTGCATGTGCATATGATATCTCACAAAGAAAGTTTTTTGTGAAATTCCACTATTAATACGTACCTCACGTCATTTATGATTTACCAGCTACGTTAAGTTCTTAATAATACATGTCCTACTTTGGACCTATAAATTTCAGACATCTCTCTCTTTTGTTACCTGTCATTTATGATTTACCAGCTTCGGTAAGTTCTTAACAGTAGTAAGACATGTACTTGAAATATGTTGTCCACTGATTCTTAACCCTTTCCTAGCCATAGAATATAGTAGTAGGCAGGAGCGGATTTAGGGGCGCAAGGGTGTTCACCCAAATTATACTATATATATATAAGGCAAAATCTGTTTTTTATCTCTATATATTAAGTTTTGAATGCTCTTAACACAATCCAAAAGTATAGTTTAGTGGTCAAAGGGATTCAAAATCTACATAAGGTCATGGGTTCAATTTCAACTAGCTACAAAAAAAAAATTTGAACCCCTTCGTAGAGATCCCGCCTATGCATCTCCTGTTGTTGCAGAAAGCAATTAATATGTGTCAAATCTACTTCTATGATTATTCATTGAAACTAAAAAATACAGTAGAAAATATGTGTACCAGCTAGTTATTATTGCGCACATTATATGAATGCGACTATTATAGTAATTTAATGGTATGTTTTAGTAATTTTGAAAGTGAAAATTGCAGAAGTGGCAAAGATGGGGGAAAGAGAATGGTATTTCTTTAGCTTAAGGGACAGAAAATACCCAACCGGACTAAGAACAAACCGGGCAACAGGAGCTGGTTATTGGAAAGCTACAGGAAAAGATAGAGAAGTGTACAGTGCAACAAATGGAGCACTCCTTGGGATGAAGAAAACATTGGTTTTTTACAAAGGAAGAGCACCAAAGGGTGAGAAAACCAAATGGGTTATGCATGAATATCGTCTTGACGGCGATTTTTCCTACCGTTACTCTTCTAAGGTAAATTTCTAATCTTTATTACTCTCTCTATCTCTTTCGATCTATCAGAACAGATCAGGCTATCTATCGATTTGAAAATAGCACGCTCATCTCGCTTTTCGTTCATAATAAATAACCAATTTATTTTTAATTTTTGTTCAAAATATGTGACATATTATCTTATTTCAGTTTAGACGATGACATATTTCGATTATCGTGAGAGTAATAGTTGATTACTTGTAGGGCTATATTGTACGTATCTATAGGGTTTGTCCTTTTTAGGGTTGACTTGTTTAGTAAGTCTCGTGATATTAATTGATGTGATGTTGACTTGATTGATGGATAGATGGATATGAGAAGGTGTTGTTATAGTACCCTAAAGATAATTGCCGACTCTTTTCACTTTGCTGATTCTTAAGAAAACATAGTGAAAATTAAAAATTATCTTGGAATTTTATGTACAAATTTTAATGGTTATTTAATTTCATGTTCAAGGGTATTCCCTAACCAATGTCACTTAAAATATGTACTGTAGAGTTATTAGGTGCTTTGACTAAAAAGATTAGTATACTATCACTTGACATATGTGGTTATTAGGTGTTATCACTACTAAAAACGGGAATTAACCACTGACACGTTCTGTAGCTAAACATAAATTAGCAATGATTATAAATAAATTATGTTAGCTACGAGTGAATTAAAGAGTAGTATAACCCGTCACTTAGGTGCTTTGATTAAAAAGAGTAGTATAATATAATGTCGCTTGAAATATGTGGTTATTAAGTCCTTTCACTATTAAAATCAGAAATTAGCGACATGCAAATTTTGTAACTAAACGGAAATTAGCGACAAATTATAAAGAAATTATGTTTTCTATGAGTGATTTAGCGACAGATTAACGATGAAGTTCCTAGTTAATTCTAGTTCTTTTTGTAGAGTAATTTGTTAAAAAGTTGTAATAAAATTGGCAGGAGGAATGGGTGATATGCAGAATACTACACAAAATAGGGGAGAAGAAAAATCCAATATACCAAGCTGCAGGACAAAACTATGGCTACCCTACAAGCTTGAAAACATGGCCATCATCATCTTTTCTTAACACAGCAACATCAGCAGAAGCAGCTCCAAATCCTATATTGGCTGAAACACCAAATCCAAAAACCACAACAACTACACATTGGCAAGAATCATTCCAAATATCACAAAACTCAATGCAATCACTGCACAACTTTTATCTATTTCACCACCAAGAAAACGACCTTATGAAATCCCTCTTCAACCCCATTAATGTTTCCCAAACAAACCTCTTCCCAATAAATAATAGTGTCCTTTCTTCTGCTACCTCCTTTTCTACATCCCAAAGCACAAAAAAATACAAAGAAGACATAAACAAAAACTCGTCACTATCATCTTTCCTCGTTAGCAATTCAAAGAAAAATGAAAAACATCAAGTCCCACTCATGCAGGCTAACACAACAATGAAAACAGAAGCCAGTTTTTCACCATATTCTGGTTGTTACAATGATCAAAACCCTATGGCTACGAATTTTGGTATGAATAATTCAACAGATTGGAGTTTAGTAGGCATAGAAGGGATGCATTTTAATGGTGGATGTACTCAGTCTCAGATGGTGTTGGATCACATGCATTGTCCCATCAAAATAGCTGCAGAATCTTGGCCTCTTGATCTCTAAAAATAGAAGATTTTGTTTTTAATAAATTCTACTGTAGGATGATATGGTAATTAATTATTACTCCTGTTATATCATCCTTATCTATGAATAGCTATCCTCTAAGTATATAAAAGTAATTCAGGCTGCTCTTTATATTCTGAAACATGTTGCTTGCTCCTTAAGCATCTAGGTAATACCGCTATGTAAGATATATCTTCCTTTTCTCGACTAAAGTTGTGATCTATTGATGGGAATATTTATATAAAAAAAAAATTCCGTATTTTGGGTATTTATAAGTTTTTTTTTTAACTATGTTTATTTGAATTTTGAGTTTTTTTGCTAATAAGGAGACTTATATTAGAAATTAAGTAACATATGAGTTATACTTATTACAAGCCAAGATTATTCGGACATTCAAGTTTTCAGAATAATCCTTATTAAAATATGGAGTAGATAAGTAGTATATGGGATGCCATGGTTTTGGTCGAATTTTTTGAGTTACTAGTAAGAAGAGCTGAAGACTTGAAAAAGTAGTTACCTCGTACGTACGTCTAAATTTTTGTAACACATTTCTTTTTTGAAATATTTCAAATTGTTTATCACCATGTTATTCTTTTCAATAATTATTAATTGAACAATTCAAAATTCAAACTTTGAAGTGATAGATTTAGTCGGTGTTTGGACATAAAAATTGTAAATTTAGAAAAAAAAATAGTATTTGACGTTAAGTTAAAAAATCGGAATTGGAATTTGAAATTATGTTGCAGTTTTGTGATTGAGAATTTTTTTGAAAAACTCATTTGATTATGGACAAACAGGGCCTTATATATTTAATAAATTTCAAATACTAGCATTTTGATATTATACTTGTTTCCTCTGTTTTGGAAAGATTGACATTATTATTTTCTAATTAATTCATTTCAAAAAGATTAGCACATTCCTATATTTTTTAACGAAAGCGTTTATGACTACATAAATGCTATGATTTATTTAAAACCTCAAATATCAAAAGTTTTATAGTCACACAAATATTAAGATATATTTAAAATCATACATTTGTAATTTTTTTTTAATTATACTTATGTCAAGTCAAACTATTGACAAACAAACAAAAAGGCCGGAAGTATTATCTATACTATATTAAAAGCACGAAGACCCTTAGCGAAATGTCGTTCGCCTTTTTTACCCTTTAAGATATATTTAAAATCATACATTTGTAATTTTTTTTTAATTATACTTATGTCAAGTCAAACTATTGACAAACAAACAAAAAGGCTGGAAGTATTATATAACTTAAAAAGTTTACATATAATAATTCTTACCAGTAAAATAGCATTACATAAATGGAACGAAAGAGAGCAGAAGAATTAAAGATTTTTTTTTTAATTCCCAAAAAAAAAAAGTTGAGTGGTCCAACTCAAAATGAGTCTAAAAAGGAAGATTTAGCTAAAGAGTTAGGTTCGGGTCATGACTCATGACTATTGATGAGATGGAAGCTGTTGGCTGGCTTTTGATGATGTCATTTGATTTAAGGAAGATTTAATGGGTGAGTATATGGGACCCGACCCGTCACTTCCGGCAATGATTTCTAGGCAAATGGTGATGTTTACTCAAATAATTTTGCCAATCCTCGCTAGATCTTCTTTTTCGAATGCAGAATAAAATATGTGTCGTTAGAAGTTGGTGTAAATATTATATTGAGTGTGTCTTAAAAAAATTCTCGATTATCAATAACACTACAGTCAAAGTCAAGGAGATCAAATACCCCAAACACATTACCTTCTTATCAAAACAAAAAAAAGTCTTCTATTATATCCTAGAAGAGGTACTTCCCCAATTGAGTCCGAAACTTTTTTGATGTTTTTTTGTAAAAAAGCATATTTTTAATGCTAAAAAAAAGTTACATAACTAGGTAAAATGCAGTATTATACTGCGTTTTACTTTAACGAAAAGTTAGTCGTTAAAGTAAAACACAGTATAGTACTGCATATTACTTAAAAATTATTTTTTTAACTAATTCGCAGTACTATACTGCGTTTTACTTAAAGATTTTTTGCGAATTCCGGATGAATACAGGAAATTTATTGTAATAAAATTATTGAAAATGTACGTCAAGGTGGAAGACGTTCCCAATAATGAGGGCGTGCATAGTAGGGATAACCCCCAGTCATCTGGTGGTTATTCTGGAGCAATTTTTTTGCCGGACAGATTGCTGATGAAAGATCTTGCCTTGATTTAAACTTGTCATCACCGGCGAATAAGCAGCCACAAAATAATTTTTCGACTTTATATAATCAACAAGACGACTGGTAAACTTCAATGTTACTACGCTTTAGCGATGTTTATTTTATGTTTTAATTGCATTTGTATTAACACTCATATTATTCATAGGGGGTGTCGTCCGAATATAAATTTTACAAGTTATGACCCCGCCCCTAGTTGGAATATGCGTAGTTCTGGAGTATTGGACCACGGTGGTCCATCCGGGAGTCATCACCAATAAGAAAATATCCATCATGAAACGTCAAAACAGTACGACTTGTAAGTAAAGTGATATAGTTATATCTAAAGTATTTATCTAGTTGGGTAACTTATCATTTTTTTTCTTTTTGTGCAGTGAAAACGAGCTTCTTAAAGTTCCTGACCTCACACAGTTGCCCATAGACAACGTATTTACTCGTGATTTAGCGGATGCGCAGAGTCAGAAAGATGATAGTGATTATGACAACAATGCGGATGAGTCTGGGAATGACACACCCTTCCATGATGAGGGTGATGATGAGGAGGAAGTGAATGTTGAACCTGAGCTGACGAGGGAGCATGTTCCTCCACCTCCCGCTGGACCAAAAGTGTATGAGTCCCACGTGCCATTTCATGAGTGGAATATTCCCTACCTTGATAATTTGCCAAGCATGCCGAACGTGGATGCCCTCACAAGGGATGATGATGAATTTCGGTTAGCGATATGGGATGAGTCTAGACCAGCTGTTCTGACAAAGGGCATGTATTTCCCCGATAAAGCTCGCCTAATTAGGGCTGTAAAATCTACAGTATAAGAGAGTGTCGTGAGATGACGGTAAGTGAGTCAACTACTGAGAAATACAAGGCTGTATGCCGTAGAGATTTTATGGGTTGTCACTGGATGTTGCGTGCCACCAAGAAGAAATCAAGTTTGTGGAAAGTGGGTAAATTTATTAGCGAGCACAGATGTGAAATGAACACATACAATGAGAATCACTTCAACTTGGATGTGGACTTGATTTCTCTTGTCTTGATAGAATTCGGAGTAATGAACAGAGTATTCGAAAATATTGTCACCTGTAGGAGGGGCAGAAAACCACATATGTCCACCGCTGGGCCCATGCTCGACCGGCACATGCTCCTATACAGGTATGCGAGAATAGCAACACCTCATCTGTACTGGGGTAAATTATCTAGCTGCTGAAGATGATGGAAAAAGCGCATACTCACGTGACTCCCCGAAGTGTTCGAGAACAAGACACACCCGAAAAACAGGAGCAGCGCTAACCGCGTGTACCTCTGAATATGGAGATCCTCCGTCTCACCGATAATGTTTGGGTGCAAAACAACCATATGATCTCTGATGGCTGACAAAGCAGCGTGACTTCCCCCAGTATCACCCTGAGGTCCATAACCAGTAAAATGCCCCATCATATCCAAAAATTGTGCATGCATCATGGATATAATGTACTGGGGTAGTGCCACGGCCTGTCCATCTACACGCAGCCCATACAAAACCTGAACATCCTCCAGCGTGATAGTGGCCTCTCCAGTAGGCAAGTGAAAAGTGTGCGTCTCTGGTCGTCACCGCTCTACCAAGGCCGTGATGAGAGACCAATCAAGTTGCATCCGTCCAAGCTCAAAAATCGTATAGAAGCCCGTAGCATTTAGGTGCGCGACTATGCGGGCATGGAAAGGATGTTTCACGATGAACTCCCACAAATCGTCAGGTCTCCTGGGGCGGAGAGCCTGCATCGATAGTTGTCCCTCCCATACAAAGGAGGACCTATGGTCGCCCTGCAACACTAGTAGTTGATCCTCGGCAGGTCCAGGATGCGCAGGCGGAGGAAAGTCCATGTCGTCTACTATAATTTAAACAAAATTAATTGTGTGTGTTAGTTTAAGGAATTAAATAATTAATTATGTTTAATATTGGACTGAATAATTATGTATGGGTTCCATGCTCGATATTTGAGGCCCGGTAGCACCAAGTTATCCTTAATTATTATACTTGTCCATTTCAACATTTTTAGAATTTTGTTAGGTTAATAAATTAAATAATTAATTATGTTTAATATTGGACTGAATAATTATGTATGGGTTCCAAGCTCGATATTTGAGGCCCGGTAGCACCAAGTTATCCTTAATTATTATGCGTGTCAATTTCAACATTTTTAGAATTTTGTTAGCTTAATAAATTAAATAATTAATTATGTTTAAAATTGGACTGAATAATTATGTATGGGTTTCAGGCTCGATATTAGAGTTAATTTTACAACATATATTAATATGTTACTTTTGTAAGTTTATTGTTATAAATTAAATAATTAATTTTGTAAAGTGTAATTGGATAGAGTTTGCAGTTCCTACATATTTAAACTACATAAACTCTACGCTAAAAGGTTCTACATTTTACTACGCTAAAAGGTTCTATATTTTACTACGCTAAAAGGCTCTATATTTTACTACACTAAAAGGCTCTATATTTTACTACACTAAAAGGCTTTATATTTTACTACGCTAAAATGCTATTTATTTTACTACGCTATAAGGTCACTATTACATATAAAAATAACTAACATAAAATACAAATATGAACAACAAACAAAACAAATAATATTAATTTTTTAACAATACAAATAATTTATCAAATTTTAATAATTTTTTGTACCAAAGCTAATAAATCAATTCAGGTATAAATAAGATATAAATTTAAACACAAACATAACACAAATTAACATGAAAACATATTAAACAAGACAAATATGCATGTACTATACGAGTTTCGACATAAACAAAATCGAAATACCTCGATTTAAGTTTTTTGAATTTGATTGAAATCGAATTTTTGCACCCAAAAGAAGGAATCCAAAGCTTGTCTTGTGTGTGGGACCTACACTCCTTGCTCTTTCGGTGACGGGTGGGGCCCAAATTTTTTTTTTAACTTTGACGCGGGGGGGGGGGGGGGGGGGGATCAAAATCCGAAACTTTTTTAATGGGGTTCGTCGGTTCTGTCGTTGTCCAAGGAAGAAGAAGAGGCTTTATTTTATTAAAGCAATACGCAATATTATACTGCGTTTTAGTTAAAACGCGGTATAGTACTGCGAATTGCTTTAATAAAATATAACTGGGCCCAGATTTTAAGTAAAACGCTGTATAGTACTGTGAATTAGTTAAAAAAATAATTTTTAAGTAATACGCAGTACTATACTGCATTTTACTTTAATGGCTAACTTTCCGTTAAAGTAAAATGCAGTATAGTACTACGCTTTACCTAGTTATGTAACTTTTTTTTAGCATTAGAAACGTGTTTTTTGTCCAAAAAAGTTTCGGACTCTTCCTCAATTCCCCCCTCCCCTCTCCCCCCCCCCCCTCCCCCCATATATATATAATTCAACTCTAAGTTTGTCATTTTACTCTTAGTGACATAATTTTATAGCCACAAAAGTATTTTATCATATTTAAAATCATATGTTTCAAAAGCTCAATCAATTACGTATAAAATGGATATGCTTAGGGATGGGCGTTCGAGCAGCTCAGATTGAATATGAAAAATTCGGTTTGGATATTCGATTTTCTGATTAAAGAAATGACAATCCAAATCCAATCCAAAAAAGCTCAGACCGGATTGGATTTTTAAGTTCGATTTTGGATTTATCGGATTAGATATTACGGATTTTCAGTTTTGAGCCTATAAGTTTAGATATTTCTTCTTCATACAAAAATGAAAATCTAAATAAAGTATTCATGTTAAGTTACCTAAAAAGTTCCTCACTCTCACTGCTTCGTCCAAATAAAGTATTCAAGTAATAAAATTATTATCAAAAGAATACAAAGACATTAACAAGGCCGATAAAATGTAGCAATGGTAAAATTATGTCCAAATAGAAAATATTCTGATAATAACTTAATAATTAGTATTGAATATATGAGATAATATCCAATGGATAAAGTATTGGACTTATTACTTTTGCCATATGAATAATGGACTAGATATAAAATATAAAAAATTCGAATTTTCGTATATCGAAAAATCTGAAGTATCAAATCTAATATCCAAAAAAATCGAAATCCAATCTGTAATTCGAAAATCTAAATCAAAAATCTAAAAAATTCGGATTTCAGTTTGGATTTTGGGTTTGCCCAAACTATGTCCACCCCTAGATATGCTTCACTATCCGAGTTTCAGATGGAAAATCAAGAGGAAGCAATTTACCGTTGCAAAATATACAAATATCCCTCAAAATGGATGGTCTTGAAATTTTGTTCCCTCTTGCCTCGTAGGCAAAACTTCAAATTTAATAAGTGTTGCATTTTCCTTTCCGTATAGGTAACATTTTTGACTTTGACCTAAAGTTCTGCCCATGGACGAGCAGGGATCAAAGCTTAAAATGACCTCAAAAAGTGTCTATTTCTGCAATTTCGAATACATACTTTCGAACATCAATTGGCCCTTAAAAGGAGCTAATAGGAGCCCAGATCATCGCATGGAGCCCCAATACAGGTGCTAATTCATGCCTAAAATTTACATATGTTACATGTACGCTCATTGTCACAAAAGAATAGTTGGTAAAATAGAAATTCACACTTTGTGGATTTAAAATTCTGAATTCACTGTCTGACAACAGCGCAAAAGCAAGCACTATGGCAATATACCTGCCTAACTTTGTCAAATTAATCAGAAGGTGACATAGCAGTCTGAACTAAAAATCATTAGAGTTCATAGCTAGATTGTTTATTGACAACAACAATAACAACCCAGTATAATCCCTCCAAGAACTTCCCACCTTATTTTTGGAGTGACTCGAACTCACAACCTCTTGGTTGGAGGTGGAGGTTGCTTACAATCAGAGCAACCCCTCTAGATTGATTATTGACACGCACAAAAATTATTTCCATTAATTAATAATGACAGTTTAAAGGAAAGAGCACATATGTGATGAACCGCCATGTCATCATGCCACATAGGCGCTAAATATATGCCATGTGGAAGCTTACATAGGAGGAAGGCTAGCATTTGTAAGAGGATTCTAGAGAAGTATAGACATTTCTTTTGGAAGACCCTAGATCCCTATGTATTTGCTAGAGAAATCCTTGGAATCTTCTTAGCTTGTAGATAATTCTAGAGAAAGTCATTATCTTGTAAATATTAGGAACTTGTGTAACAATTAATATTTATACACTAGCCCCAAGGAGACTAGTATATAAAGGGGGCCATTCATTTGTAAATTCACCAAGAAAATAATTCAAGTTCTCTCTAATACAAAGCTTCCTTTAATAATTCTCTTGTGTTCTTTCTACCATTCTCTTAGCGATTTTGAGTGTAGTAACGCTGACTTGGCATAGCAAAAATATGTTTGTGCAAGATCGTGAGCGAATTGTTAAGTGCCGCACGTATACTTAGTTAATGACTAAGGACATGACAACGTAGTATCACAGCGAAGGTTGCAACTAAGGGAATGACAAACGATGGAAAAATTAACGATGCCAACACCCAAGCCAACATCATTCAGGATGCTGCTGGCAAGAGCGGCCGTAGCAAAAAGATGAATGCCACCAACAAGAGCCAGGAGGTTCCACCCTAGGTTGTGTTAAACGAAGGGCTTACATCCCAAGAACTATCTACCACTGAGGCGAGCAAGGATGAAGTGAAGGTCTTGTCCGAGGATGTCTCGCTCGGTAAAAAGTGGGTGATGAAGATGAAAGCAGGGATGGACGCCGTGGAGATTTTGGCCAACACTTGGGGAAGGTGGAAGGCACCCTTAGAGTTCTTGAGGGGCACACTCTTGAAGAAATTGAGAGTATCCGAAATGACTTGTAGGGACATACACAGACCGAGATGGAACTAAGGCAAACCATCACTACCTTAGAGTGCAGACTCATGGAGGATTTGAGTACTATCGATGCTATCAAGGCAAAGATAGAGTCACTCGATGAGCATGTCAATGCTGGCGTGACCGAGGCAGCCAGTAATGTTGTGGTGACGAGGGAAGCCAAGATCGAGGCTCCCAAACCCCCAGTGTTCAAAGGTGTTCGTGATGCACAAGAAGTGGAAAACTTCCTTTGGCACTTGGAGAACTACTTCAGGCACAACAAAGTGAGGGACAACGAGGCCATGATCAACACTGCAGTGTTGTACCTCTCAGAGATTGCCATGCTATGGTGGTGTGATGACCCAAAAGGTCATCACTTACTTTAAATTAAATTCTATGTTTTGAGGCCTTGAAAACCTCATTTAGAACCACCTCGATTTACGCGCGCAGTCCGGACGCATAGCCGGAAAGCTAAAATATGAAATTCTGTGAAAAATGATAAAAAATTGATTATAAAATGAGTTAATTTGACTTCGGTCAATATTTTGGGTAAACGGACCTAGACCTATAATTTAACGGTCCGTAAGAAACTATGGGACTTGGGCGTATGTCCGGAATCGAATTCCGAGGTCCCAAACCTGAGAAATGAATTTTTAAAAAGAAATTATTTTCTGAAACTGCTTAAGGAAAATTTAAATGAAATTTGCTTGGAACATGATGGTATAGGGTCCATATTTTGGTTCCGGTGCCCGGTACAGGTCTTATATATGACTTAAGACGTTTCCGTGAAATTTGATGAAAAACGGAGTTTATTTGACGTGAATTGGACATCCGGTTGAGGAGTTATGGACTTTGAGAGTTCTTGATGAAAATGTTAAGTTTTGAGGTTTAATTCATGTTTTTACATGTTGTATTGACAATTTGATCGCACGAATAGGTCCATATGATATTTTTGAGTAGTATGCACACTTGGTTTGGAGTTCCGAGGGCTCGGGTGAGTTTCGGGATATTTTAGGCTTAAAACCAGAAGTTGCAGGTCTCTGAACCCTCCAGTGCGGTCCGCGGTCGACCTTGTGCGGTGCGCAGTGAAGGCTGTGCGGTCGCGGTCGACTTTGTGCGGTCCGCACAGGGCGCTGCTGTACGGCCGCAGTCGACTTTGTGTGGTCCGCACAGGGGGTCTGAGAGAGATATAAATAGACGGGATTTTCAGTCATTTTTCATTTTTCAAAACCCCAAAAACATAAGAGGCGATTTTTCAAACGACCTTTCTTCTCTAAATCAATTTGTAAGTAATTTTTAACTATTTTTCTTCTATCATTAACATCTTTTAACATGATTTCATCTTCAAGTCAATGATTTTCATTGGGGGAAATTGGGTGTTTTGGGTAGAACCTAGGTTTTTCAAAAAATTGGGGATTTGGACCTCGATTTGAGGTCCGATTTCAAAACAAATCATATATTTGGGTTTGTGGGGGAATGGGTAATCGAGTTTTGTTTCGAAACTTGGGTTTTGACCATGTGGGCCCGGGGGCAATTTTTGACTTTTTGGGTAAAACTTTAGAAAACTCATTTTCATGCATTCAAATTGATTCATTTATCGTTTATTGATGTAATTAAATAATTTGTGACTAGATATGAGCGAATTGGCGGTGGAATCATGGGGTAAAGCTATAATTGAATCTTGAGCTGTGTTTGTGGCATCGAGGTAAGTGTTCGGTCTAACCCTAGTTTGAGGGATTATGAGTTGAGTCCTATTTGCTATTTGCTTATTGTTGAGTACGACGTATAGGCATGACGACGAGTATCTATACGTTGGTGTCAAGCATGATCGTGAGTCTTAATTGATACTTGTTGTATTCTTGAATGTTACTATTGTTGAAATAGTGATTAAATCCTTGATATTGAGCAAAGACTTAGTTTGTTATCGTGGAATATACTTACGATTGAGAAATGGTGGTAATTGAGACGAGTAGGAGTTGAGTTAAGATTGGTTATAGCTGATTCTCTCTTTCCGGGACGTATATACTTGTACTGCTGAGTTCTCTTGCCGGGATAGTGTAGTCTATTGTTGATCCCTTGCCGGGATGGTTGATTATGGTTATTGTTGACTGTATAGTTGGATCGGGTTGCACGTCGCAACAGATATTATATTGGATCGGGTTGCACGTCGCAACAGCTATATATATGTGGATCGGGTTGCACGCTGCAACAATGTTAAATGATAAGGGATCGGGTTGCGCGCCGCAACAGTATTGTTATTTTATTGTTGTAGATACTGAGTTGTCCTTTCATATTTTATTAAGTTTCTGTTGGTCTTGATATGCTACCCTGAAGCATGTACCCCCTCCCATTTTAAACTGCTTATTCCTGTTTATTTTCCGCCATACATTATATAACTGCACAGATTTATCTGGAGTCTGGTCCTAGCTTCGTCACTACCTCGCCGGGGTTAGGCCAGGCCCTTACCAGCCCATGGGGTTGGTTGTGCTGATACTACACTCCGCAATCTGTGCAGATACCAGAGCAAAATTGGATCAGTAGCTTGGGAGCCAGCCTTCAGTCCACAGAGATTCCGAGGTAGTCCTGCAGGCGTCCGCAGGCCCGTCGTCTCCTCTATCTTTTATTATGTTATGTTATCTCATGGATCCGAGATGAACAATGTTATTTTTCCTTCAAACTGTTGTATATAGTACTCTTAGTAGTCCGTGGATATTGTGACACCAGTTTCTGGATAGAGGCATGTGTTGACTTTTGAAACTTTTTGGTTTTATATTCATTAAGACTTCCGCTTAAATCTCATATTCCGCTGTCATTTAGATATTTATCACTTGTTAATATAAGTTGTAAAAAGGATCAAAACAGAAGGGTTACATATTTCTAAGTTCGTGGCTTGTCTAGCTTCTACGAGTAGGCGCCATCATGACTCCCGAGGATGGGAATTCCAGGTCGTGACAGGTGGAGAAGGAAGATGGTTGATATGGATAAAGGTCTTTGTACTATTAGCAAGTGGGATCAGTTCAAAGCCGATTTCAAACGACAGCTCTTTCCAAACAATGTCTTGTACGAGGCAAGGCGCAAGCTTAGAGAGTTGAAACAAACAAAGAGCATATTTGTCTATGTCAAGGAGTTCACTACCCTTATACTTCAAATCCCCAACCTGACCAATGATGACTTGTTGTTACACTTTATGGACGGCTTGCAAAATTGGGCTAAATAAGAGTTGCAATGTTGGCAAGTCATGAATATAGACCAAGCCATAGTGGAAGCCGAATCATTAATGGATTTCAGGCATGACAAGCACGACCAAGGCAAAGGCAAAGAATCAAAGGTTAACAATGTCAAAGGTGTGGGAGATCGTGGCAAAGTAAAGGAGATACAACAATAATACTACAAGACTCAAGATTCCAAAAAGTCGAGTGGCCGTCAGGACTACGCGCTTTTCGGCGCGCTAGTATTGTTCCATAAGAAGAAGGATGGATCGATGCGTTTATGCATAGACTACCAGCACTTAATAAGGTCGCAGTGAAGAATAAGTACCCGATCCCGCTCATTGCAGACTTGTTTGATAGACTTGGCAAGCTAAGTAATTTACCAAGGTGGACCTTTGGAAAGGTTACTACTAGGTTCACATTGCAGAAAGGGATGAGCCAAAGACAACATGTGTGGCGAGATATGGAGCCTTTGAGTGGTTGATGATGCCCTTCGTCTTAACCAATTCATCGGCCATATTTTGCACCCTTATGAACAAGGTTTTTCATCCCTACCTTGATCATTTCGTGGTAGTCTACATAGTCATCTATAGCAACACCTTGAAGTAGCACATGGAGCACTTAAGAAAAGTATTCCAAGTCTTGCGAGAGAACGAGCTATACATCAAGAGGGATAAATGTGAGTTTCCACAATCAAAAGTGCACTTTTTAGGCCATGTCATTATCGATGGTGAGCTACGCATGGACGAGGCTAAAGGTACGTGTTATCCAAGAGTAGGAGGCACCTATAAAGGTAACTGATTTGAGATCCTTCCTTGTCCTTGTTAACTACTATCATCGGTTCATTAGTGGCTACTCAGCCAAGGCCGCACCATTGGCTGATTTGTTAAAGAAGAACAATTTGGTTTTAGAATTTTTCTAGAAGTGGAAGAAGGAATATTGGGATTGAAAATTTCCCCCACTAATTTAGCAGCCAACAACCACAATGTTGGACCTTTAGGCTAGTAGTTGTAGTCCCACTCAAAGAAACTGCAATTCATCATCATTTTTAAACAAATAAGAAGAAATTAAATTAGCACAATATGATTTAGCATGTGCTTAATTTTAACTAATCACTTTCATTAATTATTGAAATATGTTTTGAAATGCTCTAATGTAAAATCATGGTTACATAAATCAATATTTCTAAGATGCAGGACTTGTTCGGAACTATTGGAATGATTCAGTTAGCATTCGATTCTAACGAAAGATCTTAACAATGAATACTGATATGGAACGGATACAGAAACAGAGCCCCTTACCTTCTCTTCTATAGGAAGAAGCGAGAAGGAAAGGTTAGTCCTTAAGAGCAGAAATGTAAAAATTTATCTACACACGGTAAACATCAAGCCACTGGATTCAAGATATGGTTAAGTGATTAGTATGTAATATCGCTTTTAAGTTTTAATTTGTTTAGTTTAGTCCAAAGGGTTAAAGGATCTACTAAGGTCGAGACTAAAAAGGAAATTAAGAATTAGCCATTATGATAAGTCAAATGTTGACGTGTATAACCGTCTTATATAAAAATTTAAATGGTTAAAAAGAATATTCTATTCACTTAACTATATCTTCTACACGTCCTTTAATGTGTGATCCTGGTTAATTTAAGTTTCACTTGCTATAATTTGAAGGTCTTAATATTTTAGAAGAAAACAAAATGCCAAAGGTATAATTAACTTCACCAATAATGCTCCCTCTTAATAATTAGACTCCTAGTCAACCTCAACTATAGACACAAGTGACCAATTATCACTAATAATACCCTCTCTTAATTGAGCAAAGAAATAATAGCAAGATACACAAGGACCACTTAACTTTGAGTACATCACAAGGTTCGACAACCCATTTGGCCAATCGGCCCGATAACTCGAGCTTATGTAAAACATTTCGGAGAGGATAAGTGGTTAACACACATATGGGGTGACACTGCAAATATGGCTTTAATTTTCTAGATGCGCTTATTAATGCAAGTGCCAATTTCTCTAAGTATGGATATCTAGTTTCAGCATCTCCTAAAGTCTGACTTACATAATAGACAGGGAATTGCGTACATTGCTCTTCTCGAAGTAGTACACCACTTACTGTTATTTCGGGCACTGCCAAATATATGTACAGCTTCTACCTTCGGAGTGTGAAACAGAGGTGGCTCGATAAGTATCGCTTCAATTCCTCCAATGCTTGCTGGCATTCCGAGGTCCATACGAAATCATTTTACTTTTTGAGTAAGGAAAAGAACCTGTGGCTTCGATCTGATGACCTCGAAATGAATCGGCCCAAGGCGGTTATCTGTCATGTTAGCCTTTGTACGGCTTTCACACTATCTACGATAGTGATATCCTCGATGGCTTGATCTTGTCGGGGTTGATTTTGATTCCCCGATTTGATACCATGGAGCCGAGGAACTTTCCCGAGCCGACCCCGAAAGCACATTTTTCTGGGATAAGCTTCATGTTGTACTTCCTCAAGATTTCGAATGTTTCTTGCAAATGAGTTAAATGGTCCTCTACCCGCAGGGACTTAACCAACATATCGTCAATGTAAACTTCCGTTAATTTATCTATCTGTTCCTTGAACATTTTGTTAACTAGGCGTTGGTATGTAGCTCCTACATTTTTTAGCTCCAAAGGCATTACATTGTAACAATATGTTCCATAATTAGTGATAAACGAGGTCTTCTCCTGGTCTTCCGGGTTCATCTGAATTTGATTGTACCTAGAATAGGCATTGAAAAAGGTAAGGATCTCGTGGCCAACCATGGCATCGATCATGCAATCGATGTTAGGCAGTGGAAAAGAGTCTTTAGGGCATGCCTTGTTTAAATCCTTGTAGTCTACGCACATTCTAAGTTTGTTCCCTTTTTTAGGGACTACAACTACATTTGCTAACCACTCGGGGTGTTTTACCTCCCGAATGCACCTTATTTTAAGAAGTTTAGTTACCTCATCCTTTACTAATGCATGCTTCACCTCGGACTGGGGCCTTCTCTTTTGCTTCACCGGTTTGAATCTGGGGTCGAGGCTTAGCCGGTGTGTTGTTATTTCCGGTGGGATCGCTATCATGTCTAAATGGGACCAAGGAAAACAATCCATGTTATCGATAAGAAATTAAATGAGTTTTTTCCTTAGTTCGGGGGTTAATCCCGTTCCCAGGTATACCTTTTGTTCGGGTAGATGCTCGATCAGTATCACCTGTTCCAGCTCCTTGACCGTTGACTTGGTTGCATCTGATTCTTCGGGAACAACAAAAGTACGAGAAGTAAGGAAATCCTCTTCTTCTTCTTATTAACTGGTCGTCCTTGACCTGGTCGTCCCCAACTGGTCGTCCTTGTCCTTGATCTTCAATTGATAACGATTATGTACATCTGCCCAAGTTACAGTTGGATACTCGACCAGATTTTGCTTCAACTGACGTGACGCGATCGAATTCCGCTCGTTCAACCCCTGTGTAAAAGCTTGCACGACCCAATCATCTGAGACTGGTGGTAATTCCATTTGCTCTATTTGAAATCGGGATACGAACTCTCTTAGCATTTCATCACCCCTCTGTCTTATCTTAAAAATGTCTGATTTCCTTGTAGCAACCTTTATGGCCCCGGCGTGTGCCTTTACGAATGTGTCTTCTAACATAGAAAATGAATCGATGAAATTCGGTGGCAAGTTGAGATACCAAATCATTGCTCCCTTTGACAAAGTTTCCCCAAATTTTTTCAACAAAACCGACTCGATCTCATTATCATTTAAGTTGTTTCCTTTAATCCTTCATGTGTATGAAGTAATGTGTTCATTAGGATCGCTTGTCCTGTTGTATTTAGGTATATCGGGGACACGTAACTTTTTAGGATTGGGCTTTGGAGACGCACTCTGAGGAAACGACTTCTATACGAACTTTTTGGCATCCAAACCTTTTAAGATCGGGGGTGCCCCCGGTATTTGATCAACACGGGAGGTATATGTCTCCACTTTCTTGTCATTATCTTCAATCTTTTTCTCTCCCAACTCGATTCTTTTCGTGAGCTCTTCGAGCATCTTTATAATCGTGGGATCAGTTTCCGATCCATTACCGTTCGATCTTTCCGGCACCAGCTCAGTTCGGCGAGTAATTTCTGGTTCAACCACACTTGGAGTTTTATGTTGACTTTGAAGTTGAGCGACAGCAACCTGTTGATCCTTTAGCATCTCGAATATTACGTGGAGACTAACTCCTCCGTCTCTTATACCCTGTGTTCCTTGGCCACCAGATCAAACTTCCTTGCATATACTTCCTCCAGGGTCTGCGCCTAAGTCCGCATTCAAAGCAATGTGTGAACTAACGTCGATTGGTTGTACAATCGGCACTTCCCCAGGGTTAATCGGTGGTACACCGGCTCCCGGAGAAACTACATTGTTGTTTTCCCATGAAATCCAAGACCATCATCGCCATGTACGGGTGTGTTTTGTGAGTTTGACATCTTTTGACCTAACAAAAATTCTTGACAAGAACAAGTGTGAAAATAACGTGTTTTATCAGAACCATTATTGAAATAATCACTATTATCTTTAGTCCCACGGTGGGCGCCAAACTGTTTACCCTAAAATCCGAGTAACAATTAAACTTGTATTGTGGTTTTAAAGATGTGTGATTTAATCCAATACTAATTGATAAACAAGGAACCTAATATATAAATTAAAGAGTAGAGCAAGTCAAACCAGTGTATAATCAAGTATCAACCTCGAGCTAAGGCGGCCTCAAGGTGGGTTAGCAAGAACAATAAAATAATAAGGCAAATCACATGAATAGTAAGCAAGAAAGTGAAATGTGTATTTCTATTCTCAATGATTGATGTGTTACAAATGATTGAGGTCCCCTTTATATAATATAGTAGTCCTAAATAAGATACACTTTCAATTGTAGTAAAGAATCTTAATATACAACTGTCTAACCGTCTAGCACAAATCCGTTTCGGAATTTACGCTGTGATCTTAGGGCCATTGCGGGAATCTCGCTCTTTCTGTTATGGAACCATAACGGTATTATCTCGAGGTCGGTTATACTTAGCCTCGGTGTTCATCGACCACTTCGATCTTCGAAGCTTGTACTTTTCCATCGGGCCCGTGCCTGGTCTATTTTGATCTTGCTCTCGAAGTGACCCTCAAGCCCACGAAATTGGACATAACTGATTTCGACCGTGTACAAAGTATAAGACACAGCCTAAATATTTTCAATATTGGATACAACAGCAACAATAACAACAACAATAACCCAGTATAATTCCACAAGTGGGGTCTGGGAAGGGTAATATGTACGCAGACCTTGCCTCTACCCCGAGGGGCAGAAAGACTATTTTCAGGAAACCCTCGGCTCAAGAAAGCAAGAAAAAGTATACAAATATCTATGTAATTACATTCACACTTGGATGAAGCGTAACAGGATTAATGTCCACTCTGATAATATGCTTGATCCAATCAAGGAGTTGGTGAGCAAGAAAAAGTTTTTTGGCTGAGAAAAGTTGGTCACAAATGTTATTTCATTAAGAGCTTTAATTTATATCACTCAACCCTAAACGCTATTCCCTGAAGAAGACATGTACGGTTAACACTTTCTCCTGTCCAATTTATATATTCCTTTGATTATGCAGTCAATTATTCATCCAAATTCGCCTATATTTTTTGAAGAATGAATAGATAATCTCAAAATACTTCTAAAGAAAATCAGGAATTGAAAAAAAATATATTGTTCTATTTTTCCTTATTAATTTTCTAATTATTCTTACTTAATTTTTTTTTTCTTACCTCGTACAAAGAAAAATGTAAAAGATGAAGTGTAATCATTATTCTAACATTTTCTTTAATAGTGAAGTCTTAAAATATGAAGCAAAAAATTAAAGGAATATACCATCAGTCATCAGTAGTGTTGAACTATAATACCAACACTAACAAGAACACTAAGAAACAAGAAAACAAAAAAATAGAGATGAAAGGAACAAAAGTAGGAGGAGGTGATGGAAATTGTTGAATTTAAAACACAAAAAAGAGAGAAAAAAAAAACTTATCATATGAGAAATCAGTGGCACAAGTTCATTTGTGCTCGAAGTATCTGATTAAATTTTGAGGGAAAAAAAGTTGTTGATTAAAGTAAAAATATGGTCTTTCTTTTTCTCATTAAGAAAAAGCCAAAATAGCATCAATAAGATGGTTATGATAGTAATAATTATTATTATAATGGAATTTTACTTTAGCGTAGAATATTATAGGCCATAAGCAACGGCCATTAGACAACCGTCCCTACAAATACAATCATCAATTTAAAGTTTTCTTTTTGTATTGGCAAACATCCCATCACTTGTATCAATTTCATAACTATTTAATTTGGTTTCATGATTCTCTTCCTTAATTATTATATATATGCTCCAATATTAGTTTCATAACCTCTGGGATATTAAATTATTAGAAAGTTTTTCTTTTCAGAATATCTAAATCTTTTAATTTCTTTTCCTATTTAACTTTGTTAAAAAGAAAATTTGGAAGGAATGTCTAGAACTAAACGTGGAATGTATATAATAATTCCAAAAAATTATTAAAAAAAAGATTTAACTTTTATGATATGTTAAAATATAAAACCCTTTTTACCTGTCAATCCAACTCTTTATTGAAACATAATTAACCACTTTACAAACATTTTTTTTAAAAGCAAAGTGATTCCTAAAGCCACAATATTTATTGCAGAGGTGAAATGCGTAAAATACTCAAGGGCAAATTATGTACACAACTTTTGTTGGTTAAAGATAGAGCCGTCAAAATGGATTTGGCCCGTGACCAGCCCAACCTAGCTCGATTATTAGGTAGGGCTGAGTTGCGATTTTTTTAGCCCATTTAAAACTGAGGCTTATAAGCTCGAGCCAAGTCAGCCCGTTGGCTCTTGAGGCTTGACCGAGGCTGGGTCTGAGCCGGTCCGTGGGCCAAAAATTATTTATATTCAAATTTAAATATTTTAAAAAGTAAAAACTAAAAAAATATTAACTATAATCCCTATTTTCCAACCTTAAATTGCTCATTTACCCTTCCATATCAATTAGAATTTGTATTTTTGATATGCATGTAGTGTGACAAGATTAGTTTTTTTTTTGTTTAATTAACAACGAACTAAGAATGTTTTATGTGGCCAATAATATTTTTTTTCCAAAGAAAATATTATTTTAAGTGGCCAATGATTAGTTTGGTTACTTTAATATTTTATTAATTATTAAATTGCTCTTCAGTATAGAAAAATGTCAAGTTTTAATATCCAAAGAAAAGTGACAATACTAGCAAATTTCATGAATTTTAAAATTTTTATGGACTATAATAATGAAATCGACAAATAATGTTAAACCTAAATTAAAAAATCTTAACATATAAACTTATTGAAGCAATTCCTAAACCTAAGGAAAGTGAAAGAAAAATACAAAAAAAAAAAATATTTATGTAACGTTAAAAAAAGAAGAGCTAGAGATATAGAGAATTTACATTTCAATTATGATATTCCTTGTCAAATATCAAGAATCTTGTACACTCTAAATAATGAGAAGTCGCTCATATGATCAAGAGATTATATCACGAATAAATATCTAAAGATTTGGAGAAATATTTTTTTCTAAAAAAATTGAATAGCCAGCCCGCCCTAGCCCGCGATCTTCTTAGGGCTGGGCTAGCCCGTTTTGACAGCTCTAACTTAAAGATTGTACCTTTGCCTCCTAACCATTTTGTACTTAACTTGATCTTAGATTGTACTTTATTAATTGAAAATAACAAACAACTTCTCCCAAACAACATTAACAGCTTGTTTGGATGATTGTTATATGTTGTATTGTATCATATTGTTACTTTAAACATAATATTTATTTTGATTGTTACTTAAATTCTATTATGTCGTATCGTCAAATTCATTGTTACATAATAACGAAAAGTATCACTTTATATAATGACCGATTTGGTATGATCATATTGTTACCTTATTTTTTATCTTATCTTGCCCTTTCTTATTACTATTAAATAATCATATTCTATCCTTCATTTTTACTTTTTATGTAATATTTTTATCATGTATCTTACTTTTTTTTTTTGTAATATTATAAGCTTATTTTTTATACGAGCGATGCATGACATCATGAAACGACGATAAACGATATCATCTATCTAAATATTATATTTATTAAAATAATACATTATAATATATTATGAAGGATATCTAAGTTACTCCTATTTTCTACTAAACTTTCATGAAGTGGGAAGAGTCAAGAGTCCTATAATTCTGAGGTCACAATTCGGATCCGTTTAGAACCTGGAAGGGTCAACCTTAGTTTGTCCTTTTTTTGTCTCCTTCTCCCAATTTAATTAATCTTTATTTTTCCTTTTTATTCTTCAGATTTTTTTTTTGTTCTTCCTTTTTCTTTTATTCTCTATTCTCTATTCTTTCCCCACTAATAGCTTACTACCACTACTCTCTTTCTACTGAAATCCTGAAGAAAAAAACAAATACCAAAATTTTCTTGAAGATATTTCCAGTTTTAAGGTTCTGGGGTGGGTTCTAATTTGACAAACTTTTTACAAAGACAAAACCCTTTTTAATGCTGTCTGAAGATATGTTGAAAGGCGGTTGGGTTAGTTTCAGTTGTCTTTTTTCCCCACTTGTCCTACAATAAAAGTATCACAAACCAAACTCTTTGTTTGTCCTGTTTTTTTTAACTAATATAGGAAAATCTTTTTTCTGTTCTGCTTTAGCTTCAATTCCACACTGTTAGAATATTCCCTCTTTCTATCTGTTCTCAAAAGGTACAATCTTTTCTACTTTAGATCCCTCAATTTTGTATTTTTAGACTATCAATGCTAATGACTTCTTTCCTATGTACATAAAGTTTTAGTTTTTCTTAGAGATTGATAGTATTTAGATCTGTGGAAATTGAGTTTTAAGTTATTCCCTGTTTTTAATTTACAGGTATAGTTCAAAATTGATTGACTTGTGTGCAGTGTTGGAAAAGATGAATGGTGCTGTTTTAGTTGCGCTTGCCGCAACCATTGGAAATTTTTTGCAGGGTTGGGATAATGCTACTATTGCTGGTACACATTCTTTACTCATTGTTGTTGATATTATCTTTCCAATTAATTAAATTTGTTTTGATGGAAATAACATTTATATGATTGTTATTTTATTGAAGTTGTCAGATAGTTCAATGAAGTGTTTCTGCTATTGCAGCTATTAAATTGTTTTCTTCTCATTGTGAATTTACTACTAAAGTCCTTTACATGTTCCTGCATATTATTTATTACTATTTTTTATCCATATGTATTCCTAGTTGCATTCTTTTCTCAAATACGTGTAGAATTAGCACTGTGTTTTTTTAATCTATGTCTTCCTAGTTTTGAAGTAGAGCAAAGGATTTTAATTTTATGGGTTCTGAATTTTAGAACGGCGAATTAAGTACGAATAACTAGGTTCTAAATTTAATATTTGTACATATTTAACAACTGTATCAAAAGCTATTGGGTTCGGCTGAATCTGCACTCGTGCTTCTAGCTCTGCCCCTGTCCTAGTTGCATTCTTTTCTCAAACATGTTTAGACTTAAGGTACTAGAAGAGTCGTGCATTATTTCTTGGTGTTCTAACTATTTAAACTTGCAGGAGCTGTTGTATACATAAAGAAGGAACTTACTTTGGATGCTTCAGTGGAAGGACTTGTTGTTGCTATGTCACTCATTGGAGCGACGCTTGTCACAACTTGTTCTGGACCCATATCTGACAGCTTTGGTCGTCGCCCTATGCTTATTCTGTCATCCATGTTTTATTTCCTCAGTGGCTTAATAATGTTGTGGTCACCTAATGTCTATGTTCTGCTTATAGCTAGACTCTTAGATGGGTTTGGGATCGGATTAGCAGTTACACTGGTCCCATTATATATATCTGAGACTGCTCCATCGGAAATAAGAGGGTCACTTAATACACTTCCGCAGTTCACTGGTTCTGGTGGAATGTTCTTGGCCTACTGCATGATTTTTGGAATGTCCTTGATGACCTCGCCGAGTTGGCGACTGATGTTGGGTGTTCTTTCAGTTCCTTCTCTTATCTATTTTGTATTAACTGTACTTTATTTGCCTGAATCTCCTCGATGGCTAGTCAGTAAAGGAAGAATGCTTGAGGCAAAACAAGTTTTGCAGAAATTGCGTGGCATGGAGGATGTTTCAGGTATGCTATCTGCTATTTCTTGGAAACAATTTCCTTTTGTGTCAGCTGGCTATTTAAATGTTGGGAAAGTGTTGACTGTGTCCCATGCTTTCTCAAGGACAATAAGCAACATCTGGGCTTTTTCTATTTCCTTATGCTTTGATGTTGTATTTTCTATTTGACAAGTAAAACCTATTTAGAAAAAGCTTGTACAACATGCTTTGGTCTGTATGTAATTGGACTCAAGACGCATGTGCTTCATGCTGGCTTGAATAAATTGTGACCGGTACAATATAGACAAGACTAAATTTTTGCTAGTGATGGAGTTAAAGCGTCCCTTTGGGAACATTGATAAAATGGAGTTAGAGCCACACATCCATTTCTTGCCAGGGGTATGGTGTACACATATTATCTTTCTCTTCACGCTTCCAGGAACATGTTTGAATATGTATTCATGTGACATCCTCCCACCCAAAGCAAGGTTTTGCATACTAGCAGTACAACTCTGTTTAGTAGGAAAGAAGGGTATATCATTCTTCCATGGGGAAGCCCATATTCTATCACTCTACTTTGATTTTCTTGAAGAAGAAAGGGTGCTAGGTTAGCAATTTGTGCAACCATCTTGTGGGTTCATTCTTCGCCACCTAGCTTGGAGGTGGGAGGATTCAGTGTTTGCGACTGTGAAGATTAATTAACTTCATTCCCCTATCTTCCCATTAGAGTTTCTCTTAGAATACCCTTCTTTTGAATTCTTTGTATATTCATCTGGTGAATCCTATTCAGTGAAAGGCACTGATTTCATCATATTGATTTTGTTGATTATTCTGTGTAAAGGGGAGATGGCATTGCTAGTTGAAAGTTCAGCAGTTGGTGGTGAACCATAAATAGAAGAGTATATCATTGGTCCACCACATGACCACATAAACATGTCTCAATATGCTATACCAAATCAGATCTGTACACAATATGTAGTTGTTCTACCAACATATGCTGCCACTCGTGTTCCCTGGCTCCTTCCTTGTTGGTTTTATTTATTTGGGGTTAATAAAGCTCTCTTTTTCTGTTCTCTAATCAGTAGACTACTCTTCTTATAAGTTCTTTCATATTCATCTGGTGAATCCTATTTTGTTAAAGGTACTGATTTCATCATATTGACTTTTTGTTGATTATTCTGTGCATAGGGGAGATGGCATTGCTTGTTGAAGGTTTGGCGGTTGGTAATGATCCATCAATAGAAGAGTATATCATTGGTCCAGCTAATGAGCTTACTGAAGATCAGGAGCTGACTACTGATAAAGATCATATCAAGTTGTATGGCCCAGAGGAAGGCCTCTCGTGGGTGGCAAGGCCAGTTCCTGCACAGAGTAGTCTCGCTCTTGTGTCCAGGCAAGGGAGCATGGTGCAGCAGAGTGTGCCTCTTATGGATCCTCTTGTGACTCTATTTGGTAGCATCCATGAAAAGCTCCCTGATACTGGAAGTATGAGAAGCATGCTATTTCCCAATTTCGGCAGCATGATCAGCACCATGGATCCTCACATCAAAGACGATCACTGGGATGAGGAAAGTCTGCAGAGAGAAGGTGATGGTTATCCATCAGATGGTATCGGTGCAGACTCTGATGACAATCTACAAAGTCCATTGATATCACGTCAAACAACTGCCGTTGAAAACATGGTCCCTCCTCCCCATGGCAGCACTTTGAGTGTGAGGCGGCATAGCAGCCTCATGCAAGGCAATGCTGGAGAAGGGGTAGGCAGCATGGGAATTGGTGGCGGTTGGCAGTTGGCATGGAAATGGTCTGAGAGAGAAGGTGAAGATGGAAATAAAGAAGGAGGTTTCAAAAGGATATATTTGCATCAGGAGGGTGTCCCTGGCTCTCGGCGTGGGTCTCTTGTTTCAGTTCCTGGTGGTGATATTCCTGAAGATGGTGAATTCATACAGGCTGCTGCTTTGGTAAGTCAGCCTGCACTTTACTCCAAGGAACTTATGGGTCAGCATCCCGTTGGACCAGCAATGGTCCATCCATCTGAAACTGCGTCAAAAGGTCCTAGCTGGGCTGCTCTTCTTGAACCGGGAGTCAAAAGTGCGCTCATTGTTGGAATTGGAATTCAAATATTGCAACAGGTGGAGTACTATGCTTTTCTCATTCTGTTGCTTCTTTTGGTTGTTTTACTATGATTCAATTTAATAGCCCTGAAGTTTCAGCATGCAGTCCTTGAATGCTGATGAAATGGACTTATTTTCGAGTTTTAAATATGCTACTCCCTCCGTCCCAATTTATATGGTGGTATTTGATTGGGCACAGAATTTAAGATAGAAAGGAAGAAAGACTTTTGAAACTTGTAGTCTAAAAATTCATTTGGCTATATAGAAAGATTTTATTATTTTGGACAGGCTAAAAAGGAAAGAATGTCACATAAAATAGAACAGAGGGAGTACATCTTTGCAGTTAAGCGTTCTGTTTCCTGCTTAACCATAAGTATATTTCGAGATGGGGGTCAGAGTAGGAACATGTAAGGGTTGCTTGATCAAACTACACAGTAAATCCTCTCATCAATTATCTGGAAACAGATAAAAAGGAGCTTACCTTAATACATCTAATTTATTAAGGTTTAAGGGAAGACTTCAATGCGTATCTGTCTGAATACCACACAACCAATAGTTCTGCAGTTTTTATATTCTGGTTTTGTCCTTTTTCCCACTGAGTTCACCTTTGTCGATGGGATCGGGATGAATCTTTTTTCTTCATTAGTGTAATTTCTGTTGTTATCATTTGCAGAGTCTCTTCCTTGCATTCTCTCCATTATATAGTTTTATAAGGAGAACTACTTTGTAATTAACTAATCTCAAATTCTTGAGGCATTGCTCGCTGTTCGTTGGACATCAAGTCACGGAATTTCGCCATCTTACCAATGTAATATTTTGTTCTGCAGTTTTCTGGTATAAATGGAGTGATGTACTACACTCCTCAAATTCTTGAGCAGGCAGGTGTAGGAGTTCTTCTTTCTAGCTTTGGCATTGCATCAGACTCAGCATCCTTCCTCATCAGTGCGTTAACAAACTTTTTGATGCTCCCTTCTGTAGCTATTGCAATGCGATTCATGGACGTTGCTGGCAGAAGGTAATCTCTTCTTAATTCCTTTCTTCTGTTTTAAATTAAGGGTGTTTTTGATCATGTCCTCAGAATGTGGTGCTGGAAATACCATGCAATATATGCTATGAGTTGAATTGCATGTCAGAAGATATTTTTGCTTTGTACTGGTTTTTGTAGTATCCTCAGATTTTTAAAGCCATATACATCCACGGTGGGAAAATCCATGCACTCTGCAATGAGACCAAAATTTCGAATTGGTTGGTTTTTAAGTTGTATTTAGTGACAAGTAGTATTCTCTCTATCCCAATTTACACGATGAAAGATGTTATATTATTCCACAAAAAATATTAGTTATGCAAAGTTTTACACCTTTCAAGAATTCAAATTCAATAGCTAATCCAATTTAAATGTAGATGGGATATTCTTTGTCAAGCTAACTTTTAAACTAGTATTGCGTTAATACATTTTCTGATTACTACTTGTGCATATACAAGCCATATAACATCTTGAATTTCATGCCAGTCAAACGTTGTCAAATAAACTAGGAAGGGGGAAAGTTTTCATTTCTTGGGGGAATCAAGTAGTTAGCCATATTTTTTCTGACAACTTTCCGATACTTTTATCTAAGGCTATTGAAATTGGAACTGTTTTCTCTTAAGAGTAGGGATCGAACTTACCATGTGGTGTTTGATTAAGCAATTCTTGTTTGTTCAATTAAGTGCGAGTTTAACTTTTAAATAATCTAAAAAAGAAAGAACACTATTCGATAGTATTTGATTACAGCTAATAATTTCCAACAGTGGCTTCAAAGGTTGAAGGTGGAAAGGGCAAAATTTTCTTCCTGACATTATTGTGCCATTTAACATAAGGTTTTTAATTAAAAGGGTGTTCAAGGGTTTAGCCGATTAAGTGTAGCTCTGGTCTTATTTGACCATAATTCTATAACATTAACCACTATCTCAAGGCTTTTGTCAGTTTTTGCATTGGCGCTCTTTGCTCAGCTGGTTCCAATATCTCATTTGTCATTCTAAATTAAATGCTTTGGTGGCTCATACCTACTGGATTATAGTAAAGAAATACAAACTCTTCATCATTCTATTTTTTCTTTTCTGGTTTTTTAATGTGTCATTAAATGATGAACTGCAGGACACTTCTTCTGTACACTATCCCAGTGCTCATACTATCCCTCATCTTGCTGGTCATCGGTAACACTGTCAACCTCGGGAGTGTAGCTCATGCTGTAGTTTCTACTGTTTGCGTGATTCTTTACTTTTGCTTCTTTGTAACTGGCTATGGACCTATCCCAAATATCCTCTGCGCGGAAATCTTTCCCACGAGGGTTCGTGGTTTGTGCATTGCCATATGTGCTCTGGTTTTCTGGATATGCGATGTCATTGTGACGTACACACTGCCCGTGATGCTCAGATCGATTGGCTTAGCTGGAGTGTTCGGTATTTATGCCGTTGTATGTGTCATTTCTTGGTTTTTTGTCTTCTTGAGGGTTCCTGAAACCAAAGGCATGCCCTTAGAAGTCATTACAGAGTTTTTCGCTGTTGGTGCAAGACAAGCTGCTATGGCGAAGCACGAGTAGTTTTAAGGCATCTTCAGTTGGAGAATGGATAATTTAGTAACTTGTCGAAAGTAAGATTTATTATTTCTCTAGGTTGTCCATTTTATATCCATTTAGCTCTGGAATTTCTCATTCGTATAAGTTGAGAAGTTGTATCCCATTTTATGCATGACAATGTCCATATAGTAGAATCTCTAAATTTATTGTTTTCTTTTTTCCTTCCAAAAGGTAGGAATATACATTTGCTCATATTGTGACTTGCAAAGTGAGGAAATATGTTTTTAAACAGAAATAAAGGTTATATATATGAATTGACATATGGGCTCCAAGTCCACTTTCAACCCGTGATCACCGGCCCATTATGAAGAAAACCATATATTCGAGAGCAAAATTCATTGGAAATTTTAGCTCATATAGTAAAGGTATACACCCTATTAATTTTAAATTAAAATTATTATTTTATATAGTTACCTTTTATATTTTACAGCAAAATAAAATAGATATTTATGGTATATACTACCATTGAGACATGAAATAGCTATTTATGTTTTTCTTTTTTCTTTCTTTCAATTAACAAAAGATTCTCTCTCGGATTTTTTCTTCTTTCTTTCTCTCTTCCTTCTCTTTCTTCGAGCAACTCAAGCCCTAGTATTGATGGACGACGAGACATTAGAATAGAGTAGAAGACAACCATGTAACAGAAACGAGTGATTTTTTTGAACGGAAATGAGCAATGTGGTGAGCTCTTATCATAAATTTGTTGTACGGATCCGACAAACTTTTTTCTCTTCTTGGCTGGAAAACCCCATCTACGACGAACTTTCTTCTCTTTTTGCTAGTTAGTCACATACAATAATACAAATACATTACAAATTCACTCAAACACATTGTATTTTTATATAAATATATTTTTTTGCATGTATTTTATGTATTTCGAAGATCTTTATTTTTTTAATACAGCTGAATACACATGTATTCATGCATATTGTATATTTCAGTATGCATGAATACATGATATAAATATTAAAATTCACTAAATATAAATATTAAAATAGAACAGAATACAAACAGTGAATACATTTAATTTTAAAATGTAGTAAAATACACTGAAGACAAATAAAAATACAGTGAATACAACCAATGAAATATATTGAATACAACAGTAATAACATGTATTAGGAGTAACTAAAATATTGTTAATACAAATACATTTGAATACACTGAATATAAAATAGCGAATTATAATTGGGTTGATAATGAGGCATGTTAGAATTGATTGTTGAGGTATATTAGGAGTGTATCACGCTAATAGATATTATTTCCTTTATTAGATATCTGTATATACTTATTTTTAAGGTGATTGTCGTCATTGTATTCATGAGTACAGGCACGTACTACTGGACTGCCTTAATTTTAGGCATTTTTTGTTGCTGTATTCATGAATACAGCAGCGCGAATACAACGAATACACTACCATAACAACTGAATAGTAGCTATATGAAATAATTATGTATATGGTAGCTATATAGGAAGTTAATAACCACTAAACAATAGTAGTTTCTAAAAATTCCTCAAATTCATTTATAGCCATTCGGGCAAACTTGTAATACCCGATAGCCACAAAATGATATCATACAAGTCATAGCCTAAAAATAATAACAACGGCTTGAATGAGTAAAACCCAACTACAGAGATGGCTGATCTCACCACACTGCACCCAAACGATGAAAAAAGATAGTCAATGATATTCTTTCACTAAAACTTAACAATTACGGTAATTACTTCATTCAAGGGAAGATTTATCACGTACTCGATCCCAATTGTAGTATATGATAATAAATGTGTATATTTGACCAAACTCTAAATTAGTTAACAAATTTGAGAAAATTCTGTCTTCAGTTCGCCCCTCTTTCTTTTAGTCCCATGACGTTGGTGCGAAGGAATGCTCGAGTTGCCATCTCGTGACTACGTTAGAGGTAAAATAATTGCTATATAGCTAGAGTTCTCCTTAATGATAAATTTGAATTAGTTTGTTCTAATTGGAATTATCTTTTTGAATTGTCGAAGTTTTATGATTGTTCTTTCTCAGATAATTATGTATAACGTTGAAATATATACTAAATAGACTGTCACTATACAATTTATATACAATAGACTGTCACTATACAGAATATATACAAAATAGGCTGTCACTATACAATTTATATACAATAGACTATCACTATACAAAATTTATACTAAATAGTCTGTCACTATATAAAATATATACAAAATAGACTGTACGTATACAAAAAATATATAAAATACATTGTCACTATAAAATTTATGGATAGTGATTTCGGGCTATTAAATGTAATATATGTTTGGGCCCGGGGGACATTTCGGGTCAATGAGGGAAAATATGGGCTATTAAAATTTTGAGGGGCTATAGAGCGTAGTTTTCTCCTACAAATTGTATGGCGTAGCCAGTTTCGATCCAAATGTAATTGATTTCTAGCCATTTTAACTTAAAATATATTAGTAAATGACATAATTGCCCTTGACCTTTCTAACATATGTTTAGTTACTTTTTATCGCTTACAACAATTGTACGGATTTCGCTTTCCTGAGAGAGCACTTTTCATCGAATCTTGTCCGGCTTTCGTCCAATTTTCTTCAAAATTAGGGTGAGTTTTGTTTTTTTACAATAATGTGTTTGAATTTTCGTTGTTATTAATGGTTCTTTAGGTTTAATTTTGATTTTCGTACCGTTAGGGTTTAAATATTTGTTGTATTTTAACTTTTACGATTTTTTCTCTGTTCATTAGTTTGTCTTATTTCTGGTAATTTTATCACTCTATTATTAGTTTTATGTTGTAATGTTGTCACATGACAAACTTTCAATATATTATACTAGACAAAAAACCTAGTTGAGTTTTGTTTCATTTCAGTATATTTTACAGGATGTCTGCTGTGTGTGAATAGTAGATGTCTAGGGTGTGGGTTTTGATTATGTTTTTTGTTTATTAAATTTTGTAAAATTTTGTCCAGTATATTATACTGGAATATTGTCATGTGAATGTTTATCTTCTAGTATAACATACTGGATGAATATTATAATATAGTTGAGTTTTGTTTCATCCCAATATATTTTACGGGACGTTTGTTGTGTGTGAATAGTAGATGTCTACTGTGTGAGTTTTGATTATGTTTTTTGTTTATTAAATTTAGTAAAATTTTGTCCAAAATATTATACTGCAAGTTTGTCATGTGGTATCTTCCAGTATAACATACTGGAAGAATATTATTATATAGTTAAGTTTGTTTCATTCTAGTATATTTTACGGGACGTCTGCTGTGTGTAAGCTTTTTCTCCAGTATATTATACTGGATGAGTTTTGTTTAGACTAAAATTTTGTTTTATTTGTCATTACTTTTTTTGAGTAATTATTTGTCTTCTTGTTTTATATTATGCTCTTTGTTACCGTATATAATCCTTAAGCTTTTTCTCTAGTATGTTATATTGGATGATTATTATTCTTTGCTTTTTGATTATGTTTTTTCTGTGTGCCCTAGTATTTGTTTCTGGAATTTCATATTTTGTAATTTATTGTGCAAGTATATTATGCTGGAAGACTGCAATCTGTAGACTTTATGAAGTTCATTTTAGTGGATGAGTTTTGTTTATAATTTATTTCTCATATATATACTGGATTATGATTGTGTTTACTTATCTAATTTTTTATATGTTTTTTTTTTCATTATTTTATAGAAATGGAATCTTCAAGTAGGATATTGAAGGTACGTATTTCTGAAATATTGAAATTTTTATCTTAAAATTATATGAAATGTTGCTTATATGTGTTGTATTTTGATTTTAGGAGGGAGATAGATTTTATGATTTTAAGAAGTGGTTTCCTGCTAATTGTTATTGGAAAGGCGATCGAAATTTTAAGAAAACTATTTCATCGTTTTTGTGTGGAACTCAAATGGATCAATTAAAGAATGGTGTATTTGGGAAATTTTTAGAATTGAATGAGGTGGGTCACTCTCGGAAGTTGACTCACTGTATGTTGCTTTTCCAAGTATTTTACAAGGATAAAACCAAAATGGTTTTTGGAGTTTTTGGGAATGACGTAGAATTTACAGAAGATGATTTCCATTCTATTACCGGCCTGAAGATTGAGGCATCTGATTATAGTTTTATTGATGATTGAGAGAATCGTTTGAAGGAATGGTATTTCTCTGATGTTAAGAAGGGTTTGAAGGTAGATAATTTGTATGAGTTTATAAAAAAGCATTCTCGACTCCGTGCTGGTGCATCAGATGATGTAAGTGTTGATGTCGTGGTCTGTGATGAAGATGCAGTAAAGCTTGCTGAAATTTATATATTAGAAGTTGTTCTTTTGGGTAAAGAGCATAGTAGAAATATAAGTGATCGTTTTATGAAAATCATAGACGATGCAGAACTTTGTGCTTCTTTTCCATGGAGCAGTTTATGCTTTGAAGAGTTTATTGATAATTTGTCTCATCTTCTATCAACTGGGTCAGTGAAAAAGAAACCAATTGGTAGTATCGCATCTTATACAGCACGTGGATTCCCATTTTTGTTTAATGTATGGACAATGGAAGTCTTTAATGATTTCCGTCAATATTCAAAATATGAGGATCAGGGACCAATTAGGATGTTATCTTACTCCAGCATTGGATGTCCAAAATATGACACACTTTTCAATGATTTCTTTACTAAAGCAAGTGTAAGTTAATAATATGTGAATTTTTAATATATACTTGTGCTCATATATTTTGTTTTAGTCTAATAATTGATCTTTCTGTTTAATTTATAGAACTTTAAGCTTTTCAAGGTGAATCAATCATATCTTCTCCAACCTTCATCAAAAGTTAATGTTAGCGACATTGTCAATGTAAGTAGTTGTTTCTTCAATTTTATTTAGTCTTGCTTTTCATTAATCTCTACTATCGTATACTAGCTTTATGTTCTAATAACTTGCATTTAAAATTATGTTTGCTGTAAATTATTTCATTACCTTTTAATCGAAGTTTGTCGTGTTTAAGCTTGTTGTCCAGTCTGTTCTGAAGGCTTATATTATATGGGAAAGCTCTTTTCTGAAGGCTTATTTCCCAGTTTTTAATACTGTATGGTTTTTGATTCCAGTATATTTTACAGGAAGTCTTTTGAATGTAAGCTTGTTGTCCAGTATGTTATACTAGATGAATTCTGTTTAGACTATTATTATTTTTTTTTTTGTGATTAATTTTTTTTATGATTATTTGTCCTATTGTTTTATAATATGCCCTTTGATTATTTTTCTTCTTTATACCCCATTATTTGTTTCAGGAGTTTCACACCTTCTTATTCATTCCATCCAGTATATTATAATGGAAGATTGCCATCTGTAGGCTGTTTTGTCCAGTAAATTATACTGGATAAGTATAATATATTTCATTTCATTATATTTTTCAGTTCTACTAATTTACTATACAAAATTATATGCTACCCTTCTTGAATTGTGTTTAGCCTCAATAAGAATATTTATGTATTATGATGCTGAAATTCTTACTACTTTTCTTTTCTTTGCAGAGGGTATCTGCCAAAGTTGAAGACATTGTAGGTGCATATCATATTAATTTTAAAACAAAGATGAAGAAAAATATTAAACACGTTAAGAACTTTGTTAAGGTAATTAACTAGTTTGACAATTTATTTTAGTGTTGATTTTGTTCGTAGAATAATATATTGTATTCATTGTTGCACGTTATTAACGAGAAGCTTTGTCACGACCCAAAATTCACTAAGGGTCGTGATGACGCAGGACACCGCTGTCAGACAAGCCAACCCAAATACTTAATTAAATTCTCGTTTTAAATATTTCCGAAATCACTTCTTTCATACGTTTGAACAAATACATAGTAAATTCCTATGAATAAATAATGAAATATTTAGCAACCTTTAAAAATTTCTAAATAAACCCAAAGATATCCCAGAACCCGGTGTCATAAGTGCATGAGCAATTTCTAAGAAATAATATAATACAACAACCGTCCAGAATACAACATTGGATAGAAAATAAATACAGTAATTTGAAAGAGACTTGCTGGCTGCGGGTCGTCTCCGAAATGCAGCTCACCTAAGTCTCCGTATCAACCATGCTACTACGCTCACTAGGCCACTAGAGATGCATGTGCCTGTGCAACAAAAATGCACAGAAGTGTAGTATGAGTACGAAAATAATGTGTACCCAATGAGTATCCCGTCTAATCTCGAAGAAGTAGAAACGAGAGGTCAATTTCGACACTTACTAGTGGTCCAATAATGTTATATCCATAATACATTAAATCGTGGATTTTTTTATAAACATGATTATAATTCGATAGGTTGAAGCAAATAAACAATTCTTTCTTTTATAGGAAATTTCCAAATTTCTTTTCATCATTTATACATATATTCTTAATCCAGGAAGATGCAACAACAACTTCAATAAGTTTCAAGGCAAGCAATACAAGCATGCGCAAATCATGCCGAGGTCGTACGGCCCGATCCAGCAGAAATGTAAAATGTGCACTGCCGAGGGTCGAACGATGCGAACCATAGATGCATCTATTACCCCGCTCGCGAACCATACATGCGACGCAGTCAAATTTAAATAAACAATCACCCTGCTCGCGAATCATACATGTGACGCATGTACACATAGAAATACATGCTCAAACAACCAATTAAGAATTTGTCGGGGAACATTTATCCAAATAAAAGCCAGTTCTCTTTTAATAATTTAAGAAAATGAAGTTTAATACTTTTAGAAATTCATTTACCAATTCGATAGGATTTAAGCAATTCAAATGCCGATAAGATTACAAATATTCCAAGTATAGCATGCTTTTGTGTCCTAGACTACCCGGACAATAGCATAATAGTAGCTACGCACGGACTCTCGTCACCTTGTGCGTACGTAGCCCCCACAAATAGGAGCACATAACCAATTAACTCACATATGGGGACAATTCCCTCTTACAAGGTTAGAAAGGAGACTCACCTCGCTCCGAAGATCCATGATTGGCATTCCACGCCCTTCCGAAGACCCGAATCGATGCAAAATGCTCCAAAGCTAGCCAATAATTATGAAAATCCATTAATATATGTTCAATTACTCATTACGATCCAATTTATAACAATTCCTAACCCCGATCGAAAAGTTGACAAAAACGCCCTCGGGCCCACGTGCCGGGATTCCAAAAATTTTCGAAGATAAGGTTTACCCATGAACTCACGAACTCAAATATGTGATTTTCTCTTAATTCAATACCCAAAATCGTGGTCAAATTCCAAGAATATTAATTTTCTAGGTTTTCCCTCAAACCCCAAGTTTTCTACAAATTTCCATGTCCAAATCCGTATATAATCATGTATTTAACTCAAAACTAGCATAAATTACTTACCTCATGATGAATGACGGAACCCCCTCTTCAAAAGCTCTAAAAATCTCCCAAGCCAAGAGAACAATGGGCAAAAATGGCCTAGAGCCCGAATAAATGAAGGCCACTGCCTTCTGCGATTTTCGCATATGCGGTCTTGGGCTGCACCTGCGACCACCGCTTCTGCGGAAGGAAGACCGCTTCCTTGAAAATGTGACTTGTGATAAGCATTGTAAATGCAGACTCATTTCTGAAAGTGAATGTGAAAATATATATGTGATAAAGATTATGCATAATAATGTGCTTATATATGGTTGTACAAATACCACAACTCACCTTTAAGGGAGGTTTGAGAGAAATAAAAATAATAAATATTACGTGGTTACATGAATATGTCATTGGTCGCGTATATGTGGTACGCCAAAAATTATTTTGTCATGTCTTATAAAAAGTTATTAAAGGCAAAATTAAAGCAAGAAATAATTTTGCTTATAATGATTTTGACCATGACAATTATTATGATATGATTTTCTCCTTGAAGAAGACATTTACCATATGGATGGTGTGACAAAAGATCTTGTAGTACAAATCAGTTAAGAGTTCCAGAAGAACTAATTTGTTAATACCCGGATGAATGAAATTGTTCATGACATTGATATTGTAGTAAGTCTCAAAAGAAACTTTTTGAAATGAAAGGAAGATATCTTCATATAACTATAATCATACTGGGTAAATATAAAAGGTTATCTAATTTTTCTTCTATTTGTACTACACAAGTATAAGCATGACGATGAATCACATGCCTCAAGTAAACTAGAGGTTTAGTGAAACAAATATTAGTTGACATGGCCGGTTGGCCATCCTGGTTCAATTATGATGCGAAAAATTGATTGAGAATTCACATTGGCATATATTGAAGAAATGGAAGATTCTTCAAGAATTCTCTTGTACTACTTATTCTCATGATATACCAGTTAATGGTGGGATTGAATCCCTTGATTTCTGGAATGAATAAAAGGATATATATATATATATATATATATATATATATATATATATATATATATATATATATATATATATATATGGGACCGTCACATGCCATGTGAATCTTTTATTATTATTATTATATGATTTTAATAGATGCATCTATTGCATGGTTACATGTGCGTTTGTTATCAACTTGTAGTTGGCTTTTGCAAGGTTGCTTGCTCAAATTATTAGAGCACAGTTCCAGAATGTAAATTGTGATGATAATGCTGGTTTAAATCCAAGTTGGTTTAGTAGAAATTGTATGCCTCCAAATATACTTAAACCATTGGTTATGAGAACGAAAGAAAATTTGGTATTAGATGTATTATTTAATATACAACAGCACTTGTACGCATCTAGCCAACAAGTTATGATAAATTCTTCCTATCACAATTTGTTCGGGGTCAGGAGACAAATAGTTTACATCTAGAAATATGGATGTGCTATATGATTTAATTTCTCTACCACAATGCACAAAGATAGGTCTGTGAGCACGTGATTTTTGCCCAATGAGAACTATTCCCAAAAAATTCAAATAAATGGTTTTGTGTTGTTTGTGGTTTATTTGTATTTTTGTCTGTGCATGTTTATTTCTACTTTAATTAAGAAAATACAAAATATGGGTTACATGTGCATTTAGGATTTAATTTTACAATTTAGGAATTAATTGAACAAACAAGTTTGTTTTACAAAATGGGAAAATCACAAAAAATTATGTACTTTGCATTTAATGTCTGAATTGTGTGATTTTATCCTTATTTGTTGTTTAATCTCGTGTGATAGATTATTAAGAGTTAATGTTTTAGTTAATTGTCAATTTTATAATTTAATTAGGATTTTTAGTTGGTAATTAGGAATTAAAAAGAAAATAGAAGAAAAAGAAGAAACAAGAGAAGAAAATCGGACTGGGCCAATTTTAAAAGACAGTCTAGGCCCAGTCCAAATACCCTCTTGCCCGGTCCAACCCAGCCAGCCTTGGGGGCGTATGGAACGACGCCGTTCAGGCATGAAAAATCTGGGCCGTTGATCTCACTCGATCGAACGTCAATTTCCAGATATATCCAAACGACGTCGTATCTGGCCAATAAATCCAAGCCATTGATTTGTTCTGATCTAACGGTCCCAGGCTTCCCCCATAGCCCGGTCCATTTCAACCCGGGTCGACCCAGTCTCGAGGAAATGCCAAACGTCACCGTTTCTTTTAAGTGAACTGATCCAGGCCATTGATCGTGCTTGATCCAACGACCAGGATTAAACCACCCCTCCATATATAAATCCAACCCCTCACCTCGCACCCCCCCTAAGCTATACCCCTGTTCATCGTCTCCTTCAAAGACAAACCAAACAACCCTCCAAACCCTAGCCGCCCTGAAACCCCTTCGCCTGAAAGCCGACGGCAACAACGCCGATGACCATGAAACTAACACCCCTAGAGCACCTAACCACCCTCTCCACGAATCCCTTACCCGTTTTGCTCGAATCAGACTGTAGCTTCTTGAATCTTCAATCGAATATTCGAGCAAAACTTGAAACCCACCCCAACCAGTCCCAAACTCACACCAAGGCACCCCCTGACCACCCTCGTTACAGATCTGTTGACTCTTTGCCTCGAATCAACCTCCAGC
Organism: Nicotiana tabacum; assembly: GCF_000715075.1. Lineage (NCBI taxonomy): Eukaryota > Viridiplantae > Streptophyta > Magnoliopsida > Solanales > Solanaceae > Nicotiana > Nicotiana tabacum. The sequence continues at coordinate 1,130,015 of NC_134091.1, forward strand.
TCCTCGAATCTTCAATCAAAGATTCGAGCAAAATCTAAACCTACCCCAACCGGCCCCAAACTCATACCAGACATCTCCCTGACCTCCATCGTCACCAAACTACCGTTGGTTTGGTTCGAATCAGACCAGAACCGTTCGAACCCCCAAGAACCCTAGAAAACCAAAGGTTGAAGTTTGTCCGAAGAAAAGGAATTTGGGTCTCCAGTGGACCTTAGTCGAAGTGTTCTCAGTTGAGAACACTCGATTAAGGTCCGTTCGACCCCAAAAAGGTCCGAGTCAGAGTCCAAGTCAGGATCGTCTAGTCTCCGAGTTCCTGAGGTATTTTCCTTTTTCTATTGGTCCCATTTTGTATGTGTTTATATCTGTTTATTTGTTTAGTTTAGTTTTATTGATTTTTCAATTCTTTTTGTCGATTGATTCTGTCCTTCTTCAATGACCTTTTATTTGGTCAAACTTTTTCTGGTCATGGTCAATGAATGTGATAAAACTATATAATCAATTTGAATGAGTGTCATCTATTAGTTAAGTTTTATTATGAATCCGTGTTTCTATCAGTACGATTCGAATCACCTGTGTGCCTGTTCGGTTCTTATTTGCTATTGATTGTATGTGTTGTAATTCGTGTAGTCGATTAGATAAGTGTCGTCGATTAGTTTTACATGCTAGAATGTTAGAATAACCTGATTTGACTCATGCTGCTTCAATTTTGATTGAATCACTGTTGGAATTTGATAGGCTGGATTTGTTATAGCTGCTGTAGTTTGGTGATTAATTAGGAATCAGCTTAGGTATCTGTTTAAGGAGATTGATTATAGCTGATGAGGTACTGGGGATTGGTTAGGACAGTAGTTTCAGGGACCCTAGGAGGGTGTTTTGGGGTTTTAAAAGGCTTGAAATGTTTAGTGTTAGTGGTCTGACCGTAAGGGTACTTAATTAACCATTAAACTAATACTTTGTCTAGTAGTAGTGGCTTGGGAAACATAATAGCATGGTGGATTAGTTGAATATTATAAGCTGCCCATGCCTTTGGACAAAAGACACTTGATAATGGGCTAAAAGGGAATATCATGGGCAGAAATACTTTCCTAAGTGCTCCTTAGAGCTGGAAAATGGGCTGAGGTTTTGGGTTTAAATATAGAGATTTGTAGAGACATTAGGAGGACTTTTTTTTGAACGGGTAGTAAGGGTTTAGAGTATAAAACACATAGAAAAGGGTCAAAAGATAGACATACATATAGAGAAAAAAACAGACATTGAGAGACAAATAATAAGGGAGAAAGCTTGAGAGTCATACTCTCCCTGACCTTGACAAAGATTGAGAAAACCTACTGTTGCATTAGTGCTCCTGAAGTCAAATTAGAATTCCAGTTGATGAGTTGCATGTTCCTAGCTTGATTTCTGATTGTGAGAGTTTCAGAGGTTTCCTGGTTGATTTTCTATTGATTTTGGGTTTATTCAGGCTGGTTTTGAGTCAGTTCTGGTGATTCTGTTTGACTTTAAACACTTCTGGATTTCTGGTTTATCACTTGGGTCTGCTCGTTGTTCTATATTACTGGGCATTGACTACTACTGTTGTTGCTGTGCTGTGCTATTTGCTGCTGCTGACCTGCCTTTCTTCTTCTGCTGCTGCTATTCTCGATTCCAGGTACACTACTTCGAATCATCTTGGTGTATGCTCATTGAAGCTGAAATGAAATGGCCAGAGGATTTAATGTTCAAATTATAAAATGCTTGTATTCTACTTGATATTAATTGTGTGTTTCCTGTTACATGAATAATAGACGACTGTATAATTAGGGCTATTTATAAGTTGTTTGGACTGTTCGATTCCGGGACTGTTTGGACTTTGGAATGTGATTATGTAATAGTCATATGGGTTTAGTTTTGTTTTGCAGTATAATTTTGAAATTAAAAGCAAGCTGCAAGCTGAAACAGTAAAGTGTTTTGGAATTCATGAGTTTCACTTGTACTAATAAAATTGAGCTGAAATCAGTAAGTATGGGTTTAAATGTGGTTGTTGATTAAGAGCGCATTCGTTATTCATATCTTGTTAAGAATCAAGCTTGTATCTAAGTATTTTTATGAAATTCTCTTTTATATATTTTATAACGCGTATATCTATGTAAGTTTAGACAATGTTGTCATTAGTGAGTGCTGTAGTTTAGATAAGTAACATATTTTAGTTGTAATAATAATGTTATGGTACATGTTTTCAATCTGATAGTAATAGACCATTGTCAATAGTTAAAACGAGATTGGAAATTAATGGTAATGTGCTACTAAGCTAATAATTGAAATCATTGCTAATTAGTTAACTGACCTGAAAAGTGGTGTTTGGATTTGGAGATGAAAGCCGGCTGTCCCACAGATAGGCCTTGGAGGCCCGAAGCGGATTAATCATAAGTTTCTTTCTTAAATGGGGAAGTAGCTCTTGAAATTAACCAATTAGGACCTTTTCTTTATCTTTAGAGAAAAATATAGGAAAATCTTAGTCGCTTTAGGATATCCTTTAAATAAAATATGAGACGAGCCTCGCCAAATGAAACGTATAAACGGTAGGGCCCTCAACAATTGGTTATTATAAATATTTAGAATGCGGGATGGGCCGTTTAGCCAAACTTCACGGCCTTCCCCAAAATAATAATACGTTAATCGCTTTAGGCACGCATTTTAATAATCTTACCTTCTCAAATTCGGGTGCACATTTATGTGACCCAAATCCAAATCTCAACGGAATCGAAATGTGTCGATAACCACGGGTACATTGATGTGACGTGGTTCGAGATACGTTTTCACAACGTTGCAGTTCTCTGTTAAAATAATAGTGATAATAATAAAAGCGGTTACAAGCTAAAATTTGCATATAGGTTCATTATTGTATAAAATCAGATAATTAAGCCGAATATGACAGTTGAGCGACCGTGCTAGAACCACGGAACTCGAGAATGCCTAATACCTTCTCCCGGGTTAATAAAATTCCTTACTCGGATTTCTGGTACGCGGACTGTTAAGCAGAGTCAATATTTTCCTCGATTCGGGATTCAACCGGTGACTTGGGACACCATAAATCTCCCAAGTGGCGACTCTGATCCTTTAATAATAAATTCCGTTTCGATTGTCCTTTAATTGGAAAAAACTCCCTCTGCGCCCCTTTGCGGCGGCGCGGGTGAAAAAGGAGGTGTGACAGCTCTGGCGACTCCACTGGGGAACAAACCCAGAATCTCTGGTTCAGGGTTCAGAATTCGAGCTTAGATAAATTGTTATATTTGGCTTTATCTGATTTTTATTACATGTTTGGGCCTAATGTGCTAAATGTTGCTTTTACCGCTTTGATATTATCTGAACTGTATATAAACTGTGCCAAAACCCTTCTCTTCTTACCTCCGGAGATGAGCTTGCTGGTCGAGACTCCCTATTCTGTTAGTGTCAATACTTGAATTAAGAAAGAGGCTGGACAAGTTACTAAGCCGGATGGCCTTTTGGTTCCCGGTACGTAGCCCCCTCCTCGACTCGAGTTGTCCGCTCGGGTACACAGTCTAGAACAAATACCCAAGTTATGAACCTAGAATAACTCAGCTCCACGCCGGATCCCTAGTAGGAACGTTTGTTTGCATCATGTGCATTTAACTTTGGAGGCTCAACACAGGGGTTCGGTCTGTCTAGGACAGGTATACCAAAACGACAAAAGACCATCCTGATGCATCCAACTTGCTACCTGTGCATTTGTTGTTTCGGACTTGCATGTTGGCCGACTCTTGAATACTTTGAGGAAAGTGAGATAGAGGTAGCCAATCGCCTGTTTTGAAAAAAATCATCAATGTCCAAATAGCGTCGAAACTCTGTCGAATTTTTGAGAAAATGAAGAAAAAAGGGGTTTTGTTTATGAAAAATGGTTTTATTTGCCATTGAAAAGAGTCTTGATTTCAAAAGAAGTTTGTTTTATCTACCCGAACTACGCCGGTTTGATTCTCACAAGATGCGAGATACGTAGGCAACCCTCATCGGGTCAAACCTCCCCTTTTACAAAAATAGCCAAAAAATGTCAAATTTTAATTAAATAAGTCGGGTGATGCCGTTTTTGGCAAGAATAGCCGAATGTTCCCGAAAGGGACGTCGGAAGGCTGACTTTGCATAAACGGCCACTTTTAGTCATTTTTGGATTTTTGATCGGTTGACTCACCCAGCTTTAAAATCTTCGTTCCCGAAGTGCTGAAAAGCCGTGTGCGGAGTCGGATCTTCCTTTTAATCTGTGAAAAATTAAAAATAGTCAATTTGTTGAGTCAAATAAATTTTATTTCTTAATCACCTTAATAAATGTGCAGGATGAGCACGATGCAAAATGAACCTTTTTCAATAATGACTAAAATCCCTTTCAAGTTGCGGCTATGGTGGGATGATTTGGGTGGTGAAGGGCAAGATGAGGTCAAAAAATATCTAAAAGGTCTTACGGATTTACTGAAAATCTAGCCTCGGGGGGATATCGTAAGAGCTTTGGTCACCTGCTGGGACCCGACACACAATGTCTTCCACTTCTCCAATTTTGAACTCACTCCGACTTTGGAGGAAATAGCCGGGTACATCGAAAATGCTGAAGTTCCGTTGAGGCAAAAGTACCTGGTTGCTCTAAGAGCTGTTACTGTGCATCGGTTTTTAGATTCGTTAAAGATACCCAGGACGGTCCATAACCCAGATTTGGCCGCAGGTTTTTGTAGTCCGCGCTTCATATACGACAGATACGGTTACGTAAGAGGATTCAACAACCCGGGTAACAAGTTATGCAGCAAAAGTAACCGTCAGAAATGGGACGAGCATAGACGAGTGGCTTTTATGATAACCTTTTTGGGCCTTTTGGTATTTCCAAGGAAAGACGGAAACATTGATCTGAAAATAGCCGGGGTCGTTAGTAACTTGCTCATTCAAAATGAAAGCACTCTTGCGCCAATGATAGTATCTGATATCTTCCGAGCTCTCACAGCCTGCAAAGCCAGAGGGAAATTTTTCGAGGGGTGTAACTTGTTGCTACAAATATGGATGACTGAGCATCTCTGCCACCGTTCCCAGCTCTTGAGTTATGGTTCCTCGAAGAAAACTTGCATAGAAGAGTTCTACACCAGAATCAAGGGGGTCGGTCTACCCGAGGGAGTTATGGCGTGGACATCATTCTTTCGAACCCTTACCGCCAGCCAAATCCAGTGGACACTAGGATGGTTGCCTGTGGATGAAATCATATATATGCCAGCCACTGGACCCCATTTCCTTTTGATGGGACTCCGGAGTATTCAGCCCTATGCCCCATATCGAGTCTTGAGACAATTGGGGAGATGCCAAATAGTTCCGAAAGATGAAGATCTTAGTGGCCAAGTAGTCGAGATCGGGCCCAACGGACAGTTTCCTAAAGCAGCAGTCCGACAAATTTGGAGCGAGTGTCAATACTTAATAGCCAATACATGTGTACGCGATCAGTCCAAGGGTGAGGTTTCTCCAGGATACCTTGCTTGGTTTGGGAAAGAAATCGAGTTTGGGAGACCGACCAAAAGGCCCCATCTCCAGGAGTTCGTCCAGGTGTCGCAAGAACAGTGGGATTGGTTGGCTAAAGAAGAGAGTTACAGGGCAGGAATAGGCAGGCTGAGGCAACAGATTAGAAACCTAGAGTTTGAAAATAGTCTGCAAGTTGATGCCGACTGAGGAGAAAAGAGCAAATTGGCCCAAGAAAACAAAGCACTGAAAGCCAAATCCGATAGATGAGGAGAGATGCTGACAAACAACAAAGGATTCGGTCGGATGAGCGGTTAATAAAAGGGTTAAAAAAGGAAATCGGTGAGTGCCTGGATGATTTGAAGAAATCTGAGGATACCATAGCACAACTCCAGGCACAATGGCCAAAGAGAACGAAAGAGCGCACACAGTACTTACAGCAGGCACGGAAAGATTATGAAAAGACCATTGTCAGTCTAAAAAGGAAGGTGACCACCCTAGAGAGTAAGGCGGCTCAACAAGCCAAGGCTTTTGAAACCGAGAGTAAACACTGCTGTAATCTGATGGCCTCGATGGAAGATGAAATACAGTAGTTACGGAAACAACATCTGCATAATTCTCGGGTTTTGAAGGCTAGAGGGGATCAGATAGAACGCTTACTCCTAGAGAAAGACCGAATCAGGAACAAGATTCTGACTATTGCTCGTGCTATCACCAGGAAATGTCGGGAGTGTGAAAACATGGCCCGTACTACCTTCTTCTCGGCGGTGATGATATTTGTGAAGCAAATCATGCATGAATTGGAGCAGCTGGAAAGAAACCTTACACCTAAACCCTTGGCAAGGCCGAATGATGCCCCGCGGGCACCCAAATTTAAAACCTTAATGAGTTCTTAGTTTGAATCTGCATTTTCTTTCTCTTAGAGTCTGTTGTCTGTTAGAGTCTGTCTTTATTTCGCATCAGAGTATGTCGGTAGTTATTGAGTTCGTACTTGGTTTGGTTTTGAGTCTGTTATTTTCCTTTCTAAGAAGCGTCTGGTTTGTAATAGAATGTTTATTAATGAAAAATCAAAAATTTCCAAAAAATTATCTTTTTGCTTTTCGCGCTTATAGGGCAGAACTACGCCCGGTCTGTTTCATGCGGGGACATGATACGTAGGCAATCTACATAAGATTCGACCACCACTAAAAAGAAAAAGAGAAAAGGCAAAGTGAATAAAATAAAAGAAAGAAAAGAGATAAAGAAAGTTTCAGAAACACTTAAACGAGGCACAAATAAAGTAAGCCGGAATGACGCATGCAGTTGAAGCAAAGACATGTTAGAAATGGTTAAGTTGCCTAGGAACATTGCATCCCCCAACGTGAAATTGCAATATTTGTTAAACTCTAAACGCTAACAAGTTTGTTATTGATCCAGAGATTTCGAAACCAGTTAGTTTGTTAGAACGTTCTGGCAGATTACCATTACCAAACAAGATCCAAAGGGCCCATACTAAAAAGCATGACTAGTTCAGACCAAAGTGTCGAGGATGAAAGGACGGAGAATCAAATGCTGAAGGAGGAAATGGATAAGATGAGACAGGGGATGAAAGAAATGCAGCTGGCCTTAGCTAGGGTACAAAAAGTGCCTAACCCTCCCGTTATTCCCACTCTCCCACCAGGACACACGCCGGAATACCCTACCCCTGTCCCTTCGACAAGCTTCCCCAGTCACCAATACTATCATGGAAGAAATGCCTATGATCCCCAAGCGTCACAACCCAATCAGAACCCTCTTCCACCAAATGTTCCTGTTTTCGTGGCACCCCCACCAGCCACGCTGCAAAGATCATCCAGCGAGTCGTTGTTTCAGGCTCACGATAACCAATATTACCCCCCTAAACCAACCTTCAAAGCACCCGAGCCTCATACTTATAATACTCACTTCGAGATCCCGGTAGAGACTGAAAAGCCGGCTATGATCTTAGAGCAAGACGAAGTGCTTCGAAAGTTTAAAAGCCTGGAGCAGTCCTTCAGGAATATCCATGGGTTAGGAAACCAAGTCAGTGTGGTCTACAAAGATCTGTGCCCATTCCCAGACATTCAATTGTCGGCAGGGTTAAAGATGCCAAAGTTTGATCTATACGAAGGGCACGGTGATCCAATGGCACATCTGCGAGGATTTTGCAGTAAGATGAGAGGGGCCGGGGGAAAAGACGAGCTGCAGATAGCTTACTTTGGTCAGAGTCTGAGCGGTTCTACACTGGAATGGTACACAAGACAGGATCTGAGCAGGTGGTACACCTGGGACGATCTAGCACAAGCATTTGCAGGTCACTTCCAGTACAACCTTGAGATCGTCCCTGACCGTCTCACATTGCTAAAACTTGAGAAGAAGTCGGGAGAGAGCTTTAGAGAATTTGGGTTCCGGTGGAGAGAACAAGCAGCAAGAGTTGATCCTCCGATGAGAGAGAGGGAAATGGTGGACTACTTTCTACAGACTCTAGAGCCAACTTACTTTGGTCACTTGGTGATGTCAGTTGGTAAATTTTTCAACGAAGTAGTAAAAATGGGCGGTATGATTGAAGAGGGACTTAAGTCCAACAAAATCTTGAGCTATTAGGCGATTAAAGCGACCACTCAGGCCATCCAGAGCAGCACGGGAGATGCGCTCGGAAAGAAGAAAAGGAAAGATGTCGCAACGGTCGAGGCAAGTACTTGGTCCAGATCCAGAGGTCCCCCCCTCACTACCAACCTAGACCCCATCACTCAAATTACCCACACATTCCATACGACCCTTCACAGCCCTACTACCCACCACAAGATCCACACTTCTCTATCCATCACGCCCAAACTTACACCCAGCCTCCGGCTCGCCCGCAATGGCGCGCATTGGCTCCCCAAAATACATATCCACCTCCACAAAACACATATCCATCTCCACAAAACACATATCCACCACCAAGGGCCTACAGGAATCCTTCAGGACCGGGTTTCCGTGGGAATCAGACTTTCAGGAATGAAAGGGTGCAGAGGCCGAGAACATTCACTCCGCTGGGAGAAACCTATACTAATCTGTTCCACAAATTGAGGCAGTTAGGCCTATTGAGTCATGTGGAGCCCAAATTTCCAAATCCCCTTCCCAAAAATCTGGACCACTCGGTAAGCTGTGAATATTGTTCGGGGGCTCCCGGGCATGATACTGAGAAGTGTTGGAAGTTGAAGACTGCCGTACAAGATCTTATTGACACAAATAGGATCGAGGTCCAGGAGCCAGAGGCACCTAACATCAATCAGAACCCGTTGCCAGCACACCATGAAGCCCACATGATCGAACTAGTGCACGAAGGAGGGAAGCTCAAGAAGCCCTCACAAACAGTAATGATAATTCGTGCCAGTCCGAAAGAAAAGTTGATCAGTGGAAAAGCGGTAGTACAGTCGGAAAGGGTAGAAGGTAAGACAGTGGTGGCGATAGGGAAGAGTTCGTCTGATGTTGCCAAGAATCCAGAGCCGGTCAAAGTAACGGTGCAAGGGATATCAAGCAGGCCAGTAGCCGTGAAGGGGGCATGCATAGGACCAGTTGTTATTAGGCCAGTAATGCAGTTGCCGATAATCAGCGAGAAAGTTGTGCCATGGAGCTACAGTCAGGTAATGGTAGTGCACAAGGGGAAGGAAGTTGTGGAAGAAATATGTGAGGCACAAGGGTTAACTCATTCGGGAAGGTGTTTTACTCCCGCAGAGTTAAGAAGGGCCAATCCAGTAGCGACAAAGAATCCAGTTACCGAGGAAGAGGCGGAAGAATTTTTGAAGAAAATGAAGGCGCAAGATTACTCCATTGTGGAGCAGTTGAGGAAGACCCCGGCACAGATCTCATTGTTATTGTTGTTGATCCATTCAGATGAGCATCGCCGGGTATTGATGAAAATTCTGAACGAAGCCCATGTTCCGGATAAGATCTTTGTGAATCATCTGGAGAAAATAGCAAACAAGATTTTCGAGGTCAACAGGGTCACTTTTTCGGATGATGAGTTGCTCGTGGAAGGAACAGAACATAATAGAACCCTTTATCTGACCGTGAAGTGCGAAGACTCGGTAGTCACTCGAGTACTAATCGATAATGGGTCCAGTGCCAATATTTGTCCTTTGGCCACATTGAACAAACTGAAGGTCGATGGTGACCGGATTCACAAGAACAACATCTATGTTCGAGGGTTTGATGGTGATGGTACAGACACAGTGGGTGACATCATACTTGAGTTAATAATTGGTCCAGTTGAGTTCACCATGGAGTTTCAAGTGTTAGACGTGGCAGTGTCATATAATCTTCTGTTGGGGCGACCCTGGATCCACGCCGCCAAAGCAGTGCCTTCTACATTACATTAGATGGTCAAATTAGAGTGGGATAGGCAAGAGATCGTAGTACATGGGGAAGACAATGCAAGCGCCATAAGTGATGCCATCGTGCCCTTCATAGAGACTGATGATGATAAGGGACCGTGGGTTTACCAAGTTTTTGATACGATTCCAGTGGATAAAATTTCTGAAGGCGAGGACCTTCCACTTCCCAGAATCGCAGCTGGAACTGTCATGGTAGCCTCGGAGATGCTAAAGAACGGGTTTGTGCCAGGCAAAGGTTTAGGGGCTGATCTTCAGGGTATTGTTCATCCGATTTCTTTGCCCAAAAATCTAGATACTTTTGGGTTGGGGTTCAAGCCTATAACGGCGGATGTGAGGCGGGCCCGCAAGTTGAAGAAAAGAGTCTGGGTCCTTCCCAAGCCAATCCCGCGCCTATCCAGATCATTTGTCAGAGCAGGTATCAGAAAGTTGTCGGTCCCGAAAATTCTCGGACCACTGATTGGGCCAGATGGAGATTTGAATGAGGGCTTTAAAAGGCTGTTCGCTGATGTCAACATGATAGAAGCTGGAGAAGGTTCCAGTAAGGCAGACATACAATTTGTGGGGCCTAGGGCCAATATCAACAATTGGACAGCTACTCCTCTTCCTACCCGGAGGGAGTCTTGGTAGTAGGCTCTGGACTTTCTTTCTTGTTTTTGGATTATTCCAGGGTTGTAATCCAGTTTTGTTTTGTATTCGGAAAAGTGTGAAACTCTGTTATCCCGTATTTTTAATGAAGTGAAAGCTTTTCTTTTCTTATTTTGTTCTAATTTTGTTCTTTTTTTTTTCTCTTTCTGAACAGTTCTCTTTATATTGGTTCTAATGACATGGCATGCACAACGGATCTTCAACCCAGTCTAAAAAATCAATCTGATTCCGAACTAATTGTACAAGAGGTCGATTGTGATGATGAATCGGAATACGATGAGGATGAAGCCTTCGAAGAGATAAACAGAGAGTTAAGCCAGTTTGAAGAGAAATCCAAGCCAAACTTAAATGACACAGAAGCCGTCAATTTAGGGGATGCAGATGACATCAGGGAAACTAAAATAAGCATCCACATTGCACCAAATATCAGGAAAGAACTAGTCAAAGCACTTATTGAGTTCAAAGATGTTTTTGCATGGTCTTATGATGACATGCCGGGGTTAAGCATGGATTTAGTGGTTCACAAATTGTCTACTGACTCGGCGTGTCCTCCCGTCAAGCAGAAATTGAGGAAGTTCAAAGCAGACATAAGTGTGAAGATTAAAGAGGAAGTAACCAAGCAGCTACAAGCAAAGGTTATTCGGGTCACTCGATATCCTGATTGGTTGGCTAATGTGGTGCCAGTGCCGAAGAAAGATGAGAAGATCAGGGTGTGTGTCGATTACCTAGCCCAAAGGATAACTTTACATTACCCAACATCCATACCTTGATCGATAATTGTGCCGGACGTGAGATAGGGTCTTTTGTGGATTGCTATGTTGGGTATCATCAGATTCTGATAGATGAAGAAGATGCGAAAAAGACGGCTTTCATTACGCCATGGGGGACTTATTACTACCGGGTAATGCCATTTGGGTTGAAGAATGCTAGGGAAACGTACATGAGAGCAATGACTACTGTGTTTCATGACATGATACACAAAGAGATTGAGGTATACGTGGACGATGTGATCATAAAATCCAAGCATCAGGAAGACCACGTAGCAAACCTGAGGAAGTTTTTCCAAAGACTTCGAAGGTATGATATTAAGCTCAACCCGGCAAAATGTGCATTTGGTGTTCCATCTGGAAAACTGTTGGGATTCATCGTCAGTCGGCGAGGCATTGAGTTGGACCCGTCAAAGATCAAATCCATCTAAGATTTGTCGCCGCCGAAGAACAAGACAGAAGTAATGAGTCTGTTGGGAAGGTTGAATTACATCAGCAGGTTTATTGCTCAACTCACAGCAACTTGTGAACCCATTTTTCGACTACTGAAGAAAGATGTTGCAGTAGAATGGATGACAGAATGTTAGGAAGCATTTGACCAAATCAAAGGATATTTATCAAATCCACCTGTGTTGGTTCCACCTGAGCCGGGAAGACCGTTAATTCTTTATCTAATGGTACTGGAGAATTCGGTTGGCTGTGTACTGGGGCAACACGACATTACAGGAAGGAAGGAGCAAGCCATCGATTATCTCAGCAAGAAGTTTACAGGATATGAGGTTAAGTACACTAAACTCGAGAAGACATGTTGCGCCCTAACTTGGGTGGCCCAGAAATTGAAGCATTATCTGTCATTATATACTACGTATCTCATTTCACGCTTGGAAACACTGAAGTATATTTTCCAGAAGCCTATGCCCACAGGGAGATTGGCGAAATGGCAGATATTACTCACAGAATTCGACATCGTCTATATGACGAGGACAGCCATGAAGGCCCAAGCATTGGCGGATCACTTGGCTAAAAACCCTGTTGATGAAGAATACGAGCCCTTGAGGACGTATTTTCCTGATGAAGAAGTGGTGCATATAGATGAGTTGGAAATGACCAAGGAACTAGGTTGGAAGCTCTTCTTTGATGGAGCCGCAAATGCGAAGGGAGTTGGAATAGGAGCGGTACTTATTTCTGAAACAGGACATCATTATCCTGTTACGGCATAGCTACGTTTCTATTGTACCAATAACATGGATGAATATGAGGCATGCATTTTGGGCTTACGGTTAGCTGCAGACATGGATGTCCAGGACGTCTTGGTCTTGGGAGACTTAGACCTCTTGGTGCATCAGATTCAGAGTGAATGGGAAACAAGGGATTTGAAGCTCATACCATATCGACAATGTTTTCACGATCTGAGCAAGCGATTTCGATCAGTGGAGTTCAGACACGTCCTAAGAGTTCATAATGAGGTTGCCGATGCTTTGACCACTTTAGCATCGATGTTGCACCACCCAGACAAAATTCATGTTGACCCGTTGCATATCTAGGTTCGGGATCAGCATGCTTATTGCAACAGGATAAAGGAAGAAATGGATAGCGAGCCATGGTTTTATGATGTCAAGGAATACCTCAGGATGGGGATATAGCCGGAGCAGGACACCAGAGATCAAAAGAGAGCCATTCGGCGATTGGCAAATGGATTTTTCCTTAGTGGAGGAGTGTTATACAAAAGAACACCAGATTTGGGATTGCTGAGATGTATAGATGCTGGTCAAGCCACGACAGTGATGACAGAGGTACATGCTGGAGTTTGTGGGCCACATATGAGCGGATATGTATTGGCGAAGAAGATTCTTCGAGCAAGGTACTATTGGCTCACTATGGAGCGTAATTGTATCAGTTTCGTGCGGAAATGCCATCAGTGTCAGATACATGGAGATCTGATTCATTCTCCGCCGACAGAATTGCATACAATGTCAGCACCATGGCCATTTGTTGCCTAGGGCATGGATGTCATTGGACCTATTGAGCCGACAGCTACCAACGGTCATAGGTTCATTCTGGTGACCATTGATTATTTCACTAAGTGGGTTGAAGCTAAAACTTTCAAGTCACTAACCAAGAAGGCAGTGGTAGATTTTATTCATTCCCATATCATCTGTAGATTTGGGATCCCCAAAGTGATCATCACGGATAATGGTGCTAATCTTAACAGCGGTTTGATGAAAGAAATATGTCAGCAGTTCAAGATTACACACCGCAATTCCACCCCATATCGTCCCAAGGCGAATGGAGCAGTTGAAGCAGCCAACAAAAACATAAAGAAGATACTTCGGAAAATGGTAGAAGGTTCAAGGCAATGGCATGAAAAATTACCATTTGCATTGTTGGGTTATCGGACTACTGTCCGTACTTCAGTAGGGGCAACTCCTTATTTGTTGGTATATGGAACTGAAGCAGTAATACTGGCGAAAGTTGAAATTCCATCCCTTCGGATTGTCGCTAAAGCTAAGATTGATGATGACGAGTGGGTCAAAACCCGTTTGGAGCAGTTGAACTTGATTGATGAAAAGAGATTGGCAGCAGTATATCGTGGCCAGTTGTATCAAAAGAGGATTGCAAGAGCATATAATAAGAAGGTGTGTCCCCGAAAGTTCGAAGTGGGGCAGCAGGTGTTGAAACGAATCCTGCCGCATCAGGCCGAAGCAAAAGGCAAGTTCGCCCCGAATTGGCAAGGGCCATTCATTGTAACCAGAGTGTTATCCAATGACGCTTTATGCTTAACAGATATCGCAGGGAAATGCGTCGACATGGCTATCAATTCGGACGCAGTTAAGAGATATTATGTACGATTTCTTTTGATTATTGTTGTTTGTTTGTACTTGGCATTTATCGGAGAATGAAATGATGGAGGCAATTCTTTCTTCTATCCAAACACTTTAACCTTTGCTTCCCCTTTTGAGCCTTATTTATTCCTTCATACCCCTCCTTTGGAATCAATAATGAAAACGAAAGAAAAAGAGAAGAGAAAAATAATGATAATAAAGACAAAAGAAAAGTCACAAGAAAAACAAAGGAATTGGGAACTACGTTTGACCTGATTCCTCAAAGAAGGATATGTAGGCGCCTCACGGCTCGGTCATAGTGTAACAAAAAAAAACCCCCAAGCAAGAAAAACTGGGGCAGAAGTTGTGTTTATAATTTTGGGAAAGAGAGTTGATTCCAAGAGTTGTAATGTTTTACCCATCAAAATTATTTTTGAACCTTTTACCCTTTTTTCTTTTAGCCAAACACAAAAACCCATATTGATGTCCAAAAAAGACCTCCCGATCAGTTTCCGAGAAGTGCCAAGGCATGCAAACGGAAGTCGAAAATAACACTCTGATCCCCAGTAGAGAAGAGGATCATAAACTGGAAATGAATTGATAGCCGCAAGAATCCCCAGCAGAGAGAGTCACATAGGTAACACTCCAATCCCCAGCTAAAAAAATAAAATAAAATGAGAGAGTCTTATCGGTGAAAACCTTCACAGGCACCATAAGGCGACGGAAGTTGAGAAAAATAAAATGAGAGAGTCTTATCGGTGAAAACCTTCACAGGCACCATAAGGCAACGGGAGTTGAGAGAAATGAAAGGGTCTTATTAGTGAAAACCCCTCGAAGGGCACTATGAGGCGACAAGACAAGATTGGCGGAAAGGATCCGCATTTGGCAAAGAGTCGAGTGCCTGTTTATCCCCAGCAACATGAGGCCGCCCGAGAGGTTGATTGATACAAATAGACTGGGTTGATTAATCAGGAATGCACGACATGATCGTTAGGATCAGTTATATCATTCAAATAAGTTCTTTTCTTTCCCTTTTCCCCAGCATTTGTTCAGAAAGACTTCTTCTTTTTCTATCTTTTGAAATCATCACTTTTTCATTTCTTGGTTTAAAGACTTTACCTCCCCAGCAGTTTGTTTTTGAAAAGGATTTTTCAGAGCTTACTACTAGTTGCCAAAACGGTGCAAAGCAAAATGTGAATAGGACAGGCCAAAGATAAGGCGACGAAGCGAAAAGAAGTTTGTCGCAAGACCAAATGATAAATGGGTTTAGATTCCAAGAGGACCAAATTTCCAAGGGAAGTTGGAGAAAAACAGAAAAAACAACAGTGGAAAAGTTATGGATCAAACTCCAAGAGGATCCCCAGCAGATTTGCGAGATGCAGGAACAACTCCGACAGTTTATCGACCAAGTTCCGCGATGGTCGGACAACACAGAGCGGGGAAGGAAGAGAAAAAGAAAACCATCCCCAGCAAATAATATCATTCCCAGCAAGTTTTGCAATAAAACGCAAAGCAGGGAAAGGAAAAAGGGAAAAACCATCCCCAGCAGGAGTGGCATGACCACTCACCACGTTTTAAACTAACAAATTTTTCTTTGATTTGAAGCAGGGAAAGGAAATGTTATTTACAGCGGGAAGACATGGCCACAAAGAAGATTATCAAACTGGGGCAGAAAATTTTCTCTCATTGCGAATATTTTCTTGAAATCAGATACCCATTGGGGAAGATGAAAGATAACACAAGTTTTGAAGGAAGTGGAATACCCAGCAGTTTACGGGAGAAGGCAATACAAGTTTTAAAGAAAGCAATCTTGGAAGAATCAAGATAACCCAAAGTTTTAAAGGTAGTGGCCTTTGAATCAGTATCATCCCTACCATTGTTAAAATGAGGAGAGTAGCTAGTCTTATAGAAGAAAGATAATTCCCCAGTAGTGTTATCCCCGGCAGGTTTCAGAGAAGTGAAAATACTAGCTTTAAGGGAAGTAGTCTTTGAAGGAGGAAAATAACATATTTTTGAATAAAACACCGGTGTTATCCCCAGTAGTTTTCAGAGGAATGAAACACCAGTTTTGAGGGAAACATTTCTAAAAGAAGATGATTCAAGATAAAAGGAAAATGGTTCAGGAGGCAGGAAGGAACAACATCAATAAAACACATTTTTAAGAAGTAGTTGAAGTCAGGAGCCCGCTTGGAGAACGGAGGTGTTACATTTTAAGAAGTAGTTGAAGTCAGGAGCCCGCCTGGAGAATGGAGGTGTTACATTTTAAGAAGTTGTTGAAGACAGGAGCCCGCCTGGAGAATGGAGGTGTTACATTTTTTAGAAACTGTTGAAG
Organism: Nicotiana tabacum; assembly: GCF_000715075.1. NCBI lineage: Eukaryota > Viridiplantae > Streptophyta > Magnoliopsida > Solanales > Solanaceae > Nicotiana > Nicotiana tabacum. Next base: position 1,146,432 of record NC_134091.1, read on the forward strand.
TCAGGAGCCCGCCTGTAGAATAGAGGTGTTATAATTTTAAGAAGTTTTTGAAGTCAGGAGCCCGCCTGGAGAATGGAGGTGTTATAATTTTAAGAAGTTGTTGAAGTCAGGAGCCCGCCTGGAGAATGGAAGTGTTATATTTTAAGGTTTATTGAAGTCAGGAGCCCGCCTGGAGAACAAAGGTGTTACATTTTAAGAAGCTGTTGAAGTCAAGAGCCCGTCTGTAGAATGGAGGTGTTATATTTTTAAGTCGTTGAAGGAGTCAGGAGCCCGCCTGGAGAATGGAGGTGTTATATTTTTAAGCCGTTGAAGGAGTCAGGAGCCCGCCTAGAGAATGTAGGTGTTATAATTTTAAGAAGTTATTGAAGTCAGGAGCCCGCCTGGAGAATGGAGGTGTTATATTTTAAGGTTTATTGAAGTCAGGAGCCCGCCTGGAGAACGGAGGTGTTACATTTTAAGAAGCTGTTGAAGTCAGGAGCCCGCCTGTAGAATGGAGGTGTTATATTTTTAAGTCATTGAAGGAGTCAGGAGCCCGCCTAGAGAATGGAGGTGTTATAATTTTAAGAAGTTGTTGAAGTCAGGAGCCCGCCTGGAGAACGGAGGTGTTACATTTTAAGAAGCTGTTGAAGTCAGGAGCCCGCCTGTAGAATGGAGGTGTTATATTTTTAAGTCATTGAAGGAGTCAGGAGCCCGCCTGGAGAATGGAGGTGTTATAATTTTAAGAGGTTGTTGAAGTCAGGAGCCCGCCTGGAGAATGGAGGTGTTATATTTTAAGGTTTATTGAAGTCAGGAGCCCGCCTGGAGAATGGAGGTGTTATATTTTCAAGTTGTAGTTGAAGTCAGGTGCCCGCCTGGAGAATGGAGGTATTACGTTTTGGCTCGTAGTTGAGGTCAGGAGCCCGCCTGGAGGATGGAGGTATTACGTTTTGGTTCGTAGTTGGGGTCAGGAGCCCGCCTGTAGAACAGAGGTTGTTAAATTTTAAGTTGAAGGAGTACACATGCAAGTTGAAGTCAGGAGCCCGCCTGCAGAAAAGAGGAATACATTTCAAGATCAAGCCAGAAGTCAGTAATGCGGAGGGTTACAACAAAAAATACCCCCAGCACGAATCCCATTTCAGAAATCAGAAAGAAGACTACAAGAGCAAGTCAAAGATAGATAAGACTCTGTAATCATTAGTTTAAGTCTAGCTTCTTGCTTTCTTTTAGCACGGTGTAATAAGGAGATCGAAAAGCAGTAGCAACAGCATGCAGCAACAGTAACAACAAAAATGCGGTCACATGGTAGTCCCAGCTACCAAGACTTCCCGAACTACATTAACCTGATTCCCTCCTAGCCAGGGATATGTAGGAAACCTTTGAACCAAAGGTTCGGTTCACACGAAATATTCCAACGGGCAAAAATCGCTCGTATCCGCTCATTTTATCTTTGCACGAAAACTCGTTGTGTTTTCAGACAAAGAGGGGCAGCTGTGAGCACGTGATTTTTGCCCTATGAGAACTATTCCCAAAAAATTCAAATAAATGGTTTTGTGTTGTTTGTGGTTTATTTGTATTTTTGTCTGTGCATGTTTATTTCTACTTTAATTAATAAAATACAAAATATGGGTTGCATGTATATTTAGGATTTAATTTTACAATTTAGGAATTAATTGAACAAATAAGTTTGTTTTACAAAATGGGAAAATCACAAAAAAATATGTACTTTGCATTTAATGTTTGAATTGTGTAATTTTATCCTTATTTGTTGTTTAATCTCGTGTGATAGATTATTAAGAGTTAATGTTTTAGTTAATTGTCAACTTTATAATTTAATTAGGATTTTTAGTTGGTAATTAGGAATTAAAAAGAAAATAGAAGAAAAAGAAGAAACAAGAGAAGAAAATCGGACTGGGCCAATTTTAAAAGACAGTCTAGGCCCAGTCCAAATACCCTCTTGCCCGGTCCAACCCAGCCAGCCTTGGGGGCGGATGGAACGATGCCGTTCAGGCGTGAAAAATCTGGGCCGTTGATCTCACTCGATCGAACGTCAATCTCCAGATATATCCAAACGACGTCGTATCTGGCTAATAAATTCAAGCCATTGATTTGTTCTGATCTAACGGTCCCAGGCTTCCCCCATAATCCGGTCCATTTCAACCCAGGTCGACTCAGTCTCGAGGAATGGCCAAACGTCACTGTTTCCTTTAAGTGAACTGATCCAGGCCATTGATCGTGCTTGATCCAACGGCCAGGATTAAACCACCCCCTCCGTATATAAATCTAACCCCTCACCTCGCACCCCCTAAGCCATACCCCTGTTCATCGTCTCTTTCAAAGACAAACCAAACAACCCTCCAAACCCTAGCCGCCCTGAAACCCCTTCGCCTGAAAGCCGGCGGCAACAACGCCGATGACCATGAAACTAACACCCCTAGAGCACCTAACCACACTCTCCACGAATCCCTTACCCGTTTTGCTCGAATTAGACTGTAGCTTCTCGAATATTCAATCGAAAATTCGAGCAAAACTTGAAACCCACCACAACCAGTCCCAAACTCACACCAAGGCACCCCCTGACCACCCTCGTTACGGATCCGTTGACCCCTTGCCTCGAATCAACTTCCAGCTCCTCGAATCTTCAATCGAAGATTCGAGCAAAATCTAAACCTACCCCAACCGGCCCCAAACTCATACCAGACATCTCCTTGACCTCCCTCGTCACCAAAACACTGTTGGTTTGGTTCGAATCAGACCATAACCATTCGAACCCCAAATCGAACCCCTAAGAACCCTAGAAAACCAAAGGTTGAAGTTTGTCCGAAGAAAAAGAATTTGGGTGTCCAGTGGACCTTAGTCGAAGTGTTCTCAGTTGAGAACACTCGATTAAGGTCCGTTCGACCTCAAAAAGATCTGAGTCAGAGTCCAAGTCAGGATCGTTTAGTCTCCGAGTTCTTGAGGTATTTTACTTTTTCTGTTGGTCCCATTTGTATGTGTTTATATCTGTTTATTTGTTTAGTTTAGTTTTATTGATTTTTCAATTCTGTTTGTCGATTGATTTTGTCCTTCTTCAATGACCTTTTATTTGGTCAAACTTTTTCTGGTCATGGTCAATGAATGTGATAAAACTATATAATAGATTTGAATGAGTGTCGTCGATTAGTTAAGTTTTATTATGAATCCCTGTTTCTATCAATACAATTCGAATCACCTGTGTGCCTATTCGGTTCTTATTTGCTATTGATTGTATGTGTTGTAATTCGTGTAGTCGATTAGATAAGTGTCGTCGATTAGTTTTACATGCTAGAATGTTAGAATAACCTGATTTGACTCATGTTGCTTCAATTCTAATTGAATCACTGTTGGAATTTGATAGGCTGGATTGGTTATAGCTGTTGTAGTTTGGTGATTAATTAGGAATCAGCTTAGGTATCTATTTAAGGAGATTGGTTATAGCTGATGAGGTACTGGGGATTGGTTAGGACAGTAGTTTCAGGGACCCTAGGAGGGTGTTTTGGGGTTTTAAAAGGCTTGAAATGTTTAGTGTTAGTGGTCTGACCGTAAGGGTACTTAATTGACCATTAAACTAATACTTTGTCTAATAGTAGTGGCTTGGTAAACATAATAGCATGGTGGATTAGTTGAATATTATAAGTTGCCCATGCCTTTGGACATAAGACACTTGATAATGGGCTGGCAGGGAATATCATAGGCATAAATACTTTACTAAGTGCTCCTTAGAGCTGGAAAATGGGCTGAGGTTTTGGGTTTAAATATAGAGATTAGTAGAGACATTAGGAGGACTTTTTTTTGAACGAGCAGTAAGGGTTTAGAGTCAAAAACACATAGAAAGGGGTCAAAAGATAGACATACATATAGAGAGAAAAATAGACATTGAGAGACAAAAAATAAGGGAGAGAGCTTGAGAGTCACACACTCCCTGACCTTGATAAAGATTGAGAAAACCTAATGTTGCATTAGTGCTCCCGAAGTCAAATTAGAATTCCAATTGATGAGTTGCATGTTCCTAGCTTGATTTCTGATTATGAGAGTTTCAGAGGTTTCCTGGTTGATTTTCTAGTGGGTTTATTCAGGCCGGTTTTGAGTCAGTTCTGGTGATTCTGTTTGGCTTTAAACACTTCTGGATTTCTGGTTTATCACTTGGGTCTGCTCGTTGTTCTATATTACTGGGCATTGACTACTACTGTTGCTGTTGTGCTGTGCTATTTGCTGCTGCTGACCTGCCTTTCTTCTTCTGCTGCTGCTATTCTCGATTCCAGGTACACTACTTTGAATCATCTTGGTGTATGCTCATTGAAGCTGAAATGAAATGGCTAGAGGATTTAATGTTCAAACTATAAAATGCTTGTATTCTACTTGATATTAATTGTGTGTTTCCTGTTACATGAACAATAAACGACTGTATAATTAGGGATATTTATAAGTTGTTTGGACTGTTCTATTCCGGGACTATTTGGACTTTGGAATGTGATTATGTAATAGTCATATGGGTTTAGTTTTGTTTTGCAGTATAATTTTGAAATTAAAAGCAAGCTGCAAGATGAAACAGTAAAGTGTTTTGGAATTCATGAGTTTCACTTGTACTAATAAAATTGAGCTGAAATCAGTAAGTATGGGTTTAAATGTGGTTGTTGATTAAGAGCGCATTCGTTATTCATATCTTGTTAAGAATCAAGCTTATATCTAAGTATTCTTATGAAATTCTCTTTTATATATTTTATAACGTGTATATCTATGTAAGTTTAGACAATGTTGTCATTAGTGAGTGTTGTAGTTTAGACAAGTAACATATTTTAGTTGTAATAATAATGTTATGGTATATGTTTTCAATCTGATAGTAATAGACCATTGTCAATAGTTAAAACGAGATTAGAAATTAATGGTAATGTGCTACTAAGCTAATAATTGTAATCATTGCTAATTAGTTAACTGACCGGAAGAGCGGTGTTTGGATTTGGAGATGAATGCTAGCTGTCCCACGGGTAGGCCTTGGAGGCCCGAAGTGGATTAATCATAAGTTTCTTTCTTAAATGGGGAAGTAGCTCTTAAAATTAACCAATTAGGACCTTTCTTTATCTTTAGAGAAAAATATAGGAAAATCTTAGTCGCTTCAGGATATCCTTTAAATAAAATATGAGACGAGCCTCGCCAAATGAAACGTACAAACGGCGGGGCCCTCAACAATTGGTTATTTTAAATATTTAGAATGTGGGATGGCCCGTTTAGCCAAACTTCACGGCCTTCCCCAAAATAATAATATGTTAATCGCTTTAGGCGCGCATTTTAATAATCTTACCTTCTCAAATTCGGGTGCACATTTATGTGACCCAAATCCAAATCTCAACGGAATCGAAATGTGTCGATAACCACGGGTACATTGATGTGACGTGGTTCGAGATACGTTTTCACAACGTTGCAATTCTCTGTTAAAATAATAGTAATAATAATAAAAGCGGTTACAAGCTAAAATTTGCACATAGGTTCATAATTGTATAAAATCAGATAATTAAGCCGAATATGATAGTTGAGCGACTGTGCTAGAACCACAGAACTCGGGAATGCTTAACACCTTCTCCCGGGTTAACAGAATTCCTTACTCGGATTTCTGGTGCGCGGACTGTTAAACAGAGTCAATATTTTCCTCGATTCGGGATTCAACCGATGACTTAGGACACCATAAATCTCCCAAGTGGCGACTCTGATCCTTTAATAATAAATCCCGTTTCGATTGTCCTTTAATTGGAAAAAACTCCCTCTGCGCCCCTTTGCGGCGGCGCGGGTGAAAAAGGAGGTGTGACAAGGTCCACACAGAAGGTTGGAGATATTTGTTGGTGATCCCAACATTAGGGGGAGAAAATGGGCAGCTGAAAAAGTAATACATGAAATGAATTATTATGAGTATACCTAGATCTTCGTACAAGAAAATGTGAACTTGAAGTTCAAGTGATAATTTATTTGCAAAATATTGCCAGGCAAATTTGCTGACCCAAAGCTAAATATCATATTTCAGCTGCTAATGCCCCAAATAGAGTAGAGTCTTGATGAACAGCGTCTATGGCACACATGAAGCGTAATAGACTAATCGGTTCCAAAGATAAAACTCCTTGAAGAAGGAGAGGAGCAAATGATCAAGATGGTCAGAATAAGGAGGCAAATGCTCTAGAAGAACACCACGACATAGCACTTCATAAGACCTCATGGGAGAGGTTCAGGTACCTGAAAATAATGAGTTAAAGAGATCTCAATAAGTTATGTCTTTATTGGGTAACGATGGAACTGCTATAAAGTGATCGTCGACGATATTATTGATATAATGTAGCGCTCAATATTATTAATATTGACGAGCATCTTGAGCTCAAATCTGTCATGAAATGTGGACAGATAAATGATTGACCAAATGAAAAATACGCAAGAAAGATTGACTTTACCTGAAAAACATGAAGTTAGACGGATAGTCCCAAAACCTGAAAGTATAAAGCCAGTGAAGGTATAAATATGTTCTTGTGTGAAAAGTTAAATAAAAAATCAAGTCGATAGGCATAAAGATGACTTGCGGCACAAGAAGATTTGTATATATCCTGACATTGATTATATGGAGACATATTCTCCTGAGGTGGATACAGTCATTTCAGATTTTGGTCAGACACTACATTTAATATACGTATAATGAAAATCCTTGAAGGATTTAAATTGTTCTGAAGCATATTAAGGTTCCCATGAAACTTATTAAATAATACTTCAGCAAATCCTATGTGGATTAGAGCAATCATGGCATACATGATTTGTTATTGTATCTAATGCAATAGGCTCACTAATGTATCTTGCTATAACCATGAGTATAACAATATGCTAGCGAGATAAAGTTTTACTCCTATGTGGAGATATTGAAATATGATTAGTGTTATATTACAAAAGGAATCTTTGATATAAATTTATTTATTCTAACATATATTGTCAAGGTTTTGTTGGTTATACAAATGCAGGGCATAGTTTGTTGTTCAAATAATCTATTTGTCTGTGGGGGTAATGCCATATTCTGATATTCAATAAGATTTCAATATGCCATATTATGATATTCAATAAGATTTCAATTACATTGAAGACGATACTACATGCATAGCTCAATTGAAAGGACTATCGAAGGAGACAAAGTAAACATATTTCACCAAAGTTCTATTTCAGACATGGTCATTGTTCAACAAATTTGTTCAAGTGATAATTTGATAAACTCCTTCACAAGTCATTGTCGATCTCAATATTAGAGAAGTTATACAAGCTTGGAATTCATCGCCTTCGAAAATAAAGTGATATTTTCATCAGGGGGCAAATACACGTTGTACTCTTTTTTCCTTAGCTAAGATTTTATCCCACTGGGTTTTCCGAGCAAGGTTTTTAATGAGGCAACTAGTAATGTGTCACGCCCCGAGCCTGGGGGAGAGACCGGCACCCGGTGCCTCTCTATTCTTGTGTACCAACTTGCGGCTCAAGAATTCTAGACATATAATGTCATACTTTGGCTAGGGTCCATATTACAAGACAATTTGCGAAGCAAAATATAAAACTGAATAGAGACTAATGCTGACTAAATGTCAACATAAAGCTGGGTCGGCAAGGCCATCATAACTACTATAGCTAACAAGCCAACAAAATATACGTACAGGGCCTACAAGCCCAACATACTACACTAACTGACAGGATATGTCTACAAGCCTCTACTGATGGATGTACTGTGATCGGAATAGGGCCCCAACCTACCCATAACCTATCTACATACATACACAAGATGTACACAAAACTTCTAGATCCGGCAACTCCGAAGGACAGAGAGCTTACCGATAAAGCTGAACTCGGGAAACACCTACTGAGGAGGTCTACCCATCTGTCTGTCTGAACCTGCACATATGAAATGTAGCGCCCCCAGAAAGGGACGTCAGTACGAAATAATGTACCGAGTATGTAAGGCAATATATAGAAAGCTGAAACTGAATGATAATCTGAACATCTGCTTACCTGCTGATACTAACTCAACTCTCTCAATATAGTAAGTAAAATAGTTGTTTGGCCCTATATATATATATATAACTGCTCTGCCATAGTAGGCTCGCTCATAGGCGCTCAACCATATTAGGCTCTGTATCTCGATCAACTGGGCTCTCTCATAGGTGCTCAGCCATAGTAGGCTCGGTATATAACTTACCATCTGATCAGAGGTTGCCCAATAGGGGAATGCCCATCGATTATAGCTCGATGGTAATGAAAATACTGTAATACTGTATAAATAAATTCTCTACTCTCATGACTGAAAAAAAAGAAATACTCAATTGAATATGAAGTCCCAATAAGGAGAATATTATAACTTACAAGACTAGGAAAATATACGTAAATTTTGGGATATGAATTTTTCTTTATGTCTCATTATCAAACTCGCGTAATTACGAGATCATGCCAAAATGAAAAAAGGGCTTAGCCTTAACGTACCTGGAGTAGGGAAAAATCCGTATGATATTCTTGGAAAAGGTTGCACCGTACTCCTTTAGAACCGCAAAATTCTACGTTTCTATAATTTCAATAATTCTTGTTGGAATTGTTTTGTTGCAAGAAATTTTGTTGACACTTGCTAGATTATAGCGTCTGTTTGAATGTTTGAATTAGGAAGGTGTTATAAGATTTCTTACAGAAACTTACTAGATTGAGGGACGTCTGTTTGAAATGGTTGAATTAGGAAAATTGTTATAAGATCTCTTACTTTGTTTCTTTAATTCCTGTGAAGCCAAATACTACATGACTTACACGTATTCACTTATGATGCCACCTTTCAATTAAGATCATTAGTCACTTATTTTAAGTGGAGGGGCTACCATATTTAGTCATTATCACATATATCCCTAATAAGGTAATATCTCATTACCCAATAATTAACCAATTACACACATAATTAAAAATTATCTCAACTTACTTAAAATACTACTTATTTTTAATACACCTTATACATCATACTATTGTGGTCATATGGTACCTTGTATGGTACTATTCCATAAGTATCGGGTATTATAGCTCGGACCATATTTTATCCAAATTCGACAACCTTCAACAAAACTCATTTTTTTAATTCGTGTACCATTTCCTTCATGGCAGTTATTGCTTGTTATAAATAGCATAAATATGCTAACTGATAGTTTGGATGGGTCCACCAAGTCTTAGAGTACCTGGTCCTCTACAAGTTTCTGCTGAGATCACTTAGTAAAACAGTAAGTAAATGAGGCAGAGGATTTTTACGTGGAAAAATCCCGCACAAGGGAATCAAAAACCACGACCTACACCTGTAGGCTTTTAACTTTACTAACTTGTAATCTTACCTATTACAAGCCACTTTACAATACTTCTGATTGCAAAGGATTTACTTAACTAACTTGTGGTACCTTTACCGCAAGCCACTTTGTGACTATCCTAGTTACAAAGGCTTTTTATAACTTGTGGTGCTATCACCCCAAGCCACTTTGAAATTCTACAATTACAAAGACTTTTCTTTATGACTAAATCTAGTCACAACCTAAACACAGCGAGTTTGAGGATTTACAAGAGGACTCTTAATCAGTATGCTTCTAAGTAAGCGATTTAGGAGATATAGTAAGTACAATAACAAAGTTACAACTCAACTAGGATAACAAAAATCAATCTTTTAGGAACTGGTCCATAGTGGCGTGCAACCTTGTTCTTCAAGCTTGAGAGGATGATGAGTTTTCTGTTTTTCAAAGAGCTTGAATGAGAAACAGAAACCTTTTAGTGATGTCTTTGTATGAAGCTTCATCGGGTACATCTTGATCACACCACTTGAGGTGATGTGAGTGCTTTGTTTGATTAGAGAGTGAGTGGGCAGACAGTGTATTGTAGTGCGGCAGAAATAGTGCCGTCAGTCACTTCAGTTCCAGCTGTGTCCACATGACTTTGTACTGCTACATAGGAACCACAGGAGCACCAGGTCCTTGATTGGTTCCTAACTCCTGAATCTGTAGTAGTTCATTCTTAGCTGGAATCTGTTTAAGTTTGCAGCAATCCAAGTAGGTCAAGTTCCCTATCTGGTTCTTATCAGTAAGTTTGTTAGATCATAAAAATACAAGGCAATAGTATTTAAGATCTATCAATTTCTCCCTTTTTGATGATGACAAACTTAAACAGTTATAAGTTCAGAAGTAAGGCAGCAGAGAGCAGTGTCAAAGAGTTCCCCCTGAGACGATGCCTTAATCTTTTTCAATTTATATATAAAGAACCAGTTCCCCAATGTGATTCCCCCTAAGTCCATATTAATCTTTTTCCCCCTTTTGGCATCATTAAAAAGAATAAAAGCACAAAGAAGTCCATCCAAGCTAATCATACCACATATGTGCACACTAGCATGAGAAAGAACAGAACTCAAAGAGAAAGCAATAGACAAAATAAAAGAGGATTTAGATTAATAATAGTTTCATATGCCCCTTCCTTTGAAAAAGGAAGAGGCAGCATTTGGACTTGATCACGGGAGCAGTAGTAGTACATCCCAACCACAACGAAAAAAAACAACAAAAAACATCCACCAATCATCAACAGGAAAAAAAGAATACATCCAGATAACTGGTCACTGACGGGAAACTTAAGGGGAACTAGGAGGAAAAGACTTGGAAGCAGAGGCAAGTGTCTGGAGAACAAGGTCTATTCGGGCATTTCCCGACTTTTGCTCATTGAGTAGTTCGGCTTTCAGGTTCTCAACTTGCGCCCTGAGGTCAGCATTTTCTTGAGTCAAACGGATCACCTCATCATTCAATATGGGAACCGCTTGAGCTTGCTGGCCTTCCAGGATGGCATTCCTGGCCTTCAGTTGACGTATCTCCTCAGCTGCGCTATTTTGGGAATTGATGAACTAAGACATAGTTAAAGTGCTTCCTACACCCCATACTTCTCAATACACTCGCACTCTTCCAAGGTTGTCTGTGAGAATGTTTGCTTACGGGTCCCTACTTTACCTGTTCCCAGCGGAACCTCAAAGTATTTGAACACTTGCGTGAGCAAGAATCTATAGGGAAGCCTGTGATTGCCATCCTTGAAATCAGCCACTTTCTGCATGTGCTCAATCATTATGGAAGGCAGACTCACAGGGTTGAAACCGTCCAATTGCTCCATTAAGAATAAATTAGATTTGGAAGTGATAGATCTCCTTTTTGCTCGAGGCAACAGAACTTTGTTCACCAGTTCAAACAATAATTGGTAGACGGGAAGCAGTGCTTTCTTATAAACCTGGTCCCCCTTCTGATTAGAGTTATCTTTTACGACTACATTTTGGAAGTTGTATTGACAAACATCTCTTACATAAGACACCCCAACAGTAGAAGCCTGCATGATTTCCCCAAGTAATTTCACTTCAAAGACAATATCCACCCCATTTATTAAAGCATACACATGGTCAGTATCCACTGGAAAGAGACTGGCGAAGAAGCTCTTGGCTCCTCCTCATACACTTTAGGAGCGTCAATGTAGAACAGATGCGTCTATTGTTGAAACTCCACCATTTCTAGAAGCTGACACATTCTTGCCATCTCAGAGATTGTTGGGTCAAACATGCGACCCAAAAAAACCTTTTGATGCCTTAGTCACTCAGATCCAAGGCAGACGTCACTTTTGGCTTTCTTCCCAGAACTGGGTTCTTCAAATGTTTCCCATTTGCATTTCCTATGCTTTTCTCCATTAACTTTACCTTTCCCCTTGGACTTGACAAGAATATCTTCATCACTCACTGCCTCATTTGTCTTGGACTTGGAAGTAGATCCTTTTTCTATGGAGACAGACACAACCTTTTTCGAGGACCTCCTAACAAGGAAACCAGGTTCCTCGGGGGTTTTTTCCTCCACCACAACGATAGGGATAGCTTCATCACTTACAGGGACACCATTTTTACCAACTTTCTCCTTTTCTTTTTACTACTTTTCTTGCTCTTTTGAAGTGCAGAATTGTAGGCTGCTTTAACTTGAAGCATTGTAGTAGGTCGCTTACTTTCAGACTCAAAAGTGGTGAAAATCCTACGCTGACTCAAGAATGCATCTAGGGCCATATTGTACAGGTCTTCTTCATCACTAGACCTCATTTCTGATGATTGAATTTTCAGGGGCACAACATTGAAAGCAAGTACAACACTATCCTAGGAATGAGAGTCCTGACCTGAGTCCTCTGGAGAGGGATGAGGTTCCTCATGAGATGTCCCAGTAGTGTATACTGTTGCATCCCCTTCAACAGCCAGAAGGGTCCCTTCTACCCACATGCTTTGTGACTCTTGTCTCTGAGAAATAACTTCATGCAGTATGCCATCCTCGGATACGACAAACACAATCTTTTCTTCCTCAATAGGTGCTTACATGACCATGGAGTCGATGGTAACGATGGCGGAGCCTTTTGTGAAGTCAGTATTTTTACCTTGTTTTCCAATTAGGGTTTTACTGGTGTGGGCATCAGATGAAGTTGAGGAAGGAACAGTGGTTTTAGGAGTTTCAGAGTAGGGATGAGGTTGGGAAACTAGGGAAGAAGTGATTGTAGTAGTGGAGGTGATAGAGGGTAACACAGACTCAGTGAAGGGGAGAGGTTCCATAGATGGGTCGGAGGTTTTCTCAGCCATTGAAAGAGGAGGTGTGATGATCCTTCCTTTTTGGTGAATCTAGAATAGGGCTTATGGTTAGGAAGAGCAGACAAGAGGGTTTTTTTAAACGGAGAGGACAATTATGAAGTGAGAAGAATAGGTACCGGTTCTGAAATAGCGGTTGGGTGTGGAGAATCGTGACGTTTCAGAGGGATATGAAACATTTTGAATTGAAGAGACGTGACAGACGGATATGAAAAGTTGATGACATGCCAGTTGTATATTGTGCCTTTTAAGAAGTTTATTAAAGGATATACAGAACTACTAACCTTTAGTACAAGAACTTGTTTCTTGCGAAACATTTTCTTCAAGTCCTCCTTCCCCTTTTTTGAATTGAATTAATTCTCTTTTATCAGTCATGTATTGCATCTACTGCTTCTATGCTCATCATGCGTATTTACCTGCAACAATATTGAAATGAGTTAGGCAGGGCCAGAAAAAAACACTTTGAACCTATTATTTCTTAATAACTCTAGCCAACTCAAAAAGGGATCAGGTTCTTTGTTTGGCCTCAACAATCCCAACTTTACTCTGTTTCTTTCGAATTGTTCCCTACTTAGTGCCTTGGTAAAAATGTCTGCAATTTGATCTTCAGTGCTGTAGAACTTCATACATATCAACCCTTTCTCCACATTATCTCTCAGAAAATGATACCTTACATCAATATGTTTGGTCCTTTTATGTTGGAGTGTATTCTTTGCCATGTTGAGTGCATTGGTGTTGTCACATAGGAGAGGAACACTCTCAGTGAGAACTCCAAAATCCTCCAGTTTCTACTTGATCCACAAAAACTGAGCACAACAGGAGGCTGCAGCCACATATTCAGCTTCAACTATTGAAAGAGCCATTGAATTTTGCTTCCTTGTACCCCAAGAGATAAGACATGATCCTAAGAAGTGAACCATCCCAGAAGCACTTTTTCTGTCCAGAAGATAACTTGCATAGTCTGCATCAGCATACCCAATTAGATTAAAATTGTCACCTGATGGATAATATAGCACCAGGTCTTGCGTGCCTTTGAGATATCTCAGTATTCTTTTGGCAGCCTTCAAGTGAGATTCCTTGGGGTTTGATTGAAACCTCACACACAACCCCACGTTGAAAACAATATCAGTCAACTGGTAGTGAGATAGAGAAGAGACCCAATGATGCCTCTATATATTGTTTGATTCACAGGAGATCCTGTTTCATCCACGTCCAGTCGAGTGGCAGTTGCAATGGGAGTGTATATCACCTTTGATGCTTCCATGTCAAACCTCTTCAAGAGTTCCCTGATGTATTTTGCTGACAGATGGAAGTACCTTTTGGGGACTGTTTTACTTAAAGACCTAAGAAGAAATTTAATTCCCCTATCATTCTCATTTCAAATTCAGTCCCCATAAGTTTTGCAAATTCTTCACATAGAGAGTCAATTGTTGCTCCAAAGATGATATCATCAACATAGACCTGAACAATGAGGAGGTTCCTTCCTCGTTTCTTTAAGAAAAGAGTGTTGTCAATCTTCCCTCTCTTAAAGCAATTTTCTAAGAGAAATTTTGACAATCTTTTATACCACGCTCAAAGAGCCTACTTTAGCCCATACAGGGCTTTGTCCAATTTGAACACATACTCAGGGTGCTCATGACTTTCAAACCCAGGTGGTTGCTTCATATAGACTTCTTCCTTAAGTAATCCATTCAAGAATGCACTTTTGACATCCATTTGGAACAGAGTGAATTCCATATGAGAAGCAAAGGCAATCAGAATTCTGATGGCTTCCATGCGAGCCACTAGAGCAAAAGTTTCATCATAGTCAATCCCTTCCTCCTAATTGTAACCTTGAACCACTAGCCTGGCCTTATTCCTTGTGGTAATTCCATGCTCATCGAGCTTGTTTCTGAATACCCACCTGGTTCATATAATGGTTCTATCTAGGGGTCTGGGTACCAGGTGCCACAAACTATTTCTCTCAAATTGATGCAGCTCGTCTTGCATGGCTATAATCCAATCTGCATCTTTTAGGGCTTCCTTGATGTTTTTGGGTTCTATCTGGGAGAGAAAAACTGAGAAGGCAAGTGAATTTCTAGCTCTTGACCTGGTTTGGACTCCGAAATCTAGAGGAGTGATTATGTTGTCTATAGGGTGAGAACTTTGATGTCTCCAGTTAGATGATTGGGGTTCATTCTGAGAAGAAGAAGGTATGTTTGGCTAATTTTCCTCTATCCTTCTCTCAGATGCAAGTGGAGTTCCCTGAACTGCATCAAACACTCTTTCTTCAGTTTCAGTGGTTGTAATTGAAGTGTTTGGTTTTGTAGATGATTAGGCATTATTATCTTCATTTGCCTCCTTCATTTGACTCATCATATATGCCTTTCCATTTGTCATGTTAATGACTTCGCCAGGAACAAGTAAGGTTTCTCCATCTTGATCTTCCTCAGCGTTCTTCTCAAATGATGGGTGAGATTCATCAAAGATAACATGGAAGCTTTCTTCAACATATTGAGTTCGCTTGTTATATATCTTGTAAGCCTTGATTTGAGAAGAGTAGCCAAGAAATATCCCTTCGTCACTTTTGGCATCGAACTTACCAAGCTGATCTTTTCCATTGTTGAGAACATAGAATTTGCATCCAAACATTCTTAGGTAGGTCAACTTGGGTTTTCTTCCATTCAGGAGTTCATATAGTGTCTTGTTCAGAATTGATCTGATCATGCACCTGCTCACTAAGTAGCAGACAGTGTTGACAACTTCAGCCCAAAAGTTCTTTGCAAGTCCACTGTCAATCAGCATTGTTCTTGCCATTTCTTCCAGAGTTCTGTTCTTTCTTTCTACTACACCATTTTGCTGAGGAGTTCTGGAAGCTGAGAAGTTATGAGAGATACCATTTTTATTGCAGAAATCATCAAATTTGACATTGTCAAATTCTGTCCCATGATCTGATCTAATGCATACAACTCTAGACTCCATCTTCACCTAAATTTTCTTCATAAAGGCCACAAATACTTCTGTCATTTCATCTTTTGTTCTGAGAAACAAAGTCCATGTGAATCTGGAATAGTCATCCATGATCACGAAAATATCTCTTTCCTCCTCTGCTTTGCACCCTCATAGGTCTGCACAGATCCATGTGCAAGAGCTCAAGTGGTTTTGAGGTGCTCACATCTCTTTTTGACTTAAAGAAGGACTTTACATGTTTTCCTCTAATACAGACATCGCAGACTTTTTGAGTTTTGAATTGTGACACAGGCAAACCATGGACCAGGTCCTTTTGAATTAGTTTGTTCAGAAGAGAAAAGCTTGCATGGCCCAGTCTTTTGTGCCATAGTTCAGCATCATCGTCAACCTCCTTCAGACAACTCAGATCACCACTCTGTAAAGATTCGAAATCAGCAACATAGATGTTCTTGTATCTATACTTAAGGAGATTGTACTTAAGTCCATTGACATAGTACATAGAGACACTCAAGAGACTGTACTTAAGTCCATTGACATAGTACACATTTTCAATAGAGTGAGTGAGTGACTTCCCAACTTTTTCAACTCCAAGAATGTACCCCTTTTTGCCATTGCCAAAGGATACACTCCCTCCCTGCAGGCTTTTAGTGAAAGAAAGTTTGTGGTGTTCCCAGTCATGTGTTTCGAGCATCCACTATCCATGAACCATTGTTGACCACTTCCCTTCATTGTCCCCTGCACAAGAATTTTAGGAGTTATTTTTAGGATCCCAAACAAGTTTGGGTCCCTTGTAGTAACCAAGAGGATGAATAAGAGCTCTTTTAGTCCATGTAGGTAATGTGCATTTTCTATGAGTGGAACCTGGTCCCTCTTTTGTGATTATGGTTTCAGCAACCACATTATCTTTTGGTACTAATTGATTTTTGGCATGGACACCTTCCTTGGAGTGCCCAGTGTTTCCCCATTGGGTCCTAGGCCAGTTATCAGATGCAGTGGCGCTCTTACTATGAGGGTTGTAAGGATCCTTTTTCCTTGAAAACCCTGCTCCCCGCCCTTTTTCACTATCATTAGTGAACAAGGCAGTGGTAGCCTCTACGGACCAAGTCCACTTTAAAGACTTTTCAAGGTCATTCATTACTTTTTCTAGATTGGCTTGGAGGAGCTCGTTTTTCTCAATTTCAGCGCTCATCCTACATCTCAAGGCCTTCACCTCATCTTCAAGCCTATCATATTCCTCACTAACTATCTCCTTTCCTCTTTCAGGGTTTTTAGGTTTTGACTTAGTCAAGGGCTCTACTATTTGTTCCCTTTGGTTAGCAGCTTCTGCCAAGAGATCACTCTTTTCTTTTCTAAGAGTTTTAATGGCATTCTTTTGATCAATAACTATAGCCACTACGTATTTCCTAGTATGTTCAGATTCTTCTAGTTCTAAGAACAAGGAATCCCTATCCTCCGCAAGACTACAAAATGCAGTAATTAAAACATCAGCTAAACACATGACTTTTTTTGAAGAGTAGGATTTTAGATTTTTCTGAACATCCCTGAAGTTTACCTCTTCGTTGCCATTGTCTTCATCATTGTTTGTTTGACCAATCAAAGCAAGCGTTGAGTCATATCCAGTCTCCTCGCCTTCAATTGCCATCGTAGAACTATCGTCGGTATTAGATTTATTTTGTTTTACTTGTGTAGTTCCATCATAAGCTATTTGCAAAGCCTCCTATATTTCCTTGGCAGTGTCGCATGTAGAGATTCTGCTGTACTCATTAGGTTCCAAACCATATACCAGAATTTCTTGGTACGAGCATTCTTCTTCAATGATTTCTTGTCTGCTTTAGTGTATTCTCCACTGGTCTTGATTGGAACAAACGGACCATCGCAGATAATATCCAAATCTTGCAATCCTCAGCCATGATGAAATCATGCACTCTAGCTTTCCACCACCAATAGCATTTTCCATCAAACTTGGGCGGGTGGTATATGTACTGACCTTCTTCAAGATTTAGTGGAGCCATCATAAGTATCCTTCCTAGGTGTTAACCTGATAGGAGGAACCTGCTCTGATACCAATTGATAGTTTGTATGGGTTTACCAAGTCTTAGAGTACCTGGTCCTCTACAAGTTTCTGCTGAGAGCACTTAGTAAAACAGTAAGTAAATGAGGTAGAGGATATTTACGTGGAAATATCTCGCACAAGGGGATTAAAAAACCACGACCTACACCTGTAGGCTTTTAACTTTACTATTTGTAATTTTACCTATTACAAGCCACTTTACAATACTTCTGATTGCAAAGGATTTACTCAACTAACTTGTGGTACCTTTACCACAAGCCACTTTGTGACTATCCTAGTTACAAAGGCTTTTTCTAACTTGTGGTGCTATCACCCCAAGCCACTTTGCAATTCTACAATTACAAAGACTTTCTTTATGACTAAATCTAGTCGCAACCTAAACGCAACGAGTTTGAGGATTTACAAGAGGAATCCTAATCAATATGCTTCTAATTAAGCGATTTAGGAGATATAGTAAGTACAATAACAAGGCTACAACTCAACTAGGATAACAACAATCAATCTTTTAGGAACTGGTCCATAGTGGCGTGCAACCTTGTTCTTCAAGCTTGAGAGGATGACAAGTTTTCTATTTTGCAAAGAGCTTGAATGAGAAATAGAAACCTTCCAGTGATGTCTTTGTATAAAGCTTCATCGGGTGCATCTTGATCACACCGCTTGAGGTGATGTGAGTGCTTTGTTTGATTAGAGAGTGAGTGGGCAGACAGTGTATTGCAGTGCGGCAGAAATAGTGTTGTCAGTCACTTCATTTTCAGCTGTGTCCACATGAATTTGTACTGCTATATAGGAACCACAGGAGCACCAGGTCCTTGATTGGTTCCTAGCTCCTGAATCTGTAGCAGTTCATCCTTAGCTGGAATCCGTTTAAGTTTGCAGCAATCCAAGTAGGTCAGGTTCCCTATCTGGTTCTTATCAGTAAGTTTGTTAGATCATCAAAACACAAGGCAAGAGTATTTAAGATCTATCACTAACCTCAAAATAATCTCATCCCCGAGTTTATGTCAATTAACTGAAGACAAAACTTTAACGTATAACGCGAGATGTAACATAATGCGTATTACAAGATATGTGTACTCTTTTTCCTTCACTAAGATTTTTTCCCACGGGGTTTTTTCTTAGTAATGTTTTAACCAGGCATATTATCTATAGACATCCAAGGGGGAGTGTTATGAAATATTATATTATGTGGTGGATGTCTATAACTCCTAAAGAAGTTACCCCCGCTAATCTTCTATATTAACCTCCCTCTACTTCTTACCATTATGGTTATAACTCTCACACCTCCATAACCCCATCCATCATCTTTCCCTATTATCTCAAAATTTATCATGACATCCCTTTGTATTACCTAAATATCATCCTATAAATAGAGGGTTTGGGCATCATATTGTACATATTTCAATAAGAATCTCCCATCTCCTGCTCCCTACATTCTTGTTTATTTTCTTGTTTTATATTATTACTTTGAGCTAAGTTTCTTAACAAATTTTAATTAATTTAAGATCGAGGCATTGGTTCATTGACTCTTCATCTGACTGTTGACGCAATAAATTCTCCTTCTAGCAAGCAATTGTTGGCACAATATTTCAGCTTTCCATACTTGCGCATTTCAAGGAAGTGTAACTTGAGAATCCACTCAATCAGTTAATTAAACCTCCTGCTCATTATGGAAATGGAGAAAATTGAACAAACAAAGAAATAAACACCGTTAAAGAAACAAGATAAAGTGTTTGAAAGAAAGGTAAGTAATAAAGATCGCTCTTTAAACAAAAACGAAAAAAGGAATGTATAAAACGAAGTAGATGGAAAGGAAAAGACCCCTTTCTGCGTTCTCAATAATTTCCTTGACATTTTGATAATTCTAGGCAAAATGTAGCCTTGATTTATAGGTTTCTAATAGTTTACAGAAAGAAGTACCCGCTTTAGTTTGGTGGTTGTGTTACCAACTGGAGTTTATAAGGCGGTCTCATTCTCATCCGCATTTATTCTTCTATGTACAGTCCTCAGATCAACCAAGTGACGCATTGTTGGTCTACCATGTGGACAATTCCACGGAAACTTGAGTCGTGATAGATTGTCAAGTATCTAAAACAATGAATTTTATATCTCGGGTCATGAAGCAACCAGAGGGAAGAAGAACAATTTTTGGCCAAAAACTCCTGATAACTGTTCTCAAGTAAGTTTTCAGAAATATGAAATGTTTTTTTAGAGTTTTGGAGAAACAATATAGCTTTTTTGGCATAAACTATCAAACAAACACTTCGAAACTAGAAATAGTATTTGGCCAAAATTCTTTTTACCTTTTTCCCCTTCTATATTAAGCTAGACAATTGTAGAAGTGCAACGCAGAGAGGATGATACCAAAGATACTATGATATGAGCATAAATTTTAAGAGCACGATAAAATGGACAAAAATACCTTTTGCATCTCATTTCTCCCAAGTGGATCTCCAATAACAATAGATGATTTGCAGGCACGTGATGCCAACATTGCACGAACTCTAGGAGGATAAAGTGAATCGGCGGAATCATCCTTATACATGCCACAAATAGGCACTGTCTATAAATAGCAACACTTGTCTTCACACAACTGTCCATTATAAATTCTAAGAGTAAAAAATGAGAGCTTACATGATGACCTACTGGCCTGAATAGAGCTGTGTTGAGGTATCCCGCCTCGAGTCATATCTTCAGTTTGAAATAGGTGGGGGTATTTAGACTTCATTTCTTCCTCTGCTTCCTATGACATCTCTTCCACATTCTTGCTTCTCCATAAGACCTTCATGGAGGCTACCTCTTTATTCTGTAGCTTGCGGATTTGTTGGTCTAGGATTTCAACCAGAATTTCCTCGTATGACAAGTCCTATGTAATATGTACATCATCCGTGGCACGACTCGGGTAGGATCGCCAATGCACTTCCGTAGCATAGATACGTGAAAAATCGGATGGACAGACTCTAATTTCGAGGGCAATTATAACTCATAAGCTACTTGGCCCACTCTCCGAATGATCCTATAAGGCCCAATACATGGGCTAAGTTTGCCTTTCTTGCCAAACATCATCACACCCTTCATAGGTGACACCTTTAAGAATACCCAATTATTAACCCCAAACTCTAAATCTCATTGCTGCACATCAGAATATGACTTATGACGACTTTGAGATATCAACAGTCGCTCCCGAATAAGCTTTACTTTTTCTATGGCCTGCTGAACTAGATCTGGCCTATGTAACCTAGATTCTCCAACATCAAACCACCTTATAGGAGATCTGAACTTATGCCCATACAAAGCCTCGTATGGATCCATCTGGATACTGGAGTAGTAACTGTTATTTTATGCAAACTCGATAAGAGGTAGATGTTCATTCCAATTTCTTTTAAAATCCAACACACATGCTCGTAACATATCCTCGAGCGTCTGAATTGTGCGCTCGGCTTGCCCATCAGTTTATGGATGAAAAGTTGTGCTGAGATTCACCTGAGTCCCTAGACCTTTCTAAAATGATCTCCAAAAATGTTCTGTAAACTGGGCCCATGGTTAGATATAATAGATATTAGTACTCTGTGTAGTCGCACTATCTCTTTAATATATAATTTTGCATAATCTTCTACTGTATATGTAGATCTGACCGGTAGGAAATGAGCTGATTTCATGAACCTATCGACTATCACCCATATGGAATCGATCTTACGATGAGAACGAAGTAAACCCGTGATAAAGTTTATGTTTATCGCCTCCCATTTCCATGTCAGGATCTCTATAGTCTGTATTAGCCCTCCGGGCTTTTGGTGCTCTATCTTCACCTGCTGGCAACTAGGACACTGAGCGACATACTCAGCAATGTTCTTCTTCATATTGTTCCACCAATACAGGATCACTGCCAACTCTACACTACTAAAAGGTAGGAAGAGAGGGTCGCAATAGCTTTTACCCGATATGAGGGTAGAGATCGATTTCCACAGGGAGCTAGAAATGGAGTCGAGTATCTATCTAGACTAGAGTTGTGTATTTGTCCTAATGCTTCCATACATTTTTGTTTTTTTTTTTATTATAAACTACTGTTATCAAGCTATTAATTGAAACTAGATTATGCTATGAGATAATTGCTAAGTTGTATCTAATGGGAAGAAAGGCACTAGGGTCGTGACATTACCTAGGTGGCTAATTGACGGGTAGATGTTACTAAGGTTCGATTGACATAATTGGGGCTCATGCTATAACTGTTGCACAATTTTACCCATTCTCACATCTCTCGGTGTAGAGAGTGATTTTGCTCAATTGACTTTCTCGAGACCAAACGGGTAGGCAAATTAGCTCAAGCAACTAGGGTTCAAGTTGGGTAATTACTCTCTCGAGGTTTAACCCTTTAATTGGGACTATCAATTCTTTTGAGTCCATCCCAATTCCTTGTTGGGTCAATTTTGGAAACTTAGGCTCTCTTTATCAAGAAGAGCCAAGTCAACTTAGCACAAACCAGTGTTTGCAACCACCAATTCATATATTAAACCATAAAATTGACCCAAATAACAAACACTCATAGTCAATCTAACAATAGATGGCAACACCCATCAATTACCCACACTAGGGTTGAGCCACAACCCTAGCTAATGGGTTTAGCTACTCATGCTTGAAGGAGAAAATAGAGAAATAGATGAAAAACAAGGCATATTAATTAAATGCTAAATTAAAATACAAGAATCTATCGTTAATTTGAAGCTAAGATGCCAAAAATGGCTACAGATGAAGTTCTCACGAGCGCAGCTAAGTTTTGGATATATCTGATGACCTAAAAAGGGTAAAATGTTCTATTTATACTAGGCTGGAAAAACTGGACAAAAATACCCCTGTGGGGTCAGTGTGGACCACATAAAATGGATCGCGGCCGCGCTAGGCTTTTGGACTTCAATTCTGGGCTCTCTGACTTGGGCTACGCAGACTGCATAGAATGGACAGCGGCCGCGGAGACAGCTGTCGCGGTCCGCACAACCATGACCGCGGACCGCATTGGCATTTTCCATCTCTCTGAATATCTCTTCCGCGGACTGCATAAAAAGGTAGTGCAGTCGCGGAACCTTTACTGCGGACCGCGCAATGTGTATCGCGGTCGCGTTGCCTGAAGCCTGTTTTTTGTCATCTCTTTGAATCTCTCTTCCGCGTACCGCACAAAAAAGCAGTGCGGCCGCGGAACCTTCACTGCGAACCGCGCAATGTGGATTGCGGTAGCGTTGCCTGAAGTATGGTTTTGCCATCTCTCTAAATCACCTAGTGCGGTAGCATTCGACTTTGTGCGGTCCGCACTAGGCCTGTTTGCCCTTAGTTTATTTTGTCTTTGATACTTGAGCAGGTTTCACTCCTTTTGAGCCGATCTTTGACATTTCGTCACTTTGTCGATCAAACCTGCAATCAAGCACAACTTATGAGCCTTTTGGGACTATTTTATAACAATTTATAATGAAAGCATAGGCAAGAAGGAGCATGAAACTCGTTAAAATCCCTACTTATCAACTCCCCCAAACTTAAGTCTTTGCTTGTCCTCAAGCAAACAAAATAAGACTCACCCCTTAAGGGAAAATCCAAGTATTTCCAACTATCCTAAAGTAACCTCAACAAGCATCAATTGGGACTAACAATTGCCCTCACTACGAATGAACCATTCACAACATTTAAACTTTGAAAAAACTATGGATCAAGTGTGACACAAGAGCATCAAGAGTTGACTCATTACATCAAAGAACTCTCTCAATAACTTTGGTCATCGTGGAACCCAAACACACACATCCCCAACTCTCTCTAAGCAAACCTCACCTTTTAGAGTATTAGCACACAAACCGAGGTTAATGGGAATTCACTCATCTCTCTCAAGTAAAGGCCACAAATCCGGCTCTAAGTACCATATGTTTGCCCCTCATGTAAGTATCCACTAATGTAAGCGTCATTCAACTCAAAATCATATAGGGCTTTTGAGGAGTCAATGTGAAGGCGTTTGGTTCAGGGTAGGAAAAGTTTTTGGTCTAAATGGGTTCCATCTTCCCTTAAGCACTTCTTTTGATTCATTTGGCACAATTCTCTTGACTCTTGGAGTATCTCACTTCTTTTTAAGGGGTTAGA
Organism: Nicotiana tabacum; assembly: GCF_000715075.1. Lineage (NCBI taxonomy): Eukaryota > Viridiplantae > Streptophyta > Magnoliopsida > Solanales > Solanaceae > Nicotiana > Nicotiana tabacum. Next base: position 1,170,203 of record NC_134091.1, read on the forward strand.
GAGACAAAACGTCATTTTTCTTTTACACTTCAAAACGTTTCTCCTTTTTTCAACTTTTTCCACACTTTTTTTCTCTTTTGTTTTTTTCTTGAATCCCTTTTTATTCTTTTTCACATTGGGCTTTCTTTTTGTCCTTTTCTTTTCTTTTTCATTGCCTTCCTTTTTTTCGCTTTAGTACCTTTTACCACTTTGTTCCCTCTCTCGTCTCCCCCCCCCCCCCCCCCCCCCAACTTAGACTTTTGCCATTGCTCAAGGGAAGATCGGGTGCCAAAAGAGGGTATATTTTAGAACGGATATAGGCTTATATTATTGGTTCTTGAAAGAAAAAGGTTTAAGGCTCAAAAGGGTTAACTAGGGATTATATCATTGGTGGGATATGGAATTGTTCAACTATCATCTGAATCCAGGAGAACCTATAATCACTTCTCAAGCCAAATTCACTCAAGATTTCGCCTCAACAGACATTCAGGGCAAGTTCTAGACCATTGGCTCGGGACTTGGACTCACAGTTTGATTTCTCACCACACAAGCTCAATGATTGCTAAAGACATAAAGTAGGGGGCCCACAACAACCTTAGACACGATTGAGCACACAATAGTCCCGAAAGACCACATGATGATTGTTTGGTCAACACAAGAGTCTCAAGGTCACGACTTTCACCATCCTAAACACAACAACTTGTCTTTGATCATGGGATCAAAGGCAAATGTGTTAGGCCCAAGTGAAGCTTTTCTTGAGGTACCCTTAACTATAAGCTACCAAAAATAAAAACAAAAACAGACTCAAACCCTTAAGAAGGTTGTCACGCCATCCATCATCGGGAAGAGTCACCCGGTTCACACAATACTCCACCTTTGGAAAGAACCGTGGCATTAAGAAAACCAAAGGCTTATTGAAGCACCAAAAACGAAACAGAAAGCTACGAGCCTATCTAAGAAGCTAAAAACGAGGAATTTTTACAAAAATAGAAGATAGAATGAATATGTACAATAGAGGATTTGAATATACAATAGGGGATGAATATATACAATAATGTAACTTTATATACAGACCAAAGGGAAGATAAAAAAAATGCGATAAAAGTAGCCAAATGTAAAGTTATATACAGACCAATAGAAGATCAAAAAGACATAAAATGTAACAATATATACAGTAATCCAAAAATGTAGGGCGCACCCCCTGAAATAAAAGTTGGCATTGTCCCCAATGCCAACTAAACAAATAAGCATCAAAAAGTATAAAGAAAGGATATGGGAACTCCCTAAGCTGTGTCCGTCTGCATAGGATCATCAATGGTCCCCGGGTCCTCTGTATGCGCGGGAACCTTAGACTGGTTCCCAGTCTCCTGCTGCTCAGCTGCTGGGACTGGGGCCCGGTCGTACCTACCAGCGCGGCCGCACAAAATGGACCGCGGACCGCAATGGTTTAGTTCAGAAGAAGCTTGAAAAGGCAACCTCCGGAGATCGCACAAAATAGACCGCGGCCGCGGAGGTCCACTATGACCCGCACTAAATGGAAAACGACCGCGGTGGCAATCATCAGAGAGTACCTCACTTGGCCTTCACCAGTGCGGATCGCACAAAGTGCAATGTGGCCGCACTGGCAACTTCAGAGACTGTTCAATTTTTCTAGAATGTTTTGCACTGTGTCAACACAATACCTGCAACATCTCACAACCAATTAGCTCAAAAATCAATCTACACTACAAAGAAAATCAAAGAAAACAAGAAGAAAAAGACATGGGTTGCCTCCCAAGAAGCGTCTGATTTAACGTCGCAGCACGACGCATGTTACCATCACATCACTTTAGATGAAGAAGTGCCACCACGTGGATGTCATCAAATTTTCCAAGATAATGCTTAACGCGGTGCCCATTAACTTTGAAAACTTCACCATTTTTGTTCCTTAGATCAAGAGCACCAAATGGGATCACAAACACAACTTCAAATGGCCCACTCCACTTTGACTTGAGCTTACCCGGAAACAGACGTAACTGGGAATTGAACAAGAGAACCATATCTCCAACCTTAAACTCCTTACCCTGAGCATATTTGTCGTGAAGGTAATTTATTTTGTCCTTATACAAGGATGAACTTGAGTAGGCATGGAATCTAAACTCATTGAGCTCATTGAGTTGTTCAACATGAAGATTTGCCGCAACATCCCATTCCAAATTCAACTTCCTCAAAGCCCACATGGCCTTGTGCCCTAACTCAACCGGAAGATGAAAAGATTTTCCAAACACTAACCGATACGGAGACATACCAATTGGAGTTTTGTAAGCCGTCTGATAAGCCCATAGAGCGTTATCCAACTTTTTCGTCCAATCGGTCCTATTAGCATTGACAGTTTTTGACAAGATGCTCTTAATTTCTCTGTTGGAGACTTCCACTTGACCAATAGCTTAAGGATGATAAGGGGTAGAAAAATTATGATTGACACTGTACTTGGAAAGCAACGTGTCGAAATCCTTGTTGCAAAAGTGAGACCCCCCATCACTAATAATCGCACGAGGAGTGCCAAACCTTGTGAAGATGCTCTTTTTAAGAAATGTCACAACACTTCGGGCTTCATTATTAGGCAAAACCACAACTTCAACCCATTTTGAGACATAGTCAACCGCCACGAGAATGTAAGTATTCTCACAAGAGCTAACAAATGGACCCATGAAATCGACGCCCCAAACATCAAAGATATCCACTTCTAGAATCGTATTGAGAGGTATCTTATCCCTTTTTGAAATTTCGCTCGCTCTTTGGCACTCATCACACCTCTTCACCACATCGCCCACATCTTTGAACACGGTGGGCCAATAGAATCCACAACTAAGAACTTTCAAGGCAGTCCTCCCCCCCACCATGATGGCCACCATAGGGTGAAGAATGGCAAGCCTCCAAGATACTCAATTGTTCTTCCTCCGGGACACATCTACGAATCACACCATCCGTGCAAATCTTGAACAAGTATGTCTCACCCCAATAGAAATTCAAACTATCCCACTTGAGCTTCTTCCTTTGGTTAGAAGAGAGCTCACACGGGATTATTCCGGTCACAAGGTAATTGGCAACATCAGCAAACCATGGCATATCCTTCATTGACACCGAAAGGAGTTGTTCATCGAGAAATGAATCATTGATCTCAAGGCCGTCACATGGCCTCCCCCCTCCTCCAAATGGGACAAGTGGTCTGCCACTTGATTCTCACTACCCTTCTGGTTAACAATTTCTAGATCAAACTCTTGAAGAAGTAACACTCATCTCATCAATCTCGCCTTAGAGTCTTTCTTGGTCATCAAATACCTAAGGGCAGCATGATCGGTGTGCACTATAACTTTGGCTCCCATAAGGTAAGGTTGAAACTTTTCCATAGCAAACATAATAGCCAATAACTCTTTCTCCGTGACTGTATAGTTCCTTTGAGCCTCATTCATGGTCTTGCTTGCGTAGTACACCGGATGAAACATTTTGTTGATTCTTTGGCCCAAAACATCCCCAACCGCAATGTCACTAGCATCACACATGAGCTCAAAAGGCAAGCTCCAATTCGGTGCGGTAGTGATGGGGGTAGAAGTCAACTTGAGCTTGAGAAGCTCGAATGCTTGCATACAACTCTCATCGAACAAGAACTTTGCATCTTTCTCTAGCAATTTGCACAAAAGGTGTACCACTTTGAAAAAATCTTTTATGAACCTCCGGTAAAAACCCACGTGCCCAAGAAAACTCCTCACCCCTTTGACAGAAATAGGGGGAGGAAGCCTTGAAATCACCTCTATCTTGGCTTTGTCAACCTCAATTCCTCACTTCGAGATTTTGTGACCCAACACTATACCCTCTTCAACCATGAAATGGCATTTTTCCCAATTGAGTACGAGGTTTATGTCTTCACACCGGGCCAATACTCTATCCAAATTTGTTAGACACTCATCAAAAGAATCCCCAACCATGCTGAAATCATTCATGAAAACCTCCAAGATATCTTCCACCATGTCAGTGAAAATAGCCATCATGCAACGTTGGAAGGTTGCCGGAGCATTACACAATCCGAACGACATTCGAGAGAAAGCGAATGTGTCATAAGGACATGTAAAAGTTGTATTCTCTTGGTCCTCTGGGGCAATTAAAATTTGATTGTACCCTGAGTAACCATCCAAGAAGCAATAGAAAGCATGCCCCGCAAGACGATCTAGCATTTGGTCAAGGAATGGCAATGGAAAATGATCTTTTCGGGTCACCTTGTTTAGCTTCCGGCAATCCATACATACTCTCCACCCGGTGACCGTGCGAGTAGGGATGAGTTCATTGTTGTCATTGGTCACCACAGTCATACCACCTTTCTTTGGCATACATTGCACCGGAGAAGTCCAAGAACTGTCAGAAATAGGATAAACCACACCGGCGTCTAACCACTTGATAACCTCTTTCTTCACCACTTCTTGCATCACCTCATTTAATCTTCTTTGATGTTCCAAGGATGGCTTTGCATCCTCCTCCAAGATGATTTTGTGCATGCAAAATGCGGGACTTATTCCCCGAATGTAAGCTAGAGTCCATCCAATTGCCCTTTTTTGCTTTTGAAGTACCGCCAAAGTGGCATCAACCTGCATGTTAGTAAGGCAAGAAGAAAGAATAACTGGTAAAGTAGCATTTGAACCTAAGAATTCATACCTGAGGTGTGGAGGAAGTGGCTTCAACTCTAACACCGGTGGCTCCTCAATTGATGGCTTTGTTGGTGGAGTTTTCCGATTTTCAAGATCCAAAGATAGCTTCCGCGGCTCATAAGAATAAGAGCCCATCCCATGTAGGGCATTGACACATTCCACTCTACTAGCATCATCATTGACATCCATGTTCAAGAGCACTGCTTCAAGAGGATCTTCCACGTTGATCATAGCACTGGTATCATCCACAATAACTGTTGTGACAAGGTCTACAAATGAGCACACCTCGGTGCTATTGGGCTGCTTTATAGATTTGCAAACGTGGAAAATGGCCTTTTCATCTCCCACTCGAAAAGTGAGCTCACCTGCTTCAACATCAACCAATGCCTTCCTCGTTGCAAGGAAAGGTCTACCCAAGATAATAGGAATCTCATAGTCCACCTCATAATCCAAAATCACAAAGTCGGCCGACAATATGAATTTGTCCACCCGGACAAGCACATCATCAATAATGCCCAAAGGTTGCTTCATCCATTGATCCACCATTTGAAGTCTCATTGAAGTTGGCTTAGGTTGCCCGATACCCAAAGTTTTGAAAACCAAGTAGGGCATCAAATTGATACTAGCTCCCAAGTCACAAAGAGCTTTGGCAAAATCTGCACTTCCAATGGTGCAAGGAATGGTGAAAGCAACGGGATTTTCAAGCTTCGGGGCCATTGAATGCACTATAGCACTAACTTGGTGAGTCATCTTTATAGTTTCACAGTCCATAGAATGCTTATTTGTAACCAAGTCCTTCATGAATTTTGCATAACCCGTCATTTGTTCAAGTGCCTCCGCCAGAGGCACATTAATAGATAAGATCTTCATCATGTCAATGAACTTTTTAAACTAATTATCATTCTTCTGCTTTGCGAGCCTTTGAGGATAAGGTGGAGGTGACCTTGGCAAAGGAGCCTTGGCTTTTGGCACAACCAGCTCGGGCATGTCAATCACGTGTTCCCTAGATGGGTTCACGGCATCTTGGGTTTCTACCTCAGCCTCACCAATATCAATCATCACATCATTGTTCACATTCTCTTCAACCACATCTTCAACAATCAAAGGTATATCATCATCCCGCAACTCAACATCTTCATCCACAACTTGCTTTTCCTTTAAGGCATTCACATCATCACCTCTCCCACTTCTTGTTGTAACCGCCATCACATGATTGTTATTTCCACCCTTTCGGGTTCACTACCGTATCACTTGGTAGAGCACCCTTCGGGCGAGTATTCAATGACTGTGAGATTTTGCCTAATTGCACCTCCAAGTTTCGGATAGAGGTATTGTGAGAAGCTAATTGTGCATCCGAATCCGCATTCCTCTTCATCATCTGCTCAAACATCATTTGAATTCTACCCATATCATTGCCAGAGAAACTAGGACCTTGAGAAGGGAAAGGGAGTGGATTGTTCGGTTGTTGGTACATTGGGGGCCTTTGAAAGCCTTGCCCCTAGTTGCCTTGGTTTCCATTATTGTTCCACCCGCCTTGATTGTTGTTGTTGCCCTAGTTGTTGTTATTTCCATTCCAGTTGCCTTGGTTGTTGTTCTGATTGCCCCAATTGTTGTTTTGGTTGTTGTTCCAATTGCCACCACTTTGTTGTTGATTGCCCCAATTTCCTTGGGGTCACCATTGTTGGTTTGAAGAGTTGCCTCTATTGCCTTGATAGTTGTTGACATATTGTACCTCCTACACTTTGGTCATCATAACCATCATTTTGACACCCATCATATTCATCAACAAATTGCTCAGAATTTCCTTGATTTTGTTGACTCTTTTGCCTTCTCTTGTTGACAAGCATAATAACACCCTTCACGGCATTCATTTGGCGAGGATTCTGAACTTGTTGCAATTGTGCCTTAGCCAATTGATTCATCGTAGTGGTAAGTTCAGCTATCGCTTGCCCGTGATCATGTAATTCCTTGTGCAAATGGATAACCGTAAGGTCACCTTGAGGCACATTTGCTCTACTACATGCTTAAGAAGTGTCCGCCATTTCATCAAGTACATCACATGCCTCCTCATAAGAAAGTTTCATAAAATTGCCCCCAGCCAATTGGTTAACAATGCATTGATTTGTAGTATTTGTGCCCCAATAGAAGGTTTATTGTATCATGGCCTCAATCACATCATTATTTGGGCACTCCTTCACCATCGTTCTATACCGCTCACAAATCTCATGCAAAGGTTCTGTTGGCTCTTGCTTGAAGGCTAATATTTCATCTCGAAGTGATGCCATATGACTAGGAGAGAAGAATTTGGCAATAAACTTATCCGCCAACTCATCCCAAGTTGTGATGGAATGGTTGGGGAGTCTATCGAGCCAATCCAATGCCTTTCCCCGAAGTGAAAATGGGAAAAGTCTCAATCTCAATGCATCCTCGAACACATTTGTCTATTTGCTCCCCCAGCATGTATCTACGAACCCCTTGATATGTTTGTAGGCATTTTGATTTGCAGCGCTCGTGAAGTACCAATGCTGCTCAAGTAAGGTCAACATCACATTGGTTATCTGAAAGTTGCCCGCCTGGATTCGGGGTGGGACAATAGCACTTGTGTAGCCCTGGTTCTTTAATACTCTAGGAGCCACTCTTGGAGGAACCGGGGGAGGGTTTGGAATATTGTCATTTGGATTAGCATTGGCATTCCGGCCTCTCCGTTGACCTTGAGGTGCAAGAGTCACCTCATCTTGCTCAAGATCATCTACCTCCTCCCTCGCTATCACGTTTCCAAGAGGATCATTAGCGTTGTTTAAAGTCATGTTGGTACCTGAGTAATGACACAAACAAGTAAGTAACAAAGAAGGAAAAAAGAACAATACACAAAACTAACTAAATAGATAGCCAAAACCGTTAGCTCCCCGGCAACGGTGCCAAAAAGTGATCGCTACCAACTCCACACTACTAAAAGGTAGGAAGAGAGGGTCGCAATAGCTTTTACCCGATATGAGGATTGGGATCGATTTTCACAGGGAGCTAGGAATAGAGTTGAGTATCTATCTAGACTATAGTTGTGTATTTGTCCTAATGCTTCCATACATTCTTTGTTTTTTGATTATAAACTGCTGTTATCAAGCTATAATTGAAACTAGATTATGCTAAGAGACAATTGCTAAGTTGTATCTAATGGGAAGAAAGGCACTAGGGTCGTGACATTACCTAGGTGGCTAATTGACGGGTAGATGTTACTAAGGTTCGATTGACATAATTGGGGCTTATGCTATAACTGTTGCACAATTTTACCCACTCTCACACCTCTCGGTGTAGAGAGTGATTTTGCTCAATTGACTCTCTCGAGACCAAACGGGTAGGCAAATTAGCTCAAGCAACTAGGGTTCAAGTTGGGTAATTACTCTCTCGAGGTTTAACCCTTTAATTGGGACTATCAATTCTTTTGAGTCCATCCCAATTCCTTGTTGGGTCAATTTTGGAAACTTAGGCTCTCTTTCTCAAGAAGAGCCAAGTCAACTTAGCACAAACCAGTGTTTGCAACCACCAATTCATATATTAAACCATAAAATTGACCCAACTAACAAACACACATAGTCAATCTAACAATAGATGGCAACACCCATCAATTACCCACACTAGGGTTGAGCCACAACCCTAGCTAATGGGTTTAGCTACTCATGCTTGAAGGAGAAAATAGAGAAATAGATGAAAAACAAGGCATATTAATTAAATGCTAAATTAAAATACAAGAATCTATCGTTAATTTGAAGCTACGATGCCAAAATGGCTACAGATGAAGTTCCCACGAGCGCAACTAAGTTTTGGATATATCTAATTACCTAAAAATGGTAAAATGTTCTATTTATACTAGGCTGGAAAAACTAGACAAAAATACCCTTGCGGGGTCAGCGTGGGCCGCATAAAATGGATCGCGACCGCGCTAGGCTCTTGGACTTCAATTTTGAGCTCTCTGACTTGGGCTCCGCAGACCGCGTAGAATGGACAGCGGCCGCGGAGGCAGCTGTCGCGGTCCGCACAACCATGACTGCGGACCGCATTGGCATTTTCCATCTCTCTAAATATCTCTTCCGCGGATCGCACAAAAAGGTAGTACGGTCGCGGAACCTTTACCGCGCACCGCACAATGTGTACCGCGGACGCATTGCTTGAAGCCTGGTTTTTTGTCATCTCTCTGAATCTCTCTTCCGCGAACCACACAAAAAGCAGTGCGGCCAAAGAACCTTCACCGCGGACCGCGCAATGTGGATTGCGGCCTCGTTGCATGAAGTCTAGTTTTGCCATCTCTCTGAATCACCTAATGTGGTCGCATTCGACTTTGTGCGGTCTGCACTAGGCCTGTTTGCCCTCAGTTTACTTTGTCTTTGATACTTGAGCAGGTTTCACTCTTTTTGAGCCGATCTTTGACATTTCGTCACTTTGTCGATCAAACCTGCAATCAAGCACAACTTATGAGCCTTTTGGGACTATTTTGTAACAATTTATAATCAAAGCATAGGCAAGAAGAAGCATGAAACTCGTTAAAATCCCTACTTATCAATACACATCCTTAATGTCATGATACTTCTTCGTCGACCCAGGGTGAATATAGTACCACGAATAATGTGCCTCTGATATAATCCTGTCTCGTAGCCTGCTACATATAGGACACACAAACGACCAATGTATCTGAGAACCCCATCTCCCTTGAGTTCTAACAACGGCTTCTTCTGCTACGGAACTCGCTCTCTCAACTCGACCAACTCTAGGTCCTCGTACTGCCTCTCCTTTATTTCAGCTATGAGAGACGATTTTGCAATATTTTGGAGTACAACTCCACCATTGACATATTCTCCTAATCGAACCCTCAAACAAGCCAATTGATCAATCTCTCTAGTTAATTGTCTTTTTTCGGCCTCTACATGTGCTAAGCTACCTATAGATCAGCGACTTAAGGGATCTGCTACAATATTAGCTTTCCCTGGATGGTAGAGAATGTTAACATCGTAATCTTTCAATAACTCAAGTCATCGCCTCTGTCGCAAATTCAACTCTTTTTTCTTGAAGATGTATTGCAGGCTTTTATGATCTGTGAATACATCAACATGAACGACATATAAATAATGCCTTCATATCTTAAGTGCATGGACAACCGCAGCTAATTCGAGGTCGTGGGTCGGATAAATCCAATCATGCTTCCATAACTGCCTTGAAGCATTTGCAATTACTTTCCCATGTTGCATCAGAACACATCCTAACCCGACACCTGAGGCATCACAATATATGGCATAACCATCTGGACCCTCTGGAAGCGCTAGAACTGGCGCTAAAGTCAACATGTTTTTAAGCTCCTGGAAACTCTGCTCGCAAGCCTATGTTCACTGAAACTTAGTTGCTTTCTACCTCAACCTCGTTAATAGTGTCGAAAGAGAAGGAAACCCTTCTACGAACCTCCGGTAGTCTCCTGCTAAGCCTAAAAAGCTACGAACCTCTGTTGGAGTGGTAGGTCTAGGCCAAGATTTCACAGCCTCAATCTTCTGAGTGTCTGCCTTTATACCTCCATCAGATACAACGTGCCCTAAGAATGCTACAAACTTCAACCATAACTCACATTTAGAAAACTTAGCATATAATTTACTATCACAGAGGGTTTGGAGTACCGCTCGCAGGTGATCCACATGCTCATCCTCTCAGCGTGAATAAACTAGAATATCATTAATAAAGACTATCATGAACAGATCTAAATATGGCCGGAATAGGCTATTCATCAAGTCCATAAATATGACAGGTTCATTCGTCAACCCAAAGGACATGACAAGGAACTCGAAGTGGCCATATAAGGTCCTGAAAGCTGTCTTGGGAATATTTTTCTCCCGAACTCTGACCTGGTGGTAACCCGACCTCAAATCTATCTTTGAAAAGCATTTATCTCCATGTAACTGATCAAACAAGTCGTCTATCCTTGGAAGTGGATACTTATTCTTATAGTTACCTTGTTCAATTGTCTATAATCGATACACATCCTCAGCGAGCCGTCTTTCTTCCGTACAAATAGTACCGGTGCACCCCAAGGTGAGGTATTGGGTCTGATGAAACCTTTCTCCAGCAAATCTTTTAACTGCTCCTTCAACTCCTTCAATTCGGCAGGTGCCATTCTATACGGAGGGATGGATATTAGTTGCATTACAGGAAGCAAATCGATGCCAAAATCAATTTCTCGCTCTGGAGGAATACCTAGAATTTCATCTGGAAATATATCTATGTACTCTTTGACTACTGTAATAGATTGAAGTGTAGGTATCTCAGCATCTGCATCTTTAAATCGCACAATATGATAAATGTACCCTTTTGCGATCATTTTCCTCGCCTTCAGATAGGAAATAAACCTACCTCTAGGTGTCATTGTATTACCTACCCATTCAAGGACGGGCACACCTGGAAAATGAAATCTAGCTATCTTTGCCCAACAATCAACTGTGGCATAGCAAGCTGCCAACCAGCCCATGCCTATGATAGCATCAAAATCCAACATCTCTAGCTCAACTAGGTCGGCTAAGTTCTGACGACCACAAACTGATACCGCACAACCTCGGTAAACCCGTCTAGCAATAATAGATTCTCTGACCAGCGTAGATACCACAAAAGGATCACTTAATATTTTAGGCACTATACCAAATTTCCCCGCGACAAATGGGGTAATACACGATAAAGTAGATCCTGGGTCTATCAAGGTATAAGCATCAAGAGAGCAAATGGTCAATATACCTGTCACAACGTCTCGTGAGACTCCTGGTCATGTTGACCCGTTAACGCATAGCTACAATTCTGGTTACCACCTAATTTGGAACCTCACCAGCCGAAGACTGAGACTCGCGCCCTGAAGGATGCACGGACATAGATGATCCTATTGGTGAATTCGTTGGTTGCGACACCCCCCCCCCCCCCAAAAAAAATCTCTATTTGGGCAATATCATATCATATGCCCCACACGTCCACATGTATAACAAGCATCTAAACCGGCTCGGCATTGGCCCAAGTGTCCTCTACCGCAGATGGCACACCGCGGCGAAAATGGACATATCTAACCCGAACCATGTTGTCCCTACAAACTTGACGCCTGGGAGCTCTCACCTAGTCCTGACTGAATATAATGGTCATACCTGTAACCCTGTGACTGAGGTGGCGGAGGTCTAGGTGGTCGTTCGAAGTACTGGGTCCTATAACTACCCTAAGACTGCTCTTGAGATCTGGCAAATCTCATCCTCTTACATTGCGCTGACTCAATCCTCTCAGTACCGTGCTGCTGACGCCTACCCCTTTCTATATTCTGGGCAAATGCCTGAATCCGGGAGATATCCATATTATCTTGTAATGCAAGCGGTGGCATATGCCTCAGTCAACTCTGGGGCCAACCCTACTATAAACCTGTGGATCTTGTACCGCATAGTAGCAACTATGGATGGTGTACATCTGGCCAATGAGTCAAAATGGAGACTATACTCTCGAACATTCATATTGCCCTACTTAAGGGCTAGAAACTAATCGACTCGGGCCTGTCGGATCTCCCGCGGTAAGTACTGGTCAAGGAAGGCATCTGAAAAATTCTCCCAAATAGCGAGAGGTGCATCACGTCCCCTGGATCTTTCCCATCCCTCGTACCAAAGGATGGCTATATCTTTGAGTCAAAAAACTGTTAGCTCAACTGCTTCTTTCTTCGTGGCATGCATAACCCAAAAGATCATGTGAAGCTGATCTATGAAATCTTGCCAGTCATACCTCTAATCTGTCCCAGTGAACTCTGGGGGACCCAAAGCAATATAAACTCGGACCCTTGAACTCTCAGATCCCTCATAAGGTCCTGCACTAGCGGATGCCCTAGCCTGTTGCTGGGTAGCTACCAACTGTGCCAACAAATGCACTACTCTCCTCAAGTCCTGATCAGATGGAAGCGGAGGGAGAACTGGATGTACGGTCTCCCTAGGAATCTCCTAAGGTGGCGGAGGAGCCGGTAATGGCTGAGTAGGGGTCTCTCCCTGGGCCTCTGATTGGGCCCCATCTAATGGGGGTACCCTGTTGGTCCCCTCACCTAATGTTGTCTCTCTCCTCTGGCTAGTCGTAGCCTTCCTAGTTATCGTCATTTGTGCATGTGAATGCCAACATATAATTTTAACTCAAATTTCCTATAATTCAGTTCTACAACATGATATATATACACAATTACACACACTGGCACACACATCTACATAAACACACACAAAACACACACATGACACATATACATAAAGACACACAAAACACACACAAGACATAAATTGATTGAAAATAGATAGTAGTATGGAGAAAGCCTACACACATACACATATACAAGCAGAATCGCATAAATGTGGGTGTCTGTATGCATAATACACACACACACAAACACACACACACACAAAACACAATTTTACTGGCTTATTCACAAATAACAAGCAAATGGAAGAGAGAGTGACAAAAATTTAGGACAAGAACAGAAAATAGAATGGCAAAGAGAGACCTTGAAATTGTGAGGCGAGATACCACAACCGTTGTCGATAACCTGGAAGGATTCAGCGCCATAGTCTTTGAGCGAAACCTTGATGCTGGTGGCGCCGGCGTCCAAGCTGTTCACAACCAACTCCTTGAAGGCGGAGGAAAGGTCCAAAATAACTTGACCAGCACAAATTCTATGCACGATGCGCTTGTTTATAGGGTTTATAGTCGACGGTGAAGCTGCTGGTCCTCCATCCATTTCAATGGCGCTCAATTACAGGGCAATGCCGGTACCTGTAAGGTATCAAATTGACTTCATGCTGAGAACTTAGGGATGCATATCTGCAATTTTTTAAGCTTTTAACTGATTATTGAGTAGTGGAGCTTCAAGGACCAGAAATCAAACCAAGCAACAAAACCCTATGGTTTCAATTTGATTACTGTTCAGAAAATCACTTATTTGTCGTCAAAAGAGAACATGTATGAGATATAAAATATATCGAAAAGAGGTAATGCAATGTTGTCGTGGTGTAGTTGGTTATGACTTCATTCTAACACACTGAAGGTCTCCGGTTCAAGTCCGGGCGATGCCACTATATATTTTTTAGTTGAAATTTTAACTTGGAACTGAAAGTTGGAAAAAATAATCCTTTTTCTTTTTCAAAGTTGGAAAAATAATCCTTTTTCTTTTTCATAGTCCATTCCTTTACTGAATCGCGATATCAATTGTTATTATTGCACAAGTAGTAGATTATTATTCATTACTCGATATCATTTGGACTTTGGTGTTTTCCAAAAGAAATTGTATTGGTCTTAATCGAAAAAAGTTTACTCAAAAATATAGACGTGTCTTTGTATATTAAACATAGTTATGTTTCAAGTGCAAGTGATATATTTTCATTCAATTTAGAAAACTATAGTAAAGTAGCAAGGTTCAAAGGAGCAACAAAGTTTGTCGGATGTGTACTTGCGCTTCAACTTGTCACTCGGTTAAAATGCTTGATTACGCACACACTTGGTGTCTTTTAACGTTTGTTATCTTTCCTTTTCATGTCGAAGACAGAGAGATATATTATATATGTTATTGGTGCATATAAATGTATAACACCTTAAAGAGAGACACGAGCTGGCACTCTACCTTTCGCAGAATCAGATTCGAATATGATTCTTCACCATTACATTTTCTAAAACAAAATCGTCTACCATCTTGTGATCATTCTAATTTTTACGTAGCAAATATTTGGTAGTTCCTCTTAAGCATGCTGATTTGTTGGTGTCCGAGAATTAAACACCACTAGGAACAATTTTCAAACGATCCCTTTCTACGAGCAATTGAACGAGCGAACTCTTTCTCTCATTTATATTGCAATCTTCCGTATTTACCAACTATAGACATGTCAGTGTATCACCGGAAAATAAAAAATATACTTTTCCATGTTTCATTATAATGGTAAAAGAGTTATGTATACAAAAGATTAGAGAATTGTTGGACCAAATGCGTTTAATGAATCAAGCACACAAACAGAAGTTGATAATCAAAGTTAACCCCCCACAAGTACTCTTTACTCATAAGAACCCGTGTTGTTTGTTTCCCCAAGACTACTACAATACAGGCACTTGACGCCAAAGAAATCTGTTGTGCGCCATCACACAATCGGACTCGAGAGATGTTGTATTCCCAAAAACATAAGAACCCCAACAATTTTCAAACTCTATGAAACTTCTTTATCTGGAAAGAATTGAACAGAAAATGGAGGTCAGCACCCACGATTCATCTAGCAAAAGTTGGCTCTTCATTTGTGTCATCTGCAAGCTGCATCCTTCATTCTTTTTTATATAGAAATCGCCTATGGAAGGTCAGATTAGGATTGTACTGTTACTATGTTCTCTTTCACGATATTAGATGTACTGACTAAACCACCAAACCTCATTTCTGTCTTGTCTGAAATAAAGTCAAGTGAACACAAGTCAGTCTAGTAGAAAAGGTAGATACCACTAGTATGATGGCATCAAATCTGGAGAGAAATTTATCCTTCTTGTATTGAACCAAAAACAAATAGAGATATGCAACACATAAAGCATCAATCTATAACAAATTGAGGCAGGTTGAGTCTAAACTACCATATTAAAAGTTAATAAGAAAAGAGTAGATGGAGTTGCTCACCCAAATTCCATTTGAGACCTGTGGTTGTGGTTTTTCCAGCAGTCGTTCTAATGGGTATGAGTCCGCAATGTGGTCCCTCAACAGAGGACTGGATATGAATCTTGTGATGATGTGTACTCGGAAGAAGTTGGATGAGGCAGTCATCATAGAGAAGAATAATCGGCATGGACGGGAAACGGCATATGACATTAATATTTCTCATCTCATGGTCAAACCTTCCACCAAGTGCTCCGGTGGCTGGAATACAAAATTGTAATTACACACAGATACAAGTCAATCCCACTAAAACTACATTACGACATTTTTTCCAGTAATGGGGTCCTATAATCTTCTAATTGCTCAGAGATTATGCTAAATTATATTTTGGCTCTCCCTGTGTGTGCTTGTAATTATTATCTTGCTATGTTAGAGTTGTAATATTGCATCATATTTATGATCTTTATAATAGTGGCTTTTCTCTAATGTCAGTAGATCCACTCAAAATAATAATAATGGTAATCATAAAAAGACATTAACAAATATACTGTTCCTTTTAATACTACTTTATTCTTCGTCATCCTGTGAAATGTTTATCATTTGTCAGCTTTTAGTTTGATCCAGCACCCTTATGTGGTGGTAGAAATGTTAATTAATTAATTGTTCAATTGGTTACAAAACACTTTACTATATTTTTTTAGCAAAAGTAATAGAAGTTGGACCAATCATGCTTACAAGTAGAAAACTTCCACTATATATGAAAAGGCATATCACATTTTTTTCCATAATAACCTTACAACATACCCTACTAGAGAGGACAAGGAAGAGTTTTTTTTTTTTTTGATAAGGTAAATTGTATTAATCAAAAGGGAGAGAACTCCCGTATACAAGAAGTATACCAAAAAGTAGAGAATTTACATAAGAACATAATTCTCTACAAAAGACGCCCAATCTTCTATACAAATAGGGGCTATATGAGTGCACCAAAAAACGATCAAAAATAAAAGACTATTCTTAAGATGTGAAAAAGGAGACTCAATCCCCTTAAAAGCTCTACTATTTATCTCCTCCCAAACTATCCACATGAGATCAAACGGGGCGAACTTTCACGCCTTTTGCTTTCTTCTTCTACGAAAACCGGCCCAGCTATATAACATTTCCTTTACAGTGCTTAGCATCACCCAATTAAACACCAAAAAGGTTCAGGATCGCCCTCCACAAAGCCGATGACACAGGGCAATGCAACAAAAGATGATCAACATCTTTCCCTGAGCTTTTACACATATAGCACCAACTAACAAGTGTAATTCCTCTCTTTCGCAGATTCTCAGCAGTCAAAATCACTGCCCTCGCTGCTAGCCATGCAAAAAAGCATACCTTTGTGGGCACCTTAGGAATCCAGATCGAGGAGTATGGAAAAGAGGCCTCCTCTCTCACCAACATACTCTGATAAAAGGACTTTACGGTGAACAGACCATCGCCAAGCAAACCCTATCTCCAAGAATCACAAAATGGCTGGGGCCTGTCTTGCTCATATAGCAGTGTCAATAAATCTTAGAGCTCCGCAATCTCCCAATCTTGCATGTTCCTTCTAAATTAGAGGTCCCATACTACCCCACCCCCCACCCCCTTCATGCTCCTTACGAATCTGTTGGACCATCAATTCCTTCTGGTTTCAAACTTTGAAGACATGGGGAAGGAAACCCTCACAGTATCCTCTCCACACCACCTATGATTCCAAAAGCTCATTATCCTTCCATCTCTCACCTTGTGAGAGATGTTGCCACTGAAGGATGCTCCTCCACATGCCACACCGGAAAGGTGTTGTGATTGCCTTGACCCTCCAACCCCCTCCCGTGGAATTGTACTTTTCTATTGTGACCTACCTCCATAGAGTATGCTCTTTTACCCCGAATCTCTATATACATTTGCCCAACAAAGCTCTGTTGAAAACCCTAAGATCTTTTAATCCAAGTCCACCCCACTTCTTTGGGGAAGTGACTGTCTGCCAATTCACTAGATCATACTTTCTAGTTCCATCTGCTGCATCCAAAAGAAAATTCTTTGAAGCCGCTCTAGTTTTTCCGTGATGCTCACAGGAGCTTGCAACAAGGACAAGTAATAGGTGGGCATACTCGATAAAGTGCTTTTAATGGGCACTTTCTTTCCACCTTTTGACAAATACTATTTCTGTCAGCTTGCTAATCTTTTTTCAACCCTTTCGATCACTGGATTCCAAACCGTACTATCCTTATGTGAAGCGTCCAATGGGAGACATAGGTAAGTAGTAGGAAGGGATCCCACCTTACATCTAAGAACATAAGGCAAATCATCAATGTTAGCAACGTTACCCACCGGAAAAATCTCACACTTGCCGAGGTTGATTTTGAGACCTGATACTATCTGAAACCACTACAGGACCTGCTTCAGGTAGGTCAACTGATCCATATCGGGATCATAGAAAACCAGGGTGTCATCCACAAAAAGCAAATGAGAGACTCTTCGGGCACTGGCACCCCGATCGGAGCTGAGAATCCTCTCAAGAAACCTCCGCCCGCCGCACGATCCATCATTTTACTTAAAGCATCCATCACTAGAATGAATAGCATGGGGGATAGCGGGTCTCCTTGCCTGAGACCCCTAGAAATGCAGAACTTGATCCATCCTCCCCATCTTGCCCCAAACCCCATCCGCATCATAATGAAATCCAGGAACTCCTAATTGACATGGTCGAAAGCCTTCTCAAGGTCCAACTTGCATAGTAAGCCGGGATCTCTATTTTTCCTTCTAGAGTCTACAAGTTCATTTTCCATCAAAGCTGCATCTAGGATCTGCCTACCTTCCACAAACGCATACCTTCCACAAATGCATTCTGGAAGGATGAAACAAACACGTCAAAAACCTTCTTCAGTCTGTTGGAAAGAACTTTAGAAATAATCTTGTAAATGCTCCCCACGATACTAATAGGCATGTAGTCACTGATACAAGATGCACCTTCTTTCTTAGGCACAATAGTAATAAAAGAAGCATTGATACTTCTCTTGAAAACACCATTCACATGGAACTATTCAATGGCTTCCATCAACTCCCCCTTAATGGTGTCCCAACAGAGCTGGAAGAAGGCCAAGGAGAAACTATCAGGGTCGGGGGCCTTATCACCAGCACAACTCGACACAGCCTCGTGCACCTCCTCCTCCTCAAAGGCCCTTTCTAGCCACTCACTGTCTCCCTCCCATATGTGGTTGAACTCTGTTCCTCCCAAAGTTGGCCTCCAACTAACTTCCTCTTTGTATAAGTTCTCATAAAACCCTACTATCGCTCATTTTACCTCCTCCTCTCCCTCAATCCTCACCCCATCCACAAAAGGACTATGAAATTTCTCCTGCGATTTGCAACCGCCACCCTGTCAAAAAATTTGGTATTCGAATCCTCCTCTTTTAACTATAGCGCCCTCAAATTTTTCCGCCAACTAGTCTTCTGAGCTATTGCTAACTCGACTATTTACCTCTTAACCTCCCCCAGTCTCGCTTTCTCAGATTTATCTAACTCTCTCGCCCCTTACCCTCTCTCTCTAGATCCCCCAATTCATGCATAAGTTCCTCATTTTAACCTCTATCCTCCTAAAAACCTCCTTATCCCACCTAATAATATCTCCCTTGAACAATTTAAGTTTTTTCGAAAGACGGAATGAAGGTGTCCCTGATACCCCATAGCTTATCCATCATCCTTAACCTTGTCACCAAATCTTAGCACCTTCAACCACATGTTCTCGAATCAGAAGTGAGCACGCACCCCACTCCCTCTACATCCACCTAGAAAGATAGGCAAATGATCTGAAGTCAGCCTAGGTAAAGGAATCTGCAGCACATTCGGCACTAGCTCATCCCAGGAGGGTGATATCAAAAATCTATCAAGTCTAGACCTTGAGTTGGAATCCTCCGCCCTGGCCCAAGTAAACCTTTCCCTTAACAGAGGAAGATCAATGAGAAAGTGATCATTGATGAAGTCGGAGAACTCCTCCATGGCCCTTGAAATCATACTACACCCTAATCTCTCCTACGAGAATCTAATAGTGTTAAAGTCTCCCCCTAGAACCCGTGGAATGTCCCATTCCCCCATCATATTGACCAGTTCCTCCCAGAAAAACACCTTGGACACTTCTCTTACCGGTCTGTACACTCCCCAAAATCCCCACTCTACCTCACTCATTTATTTTTTACAAGAGCTGCTAAAGAAAAAACTCTCTTCTTAATCTCCTTTACCTCCAAGCTTCTATCATCCCATATTAGAAGAATGCCCCAAGCACTTCACTCTCTAACTCCCACTTTGATGATGGCCCTTCTGTTTGGGTCATCCATCCCCCTCACATTCCATGAAATAATCTTAACTTCCATAAGAAACAATATCCCCCTTCTCCCCACCCCCTCTAACCGAGCTCCCTTCCTCCCTGTCACACACCCGACCCCTTCTCTTGTACACCACTACATCCCCTAAATTATTTTGCTTAACACCTTGACCCAACTCCCTCCATGCACCATCATAACAAGATTGTTGCTCAATCTCCTTCAACAGTTCTAACACTCTATCTTCCTTCCCTTCAAAAGAAACACCTAGAAACTTCCCAAAGTTTAATAGTTTATCCTCCATCCAGAAAGACATATCCCCTCCTCCAATCCATGACGAAATTGGACATGCGTCTTCTATATATACCCTTTCTTTGCCCCTACTGGAGGAATACAAGACCATAGCATTATTAGCAATAGGAATGTTTGGTGCCGAAAGGTTCTCACCCCTTCCTTGATGGATATCAATCTCTGAAATTAGCACCCCGCTGCTATAGGAATGACCAAAAACACCAGTAGGGTAGTAGGAAGGGGGAGAGCATGGAACCCTTGGTGGCATCTTAACTAGAAAACTAGCCCAGTACTAACATCAGGTGGGACATGCTCAACAATCTTCCCAGAAAAAGAAGAAGCTTGAAGTGTAGCCTCAACACAACTAAGCCCAGAAACAGATGAGGGGGCGATGGAGTGGGGTCCATCAGATGCGGGAGGCCGTGGAATAACAGCACCATCTATAGTCGGTGTCGCCCCTGAAGCAACGGCCATCGAAGAGGGGCGCAGGTCACTAGAGCTCGATGCAGAAATGCCACTGTGTGTAGCACCACTAGCAGAAGAAGGAAGAACGACTGTTCCCATATGCTTAGGAGCCTTATCAAACGCAGCTTGAAATAATCTGGGTCCCTTAGGATCAATTCTAATAGAATTGGAAAACGTTTGGGCCCATGTGAGGAGGCCCAGGCCTATACTTGCTGAAACCTTGCCTGGCCGTAGGATAATTAGAAGATGACCGACCCATTTTGCCTTTCCATCATGCATCACTAACCCATTCATGTTTTTCCTCCTGTTGAAATTTTGTCTTCTTCTCCCAAAATCATACATCCCGCCTTTTCTCGATATGACGTCTGATTCCGGCTTAGTCCATTGATCCAGTGAGCCCTCCCCTCCCCTCAGAGACTGATTTCCCCTTCCCTCCCTTCTATTTGACCTTCTCTTTTCTTCCGCCACTATCTCGGACATAAAGATAAGGCAAAATTCAGGGCTCAACCAAATCCTATAACTTAAGTAGTCATCTTTCACCATAGTGGAGACAGGGATTTTGCCCCTTTCCTCACCATAATCCTCATTGAGAGAGATCGTGTAAGCTGCAAGCAACAACAATAAAAACCCCACATATTTCCCCAATCTTCTTGAATAAGTCAAGACACCAAAGATGCACAGGGAGACCCACCATGTTGACCACCAATGATTCGCCGGTGAAACAAAGGTCTAGACACCCATCGTGCTCTACCCATCTGTCTAGCTTTAAGAAGTTCCCATCGAACCACATGTTTCCTCTTACAAGAATTTTTGAAGCTTGAGACTCATCGACAAAACGAAAGAGATATTGTGTGTCCCCCAGTTGCGATATTTTCAGCCTGTCCTTGACATTCCATGCCTATGCTGCTCAGTTCCTAATAGCCTCTTGAGAACCAACCCATTTGGAAAAACACCCAATCAGATAAGATTTCAAGAAGTCCTTGCGCCTAAGAGTATGTTCCTCAGATAGCGAGAAGTGCGGCTCCTGCCCTATGTCAAACTTTCGATGACATCTTCCCCCAAGTTCTAGGTCTGGCCAAGAGGCAACTTTGATGAAAGATATGTTTTCCAGTTTTCAAGATTCTAGAGAGAAATAGGAGTTTCTCTTTGTAGAATCCATCATATTCTAGATGTGGTTATCCCAAAAAAGAGTAAGATCTTGCCGGAAAAAGCCCTAAAGGATAGAAAAATCAGTAGTCACAGTAGGTGAAAAGCAGAATATAGGGAGGGAAGAAAGTTTTCTGGTACTGAACAACTGAAACACTCGCTGGAATCTGCGGTTTAATGGCCGGAAAAAGAAAAAGTCACCAGATTTTGGTGGAACTGGGACAAGGAGACTCGAAAAAGCCTCGAGAAGAGGTTGTCTGAAGAAAAAGGTTTGAAATAGTCGCCGTAAATAGCCACATGCGCCGGCGCGTGGCTGAGATCTCGCCATAAAACAAGCGTGTTGCCCGCGCGTGGCGGCGCGTGAGAGCACGGTTGACGGAGGGTATCACTGGGGTTTGGTCGCGGGAAGCTTGGCTATTGATAGGGGTGGTAGAGTCTTAGGAAGGAGAAGAGAGAGAAGAATCTCAGGGAGCGTGCCTCAGAGCATTTTTTAGATCTGGATAGAAGAGTGTTTTCACGCAGCAAATTGGGGGGATAACAAGGAAGAGGTTAAAAGGGTTTTCTTGAATTTATTGATGATTACTTCACCTTGCCACTTTATATCCTCACTTTCTTGAAGATTGTGCATGCAATGGTGTCCCTGGTAACTAGTTTCAATTTCATTTTAAAGGAGTGAGTAAAAAAAAGCAATAAATGAAGCTTATACCAACCCAGATTGAATAATGACGAATAAGCAATACATCTGATCCACCATGTGAAAGATTTTCTAATGAATTGTTTATTTCAAATATCTATTCTAAATGAATAATATCTTATTATTAGCAATAATCATAAATAAGAAACAATTAGAGTACAAATATCCCACAGTGAAAAGATGCAGATATAGTTTGAGCAACTATTTAGTGTAGAGATATTTTTAATGAATATAAATTAAAATATAGCATATTGATAAACATGGAAAATGCTAAAAATTTCCAGAGTTATGTTAAAAAGCTTAACTTACATTTGGATGTTCTGGGTTTAGTAATTCACGAATATATGCAACACATTTATGAAGATCTGTGATATCTTGATTATGAGATTCATCAATTATCTTGGTCCCCTGCAGAGTCACCAAGCTATACATCCTCAATATATGGTTTTAACTATGCTTTGTAGTGAACTGCACAAACATATTGCACAAGAACAAGACGGCAAAGAACGATCTTGAGCCACATTGCTAATTATATCCAAAAGTGTAATAACTATCTAGTAACTGAAATGATATACACATGTAGTCAGGTAGCTTAGAATCCTCACTAACATGCTTAAAAATGAAAAAAAATGCACAAGTTAAATTACATACTACATTAGAAAGAATTTAAACAAGACCAGATATTACTCTCTTGATCTTTACACAAAAACTAGTAAGTAGAAGTGTGGTACCTGCTTGTACATATGGCAAAAACTTGAACTCAATAATATATTTGGAAACCACAAGGTTTTAACAAAGTGGGCTTCTCTTCCAGACTCAAGAATATATTTGCACAGCTCAACTGTACTGTAAACAAATTTCTCACTCTCGGATAAGGTGAAAGACAGGGAAGCTCTTGACACACCATACAATTAGTAAACTGTCACATGGAGCTCCATTCCATTGCATATCAAATAAGATCCACCACAAAGGTTCTGTAAGGCCAAGGGTTCAAACACCAGATTCTTTCGGTAAGGTCAAACACCAAATTCTTTGAAGGTTGACGTCCCTAGAGGTCGACATTTAACATAAAGTGATGATTCAATTCAAAGTAGGATAAATTATACTAGTAAGGGAGACTTGTGAGTATATATCAATCAGGACTGCCTCAATCCAAATTAATTGAGATCGACTACATCAATCCAATGTATCTATGCTGCCGCACCATTCATGTTCCATTTCATTTCAACACTAAATATTCTGTTTTTTAAGGCAAATTAGTTATTCTCCAAAACTAGATGTTCTCTTACACTTATCCCTACACAAATATAAAAATGTGGATGATTTTAAAATTTATTGGAAAACAGATTTGCTAAGAAACTACAGAACAATCACAAGCAAACTCTAGCTTACTAGGCCTCTATAAAAGTCAAGAACATCAGTTCTAATTGAATCCATATCTCCTTTTATAGCATATGGCTTGTACCTGCAAAAAAATCATGGTTCACTCGAATTCAATCTAAGACGACAAAATAAAAATTTCCAAATATTAAGAAATCGTGTTTTAGCCCAAAAAAAAAAGAGAAATCCCGATGCTTTTACATATTGTCTGCATGTGTTTTTACTCACTTACAGCTCAAACTTGAATCTCAGTATTTGTCCTATGCTTGGATTACTAATATGGCATGAAAATTTTCAAATAGTAACTTATTAACTCATTCTTTCCTCCAGCAAAAATCCAAGTTTTAGTTTCCTTTTGCACATTCTGGTCCAAGAAAAAAAATACCAAGGCCCACGTGAGGGGAGTGCAGCAAACCTAAACAAGTTCACAGAGTTCAAAGCTATTAATATATACTATTTTTTTAAAGTAGATTTTTCTTTTCTCGAAATGGTGGAAAAAGTAAATTCTTCGCCCTATAAAAATCCAGATTTTATTCAGAGGCGGAGCTAGAGTGCTGGGAGAGGGTTCGGCCGAACCCAGTAGCTTTGGTTCGAACCCTGTATTTGTCTCAAAAAATCCATTGAATATGTATAAATTATTAATTTAGAACCTAGTAACTTAAAACGATAAGAATCTCGAACTCATAAGCTTGAAATCGTAGCTCCGCCTGTGATTTTATTCCTTATTATTTTGCCAATTTGCAAACAAGTTTAGAGATTGAAGAATGAACCAGCAACAAGCTGCTACGTATAATCAGTAACAAGAGCAATTGGTAAGTGAATTCAGAATCACCTCTTACGAATATTAGAAGGGTCGTCATGAGGGAAAAAGCGGGGCAATTCATCAAACACCCTATTCGCTCCACCGTCAGCACAAACATGAACCCGTTCTGCTCTAAACAACAAACATATGCCACCATTTTCAGGAAAATTACAAGGCACTAGAGAAGTTCAAAAAAGGTTAAAAAAGGAAGGCACAGGGGCCATTACCGTGCTCCCAGAGCAAATGAGTGAATTAAGGGAGGCGTTGGTTAAGGATAACAAGCGCATACGTTAGAGCAGGTTCATTGTCGGTAGGAAGATTTGGGAGGAGGAAAGTAGATAAATGAGACATCGTCCCCATCTTTGCTAACTTGCGCCCCTCAAAATCACCCCGTTGTTTCAGTTTTTTCAATTAAGAAAGAGAAAACATACGAGCACCATTATATACCAATCAATCAATTGATTAATTAACTGCATCATAATCCAAAAATTATTTAGTATAGACAAGGTGCTCTAAATCTCAAGCTTATACAAACCTCAAAGGATTGGGGTTAAAGACAAGATTGGTAGAAGAAAAGAGAATATTAGAAGCGGTCAACAATTGAGACGGAAGAAATTTCAGGTCAAACACTATAATTATTTCACACAAAAGTAATTTTAATGTAGAATGTAGAACTTTGTGGAAATATTTCGATTGGTCAACCCCTTTATTACAGGCAGATTTTGTGGTTGTGTTTAACCAATTTTTAAGTCACGTTAGGAAGGATATGTACGCATTTGCTTAATATTATCTTAGAAAATAATTATTAGTGATTTATTTTTAGAGACTTTGATTAAGTTTTTCAGTTTTACTTAATTAAAATATTTCATCTTTTATTTGAGATTTGATATGATTAGCACAAAAAAGAGTTGAAGAGATAATAAAAAAAACGCATACAATGTAAGAGGAAGAGACCAAATTTAATGGTTGATTTTCTTGTTGAAATGAAGACATACTTTTGTAAATGAAAGTTATTGATAAGAATATTTTTTATTTTGAAGAATAAATTTTATTTTTTTTGGCAATCCGCTAGGCAAGTGCCTCGGGCTAGTTTTTTATTAATAGAAGAAAAGAAAAATACAACAATTAGGAAAAGTACAAATAAGGGGGACAATAGCATCGGTATTGTTACTCATATGTCTTGGCTATATAATCACTCCTTTGCGCCTCACATTGCCTATGACAGCCTCATGTAGAGGATTCATGGTGTAGCTGCCTGCAAAGTCTCACGAGGGCATATAATCTTATAGCCGTGTGGATAATTTCCAAAGGCATAGGACCAAGGAAACACAAACCGTGCTAAACCTTACCTTACTAATCGTATTGAGGCATAAAAAACCTCACCTACTAGCATGTATGTAAAAAATAAGAACTAGAAAGTACCAAATATTCAATGATCATCACAGAGTTTATAACATACTCTGTGATGATATTACAAATGAGTATACTAATATAATGGTAGAATAAAATGATGAAGGAATTAAAATGTTGTCCCTTCTTGTCCGAACTTGTAATTTCTTCAAGTTGAAATTCTTTTTCATCACAACCCCAATTCTTCAAGATGTATTCAAAAATCATGATTTCTTTTTTGAACGATTGGACTTTGTAGATGTAGTTGGGGCAGCCTTCTTTTGTTTGGCAACTCTCATTGGAGGTTGCCTAACATTTAAAAAATCGCTGACCTTGTCGTCCCAACTATTTTTCCTTGTATGTGCCTTCTTTATTTTTCCACTATGCATAGGTGATAGGTCACCTTTTCTTGATGTCTCTGCCCGGCATTGATTTAAGATATCACCTTCCTCCCCTTCTTCATATATATCTCTACCTACCAATAGTGAATTTGGCATGTCTTGAGAAACACCCTGAGTCATCAATGTATTGCCAGCTTGTGCAGTAACCAGACTTGCCTTACTTTGTTGTGATTTGTTCCTGCTCATATTCTCATGACCAGTGCTTGAAATAGCATGATTTAAAGCTTTTTTAGGATCAGAACTTACCATTGCATCCAAAAGTTATCTTTCGTCTAACGAAATAACTGGAGCAGTGGTTACGAGCTGTTGCTGCCCAACCTGTGAAATTGTTACTGTTTTGCAATAACCAGTAGGAGTCCTAGCTGTAGCGTTTGGATCATTTTGTTGTTGTTGTTCAATAGGACTTGTATGGATACCTGATGTGGCATGTTTGGTCGATGTTGCACCTATATGAGTTGTAGCTGGCGTACCTTGCCTTGTAGATGTTCTTGCAGGAGCACTTGTTTGTCACAGTTTGGAACTGCCCAGATGTTGGTGTTCCTATTTTTGTTCGATCACCATTAGGCTTTGTGTTTGAGGTGTTGGGATTAATTTGCTGATATTGCACAGTAGTTGTAGGTGTTCCAGCTACTGCATTTTGAAAAGCTTGAGATGAAGGATTTCTAGGAACGAATGCAGGAGCATTGGAGTTCAAATTGCTCGTTGGACTTGCTGCTGGCACTCGTTCAGATATTACCATCACTAAGGAATCAATCTCCTCACCTGCACTCTCATGATTAGCCTCACGATCAGCCTCTTCTGATGAATAGCCAGCAAAACCATCTCCCCAATCCTCTTCATCATCATCCTCCCGTTGTTCTAGCCAAAGTTTAGACTTGATAGCCAGCAGCCTCAAATTTCCTTGTATAGCATCATTGTTATTCCCCGTTGATAACATAAGTTGCCCAGTTTCACCTTCAACCTCTCCACAAGATTCCATTGACTGAGAAGGGACCTCAAAAACAGATTTGTTTAAGGTGACCAAAGGTTGTTTGACCATGGAATTGTTCATCATCATTTCTTTTTGAACATCTTTAATGATTTGTTCAACCTGTGGATTGGAGAAATGCAATGTAGGTGGATTGGAGTTGTGTGCCTCTGCATTAGAACGAATCTGTTGTTCTGGACTGCCTGGAGATTTATGCATCCCAGATTTTGTAGCTGCCTCGCGATCACACTATTGCATAGTCTTCGCAGTATCATCCAAAAAAGGTTCGTGCATCAGAACCTGCTGTATACTCTTCCTCTCCTTATTCACCACTTGTTCCTGGTCGTTGCTTAAGGCATCAAAAGAATTAGTAAATTCAACTCCTTGCTTTTGCGCCAGCTGGTGCACTTTTTTATTTCTTGGAGATCCTATTTTGCTGGACACCATTGTCCAGTTTTCAGCCTTTTTCCCATGAATGTTATCACTCTTTACACCTTCTTTAGAAGCGTCATTAGTTCCAGCCTGTAAAATTGCTGATTTTGTATTTGCAACAGTAGGTTTATCAATCTTAGACATCACTCGATCAACAATTTTATTCAACTCAGGAGCATCAGTTTTGTTTTCTAGAATTGCACCAGCTTGGCCTGCATAAAGAATCACATGTGCATTAACTGTTTGACGCTCAACTTCATCAGATTTTTGCTTATCCCCTGGTCCTTTAGTAACCCCTGCTGAAGCACGAACAGATATAGGAACTGTAACAGGATTCAATTTCGTCGATACCCTAGCACCACATATAATTAGGACACTCACCACATATAAACCCCTGCTGATGAACTAAGACACTCACCACATATAATTAGGCTCCGTAAAATTAAAAAAACCAGTGTATACCAGACTAGAAGAGAAGACTAGTGGAATTTGAGACTATATTTGATCATCAGATTGAAGCTTGGTGGCTTAAAAGCAAAGGCCAGCCAGTGAAGGTACAAGTACCTATACTAGTGGCTGACTAGGAGATACTAGCATAAATAGAGAATCATTTCTCCATGAAACAGTGACGAAAGAAAGCCACTCGCTAAGAGAGGATTATATCAGTTTGAGGAGCTATTGATCTTTCAAGTTACATATATAGACTAGCTGATCGAAACCCCGAAATGTTGTGGTGGTCTCTTGTGCAATCACATGAACAAAATTCCTTTTTGAACTACTTCACAGTAGCATGTAGAAGACATGAGAGACCGACAACATTCAACCAGTCAATGTGATTTGTTGTGTTTAACTGGTTGAATGTTGTTGATCTCTCATGTCTTCTGCATGCTGCTGAGAAGTAGTTCAACAAACCAGTCAACATGATTTACCCCATAATTTTATGACAACAGCTCTCAAATCCCAAATCTGTATCTCGCACCATCGAATAAATAAATAAAAACTAATCACTTGAGTACATATATATCTGAAGTTACGAGAGATGTTCGATTCCTTCCTCTATGATCCCTGCATTCTCTTTCTTTGTTGTGAAGTGGATGTGGATTTGGAGCCCAAGTCCACTGAAGGAACTGGATGAAAGAGCTACCTTCCTGGAGCTGCCTCCTTATTGTAGATCGTTAGTTCACCAATTCAAACTCAGATCAGTTGGCAAGTGGATTTGTGCCTGGGTACGAACTACAAACTAGAAATTCGATCTTGAAAGTGTATCTAAGGCGGATTAGTTGTTTATTTTCAAAAGAGAATTTGATTAGAAAATCTGCAACAGTGTGATATCAGAAAGATCCATGAGAAAGTCCCAAACTTTTCTTGGCAGTAAATAAAGCCTACTAAAAACTTTTCTTGGCAGTAAATAAAGCCTACTAACATTTCTCCTGAACCCCAAATACTCTGCAGAGAAAGTAGAATGCATGGCACAAAAATCAGATTAACCACAGTACGTGCAATTGTGTACCTGTTCTTGTGCATGCTTAAAATCATCCATGTTAAGTGGACAGATGCCTGCACTACTACGCAACGCCGGAGTTGGCCTGTTCTCTGCAACTGCCGATGCTTTCTCCTGAAATCATGCCCCAAAAATAAAGAACAATAAGTCAATAAATTTAGCAGATTAAAGTGTAAAGACTCCATAGGAGATGACGAAGACCAATTAATTTAAGACATCGCCAAAGGAAATACATCATGAAGCTAGAACAAAAAGACTTCCAAACAAAATTAGTAATAGCGCTTTTGTATGTTGTGATCCAGGTCACCAATTCAACCAAATGTTGGAAGGTCACAGAATTATAACGAAAAACTAGAATGAACTCAAGCAACTGACCTTCTTCTCTTTCTCCAAAATTTCTCTAATCGGGCAATGCGCAGCTGTCACACATAAATTCTGGGATTGGAAATTTCAGACAGCAGTAAGTACGATATCAAATGTAGATTTAAAAATAATGCAGTTATTTTGAAGGAGGTATTGCAAAAACAAATGCATTAGGAAGTGCAAGTAATCTTGATCCAGACCTTTAAATCACTCCCTGAGTACCCTTCCGTCATATTAGTAATAGCTTCTACATCTACATTTGGCGCTAATTCTTCCTTCGCCAATATCACTCTTAAAATTTTCTTTCTGTTTGGAGCATCTGGCACGTTTACCATCAACCTGTATTGATCAATCATTGGAGCACCAGTAGCCGTAAATCATTTAAAAATCAATCATTGATCAATCAGTTACACTTACGCAAATCATAAGGAAATAATTTATTCAAATTTTACCTGCACGGAAGCCTCCTAATAACTGCTTCATCAAGGTAGAAGGGTCTATTTGTTGCAGCAAGCACAAGCACTCGTTCCTTATCTTTTGTAAGCAAACCATCCCAATTTACCATGAATTCATTCCTCATTTTTCGCATAGCTTCATGCTCTCCTGGATTTTCTCGTCTTCCTAACATGCTATCCACCTAGTAGACAAGAAGAAATGGAGGAAAAAGGACAATATAAACAAAGAACGATATAAAGAAAACTTTATAACTTTTTAGGGTGTGAAAAAAGAAAACCTAGCTTTGTAATCTATATAGGAAAAAAGCTTAGCCCAGCAATAGCTGCAGAAAATGTCACCAACCTCGTCAACAAAAACAACACTAGGCGCTATTTTACTAGCTAACGTGAAGACTGCTTTGACATACTTCTCTCCTTCACCGAACCACTGATAAGAAAAAGTTGTCAACCATTTTAAGAAGGGCCAGTCAGATATAAAACAACAGAAAGCAGATATCAGTGATACCTTTGACGTAATGCTTGACATTGATATGTTTATAAAGTTTGCACCAGCCTCAGTAGCAACAGCTTTTGCAAGCATTGTTTTGCCTGTACCTGGAGGTCCAAAGAGCAATATTCCCGTGCAAGGCTGTAGATAGCATCTTGTTCAGAAACATGAGTGCATACTTGACGACCAAGTTCTATCTGCCTCAACCCCCACCCACCCACCCCCCCACCCCCCCAGAAAAAAAACCGTGGGAGGAAAAAAGATCCCAATGGACTTCAACATAACGCAAATTACTTTAACCTTGGACAGCTACTCCAAGGGGGGGAGAGAGAGAGAGAGAGAGAGAGAAGAAAGAAAATCCAAATGGACCTCAACATAAAGCAAATTCCTTTACCTTGGTCAGCTGTCCTTTACAAAACAATTCTGGTCTTTGAAGAGGCAACATCACCAATTCTTTCAGAGTATCCTTGACAGTTTCCAAGGCCCCAATGTCATTAAAAGTAACACCAATATCACTAGGTGGAATTACGTCCCCGAGTAGTCTCTTCTCGAACTCATTTTCAGTAACTACATCCTGAAAGTCAAGTATCCATCTCAGATTTCAGGTAATTCAGAATGAGAAGCACCTTTTTTAAGAAGTAAATTTGCACAGTCGAGAAGAAAAATCAGAGCCACCTTGAGGGATTTCTTTGAACTCTTGGTTTCACTCTGAATGCCTTGCAAGATATTGAGCCCATAAGCAATGCTGCAAATAAAAAGACATTTCAGTGAAATGTAAAGCAACCCAAAACAACCTTCGCCCCCTAGAGACGTGAAATAAGAGGACACTTTCTTTACATGTTATAACATTATGGACTAGAGAGTGAAAATTAAATTTGACCTTTCACCGGAGATAACTAGCTTGGCGTCCTTCACGGAAGACTCAGATTCATGCATAAAGTGATGACTCAAAGCCCAGCCGATTATCTTTTCAATGCCTTGACAGCCACATCAAGAAATATGATAGACTGTTATAATCAAGTAAACGATTTCAAAGCTAAAAGGCCTAAAACTACGAGAAAACACTTACTTTAGTTTGTGAGGGCTTGATCTTTTATGCATAAAGTTTCCAGGTCAGGGCAATCAATTCTGATTCGATTCAAAACCTGAAATCGCACATATAGTTAGAACAGCTCAATAAATCAGTTCATTGAGGATACATTTCCATAAGCATCATACTCATTTATCTTTCTTATACAAATCATCATAAACAGTCAATTGTAAATATTATCTTATGCTAACTTCACAAGTGGTGGAGTAAAATGAACTTTTCTTCTGGCAAGGGATGCGCTGATGAGAAGGTGGTTTCAGCCTTTCAGCTGAATCCAGGACAAGACAGTAAGAAAATGAAAATTGAAGTGCTAAAGAAATGTTCATGGTGTTGCCTATGTGTCCTAAAAAATCCACAACCCAAAAACAATGAAGGGATCTAAGATAAAAGGTTTTTGCCCTTAGCTGGTCAGAATAGAGCACTCACATTGCGAATGCTTGCTATGTTTGACTGAGATTTCATAGTTTCCATATCCTGATCTAACTGTTGCTTCCAGTCTGATAATAAGGTTTCATCCTGCCACAAGAAGATCCCTATTACATACTTAAATCAAAATTTAATACAGTTGGCACTTGGCAGTCTAAACATAAACTGAAAGTTACCGGAGGAATCTGTATGGTAACTTTGTTGGGGAACAGGCGGGTGAGCTGCTTCATTGTCTTAGGGGTTTCTTTGCTTCTATCATGCAGCCTACCAAAATTATCCTGGAAAGAGATGCCATTCAATGCATATTAGTCAACCATTTGACAGAGGCAAGTACTTCCAGAATGCAATTCGTAATAACCAAAAGCTCACCTAGAAGCTCCAAGGAGATGCCAATAATAATAACAACAATAGACCTTATCAAAAGAATAATAATAACAAGGATAACCAATAACAACTTATCAAAAGAAATTTAATAATAATGACGACTACTCTTTACTACACAATTTTCGAGTAGAGCTAGCACGTAAAACCAAAGTCCATAGGTCCGTCGGTATCTGACTCATATGAACCATATTAGTTCGTAAAAAATGGTTTAGCACGCAATGGTTAAAACAGGTTAAATGGGTTTGGTGTGGGTTTAAGAAATGTTAAGTTTCTTCTTCTTTTTTTTTTCTTTTTTTTGGGGGGAGGGGGGGGGGGGGGTGTCTTGGAATTAGGGGTGGATGGTAAGGCAGAAGCTTAAAGGATTTGAAGGCACATAACTATAGCAACATGTTCTAGTCAACTTGTTAGCACACCACACCTGCCATCCTCTTCCCCCAACCACCTCATATCTGCAATTTTTTAAGCTTTTAACTGATTATTGAGTAGTGGAGCTTCAAGGACCAGAAATCAAACCAAGCAACAAAACCCTATGGTTTCAATTTGATTACTGTTCAAAAAATCACTTATTTGCCGCCAAAAGAGAACCTGTCCGAGATATAAAATATATCGAAATGAGGTAACGCAATGTTGTCGTGGTGTAGTTGGTTATGACGTCAGTCTAACACACAAGGTCTCTGGTTCAAGTCCGGGTGACGCCACTATATATTTTTTAGTTGAATTATTAACTTGGAACTGAAAGTTGGAAAAAATAATCCTTTTTTTTTTCAAAGTTGGAAAAAATAATCCTTTTCTTTTTCATAGTCCATTCCTCTACTGAATCGCGATATCAACTGTTATTATTGCACAAGTAGTAGATTATTATTCATTACTCAATATCATTTGGACTTTGGTGTTTTCCAAATGAAATTGTATTGGTCTTAATCGAAAAAAGTTTACACAAAAATATAGACGTGTCTTTGTATATTAAACATAGTTATGTTTCAAGTGCAAGTGATATATTTTCATTCAATTTTAGAAAACTATAGTAAAGTAGCAAGGTTCAAAGGAGCAGCAAAGTTTGTCGGATGTGTACTTGCGCTTCAACTTGTCACTCGGTTAAAATGCTTGATTTACGCACACTTGGTGTCTTTTAACCTTTGTTATCTTTCCTTCTCATGTCGAAGACAGAGAGATATACTATATATGTTATTGGTGCATATAAACGCATAACACCTAAAAGAGAAACACGAGCTGGCACTCTACCTTTCGCGGAATCAGATTTGAATATGATTCTTCACCATTACATTTTCTAAAACGAAATCGTCTACCATCTTTTGGTCATTCTAATTTTTAAGTAGCAAATATTTGGTAGTTCCTCTTAAGCATGCTGATTTGTTGGTGCCCGAGAATTAAACACCATTAGGAACAATTTTCAAACGATCCCTTTCTACGAGCAATTGAACGAGCGAACCCTTTCTCTCATTTATATTGCAATCTTCCGTATTTACCAACTGTAGACATGTCAGTGTATCACCGCAAAATAAAAAATATACTTCTCCATGTTTCAGTATAATGGTAAAAGAGTTATGTATACAAAAGATTAAAGAACTGCTGGACCAAATGCGTTTAATGAATCAAGCACATAAACAGAAGTTGATAATCAAAGTTAACCCCCCACAAGTACTCTTTACTCATAAGACCTCGTGTTGTTTGTTTCCCCAAGACTACTGCAATACAGGCAAGACCAAAGAAATCTGTTGTGTGCCAGCACACAATCGGACTGGAGAGATACTGTATTCCCAAAAAAAAATAAGAACCCCAACAATTTTCAAAATCTGTGAAACTTCTTTATCTGGAAAGAATGGAAAGAATTGAACAGGAAATGGAGGTCAGCACCCACGATTCATCTAGCAAAATTTGGCTCTTCATTTGTGTCATCTGCAAGCTGCATCCTTCATTCTTTTTTTATAGAAATCGTCCATAGGAGGTCAGATTCAGATTGCACTGTTACTATGTTCTCTTTCACGATATTAGATGTACTGACTAAACCACCAAACCTCATTTCTGTCTTGTCTGAAATAAAGTCAAGTGAACACAAGTCAATCTAGTAGAAAAAGTAGATACCACCAATATGATGGCATCAAATTTGGAGAGAAATTTATCCTTCTTGTATTGAACCAAAAACAAATAGAGATATGCAGCACATAAAGCATCAACCTATAACAAATTGAGGCAGGTTGAGTCTAAACTACCATATTAAAAGTTAATAAGAAAAGAGTAAGATGGAGTTGCTCACCCAAATTCCATTTGAGACCTGTGGTTGTGGTTCTTCCACCAGCCGTTCCAATGGGTATGAGTCCGCAATGCGGGCCCTCAACAGAGGACTGGATATGAATCTTGTGATGATGTGTACTCGGAAGAAGTTGGATGAGGCAGTCATCAGAGAGAAGAATAATCGGCATGGACGGGAAACGGCATATGACATTAATATTTCCCATCTCATGGTCAAACCTTCCACCAAGTGCTCCGGTGGCTAGAATACACAACTGTAATTACACACAGATACAAGTCAATCCCACTGAAACTACATTACGACATTTATTCCAGTAATGGGGTCCTATAATCTTCTAATTGCTCTGAGATTATGCTAAATTGTATTGGCTCTCCTTGTGTGTGCTTGTAATTATCATCTTACTATGTTAGAGTTGTAATATTGCATCATATTTGTGATCTTTATAATAGTGGCTTTTCTCTAATGTCAGTAGATCCACTCAAAATAATAATAATGGTAATCATAAAAAGACAATAACAAATATACTGTTCCTTTTAATATCAATGTGAAATGTTTATCATCTGTCAACTTTTAGTTTGATCCAGCACCCTTAGGTGGTGGTAGAGATGTTAATTAATTAATTGTTCAATTGGTTACAAAACACTTTACTATATTTTTTTAGCAAAAGTAATAGAAGTTGGACCAATCATGCTTACAAGTAGAAAACTTCCACTATATATGAAAAGGTATATCACATTTTTTTTCCATAATAACCTTACAACATACCCTACTAGAGAGTACAAGGAAGAGTTTTTTTTTTTTTTGATAAGGTAAACTGTATAAATCAAAAGGGAGAGAACTCCCGTATACAAGAAGTATACCAAAAAGTAGAGAATTTACATAAGAACATGATTCTCTACAAAAGACGCCCAATCTTCCATACAAATAGGGGCTATATGAGTGCACCAAAAAGCGATCAAAGATAAAAGACTATTCTTAAGATGTGAAAAAAGAGACTCAATCCCCTCAAAAGCTCTCCTAGTTCTCTCCCCCCAAACTATCCACATGAGAGCTAACGGGGCGAACTTTCACGCCTTTTGCTTTCTTCTTCTACGAAAACCGGCCCAGCTATATAACATTTCCTTTACAGTGCTTGGCATCACCCAATTGAACACCAAAAAGGTTCAGGATCGCCCTCCACAAAGCCGAGGACACAGGGCAATGCAACAAAAGATGATCAACATCTTCCCCTAAGCTTTTACACATATAGCACCAACTAACAAGTGTAATTCCTCTCTTTCGCAGATTCTCAGCAGTCAAAATCACTCCTCTTGCCGCTAGCCATGCAAAAAAGCACACCTTCGTGGGCGCCTTAGGTAAAAGGACTTTACAGTGAACAGACCATCGCCAAGCAAACCCTGTCTCCAAGAATCACAAGATGGATGGGGCCTGTCTTGCCCCTATAGAAGTGTCACTAAATCTTAGAGCTCCGCAATCTCCCAATCTTGCATGTTCCTTCTAAATGAGAGGTCCCATACTAACCCTCCCCCCCCCCCTTCATGCTCGTAACGAATCTGTTGGACCATCAATTCCTTCTGGTTTGAAACTTTGAAGACGTGGAGAAGGAGACCCTCAAAGTATCCTCTCCACACCACTTATGATTCCAAAAACTGATTTTCCTTCCATCTCCCACCCTGTGAGAGATGTTGCCTCTGAAGGATGCTCCTCCACATGCCACACCCGAAAGGTGTTGTGATTGCCTTGGTCCTCCAACCCCCTCCCGTGGAATCGTACTTTTCTATTATGACCTCCCTTCATAGAGTATGCTCTTCTACCCCGAATCTCCACAGCCATTTCCCCAACAAAGCTCTGTTGAATACCCTAAGATCTGTTACTCCAAGTCCACCCCACTTCTTTGGGGAAGTGACTGTCTGTCAATTCACTAGATCATACTTTCTAGTTCCATCCGTTGCATCCGAAAGAAAATTCCTTTGAAGCCGCTCTAGTTTTTCCGTGATGCTCACAGGAGCTTGCAACAAGGACAAGTAAATAGGTGGACATACTCGATAAAGTGCTTTTAATGAGCACTTCCTTTCCACCTTTTGACAGGTACCGTTTCTGTCAGCATGCTAATCTTTTTTAAACCCTTTCGATCACTGGATTCCAAACCGTACTATCCTTATGCGAAGCGCCCAATGGGAGACACGAGTAAGTAGTAGGAAGGGAGCCCACCTTACATCTGAGAACATAAGACAAAGCATCAATGTTAGCAACCTTACCCACCGGGAAAATCTCACACTTGTCAAGGTTGATTTTGAGACCTGATACTATCTGAAACCACTGCAGGACCTGCTTTAGGTAGGTCAATTGATCCATATCGGGATCACAGAAAATCAGGGTGTCATCCACAAAAAGCAAACAAGAGACTCTTCGGGCACTGGGCACCCCGATCGGAGCTGAGAATTTTCTCAAGAAGCCTCCGCCCGCCGCACGATCCATCATTTTACTCAAAGCATCCATCACTAGAATGAATAGCATGGGGGATAGCGGGTCTCCTTGCCTGAGACCCCTGGAGCTGCCAAAGAAACCACACGGGCTACCACTAACCAGGACAGAGAATTTGACTAAGGAAATGCAGAACTTGATCCATCCTCTCCATCTTGCCCCAAACCCCATCCGCATCATAATGAAATTCAGGAACTCCCAATTGACATGGTCGAAAGCCTTCTCAAGGTCCAACTTGTATAGTAAGTCGGGATCTCTATTTTTCCTTCTGGAGTCTACAAGTTCATTTGCCATCAAAGTTGCATCCAAGATCTGCCTACCTTCCACAAACGCATTCTGGGAGGACGAAACAGACACGTCAAAAACCTTCTTGAGTCGGTTGGAAAGCACTTTAGAAATAATCTTGTAAATGCTCCCCACGAGACTAATAGGCATGTAGTCACTGATACGCACCTTCTTTCTTAGGCACAATAGTAATAAAAGAAGCATTGATACTTCTCTCGAAAACACCATTCACATGGAACTATTCAATGGCTTCCATCAACTCCCCCTTGATGGTGTCCCAACAGAGCTGGAAGAAGGCCAAGGAGAAACCATCAGGGCCGAGGGCCTTATCACCAGCACAACTCGACACAGCCTCGTGCACTTCCTCCTCCTTGAAAGCCTTTTATAGCCACTCACTGTCGCCCTCCCCTATGTGGTTGAACTCTGTTCCCCCCCAAAGTCGGCCTCCAACTAACTTCCTCTTTGTATAAGTTCTCATAAAACCCTACTATCGCTCCTTCTACCTCCGCCTCTCCCTCAATCCTCACCCCATCCACAAAAGGACTTTATGAAATTTCTCCTTCGATTTGCAACTGCCACCCTATGAAAAAATTTGGTATTCGAATCCCCCTCTTTTAACCATAGCGCCCTCGAATTTAGCCGCCAACTAGTCTCCTCCTGAGCTATTGCTAACTCAACTATTTCCCTCTTAACCTCCCCCAGTCTCGCTTTCTCAGATTCATCTAACTCTCTCGCCCCTTCCCCTCCCTCTCTAGATCCCCCAATTCATGCATAAGCTCACTCATTTTAACCTCTACCCTCCCAAAAACCTCCTTATCCCACCTAATAATATCTCCCTTGAACAATTTAAGTTTTTTCGAAAGACAGAATGAAGGTGTCCCTGATACCCCGTAGCTTGTCCACCATCCTTCACCTTGTCACCAAATCTTAGCACCTTCAACCACATGTTCTCGAATCAAAAGGGAGCACACACCCCCCTCCCTCTGCCTCCATCTAGCACGATAGGCAAATGATCTGAAGTCAGCCGAGGTAAAGGAATCTGCAGCACATTCGGCACCAGCTCATCCCAGGAGGGTGATATCAGAAATCTATCAAGTCTAGACCTTAAGTTGGAATCCTCCGCCCTGGCTCAAGTAAACCTTTCCCCTGACAGAGGAAGATCAATGAGAAAGTGATCATTGATGAAGTCGGAAAACTCCTCCATGGCCCTTGAAATCATACTACGCCCTAATCTCTCCTACGGGAATCTAATAGTGTTAAAGTCTCCCCCTAGAACCTATGGAATGTCCCATTCCCCCATCATATTGGCCAGTTCCTCCTAGAAAAACATCTTGGACACTTCTCCTACCGGTCCATACACTCCCCGAAATCCCCACTCCACCTCACTCATTCTATTTTTGACAAGAGCTGCTAAAGAAAAAACTCCCTTCTTAATCTCCTTTACCTCCAAGCTTCTATCATCCCATATTAGAAGAATGCCCCTAGCACTTCCCGCTGCTGGAACCCAGTCATATTTTACCCAACTACCTCCCCAGACACTCCTCACAATCACATCCGACAAAACTTCCATTTTTGTCTCCTGAAAACAAACTAGGTTAGCACTTCACTCTCTAACTCCCACTTTGATGATGGCCTTTCTGTTTGGGTCATTCATCCCCCTCACATTCCATGAAAGAATCTTAACTTCCATAAGAAACAATATCCCCCTTCTCCCTACCCCCTCTAACCGAGCTCCCTTCCTCCCTGTCACACACCCGACCCCTTCTCTGGTACACCACTACATTCCCTAAATTATTTTGCTTAACACCTTGACCCAACTCCCTCCCTGCACCATCATAACAAGATTGTTGCTCAATCTCCTTCAACAGTTCTAACACCCTATCTTCCTTCCCTTCAAAAGAAACACCTAGAAACTTCCCAAAGTTTAATAGTTTATCCTCCATCCAGAAAGGCATAACCCCTCCTCCAATCCATGACGAAATTGGACAGGCGTCTTTTATATATAGCCTTTCCTTGCCCCTACCGGAGGAATACAAGACCATAGCATTCTTAGCAATAGGAACTTTTGGTGCCGAAAGGTTCTCACCCTTTCCTTGACGGATATCAATCTCTGAAATTAGCATCCCGCTGCTATAGGAATGGCCAAAAACACCAGTAGGGTAGCAGGAAGGGGGAGAGCATGGAACCCTTGGTGGCATCTTAACTGGAAATACTGGTTCGGCACTACCGTCAGATGGGGCATGCTCAACAATCTTCCCAGAAAAAGAAGAGGCTTGAAGTGTAGCCTCAACACAACTAAGCCCAGAAGCAGATGAGGGGGCGATGGAGCTGGGTCCATCAGATGCGGGAGGCCGTAGAATAATAGCACCATCTATAGCCGGTGCCGCCCCTGAAGCAGCGTCCATCGAAGAGGGGCTCAGGTCACTAGAGCTCGGTGCAGAAATGCCACTGTGTAGCACCACTGGCAGAAGAAGGAAGAACGATTGTTCCCATATGCTTAGGAACCTTATCAGACGCAGCTTGAAATAATCTGGGTCCCTTAGGATCTATCTCTAATTGAATTGGAAAAAATTGTTGGGCCCATATGAGGAGGCCCAGACCTATACTTGCTGAAACCTTGCCTTGCCCTAGGATAATTAGAAGATGACCGACCCATTCTGCCTTTCCAGCCTGCATCACTAACCCATTCATGTCTTTTCCTCCTGTTGAAATTTTGTCTTCTTCTCCCAAAATCATACCTCCCGTCTCTTCTCGATATAACGTCTGATTCCGGCTTAGTCCACTAATCTAGTGAGCCCTCCCATCCCCTCAAAGATTGATTTCCCCTCCCCTCCCTTCTATTTGACCTTCCCTTTTCTTCCGCCACTGTCTCGGGCATAAAGATAAGGCGAAATTCAGGGCTCAACCAAACCCTATAACTCAAGTAGCCATCTTCCACCACAGTGGAGATAGGGATTTTGCCCCCTTTCCTCACCACAATCCTCATTGCGAGAGATCGTGTAAGCTGCAAGCGACATCAATAAAAACCACACAGATTTCCCCAATCTTCTTGAATAAGTCAAGACACCTAAGATGCACAGGGAGACCCACCATGTTGACAACCAATGATTCGCCGGTGAAACAAAGGTCTAGACACCCATCGTGCTCCATCCATCTGTCTAGCTTTAAGAAGTTCCCTTCGAACCACATGTTTCCTCTTACAAGAATATTTGAAGCTTGAGACTCGTCGACAAAACGAAAGAGATATTGTGTGTCCCCCAGTTGCGATATTTTCAGCCCGTCCTTGACATTCCATGCCTCTGCTGCCCAGTTCCTAACAGTCTCTGGAGAACCAACCCATTTGGAAAAAGACCCAATCAGATAAGATTTCAAGAAGTCCTTTCGCCTGAGAGTGTGCTCCTCAGATAGCGAGAAGTGCGGCTCCTGCCCTACGTCAACCTTTCAATGGCATCTTCCCCCAAGTTCTAGGTCTGGCCAAGAGGCAGCTTTGATGAAAGACACGTTTTCTAGTTTTCTAGATTTTAGAGAGAAATAGGAGTTTCTCTCTGTAGAATTCATCATATTCTTTTTTTTTTTATTTTGCACCGGGTGTCCGAATCTCTTCGAGCCCCGACTATTCCCGGGGGTGCACAGGCCCTCGACAAGGAGTTTCCCGCAAGTGCACCACAGTTAATTCAGGTTTTACCCAGTCCGATGGCCCTCAGAAATTGTTTGCACCCAGTGGGTTTCGAACTTGAGACCTTGAAAGGGAGCAAACCCCAAGGCTCAAGTCAATTGCAACCAGGTGCGTGGCTGAGATCTCGCCGAAAAACAGACGTGTTGCCCGCACGTGGCGGCGCGTGAGAGCTCGATTAACAGAGGGTTTCACTGGGGTTTGGTCGCGGGAAGTTTGGCTCTTGATAGGGGTGGTAGAGTCTTAGGAAGGAGAAGAGAGAGAAGAATCTCAGGAAGCGTTCCTGAAAGCATTTTTTAGATCTGGATAGAAGGGTTTTTTCACGCAGCAAATTTGGGGGGATAACAAGGAAGAGGTTAAAAAGGTTTTATTGAATTTATTGATGATTACTTCACCTTGCCACTTTATATCCTCACTTTCTTGAAGATTGTGCATGCAATGGTATCCCTGGTAACTAGTTTCAATTTCATTTTAAAGGAATGAGTAAAAAAGGCAATAAATGAAGCTTATACCAACCCAGATTGAATAATGACGAATAAGCAATACATCTAATCCACCATGTGAAAGATTTTCTAATGAATTGTTTATTTCAAATATCTATTCTAAATGAATAATTTAGAATCCATCATATTCTAGATGCGGTTGTCCCAAAAAAGAAGTAAGATCTTGCCAGAAAAAGCCCCAAAGGATAGAAAAATTAGTAGTCACAGTAGGTGAAACGCAGAATATAGGGAGGGAAGAAAGTTTTCTGGTACTGAACAACTGAAACAGTCGCCGGAATCTGGAGTTTAATGGCCGGAAAAAGAAAAAGTCACCAGATTTTGGTGGAACTGGGACAGGGAGACTCGGAAAAGCCTCGAGAAGAGGTTGTCGGAAGAAAAAAGTTTGAAATAGTCGCCGGAAATAGCCACACGCGCCGGCGCGTGGTTGAGATCTCGCCGGAAAACAGGCGTGTTGCCCGCGCGTGGCGGCGCATGAGAGCTCGGTTGACGGAGGGTATCACTGGGGTTTGGTCGCGGGAAGCTTGGCTATTGATAGGGGTGGTAGAGTCTTAGGAAGGAGAAGAGAGAGAAGAATCTCAGGGAGCGTGCCTCAGAGCATTTTTTAGATCTGGATAGAAGGGTTTTTTCACGCAGCAAATTTGGGAGGATAACAAGGAAGAGGTTAAAAAGGTTTTATTTAATTTATTGATGATTAATTCACCTTGCCACTTTATATCCTCACTTTCTTGAAGATTGTGCATGCAATAGTGTCCCTGGTAACTAGTTTCAATTTCATTTTAAAGGAATGAGTAAAAAAAGCAATAAATGAAGCTTATACCAACCCAGATTGAATAATGATGAATAAGCAATACATCTGATCCACCATGTGAAAGATTTTCTAATGAATTGTTTATTTCAAATATCTATTCTAAATGAATAATATCCTATTACTAGCAATAATCATAAATAAGAAACAATTAGAGTACAAATATCCCACAACGAAAAGATGCAGATATAGTTTGAGCAACTATTTAGTGTAGAGATATTTTTAATGGATATAAATTAGAATATAGCATATTGATAAACATGGAAAAGGGTAAAAATTTCAAGAGTTATGTTAAAAAGCTTAACTTACATTTGGATGTTCTGGGTTTAGTAATTCAAGAATATATGCAACACATTTATGAAGATCTGTGGTATCTTGATCATGAGATTCATCAATTATCTTGGTCCCCTGCAAAGTCACCAAGCTATACATCCTCAAAATATGGTTCTAACCATGCTTTGTAGTGAACTGCACAAACATATTGCACAAGAACAAGACGGCAAAGAACGATCTTGAGCCACATAGCTAATTATATCCAAAAGTGTAATAACTATCTAGTAACTGAAATGATATACACATGTAGTCAGGTAGCTTAAAATCCTCACTAACATGCTTGAAAATGAAAAAATGCACAAGTTTAATTACAT
The DNA here is from genome assembly GCF_000715075.1 of Nicotiana tabacum. Lineage (NCBI taxonomy): Eukaryota > Viridiplantae > Streptophyta > Magnoliopsida > Solanales > Solanaceae > Nicotiana > Nicotiana tabacum. The sequence goes on from NC_134091.1 coordinate 1,213,188, forward strand.
ACTACATTAGAAAGAATTTAAACAAGACCAGATATTATTCTCTTGATCTTTACACAAAAACTAGTAAGTAGAAGTGTGGTAACTGCTCGTATAAGTAGAAGTGTGGTAACTGCTCGTACACAGGGCAAAAACTTGAACTCAACAATATATTTGGAAACCACAAGGTTTTAACAAAGTGGGCCTCTCTTCTAGACTCAAGAATATATTTGCACAGCTCAACTATACTTTAAACAAATTTCTCACTCTCGGATAAGGTGAAAGACAGGGAAGCTCTTAACACACCATACACTTGGTAAACTATCACATGGAGCTCCACTCCATTGCATATCAAAGAAGATCCACCACAAAGGTTCTGTAAGGCCAAGGGTTCAAACACCAGATTCTTTCGGTAAGGTCAAACACCAAATTCTTTGAAGGTTGACGTCCCTAGAGGTCGGCATTTAACACAAAGTGATGATTCAATTCAAAGTAGGATAAATCATACTAGTAAGGGAGACTTGTAAGTATATATCAATCAGGACTGCCTCAATCCAAATTAATTGAGATCGACTACATCAATCCAATGTATCTATTCTGCCGCACCATTCAGGTTCCATTTCATTTCAACACTAAATATTCTGTCTTTTTAAGGCAAATTAGTTATTCTCCAAAACTAGATGTTCCCTTACACTTATCCCTACACAAATATAAAAATGTGGATGCTTTTAAAATTTATTGGAAAACAGATTTGCTAAGAAACTACAGAACCATCACAAGCAAACTCTAGCTTACCAGGCCTCTATAAAAGTCAAGAACATCAGTTCTGATTGAATCCATATCTCCTTTTATAGCATATGGCTTGTACCTGTAAAAAAATCATGGTTCACTCAAATTCAATGTAAGATGACGAAATAAAAATTTCCAAATATTAAGAAATTGTGCTTTAGCCCAAAAAAGAAAAAGAGAAATCCCGATGCTTTTACATATTGTCTGCATGTGTTTTTACTCACTTATAGCTCAAACTTGAATCTCAGTATTTGTCCTATGCTTGGATTACTAATATGGCATGAAAATTTTCAAATAATAACTTATTAACTCATTCTTTCCTCCAGCAAAAATCCAAGTTTTAGTTTTCTTTTGCACATTCTGGTCCAAGAAAAAAAATACCAAGGCCCATGTGAGGGGAGTGCAGCAAACCTAAACAAGTTCACAGAGTTCAAAGCTACTAATATATACTATTTTTTTAAAGTAGATTTTTCTTTTCTCGAAATGGTGGAAAAAGTAAATTCTTCGCCCTATAAAAATCCCGGTTTTATTCAGAGGCGGAGCTAGAGTGCCAGGAGAGGGTTCGACCGAACCCAGTAGCTTTGGTTCGAACCCTGTACTTGTCTAAAAAAATCCATTGAATATGTATAAATTATTAATTTAGAACCTAGTAACTTAAAACGATAAGAATCTCGAACTCATAAGCTTTAAATCGTGGTTCCGCCTGTGGTTTTATTCCTTATTATTTTGCCAATTTGCAAGTTTAGAGATTGGAAGAATGAACCAGCAACAAGTTGCTACGTATAATCAGTAACAAGAGCAATTGGTAAGTGAATTCAGAATCACCTCTTACGAATATCAGAAGGGTCGTCATGAGGAAAAAAGCAGGGCAATTCATCAAACACCCTATTCGCTCCACCGTCAGCGCAAACATGAACCTGTGCTGCTCCAAACAACAAACATATGCCACCATTTTCAGGGAAATTACAAGGCACTAGAGAAGTTCAAAAAAGGTTGAAAAAAGGAAGGCACAGGGCCCATTACCGTGCTCCCAGAGCAAAGGAGTGAATCGAGGGAGGCGTTGGTTAAGGATAACAAGCGCATACGTTAGAGCAGGCCCGTTGTCGGTAGGAAGATTTGGGAGGAGGAAAGTAGATGAATGAGACATCGGCCCCATCTTTGCTAACTTGCGCCCCTCAAAATCACCCCGCTGTTTCAGTTTTTTCAATTAAGAAAGAGAAAACATACGAACACCATTATATACCAATCAATTAATTGATTAATTAACTATATAGACTACGGATCCACATCTACTCTTTTTTTTATAGTTTGGGGGAAAAGGGAAAATATTATGTGTGCTCACGCATTCCCTACATCTAAACACTAAAAACACAGAGTTTCAGCAGAAAATTGTACAAAATCAGATCAAGACATTCAATTAAAACGGAGGGAGTAACTCAATATCAGAAGTGGAAAGGCAAAAGATGGATAAGTTGAAGCTACAAGCCCTGTGCTAATCATTTTATTGAACATGAACCAAGACAATGCCAAATGTTACAAAGAGTTTAGCATTGAGCTTCAAAAAAAACCAATTCGGCTATATACAAAAAAGGAAGTTGGTGTGTGCCACAATATAAGTAAATTAAAAGATAACCCTGATCGAACCTCTTGTTCAGCAGATTCAGGCCCTGATTCATTCAACTCACCCTGGATTTTCTCCCCAAGCGTATCATTAATCGACGATGACAATGCCTCCGCCGCCTACAAAACGGATCAATTTATATAGAAAATTTCAAAGGAAAAAGAAATCTTTTATGCAGGGTACATGCAGGCATGTAAAAAAAATCAAGATTTAGTGGTCAGGTCTATTAAATTATACATTTTTATAAAATCTGTTTACATGAATTTAACCCTAATCTGTTTTAAATCTGAATCTATTAGGAGTTATCCGATAAGAGAAACCCTAACCTTGGAGTGCTTGCCGTTAGAAATAGGAGAGGAGGGAGAAGAGAGAGAACCCTTAGGAGGACGAAGAGCTGCGTCTGGTCTCAACCATGTTTGATCTTTTCTCCTTCTTCTTCTACAGATCCAAAGAATTAGAGAAATGAAGCAAAAAACGATTTGGATGTTAGGAGTAATAAATAGAGAATTCTAGTGTGTGTGTGTGTAAAATGGAGAGAGAGACAGAGAGACAAGGGGAGAAGGCGAATGATTGCTGAATTTAGAGTTCCGTCTGTTTGCTGAATTTATATAAAGTTTCAACAAACATGTCAAAACCTAATTTTATCCAATGCTTCCTTTGATTGGGTCGAAATTGGCTAAAAGAAATCAACCCACTCAGTTTGATTTTGAATTTAATTCCCCTATATATATATATATATAATCAAGAAAGTTACCATATATAATTGACATTATGGTTAAGTCAAGTGGCAAGCTAATAAATGTCAATAGTATATGGTAACTTTATTCTATATTTGACTATTTTAGTTAAATACAAATATAATTTTGAGTTTATAGATAAAGTTCTAAAATTCGAATTTAAATTAAAACTAAAATTTATCTTTTTTTATCATGTTATCATACTTAATTCGGTTAATGATCATATGCAATCATGTTAGTAACTTTTGTTATTTTTATAATTATTTAAATACTACTTCGCCTCTGGCAAAAAAAAAATACTACTCCATATAACTATAAAACTCTTTCACATTTTGTCACGACCCGGGATTTTCACCCTCGGGAGTCGTGATGGCCCCTACTAATGTGAGCTAGGCAAGCCAATTATTTGAACAAATTACTTCTTTATCCATTTTATACTCTTTAACAATTATAAAGCCAAAGCGTGTAGGCAACGAAAAATTTCAATAAGCGGAAGAAATGTAGTAACTTATCTGAATATATATATCTAATATAACTATTTGAACCTCGACCACCCAAAACTAGTGTCACAATGCCACAGACAATCTAAGAATGCTACATACAAAGTCTGAAAATAAACAATACATTGTTTCTGAATTAAGGAAATGAAACATGAATAAAGGGATAGAGGGAGACGCCAGGGCCTGCGGACGCCTGCATGTCTACCTTGGATCTCCGCGTGGACTGAAGGCAGCCACCCAATCTACGGTCCAAATGTTGATGCTCCGGGATCTGCACGTAGTGCAGAGTGTAGTATCAGCACAACCGACCTCATGTGCTGGTAAGTGTCTAGCTTAACCTCGGCGAAGTAGTGACGAGGCTAGGACCAGACTACCAAATAAACCTGTGCAATTTAACTATATACAGCAGAAAAGAAGAACAGTAATATACAGTCAAGTATGGGAGGGGTAACATGTTGCGGGGGAGCTATCAATTTAGAATAGAAAGACAACAGGTAATTGAAAGAAACAACATATCTCAGATATCAGCAAAGAACCAGAAATCAATAAGTGCACGGCATCACCCTTCGTGTTTTTACTCTCGTCCTCATCAAAGCAATCAAGTAATGAAAATGTGTACGACATCACCCTTCGTGTTTTTACTCTCGTCCTCACCATATAATTAATATAATCAGCACGGAATGGTATATCGTGCGGCACGGCATCACCCTTCGTGCTTTACACTCTTTCCTCACAAATCATACACGACATCACCCTTCGTGCTTTAACACTATCTCACCAAAACAATACACGATATCACCCTTCGTGCTTTAACACTCTTCCTCACCCAAACAACAATCACAAATAATAGGGCAAGGGAATAAATGAAATTACAATAAGAATCCTGGCAAGGGAACAATAGTTCAACAATCAAGTCCCGGCAAGGGAATAACATCAAAAGAAGCATCAACATCCCGGCTAGGGAGATAACATTAAAAACAACAAATTTCCGGGAAGGGAGATAATATAATGATTCTCTTCTCTTTTACTTCACAACTCACTTCACAACTTTGAGCCAATGCTCTAAAAGGTTTAATTTCCGCTTATACTTTCACATTTCACTGTACAACTTGAGCCAACGCTCCTCAATACTCAAATGTCACAATTTCTTCCACAAACTTTGCCCAACAAAAGAAATCATCACCAAAGCATGAATAATACAACGAAGCCATAATAATCACAATATAAGACTCATGGGCATGCTTGACACTAACGTATAGATACTCGTCAACATGCCTATACGTCGTACTCGACAAATACCACATAGCATTTAGGACTCGACTCCTAATCCCTCAAGCTAAGGTTAGACCAAACACTTACCTCGATGCCACAAACACAATTCAAGTCTCTACTATCGCTTTACCTCTTGATTCCACCACCAATTCGCTCGTATCTAGCCACAAGTTACTTAATTACATCAATAAATGATAAATGAATCAATTCTAATACATGAAAATGAGTTTTCTAAAGTTTTGCCCAAAATGTCAAAAATCGCCCCCGGTCCCACATGGTCAAAACCCTAGGTTCGAACCAAAACCCGATTACCCATTCCCCCACGAACCCAAGTATATAATTTGTTTTAAAATCAGACCTCAATTCGAGGTCCAAATCCCCAATTTTTGAAAAACCTAGGTTTTACCCAAAACACCCAATTTCTTCCTTGAAAATCATTGATTTGGAGTTGAAATCATGTGAAAAGATGTTAATGATTGAAGAAAACGAGTTAAAATTGACTTACAATCGATTTGGAAGAAGAGTTGTCTTTGAAAAATTGCCCAAGAGTGTTTTGGTTTTGAAAGAGTGTGAAAAATGAAAGATTTTCGGCTAAGTTATAAAATTGCAGGTTGTAGATATGGGAATTACGACCAATTGCGAACCCAAACTTCTGCTAAGTTTGCATTTGCGAAAATTGAAAATGCGACCAACATGTCGCATTTGCGACGACTGGCCACAAGCTGGGGGATCACATTTGCGATTAAAACACTTGCAATTGTGAGATAGGTTGGCTTGGGCTACTGTCACAATTGCGACATAGACCTCGCTCCAACTCCAGCGCTTGAAAAATCTATATTTATATATATATGTTAAAGCAAGAAAGTTACCGTATATAATTGACATTATGGTTATGTCAAATGGCAAGCTAATAAATGTCAATAATATATGGTAACTTTATTATATATTTGACTATTTTAGCTAAATAAAAATATAATATAATATATATATATATATATATATATATAGAGAGAGAGAGAGAGAGAGAGAATTTGAATTAAAAGATAATTTTGAATTTATAGATAAAGTTTTTAAATTCGAATTTAAATTAAAAATAAAATTTATTTTTTATCATGTTATCATACTTAATTCGGTTAATGATCATATGCAATCATGTTAGGAACTTTTGTTATTTTTCTAATTATTTAAATACTACTTCGCCTCTAGCAAAAAAAAAAAATACTCCATTTAACTATAAAACTCTTTCATATTTAGAACCCTATAAGTATAGTTCTTTGAAATAATGTAACTAGATTTGAATAAAACGAATTTCTTTTAAAATAAATGTAATATATAGCGTACACGTATGTGTTTATCCAAATAACAAAAAAGAGTTTACAAAACCAAATAAAAGTTTACTTACATATATAATAAAGTAAACATACATTCAGGAGAAAGTAACATCACAAAATCAGTCAATATTATAAAAAATATTTTTTTTTTCTTCTTGAAGAATATTTGTTTGAAGAGTCAATTTACATAAATGAACTTCAAACAAATAAAAAAACTTTGGTTATATAATTGCTATCATTAATTTCAATTTAGCACATTCAAGGAATTGAAGGGTATAAGCTGAAACCCCTTCATTTAACCATAGTCAAGCCAATATTACAAGGGAATAATATTTTTTTCGTTGAAGAATATTAGTTTTGAATCATTAGATTATGTGAAAGGTTTTTTTTTCAAATTCAACAAGAGATAAATTGGTTTCTAATTGATAGTTTCTATAGCGATATTTTAAGTGTAACAAAGTGTACATATAAAAAAAATCGTATGACGTGAATTTTTTTTTAAAATGTAAACAAATTATTTCAAAAAAAAAAACTCTTTGCTTTTTTTTTTTACTTCGAAGATAATAAAAAGACACGATATTTTTGAACATTAGTAGAGAGTTTTAAAATTATTATAATAGAAATTATATCATAAACTCAAAAAACCGAAATCTTATGGAATATTTACATAATATCTGGCCATATTAATTGTTTACTTTTTATAGCTAATATAAATAGATGATATACCGACAACACACGATTATACACATATTATAATTTCAGCTATTTAGGCTGATTAGATAAAGCCAAAGAAAAATATGAAATAATTTCAACCTAAGAAATATAATTAAAGTTCATATGTAGATAATTTTTATTAAAACTCATCCTTTTATAGTAAAATAAATTATTTTTTTGTAACAAAAGAAATAATGACATAAAAAATAAGATAAAAGAAAATAAATATTGAAAAAATGTTAGAAAGATCTAAAAACCAGAAATAAAAGATGACAACAAATTTCTTCTTATGTTTCATCTTTGTTGAGTATAAAAAATTTGAAATTTAATCTCATCGATTTCATATATATATATTTTTAACTCAAATACATAGATTATAAAATAAGGATATCTTAGAATATTTTTTTTTAATTTACATTATGTGTCGTTTTTAAAAAATCACTATAACTAACAAACTGATATGATATTCGAATTTGAATTGGAATGCAATTTGAGCAGTTTGCATTGATGTTAAGCCAAGTATGGTGTGGAAAATAAACTACTTGACAATTTTAAGACAATATATGCAATATTTTATAATAATAATCAACTAATTTAACATTTAATGATTCAAAGAACAAATTTTTTGTATATATAGGGTATTAAAAATTTAAATTATGGGGTTAGAGATATCGATAAACTTAAAGTGGAGTCATACTGAAATAAATCCGACCAAAGAATCATTTAAATTTTTAGATAGCCGATTAAAGTGAATTTTAAATTAAGGATAATATCTTCACTTGCATCATTATAAAAATAATCATTATTATAATATACATAAAGTTTTAGAAATTGAAATTTCAAAAATAAAAATATTTTTGAAAGATAATATCATACCAAATAAGAGACTAAGTTGTAGTATAAGAGTCACGTCGTAATCAAAGAGTCGTTTATATCGTATCAACCTTTGTATTTTGCCATAAATATGAGTTATTATTTCACTTTGTGTCTATTTTTATGTTCCAATGACACATATGAGAATAGTGCAAAAATAAAATTATCACTACGAGAATTGAGAAAATGTTTGTCTTCTTTCATGTAGTGTTTCTTAATTAATATTTGACAATTATCTATAATTGTTTAGAAGGTTTAAATGTTAAGGTTATTTACATATAATTCAAATGACTCAGATATTTAACATGGTCAATGTCAAATATCAAAATGTAGTAAAAAAATTCACTAGCTAAAGAATTTTTTTATATTTTTAGATAGTCAACTAAAATGAGTTTTGAATTAAGAATAATATTTTCAATTACATTATTATAAAAATAATTATTGTTGAAAAATAAAGTTTTAGAAACTGAAATTTTAAGAAAGAAATATTTTTTAAGAGGTATCAACACACCAAATAAAAGTTCAATGTTGTAAAAGAGTTAAGACTTATCCAAAGAGTCATTTATTGTCTCAATATTTGATTGTTTTGCCGTAAATATGAGTTATTATTTTGCTTCGTTACTATTTTTAAGATCCAATGACATCAACAAGAATGGTATCAAAAAAGAAAAATAGAAGAAATGGTTTTTTTCCGTATAGTTAATATCCAATGATTATCTATATTTACTAAGAAAGTGTAAACTTTAAGATTATTTACATACAATACAAATAACTTAAATATTTGACATGATTAATATCCGCGCATCCGCGCAGGTACTAATACTAGTTATTTAGTATAGACAAGGTGCTCTAAATCTCAAGCTTATACAAACCTCAAAGGATTGGGGTTAAAGACGAGATTGGTAGAAGAAAAGAGAATATTAGAAGCAGTCAACAATTGAGACGGAAGAAATTTCAGGTCAAACACTATAATTATTTCACACAAAAGTAATTTTAATGTAGAATGTAGAACTTCGTGGAAATATTTCGATTTGTCAACCCCTTTATTACAGACAAATTTTGTGGTTGTGTTTAACCAATTTTTAAGTCATGCTAGAAAGGAGATATACGCATTTGCTTAATATTATCTTAGAAAATAATTTGTAGTGATTTATTTTTAGAGACTTTGATTAAGTTTTTCAGTTTTACTTAATTAAAATATTTCTATCTTTTATTTGAGATTTGATATGATTAGCACAAAAAAAGAGTTGAAAAGATCATGAAAAAAAAACGTATACAGTGAAAGAGGAGGAGACCAAATTAAATGGTTGATTTTCTTGTTGAAATGAAGAGGCACTTTTGTAAATGAAAGTTATTGATAAGAATATTTTTTATTTTGAAGAATAAATTTTTTACTTCTGCTTCTAGCTTTTTTCAACGACAGAATAACTGTAGTTCAAAAATACTTTTTTGTTGGCCAAATAACCTCCAATTTTCACAAAAACTATTTTCTTGTTTGTTTTTCATTTGGTGCCTAGTATTCGTATTGACTGGCATCCAATAAAATGCAAATATGCACCGAAATGTTCCACATTCCGAGTAAAGCGCAACCTAACAAAGATAAACTCCATGCTTAGGCCGAACCCGAGATTCTAGTTAAGGATAAAAGATACTTATCACTCCACCACAATCCTTATTCGATCACAAACAAGTACTTTTAGCTTGCCAAAAACTTGGTCAAACAACTCTATTATGACCTACGTGAAAGGAAATAGACACAAACTCTGGTAATTTCTTCTTATCCCAAAAATATTAATCATCGTGGCATTACTCCGCAATAGAAATATGAAGAATTAACCTCAAATAGTAGTCCACCTAATTTCTTTAACTAAAAATAATACGGCGGATGTATAATATAATATGTGTATAATTTTTGTACACCGGCTAGAAAAAGTAAATAGTAAATCTGGCCTGCAATTTGTGTAATCCCAAGAGGTATTCTACTTCATCAGACAAATTAACCTAAAAGCCCTTGGGAGTTGGGAAAAGTCAGGTGGCTAAATACAACAATTACAACTATACTAGTAATCACAAGTTGTAACCTAAAGGTCCTTTTGCTCGCTACTAAATCACTTGTTCCTTTCTCTTCCGCAATTTACCTTTTCAGGTTGGCATAAAGGCCAAATTTCAGACTCGACTTTAGTCCTCTTCTTCGACCGCACTGAACCATCTTAGTTTGTGACTTGTGAAGTTTTGTACTTTTCTTTTACTTTCCCCATTGTTTACTTAGTTTCCAATACGGTTTCTAATTTCTGTTTAGCTCCGCCATGATCGTTGAGATCTTTATTCATCTATAAGTAGTGAATATGGCATCAATGAAACTATACACTTTAGAAAACGAAGAATACTTTCCCTTGAAATATCAACATTTTCCGTACTTTATGCAAACATTGGTGCTGAAGACATTACTAAGTAATTAAATTGCACCCTCTAATAACCAAAGCTTTTAAATGAAGTAGTCACAAAATTCTAACAAGATATCAAACTTAACTGCCCGCTCTCTAATTGCTTACACTTATGACCTTGGAAAATTTAAGTAGAATTACAATTGTCAACAGTAACATTAAGAAAGGAAGAGGGAAAGCTACACAAATATAACAAAAAAATAATAAAAATAGTATTAAATAAGCGTAGCTTAAGATCTATTGGTCAAAACAGAGAGCTAGCCGATACTGATACAACCAAATGAAACCACGCAAATCCAGCTAGACAATGTCAGTTTGACTGTGGCAGGTCAGTATTAATTATGAAATTTATGGTCATGGCAACCACCCAGATGAGAAACAATGACCAAAAACAATGACCAACTCGGAATGAATGGGGAACCATAATAAAATCCCACCTAACAATTAATAGGAGAGTGTCACAGGCTCCTAAATAATCGTCCCATTACTACAAACACAAATTAACTTTAGCACTAGCTTTAGTCCATGGATGTCGATGACCATATGCCAAGACGTGACCACAATTCGCAGATGAAAGCATTTGCGGGCAATCCCGTGAGAGAGGCCTGTTATTGAGGTGGTGGAAGTACTCAACAAAGCCAAAGTATTATCCGAAGTAAATAAAAACTTTCAATGGAACAGACATATGGAGGCCAATAAAATAGTCTGTATTTACTCCTTCAGTTAACCCTAACAAGTTTGCCCGCTTCATCATAGGAATTCAAACTATACAATATTCAATACAGAAAAAGAATATTAGAATACAGTTATTGAATTAGTCAACTCGTATATACAGAGAAGAGACCTACAAAGGAGAAAATTGGATAAGACAAGATTTGAGAGACTCATTAAGACTAGCAATTCCTAAGATAAAATCCTATGAACTAATATGATATAGAAGGGCCTGAGGGGAACCTGAAATGGATTATCCATGTAGGTCCCACTGCCATCTCGGGTTGCAGAACAAGAAAATAAATAAACCAATGGTATATAGTTACATATTTCCTCTACATGAAGTAGCTGAGAGATGTTTTCTTCCTTGATCCACCTTCTCCATATAAGTCATTCCACTGGAGAAGCTCATTCATGTTTGAAGATTCCGAGGATACACTAGCACATACCTGAATTCATTGACACATAAACAAGTCATGAATCAACTAAATGCATACACACTTACACACTATACCAAACTATACTCCACAGTGATGATAAAGCAAGAAAAACACACAAGGGCCCAAGAAAGTAGTAGTACTTAAACATTTTTCCCCACGCTAACAAGAAACAATTTCATTTGCACAAATTGGTACAAAACCATCAAAGATTCCTGGTTGGTCATCCAGGTAGGTCAAATACAAAAGCTTGCAATAAGAATATGATATCTACATCGCCTATGCAGCAACATTTCAAGAAGGACATGATATTTAGATTGAGGTTATCAATTTAGCTGCTATCTATTCCATCTGAAATGAATTAGCTGCTATATATGGAGTCACCAATTGTGATGGTCATCTGATAGCATGAACTCAACATTAGTTCTTCATTACAGATACAGGGTCTACTGAAGTGTGCAAGCATAACAACAAAGATAAGAGATGAGCATAGATTTATGTAAGTGGACCCGCTAGAATTTACTGAAATGAGGCACCAAACAAGATCAGCTGCCTAAAGACTGGAATTTGAGCTCACAAGACTAAGAGCCCAAGTTCCTCGGACCCCCAACAGTGGCTTTACCCTGGACATCCTCCTACCACATTATTACCAGTCATGCACCACCGTGGAGATGGTGTTTTTTCTGTATAGGGGCCAAAGCAATTAGCTGATGAACTAAGACACTCACCACATATAATTAGGCTCTGTAAAATTAAAAAAACCACTGTGTATACCAGGCTAGAAGAGAAGACTAGTGGAATTTGAGACTATATTTGATCATCAGATTGAAGCTTGGTGGCTTAAAAGCAAAGGCCAGCCAGTGAAGGTACAAGTACCTATACTAGTGGCTGACTAGGAGATACTAGCATAAATAGAGAATCATTTCTCCATGAAACAGTGACGAATGAAAGCCACTCGCTAAGAGAGGATTATATCAGTTTGAGGAGCTATTGATCTTTCAAGTTACATATATAGACTAGCTGATCGAAACCCCGAAATGTTGTGGTGGTCTCTTGTGCAATCACATGAACAAAATTCCTTTTTGAACTACTTCACAGTAGCATGTAGAAGACATGAGAGACCGACAACATTCAACCAGTCAATGTGATTTGTTGTGTTTAACTGGTTGAATGTTGTTGATCTCTCATGTCTTCTGCATGCTGCTGAGAAGTAGTTCAACAAACCAGTCAACATGATTTACCCCATAATTTTTTGACAACAGCTCTCAAATCCCAAATCTGTATCTCGCACCATCGAATAAATAAATAAAAACTAATCACTTGAGTACATATATATCTGACGTTACGAGAGATGTTCGATTCCTTCCTCTATGATCCCTGCATTCTCTTTCTTTGTTGTGAAGTGGATGTGGATTTGGAGCCCAAGTCCACTGAAGGAACTGGATGAAAGAGCTACCTTCCTGGAGCTGCCTCCTTATTGTAGATCGTTAGTTCACCAATTCAAACTCAGATCAGTTGGCAAGTGGATTTGTGCCTGGGTATGAACTACAAACTAGAAATTCGATCTTGAAAGTGTATCTAAGGCGGATTAGTTGTTTATTTTCAAAAGAGAATTTGATTAGAAAATCTGCAACAGTGTGATATCAGAAAGATCCATGAGAAAGTCCCAAACTTTTCTTGGCAGTAAATAAAGCCTACTAAAAACTTTTCTTGGCAGTAAATAAAGCCTACTAACATTTCTCCTGAACCCCAAATACTCTGCAGAGAAAGTAGAATGAATGGCACAAAAATCAGATTAACCACAGTACGTGCAATTGTGTACCTGTTCATGTGCATACTTAAAATCATCCATGTTAAGTGGACGGATGTCTGCACTACTACGCAACGCCGGAGTTGGCCTGTTCTCTGCAACTGCCGATGCTTTCTCCTGAAATCATGCACCAAAAATAAAGAACAATAAGTCAATAAATTTAGCAGATTAAAGTGTAAAGACTCCATAGGAGATGACGATGACCAATTAATTTAAGACATCGCCAAAGGAAACACATCATGAAGCTAGAACAAAAAGACTTCCAAACAAAATTAGTAATAGCGCTTTTGTATGTTGTGATCCAGGTCACCAATTCAACCAAATGTTGGAAGGTCACAGAATTATAACAAACAACTAGAATGAACTCAAGCAACTGACCTTCTCTTTCTCCAAAATTTCTCTAATCGGGCAATGCGCAGCCGTTACACATAAATTCTGGGATTGGAAATTTCAGACAGCAGCAAGTACGATATCAAATGTAGATTTAAAAATAATGCAGTTATTTTGAAGGAGGTATTGCAAAAACAAATGCATTAGGAAGTGCAAGTAATCTTGATCCAGACCTTTAAATCACTCCCTGAGTACCCTTCCGTCATATTAGCAATAGCTTCAACATCTACATTTGGCGCTAATTCTTCCTTCGCCAATATCACTCTTAAAATTTTCTTTCTGTTTGGAGCATCTGGCACGTTTACCATCAACCTGTATTGATCAATCATTGGAGCACCAGTAGCCGTAAATCATTTAAAAATCAATCATTGATCAATCAGTTACACTTACGCAAATCATAAGGAAATAATTTATTCAAATTTTACCTGCGCGGAAGCCTCCTAATAACTGCTTCATCAAGGTCGAAGGGTCTATTTGTTGCAGCAAGCACAAGCACTCGTTCCTTATCCTTTGTACGCAAACCATCCCAATTTACCATGAATTCATTCTTCATTTTTCACATAGCTTCATGCTCTCCTGGATTTTCTCGTCTTCCTAACATGCTATCCACCTAGTAGACAAGAAGAAATGGAGGCAAAAGGACAATATAAACAAAGAACGATATAAAGAAAACTTTATAACTTTTTAGGGTGTGAAATAAGAAAACCTACCTTTGTAATCTATATAGGAAAAGAGCTTAGCCCAGCAATAGCTGCAGAAAATGTCACCAACCTCGTCAACAAAAACAACACTAGGCGCTATTTTACTAGCTAACGTCAAGACTGCTTTGACATACTTCTCTCCTTCACCGAACCACTGATAAGAAAAAGCTGTCAACCATTTTAAGAAGGGCCAGTCAGATATAAAACAACAGAAAGCAGATATCAGTGATACCTTTGACGTAACGCTTGACATTGATATGTTTATAAAGTTTGCACCAGCCTCAGTAGCAACAGCTTTTGCAAGCATTGTTTTGCCAGTACCTGGAGGTCCAAAGAGCAATATTCCCTTGCAAGGCTGTAGATAGCATCTTGTTCAGAAACATGAGTGCATACTTGACGACCAAGTTCTATCTGCCTCAACCCCCACCCACCCACCCCCCCACCCCCCCAGAAAAAAAACCGTGGGAGGAAAAAAGATCCCAATGGACTTCAACATAACGCAAATTACTTTAACCTTGGACAGCTACTCCAAGGGGGGGGGGGGGGAGAGAAGAAAGAAGATCCAAATGGACTTCAACATAAAGCAAATTCCTTTACCTTGGTCAGCTGTCCTTTACAAAACAATTCTGGTCTTTGAAGAGGCAACATCACCAATTCTTTCAGAGTATCCTTGACAGTTTCCAAGGCCCCAATGTCATTAAAAGTAACACCAATATCACTAGGTGGAATTACGTCCCCGAGTAGTCTCTTCTCGAACTCATTTTCAGTAACTACATCCTGAAAGTCAAGTATCCATCTCAGATTTCAGGTAATTCAGAATGAGAAGCACCTTTTTAAGAAGTAAATTTGCACAGTCGAGAAGAAAAATCAGAGCCACCTTGAGGGATTTCTTTGAACTCTTGGTTTCACTCTGAATGCCTTGCAAGATATTGAGCCCATAAGCAATGCTGCAAATAAAAAGACATTTCAGTGAAATGTAAAACAACCCAAAACAACCTTCGCCCCCTAGAGACGTGAAATAAGAGGACACTTTCTTTACATGTTATAACATTATGGACTAGAGAGTGAAAATTAAATTTGACCTTTCACCGGAGATAACTAGCTTGGCGTCCTTCACGGAAGACTCAGATTCATGCATAAAGTGATGACTCAAAGCCCAGGCGATTATCTTTTCAATGCCTTGACAGCCACATCAAGAAATATGATAGACTGTTATAATCAAGTAAACGATTTCAAAGCTAAAAGGCCTAAAACTACGAGAAAACACTTACTTTAGTTTGTGAGGGCTTGATCTTTTATGCATAAAGTTTCCAGGTCAGGGCAATCAATTCTGTTTCGATTCAAAACCTGAAATCGCACATATAGTTAGAACAGCTCAATAAATCAGTTCATTGAGGATACATTTCCATAAGCATCATACTCATTTATCTTTCTTATACAAATCATCATAAACTGTCAATTGTAAATATTATCTTATGCTAACTCCACAAGTGGTGGAATAAAATTAACTTTTCTTCTGGCAAGGGATGCGCTGATGAGAAGGTGGTTTCAGCCTTTCAGCTGAATCCAGGACAAGACAGTAAGAAAATGAAAATTGAAGTGCTAAAGAAATGTTCATGGTTTTGCCTATGTGTCCTACAAAATCCACAACCCAAAAACAATGAAGGGATCTAAGATAAAAGGTTTTTGCCCTTAGCTGGTCAGAATAGAGCACTCACATTGCGAATGCTTGCTATGTTTGACTGAGATTTCATAGTTTCCATATCCCGATCTAACTGTTGCTTCCAGTCTGACAATAAGGTTTCATCCTGCCACAAGAAGATCCATATTACATACTTAAATCAAAATTTAATACAGTTGGCACTTGGCAGTCTAAACATAAACTGAAAGTACCGGAGGAATCTGTATGGTAACTTTGTTGGGGAACAGGCGGGTGAGCTGCTTCATTGTCTTGGGGGTTTCATTGCTTCTATCATGCAGCCTACCAAAATTATCCTGGAAAGAGATGCCATTCAACGCATATTAGTCAACCATTTGAAAGAGGCAAGTACTTCCAGAATGCAATTCGTAATAACCAAAAGTTCACCTAGAAGCTCCAAGGAGATGCCAATAATAATAACAACAATAGACCTTATCAAAAGAATAATAATAACAAGAAAAACAACTTTTTTGGATAACCAATAACAACTTATCAAAAGAAATTTAATAATAATGACGACTACTCTTTACTACACAATTGTCGAGTAGAGCTAGCACGTAAAACCAAAGTCCATAGGTCCGTCGGTATCTGACTCATATGAACCATATTAGTTCGTAAAAATGGTTTAGCACGCAATGGTCAAAACAGGTTTCAAACCCATTTTTAATGGGTTTGGTGTGGGTTTAAGAAATGTTAAGTTTCTTCTTCTTCTTTTTTTTTTGGGGGGGGGGGGGGTGGTAGTGGTGGTCTCGGAATTAGGGGGTGGGTGGTAAGGCAGAAGCTTAAAGGATTTGAAGGCACATAACTATAGCAACATGTTCTAGTCAACTTATTAGTACACCACACCTGCCACCCTCTTCCCCCGACCACCCTAGGGCTGGGCATATATAGGGTAAAACCGATAGCCCGAACCGAATTGGTTTATTGGTATCGGGATATTGGAATAATGATTCGATAACGGTTTGATATTATTAGACTACTGGGTTATCGGTTCGGGTCTCGGTTTGGC
Organism: Nicotiana tabacum; assembly: GCF_000715075.1. Taxonomy (NCBI): domain Eukaryota; kingdom Viridiplantae; phylum Streptophyta; class Magnoliopsida; order Solanales; family Solanaceae; genus Nicotiana; species Nicotiana tabacum. The sequence goes on from NC_134091.1 coordinate 1,230,202, forward strand.
CAATTTTATTAACAGTTTAACCGATAACCCAATAAGCTATATCAAAACTATAATTTTACCCTTAATTATATAAAGTCACCTTAAGGTTTCATTCTCTATTAGTACTATATTTGGATTTCTTAATTTTTAAGGTGTAATTGCTACTACTATTTTGTGTTGTTTCTATTGTGTCTGGACAACTGGACTTGAGCAAATCTCTTAAATTCCTTATACGAAAGCAGCTTTTGTGATTACCATTGTCCTGGTTTTTCAAAGCCAGCAATTGGCTGTCGGATTTCGTCCCGCAACTAGAAGAATATCGCTTCGGGGTCACTGTGGTGTGACTGAATGTAGAGCAATCCGCCCTTACCGCCTTTGATCAGTAAATTATTTAGAACTTCGGAAGATGGTCAAGGTAGCTTGCTTCCAAGCGACTGAGTACATGTGCCACTTTTCCAAAATATATTGTTACTCTTGCTACAATTGTTGGATCAATGCATTTTATGGTATCAGTAAATTTAATGTTTCTATCTTAAACAATATAACACACGTTTGATGAAGATTAATAATGAGTTTTTCATTCATTGTCTTGGTCGGATGCAAGTTAATATGGTGAAGTCATCCTCTTTTATTTCATAATCTCATTGATGTTCATTTGAGTATGAATATGAAAGTATATTTGAGCAAAGTTTGCTATTTATAATTGGACAAACTTTTTGACGAGGGTAGACATGTGTTCGTGAAACTTGTGTTCCCTCTTTAAAATATAACTGAAAGGGGTCAAGATTATAAGATCAATTAGTGTTATACACTATGCTTTTTCGCTCTAAAATTGAGTTATCTTATCGGGTAAACCGATAACGATTGATAACCGATTAACCGATACCCGATAACTGATATACCGAACTAATAACATTCACAATCAAACCGAACCAACCGATACCCACCCCTAGATCACCCCAGCAAAAGACACCACTTCTTCATGCCCCTCCCTGTAGCATTTTCTCTCTATAACTCCCTCCCTCGTACACAATGACACATCATACATATGCATCTACATATATATGCACGTGGGTGAAAGAAAACTTACTAGTGGCCATTGGTGGGTGGTAGTAGTTTTGGTGATTGAAATATATGAGATTTGGTAATAGTGGAAAGGTATATCTAGTACAAGATGAATAAGATAGAGATATTTGTGTAGTATAAGAAGAAAGAATAAGGATATGGGTTAAATGAGCGTGGGTATGTTGGGTAAGGCCTGTGTAGATTACTTTCGACAAGCATACATTCAGATAACTAATGTGTACACATCATACACACATTAGTTTTGGTGATTGAAATATATGAGATTTGGTAATAGTGGAAACAGGGGCGGATCTATGTAGACAAGAAGGGGTGGTCCGTCACCCGGTTGCTCGGGTAAAATTTCCTGTGTATACTGACATTTCACGCAAAAGAACGTAGATAAAGAACGAGTGGCACCCGGATTAACAAAAGTGGTTGTGGGTGCCATGGTTTGAGGGCCAACTTTTCAGCCAAAATACCTGTGATCGACACTCATTTCACGCTTTTAGCATTCCAATTCTACTTACCCCTTTTTATCTTCCTTTTTCTTGTCTGTTTCTTAATTTCTTTTACTTTTTTCACCTTTGTAACTCTCTTTGTGCAATTCTATTTTTATTATTTTCTTAAATTATAAAGTTATATTTGCTTTTTTTCTAGTTTCTAGATCACAAAAGTTTTATATGTATTTAATTTTAGTTATTTTTCTTTTTTATCCATCTAATTTATTTTTCCTTGATAAAAAAAAGACAAAATTTTTTTGTATGGTTATCATCTAGGTATTTATGCATCAAAATTTTTGTAAAGAAAACCGAAGTAATTTCAAAATGGATCGAATCGAAAGGAAGTGAATTAATACAAAATGAGTCAGATCAAATTTACATCCCAATTTAATCGCTTTGATTATTGATAAGTTTACATTAAATCTGGTGGCACCCGCATCCATCAAATTCTGGATCCGCCTCTGAGTGGAAAGGTATATCTGGTACAAAATGAATAAGATAGAGATATTTGTGTAGTATAAGAAGAAAGAATAAGGATATGGGTTAAATGAGCGTGGGTAGGTTGGGTAAGGCCTGTGTAGATTACTTCCGACAAGCATACATTCAGATAACTAATGTGTACACATCATACACACACACACAAAAAAAAACAATTGCCATCAGAAAGTTATTTTTCAGACACACACATATAAATATAAGAGACATGGATGGGTAAAAGTAGTTTGAGAAATTAAAAGATGAGGAAAATGGATAGGAATAGGACCCCGGGGGTAAGAACACAAGAACACAGCATGTGATGTGTGGGTTAGGCGTATGTTACAGGTTCAAACCAACCGCAGACAAAAGCCTAGTATTTAAGTGGACACGAGTAGAGGGATAGGCCCATCATCCACCATGTTTCGAGCCACGCATTAGCTGGCCCTTGGGGACATTGTATAAGAACAAAGTATGAGGAAATCAATTAAATGGGTTTTGGTAGGTTGGGTAAGTCCAATAGCCATTTTCTGAAAACCCAATTGACACCCACCTTTGAAACCCTAGACCACAACATATTATATCATGAGGAAAAAAGTTTGTTTTGTATTGTATGCTCCCAAACTATACAATTCTTAATGACCAATTAGAAAGACTTAGGGAATCCATAGTGTCAGTCATAGGATCAATAAAATAAATGAAAATCCATATTAAAACATCTCCCCTCAGACGTGGATATTTACATTCCATTGAAATTCTTAGGTACAACACCGAAAACAAGAAATAGAAAACCAAAAGAAAAGACAATGGGAAAAAAAGTTGTACATACTAGGAAGGCAAGGTCAAGCAATACGGTTTGGTTACTTCCAAATTTCGTAAATAGCAGGCCACCAGGATGCGACTGTAAAGCATAAGGTAAGGCAATCAGAATCACAAGCCAATTTCTTTATCCTGAAGGAATGCGAAAATAACCGTCACTGCATACTTTCTCCTTTCGGTTGTCCGACTGGGTAAGGGATGCTATGGCAACAACATTCTCTGGCAAATGTTCGAGCTTAATCTTGAAAGCAGCATAAGCCTCAGGGTTTCCCACCATAGACTTCTCAATGTCTTTGATGAACAAAACTAGAGGACTACTTTTACTTTTGTGAGAAGGCACGGGAGAAAATATGATATATTGATATTGTGTGTGATGCAATACAAGAGGTGCTATTTATAGCTACTCTATACAAAGGGGATACTACTCCTATTCCAATGTGGGACAATTACATAGCTATCTCTAACATTTACATAGCTATCTCTAACACTCCCCCTCAAGCCGGAGCATATAAATCATATGTACCGAGCTTGTTACATATATAATCAATGCGAGGACTAGTGAGGGACTTGGTGAAAATATCTGCAAGTTGATCATTCGATCTCACAAACTTCGTAGTAATATCTCCTGAGAGTATCTTTTCTCTGACGAAGTGACAATCAATCTCAATGTGTTTAGTTCTCTCATGAAACACCGGATTTGATGCAATATGAAGTGCAGCTTGATTATCGCACACAAGTTCCATCCGACTGATTTCACCAAATTTCAACTCCTTGAGCAATTGTTTGGTCCAGACTAGTTCACATGTTGCCATAGCCATTGCTCGGTATTCTGCTTCTGCACTAGACCGAGCAACTACATTCTGTTTCTTACTTTTCCAGGACACCAAATTTCCTCCTACTAAAACACAATATCCAGACGTAGAACGTCTATCAGAAGGTGATCCTGCCCAATCAGCATCCGAGTACCCAACGATCTGCTCATGACCTCGATCCTCAAACAGTAATCCTTTACCTGGAGCCGATTTTATATACCGGATAATGCGGACAACTGCATCCCAATGACTATCACAGGGAGAATTCATAAACTGACTTACAACACTCACAGGATAAGAAATGTCGGGCCTAGTCACTGTGAGATAATTTAATTTACCAACCAGCCGCCTATAGCTTGCAGGATCGCTAAGCGGCTCCCCCTGTCCAGGCAGAAGTTTACAATTCGGATCCATCGGCGTGTCAACAGGTCTGCAACCTGTCATCCCTGTTTCCTCAAGAATGTCTAACACATATTTCCTTTGAGAAATAACAATACCTGAGCTAGATTGAGCAACCTCAATACCTAGAAAGTACTTCAATCTACCTAGATCCTTAGTTTGAAAGTGTTGGAAGAGATGTTGCTTCAGATTAGTAATACCATCCTGATCATTGCCCGTAATAACAATATCATCAACATAGACTACCAGATAAATACATAGACTTGAAGCAGAGTGGCAATAAAACACAGAGTGATCACCTTCACTACGAGTCATGCCAAACTCCTGGATAACCGTGCTGAACTTACCAAACCAGGCTCGAGGAGACTGCTTTAGACCATAAAGTGACTGACGCAAGCGACATACAAGGCCACGAGACTCCCCCTGAGCAATAAAACCAGGTGGTTGCTCCATATAAACCTCATCCTCAAGATCACCATGAAGAAAGGCATTCTTAATGTCCAACTGATAGAGAGGCCAATGACGAACTGCAGCCATGGATAGAAAAAGGCGAACTGATGCCACTTTAGCCACTGGAGAGAAGGTATCACGGTAATCTAGCCCAAATATTTGAGTGTATCCTTTGGCAACAAGACGTGCCTTAAGTCGATCAATCTGGCCATCGGGACCAACTTTGACTGCATAAACCCACGACAACCAACGGTAGATTTACCTGAAGGAAGAGGAACAAGCTCCCATGTACCACTTGTATGTAAAGCAGACATCTCGTCACTCATAGCCTGTCGCCATCCTGGTTGAGACAATGCTTCACCTGTAGACTTAGGGATGGAAATCGAGGACAATGAAGATATAAAAGCATAATGGGGAGATGACAGACGATGATAACTCAAACCAACATAATGAGGATTAGGGTTTAGTGTGGTCCGTATACCTTTTCGAAGTGCAATCGGTGTACTAGGAGCAGGATCCGAAGTAGGAGCCGTGTCAGGTGCAGGACGAGAACCAGATGGGCCTGATGTAGGGCGCGAACGACGATGATAAGTCAAGAGTGGTGTTCCTGTGGCTGGGGAACTAGGAGGGATAACACTGGACTCCTCAAAAGTTGGTATGGGTGAAACCTCTGTGGTTGAAGGTGGATGAGGATTACTAAACTCCTCAAAAGTCGGTATAGGTAAGACCTCAGATATGTCATGGTGGTCAGCAGAAGTGACATCAGTTGTGAAGAAAGGTTTAGACTCAAAAAATGTGACGTCAGCTGACATAAGGTACCTATGAAGATCAGGTGAATAACAACGATATCCCTTCTGAACACGAGAATAACCAAGGAAAACACACTTGAGAGCACGAGAAGCTAACTTACCTTTCCCCGGGGCTAAGTTATGAACCAAACATGTGCTCCCAAAAACCCGAGGTGGAAGAGGGTATAAGGCTGACTGGGGAAACAATATTGAATGTGGAATCTGACCCTTGATGGGAGATGAAGGCATCCTATTAATCAAATAACAAGCTGAGAACTGCATCGCCCCAAAAACGCAGCGGAACACGAGACTCAATTAGAAGTGTGCGAGCAGTCTCAATAAGGTGCCTATTCTTTCTTTCTGCAACCCCATTTTGCTGAGGGGTATAAGGACAAGATGTCTGATGAATAATTCCATGAGAAGACATAAACTGCTGAAACTGAGAAGATACATATTCTAAGGCATTATCACTGCGAAAAATGCGGATAGAGACACCAAATTGGTTTTTGATTTCAGCACAAAAACTTTGGAATATAGAGAATAACTCAGAACGATCTTTCATTAAGAAAAGCCAAGTACATCTTGAGTAATCATCAATAAAGCTAACAAAATAACGAAATCCCAAGGTTGAACCCCATATATCAGAATGAACCAAGGAGAAAACAGACTCTGCATGACTCTCAACACTACGCGTAAAGGAAGCTCGGGTATGTTTCCCAAGCTGACACGACTCACAATCTAATCTAGACAAACTGGATAAACTAGGCACCATCTTTTGAAGTTTGGATAAACTCGGATGTCCTAAACGTCTGTGGATTAGATCTGGAGGATCTGTAACTAGACATGTTGTGGAAGGACTGAGCGAGTTAAGGTAGTAAAAACCTTCTGATTCACGACCTGTACCAATTGTCCGTCCCGTACTGCGGTCCTGCATAATAAAAGAATCATCAATAAAATATATACCACAATTGAGGGCACGAGTCAAACGACTAACAGATGCAAGACTAAAAGGACAACCAGGAACATAAAAACGGAATCTAGGGTGATAGAAGACAATGGGTTGGCTTGTCCAACTCCTTCTGCCTTAGTTTGACATCCATTGGCTAAAGTAACAGTAGGAAGAGACTGTGAATATACAATATTCGACAAAAGTGATTTATTACCAGAGATATGATCAGAAGCGCCTGAGTCCATGACCCATGGTCCAAGAGTACTAGACTGGAAAACACAAGCAAAAGAATTACCAGCAATAGGAGTGTTAGTCTGGGCAACTGAGGCTACTTGTGGAGATGTTTGCTTACTTGCTCGATACTGAAGGAGCTCATTATATTCTTCTTTAGATACAGAAAAGCCCTGGTTACCTGTAGTCTCGCTCTGAGCAACGTAGGCATTTTTGGGTGGACGGCCATTTAAGGAATAACACATTTCACGAGTGTGTCCAAGTTTGTGACAATAAGAACACTTGGGTCTAGATCTCCCAAAACGACTGTCTCCTCGTCTATTCTCCATAGCTTGAGATGCCCGAACATCCACTGTCTGGGATGCAAGAACAGAGGAATCAAGTATCTGTGATGAAATCACTGGGTGACTTGGTGCTGCAGCAAGGCGAAGTAATCGAGAGAATAATTCATCAACTGTAGGGACAGTCGGACTCGCCAAAATCTGGTCTCGTACTGAATCAAGATCATGAGGAAGTCCAGCGAGTGTAAGAACTAGAAACATTTTCTGTCGCTGCTCTTGTTGTTTTGACACACTAGCAGAAACTGGCATCAATGTCTCAAATTCCTCCATGACTGCCTGTACCTGACCCAAGTAAGTAGACATATCTAATTCTTGCTTCTTTAAGTTTGTCATCCGTGATATCACATCATAGAAGCGAGATATATCATTAGTGTATAACGTACGAGCCTTTGCCCAAACCAAATAACATGTCTGGAATGGCCGAAACAAAGGCATCAACTTAGAATCAATAGAACGCCACAAGATGCTACATAATTGAGCATCAATTTTTGCCCAAAGCGCTATCGCCTTTTCATCTCCTTCGCTAGACTGTTTAATCAGATGATCTTGCACACCTTAACCTTTACACCACAACTCGACAGATGAAGCCCAAGCTAAGTAGTTTGAACCTCCCATTAAAGGTTCCGAGGTAATCATAACATTAGAGTTTCCAGAACTCATGCTTTTAGACCCAAAAACATCAATTCCCAAAGACATCTTGTAAATTATTACCAAATAAGAGAAATAATCAACTGTAATCCACTGAAAATAGAGTAAGGAACACTGAACCAGAATAGTAAACTACTGTAGCAGTTGGAAAGTTACTGTTGCAGCCGGAAAATATTCAAAGTGGTCGGAATGAAATAAAAACAGTAGGGGTAGGATCGGAATTACCAGAAGACCCAACTGTTCTGAAGGAACTTTTTCAAAAAATGGCCGGAAGTCAACTTTTTGAAATCACTATTCACGCCGGAAAAATAAAAAGTGGTCGGAATTTGGTGTAACCTGGATGGGTAGGCTCGGAATTGCAAGGGAAACAATCTGTCCTGAAGAGTCGTCGCCAAAAAATGGCCGGAAGGTGGCCCACGCAACGTTGGAACTTCGCCGGAAATTTTCTTTGGGCAGCTACAGTACCGCCGGAGATTTTCACTGGGATTTGGTCGCCGGACAGTGACTACTCTTGTGGTAGTGTTGGATTTTGTGCACAACACTGACCGAGACAAAGCAGACGCAAAACAACTTTGAAAGTCGCCGGAAAAAAAGGGTTCTGGTGACTGATTTTACTTCCCGGAATCGCTAGAATTTATGCACAGCGATAAATCTCTCACGATAGCTCTGATACCATGTGAGAAGGCACGGGAGAAAATATGATATATTGATATTGTGTGTGATGCAATACAAGAGGTGCTATTTATAGCTACTCTATACAAAGAGAATACTACTCTTATTCCAATGTGGGACAATTACATAGCTATCTCTAACATTTACATAGCTATCTCTAACAACTTTCATTTGAAGCAACCTACATATATAAAACATAGTAAATAAACCAAGGACACTCGACTTTGAAATGGAATAGTATCACCGAGAGGTATATTAGCAAATACCTCAAAGAGTTCATTGATAGCAAGTTTATCAATTTCATCAGTACTTGAGCTATCAAGGCGGAGCAAGTCAGCTGTGGAAGAAAAAAAGATCAGGCCACCGAAAAGACATGCTCTGTTATTCGGCATAACTGAGCCGGGCAACAAAAGCGGACCATGAGTTAAATGAGGCACTAGAGTATTACCAGCACAAAAGAACCCATGATCTTCATCGCACAGACCGCCAAGATCATTACCCTCTGGGATTGATTTATCAAATCTGACACCAATTTTAGAGGACCCATTTTCCTCAAATGCAAGAACCACTTTGCCCCTGTAACCATATGTTGGACCCCTGCAATCATGTGTGTTGATGACGTGATTTTAAAAATAAAGGAGTTACTGACAAATCCAATAGAGACATAGAGCATTCTGTTCACAATGAATAAAGGGAATATTAACTAAACAAGTCAATCCATTCTGTGCACAAAGAATAACAAGAAAAAACCATTTTAATCCCCATAGTAGTATTGCCATATAAAGCACAAAGGGGTCATAATTAAGAATCATTGGAGCAGGAAAAAACCTCATTAAAGAAATACAGCATTAAGTGCTCATATTTACCGACATTATCCAAAACATTTAAATTTTATTGTTTTTCAATAAGGTACTTTCAAAACTATTTATAAGCCTTTCATGACTAAAATGTTTATACCCATGTTCCTATTTTATTTTCACATTTAGAGAAAGGATAAGGCTAAGGTAAGGAATCAAAAGATTTCAAATGTTTTAACTTGTTCACAGCACTTTAAATTACATAAATCAAACAGAAATTATGATTTAAGCGTGTTATTAAGAAAAGTTCAAATTTTTATCTCTAATTGGACCTTCTGAATAAAATTTGGCCCATAATGGTTCCATGAAACTTTTGTAGATATTACAGATTATCTTCCATAATGGTTCAAGGAAACTTTTGAAGATATTACCGATTATACAGAGTCGTAATTTCAGAAAGTGGACTATGGAAGATCTTTCATAGGCACATAAGACCACTTAATTCATACAAATAAATAGATAGAGTACTAGGGCTAATAAGCAACCACTAACTCAATTACAGAATTGACTAATGTTCCAACTGATCCATACAAATGATCCAAATCAGAAATTCAAGTAAACGGCCATCGGTGAGGTACTAAGATCAACTCCTCGGGTAGCACATTATAGGCTGCCCTAAGAAAGTTAGGCAACTGCACTAGCCAATCACGTAAATTATGTGTCTAAAAGTAGTACATAGTAAATATCAGAGAATACTCAGGTTAATTGTGGAAGTCCGTAATTCTATCCATATGAAGACTTGAATAAGACATCACAATTAAACAGTAAGTTAACAGATGGAAATGATTCAAAATGCAACCTCAAGCATAGCATATATAAGAATCAATGAGAGAACTGAACTAACATCTCACAGGAAAAAGATTTTTAACAGAACTTATTGCACTTACCTTAAAGGTGTTTGCAGCGGAGAAAAGCCTGATGAAGATCCAACATACTTCACTCTGTCACATGTCAAAATGACAGGTCCTAGCATTAAGCATAAAACTTCCACCACAACAGGATATTTTCTAACCCAACATATATAAAATATGAAATGATGTTTTGTGTCATTATCAAAGGAAGAGAGAGAGAGAGAGAGAGGCCTTAAAAAGCATTCTCGCTACGAGAGCAACAATTACCTTTTTTGAAAGTGTAGTTTTTTGACGAGGCAGTAGATGCCTCCTGCTTGGGCTGAGCATGAGAACTAATCGTTGAACCACCAGTTATATCGGCCTCAACACTTGAAGCTGGCTTCTTATTAAGATGCAGTGCCGCTGCTTGTGCAGCACGTTTAGCAAATACACTAGCTCTCCCTGGCTTTGAACTTTCTTTCACAGGGTCGACATCTTTGGCAATTGAACCCTAGATGGTATATTAAAGAGGAAAAAATTAACTGCAGGATAAAGAAAGTTCAATTACATTAACCTCGTACATCAACAATAACAAAAATGTTCTGAGTACTCGTCCCTCCCATTTCACTTAATACTGCAAAATCACTCTCAGGTAACTATAGCCAGCAGTGAAGTTGATAGATTACTCTTCAAATATTCTGACCACCCTCCATATGATCATTGAAAATTTTGCAAAAGTTTAGATTGGATTGCCCTGAGCGGCTGAGCCTGCCATCAAGCACCTCCCTGTTTACTTCTAATTTGGCTTGCGGTGGGTCTACACGAGCAAACTAACAAAATCCCTAAGGGACGAGGTAAAGGGTAGAGGGACATCCCAGCTAAGATTGAAAATTTGCAGCCAAGTTTCCATCCCATTCTCTATTTCCCCATCGAAATGATATCTCTGTGGTTCTTGAGGTCGAGGCTCAACCAAAAATGTTTTACTTTCTTTCCCCCTCACCCCCTCCCCCTTACACAAGCTTTTTTCTCCTGATTTTAAGTCATTTTGCATATGTTCTGTCAGCAAGTCAAGAGATGAAATGAACTGTCATACATGTCCTAGTGAATTAAAATTGTTTGAATTGCACGAACGAACAATGACGGTAAATCATGTCTTTCCACTATGATCTAGCCCTCGAACTGAGTCATATCATTATACCTCATACAAGTATATAGAAATGCAACATTAATCCCATTCTCTATTTCCCCATCGAAATGATATCTCTGTTGTTCTTGAGGTCGAGGCTCAACCAAAAATGTTTTCCTTTCTGTCACCCACCTCGAGTCATATCTTCAGTTTGAAATAGGTGGGGGTAGTTAGACTTCATTTCTTCCTCCGCTTCCCATGTCATCTCTTCCACATTCTTGCTTCTCCATAAGACCTTCATGGAGGCTACCTCTTTATTCTGTAGCTTGCGGATTTGTCGGTCTAGGATTGCAACTGAAATTCCCTCGTATGACAAGTCCTCTGTAATCTGTACATCATCTGTGGGAACCACTCGGGTAGGATCGCCAATGCACTTCCGTAACATAGTTACGTGAAAAACCGGATGGACAGACTCCAATTTCGAGGGCAATTATAACTTATAAGCTACTTGGCCCACTCTCCGAATGAGGCCCAATACATGGGCTAAGTTTGCATTTCTTGCCAAACCTCATCACACCCTTCATAGGTGACACCTTTAAGAATACCCAATTATTAACTCCGAACTCTAAATCTCGTCGCTGCACGTCAAAATATGCCTTCTGACGACTCTGAGCTATCAACAGTCGCTCCCGGATAAGCTTTACTTTTTCTATGGCCTGCTAGATCTGGCCCATGTAACCTAGATTCTCCAACATCAAACCACCTTATACGAGATCTGCACTTAAGCCCATACAAAGCCTCGTACGGATCCATCTGGATACTGGAGTGGTAACTGTTATTATATGCAAACTCGATAAGAGGTAGATGTTCATTCCAACTTTTAAAATCCAACACACATGCTCGTAACATATCCTCGAGCGTCCGAATTGTGCGCTCGGCTTGCCCATCAGTTTGTGGATGAAAAGTTGTGTTGAGATTCACCTGAGTCCCTAGACCTTTCTAAAATGATCTCCAAAAATGTGTTGTAAACTGGGCCCACGGTCAGATATAATAGATATTGGTACTCCGTGTAGTCGCACTATCTCTTTAATATATAATTTTGCATAATCTTTTGTTGTATATGTAGATCTGACCGGTAGGAAATGAGCTGATTTCGTGAACCTATCGATTATCACCCATATGGAATCGATCTTACGATGAGAACGAGGTAAACCCGTGATAAAGTCCATGTTTATCGCCTCCCATTTCCATGTCAGGATCTCTATAGTCTGCATTAGCCCTCCAGGCTTCTGGTGCTCTATCTTCACCTGCTGGCAACTAGGACACTGAGCGACATACTCAGCAATGTTCTTCATATCGCTCCACTAATACACATCCTTAATGTCATGATACTTCTTCGTCGACCCAGGTGAATAGAGTACCACGAATAATGTGCCTCTGACATAATCATGTCTCGTAGCCCTGCTACATCTGGAACACACAAACGACCGATGTATCTGAGAACCCCATCTCCCTTGAGTTCTAACAACGGCTTCTTCTGCTACGAAACTCGCTCTCTCAACTCGACCAACTCTAGGTCCTCGTACTGCCTCTCCTTTACTTCAGCTACGAGAGATGATTTTGCAGTATTTTGGAGTACAACTCCACCATTGCCAGAGTCTACCAACCGAACCCTCAAACAAGCCAATTGATCAATCTCCCTAGTTAATTGTCTTTTTTCGGCCTCTACATGTGCTAGGCTACCCATAGATCAGCGACTTAAGGCATCTGCTACAACAGTAGCTTTTCCTGGATGGTAGAGAATGTTAACATCGTAATCTTTCAATAACTCAAGTCATCGCCTCTGTCGCAAATTCAACTCTTTTTGCTTGAAGATGTATTGCAGGCTTTTATGATCTGTGAATATATCAACATGAACGCCATATAAATAATGCCGCCATATCTTAAGTGCATGGACAACCGCAGCTAATTCGAGGTCGTGGGTCGGATAAATCCGCTCATGCTTCCATAACTGCCTTGAAGCATACGCAATTACTTTCCCATGTTGCATCAGGACACATTCTAACCCGACACCTGAGGCATCACAATATATGGCATAACCATCTGGACCTTCTGGAAGCGCTAGAACTGGCGCTAAAGTCAACATGGTTTTAAGCTCCTGGAAACTCCGCTCGCAAGCCTCCATCCACTGAAACTTAGTTGCTTTCTGCCTCAACTTCGTTAATAGTGCCGAAAGAGAAGAAAAACCCTCTACGAACCTCCGGTAGTATCCTGCTAAGCCTAGAAAGCTACGAACCTCTGTTGGAGTGGTAGGTCTAGGCCAGGATTTCACAGCCTCAATCTTCTGAGTGTCTGCCTTTATACTTCCATCGGATACAACGTGCCCTAAGAATGCTACAAACTTCAACCAGAACTCACATTTAGAAACTTAGCATATAATTTACTATCACGGAGGGTTTGGAGTACCGCTCGCAGGTGGTCCACATGCTCATCCTCTGAACGTGAATAAACCAGAATATCATCAATAAAGACTATCACGAACAGATCTAAATATGGCCGGAATAGGCTATTCATCAAGTCCATAAATATGGCAGGTTCATTCGTCAACCCAAAGGACATGACAAGGAACTCGAAGTGGCCATATCGGGTCCTGAAAGCTGTCTTGGGAATATTTTTCTCCCGAACTCTGACCTGGTGGTAACCCGACCTCAAATCTATCTTTGAAAAGCATCTAGCTTCCTGCAACTGATCAAACAAGTCGTCTATCCTTGGAAGTGGATACTTATTCTTAATAGTTACCTTGTTCAGTTGCCTATAATCGATACACATCCTCAGCGAGCCGTCTTTCTTCCGTACAAATAGTACCAGTGCACCCCAAAATGAGGTACTGGGTCTTATGAAACCTTTCTCCAGATATTTGCGTAGTATAAAAAGAAAGAACAAGGATATGGGTTAAATGAGCGTGGGTAGGTTGGGTAAGGCCTGTGTAGATTACTTCCGACAAGTATACATTCAGATAACTAATGTGTACACATCATACACACACAAAAAAAAACAGTGGCATAGCAAGCTGCCAACCAGTCCATGTCCATGATAGCATCAAAATCCAACATCTCTAGCTCAACTAGGTCGGCTGAGGTCTGACGACCACAAACTGACACCGTACAACCTCGATAAACCCGTCTAGCAATAATAGATTCTCCGATCGGTGTAGATACCGCAAAAGGATCACTTAGTATTTCAGGCACTATACCAAATTTCCCCGCGACAAATGGAGTAATACACGATAAAGTAGATATCCTGGGTCTATCAAGGTATAAGCATCAAGAGAACAAATGGTCAACATACCTGTCACAACGTCTGGTGAAGACTCCTGGTCCTGTCGACCCGCTAACGCATAGCTACGATTCTGGTTACCACCTGAACTGGAACCTCCACCTCTGCATCAACCTCTACCAGTCGAAGACTGAGACTCGCGCCCTGAAGGATGCACGGACATGGATGATCCTATTGCTGAATTCGCCGGTTGCGACACCCCCCCCCCCCCCAAAATCTCTATTTGGGCAATCTCGCATCATATGCCCTGGACGTCCACATGTATAACAAGCATCTAAACCGGCTCGGCATTGGCCCAAGTGTCCTCTACCGCAGATGGCACACTACGGCGAAAATGGCCATATCTACCCCAAACCTCGTTGTCGCTGCAAACTTGACGCTTGGGAGCACTCACCCGGTCCTGACTGAATATAACGGTCATACGTGTAACCCTGTGACTGGGGTGGCGGAGGTCTAGGTGGCCGTTCGAAGTACTAGGGCCTATAACTACCCTGAGACTGCTCCTGAGATCTGGCAAATCTCATCCTCTTACATTGCCCTGACTCAATCCTCTCCGTACCCTGCTGCCGACGCCTACCCCTTTCTATATTCTGGGCAAATGCCTGAATCTGGGAGATATCCATACTATCCTATAATGCAGCGGTGGCATATGCCTCGGTCAACTCTAGGGCCAACCCTGCTATAAACCTGTGGCTCTTGTCCCGCATAGTAGCAACTATAGATGGTGCATATCTGGCCAATGAGTCAAAACGGAGACTATACTCTCGAACACTCATATTGCCCTGCTTGAGGGCTAGAAACTGATCGACTCGGGCCTGTCGGATCTCCCGCGGTAAGTACTGGTCAAGGAAGGCATCTGAAAAATTCTCCCAAATAGCGAGAGGTGCATCACGTCCCCTGGATCTTTCACATCCCTCGTACCAAAGGATGGCTATATCTTTGAGTCAAAAAACTGCTAGCTCAACTGCCTCTTTCTCCGTGGCATGCATAACCCGAAAGATCCTGTGAAGCTGATCTATGAAATCCTGCGAGTCATACCTCTGATTTGTCCCAGTGAACTCTGGGGGACCCAAAGCAATAAACTCTCGGACCCTTGAACTCTCAGATCCCTCAGAAGGTCCTGCACTAGCGGATGCCCTAGCCTGTTGCTGGGTAGCGACCAACTGTGCCAACAAATGCACCGCTCTCCTCAAGTCCTGATCTGATAGAAGCGGAGGGAGAACTGGATGTACGGTCTCCCTAGGAATCTCCTCAGGCGGCGGAAGAGCCGGTAATGGCTGAGTAGGGGTCTCTCCCTGGGCCTCCGATTGGGCCCATCTACTGGGGGTACCCTGTTGGTCCCCTCACCTACTACTGTCTCTCTCCTCTGGCTAGCCGTAGCCTTCCTAGTTATCGTCATTTGTGCATGCAAACGCCAACACGTAAGTTTAACTCAAATTTCCTATAACTCAGTTCTACAACACGATTTAGATTTGAAAGAAGGGTAGCCAAGCCTAAATGCCTTGTAGTCCCCTACTTATATAATGTGGTGCACCACACATCTATAAACAAGACCCTACTAGACACGGCTTGTAAACTCCCTATGAAAGAACTGCTCTGATACCACTTTTGTCACACCCCGAGCCTGGGGGCAAAACCGACACCCGGTGCCTCATCTATCCTTGCGTACCAACTTGCGACTCAAGAATTCTGGACATATAATGTCATACTTTAGCCAGGGACCACATTACAAGACAATTTGCGAAGCAAAATATAAAACTGAATAAAGACTAACGCTGACTAAATGTCAACATAAAGCTGGGTCGGCAAGGCCGTTATAACTACTATAACTGACAAGCCAACAAAATATACGTACAGGGCCTACAAGCCCTATATACTGCACTAACTGACAGAATATGTCTACAAGCCTCTACCGATGGATGTACGGTGATCGGAACAGGGCCCCGACCTAGCCATAACCTATCTACATGCATACACAAGATATACACAAAACTTATAGACCCGGCAACTCCGAAGGGCGGGGAGCTCACCAATAAAGCTGAACTCGGGCAACACCTACTGAGGAGGTCTACCCGTCTGTCTGTCTGAACCTGCACGCACGAAATGCAGCGCTCCCAGAAAGGGACGTCAGTACAAAATAATGTACCGAGTATGTAAGGCAATATATAGAAAGCTAAAACTAAACTAATAATCTGAACATATGCTTACCTGCTGATACCGACTCAACTCTTTCAATATAGCAAGTAAAATAGTTTTCCGACCCTATAAGGCTCGGGGTATATATATATATAACTGCTCTGTCATAGTAGGCTCGCTCATAGGCGCTCGGCCATATTAGGCGTTGTATCTCGACCAACTGGGCTCGCTCATAGGCGCTCAACCACAGTAGGCTCGGTATATAATTTACCATCTGATCATAGGTTGCCCAATAAGGGCCTGCCTATCGATTATAGCTCGATGGTAATGAAAATACTGTAATACTATATAAATAAATTCTCTGCTCTCATGACTGGGAAAAAAAGGAAATACTCAATTGAATTTGAAGTCCCGATAAGGAGAATATTGTAACTTACAAGACTAGGAAAATATACATAAATTTCGGGATATGAATTTTTCTTTATGCCTCATTATCAAACTCGTGTAATTACGAGATCATGCCAAAATGAAGAAAGGGCTTAGCCTTAACATACTTGGAGGCGGGAAAAATCCGTATGATATTCTTGAAAAAGGTTGCACTGTACTCCTTTAGAACAACAAAATTTTACGTTGCTATGATTTCAAAATTCTTGTTGGAATTGTTTTGTTGCAAGAAATTTTATTGAAACTTGCTAGATTATAGCGTCTGTTTGAATGTTTGAATTAGGAAGGTGTTATAAGATTTCTTACAGAAACTTGCTAGATTGAGGGACGTCGGTTTGAAATGTTTGAATTAGGAAAAATATTATAAGATCTCTTACTTTGTTTCTTTAAGTCCAATGAAGCCAAATACTACATGACTTACTTTGTTACTTATGATGCCACCTTTCAATTAAGATCATTAGTCACTTATTTTAAATGGAGGGGCTGCCACATTTAGTCATTATCACATATATCCCTAATTAATTAGGTAATATCCCATTACCCAATAATTAACCAATTACCCATATAATTAAGAATTGTCTCAACTTACTTAAAATACTACTCATTTTTAATACACCTTCTACATCATACTATTGTGGTCATATGGTACCTTGTATGGTACTAGTCCATAAGTATCGGGTATTATAGCTCGGACCGGATTTTATCTAAATTCGACAACCTTCAACGAAACTCATTTTCTTTAATTCGTGTACCCTTTCCTTTATGGTAGTTATTGCGTGTTATAAATAGCATAAATACGCTAACCTCAAAGATAATCTCATCCCCGAGTTTATGTCAATTAACTGAAGACGAAACTTTAACGTACGAAAAACGCGAGATGTAACATAATGCGTATTCCAAGATATGTGTACTCTTTTTGCTTCACTAAGATTTTTTCCCACAGGGTTTTTTCTTAGTAATGTTTTAATGAGGCACATTATCTATAGAAATCCAATGGGGAGTGTTATGAAATATTATATTATGTAGTGGATGTCTCCTAAAGAAGTTACTCCTTCTAATATTCTATATTAACCTCTCACTACTTCTTACCATTATGGTTGTAACTCCCACACCTCCATAACCTCCTCCATCATCTTTCCCCATTATCTCAAAATTTACCATGACATCCCTTTGTATTACCTAAATATCATCCTATAAATATAGGGTTTGGGCATCACATTGTACATATTTCAATAAGAATCTCTCATCTCCTGCTCCCTACATTCTTGTCTATTTTCTTGTTTTATATTATTACTTTGAGCTAAGTTTCTTAACAGATTTTAATTAATTTAAGATCAAGGCTTTGGCTCATTGACTCTTCATCTGACTGGTGACACAATAAATTCTCTTTCTGGCAAGCAATTGTTGGCACAGTTTCAGCCTTCCATACTTGCGCATTTCAAGGAAGTGTAACTTGAGAATCCACTCAATCAGTTAATTAAACCTCCTGCTCATTGTGGAAATGGAGAAAATCGAACAAACAAAGAAATAAACACCGTTAAAGGAACAAGATAAAGTGTTTGCAAGAAAGGTAAGTAATAAAGATCGCTCTTTAAACAAAAACGAAAAAAGGAATGTATAAAACGAAGTAGATGGAAAGCAAAAGACCCTTTCTGTGTTCTCAATTAATTCCTCGACATTTTGATAATTCTAGGCAAAATGCAGCCTTGATTTACAGGTTTCCAATAATTTACAGAAAGAAGTACCCGCTTCAGTTTGGTGGCTGTGTTACCAACTGGAGTTTATAAGGCGGTCTCATTCTCATCCGCTTCTATTCTTCTATGTACAGTCCTCAGATCAACCAAGTGACGCATTGTTGGTCTACCATGTGGACAATTCCACGGAGACTTGAGTCGTGATAGATTGTCAAGTATCTGAAACAATGAATTTTATATCTCGGGTCATGAAGCAACCAGAGGGAAGAAGAACAATTTTTGACCAAAAACTCCTGATAGCTGTTCTCAAGCAAGTTTTCAGAAATATGAAATGTTTTTCAGAGTTTTGGAGAAAAAATATAGCTTTTTTAGCATAAACTATCAAACAAACACTTCGAAACTAGAAATAGTATTTGGCCAAAATTCTTTTTACCTTTTTTCCCTTCTATATTAAGCTAGACAATTGCAGAAGTGCAACGCAGAGAGGATGATACCAAAGATACTATGATATGAGCATAAATTTCAAGACCACGGTAAAATGGACAAAAATACCTTTTGCATCTCATTTCTCCCAAGTGGATCTCCAATAACAATAGATGATTTGCAGGCACGTGATGCCAACATTGCACGAACTCTAGGAGGACATAGTGAATTGGCAGTATCGTCTTTATAAGTACCCATCATGGAACATTCTTCCTGACTATCGGCAAGAATCGCAATGAGTTCTTTCACATCTGCAAGGACAATAAAGTATTTTAAAAAAAGATGAGCCAAAGTTTCTTAATGCAATAAAGCAGATGCAGGAGCTAACACGACTTGTCCCCCCTTACATTCTGTAGATTACATCAGGCCCAACTGTCAATAGAATGACCAAAGGGAAATTTGTCCAGTAATGCAAAGCGCATTCCAGATTATGAAGTTCTCTCTTTAGTTATTTTTTTATGACGCTCTTCTTAGCTATCTTATCAAGGATTGCCAACTTGTGTGGTCGTTTGTGAAGTTGCAACACAAAGATGAAACACTGACCAATGTCCTGCAGACCTTCAAGTTCATGGAAGGTATGGAATGCATCTGAGTGATTACCTGCGACTCCAAAAGTTATATTTTTGCTGAAGGGAACTGCTTTTAGCTTAAATCGATGCCCTGGAGGAGCATGCAGATCCTCTTCCAATAGAAATCCATTTCTCCTGCGAGCCCAAAGACAGAAATGATATTGTCATCACTTAAGAGAGGACATATCGCACCAAATAGTTTTTAAGCTAATATGATTAGTAGTTTATCAAACAGAGAAGTGCCAGATGCCAAGATGATTCTGTGGACTGCATTTTGACTGCTATATTACAAGATCTATTTATTTCGTTGACCTCTATTTGATTAAGTAGATAAAGAACCTTCCAACTGTTAATTTTTGGCACTTCTATCTGACTTAAACCTAAAAGGCTTTTCTTACTCTTATTCTCATTTGAAATGTTTTCTTTTTCTTTTCTTTTTTAGTTTCTTCACCAAATTAGATATATCCGAAAATAGGTAAAAGGGAAACAGTAATACTCTCTCTCTCTCTTTGTGCGCGTGTGTGTTAGGTGAAAGAGTGAAGACAACATACATTTTTTTTTCTTTTTTGACAAGGTAAAGTTTTATTGATAAAAAGTACCAAGTACAGAAACATAAAAGCACCAGACAACATCTACACAAACCTCCAATTACATCTTCCCTAGCAAATCCAAAAATTCCATATATTGATCCAGTTTTCTAATATACACCTCTTACACCAAAAAAACAAGTTATGCAGACAAGAGTTTTGATTCTAGAAATCTGATTTCTTATGTTCTCAAAACAAACATAGTTTTTCTCACTCCAGATGGTCCAAAATTACATAATTGGATAGTTCTCCAAATCTGCCTCATTTCCTTTCTTATCTTCTGTCCTTGCCAGCTAGCCAATAGATTTCTAATGCTTGAAGGCATAACCCAAGTAACTCCACAAAGGTTCAAGAATAGCTCCCAACATAGCTTTGCAATTTTACAATGAATAAACAGATGGTTGACTAATTCCAAACCTTCTTCACACAGATAGCACCTATTGCTTAAATTGAAACCTCTTTTTTGCAAATTGTCTCGAGTTAAGCAGGCCTCTCTGATAACTAACCACTCAAAGCAGGCTACTTTAACAGGTGCCTTTGTACTCCATAGCATTTTCCATGGCCAATTAGATACGTAATGGTCTGCTTGTTTTTGAAGAAGTTTATAGTCACTGTTGACAGAATACTTCATATCTGCGCTTGTTGTCCGAGCCATGGTGTCCTCTTTATTTTCCTCTATCATAACTGTGTCCATTAATTGAAAAAAATTGACGAACTTCTTCCATCTCCCAATCATTAAAATCTCTTCTAGAATTTATCTGCCAGCCATTGGAAGAATAATGTTCAGCCACACTTCCTTCTTTAGTGAGGGAGCAGTTGTATAAGGACAGAAATCTGTCTTTCAAGCTCACATCCCCACCCATACTTAGACCGGAATCTGATTTTTGCCCCCTTTTCCCAACTTCAATTTAGCATGTTGCTGAAATTCATTCCACAGTTTACTTATGCTGCTCCAGGTGCTCCCTTTGAGGAAATAATGACAACTGGAGGGCTCCATACTTCCTTCTTCTCATACTTGGCATTTATAAGATTCTTCCAGATGCTCTCTTTTCAATCATTATATCTCCATAACCATTTATAAGCAAGCTTTTATTATGGAATCTCAAGTTTCTAACTCCCAGTCCACCTCCTTTCTTAACAATCATCACATTTTGCCATTTGACCAGATGTAACTTCCTTTTTTCTGCATTACCTTCCCACAGAAAATTGCTCCTCATAGTATTCAGTTTCTTCTCCACACTCACAGGTATCTGAAATAAA
Source organism: Nicotiana tabacum (assembly GCF_000715075.1). Classification (NCBI taxonomy): domain Eukaryota; kingdom Viridiplantae; phylum Streptophyta; class Magnoliopsida; order Solanales; family Solanaceae; genus Nicotiana; species Nicotiana tabacum. Next base: position 1,251,651 of record NC_134091.1, read on the forward strand.
GACATCAAATAAGTTGGAATCCCATCCATTACACTACTAACCAAGGTGAGTCTGCCTCTAAGGAATAAGTATTGCTTTTTCCATGGAATCAATTTTTTGCAACACCTATCAACTACCGCTTGCCAGATCCTCTGTTCGTTTTTCCTAGCACCCAATGGAAGCCCCAAATAAGATGTTGATAACTGCTCCACTTCACAGCCCATTAACTCGGCAAGATCACCTATACAATGTTCTGCATTAGTGCTAAACATGCTACTCTTTGCCAAATTCACCTTCAAACCCGTTACTGCTTCAAAGACTAGTAGGACCCCTTTGAGATAAAAGACTTGTTCTTCTTTAGCTTCACAAATCAGTAAGGAATCATCTGCATATAAAATATGCGAGATGACACAACTTGCATCACCCCTTCTTTCAATATTTAAGCCTTTAATCCACCCCAATTGTTCAGCTTTCTTTAGCATCTTGTGGGCTTCCATTAATAAGTACTAAAAATCTTACGGTAGAGATGCAATATTCAATCCATTTTATCCATTTCTCACCAAAATTCATCCGCCTCATGATATCCAATACACATGCCCAATTAATATGATCATATGTCTTTTCTAGGTCTAATTTATAGAGTATTCCTTGCTTTTTGTTTCTGATCAAATACTCTACACGCTCATTTGCAACCATAGAAGCATCAACTATTTGCCTCCACTTTATAAAAGCATTCTGATTATCAGAGATCAAATTTCCCATCACCACCTTGATCCTTTTTGCCAGCAGTTTAGCAATTATTTTATATACACTTCCCAGGAAGCTAATTGGCCTGTAGTCTTTTATTTCCCAACATCTTTCTTTTTTGGTATCAAGGCAATAAATGTAGCATTAAAACTCTTAGTGAAATTACCTTCTTGAAAAAAGAAAAAAAAATTAGTGTTCCATACATTATTTTTTACTGTACTTCAACATTTCTGAAAGAAGTGGAGATTAAAACCATCTGGACCTGGAGCTCTCCCTTAAAATAAGCCGTTTCCACTTCTTCCATTGTAACAAATCTTTATACCCATTCTTTCTCCTTCTCCGTCAGCTTGCTTAGATCGTCTCCTAATCATTTTTGCCTTCATGCTTCAGGTTCTGTAAACAAACTTTTATAAAATCCCAGAATATGTTCCTTTATTAATATATCATCTTCAGTCAATTCACCTTCTATAACAATCTTGTCAATGCAGTTGTACCTTTTAGGCACATTTGCCTGTTTATGAAAGAAACTGGTATTTCTATCTCCATGATCAATCCATAAACATCTGGACTTTTGTCTCCAAGACATTTCCTCTGCTTTGGCAATATTTTCTAGCTCACTTTGGATAGCACACCTTTTAGCCTCAGCTTGATCAGAACTTTGAGTCAAAATTGCTCTTTGATCCAAGACTTCTATTTTTTCCGAAGCCTTAATTTTCCTTTCTATCAGATTGCCAAAGATCTTTCTATTCCACTTTTTCAAGTCTTCTTTCAATAATTTCAGCTTTTTAGCCAGGACTTCATCAGCTCTGCCAAGTACATTGTATGAGTTCCACCAATTATCAGCCAAATCACTGAAATCTTTATGTTCAAGCCACATGTCCTCGAATTTAAAATAACCCGTTCCCTTACTCCAATCCCCACATTCTAGCAGAATGGGACAATTGTCTGAAGTAACCCTGGGCAACACTCTTTGTTTTAAGAGTTTAAATTGCTCATCCCATCGTTCAGCAAAAGAGGATTCTGTCTATTCTAGAGGCACATGTACTATTTCCCCCCCTAAACCAAGTGTATTTGCCACCATGAAGTGGAGGATCCAGTAAAGATAAATCATCAATTAATCTGGAAAATTCCCTCATAGCTCTAGTGCTTCTCGCATTCCCTTCCTTTTCTGCTTCAAATCTGACCACATTAAAATCTCCAACAATAACCCATGGCTGTGAAATCAAGCCATAGATTGCACCCATCTCTTTCCACAAGCTCCTCCTTATCTTCCGATCACAAGGTGCATATACCCCTGTGAATGTGCAGTCAAAGCCAGTATTTTCCTCCTCCATAAAAGTAGTAACAGAATGCTGTCCAACAATTTCTCCTTGCATTTCCATCTCCTTTTGTCCCAATACACCACAATTCTCCCACTATTTCCTTGAGCCTCCAATTCAACCCCAACTTGTTTAATACCTTCCTGAATTAGACCACTTATCTTTGTTTCAAAAAGACAAACAATGTCTGCGTTCCAATTTCTGAAAAGCAAATCTACCAAGTTTCTTTTCTTTTTATCATTCATGCCCCTAACATTCCAACGTATAATTCTCAACTTCATTAAGAAATAGCCAAAGCCCTCCTACCCTTGCCTCTACCCCCCCCCCCCAAATAGATTTCCCTTTGAACTTCACCACAAATTCCAGCAAATTTTTTTCTCTCATATTTTTTGCCAGGAGAAATATGCGTTAGAGTGCAAAGAATGGGAGGAAAAGATAATATGTGTTAGGGTGCAAAGAATGGGAGGACAAGATAATCATAACATTAGACCAACCAAATGAAGAAGAGAGTGTGATGTGACAAACTAGATAAAAGAATTAAACAACAAATGACATATTTATTTATTCTGATTTAAGTTAAAAAGTAAAGGACTGCTTATCCCTAACAACTGACTGATTGGCTTAAGCATCAGTGCAGTCATGCCTTTGACTTTTCAAACAGGTTGATAAAGTTAAGGATAGCATGCAAAGGTTGAAATCATGTCATCTTAACCTCAGAAGTTGAACATAACCATACTGCAGATCTTTCAGGCAGAAACACAACCAAATGATGAAAAGAAATGCCAATAAGAATTCACCATAAACAAGAGCAATAAGGATTCTCAATCACCTAAAAGTATCATTGTGGATGGAAATAACTATTTCTTCTTCAGGCGATAACTCCATCTTCAAGGGCCTAGATTCAAGAAAGAAAGAATTACATTTGGAGCCAGGAATAAAAAGTTCTCGAGGGATGCAGAAAAGAAATATTACAACTTACAGCAGCTCCAATCCACAACAATTCTACTATAGAATATAGCATTACACCTTCAAAGATAACTGATATTAATTACAACCCATAACCCATCCCTGTTGCCAGGACAAAACAGATGATATGGGAGAACGATAAAGGTTCAGCAATCAGAGCAACTAGTCATCATGCATAAATAACTTATAAACATGTAATTTCACCTGCAATATTCCGAACAGATTGCATGACTCTCAATAGATCAACATGTCAAATGGAGTAGCATGTCAATTTGAGAACTTGCACCACTACAGTGCTGTTACGTCCCACATTGGTTGAGGGAATGGGTTGTGATCTCCTTATATGGTCTTGGGCAATCCTTCCCTCGTGAGTTAGCCCAAGGGCCATATTATCACAAGGTAACAGAGCTAGACCCATCGGTCCCTGTTGTTGTGTTTTTCAATCTTGGGCCCCAATTCACCCTGCAGTCGAGTTCTGAGCGTGTGGGGGAGTGTTAAGTCTCACAATGGTTGAGGGAATGGGTTGTGGTCTTCGGCAATCCTCCCCTCATGAGTTAGCTTTTGGGTTGAGTTAGTTCCAAGGGCCATATCTTCATAAAAGAGACAGAGTCTTGGGACTCCCTTCTTTGGGGAGGGGGGCATATTTGTGAGAAATGTCCAAAATTTTCAAGCCGGAGAATGTAAATGTAGTTGAGGGATATGAACTCAATTTTGAGAGGCCAACATAAATGCTAATTTATCATCTTTAGCATGAAATATGGAAAAGATGAATTACGAGGATTATAACTTTGACCTAGCATCTGCATGAGCCAACTTATGACATACATCAACCATACGGGCCTACTGATCTTACTTTTCAGATTATCTAGCCATGACACCAAGAAGAGAATATTTTGATTAATCCACTAGTTGTTCCGAGTTTCAACATCTAGTGACTTCCCACATTACGGGTGAAAGATAAAAGCAGAGATAATCACAAAATCATTCACCAAATCCTGCACCAACTCAAACCAGATAACAAGTTACTACTTTAAGATTGAAGCATCAAGATATGATTTGGCATGTAAACTTGTTTAGTCGCTTCGAGTAAAAGTAGCTCAAATCCCATTAGAAGCAATTAAAGAAACAAAACACAAGGGACAAAAATAAAGTCTTCTCCCAGTCCCTGCTTTTAAAATTTATGCTGCTCTTTTTATCGTGCAAAATGACTTATTGAGAAGGAAAAAGAGAAGGTAATCCATTTATTCTTTTGGTCGAGTAAAGTAACATCAGTATAGATTTAGCTTAATAAAAACACATCATTTTCCAGCTACTATTGTGTTGGAGGGATTGCATCTATCTTGATCCATTATGAACTTAAAAACAATCTTACACAAAACACATAGCAGGAGAATGAAGACCCTCACCGAAGCAAAGGTTGCTGATTCAAGATAGTTGACTGTGACAGACGCTCAAAATTATACTTCTCGTCTGCAGCATGCTGACCAACCAAAGAAAAATGAAAAAGAGAGAGAGAGAGAGAGAGAGAGAGAGAGAGAGAGAGAGAGAGAGAGAGATCATCCAATTCAAATCACATAAGCAACATTCAAAAACCAAACTCAAATGATAGACTAATTTACTTTTACTACAGAGAGGTCAGTATACAAAAGCAACGGAATAATACCTGATCAATAATAAAAAGGTCCTCATCCAACCTGCCTATAATGAATCCAAGATTGAATTGCCCAATCACCTGCATAACCAAATTTTGAAGTTGAGAATTTTCAAATGCTGATACTAAAACTCTGCATTTCTTCTTAAACTACTAATGACAAAAGTAAACACGGACATGGAATGATTGCCAGTTGCATGTAAATAAACTAGTGCTTGACCGCATTTAGTGTTGGAAGTATGACAACCAAATAGCATGCAATAAAACTCACATTTTACAGATATATAGCACAAAAACAGCTCTGCAAATACTAAGAAGTTCAAAAGAGTAGGTTTATATCAGCATATCCAAGAGAGGACGACAAAAATCACTTATTATGGACTAGCAAATCTGTTACAATAATTTAAGTCAGAACACTGAAGGTTTCATGGTGTAAAGAGAGGAAAAAGAGATCAGACAAATTCCAAAATGCAAATAGTGACTCCTGTCATGCCTTGGATTGGATTGATTTTACAAAGAATAGCTGAAATTGAAAATGAGTATTATCTAGCGTTAAATGAGGGAACATGTTCAGACTGCACTTCAGAGTTGCATTACGGAGTGAAGAAGTGGGTTTATAAGGTACAATTAAACTGTACCTTATCCGAACAAAGAAAAAAAGAAAAAGATTTGAACAGACACCTTTAAAGAAGCAGATGATATTATTTACGACACAGAAGAAAGAGGTGGACATATTCAATTTGGGACCAAGGAATGCTAAGAATGTCAATTGGGGCGTTTCTAAGTGCTATTGACTGGAAAAAACAATGCAGCGTGAGAACACCCCAGTGCCACAATATCCTCAATCAAACCAACTACGGAATATTTAACTGAAACATTCAGATGCAAACAAAAATCAGAAAACTGCAATTTTTTTTGTTAGAGGTGGGGTCTAATAAGGTAGGGGTGTGGATGAAAGAAAAGAATGCTCCATGGAGATCCTAAAACAATCTTACCTTCCAGCAAGAACAGGAAACAAACTTATTGGCAGATTAAAATGATAATACAGGTTTGCTTTTGAATACTAATGGATGAGTTTTGGACCTTCATTTTAGTAAAATCTTCTTTCTTGAAAAGTCTCTCCAGCTCACTGGTAGCAGCAATCAAAGCCTTTTCCTTGGCCACTTCATTTTCTGATTCGGTGAGCTCCAGGGTAGCTGCAGCATAATCCCTACTGAAGCCATTAAAGAATTTCTTTTAACTAATTGAAAGACCAAAAGCTCTTTTCCCAAGTCAAAGGAAATTACTGTATAGTACATTTTTGTTTTCATTCTTTGAGATGTACGATTAAGGAGTTGCAATCTTGACAGTCTCTGCTTCCTTCTTGATATGAGGTCGTTCACACTAAATTGCAATGTCGAACCAATCTTTAAATCAGATGAAGCCTTAGGAGCATCCAAAGTCAGACTAGCAGGTTGTTCAAAAGAAACAGCATCTACCATATTTTCTGACACATCGTGAATGTTGTTGCAAGTAGAATTAACAAGCACCGATTCAGTCACACATAACTCGTTCATTTGAACCTCATGCTCCTGAAAATGAAATGGTTCAAAACTAACAGGACTAACAAAAATAGCATAGAGAATGAATTGAAATTGTCTCCTGTTGCAACTATAATTCTAATCCAACAAAGCAAGGATAGTTAGAAAAACTCAGAAAGGAAATATCTACTAGTTCTCTCTTACCTCCTCAAATTTTCCATTTTGTATACTATTTCCAGGCCGAATTAAATTATTTGTTTGATCAAGGACTGTGTCCGTTCTTGACTGCTTCACTTGATGAAGAAATCTATCTATCTTTGTGAACTTGGAAGATCCAGACTTATCACTGGTTAATTCATCACACTTATCAGCCTTAACTGGATTATCTGGAGATCTTAAGGATGTCGTATCCTTCAAATAATTGTCTTCTCCTGAAGGACATACAGTCGATCTATTTCTCAGGAGAGGTACCTCAGATAATGCAGTACCCATACTCTCGTGCTTTCTCTTATTTACTGTAACAAATTTGGTGAGTGATGACTGGACAATGGTTGCATGATCCACATAATGTGCATTATCGATACAGCTTTTATCTTTTGATCCTGGGGTGAGTGCTTGTCCATCAGCAGTAATCAGACCTCCGACTTCCTTCCAGGGACTTCTGGAACTGCGATTGTCTTTCTTCTTTCCATGGAATCGAAGACTGAAGTGTTTCTCTGTTGACCTGTTTCCATCATTTAACATGCCCGTGACAGAAGTATCTTTTAATTCCTTTAGAGGTTTTTTGAGATAGTGGCCATCTTTATGTAGCTCCCCAATGCAGTCACCTTCCTGAGTATCATCGCTATCTGACAATAATTGCTTGGATTGAAACTGAAAGGCCTCGAGTTGGGAATGAGTGGATGTATGTTTTTCTTCAGAAACCTCTTGGAAACTATTAACAGCATAACTAGCATGATTTGATGAGTATATCTTCTCTAAAGCTTCTCTCAAAGAATGCAATATGGAGCCTTCATCGGACAGAAATATTTTTCTTTTATCAGGAGTTACGTTGACATCAAATGCTCTGGGTGGGATCGTGAAGTCCATGATTGCAATGGGATATTGTCGAGAGTTTGCACCTCTGTACAACTCATTGACAAGCTTGCCAACTTTTGGCATATCTACTGGCCGTCCATTCACAAAAAAGTATTGTCGATCCCCTATATTGCGTCCACTACCATAACCAGGCTTAGAAATGAATCCTTCAACTGTGCAACCATCAGAAGTACATACTTTAAGAGGCTCCAGACAAGTAAAGGTACTCATACCAAATACTGTTATGATGTTATCTTTCAGGGATCCACTTCCCTGAGTCTTCAGAACTACAGACTTTGCATTTCTTACAGCTGTGTTCGTGCAAACTATTCTGACTCCCTTAGAAATAACAGCATAGGCCTAGGAGTGCAAGAAAGACAAAAAATTTAAATAACTTAAACAACTAAAGCATAAAAATACTTCTTCAACAGGATGTCATGCCTATAATCTCTTATTAAGATTAAAAATATTGACAAGAAAAAATTATATAAGAAGCCTAACATGGATGATTTGGTCACCAAGGTTATAGCAAAATGCGACTTAGAATTGCCAGAAGCAAAGGGTTTTTTTGATGAAGTAAATCAATTTCATTAAAGTGGGAAAATCTCCCTTATGATGTATACCAAAAAAGCAGAGAACTTACACAAAAATATGGTTCTCTACAAATTGCACCCAATCTTCTATATAGACAGGAACCTTATTTTCCAAGGAAGATCTCTATTTTACACAGTTGCATCCCTCTTAGAATTTGAGTTTATAAAGGGACTCAAATTCAGTCAGGTATTTCCAACTTACTTTAAGTATTTCCGATCGAAAAAAAGAAGAATTAGAAGACATATAAAGAATATTCAAAAAACACTACAGCACAAACACAGCACAACTGCTAATATACAAATTCATCTACAATACGGTGTCAGTTAGATAATTATTCATTATCGAGATACCTCAAATAGAATGATTAATAATATATTTCCAATATAGTGAGAAAATTCTCTTCTTTTAACTCTTTTTTTTCCTTTTTTGGTTGAAATAAGTATGTTCAACAAATTTCTAAGTTTAAAAATCAATGTCCTCCAAAATGTCAAAGACAGGAGTGCTACTGTAACACATAAAAGTTTGGAGCTTGAAGTCTGAACCAACTTGAACTGAATCGAATTATACCACCACGAACTGTCCTACAGATTTGAAGGCACCAGTTGAAATTTTGATCTTCAATTATTTTGTTGAATTACAATTAAATTCTTCCTAAGAAATCAGTAGCCAAAGGCAAGTAGATAATGCAGATTAAAGGCATCATACATTCAGCAATGTAATAAGCTTTCCATATTCCTTTCGGATGTTGCGGTGAAACTCTTTACTTCGCACTGGTAAAGTGGAGAACAACTTCTTAACAGTGACAGTGGTACCAACTTGGCGAGCTGTGTTCCTTTCAGCTAACAGAAGGCCCGAACGATCAAAAGTCAAGAGTGTCGCCACTTGCTCATTCTTTGTTCTTGTTTCAACCATCAAATCCCCTAAAGCACAAAGTGAACTCAATGCCTCCCCTCTAAATCCAAAAGTCGCTAATGACTGAAGATCAGGAAAATCTGATAGTTTTGAGGTATGATGTTTTAGCGTCAGTACCTTCAAAACCAAACACACACCACTTTGTACCATTAGACCAATTCTCAATGAACACGACAAACAGTGCACTTAATCAGCACAAACTAAGAAATATTAACAAACAGTGAAAACCAGCAGCAAGGGAGCTACAGAGGACAAGAGACAACCTTGATTGAAAATAGAGATTAGCATAGAGAAAGTTTAAATGTGATACATAAGGAAACACCCCACATATAGATACAAAATTACACACACTGGCACACACATTTACATAAACACACACAAAACACACACATGACACATATACACATATACATAAAGACACACAAAACACACACAAGACACAAATTGATTGAAAATAGATAGTAGTATGGAGAAAGCCTACACACATACACATATACAGGCATAACCGCATAAGTGTGGGTGTCTGTATGCATAATACACACACACACACAGAGAGACACACACAAAACACGATTTTACTGGCTTATTCACAAATAACAAGCAAATGGAAGAGAGAGTGACAAAAATTTAGGACAAGAGCAGAAAATAGAACGGCAAAGAGAGACCTTGAAATTGTGAGGCGAGATGCCACAACCGTTGTCGATAACCTGGAAGGATTCAGCGCCATAGTCTTTGAGCGAAACCTCGATGCTGGTGGCGCCGGCGTCCAAGCTGTTCTCAACCAACTCCTTGACGGCGGAGGAAAGGTCCAAAATAACTTGACCAGCACAAATTCTATGCACGACGCCCTTGTTTATGGGCTTTATAGTCGACGGTGAAGCTGCTGGTCCTCCGTCCATTTCAATGGCGCTCAATTACAGGGCAATGCCGGTACCTGTAAGGTATCAAATCGACTTCATGCTGAGAACTTAGGGATGCATATCTGCAATTTTTTAAGCTTTTAACTGATTATTGAGTAGTGGAGCTCCAAGGACCAGAAATCAAACCAAGCAACAAAACCCTATGGTTTCAATTTGATTACTGTTCAGAATATTTGCCGCCAAAAGAGAACCTGTCCGAGATATAAAATATATTGAAAAGAGGTAAGGCAATCCTGTCGTGGTGTAGTTGGTTATGATGTCAATCTAACACAAAGGTCTCCTGTTCAAGTCCGGGTGACGCCACTATATATATTTTAGTTGAATTTTTAACTTGGAACTCAAAGTTGGAAAAAATAATTTTTTTTCTTTTTCATAGTCCATTCCTCTACTGAATCGCGAAATCAAGTGTTATTATTGCACGAGTAGTAGATTATTATTCATTACTCGATATCATTTGGACTTTGGTGTTTTCCAAAAGAAATTGTATTGGTCTTAATCGAAAAAAGTTTACTCAAAAATATAGACGTGTCTTTGTATATTAAACATAGATATGTTTCAAGTGCAAGTGATATATTTTCATTTAATTTTAGAAAACTATAGTAAAGTAGCAAGGTTCAAAGGAGCAGCAAAGTTTGTCAGATGTGTATTTGCGCTTCAACTTGTCATTCGGTTAAAATGCTTGATTTACGCACACACTTGGTGCCTTTTAATCTTTGTTATCTTTCCTTCTCATGGCGAAGACAGAGAGATATACTATATATGTTATCGGTGCATATAAACGCATAACACCTTAAAGAGAGACACGAGCTGGTACTCTACCTTTCGCGGAATCAGATTCGAATATGATTTCACCATTACATTTTCTAAAACGAAATCGTCTACCATCTTTTGGTCATTCTAATTTTTAAGTAGCAAATATTTGGTAGTTCCTCTTAAGCATGATGAATGTTGGTGCCCGAGAATTAAACACCATTAGGAACAATTTTCAAACAATCCCCTTTCTACGAGCAATTGAACGTGCGAACCCTTTCTCTCATTTATATTGCAATCTTCCGTATTTACCAACTGCAGACATGTCAGTGTATCACCGCAAAATAAAAAATATACTTCTCCATGTTTCATTATAATGGTAAAAGAGTTATGTATACAAAAGATTAGAGAACTGTTGGACCAAATGCGTTTAATGAATCAAGCACATAAACAGAAGTTGATAATCAAAGTTAACCCCCCATAAGTACTCTTTACTCGTAAGAACCCATGTTGTTTGTTTCCCCAAGACTATTGCAATACAAGCACTTAACGCCAAAGAAATCTGTTGTGTGCCAACACACAATCGGACTGGAGAGATACTATATTCCCAAAAAAAATAAGAACCCCAACAATTTTCAAACTCTGTGAAACTTCTTTATCTGGAAAGAATTGAACAGAAAATAGAGGTCAGCACCCACGATTCATCTAGCAAAATTTGGCTCTTCATTTGTGTCATTTGTAAGCTGCATCCTTCATTCTTTTTTTATAAAAATCGTCCATAGGAGGTCAGATTCAGATTGCACTGTTACTATGTTCTCTTTCACGATATTAGATGTACTGACTAAGCCACCAAACCTCATTTCTATCTTGTCTGAAATAAAGTCAAGTGAACACAAGTCAGTCTAGTAGAAAAAGTAGATACCACCAGTATGATGGCATCAAATCTGGAGAGAAATTTATCCTTCTTGTATTAAACCAAAAACAAATAGAGATATGAAGCACATAAAGCATCAACCTATAACAAATTGAGGCAGGTTGAGTCTAAACTACCATATTAAAAGGTAATAAGAAAAGAGTAGATAGAGCTATTCACCCAATTGAACACCATAAAGGTTCAAGATCGCCCTCCACAAAGCCGAGGACACAGGGCAATGCAACAAAAGATGATCAACATCTTCCCCTGAGCTTTTACACATATAGCACTAACTAACAAGTGTAATTCCTCTCTTTCTCAGATTATCAGCAGTCAAAATCACTCCCCTCGCCGCTAGCCATGCAAAAAAGCACACCTTCGTGGACGCCTTAGGAATCTAGATCAAGGAGTATGGAAAAGAGGCCTCATCTCTCACCAACATATTCTAGTAAGAGGACTTTACGATGAACAGACCATCGCCAAGCAAACCCTATCTCCAAGAATCACAAGATGGTTGGTGCCTGTCTTGCCCATATAGTAGTGTCAATAAATCTTAGAGCTCTGCAATCTCTCAATCTTGCATGTTCCTTCTAAATGAGAGGTCTCATACTACCCCCCCCCCCCTTCATGCTCCTTACGAATTTGTTGGACCATCAATTCCTTCTGGTTTGAAATTTCAAAGACGTGGGGAAGGAGACCCTCAGAGTATCCTCTTCATACCACATATGATTCCAAAAGTTGATTCCCCTTCCATGTGAGAGATGTTTCCACGGAAGGATGCTCCTCCACATGCCACACCCGAAAGGTGTTGTGATTGCCTTGGTCCTCCAACCCCCTCCTGTGGAATCGTACTTTTCTATGACCTCCCTCCATAGAGTATGCTCTTTTACCCCGAATCTCCACAGTTATTTCCCCAGCAAAGCTCTGTTGAATACTCTAAGATCTTTTACTCTAAGTCCACCCCACTTCTTTGGAAAATTGACTGTCTGCCAATTCACTAGATCATACTTTCTAGTTCCATTCGTTGCATCCGAAAGAAAATTCCTTCGTAGTCGCTCTAGTTTTTCCGTGATGCTCACATGAGCTTGCAACAAGGACAAGTAATAGGTGGGTATACTCGATAAAGTGCTTTTAATGAGCACTTCCTTTCCACCCTTTGACAAGTACCGTTTCTGTCAGCCTGCTAATCTTTTTTCAACCCTTTTGATCACTGGATTCCAAACCGTACTATCCTTATGCGAAGTGCCCAATGTGAGACACAGGTAAGTAGTAGGAAAGGAGTCCACCTTACATTTGATAACATAAGACAAAGCATCAATTTTAGCAACCTTACCCACTAGGAAAATCTCACACTTGCCGAGGTTGACTTTGAGACCTGATAACATCTGAAACCACTGCAGGACTGCTTCAGGTAGGTCAACTAATCCATATCGGGATCACAAAAAATCAGGGTGTCATCCGCAAAAAGCAAATAAGAGACTCTTTGGGCACTAGACACCCCAATCGGAGCTGAGAATCCTCTCAAGAAGTCTTCGCCCGCCGCACGATCCATCATTTTACTCAAAGCATCCATCACTAGAATGAATAGTATGGGGGATAGCGGGCCTCCTTGCCTGAGACCCCTGGAGCTGTCAAAGAAACCACGTGGGCTACTATTAACCAGGACAGATAATCTAACTAAGGAAATACATAACTTGATCCATCCCCTCCATCTTGCCCCAAACCTCATCCGCATCATAATGAAATCCAGGAACTCCCAATTGACATGGTCGAAAGCCTTCTCAAGGTCCAACTTGCATAGTAAGCCAAGATCTCTATTTTTCCTTCTGGGGTCTACAAGTTCATTTGCCATCAAAGTTGCATCCAAGATCTGCCTACCTTCCACAAACGCATACCTTCCACAAATGCATTATGGGAGGACGAAACAGACACATCAAAAACCTTCTTGAGTCTGTTGGAAAGCACTTTAGAAATAATCTTGTAAATGCTCCCCACGAGACTAATAGGCCTGTAGTCACTAATACAAGATGCACCTTCTTTCTTAGGCACAATAGTAATAAAAGAAACATTGATACTTCTCTCGAAAACACCATTCACATGGAACTATTCAATGGCTTCCATCACCGCCCCCTTGATGGTGTCCCAACAGAGATGGAAGAAGGCCAAGGAGAAACTATCAAGGCCGGGGGCCTTATCATCAGCACAACTCGACACAACTTTGTGTACCTCCTCCTCCTCGAAAGCCCTTTCTATCGACTCACTGTCTCCCTCCCCTATGTGGTTGAACTCTGTTCCCCCCAAAATCAGCCTCCAACTAACTTCCTCTTTGTATAAGTTCTCATAAAACCCCACTATCGCTCCTTTACCTCCTCCTTTCCCTCAATCCTCACCCCATCCACAAAAAGACTCTATGAAATTTCTCCTTCGATTTGCAACTGCCACCCGGTGAAAAAAATTGGTATTCGAATCCCCCTCTTTTAACTATAGCGCCCTCAAATTTTACCGCCAACTAGTCTCCTGAGCTATTGCTAACTCGACTATTTCCCTCTTAACCTCCCTAGTCTCGCTTTCTCATATTCATCTAACTCTCTCACCCCTTCCCTTCTCTCTCTAGATCCCCCAATTCATTCATAAGCTCCCTTATTTTAACATCTACCCTCCCAAAAACCTCCTTATTCCACCTAATAATATCTTCATTGAACAATTTAAGTTTTTTCGAAAGATGGAATGAAGGTGTCCCTGATACCCCGTAGCTTGTCCACCATCATTCACCTTGTCACCAAATCCTAGCACCTTCAACCACATATTCTCGAATCGGAAGGGAGCACGCACCCCCTCTCTCTGCATCCATCTAGCAAGATAGGCAAATGATCTGAAGTCAGACTAGGTAAGGAATTTGCAGCACATTCAGCACCAGCTCATCCGAGGAGGGTGATATCAGAAATCTATCAAGTCTAGACCTTAAATTGGAATCCTCCACCCTGGACCAAGTAAACCTTTCCCCTGATAGAGGAAGATCAATGAGAAAGTGATCATTGATGAAGTTGGAGAACTCCTCTATGGCCCTTGAAATCATACTACACCCTAATCTCTCATACGAGAATCTAATAGTTTTAAAGTCTCCCCCTAGAACCCATGGAATGTCCCATTCCCCTATCATATTGGCCAGTTCCTCCCAGAAAAACACTTTGGATACGTCTCTTACCTGTCCGTACACTCCCCCAAATCCCTACTCCACCTCACTCACTCTATTTTTGACAAGAACTGCTAAAGAAAAAACTCCCCTCTTAATCTCCTTTACCTTCAAGCTTCTATCATCCCATATTAGAAGAATGCCCCTAGTACTTCCCGCTGCTGAAACCCGGTCATATTTTACCCAACTACCTCCCCAGACACTCCTCACAATCACATCCGACAAAACTTCCATTTTTGTCTTCTGAAAGCAAACTAGGTTAGCACCCCACTCTCTAACTCCCACTTTGATGATGGCCCTTTTGTTTGGGTCATTCATCCCCCTCACATTCCATGAAAGAATCTTAACTTCCATAAGAAACAATATCCCCCTTCTCCCCACCCCCTCTAACTGAGATCCCTTCCTCTCTGTCACACATCCGACCCCATCCCTTCCTCCCTGTCACACATCCGACCCCTTTTCTGGTACATCACTACATCCCTTAAATTATTTTGCTTAACACTTTGTCCCAACTCCTTCCCTGCACCATCATAACAAGATTGTTGCTCAATCTCCCTCAACAGTTCTAACACCCTAACTTCCTTCCCTTCAAAAGAAACACCTAGAAACTTCCCAAAGTTTAATAGTTTATCTTCCATCCAGAAAGACATATCCCCTCCTCCAAACCATGATGAAATTGGACAGGCGTCTTCTATATATACCCTTTTCTTGCCCCTACCGAAGGAATACAAGACCATAGCATTGTTAGCAATAGGAACTTTAGGTGCTGAAAGGTTCTCACCCTTTCCTTAATGGATATCAATCTCCCGAGTCTAACCATATAAAATTTATCAAAATCGGACTCCGTTTGGTCCCTCAAATCTTCACTTAAAACTCTCCAAAACTCAACCTTAACTCCCTCAATTTCACTTTGAAATCATCAATTAAATCTAAAAAACAATGATGGATTCATGAAATATAACCAAAACCAAGTAAAGACCACTTACCCCAATCCATATGGTGAAAATCGCCTTCAAAATCGCTCAAATCCAAGCTCCCCAACTCAAAATATGACCGAATGAACAAACTCTAGTTTTATATATTTTTCTGCCAGTTATTCTGTCTCGTTTCTCATGCCAAACAATCCTGAAAGTTATATTTTATGTCTCCAATAGATTCCTTGTGAAATTCTAGTCAAGTTAGGCTTTTGAATCACTCAATTTGACCTTATAATGAAGGAGATATGTAGGTTTTAATATTTACAAATAATGCAGATTTTTAAATACATTGTCAATGGCAATTTCGTAATTAATCTGAAAAAATCTGGTAACCTAATTCTTAGTAAAATGACCCTAAAATCCTCATACAATGCCCAAATTTGACAATTCTTTTTGCTACGGGTCCATAAGTACTATACGGATCTAATGCTTCAATCAAAAAAGAAATTGGAGCTCATTTGTTCAATATGATATCATTTATGCTTGAAGAAACAACATCGAAATATAAGAAAAACGAGTGCAATACAACCCAACCTATTCAAAACTCACCCGAGGCCCTCGAGACCCCAACCAATAATTTTAACAAGTCATATATCACTACCCAAACTTGGTTGAACCTCCAGAACACCCAAAACAATACCAAAACACCAAATCAACCTCGAATTCAAGACTAAGAATTTCTAAACTTCTAACTTTCGCCAATTCAAGCCTAATTCTTCCACGGACCTCCAAATTATATTTCGAAGACACTCCTAAGTCTAAAATCACCCAACTAAGCTAATTGAATCATAAAAATCCAAATTCGAATTCGTTTACTCATAAGTCAACTTCTGATTGACTTTTCTAATTTAGCTTTCTAACTAAGAAACTAAGTGTTCATTTTATTCCAAAACTACTCTAAACTCAAACCTACCAACTCGATACAACTCAACACAGTTGAACAACATATAAATAAGTATAGATGGGGAAATGGGGCTATAATTCTCAGAACGAACGACCGGGTCGTTACATCCTCCCCCTCTTAAACAATCGTTCGTCCTCGAACGAGTCTAAAACATACATGAAGTCTCAAATAGGTGAAACCTTCAGCAATACCTTCTCGTCACATTCAAATCATATGAACTCATCTCGCGGTCACATCCTACTCATCATGTATCCATCTAGCCACCATTTCTACTAATAGGATCACTACCAGACATATAGGTCCACAAACACGCGCTCACACAATCAATACCTCATTACTTAATCTACAGTCAAAACCTAGTCTCAAGTCCTCCAGACTGGCCTAAAATCAACACATAAAAATAACATCTCGTACCTCATCCAGGGAATCACAATCCATCGATGCACAACTGATACCGAGCGCTCATGTGCGCATACGAATGCGTGGATGAAATTCAAAGAGTTACACTTCAAGCTGAATTAATACCACACGATAAGAATTCAAGAAGGTGAAGTTTTCCTAAAGATTCTGCAGCATCTCGAAAATAAGTACAGACGTCTCCGTACCGATCCGCAAAACTCTACTAAACCCCCTCATGACTCGTGAGACCTATGTAACCTAGGCTCTGATACCAACTTGTCACGACTCAAAATCTAACCATGGTCGTGATGGCGTTTATCGTGTTACGAGGCAAGCCTATTCCCAAAATATTACTACTTATTTGATTATAAGAATTTAATAAAACATTTTCAATAATTTAATTCCTGCTAAACTAAACCAACTCTAAATATAATTAATATAAAATACGGAAACGAATCCCAAATATCGGGGTGTCACTAAGTCATGAGCGTCTAAAACTATAAACTAAGATATATAAACTGTCTAACTGTCCAAAATAAGAAATGACAAAAGGAGTAACAAGGCCCTGCGGACGCTAGAAGCTACCTTGTAGTCTCCAAAGATAGACGGCCTGAACTCAACAATCGCCGCACTCTAACTCACCTAGATCTGCACATAAAGTGCAGAGTGTAGTATGAGTACAACCACATTAGTAGTAACAGAAATAACTAAGGAACTGAGCAGTAGTGACGAGCTAAGTAAAACAGTCCAATTATTTATTTTCATAATTTTAAAAAAATAAACATGAATAAATAGGTAAGTTCCATAACTCAGTAAATACCACAAAGAAATTTAATAGATAAATGCAGCAACAACAAAAGTAAATGTAACTTCACAGCAATGTCACTTCATCACTCAGCACTTACACTCAACACTCAACACTCAATACACTCAACAATCTGCACTCACTGGGGGTATGTACAAACTCCGGAGGGGCTCCCAAAGCCCAAGCTCTAAGCATGAACAACTCGCGTGCTATCATATCAATACCTGGATCTACACGGTCAACTCACGTGCTACGCGGACAACTCACGCGCTATGGTATAAATACTTGGACCCGCACAGTCAACTCACATGCTACGCAAACAAGTCACGCGCTATGGTATTAATATCCTCACAACCAGGCCCTCAGTCTCACTCAATCATGTACCTCACTAGCCTCACCACCATCAACAAATAAGGGAATACATCCCACATCAAGTATCACAGCATATTAGCAAATAATAGAAACTGAGGTAAACATGTACAATAATTTCTATGACTGAGTACAAATAATATGAGCATGAATAAAGCCTAAGCATGATCTCTAACATGAAGGTAGACAAGTTCAACAACAAGTAACTACGTAAACACAGATGATGGCCATGAGGCCTCACGGGACGGACCAAGTCTCCATCCCTCGAGGTATACACCCACACGTCCATTACCTAGCGTGGGTATCACCTCCAAATAGTCACACGATATCAAATTCTCCGGGTTTATACCCTCAAAGTCAGAGTAAAAACTGTTACTTACCTCAACCGCATAAAATCCTACTCCGGGATGCCCTCGTCTATGGACTCAATCTCCAAAAGCTCTGAATCTAACCATAATCATATTAATACCATCATCATATGCTAAAGAATCGAATTCCACAATGAAAAACTACAAAATATGCCAAAAATCCGAAATTGGCCAAAACCCGGCCTCCGGACTCACGTCTCAGAATCAGTCAAAAATGGAAGAATAATAAACCTCGTTCTCTCCCGAGTCTAACCATATAAAATTTATCAAAATCGGACTCCGTTTGGTCCTTCAAATCCTCATTTAAAACTCTCCAAAACTCAAACCCTAACTCCCTCAATTTTACTTTGAAATCATCAATCAAATCCCAAAAATAATGACGAATTCATGAAATATAACTAAAACCGAGTAGAAAACACTTACCCCAATTCATATGGTGAAAATCGCCTCCAAAATCGCCCAAATCCGTGCTCCCCAACTCAAAATATGACCGAATGAACAAACCCTAGTTTTATATATTTTTCTGCCGGCTATTCTGCCTCGTTTCTCATGCCAAACAATCCCAAAAGTTATTTTTTATGCCTCCAATAGATTCCTTGTGAAATTCTAATCAAGTTAGTCATTTGAATCACTCAATTTAACCTTATAATGAAGGAGATATGTAGGTTTTAATATTTGCAAATATTGTAGATTTTTAAATATGCTGCCAATAAGAGTGACAAACGGGCGGGTCGGATATGATTCGGGTCGAAAATGGGTAATGAAAAAATGGATCAATTATCCGACCCGAGCTATATTTAATACGAATAAAAAATGGGTTAACCGGAGGATAATACGGGTAACCATATTATCCATTAATTCTTGCATATGATCACTTTTGGGAGAATTCTTAGTCTCCCTAACTTGAGGAACCCCCAATTTGAGGCTTTACAAATGTAAAAGCTAGACCCATTGGTTATCCATTGGTTACTCATTGGTTATTCATTTTCTAAATGGATAATATGGTTCTTATCCATATTTGACCCATTTTTAAAAAGTTCATTATCCAACCCATTTTTTAATGGATAATGTCACACCTCCTTTTTCCATACCTGCGAGGGTACAAGGGAGTTTTTTCCAATTAAAGGACAATCGAAACGGGATTTGTTTAATTATTTCAGAGTCGCCACTTGGGAGATTTTAGGGTGTCCCAAGTCATCAATTTAATCCCGAATCGAGAAAAAGAATGACTCCATATTACAGTCTGCGTACCAGAAATCCGGATAGGGAATTCTGTTAACCCGGGAGAAGGTGTTAGGCATTCCCGAGTTCCGTGGTTCTAGAACGGTCGCTCAACTGTCATATTCGGCTTGATTATCTGATTTTATATAAATATGAACTTATGTGCAAATTTTAACTCTTGACCGCTTTTATTATTATATTTTACGAGAATTGCAACGTCGTGAAAACATATCTCGAACCATGTTACATCAATGCACCCGTGGTTGTTGACATATCTCGACTCGGTTGAGATTTGGATTTAGGTCACATAAATGCGCGCCCGAGTTAAGGAAAATAAATTATTAAAGGCGTGCCTAAAGCAACTAGCGTATTGTTATTTTGGGGAAGGCCGTAAAATTCGCTAAACGGCATGTCCCGAATTCTAAGTATTTTAATATATACATTTAGAGGGGCCCACAGCTTGTGCATTTTTTGTTTGTCGAGGCTCGTCTCATTCATTATTTAAAAAAAGAATTTGCAACGTCAAGGAAATGCGTCTCAGACCACGTCACAATCAATGTACCCGTAATTAGAGACACATTTCGATTTCGTTGAGATTTGGATTTGGGTCACATAAATGTGCACCCGAGTTTAAGGAGATAACATTATTAAATACGCGCCTAAAGTGACTAGCGTATCACTATTTTGGGAAGGCCGTGGAATTTTGCTAAACGGTTCATCCCGAAGTCTAAGCAATTTAAAACAAATATTTACTGAGGGCCCTGCGATTTTTGTATTTTTCGGCGAGGCTCATCTCATTTTTATTTTTAAGGATAAACCTACAGCAACCACATGTTTTCTATTAAGTTTGTCTCTTAAAAACAAAAGAAAATACCTCGATTAATTACATGCTGAAAAGGTGTAACTTACTAGTTATTAGTTTACGGCTGACACAAATGAGAAATTGCAGCAGAGTTTGTACAAAGAGGGATTGCTTTCGTTCTATATTCTATTATTTAACAAAACTGAAACATGAGATTGACGCACAATAATATCGAAACAGATTTTTTTTTAGATGAAGAAATTAGACGTATGCAACCTTATTGATTGACGAACATACATATGAGGTTCAGTTAATTATTCCTTACATGCTTGACACTTAAAAACGAAACAACTGAAGCTGACCCTATCTAACTTAGGTGATATTACTACGTGTTTAACTACACGATTTTCTTTTATCTTTTTGCCATAATTCAGATTGCCTAGTATGCCTTCGAAATATACATTATCTACTGATGAATTAGGGTGAAACAAATGTGATCACTGCATTCATTTTAACAGACCCTATGCGAAACCATTGTTGGCCGAGTATCACTACTATCCAGCTAGCTTCTTTTTTATTAACATACAATGATAGATTACCAGACCAAACTCTTATGGACTGAAAACTGTTTCATTACATAGTTTGTAAACCAAACTTTACATGTTAAACACAAAAAATATTCTAAACTACAAACAACAGAATAACGGTAACTATGCTAATGTTTGGACTGCAATACTTCTTATACTCTTATTCAGCTCCAAATTCATCATTACGTCAGTGAAATTAGAATGTGTACCTGGAGGTTTGGACAATAAGAAGGAGAAGAAGAAAAGTATCAACAGCAGGAAACCAGACAGCAACAACACAGCAACAACAATCAGCAACAATGTCACCAATAGTCCACAAACAACCAACAACAATTTCAACAACGATGAAACCTACAGGTGGTCGAGCACCACAAAAACAAACCCAAAAACAGAGTAGGAACCAGCAGGAAAACCCAGAACACTCAATGCAATAGCAACAACAGTTCAATAATCACAACAAACCCGATGAATAACCAACTACAACTTCAATAATCAGTAAGACCAAAACTCAATCCACAGCATATAGAAGCTCAGATTCCAGTAGTAATCTCACATAGAAATCAGAATATCCTCTCAACTGTTGGAAGAAGCTCTCTCTCTCAGCTATTTTTCAGAATCCTCACTGTTTTTTTTCGACCCAGAAAATTTCAGCTATTTTTTTGAACCCCCTTTATTTGTCCTCAACAGTCCTATTTATAAGCAGAAATGGCAAGCACTAAGCTGCCTTCATTCCCCCATTCCTTTTCTACCCATAACTCCTTAAAAACTAATCAAAAGTATTCCCCATGCCCATCTATTTGATAGCCTTCTAGCATGTGTGTTCCTGCCCAAAGGTATGGGCAGTCCTTTTATTTAATCAGCCCCATGCTACCAAGTTTGGTTCCCCACTATTACATTAGTTTAATCCTAATTCAGTACCCTATTTGTCAGCTCACTTAAACTAATCATTTCTGTTCTTTTTTACACCCAAATTACCCTGTTAGCCCCTGGTTATCACTGTCTTGCCCGGCTTCTATAGCAGGAAATTTGAACTTCTGACAGTTCGATTTCCAGCTGCCCTAGACTGAATCTTTTAGTTATTTGCGATGCAGTTACAAACTAACATTCACAGATAATGTCAAACGTCCAATTAACAACACAGGTTCGTTCAATCATATGAAGTTGTATGAATTAGAATACTTGAACATTTAGTCTTATAAAATTAATCGACGACGTTTATCTGATCGACTATACTAATTATAACATGAAACAATCAGTCGATCAATCAAACAACACGAACAGGGCATCGACTGCCCTCAACAACTTTGCACAACACAGAGAATCTATATGAATTATCTATTCGACGACATTAATTAACTCGAGCATGTATGTCACTATACGTATTCAAACATGAACAGAATAACAATCGACCAAATAAAAGGTCTTATGAAGATGGGGAACAAATTGAAAAACACATATCAGAATTACCAAATAAACCAAACAAATATGCTGACAAACTAAAACAACATTTTAAACAAAACAGAAAAAGAAAGAAAACCTACTGTGAAGGCTCAACAAAGGACGAACCCAGGTCTGAACTAGATTTGACCATTTGAGGCCGAACAAACTTTAATCGGGGTGTTCTCAACCGAGAACACCTTGATTAAGGTCTATTAGACCTCAACCCTTTATTAAAACTGGCCGGATTCCCCAGGTTCTTGTGTTCTAGGGTTTGAATCCTCAGATTTGGGATTTTAGGATTTGTGGGTAGATTCGGACCAAACCAAGCTTGGTTTGGTCACGAGGGAGGTCAGGGGGTTGTCCAGTGTGAATCTGGGGTGGTTTGGTGTAGATCTGGGTTTGGTCTCGAATCTTCAAATCAAGATTCGAGATGGAGGGGGCTGATTCGAGGCAAGGGGGTAACAGATTTGGGTTTGGGGTGGTGAGGTGCATCAGGGGTGTTAAGGGGGTGGTCACCGGCATCCTTGCCGCCGGCTTTATGGTGAAGGTGAAGGGTGGCGGCTAGGGTTTGGGATATTAGGGTTGGTCTCTAGAGATGATGAAGCCGGGGGGTGTTCGGATAGGGGGCGGGGTAGCAAGGTTGGGCTTTATATATGTTTTAGAGGTTTAGATCCTGGCCGTTGGATCAAGTGAGATCTATGGCCAGGATCTATTCATTTAGGAAGGACGACGTCGTTTAGGTGTGAAGGTGGGTGAGACCGGGTAGGGAAATAGATCGGATCAGATTAACGGGTCTTAGGGGAGGGCCTGGATCCGTTGGAACAATGAGATTGGACGGCTCAGATCAAACGCCCTGAAATAGCGTCGTTGTGGTTAAATGAGCGGCCTGATCGGGACCGTTCATCTGAATCATATCAATGGATCAAAACAAAGGCGCCGATACGGCGTCGTTTGGGGTCGTGCTTGGGCAGCCTGGGTTGGGCTGGGTCTGTTTTGGTTTTGGGCCTAATTTTTGGGGTCCAAACCGATTTTAACCCAACTCTTTTCTCTTCTTTAACTACCAAAATTAACTAAACTCCTAAATAAATTGTAAAAATAAAATAAAATTACACACATACTGGTTAACACCCATAATAATTAACATACAGTTTAACATTAAATAAAAATCACTCAATGACAAAAACATATATTTTTTGATTTTCTTTTTTTCTTTTGGAGTAACTTCCGTGAAGCAAAAATTACGTGCTTACAGCTGCCCCTCTTTGCTTGAAGACACGAAGGGTTTTTGTGCAAAGATAAAGTGAGCGATTTTTGCTTGTCCGTGTACTCCATGTGAAGCATTTTTTGAAAAAGATTTGACCGAACCTTTGCTTCAGAGGTTTCTTACATATCCTGGGCTGAGCAGGAATCAGGTCAATGTAGTTCGGGAAGTTTTGGTAGCTGGGACTACCGTGTGACTGTCATGTTTGCTGTTGTTGTGTGCTGTTACACGCTGTTGTATGCTGTTATTGCTTACCGATCTCCTTGTTACATTGTGCTAAAAGGAAAAACAAGAAGCTAGGCTAGACTATGGATCATAAGATCTATCTTCAACTTGTTCTTGTTGCCTTGCTTTCTTGTCGGCTTGCGTTTTCTTCCGATGCTTTTATTTTGTGAACTTGGGGGACGACACTGGTCCTTCGCCTTTCTGAATGCCAGTTTTCATCATTTGCTTGGTCCGCTGGGGACATGGCTTTCTTCATTAATCTTTTCAGTGGTTCCTCTGGTGGTACGACTCTCTTCATCAGATTTGTTATGCTGGGCAGAATTTAATGTTCACAAGCTGCTTCTTTCAAAACGCGTATTTTCTTCCCTTTTGACACATGCACTTGAGTTTGCAACCTTCTGCTTCCCGGTGCTGGGGACTTTTTATTGTTTCCTGCTAGGTATTCCTGCTGTAACCTTCGGCCTTCCGGTGGGGTTACTGCTCTCAAAATCTGAAATATTTAAACTAAAACATGAAAAGTATTCCACTCGTTATACAGGTGGGCGCCTATTTAAACTAAGACTGAAAATATTCCTCTCGTTATACAGGTGGACGCCTATTTAAACTAAGACTGAAAATATTTCCCTCGTTATACAGGTGTGCGCCTATTTAAACTAAGACATGAAAAGTATTCCTCTCGTTATACAGGTGGGCGCCTATTTAAACTAAGACATGAAAATATTCCTCTCGTTATACAGGTGGGCGCCTATTTAAACTAAGACATGAAAAGTATTCCTCTCGTTATACAGGTGGGCGCCTATTTAAACTAAGACATGAAAATATTCCTCTCGTTATACAGGTGGGAGCCTATTTAAACTAAGACTGAAAATATTCCTCTCGTTATACAGGTGGGCGACTATTTAAACTAAGACTGAAAATATTCCTCTCGTTATACAGGTGGGCGACTATTTAAACTAAGACACGAAAAGTATTCCTCTCGTTATACAGGTGGGCGCCTATTTAAACTAAGACATGAAAAGTATTCCTCTCGTTATACAGGTGGACGCCTATTTAAACTAAGACTGAAAATATTCCTCTCGTTATACAGGTGGGCGCCTATTTAAACTAAGGCATGAAAATATTCCTCTCGTTATACAGGTGGGCGCCTATTTAAACTAAGACATGAAAAGTATTCCTCTCGTTATACAGGTGGGCGCCTATTTAAACTAAGACATGAAAAGTATTCCTCTCGTTATACAGGTGGGCGACTATTTAAACTAAGATTGAAAATATTCCTCTCGTTATACAGGTGGGTGCCTATTTAAACTAAGACATGAAAAGTATTCCTCTTGTTATACAGGTGGGCGCCTATTTAAACTAAGACTGAAAATATTCCTCTCGTTATACAGGTGGACACCTATTTAAACTAAGACATGAAAAATATTCCTCTCGTTATACAGGTGGGCGCCTATTTAAACTAAGACATGAAAAGTATTCCTCTCGTTATACAGGTGGGCGCCTATTTAAACTAAGACTGAAAATATTCCTCTCGTTATACAGGTGGGCACCTATTTAAACTAAGACATGAAAAGTATTCCTCTCGTTATACAGGTGGGCGCCTATTTAAACTAAGACATGAAAAGTATTCCTCTCGTTATACAGGTGGGCGCCTATTTAAACTAAGACTGAAAATATTCCTCTCGTTATACAGGTGGGCGCCTATTTAAACTAAGACATGAAAAGTATTCCTCTCGTTATACAGGTGGGCGCCTATTTAAACTAAGGCATGAAAAGTATTCCTCTCATTATACAGGTGGACGCCTATTTAAATTAAGACATGAAAAGTATTCCTTTCGTTCCTCCGAGAAATTTTTTTGACAACGGCAGAAAATTTTCTGCCCCGGTTTTAGTGATCTTTCTGGCATCGCGTCCTGCTGCCATCATCAACCTTTATTTTCTTGCAGCAGACAAAATAATTTAGTTAGTTTCAATCATGGTGGGCGGCGGTGTCCTTCCCGTTGGGGGATGATTTTTTCCTTTTCTTTTCCTTGCTCTGTGCTCCAACAAATGGTGGGTGGATAAAGTTGCTTGCTGGGGATGGTTCTCCTTTTATCCTCTTTCTTGCTTTCTCTTTACAGAACGAGCTGTGTGAGTCCGCTTCAATCTTGAAACCCCTCCCTTAGGAGTTTATTTCCTCCCAGAACTACAAGGCATAGAATTTTATTGCCTGGGGATGACCTTTAGGACTGTTAAGGTTATCTTGCATAGGATTAATTTCCCTTTCCTGTGGCGTCTGACCACTTCGAACTTGGGTCTGTGGTTTGTCGACATTCTGCGGGGACACCTTCTCGGATCTTGGTCCACAAGTCCTTCACCCGTCATTTTCCGCTCTCTTCACGTCACCCTTAATTTTCTACACAATTCCCCCTTTGGTTTTGCAATCGACGCCTTTCGTCTTATTGCCTCGGCCTTTGGCCTGTCCTTTTCGTATTTTGTTCTTGTACCCTTTCGGCCTCTGGTAGTAAACTCTGAAAAATCCTTTTCAAAACGAATTTCTAGAAAGAAATGAAAAAGATAGAAAAGGAGAAAAATCTTTCTGAACCAATACTGGTGGAAAAAGGAAAAGAGAAGAACTTATCTGGATGACATGACTGGTTCTTACGATCATGACGTGCACCATAGATTCTCGACCCAGTCTATTTGTATCAATCAACCTGCCTGATGGCCTTGCTTGCTGGGGATAGATGGGTGTCCATTTCTTCGCGAATGTGGACCCTTTTGTCAATCTGTCTTGTCGCCTTATACTGCCTTTCGAGGGGTTTTCACTAATGAGAATCTCTCTTTTCTCTCAGCTCCTGACGCCTTATGGTTCCTGTGAAGGTTTTCACCGATAAGACTCTCTCGTTTTATATCTCTCATCTTTCGTCGCCTTACAGTGCCTGCGAAGGTTTTCACCGATAAGACTCTCTCATTTTATTTCTTCAGCGGGAATTGGGGTGCTGTCGATATGACCCTCTCTTCTGGAGATTCCTTTTGACTATCAATTCATTTCCAGTTTTATGATCCTCTTCTTTGCTGGGGATCAGTGTATTATTCTCGGCTTTATTTGTCTAACTTGGCACCTCTTGGAAGTTGATCGGGAGGTCTTTTTTTTTGGACATCGATGTTGGTTTTGGTGTGGGGTTAAAAGAAAGGCTATCAAGAATTCGAAATAACTTTGACGGGTGAGCCACTACAACTCTTGGAATCAAACCTTTGTTGAAACTTTAAAACATATCCTCTGCCCCAGTTTTCTCGCTTGGGGGATTTTTATTTTTACACTATGTTGGGCTATGTGCGTTACGCACAACTGTGCACACTATGCACACTATGACCGAGCCGTGAGGCGCCTACGTATCCTCTTTGAGGAATCAGGTCAAACGTAGTTCCTACCGCTCTCTTGTTTTTCTTGCGATTTTTATCTTTCTCTTCTTTTTTTAATTTCTTCTCTTTCTCTCTCTCTCTCTATATGTGTATATATATATATATATATATATATATATATATATATATATATATATCTTTTCCCATTTAGTGATTCCAAAAGAGGGGTACGAAAGAACAACTTAAGGCTCAAAAGGGGAAAGCAAGGGTTAAAAGTGTTTGGATAGAAGAAAGAATTGTCTCCGTCATTTCATTATCCAATAGGTACCAAATACAAACAAACGAACCAATAACTACCATAATCAAAGAAATTACGCATAATATCTTTTGACTGCATCGGAATTGATAGCCATGTCGACACATCTTCCCTCAATATCTGTCAAACACAAAGCACCGTTGGACAACACTCTGTTCACGATATAGGGCCCTTGCCAATTTGGGGCGAACTTGACTTTTGCCTCGACCTGATGCGGGAGGATCCGTTTCAATACCTGCTGCCCTACTTCAAACTTCCTGGGGCGTACCTTCTTATTATATGCCCTTGCCATTCTCTTCTGATACAGCTGACCGTGGCACACTACTGCCAATCTTTTCTCGTCTATCAAGCTCAACTGTTCTAATCAAGCTTTGACCCATTCATCATCATCAATCTCGGCTTCCGCGACAATTCAGAGGGACGGAATTTCGACCTCCGCTGGTATTACGACCTCAGTTCCGTACACCAACAAATAAGGAGTTGCACCTATGGAAGTCCGGACGGTAGTGCGATAACCCAACAAAGCAAAGGGTAATCTCTCGTGCCATTGTCTGGATCCTTCCACCATCTTCCGTAGTATCTTCTTGATGTTCTTATTGGCTGCTTCGACCGCTCCATTCGCCTTGGGACGATATGGGGTGGAATTGCGGTGGGTAATCTTGAATTGTTGACATACCTCTCTCATCATGCTGCTGTTAAGATTTGCACCATTGTCCGTAATGATCACTTTTGGGATCCCAAATCTGCAGATGATATGGGAGTGAACAAAATCCACCACGGACTTTTTAGTTACCGACTTGAAGGTTTTAGCCTCGACCCATTTGGTGAAGTAGTCAATGGTCACCAGAATGAACCTATGGCCGTTGGATGCTGCCGACTCGATAGGCCCAATGGCATCCAAGCCCCATGCAACAAACGGCCAGGGTGCTGACATCGTATGTAACTCTGTTGGCGGAGAATAAATCAGATCTCCATGTATCCGACACTGATGACATTTCCTCACGAAAGTGATACAGTCGTGCTCCATGGTGAGCCAATAATACCCTGTTCGAAGGATCTTCCTTGACAACACATATCCGCTCATATGTGGCCCACAAACTCCAACATGTACCTCTGCCATAACCTTCTTGGCCTGACCGACATCTATACATCTTAACAATCACAAGTCCGGGGTTCTTCTGTACAAAACTCCTCCGCTGAGGAAGAAACCATTCGACAAACGCCGAAGGGCTCTTTTTTGGTCTCCAGTGGCCTGTTCCGGATATATCCCCATTTTGAGGTACTTTTTTATATCATGAAACCAAGGCTTGCCATCTACTTCCTCTTCTACCGTGTTGCAATAAGTGTGCTGATCACGAACCTAGATGTGCAAAGGGTCAACATACATTTTGTCAGGATGGTGTAACATTGATGCTAAGGTGGCCAATGCATCCGCAACCTCGTTATGAATTCTCGGGATATGTTTGAATTTCACCGATCGAAATCGCTTGCTCAGATCGTGCAAACATTGTCGATATGGTATGAGTTTCAAGTCCCGTGTTTCCCATTCACCATGAATCTGATGTACCAAGAGGTCCGAGACTCCCAAGACCAAAACGTCTTGGACATCCATGTCTGCGGCTAATCGTAGACCCAAAATACAAGCTTCATACTCGGCCATATTATTGGTGCAATAGAAGCGTAGTTGAGCTGTAACAGGATAATGAGTTCCTGTTTCTGAAATGAGTACTGCTCCAATTCCAACCCCTTTCGCGTTTGCAGCTCCATCGAAGAAAAACTTCCAACCCGGTTCCTCGGGTAACTCCAGCTCACCCGTATGCATCACTTCTTCATCGGGAAAATACGTTCTTAAAGGCTCGTATTTTTCAACAACGGGATTCTCTGCCAAATGGTCGGCCAGCGCTTGGGATTTCATGGCTGTCCTCGTCACATAGACGATATCGAACTCTGTGAGCAGAATTTGCCATTTTTCCAACCTCCCTGTGGGCATAGGTTTCTGAAAGATGTACTTCAATGGGTCCAAACGGGATATGAGATAAGTAGTATACGATGACAGGTAGTACTTCAACTTCTGATCTACCCAAGTTAGGGCGCAACATGTTTTCTCGAGTTGAGTGTATTTGACCTCATATACTGTGAATTTCTTGCTAAGATAATAAATGGCCTGCTCCTTCCTTCCTGTGTCATCATGTTGCCCCAGTACACAACCAAATGAATTTTCCAGGACCGTCAGATAAAGAATTAAGGGCTTCCCTGGCTTAGGTGGAACCAACACAGGTGGATTGGACAGATACCCTTTGATTTGTCGAAAGCCTCTTGACACTCTGCCGTCCAACTTACCGCAACATCTTTTTTCAATAGCCGAAATATGGGTTCACAAGTCGCCGTGAGTTGAGCAATGAACCTGCTGATGTAATTGAGTCTCCCCAACAGGCTCATTACCTCTGTTTTGTTCTTTGGCGGTGGCAAATCTCGGATGGATTTGATCTTGGATGGGTCTAACTCAATACCCCGTCGACTGACAATGAATCCTAACAGCTTTCCTGATGGAACCCCGAATGCGCATTTGGCCGGGTTGAGCTTGATATCATACCTTCAGAGTCTTCGGAAGAATCTCCTTAGGTCTGCTACATGGTCTTCCTGACGCCAAGACTTTATGATCACATCATCTACGTACACCTCAATTTCTTTGTGTATCATGTCGTGAAACACAGTAGTCATTGCTCGCATGTACGTTGCCCCGGCATTCTTCAATCCGAACGGCATTACCCGATAGCAGTAAGTTCCCCATGGCGTGATAAATGCTGTCTTTTCCGCATCTTCCTCGTCCATTAGGATCTGATGATATCCCGCATAGCAATCCACAAAGGATCCGATCTCGCGCCCAGCGCAATTATCGATCAGGATATGGATGTTGGGCAATGGAAAATTGTCCTTGGGACTTGCTTTGTTGAGATTGCGGTATTCGACGCATACCCTACTTTTCCCATCCTTCTTCGGAACTGGTACCACATTGGTCAACCACTCGGGATATCGAGTGACCCGAATGACCTTTGTCTGTAGCTGCTTAATCACCTCTTCTTTGATCTTTACACTCATTTCTGTTTTAAATTTCCTTAGCTTTTGCTTGATCGGAGGGTATGCCGGGTCAGTGGGCAATTTGTGAACTACTAGATTGGTACTTAATCCCGGCATATCGTCATATGACCATGCAAAAACGTCTCTAAATTCCACGAGGGTTTTGATCAATTCTTCCCTGACATTTGGCTCAATGTGGATGCTGATTTTTGTTTCTCGGACATTATCAGCGTCTCTTAGATTCACGGCCTCAGTGTCATTTAGGTTAGGCTTGGGTTTCTCTTCAAATTGGCACAGTTCTCGGTTTATCTCTTCGAAGGCTTTATCTTCGTCATCTTCAGATTCATCGTCGCAAACGACCTCTTGTATTAAGTCGGGCTCGGATTGATTTATTAGACTAGGTCGAAGATCCGCTGTGCATGCCATGTCATTAGAACCAGTAAAAAGAGAACTGTTCAGAAAGAAAAAGAACAAAACAAAATTAAAATGAGACAAAAGAAGAGAACTTTATTAAACTTGCGGGATAACAGGGTTCACACTTTTACAAAACAAAATAAAATTTGGATTACACCCTGGAATAATCCGAACAAGAAAAGCATAAATCAAAGCCTACTACCAAGACTCCCCCCGGACAGGAAGGGGAGTAACCGTCCAATTGTTGGTTTTGGACTCAGGCCCCACAAACTATATCTCCGCTCTGCTGGAACTCACTCCAGCTTCTACCATACTGACATCAGCGAATAGCCTCTCGAAACTCTGATTTAGGTCCCCATCCGTCCCAATCAATGGTCCGAGAACTTTTGGGACCGGTGGCCACTTGGCACTTACTCTGACAAAAGATCTTGAGAGACGTGGCACAGGTTTGGGAAGATACCAGACTTTCTTCTTCATTTTCCGCGCTTGCTTTGCATCTGCTGCGGTTGGTTTGAACCCCAACCCGAAGGTTTCCAAATTCTTGGGCAGGGAGATAGGTTGGACAATCCCCTGAAGCTCGACTCCCAGGCCTTTTCCTGGCACAAACCCATTACCCAGCATTTCCGAGACCATCATGATCGTTGCGGAAGCTACCCTAGGGTGCTGGAGGATCTCACCCTCAGAAATCTTGTTTGCCGACATTGTATCAAAGATCTGGTAGACCCAAGGACCGACCTTTGTCATCATCGGTCTCTATGAAGGGAACAATGGTGCCACCTAAGATGCACGCAGTGTCCTCGCCGTGCAGTACGACCTCTTGTCTATCCCACTCGAACTTGACCATCTGGTGCAGGGTGGAAGGCACTGCTTTGGCTGCGTGAATCCACGGTCGTCCTAACAGAAGGTTATAAGATACCGCGGCATCTAAAACCTGGAACTCCATGGTAAATTGGACTGGACCGATGGTCAATTCGAGTACAATGTCCCCTACGGTGGCTGTTCCATTTCCGTCAAATCCTCGGACGCAAATGCTATTCTTGTGGATTCTTCCGTGGTCGATCTTTAACTGGTTCAGGGTGGATAATGGACAAATATTGGCACTTGAACCGTTATCCACCAATACCCGAGTAACTACCGAGTTTTCACATTTGACCGTTAGGTAGAGAGCTTTATTATACTCCGTACCTTCCACTGGCAGATCATCATTTGAGAATGTTACCCTGTTCACCTTGAAAATTTTGTTGGCAATGGTTTCCAGGTGATTTACAGAAATCTCGTTGGGCATATGAGCTTCGTTTAATATCTTCATCAGGGCCCGACGATGCTCCTTAGAATGGATTAGTAATGATAGCAGCGAGATCTGGGCCGGTGTTTTCCTTAGTTGTTCGACCACGGAGTAGTCCTGCACTTTCATCTTTCTCAAGAACTCCTCAGCCTCTTCTTCGGACACAGGTTTCTTGGTTGCAGCTGGGTTGGGTCTTCTCAGCTCCACCGGAGCGAAACACCGTCCTGATCGAGTCAGCCCTTGCGCTTCACAACTAACTTCCTCCACTTGTTTCCCTTTGTACATCACCACTGCCTTCTCGTATTTCCAAGGCACGACCTTGCTATCAATCATCGGCAGCTGGACTACAGGCTTTATGGTGACCAGTTCCCTGTATACCCCTTTCAACACAACTGCAGGCGTGGGTGGAGTCCCTGATATTACCAACTTGGTTGGATCGGGTTTGCTTGTTACGGTGGACGAGCTCTTTCCCAATATCACTATTGGCTTGATGCCTTCTCCCTGCAATTGTACCCCCGTTCCTCCACTGGTCGATCCTTCTTTCGGGGCGGCCTGGATCATCATCACTGTCTGTGAGGGCTTTCTCAGCTCTCCTCCCTCATACACCAACTCGATCATGTGGGTCTCGTGGTGCGCCGGCAGCGGGTTCTGGTTGATGTTAGGAGCCTCCGGCGTTTGGAACTCGATTTTGTTATCATCAATGAGATCTTGTATCGCCTGCTTCAACCTCCAACACTTTTCAGTATCATGTCCCAGCATTCCTGAGCAGTACTCACAGCTTATTGACCTGTTCATATTTTGGGGAGGGGGGTTTTGTTCTCTAGGTTCGACAGGACTCACCAAACCCAACCGTCTCAATTTGTGGAATATGGCGGTATAGGTCTCTCCCACCTCAGTAAAGGCTCTATGTTTCTGTAGCCTATCATTTTTAGCAGCCTGACTCCCTCGAAAACCTGCCCTTGGAGGGTCCCTGTATGCTCTCGGTGGAGGGTAGGTATTTTGTGGTGGTGGGTAGGTATTATGTGGAGCTGGGTATGTATT
The DNA here is from genome assembly GCF_000715075.1 of Nicotiana tabacum. Classification (NCBI taxonomy): domain Eukaryota; kingdom Viridiplantae; phylum Streptophyta; class Magnoliopsida; order Solanales; family Solanaceae; genus Nicotiana; species Nicotiana tabacum. Next base: position 1,285,026 of record NC_134091.1, read on the forward strand.
GTGGGGAGCTGGCGCACGCCATTGTGGGCGAACCGAGGTTGGGTGTATGTCTGGGCTTGATGGATGGTGAAATGTGGCTCTTGAGGTGGGTAGTAGTGATGTGGTGGGCTGTATAGGTAGTTTGGCCTGTGAGGTCTGGGTTGATTGTACTGTGGTTTGCCAGACCTGGCCCAGCTACTTGCCTCAATCGTGGCAATTTCTTCTTTCTTCCTTCTTCCCAGCGCACCTCCCGTGCCGCTCTGAATAGCCTGGGTCATTGCCTTGAGTGCCGAGTAATTCAGGATTTTGTCAGACCTCAGACCCTCTTCTATCATGACCCCTATCTTTACTACCTCGTTGAAGGATTTTCCAACCGTCGTCACCAAGTGACCAAAGTAGGTTGGATACAGTGTTTGCAAGAAGTAGTCCACCATTTCTCCCTCTCTCATGGGAGGATCAACTCTGGCCGCTTTCTCTCTCCAGCGGAACCCAAATTCGCGAAAACTTTCCCCGGGCTTCTTCCCAGTCCTCAGCAATGTGAGACGGTCAGGGACTATCTCGAGATTGTATTGAAAATGACCTGCGAAAGCCTGCGCCAGGTCATCCCAAGTGTACCATCTGCTGGAATCCTGCCTGGTATACCATTCTAGTGCCGACCCGCTCAGACTTTGGCCGAAATAAGCTATCAGCAGCTCATCTTTGCCGCCTGCCCCTCTCATTTTGCTACAGAAACCCCACAAATGTGCCATGAGGTCACCGTGCCCTTCATATAAATCAAACTTAGGCATCTTGAACCCAGCCGGGAGTTGGACGTCCGGGAAAGGGCATAGATCCTTGTAGGCCACGCTGACCTGGTTGCCCAATCCGTGCAGGTTCCTGAAGGACTGCTCCAGGCTTTTGAACTTCCTCAATACCTCATCTTGTTCTGGGACTTTAACCGGCTTTTCAATCTCTGCCGGTACCTCCAAGTGTGGATTGTAGGCATGTGGTTCGGGGGCATGGATTGTGGGCTCAGGGGGATAGTATTGCGTATGGTGAGCCTGAAACAATGGATCGTTGGTCGTTCTTTGCAGGGTGGCTGATGTGGGTCCCACAAAAGTGGGAACATTTGGTGTTGGGAGAGGTTGATGGGGTGGTGGAGCTTGTGAATCATGGGGGCTTCTCTCCTGATGATAACGGTGATTCGGGAGGCTTGTTGAAGGGTCGGAGTGGGGGTATTCCGGCATGTGCCCTAATGGCTCAGGGCTCTTTTGTGCTTTGGCTAGAGCTAGCTGCATTGCATTCATCTCTAGTCCCATCCTTTCTATCTTTTCCATCGCTTCTTTTAACAACTGGCTCATCGGCCTTTCTTCCTCGGCACTATTCTCTGAGGTAGTCATGCTTGTTGTTACCGGTCCTTTGGATCTGGTTTGGTAAGGGTGTGTTGCCAGAATTCTTTAACAACTAACTGGTCGGATACAGACAACAACAAACTTTGTTAGCGTTAGAGTTTAACAGATTTGATAACAACACATTGAGGATGCAATGCTCCTAGGCAGTTAACCGTTTCTAACATGCTTTGCTTCAAACAACATGCGTCATCCCGACTTGCTTATTTGTCCTTTTAAAGCACTTTGGGAAACCCTGTATTTTATTTTATTCTTGTATTTTCTTTTCTCTCTTTTTTCTTTTTTCTTTCTTTATTAAAGGCGGCCGAATCTTATGTGGATTGCCTATGTATCACGTCCCCGCGTGAATCAGACCAGGCGTAGTTCTGCCATAAAGTAAAGACACACAAAATTCTTTTGGAATCATTTAATTCATCATCGAAATTCGCTATTACAAATTACTTCAAACAAATAATAGCAACAGTACATATTCCAAGTTTTTTAACCTAACTCCTTGACATAAAGAAAACAACACATAGGAAGACAACAAAGCCAATTAAACAAGACTCGAACTTAAGGCTACGACTCCAACTTGAGGGCTCGCGAGGCATCGCTCGGCCTTTTCGCGGCCCTTGGTGTAAGGTCTCTCTGCAAGCTCTTCAACTCATTCATGATCCGGTGGACGCAGCCCATGATGGAAACAAGGGGGGTTTTCCGAGGTATTTGCTCACATGCTAGGCATCTCATGTAGATGTAGTGCCTGATCTCATCAATACTTCCTCGAATGTTATTCCTTTCAACGAATAATTGCTCTATTCGCCGGTCTTTTAATCCCAGTGCTTGAGCATTGTCGGCAAGTCGATCCTGGAACATCTCCATTTGTCTTTCCATGCGGGTCATTGCATCGTAACAACGTCTTCTGTCGGCTTGGGCATCTCGTGCTTGTTTGAAGATTCGTTCATGAAGGGTGGAGTTCGTTTTCCTTAATATCCCGATGCTCATTTCATAATCCCTTATGACTTGTTGCAGACGCTGCCTCCGGGCCATTGTACCTTTTGCCCATTTGACCTTCATCCTTGCTATGCAAGCTTCTGATTGTTCTAATTCTTCTCGGCTTTGGCTGACCTGATTTCTCAAATCGGCTATCAATCTTTCGTCGGAGCGGCGTTTCTGTCGGTCGGTGTTACTCTTACTGGCTTGGCGGATGTGGGCCTTTAGCGTCTGGTTTTCTTGGGCTAACTTGTTCTTCTCACCCCGCTCGGAGGCGACTTGCACGTTGTTCTCAAATGCAAGCCTTTCAACTTGTTGCTTTAGCCTCCCGATTTCAGCCCGGTAGCCTTCCTCCCTTTTTAACCAGCCCCACTGTGTATGTAATGATTCCTCAAAGTTTTGGATGTGAGCTCTCTTAGTTGGTCTCTGATGCTCAAGCTCTCTTCTGTACCACGTGAGGTATTTTGGTGACACTTCGGCCTTGGCCCGATTTTGTACACGAGTATCCTCTTTCAGGGTTTGACATTCATTCCAGATTCTCCGAACGACCGCTTCAGGGAACTGCCCACCAGGTCCGATTTCGATTACCTGGCTACTGAGATCCTCTTCCTTTGGGATTATTTGATATCACCCCAACTGTCTCAACACTCTGCATGGTGCGTAGAGTTGGATACTTTGGAGACCCATCAGCAATAAATGAGACTCAGCGGTCGACATGTGTATGACCTCACCTATGGGTAGCCACTCGAATGCCCATTCTATCTGGTTTGCTGAAACTGAGCGCAGCAGCGTGACCCATTCGGCGACCCCTTCCGGTAGGTTGAAACCGTCGACCCTGGTGGGAAACTATTCTATACAAGTCTTTTGTGATAACCCATATCTCAGCAACTGAGGGCGATGACATAGATGCTCTATCATCCACATTTGCAGTAGTATATTACATCCTTCGAAGATACCTCCTCCGGTTTTGCAAATAATGAGTGCGCGGAAAATATCTGCTATTATCATTGGCGCCAGAGTGTTGTTTTCTTGCTTGAGCAAAGTGCTGACGACCCCAGCGATTAGTATGTTAATTTTCCCATCCTTTCTAGGGAACACCAGAAAACCCAGAAAGGCTATCATGAAAGCAATACATCTATGCCTCTCCCATTTCAACCAGCTTTCCCCACTGCAAATCTTACTCTCGGGATTGTTGAACCCTCCCAGATGACCGTACCTGTCATACGGAAATGCCAAACTACAAAACCCTTTTGATAACTCTGGGTTATGTACCGTTCTGCGGATCTTTACGATGTCCAGGAATTTGTGTATGGTCGCGGTCCTTGGTGCAATGAGATACTGTTCTTTCATAGGGATTTTAGGACATCCAATGTACCCTGCCAACTCCTCCAGCGTCGAGGTGAGTTCGAAGTTCGAGGAGTGAAATACATTGTGTGCCGAGTCCCAAAATGAAATTAAAGCCCTGATAATGTCCCCTCGTGGATCGATGTCCAGCAATCCAACCAAATTTCCCAAGTATATTTTGACCGTATCTCGCCCTGATCCTTCTAAGTCGTTCCACCACATGCGTAAGCCCAAAGGAACCTTATTTATGATGGCCTCAGATGAACTCTTACTTGTGCTCATTCTGCACATTTATTAAGGTGATTTCAGACGAAAGCAAAAATCTTTATTTTGATTCCAAACAACTTTCGTTTTCCCTTTTTTTTGAAAGAAACAATATATGTATATACATATATGTGTATATATATATACATACATATATCATTATTGGTAAAACAAAAACGGGGAGTTGGACCCAATAAGGGTTGCCTACGTATCCCACATCCGGTGAGAATCAAACCGACGTAGTTCGGGTTAGCGAATTATCTAAATCACGAGTTTTTCTCAAAATTGAAAAATATTTGGACATTGCTTTTTTTCTTAAGTGAGAAACTCTCGAAAATCTTTGTCAATTATTTATTTATATTCCTTTTTCAAAATTCCCGTTATCACCCGCCGGTCAACATGCAAATTCGAAACAAATTAAATGCGCTAACAGACAAGATGCCACATGATGGTCTTTTTGTTCCAGGTTGCTATTCCTAGACGGGCCCAACCCCTGTGTTGAGCCCCCTAAGTCAAATGCAACGTGATGCAAATAAGCGTTTTCCTACTAGGGATCCGGCATGAAGTTATGTTTTACTAAGCTTCAAACTGGGCTTTGTTCTAGACCTGGCTTACACGAGCGGACAACTCGAGTCGAGGAGGGGGCTACATACCGGGGACCCGCGGGGTCGTCCGACTTTGTAACTTATCCGAGCCACTTTCTACTTGGGTATGACACTAACAGAATAGGGAGTCTCGACCAGCAAGCTTCTCCCCGGAGGTAAGAAGAGAAAGGTTTCGGCACAGTTTATATATACAGTCAAATAATATCAAAGCGGTAACACACATCATTTTGCACATGTATCACATATAAGAATAACAGATAATAAATAAAGCCAAATAGAACAATTATTCTAAGCTCGAATTTCTAACCCTGAACCAGTGGTTCTGGGTTTTTAAGATCCCCAGCGGAGTCGCCAGAGCTGTCACACCTCCCTTTTCCATACCCGCGAGGGTACAAAGGAGTTTTTTCCAATTAAAGGACAATTGAAACGGGATTTGTTTAATTATTTCAGAGTCACCACTTGGGAGATTTTAGGGTGTCCCAAGTCACCAATTTAATCCCGGATCGAGGAAAAGAATGACTCCATATTACAGTCTGCGTACCAGAAATCCGGATAAGGAATTCTGTTAACCCGGGAGAAGGTGTTAGGCATTCCCGAGTTCCGTGGTTCTAGCATGGTCGCTCAACTGTCATATTCGGCTTGATTATCTGATTTTATATAAATATGAACTTATGTGCAAATTTTAACTCTTGACCGCTTTTATTATTATATTTTACGAGAATTGCAACGTCGTGAAAACATATCTCCAACCACATTACATCAATGCACCCGTGGTTGTTGACATATCTCGACTCGGTTGAGATTTGGATTTAGGTCACATAAATGCGCGCCCGAGTTAAGGAAAATAAATTATTAAAGGCGTGCCTAAAGCAACTAGAGTATTGTTATTTTGGGGAAGGCCATAAAATTCGCTAAAAGGCATGTCCCGAATTCTAAGTATTTTAATATATACATTTAGAGGGCCCCGCAGCTTGTGCATTTTTTGTTTGTCGAGGCTCGTCTCATTCATTATTTAAAAAAAGAATTTGCAACGTCATGGAAATGCATCTCAGACCACGTCACAATCAATGTACCCGTGATTAGAGACACATTTCGATTTCGTTGAGATTTGGATTTGGGTCACATAAATGTGCACCCGAGTTTAAGGAGATAACATTATTAAATACGCGCCTAAAGTGACTAGCGTATCATTATTTTGGGAAGGCCGTGGAATTTTGCTAAACGGTCCATCCCGAAGTCTAAGCAATTTAAAACAAATATTTACTGAGGGCCCCGCGATTTTTGTATTTTTCGGCGAGGCTCATCTCATTTTTATTTTTAAGGATAAACCTACAGCAACCACATGTTTTCTATTAAGTTTGTCTCTAAAAAACAAAAGAAAATACCTCGATTAATTACATGCTGAAAAGGTGTAACTTACTAGTTATTAGTTTACGGCTGACACAAATGAGAAATTGCAGCAGAGTTTGTACAAAGAGGGATTGCTTTCGTTCTATATTCTATTATTTAACAAAACTGAAACATGAGATTGACGCACAACAATATCGAAGCAGATTTTTTTTTAGATGAAGAAATTAGACGTATGCAACCTTATTCATTGACGGGCATACATATGAGGTTCAGTTAATTATTCCTTACATGCTTGACACTTAAAAACGAAACAACTGAAGCTGACCCTATCTAACTTAGGTGATATTACTACGTGTTTAACTACACGATTTTCTTTTATCTTTTTGCCATAATCCAGATTGCCTAGTATGCCTTCGAAATATACATTATCTACTGATGAATTAGGGTGAAACAAATGTGATCACTGCATTCATTTTAACAGGCCCTATGCGAAACCATTGTTGGCCGAGTATCACTACTATCCAGCTAGCTTCTTTCTGATTAACATACAACGATAGATTACCAGACCAAACTCTTATGGACTGAAAACTGTTTCATTACATAGTTTGTAAACCAAACTTTACATGTTAAACACAAAAATATTCTAAACTACAAACAACAGAATAACGGTAACTATGCTAATGTTTGGACTGCAATACTTCATATACTCTTATTCAGCTCCAAATTCATCATTACGTCAGTGAAATTAGAATGTGTACCTGGAGGTTTGGACAATAAGAAGGAGAAGAAGAAAAGTATCAACAGCAGGCAACCAGACAGCAACAACACAGCAACAACAATCAGCAACAATGTCACCAATAGTCCACAAACAACCAACAACAATTTCAACAATGATGAAACCTACAGGTGGTCGAGCACCACAAAAACAAACCCAAAAACAGAGTAGCAACCAGCAGGAAAACCCAGAACACTCAATGCAATAGCAACAACAGTTCAATAATCACAACAAACCCGATGAATAACCAACTACAGCTTCAATAATCAGTAAGACCAAAATTCAATCCACAGCATATAGAAGCTTAGATTCCAGTAGTAATCTCACATAGAAATCAGAATATCCTCTCAACTGTTGGAAGAAGCTCTCTCTCTCAGCTATTTTTCAGAATCCTCACTGTTTTTTTTTCGACCCAGAAAACTTCAGCTATTTTTTTGAACCCCCTTTATTTGTCCTCAACAGTCCTATTTATAAGCAGAAATGGCAAGCACTAAGCTGCCTTCATTCCCCCATTCCTTTTCTGCCCATAACTCCTTAAAAACTAATCAAAAGTATTCCCCATGCCCATCTATTTGACAGCCTTCTAGCATGTGTGTTCCTGCCCAAAGGTATGGGCAGTCATTTTATTTAATCAGCCCCATGCTACCAAGTTTGGTTCCCCACTATTACATTAGTTTAATCCTAATTCAGTACCCTATTTGTCAGCTCACTTAAACTAATCATTTCTGTTCCTTTTTACACCCAAATTACCCCTGTTAGCCCCTGGTTATCACTGTCTTGCCCTGCTTCTATAGCAGGAAATTTGAACTTCTGAGAGTTCGATTTCCAGCTGCCCTAGACTGAATCTTTTAGTTATTTGCGATGCAGTTACAAACTAACATTCACAGATAATGTCAAACGTCCAATTAACAACACAGGTTCGTTCAATCATGTGAAGTTGTATGAATTAGAATATTTGAACATTTAGTCTTATAAAATTAATCGACGACGTTTATCTGATCGACTATACTAATTATAACATGAAACAATCAGTCGATCAATCAAACAACATGAACAGGGCATCGACAGCCTTCAACAACTTTGCACAACACAGAGAATCTATATGAATTATCTATTCGACGACATTAATTAACTCGAGCATGTATGTCACTATACGTATTCAAACATGAACAGAATAACAATCGACCAAATAAAAGGTCTTATGAAGATGGGGAACAAATTGAAAAACACATATCAGAAATACGAAATAAACCAAACAAACATGCTGACAAACTAAAACAACATTTTAAACAAAACAGAAAAAGAAAGAAAACCTACTATGAAGGCTCAACAAAGGACGAACCCAGGTCTGAACTAGATTTGACCATTTGAGGCCGAACAAACTTTAATCGGGGTGTTCTCAACCGAGAACACCCTGATTAAGGTCTATCAGACCTCAACCCTTTATTAAAACTGGCCGGATTCCCCAGGTTCTTGTGTTCTAGGGTTTGAATCATCAGATTTGGGATTTTAGGATTTGTGGGTAGATTCGGACCAAACCAAGCTTGGTTTGGTCACGAGGGAGGTCAGGGGGTTGTCCAGTGTGAATCTTGGGTGGTTTGGTGTAGATCTGGGTTTGGTCTCGAATCTTCAAATCAAGATTCGAGATGAAGGGGGCTGATTCGAGGCAAAGGGGTAACAGATTTGGGTTTGGGGGTGGTGAGGTGCATCAGGGGTGTTAAGGGGGTGGTCATCGGCGTCCTTGCCGCCGGCTTTACGGTGAAGGTGAAGGGTGGCGGCTAGGGTTTGGGATATTAGGGTTGGTCTCTGGAGATGATGAAGCCGGGGGGTGTTCGGATAGGGGGCGGGGTAGCAAGGTTGGGCTTTATATATGTTTTAGAGGTTTAGATCCTGGCCGTTGGATCAAGTGAGATCTATGGCCAGGATCTATTCATTTAGGAAGGACGACGTCGTTTAGGTGTGAAGGTGGGTGAGACCGGGTAGGAAAATGGATCGGATCATATTAACGGGTCTTAGGGGAGGGCCTGGATCCGTTGGATCAATGGGATTGGACGACTCAGATCAAACGCCCTGAAACAACGTCGTTGTGGTTAAATGAGCGGCCTGATCGGGACCGTTCATCTGAATCATATCAACGGATCAAAACAAAGGCGCCGATACGGCGTCGTTTGGGGCCGTGCTTGGGCAGCCTGGGTTGGGCTGGGTCTGTTTTGGTTTTGGGCCTAATTTTTGGGGTCCAAATCGATTTTAACCCAACTCTTTTCTCTTCTTTAACTACTAAAATTAACTAAACTCCTAAATAAATTGTAAAAATAAAATAAAATTACACACATACTGGTTAACACCCATAATAATTAACACACAGTTTAACATTAAATAAAAATCACTCAATGACAAAAACATATATTTTTTGATTTTTTTTTTCTTTTGGAGTAACTTCCGTGAAGCAAAAATCACGTGCTTACAGATAATATGGGTGGTTAACTGTTTTCTTTTAACCATTTTGCCTCCCCTAGCTGCCAGTGGCAATTTCGTAATTAATCTGAAAAATTTGGCAACCTAATTCTTAGTAAAATGACCTTAAAATCCTCATACGATGCCCAAATTCGACAATTCTTTTTGCTACGGGTCCGTAATTACGATACGGATCTAATGCTTCAATCAAAAAAGAAATTGGAGCTCATTTGTTTAATATGATATCATTTATGCTTGAAGAAACGTCAATGAAACATAAGAAAAACGAGCGCAACACAACACAACCTATTCAAAACTCACCCGAGGCCCTCGAGACCTCAACCAATAATTTTAACAAGTCATTATTACTACCCGAACATGGTCGAACCTCCAGAACACCCAAAACAACACCAAAACACCGAATCAACCTCGAATTCAAGCCTAAGAATTTCTAAACTTCCAACTTTCGCTAATTCAATCCTAATTCTACCACGGACCTCCAAATTATATTCCGGACACACTCCTAAGTCTAAAATCACCCAACGAAGCTAATCGAATCATAAAATCCAAATCCGAATTCGTTTACTCATAAGTCAACTTCCGATTGACTTTTCTAACTTAGCTAGCTTTCTAGCCAAGAGACTAAGTGTTCATTTCATTCCAAAACTACTCTGAACCCAAACCTACCAACTCGATACAACTCAACATAGCTGAACAACACATAAATAAGTATAGATTGGGGAAATGAGGCTATAACTCTCAGAACGAACGACCGGATCGTTACAGTGAACTTCTTGCAGCAGTACTTTATTAGTATGGGCAGTATACAAATTATGTTTCTTTGTTGAAGTTTATTTCTCTCTCTCTCTCTCTCTCTCTCTCTCATATATATATATATATATATATATATATATATATATATATATATATATATATATATATATATATATATATATATATGTTTGAATATACTTTTATTCACTTACTTATTATCTAATTTAGTGCTTGAGATCATAAAGTATATGCTTGAAATAAATGTGAATATAGAATATAATGTAAACAAATATAATTTTTAAACCACAAAATTGTGGATTAAAAATTACTTCATAGCGCAGACAAAAAATGCCACGCCTAGAAAATTTGGCCATAGGGATTGTCAATTTGGCGCTATGCTCTATAACTGCTGCTTTAGAAGCCACGCTTTAAAAACGTTATCCATAAGGAACCAAAGACCACGCTTCAAATCTGTAACTTTACGACATAAAAGCGTGGCTACAAGAGGAAATATAAAGCATAACTTTTTTAAGCATCGGCCACACTTTTGAAGCGTGATTTCTATGACGACACGTAAGAAGCATGGCCATAGGTCAAAGGTTACGGTACTTTAGGCTACCCCAAAAGTGTTGGCTAAAGCCATAAAGTGTTGTCTTTGATCAATTGCTACACTTATGGCATCTTAGGCCACACTTATCGAGGGTGGCTAGAGGCCTAAAATATTGTAGTGCCTGTAACAAAAATAATCAAGAAGATATTTATTTTGTATTAACCACACATAGAAAAAGCACAGTAAGTTGTCTGTAAAAGTGGAGCAAGCAATGAAGAGAGAGTGCAGTAGGAGAAGAGGAAACATGCGTACTGCGTGTCTCCGGGAAGAAAGAAAAGAAAAGGCGTAATCACTCTCTCTCTTGTCTTCAATCACTCCCTTTTTACCCATTTTTTAAGATATATATATATATAGTTTCTTTCTGTTTCTCGTTCTTATCTCATGCTTTCCCCTCAATTCACATGTCTGTCGTGTTTCCCCCCTTTTTTGGCGTTCCCTTGCGTTTGTATCTGTCCAACTCTTTCTCTATTGGGGAAAGGGTTAATTATACTCCTCAACTATACGTAATACTATAACTACAGCAACAACTAGTTTCTGTTGGGATCGGAATAACATGGTGGATCAATAGAGGCGGAGCCAAGACTTCAAGTTTATGAATTCGTAATTCTAATCATTTTAAGTTACTGTGTTTTACATTAATAATTCATACATATTCAATGGATTTTCTAAGAGAAATATAGGGTTCGAACCAAAACTAATGGATTATGTCTAACCCGCACCCGACATTCTAGCTCCGCCCCTAGGTGCATGCGGAAACTAACAACAAAAAGTTTGGTGGACGATAAATCAAATAAGAAAGAAAATATACTAAAGAAACATACTATATTAATATGGTTTGGTCAAGTGACCTACGTAAATCTACTAATTAATAGAGAGAATAAATTCTCACACTAAATAAAACTTTCTGAAAGACTATATTGTATATATTGTTGTTGTTGTGAAAAGAAAACGTCAATTTATAGAATTAGAAAACTTTTACTCTCAGAAAAGAATAAGGCATATGAAGGATATCTATTCCTTTTAGGAGTATTTTTCTCTTCCTTTGAAAGAGAGTCCTAATAGATTAAAAATTCAGGACAAAATTCTAACCGTTTCATAAGTGGGACCCATGGAGAATATAGTGTATGCAGACCTTACTCCCACCTTATGCAGGTAGAGAGGTTATTTCCAATAAACCTTTGACTCTGGCAAACATAGTCACAACTGTACGAAATACTATTTTAAATTTTATCTTCCCTTATATTTTAAGGTTATTCATACTTTTATTGTGAGCAAATTGTTTCGGATTTGCCTTGACCCCTACGGACCCTTAGCATGAATCTTAAACGAAGTATAATGAAAGGTAATTCTAAACTATTTCTCAAAAATAGAGGTTTAAATCTGAAACTTTCTTCCGAAATATAATATATATATATATATATATATATATATATATATATATATATATATATTTCAAATACATGATATATGGATGAATTCTTGTACTTTATATGTATAAATGGATGAATTCTAACCTTTTTGCCCTATGTAGACTGTATTTGAAGGAAAATAGAATATCCTGGAGGTAAGACAAACTCCAATTAACAATTTACCTAATTAAGATAAATCCAAACATAGTGTACTTAAATATAATTGAACAAAATCAATGTTTTCTTAGGTGAACGCCACCGACAATATTTATATATAGGCTAAATATAGTATATAGTGGAAGCGTGAAAGAATTGATGAACATTGTTTGCTTAATTATTTTATTCCTCATTAATACTCTTTTGTCTTTTGGATGGAAATTATATATTAGTATATGAGAAAGTGGTTTAAGAATTGTCTCGTAGACGTTATAGTGGGATTTCATGGGTCCTCCCTAGTTACTACGTTGGACGGCTCCCATTAAAAGGGAATAAATGGCTTGATTAAATAAGTTAAACAAATATTTCATCAAAGTTGGAGTAAGATTTATCCTATTATTATAATAGTAGAGGTTAGGACAAGAAAAAAGAGATGGTATTTTATTATGTTAATTATATATATACTAGTAGCTTCAACAACAACAACCCAGTATAATCTCAAATAGACTGTTTCCAAATAGAAACTCGGCATTCTTTCCTCCAAGAACTTTTCACCTTGCTCTTGGGGAGACTTGAACTCACAACCTCTCGGTTGGAAATGGGGATCGCTTACCATCAGAGCAACCCCTCTCAGTTGGACTGTTTTCATATATACTAGTAGCTTATTTGGAGCTATCCTTTTGTGAATTGTAACATTTTCATTTGATCTTTAGTTTACTAATTAATGATAGTGGGTCCTGCACTTCTTGTTGTTATCCGTTTAACTAACATTCTTGGTAGTTCATTTGGTGGTTTACCGACTATATCGACCTCATCATTTCAACTTGGACAAACATTAATTATAAGATGAGATCTTGTAGTATCTTATCTTATTTGGTGAAATTCCACATGTTTAGGTGACTATGCTTTGAACATCACCTAAGGCTAAGGGTTTACATGGACCGAGTTGGTTCGATTTTTACCAAAACTAAATCTAACCAATTATATCGGTTTGGATTGGTTCGGTTTTGTCGGATTTTTCGGGTTTTCGGGGATTTTTTTGTTACATGAATATTATTTCAATCTTACTTTGTTAAAATTATAGATAAAACTTTAATAAGTGAATATATGTTTAGTAAATATGAAAAAAATTGACAAACATATGGTCTATTAAAATATTCTAATGGGAGAATTTTTTTAGTAATACGTGATAGTTATTTTCTTAGTCGTCTAATAATAATTTTTCGTTAATTTACGCTTTCAAGGTTAATACACGAGAGGATCCCAAATATTCCTATGTTTTCTAAAGAAAATTCACTATAAAGTCTTAAAAATATAAATAAAATTTATATATTTATATGTCGGTTTGGTTCGAATTTTTTTACTCAATACCAAACCAAGTCAAATCAAACCTAGTCGGGTTTTTTAAGCGGTTTGATTTGATTTTTCGGTTTTATGCGGTTTTCCGGTTCGATTTGAACACCCCTACCTAAGGTGACCTAGTAGTCAATGAAGTGAGTTCAAAATCATAAAGTTTTAGGTTCAAATTATAGTGCGGATAAAACTACTAGGTGATTTCTTCTCATCTGTTCAAGGCTCGATGGGCGAGTTAACTGGTATATGTTGCTAGTGAAAGGTGAAAGATATCACATGAAATTAGTCGAGATGCACACAAACTAGCCCCGACACCATGATTATATATTTTAAAAAAAAAAGAGTGACTACGCTTTGAACATTTTATTTGCTACTATAAACTTATTTTCAAAAAAGGAGAAGGAAGAAGCATGGAAGCCGTGAAAGATTGAGCTACAGATTGGTAATCTGATTCAACATTTAAATTAATACATTGTTTGATTTTTGATTAAAAACTACGTGTAACTAATTAGGCGTTCAATTTTTGATTAATAGTATTGACTGATCATTAAGAACTTATATAAGGCAATTTCTTCTTTTATTGACTTAGCTATATAAGACTATTTTTTATCATTTTTAGGAACAAAATTTTTTATTTTATAATGTAAACACTAAATTATAAAATATTTAATATTTATGCGATATCTAAAAAATACTCTCACTAAGACATGATACATATTCAACGCACGTACCAAAGACCAGTTAAAACAGAAGTGACACTTAAAGCAATTTACACAAAATTATAACTTTTAACCAAATTATTAGTAGTTGATATGTTGAGTGGGAACAATATGCTCTCCGGGGAAAAGTAGAAAGGTGATTGACGGCCGCACACTTTGGTGAGTTCCTAACCGCCTTTTTTTCGGGTCATATCGACTGAAGAAGCATCTCTTTTACACTAGCCTTGTTTTTTCTCCTTAAACTAAAATAATCAGAAACTAATGAAAGCTCCATGGATAAATCATTTGTTAATGAAATGACCAATTCACACTAATTGAAACAGTAATATGTCACAAATTCAAACACTAAATTTTTGTAACCCTAATTAATATAGTAGGGCTGGATGAATATACACGTTTACATCCAGAATATATAGATACAGCCTAATCTACTAAATTACCCAATTTTTTAAGGTAGAAATGCATTTACGTGATAATTTCTCGGTAATCGGCTTTCCGGCACAACTCCGGGGGCCGACGACGAGCTCGCCACCGGCAACTCGCCGCACTTATGGCATCTCGTTACTACCAGGATCTGCCGGCAAGACGGACACGATGAATGCGAGCCTAACCAGGTATCGATGCATCCTACGTGGAACCCATGGCCGCACTGCGGCAGCACTCGAATCTCATCTCCGACGGCGAATTCCGCCAGGCAAATGGCACATTCAGAAAATTTCGCGGCGTGTTCGGTCGTGTAACTGAGCTTCGGAAGCGATTTGAGGACCTTCTTTTTCAAACCTTTATTAGCCGGAGGTGATGAAAAGGCTGAATTTCCGGTGGCTCTAGCGGAGATCCGTCGGATCCAGGCGCAACGAGCAACTGCAACGAGACCGAGGACGCAAATAAGGGCGCAAAGGAGAGCGGCGAGGATGACGACGAAGTCGGAATCGACGTTCCCAATACGTGAGGAGGAAGTCGCCGGAGAAGGTGAAGTGGACGGTTTAACGCCGCCGGGAATAGGTGAAGGATCAGTATTAGTCATGAGGAAAGTGCGGAGCTAATTGAGAGAGACGATAAAAGCGTTGTGCTTAAACCTATTTCAATTTCAGCTCTTTCTAGCTTTATAAAGGAGTAAAATATAGGCAACTGTTTAGCCAACAACTTTTTATATTTTTATTTTTATTTTTATTTTTATTTTTATTTTTATTTTTAAATGTTAATTTTTCTTCGGATCAAGAAAGCGAACGGATGGAGTCAAACTCACACATCTTGTGTGGTATACTCACGTCGTTGCTATGAAACAAATTACAATTAACATATAATAGCATATTATATAAAGTAAATATTTTTTATACCGATACAAGTCTATAAAAAGCCTACCTAGTGGAATAAAGTGATCATTTTATAAGGTGACCCTATGATTTTTAATTTCCAAAAGTTCCATCTTTCCTATGTATAAAAGAGTACTTCCTTCGTCTTAAATCATGATTCATTATTTGATTTAGCACGAAATTTAAGAAGAAGTGAAATAATTTTAAGATTTATGGTATAATATAGACCTTAGATATTTATTTAGTTAGAGGCGGATGCAGAGGAAGAGTTAAGATTTAAAGTTTTTGGGTTTTGAATTTGCAATCGGATCCATAGCTCGTTAGTTATTGGTTCACAATTAAATATTTATACATATCTAATCGATTTTATATGCCGATGATCTATCGGAAACAGTCTCTCTGTCTTCGTAGGGTAGGGGTAAGTTTGCTTACACACTACCCTCCCCAGACCTCATGTATGAGATTAAGCTTTTTTTTTTTTTCTTTTTTTCTTTTTTGTAATAGATTTTCTAATACAAATACAATGTCTAACCAAAAAGCTATTGGGTTCGTTCAATCCATAAGTAACACTCTCCCTCCGCCCCTGAGGATGCACACTATAGGAATAGCGGCTAGAGCTGTCAATATGGGCCGGGCCGGGCTAGGCCCACGTAGGCTTTAACAGTTGACGGGCTGGGCTAGGCTAGCCCACCATTTTGATGGGCCTTACAATGGTCAACTTACCCTAGCCCTATGTGGGCCGCGGGCCCCCACGGGTCGGCCCATCATTTTTAAAAATATAATTTTATATTTTTTCTTTAAGTTCTGACCTAAAAAAAGATAATTATTTAAAAGTTAAAAAATATTTTAATGGAAAAAATTCGCAAAATTTAATAACTTTTTATATTGTTCCAATATATTACAATAAATACGAAAAAAGTAAAAGACAGAACTATATTTCATTCACTAAAAGTCAAAACTTAAAACAAACTATTCAAGAGAACGTTCATGATGCTTATGAAATATCCAACACACCATCTTCATCAAACACATTTGAATCCGCTTGTGACAAGTTGTCTTAACATCTTCACTTTCATCTACAATTCATATGCAATATTAATTAGTTAAATATTAAAAAAAATTAAATTTTAAAAATTAATAATATTTAAATTCACATAAAAAATATTACCAGTTTGAGTTCGGGAAAACCTGTGCAGCCAATTTCAAGTAGTAACAAGTGTTTGAACATTTTCATAATAAATGCAACTTCTGTACTTTGTAAGAACACGCCACCAATGCTAAATATTGATTCCGACGGTACAATGGTAATAAGAATGCTAAGTACATCACGCACCATCATTGAAAGATCGGGATATTTTCTAGAATGGTCCTTCCAATACATGACAACATCATCTCTTGAAACTTCTCAAGATCAAGTTTTGGTTCCTCTTAGTAAAGATCCAATTCTGACTTTCTATCTCTAAAGGCAGTATACTTTTTATTTTTATATATTTTAAATAAATATTTTATTAGGCCCACGGGCTGACCCGATTCAGCCTCAATCAAGCCTCACGGGCCACGGGTTTACTCGGGCCGGACTTAAAAACTTCGTTTTTAAATGGGCTCCAAAAATTCTAGCCCACCCTGCTAAATTACTAGCACCTAAAGACTTCGACAAAAATTCCATGTACACTTGTAAATGTTTTCATGAAATAGTAAGATATTAGCATAGGCGCTCGTATCAATCTTTATGACCATTAATAAATTTATAAATATCAAATTTATCTAAAATCATAACTTTTGAACTTATTCGCATATGAAGTCCATACAAAGTGTTTTCAAATACTACAATAACAGGAATATGATTGGGGACCCAAGAACAAAATTAAAGTGAGCTAGCTAGAACTAGTACAAAAGCCTATAGTTCCAATTAATTCAAAAATGCAATATTGCGAATAGGTCTGTTCATTTGGATCGGATATCCGAAATCCGAACCGATTCAGTCAATTTTGAATTTCGGATTTCGGATTGGATCGGATTTCGGATAATGTTTATTAAAATTTTGGATTTCGGATCGGATTTCGGATTGGTATATTTTAATCCAATCCAATCCGAAATCCGAAATTATTAGGACATGTATAAATACTACACTTTAATTTACAGCAACCTCCAAGTTATTACCTTTACAATTGCTAGATTTAGCTATATTGACATCATAGTACTCTCATAATTGCATAAACATGAATTTTTCTTAATGTATTGCCTCTTTTACAAAAAAAAAATATACATATTAGTTTAACTTTGAGGCATAATAATACGATCCGATATCCGATCCGATCCAAACTTTAAAATCCGATCCGATCCGATATAATTCGGATCGGATTTGGATTGCATTTTCTAGAATCTGAAATCCAAATTTCAAATCCGAAATATGCTAAATCGGATCCGATCCGATCCATGCACAACCCTAATTGCGAACCTCTCTTTTCCTCTTTTAGGATTTTCCTTCACTATCATATTAAGTGTATTACTTAATTATGAGTTCGTTGATTTGTAGCAATCAACATATCTTTTGGCTAGACTAGATAAAGATGAAATAAAGAGCATCAATAAAGACTAAAAAGCATCTGAGTTGTTACATTAAGGAATGATTTTATATACTACAGTGCAAACACATGGGAATTGGGGTGTGATACATCCATCATTTATCTATTTTTGCGATGTTGACATTTCTTTTATGATTGAGAAATTTATCTGAAGTCGACCCGAAAGCTAATCGCAGCCTTCGAAGTTGCGGGATGAGCCCGTTCCTCTACCTTTCTCCAGCTAAGTACTAGAATTAGTTCATTTAGTATAGTGTTCGAACCTGTTAAAATAGCACGGTCTAGCCAATTGTCGGATTGATCATTTAAAAAATAGTCAGCGTTTGTCAAGTCATTAAAAAATAGTCATTATTTTGCTGCAACAGAGACCGATCCAGCATAATATACTGGAGTTCGGTGCACCGGTGTATGAACTTTCAGCATATTATGCTAGACCCAGGGGCGAATGCACCGTAGTAGTTATGGGTTCAACTTTCGGCACGAAGTAAAAATTTATATGTAAAAATTCATTAAAATTGTAAAAATAATATATTTGAACCCATAATTTTAAAAATGCAATGGGTTTAGTGTTAAAAATCTTAAAAATTGAACCCATAGAGTTAAATTACGGATTCGCCTTTGGCTGGACCGGTATACTTTGTTGGCTCCAGTATAATATACTGGAGACTGGAGCACCGATGCTCCAAACTCCAGTATATTATGCCAGATCGATCTTATACTAGAACTCCAGTATATTAGACTGGAATTCTAGTATAATATACTGGCTCCAGTATATTATGCTGGAGTATTTTTCTGAATTTTGAACAGTATTTTCGTTCATATTTATCTTCACATAAAAAGTAGCTAAATTTCGATTACTTTTGAAATTATGTCTATTTTTGAATGACTACTTGTAAATCTGGCTATTTTTTAATTTCTCCCCTCGAACCTACGACCTAAGACACAAATCCCTCTGACATAAAATGTACAACACTATGCTTAGTGGGGATTTGATTCACTTAATAAATAACCGAAATAAATAATTATAGTTAATTAAAGAGGAAAAAAAAAGATAAGATTGATCATAACAGAATATAGATCAATCGATTTCAGTTATGATATTGACGGATCATACTGAAAATACACCCTTAATAATTACTTAAGAATATCAAAAAAGATTAAGATAGAGAAATCTCTATAATGAAGTATGGTCTTATGCGCCTAGTCGTCCGAGTTTGGAGATAGGTATCTTAAAAAAGAAAAAGATAGAGCAATCTGTGGTCCAATATTACCAAACATCTTTAAGATTTCCTATTTATGGATTAGTTTTGAGAATGCCCCATTCCTATGGCATGTGCTTTGCAAATTTTTGTTTAGTTTAGGTGAATCTTGCCAAACAAGTCCACCACTAATATATCTTACCTCCAACGTTTATAGTTTAGTGGTACCAATAAGACTCTCCCACATTATACATCAAACAACAATAATAATATACATAGTGTATTCTTATACATAGTGTATTCTTAGACAAGCGGGGGTTGTTCTGATGGTAAGCAACCTCCACTTCCAACCAAGAGGTTGTGAGTTCGAGTCTACCCAAGAGCAAGGTGGGAAGTTCTTGGAGGGAAGGATGCCGAGGGTCTATTTGGAAACAGCCTCTCTACCCCAGGGTAGGGGTAAGGTCTGCGTACACACTACCCTCCTCAGACCCCACTAAGTGGGATTATACTGGGTTATTGTTGTTGTTATTGTTGTATTCTTATAATGTGGGGTCTGAAGAAGGTAGCGTGTACGCACGCCTTATTCCTATCTTGTAGAGGTAGAGGGGTTGTTTCAGATAGACCCACGGACCTTGGCTCAAGTCATTCCCACAGTAGAAATGACGTCAGATAGCCACTTTAAAAGACTGCTATTAAAGAATTAGCTAGTGCGTCTTGAATTTTAGTTTTTCAATTCAATTTTTCAGGACAAAATATGCTGCATTGTCTTGAAGTTGAGATTTTTAATTTAAAATTCTCGCATTATACATATCGGTTCATTTTCACTATCCCCTTCCCTAATCATCCTTTATAATATAAAAAAAGCTTTTAAAAAAGAACGACATATCTTATCCTTTTAACATCATAACCAACAAGGAAAAAGGGGGGAAATACAAAGAATTAAGAAAAGCAGGTGACACCTGCTCAAGTGATTAATTAATACTTGTAGGTAATGGTCAGCTCTAAATTCTTATTTGTCGATTATCTCCCACCATTTTGCTACAAAATATTTATTTATTTTTTAAAAGGAAAGTAGAAAAGTACATCACAAATCTCATATAAAGGCGAAAAGGGGTCTTTCTTGGTTGTTGCATAGAATAGGAAGTGGATGTAGTAGACCAGTAGAAGGGAGTGAGTTGGTCATTAAGCACTTGTTATTATACCACATGACAAGTTGGATCTTCTTACTTTATTTTTTGTTGGATCTTCTTACTTTATTTTTTGTTGTTAATAAAAGGATGCCGGTGGTAAGCTACCTCCACTTCCAACCAAGAGGTTGTGAGTTCGAGTCTTCCCAAGAGCAAGGTGGAAAGTTCTTGGAGGGAAGGATGCCGGTGGTCTATTTGAAAACAACCTCTCTATCCCAGAATAGGGGTAAGATCTGCGTACACACTACTCTCCCCAGACCCCACTAAGTGGGATTATACTGGGTTGTTGTTGTTGTTGTAATAAAAGGATAAGTCCCAATTGGAGCACGTTTCTCTTTTGCTTTGGTCTAATCTTCATCTTATTAATCTGTCTCTTCCACATTTTTTTAGTATCAATGAAATTTCCTCTAAGCTTCTAGTCCGACTCTAGAGAGTACACAAGTTCGAAATTTGGGAAAGTATGGCCCCACCCATCTACCTTTCCCCAACTTAAACACTAAGCTTTGTCCGCGACAAGGTTTAAACTCGTGATGTATGTCTAATCCACACATCATGTCCTTATCACTAAACCAAAGCTCGAGTCAGCGGCGGATGTAGAGTATAGTTACTGGGTTCCCGGGAACTTTTGCGGAGACCCTGTACTTTTATTAAAAAATCTATTAGATATCTATAAATATATAATTGTGAACCAAGTTATTATTGTATATTAATTTGACATTACAATAGGAACCCATAAACTTCAAATTCTGGATCCGCCTCTAGCTCGAGTCAGAAGTCGACAAGTCATGTTCATATTATTTTCAATCAATCTTCAGGAAAAGAATAGCTAGCACGCCTGCACTCACTATCATTGTAAGAAACCATGATAAGTGACTGCACTCAAAGAAAGTTTAATCCCCTTTACTTAGCTCTAATAACATGCATCATTTAGTTTTGGTGCATAAGCCATGACTTTAAGTGCTGCATAAAGTAACTAACCCCAACTGTCAAATAAATTAATTGACTTTACAGAAGACAATAGGATGTTTAATGATTAAACAAATAAGTACTTCTAAAAATAAGCACCTCTAAACACAGATTTGATGTAAAATAATAATAATAACAACAAAATTTAGCTACAATTGAAGTGCAGAAACATAGCTCCTGGCATATCAGCTTGAACATCACACTATTCGAGCCAATGTCTCGTAAGTGTACATGGGAAATCAAAATTTATTACACAAAATATAGCTAGTTTTAATGAGTGACAACTTTGAATTGAATTCGGTAACGATCTGAGACAATACTCAAAAGCAAATCCTAAAAGGTAATGCATTTTTGCAATGATAGCATGTCAAAAGGATGGATTGTGATGATTTTCTACTCTCTTGCATTATAACCCTCTCAGTGAAACAAGTTACCTGTCCATCAGTAGTATCATAAGTCATATCTCACTTTCCATTTCCCACTATTGTTGACATGGAGTGTCCAGTTGTTTTCTCTGATCTGAAAGTAAGGAACCTGAAAAGAAAAAAAGGAGAATCAAACAGAACTTTAAAATGCAGGTAGCATAGTAGGAAGGCCGTTACTTTGTTAAGCTTCCACAATTATCAGCGGGAGAATGTTTGAAAATTTTAGGAAACTTAAATTTGTTGTTTATTGGGTAATAAACATGAATATTAAGTTCCACTCACTTCAATGGGGTTTTGTATTTTTTATATTAGCTCTACAACATCAGCAGGAACATTTATGCAAGCAACATAGACAGTGCACTCTCTAGTATCAGAACTATAACTTTTTTTTTTCTTTTAATAAGTAGTATAAAGCACTATCTTATTATATTCATTTATGAGATGTGAAGGTACAAGAAAATGCCATGCATTGATGAATGAGAGCTAGAGAAGCTCAGGATGGATGGACAATATGCTACTTGCGGATTAGGAAAATAATTTACCTTTTCAACGACTTCATATCCAACTTTGAGCCTAACATCTTGGTCTTTTTTCACATTCATGATGTTCCAAGTAAATTCAGCAGCAACTCTTGATTTTTTCTGGAAGTTCAGAAATAGGCAAAGTATGAAGGTCTTAGTGAGACTGTTACTTCAAAGATTTAAGCAACATGCCAAATGCCAAGATAAAATAAAAATATCAACCAACATGCCGAATTCCACGAAAAAATCAGAATATCAATCAATTATGCCTCAATCCTAAGCTAGTTGGGTTTAGATTTATGGATCTTCTATATCTATTTCTGCTCTTATATTCGGGCCCATATTCCAATGCTGGCAAAGATAGATCATTACAAAGAGAACATCCATAAACTTAATATGATGATACATGGCTTAGTTCAGGAACAATCATAAAACTCCTCGACAGTGGCGGATGTAGTGTTAAAGTGATGGGTTCAATTGAACCCATAACTTTCGACGCGGAGTATAATTTATAAGTAAAAATTCATTGAATTTGCAAAAAATAGTAGATATGAACCCATAACTTTAAAAATATAATGGGTTCAATGCCAAAAATCTTAGATATTGAACTCACAAAGTTTAAATCCTGAATCCGCCTCTGCTCCTCGATGTAGATAACCGTCACAATTTCAGAATTTTCCTCTTCAAGCCAACTTAAGTACATCCACTCAGATTGAAGTACATAAGAGTGAATTAATATGAACATACTCAAAATGCCAATGGGATTACTAGTTCTGACATTTAACACAAACCAAACTCCTTTTTTCTCGCACTGGCTTAGTGCAAGCATTTATAAAATCTTTGATTATTTAGCAAAAAAAAAAAACTCCTTTAATGCGTTGTTTGGGTTAGCTTAGAGTAGATATAACCGAATTCTTGCAAAATTTTATAACAGACAACACTTAGTAAGGGTTTACTCATCTAACCAGCTTCATTTCACATACATGCATAAAATTTGTAGTCTGCCAATGATTGCGTAAAATGACTTTATCAAAAAAAAGAATCAAAATGATCAGATTTTAATCACCAATGGTTTCATTCATGTGCAGACCTCAAAGATTTTGAATGGTTACCAACCTCCACAAGTTTCTCGTCCACATCATACTTGCCCTTGATATGAAAGTGTAGTGACTGTTCATCTGCAGTCACAGGAAATGCCTTCTTACCACGAACATTATACCAGAGCTTTTGACGCCTATAATACTGCACTCCAACAGCGAGGCTGGCATATTGCTACAAGTTCAAAGCATGTCAATTCCCCTAGCTACAGTAACAAAATTTTCATGTAGACAGGCTATTTCAAGTTGAATGTCAAACTTCGCTTATCAAGAGTTGACCATTCTGAAGTGAAATCACAAGATGATTCATTTATTCTATTGACAACATTTCTTTATATATTTAGTTATAGCTTTAAAAATATTAAAAACGTTGGTGAAAATATTATGAAGGTTGAATCTCTTAGAGAGCAAACAAGAACACTCGATTCTAAATGGAGAGAATTCTTCTATTCTTTCCTTTTTCCCCTGTTCTTGGGGTGATGGGAATGGGGGTTAGTTTAATCGAATTGATCCTCAATGACATCTCCATTTCGGCTTGTGCTGGAGCCCAAGCTTCTCTATTCACTACAACGAATCACATGATTGTTCTGTTTCTACACCATTTTTTGAGGTAAAAAAACCTGTGATGATGTCATTAAGCAACTGCTTCATTTTAGTGTATGAAATGAACCCTGGTCTATTCAAAATGCTTACTCTGGTCTCCATCTGGTAAGACAGCGGATATCAAATCAAAGCTGGTGACTTGTCAGTGTCACCCTATGTGAACTGAACGCTAAGAATGAATAGAATGTGGAACAGTTGGCCCTAATTATTTGTTTGTGGTCGATGTTGAAGGTAAGGGACAGTATCACGAGAAATCCGCGCCGGGCCAATCCTTAGGACCAACCGCAGCATTTGAAACTCGTGGGTCCCTCCATCTACCTCCTCCACTTAAATATCAAGCTTAGTTCACATGGTGCAGGGCTCGAACGTGTGACCTAAGGCACAAATCCCTCAACCTTTTCCGCTTGAGCCCTGGAGGCAGCCAAGTTGGCTTTTTGGTGATAAGTTAGTCATAAAAATTTGATCATTCTATAGACTCAATACATGTTTAGTTAGACTTCTCGGATTGCTCATAGCTTAAAATGTACCTACATATAAAAGTAACAAAATTGTTGTAGAAAGGGCTGGAACATACATCAGGAAAGTATCGCCTTATCATTCCACTCAGATAAGTTGGAGCTCCAATTCTGGTGTCTAGTTCTGCATGACCCTGCAAATAAACGGAAAACCCACGCGATAAAGGGACAATAGGAATCTTCTCAAAAAACTTATAAAACAGAGTAGGGTTATAAAAAGAACCAACAGCTCAAAATGACCCATCAAAGCTCACTCCACTTAAATTTTACCTCAGCGTGAAATACTCATATCTAAATATGTAAAACAAATACAGCAAAATCAGTTTACCTTTAGCGAATTATACCATAAATAAAGTACACCTCAATAGTAAATGGTTAATACCTGTAAGTGGGTGAGGGAGTTGAGGGGAAATTTCTCCTTGGCATGAATCACCAAACTCTTGGAATCCACGCCATAACGAAGTGACGTCTCCATTTTCCCTGTCAAATGTAGTGTGATTCTGTAGGAGAATTCCCGCTCCCCAACTGGTTAAAGTTAAACCCTAGATATATATGTTTGCTTATAACAGTTTGCTTCAGCCTGCAGAAATGGATAACCAGTGTCCAGTAGTGTAGCCTCTATTAAACAGTGATAGACTTACTTTGGATTTTTTTACTTTTTTGCCTCAATTGTTTTTCTTTTTCACTTACTAGTACCATTACCTTACCAATGTTGCTTTTTATACAATTTATACAGACCAAAATGTAATTTAGTGTTATTTTTGTTGACTTTTTTTGGGAATTTCTTAAGTGACGTTTGTTTCACATAAAGTTGAACAAAAATTTCAATATTTTTTTAATCAAACATCATTAGAAAGAAGTCTTCTAATTTTTGTAAAACTCAAAATTTCAAAAATAAGCATACACCAAACATTGACATAGCATTGTAACTGGGACATTTTTAGAGAGGTATAGTCGGACTCCTCTCTTATCTTATTGAATGAATGAAACTTGAGCTATAGTACCCATGCCTCCCAAAATTTTGATTAGGCATAAGTTAATAGTATGACAAAAGAATACATTTATTTATTTTTTTGAAAGAGGCAAATAAATCCACCCTTCATAATTTCTTGCATACACCCCATCCTCTCCAGACCATACTTATGCGATCACACCGGCTACGTTGTTGTTGTTATAGAAACAACAAAAAGGTTGTTAAAATTTTGTAAACTGCTATCATCACTAGAAGTTTAGGACTTCATAATAATTCAATAACTTACTACTAAAGTTATACTAATGTGAGCCGAATTACACTAGAAAAACATAAAGTGAAGTGAAGTGCTCCATAGATATGAAAAACAGTTATCTAAGCTAATTCATTTTACTGTCTAACCAAGAAGCTTCGGCAGCCCACGGGTGACAACCTACAAGGCTACAACTACGAAGTAATTCAATTGCTCAGCATGTAGCTGAATCAACTAAATTCTGAAATTGAACTCTCGTTCTCACTGTTCACCTCGCAACAAAAATTTGACCCAATATTGACTACAAGAACCATTACATTGGTTTAATGGATCAAAGTTGTTTGCACTGTAATTATATCTCATCAATTACTTCCAGAAGATCATCAACTTCCTGTCTCAAGGCTGTGATCTTTTGCTGGATTGGTGCAATACGGTTCTCAATGTCCCTCCCACCAGACTTCTTTTCATAACTATCTGTAACTGTGGTGTGTTTCACTATAAGCTTCTCTTGCAGCTCTTTCTCCTTTGCAACCAGCTCCTCGACCTTCATAAAACAGCCGGAGAGTTTTAGTACCAGCGAATTAAACACCACAAAGTTGTCATTGCAAAATGAAATAACATAAACTTGAAGTTCTCAGTGATAATAATTCTCACTTTAGCCATTACGAAATAACCATCGGCAAGAACAGAATAGATAGACACGAACCTTGGAATATAATGAAGCAGCCAGTGGAGAAGACTGCAAAAATGAGAGTAAAGGCTTCAAATCCTTTGAAAGCTCCTTCAACATATTATCAGCTGATTTACGAGCAGCTTTGCATGCTTGCACATCACCGGTCCTTGATAGATCTCGCAATGATGCTTCAAGTTTATCGTGAATACCCAAACAATGGTTCATTATGCTCTGGATCTGCTGAAGAGCACTCTGTACCTGAAAATACCGAAGAAAAATTATAAGTTACTTCCTGTACTATTGACACGAAAAGTAGTTATACTAACTAGCTTACCTCATCCCACTGCAGTTTTGCAAGATAAGAAGGAGAGGACTTCGAGATTGTCAAGTCTGCA
Source organism: Nicotiana tabacum (assembly GCF_000715075.1). NCBI lineage: Eukaryota > Viridiplantae > Streptophyta > Magnoliopsida > Solanales > Solanaceae > Nicotiana > Nicotiana tabacum. Next base: position 1,311,874 of record NC_134091.1, read on the forward strand.
TGCATATATACGATACATGCAACGAATAAGAAGAAAAATCCAGAAATTAACATCATTGGTTCCCTGAGCAGTGACAGATTGCTGAACCTGTAATAGACCTGTTATCATAGCTTCATCTGTCAGTACCTACATAAAATGTACCAAGAAAATACTAGGAAGGAGGGGAAAAAATGTTTGCCAGATCAGGACACAAACTTTCCCGCATGGCAAGTAAACTACAAACCTATACAAGGGATGTCATTAAAACCTCAGAATGGTGAGAAAAGCATTACTTATAATTGTTTCCAATCCCTTATGAAAATCACCACACAAAAAAAGGAAAAGAAAGAAGTTATGGTGACAACAACAAGATCCCAAGCACATTGAGCTGGCCAATCCTTGTTCTTATCTGATTTCTGAAGACTTCTTTCAGCCATGAAAAAACCTGAGCAGAGACCTGAACTTTCCATCATTAAGGTAAAATAACCAAGAAGAGATCTTGATGTCATGATGATTGGTTTAACTAAGCAGTACTGGGTTATTCTTATTGATCCAAATGGCAGAGGAATCTTAAACAACCCATAATAAACAATTAGCCCAACCTTTTAAATCAGAGTGAAAGATGTAAGTCTAATTTACAAATTTTGTTTAACTTATACCGGTATACTCCAACATGTTACATCATTGTGAGTAGCAATATGCCTATCAAACTGATAGGTTACATATCATAGTTGATATTAGGGAAAAGATGCAGTAGGGTCTTAGCTTATGCTCTGAATTTAATGAGATAAGTTGCAATATGAGTCTTACAATTTGGGTTTGTCACTAAACCATAGCTTTAAGTGGTTCTTATTACAATATTCCATTGTTTTTTCTTCTGAAGAATGAAAATTATTTGTACTAATTAACTTGATCCAACACAAATATGCCCCGGTTAGCATGTGAAAAAGCCATATACAAAGCAAACATATCTTGGAAGGCTTGTTTTGACTGGATATGACACATAATTACAAGCCTGCCATCTGATATGCTATAACTCCATTCATAGAGATATCACACCCATTTCTGTAGCCATTGTAATTAGCTTTTTGTTCTGCAATAGACCAGCAGTCGAGATTTCCCTGGGGATCTTACTGTCAGTAAAATCACACTGTAATTTTCTTTCTAGTCTTTTCTACTTCTTCTTTTCCCTTTATTGTTTTTTTTTTGTGTGTGTGTGTGTGTGTGTGTGGGGGGGGGGGGGGGGTGGGTCATTCTTCTTTAGTACTAAGCTCTTTGCTCTCTCATTCAACCAAAGAGTTGAATCTTAAATACAAAAGGCTTGTTTGGATGATCGAGCTCAGGCACAGCTCAACTGCCATCACTTAACCTACCTTTCAGATTGAACCAAACCCAATCCTTATTTTTTAGGCTCGATCAAACTGAACTATTCTTGCTATTGTTTATTTATTGCATCCTTTTCAGTGTTCTTGAGCCGAGGGTCGGATAGACCTCTCTACATTCATAAGGTAGAGGTAAGGTCTGCGTACATATTACCCTCCCCAGACTCCACTTGTGGTATTTCACTGGGTTTGTTGTTGTTGTTGATCAAACTGAACTATTCTACGCCAGTTAACTCATGCCCAAAATGGGCTTTGCTTTGCTTGGCCTGTATGAGATGCTTCTCACATACAGTTCTTTCAATAGTATTGTAGATGCACTTGTATACCTGGAAATATTGGTTATGCTCAGGCACAGCATTGGTTTTTTCCAAAGCAACTACTGGTCTGCCAATCATATCCAAATGGGAAAATTTCGTCTGCAAATAAAGCATAAAAAGTATAAGTTAGAGGAATAAAGGTTATGATACAAAAGGAACTTCAGAGGGGATAACTAATATTTAGTCATACCTCTCTTGACTCTTTGACAGAAAAAGGAACCGAGACAGAAATATCTTTTGAACCTTCTGGAAGAATAACCTGTTCTCCACAAAACAATACCATAGTTATCTTGAAGAATTTTTCAAGAAAAGAAAATCAAGGCATTTACATGCAATTAGCAGACACCCGACAAAATTGCAGACACCCGACATACACAATGACCCAACAGTCAGCAGTTAGTTAAGATATCTAACTTCGTGGATCTTTTTGATAAGTATCTAGTTCTACAGATTACTTCCAGCTTAAAATGAAATCTAAATGAATTATTTAGTGTGGTTATCCTAGAATAAAGATAGAAAAATTTTCACCCCCTCCCCCCTACCAAAGGAATTACAAAATAAATAAATAAATGTAGTAGAACACTATTGGTCAAGCAATCAATTAAGAGACCTGTCAGTTCTACTAGGCTGATGTGCTCCCTGCTTACTCACTGGCCATGATCTTCTTTTTTCTTTTGTGGTTCCTATCTTTTCTTCTGAAAAAGGCTAGTTGCTCATTATAACAAAGACTAGAATTGGTAGCCTTGCCAAATCGATAAGCCCATACTTCATGTGTCTCAAAACACTGCATGCATGCTTCTTTTTTTATTTCTAATAGATAAGAACACCGCATGTATGCTTCTTAGCCTTAGATGTTCTCGGTGGCATATAAAACAAACTATAGCATACCAAGAGCAGAAAACCAGTTCTCTCTAGCAAAAGATTTAGAAAATTAACCTTCCAACCAGTAAATGATCAAGCACAAGTGCACACCTGCCCAAAATTTTCTTTCTCCTTTTTCTCAAATTTTTGGTCCCAAAAGCATTCAGTTGCCGACCTAAAATAATAGGTAAAGGTGTTTCTCCAGCAGCTTAAACTTATATGACGTGGTTCTTATAATCAGCACAGCATCATAGCCAGGCAAAGATTCTGGGTTCGTGCCTCAATGCCACCCATTAACAAAAAATATTTCCATTTGCTTGGCCATAGGGGAAAAAACTTGCTCGTAAAGGGAATGTCACAAACCTAAAAAAAAAAACTAAAAATTTCACCTCTACATGGCTTAAGCTGAGATGAGGTGATTCACACAACTTAACACATACTTTTCCACCACTCAAAGAATCCCATACAATCACACTATAGCATAAGCCCGTTGCAAGAAATATCATAATCTTCTAAAGAATTCATGTTTTAGATTCTTGTGATAACACTGAATCACACCATGAAAGATACGGAACTAAAGCCTTTATTCAGATCTTATAAAAATTACCTTCACAACGAGGTTGTCAACTACCACCTCATCCATTGGGCAACCGAAAGATATATTTAGGAAACGTTTTCCCTCTGCACGGAACAAATAGTCCTTAAGGGGAAGCCCATAGCCGATGGTAAAAGAAGTTCTCCAGCCACCAAACATTGGATACCTAGGTTCAATTTCTAGTAATGTCTGCAAACAGAGAGCATAGTATTAAAGCTAGAAACTAGCTACATGAGATCTTCAGAAAGCATGTCATGTTCTAACCTTTGACGAGTCACCCCATATATTAGATGTTGATATGTTGCCAATTTCATCTCTGTAGTAAATGGAATGGGCTCTTGGAGGCAATTTGGCAACAAGATGTCTAAATGATGATGCACCTCTGAGATGTGGCCGGGCCTGGTACTCTAGCCTGTGATGTTAAAAGTGGAAGATTAAGGCTTCCAGGTCTCAATAATTCTTAAGCTTAATCAGGAAATATGATAGTACCTTGAGAACTCCCCAATGCTTGTTGCACCAGCATTGACAAGGTTGTAATGCTCTGTGATCTGAACATTTCCCCAATGAGAAATTTCTATCTCTCGCACCAACTCCTGGGCAACTGCGAATGGCTTATTGCTCACAAAGTGTACTGCTATTGGTGAGTATGAGAAAGGAGGAAGATTCTCATAAGGTCCATATTTAATTTCTGAACCTGAAAATTTGGTGTTCTCTAACTTTGTATATGATTCAACTTTGGGCTCCGGTAATTTAACACTGAGAGATTGGACATTCACTGCATAAGGAGAAAGGTAGTAGGCACTCTCCTGGAACACAAGAAGCTGGATATCAGCTTGAGTAATTTTCTCAGGAAATGGCCGTAGTGCATGCGTAAATGCAGTCCTGACTTCCAAAGTCAAGCTCTGCCCCTTGCCTAGCTCCTTCAGTAGGGTGACAGAATACCAAGTCAATGACGGAGGCAAGCCTTCAGGGTTAACAACTTTAATAGGTAGACTACTGGAAGAAGTTTTAGTTTTCCCTTTCCCTTCACTGGTTGTTGCCACTAAAAATGCTAAATCTTTTGCCTGGTGATCAGGGAATGGTAACAAAACCTCCGAAATTTGATCGTTACCAGGATTCTCTAGCTGAACAAACAAATAAGAAATAAGACAAGCATCACTATAGACCATCAGATATTGAAAATTCCCAAATATATAACACCCTTAAATCTATTAATTAGGGTTTGAAGTATTTAACATTTTTAACAAACTTATCCCAGAACCTGAAAAGGCCCAAGCAATAACCACTAACCTTCAAAGTTGCAGTTATGCGTACTACTTGAGAAGTCAGGTCAACCTGCAATTCAAGATACATGAAGCCAGAAGTGAGCATTATTGAATAAATAATTTTAGTTCAGATCCAAGAGCTTAATTAAAGCTCAGGTTTTCTCTTTAAAATGGCATCAAGATATGAAATGATAGGTAAAACCAAGTGATGACCCCGACAATCAAAGATAATATCATTCCAAGCTGCATTTGACCATTACATTTTAAGAAGATAATTACACAAAAAAGCTGGGTATAAGATTATCATTACTCATATATAACCGGACATTCTATGCCACATTTTTGCACTGAGCTTGAGAACAAACAAAAATCAAACAAAAAGAAACAGGGGTCAAATGATAGTAAGTTTGCCAATCCCCAAAAAAACTCTTTTTTGAATCTTTCAGCTCCCTTGATACCAATGTAACTTAAGCAAAAGTATATAGCAAGGACAACAACTACTAAGCCTTGATTCTAAACAACATTGAGGTTAGCTATATGAATCCTCTGCAACCATTTCGCCTTTTTATTGCCTAGTTCATTCCAATACTACTTTGCAAACAAAATTAGTTAGCAAATTATAAAATTTTCCTAGAAAATTAAATCCGATAACTGGATCTTACTCCTAAACCCTAATTAACCTTAACAAAAGCACAGTAATAGATCAACAATTCAACATTAACATGAAGGAAGAAAAGTAGATTGAACAACAATCAGAGACGTACCTTTCGATCAAGTTTGGAGATGAGTAGATCGGAAAGTACAGGCGACCATTGGGCGAATAACACGAAAAATGAAAACAATAAATAGAGACGAAACGTCGTCGTCGTCATTTTCGGATCCTTTTATGCTAATTTGGCTGATGCCCCAAACACTATCAGATCGGAGAAGGGTCAGTCGGAGAAGGAGACCATCGCCGGAGTTGAGCTCTCTACTGACTGAGAGTCTGAGACTGATCTTTCAATGTGAAATTATACAGAGTCCCCGACCTTAAGGGTTAATTTTTCTTCTTTTTTTTTTTAATGCAGGGAAAATATATAGCACCTTGCTTAATTTTAAAATTCTGCAATTTCAAAAAGAAAAAAGAAAATATTTTGCAGCACCTCGGATTAAATATATGCGAGATACGGTAAAAATTGCACGGCGCCCTACTTGGTCGGCCACATGTAATCGTTTTTAATTTTTTTAACTTGTACCCGATTTGTAAACAACTTAGGGCCTTTTTCTCCTCTTTCTTCTTTTAGTGGCGTGATGTTATGGCTCTTTATTTTTTTACTATTGCTTAAAATTTCTTATTCTTCTTTTTTTTTTTAATTGCAAAATGGGCTCGTTAGATTTATTGTTGTTTCGACGAATTGATGATTGAAGTTTGTTATTGGTGATATTTGGAAGTTATGTTTCAAATTTGAGCTCATTTGGAGTAGATTTAGGTATTAAATCGTATATTGGATTGTTATAATTCGAAGAACAAATTTCTGATTCTGAGCAATTTGTACTTCGAGCATATTCGACCTTACGCGCATGAAAACGTTTGCACTTCAGACCTTTTGGCCTTAAGTGCATCTGAATGGTGGTTTTTCACTTCAGGCATATTGGCTTTAAGTGTAGGGAAACGTTTGTTTCACTTTAGATCTTTTGGCCTTAAATGAATCTGAAGTGCAATTTTTCACTTCAGACTTATTGACCTTAAGTGCATGAAACAATTGGTTACAGTCCAGGCCTATTTGGTCTTAAGTGCATCTGAGTGTAATTTTTCATTTCAGACTTATTGACCTTAAGTGTAGGAAAACGTTTGTTGCTCTATAGTCTTTTTGGCCTTAAGTGCATCTGAAGTGTAATTTTTCACTTCAAATGTATTGGCATTAAGTGCATGAAACCATTGGTTGTACTTCAGACTTATTTGGTCTTAAATGCATCTAAAGTGCAACTTTTTCTCTTCAGATTAAATTTTTTTAACTTCAGACCTGATAAGTTTGAAGTTGATTGTACAGTGGGTAAACTTATAATTTTTATTTGTAAAGTGGGTAGGCTTGTAATTTATTTGCAAAGTGGATATAAGTTCGATTGTGACCCTAAAATCAGGTATAAATGCAAAAGTACCAAAAAAATCTGCACTTTCAAATACAAAAAATGAAAACATAAAAGATGTCTATCATCCATGTAACTTTTAAAATCAGCTGTAAATTTCTCTTCTCGTCTAAATAAGAAGTTAAATATAGCCTAGTCTATGAATAAATTTTATTTGATGCAAATGATCCATATAATCAATTCCAATTAATTTTAAATTAGGGTATAATCAATTAAAAGGTAATTCCTTGACAAAATATTATTATCATGATGCAAGTATCATTGGCTAATTTCATGGTCACATAGAGATAATTATACTTTTCTCCAAAATTCCCCAGTTGAAGAAAGAAAAATTTTCTATCAAAAAATGAGAATAAGGAAAAAGAGAATCCCCTAAAAGATTTCCCTTGAAAATCAAAAATGATTTTTTTTGAAAAAATTGTGATCCAACCTAGTATTTTCATAATAATTTATTGATTTATAAATGATAATTTGTAAATATATAGAGATATCTTCTATTTTTTAACTTTAAACTCCTATGATATTTTATTTATTTATCACAATCGTATGCTTGTAATTCTCATCTTTCAAGGAATAAGGCTTTAAGTCCCTCCTACATTGTACAGTTTGTTTTAATTTTAATAAAATCTTATGCCTGTAGCGGTTTTGTCTTTTTTTATTTTATATTCTGTATGAAAATTGACCTTTTTAAGGAGAAAAAACGGAGGAAGAAAAACATTTGTATTTCTCTTAAGTTTCTTGGTATAGCAACAAATAATAGAAAAGAGAAGAAATATTATTTGCCACTTCTTACTTTTGAGAGAATAGATAAATAAATAAATAAATCCCTTATTCTTATTTCCACTCTCCCGACAGCCCATGATTTCTCTTGATCAAGTTAGACTAAGGTCTCTCTATAGGGATGACAATGGGACGGGGCGGGTGCGGGACGGGGCGAGTTTTCTTTGATGCGAGGCGGGGTGGGTTTGTTTTTATGCGAGTGCGGGGCGGGGCGGGTTGACTGCCTTTTTGTAAAAATTTCAAACGGAGTGGTGCGGTTTTTGGGTTGAAACCATTAAAGCAATCTGCTCTCTTTTTTGCTCTTATTAATATATTAAAAATTAAAATGCTTCACCCAATTTTGTTTGTCTATTTCTAATAAACTGTTTTCTTTGTTTGTATTTTTTGTGTTATTTTGTGGGATTATCAACTCATTTTCTATAAGACCCAATTACACTAATTCAGTGTATGACAATTTTTTCTCGAGATGGTGACAATTTAATTGATAAATTCTTAGCCTAACTAAGTCGTTGATTTGTTTTTCTTTTATACTAGTATTGGTATATATTTAGCAACTACAGAATATTAGTAAATGCAGAACAACGAATATGAGGCTCAAAATATATTTTGCAATCACGCTTCATTTATATTAGCATATTAGTAAGGGCACTAATAACCTCTCCACTTTACAGAATAACAAATTATTTTACTTATTTGTCTTAGTTAAATAAGAAAATGAAAGAAAAAAGAAAAATAAAACTTATGCGGGGTAGGGCGGGGCGGGTTGAAAGTTTTGCGGGTTTAGTCCAAACTCGCCCCGCACCCGCCCTGCCCCATCCCGCCCCACTGCCATCCCTACTCTCTATATTGTACTAACAATAACAGGGGAAGTTGTAAAATATATATACAAATGAAGAAGCACGATAAAAGGGGAAACAAGTTACTTTTACATACAAACATGAAACATTGAACACTGAACATGAAGAAAAGCAAGAATCATGGGACAATATTTGAGCTTCTACATTCAAAAGCTAAAAGAATCACTTGCTAAGTATAACTTAACAAAATGTTGACGAGAGGAACTGGCACAGTTGGCGAGGCGTCTGCGTCTCCACCTCCAACCAATAGGTCGGGGTTCAAAGTCACATGAAGAGTAAGCGGGAACTGCTATAGATTTCTTATGAGAAAAGCAAAACTTTTACAATAATGAAGAAGAGGAAAGGCAAAACATATTATACAGTCGAGGCACCTATCGCTTCCCTTCTGGTGATTTAACTTCCAATAGTTCAATATTCAGGTCGAATGTAGCACCTGGCTGCACCATGTAAGTTGAATGTTCATTAAGTTTCGGAAACAAGAGAGTTAAAGATAATCGATAAACACCAATAAAATCAAATAAAATATTGTGTATATTCAGCCAAGAACTCCTAGTGGAAGTGTTTCTAATCTGTAAATAGATTTTTCTTCCCCTATTTGGTGAGCGGAGCTATTAATGAACAAAAGTTTACGCTGACTTTGGCTATAAGGGCACAAGAGAGACAAGTAATCTCTAACAACTATATACTACTCCCTCCGGTTCACAATAAGTGACCAATTGCACGCCCATTAAGAAATATTCAATTCTATACAAAAATACCTACTATGACTAAACTACCCCTAATTAAACATTTAATGTGAGGAGTAAGAAAACTTTTTAGGGATATGTACATAGGGGTTATTTTGTAAAAACAAATTGAATTCTTTCTTGATTACATAACTGGGCACTTATTTTGAACCAAAATGAAAAAGCAAATTGGTCACTTATTGTGAACCGGAGGGAGTATAACTGGTCGTGTCAAGAACTTTGGTTGTAGATTCTACACTGAACAGGCAAGCAAAATTTGTTGTTAGGCCTTGGAATGAATACCAGGATTCTGATGGCATTTGAGCAGAAGCTACTCTGTCAAGATAAACTCACTTCTAACGGAATGGCATTTAACAAATACAGTGAACTTATCAAGCTTGGTCGCCTGAGATTTCTCTGAATAGAATCGAACCACAATAATAGCTTTGCTAACTAACATAACAAAGAAGTAAAAAAGAGGTGTGGTTCATACCGGAATCTCATTCATCCCCCTTGAGCCATACCCAGCTTCTGGAGGAACGATCACAGTCCTCTGTGCAAAAGAGACCATAAGACAAGCGCAAGTAATGAGGTAGCTGTTAGTTATGTTACAACTTTGTTTAACTTTCTTTTTCAGAAATCAGAGTTTGCACAATTTCTAGACAGAAACAATTAGAATTAAAATACGTGTTAAGGCAAAAATGAAACATCATCACACCTTTCCTCCAACTTTCATCCCTTCAGTTATTGTATACATTGCTTTTGGAGGTTTTGGAGCTGCTTGAGCAGAAAATAAACCATTTGGATTGTCCACAAAATCACGTTTCCGCTCTTTCCCTGGAGGAGCTCCAACCTGGAACTCATAAGGCTACTTCAAAGAGTAGAAAAACACATGTATCAGTGACGAGTGTAAACCAAGGGCATCAATACAAGTCCATTAGTAAGATATTCCTGGTCATAAGTCATCACAACATACCTGTGAAATTATACGATTTCCAGCCAACAATTTGGATTCTCGACTTGAAACTGCAGTAATATTACGATATAGACATTCAAAATGTACCTGCGGACGTGGGGAGGGAAGCCAGAAATAGGTCAATTTCAATTGAAAGTCAACGCGTGTGCAAATTACAAGAACGACAACCAAACCTGTACAGTGGAGCCCTTTTCAGCTACAGGACCTTTTCCTTCAAGAATATCATAGTATTTCAATCCATCAGCTGCTTTAAAAGCAATCATTAATAAAGATAATAATCGTGGACTCATATCCATGATATTGTCAGGCTCTTTTATTAAGAATTGGATTATTACGTATATTGACTACAACATTATTTTGATTTGATTTATATATTTTGCTAGTCCCTGAAAAGATTGGTCCAAAACTCAACAGCAATGTCAAAAGGGGTGAGAGTTTCGGAAACTAACATGGCAACAAAGCATTGGATGAGGTACAGAAATAATATTACAACAATATACCCAGTATCTCACAGTGTGGCTGTGGGGAGGATAATGTGTATGCAAACTTTAGGCCTACCTTGTGAAGGTAGAGAGGCTGTTTCCATAGACCCTCGGCTCAAATTACATGTTTGCCAAAGTATCAAGCAGTACTTGTGGTTAGGGGTGGCAAAATGGTTAAAAGAAAACAATTAACCACCCATATTATCCACTAAAAAATGGGTTGGATAATGAACTTTTAAAAAATGGGTCAAATATGAATAGGAACCATCCGACCCGCCCCGCCCCGCCTGTTTGCCACTCCTACTTGTGGTCAAAATTCAAAAATTCTACCTTGAACTGTTGTGGAGTTAAATTAAGTGTTTATTGTTAAGTAAATAAATCATATAGCCAGCACTAATTAGAAGCTCATCAGTACAAAAAAGGAAGAGAGCACAAAATGATTAGCCACTTCAAGTTTCATCTTAAATCTCTTTTTCCCAGTATAATTCCACCTTTATCAGAACCTACAGTGTACTGTGTACATATAAGATTTTCGTAATAGTTGCAATTTTAAGATTACCAGTTACAGAACTTAGTAAATTGCATACAATGCAAAGATAAACTCTGAGATTAAGACTCAAATAAGCTCAAAGTCATGTTTAAGAAATGCAAAATTGAGAAGAGGGACTAACAGCTAGTTTGATAATCTTCAATAGGGATGTTCTTCTTATTGCGCCGTTCTCTGGCCAAAGATGGTTGAGGAACCAAATTGAGGCTCAGGGGCAACACAGAGATAAGAATTACAGATCTTCTAGAAATTGGTAAATGTAAAAACACCTGCTTTAGCTGCTGGTCAGTCTGGGCATTGGAGGAATTTGAATGGTGATGAGAATTTTTGATAAGGCATGATCCTTGAATGCTCAGTGTTGCAGCCATGGCTAAAGGATTTCAACAAGTAAACTATTCTGATTGGCTCTATCCAAACACAGGCCGTTGAAGGAGTTAAGGGCGAGAGAGTCATTTCCATTGTAACAATATCCTAAGCCACCTCTTTCGTCTTTTTGTTTTGATAAACCAATAGAAATGGCTTCCCGACCAGTTAAATTTGTAGGGTTTTTGAAAGTCGATACACAAACTTTAAATTTTTTCATTTGAACATTTGAACTCATGATTCCCTTAACTAATAAACATATCTGAACCTTAAGCCTATACGAGTGTATTACACATACACAGACGTGTCCATCCGGTCAGCAAATGACCAATCCAAAAGTAAGACCCCACCTAACTAGTGACATGTGTAATTTTTAAATAAAAATTGTCATCTATATTTATATTTTAATAATAAAAATAAATACAATAAGAAAGAAAAAACTTAAACCCTTCCAGCTTCCTCTTCCCCGTTCCTTCCCATCATCCCCCTTCCCCGCACCTGCAACTCATTCGTCTATTTCCATGTCAGCAATCCCTTCCTAGGTTCTTCCTCGCCCTCTCCTCTCTCTCTCTCCAAATTTTTCTTATTTTTTTCTAGCTAGGTAGATTGCTGGAGAAATTTTCCTATCAGTATTGTCGCAGAATTGGCTTTCTTTAAAGTTGTGACAATTAATTCGTTGTAGTGGCCAATTGGTGTGACCTCCTCAGCAGCAGAAATCGAATGGCATTGCTCTTGGGCGATTTGGACCACTGGAACGCCATTTCCGACCAACTAGAGCCCGGCCGAGAGTTGCAGGTCAATCAGAAGTGGCGATTCCTACCGTGAAGTCTCTTGATTTTTGGTGGAGGGGTAGTTCTTGGTGTGGAGAACAATCTCTACGGCTTAGAATTGCAAGATTGAATGGTTAAGAATTGAAGAATAGTCAAACCCGATGAATTGAAGTGGTTTTTTTCTAAATCTGATCCGATGAATTTTTCTATTTTTCAAAATTAATTATTTATCTTTTTTTTTAATAAATTATTTATCACATTCACGCGCTTAATACCGGTGATTAACACGCAATTGGCCACATCAGCTATAATATTGCCACCTAAGCATAGTCAATGGTCAAAGGTGTTTATTAGTAGACATTTTTTCAAGTTCGAGTGTTCAAATGGGAAAATCCAAAATTTGTGTATCGTCTTTCAAAAGCCCTACAAGTTTAAGTGGCCAGGAAGTCATTTCGCCTAGAAAAAAAATGTACTACTAACTTATTTTTCATATTAATATTTAGGTTTGATAGATATGGTTTGGTGTAAACGTTGAGAGCGCGCACAAGTGTTTTTATATTCTCCTTAGTGCGTGTTTGGTATGAGGGATAATCGATAATTAATCCCGAGATTAAATTTGAGATGAACTTATCCCATATTTATTTGGGATAAAATCGTGGTATGGTTAGTTATCCCGAGATTATAGTATATTTTTTATTACTATGGGAAGGTGGAATAACTAATCTTGGAATAATTAATCATGGGATAACTTATTTCTCGACCAAACGAACCTTAGTGTACTAAACTAAATGCACATTTTGGAACAGACTCTTTTCCATGTTAATTCTTGCAATTATTACTTCCAAGTCAAATTTTCTTTCTCTAATTTCATTTTTTTTTTTAATCTTATCGTAAATTACCCTATCGAATTAACACCATTTCTATTTTCTCTCCGAGTTGGGAGTGTCGTGAACGAAACAGACAGAGAGAGATATATGGAGAATCTAACTGAAGATGCTACGAGGGAAAAATTGAGAAGCTGAAAATGGACACCTAACTTTATTATCACAAAATAAACAAGTAATCCAATTCTAGTCTCGAGGTAATCGTGAAGAAAATTGATTTTGCTGGGGATCACTGGGAACAAATACAGGAAGCTGACCACCCCTTTGTGTTCTACCCTGATAGTAACTTCGCTGAGGACCAGCAGAAGATAGTGTACCACCACTTCTTCCCCCTCTGTTCACGTTCTCGTTCAGTAAAGGTCCTCCGAAAAATATAGATTGACCTGTGTATGTAAGCTCTGTTCCAGATACTTGGGAAGTAGAACCGGCACCCCTGGTATTAGCAGTAACAAATCGCCCGGCTTCTTGATCCCAAAATACTGATGACTTTGTATTCTCTGAAGTGCCCATGTTGTTCTTCCTTGTGGCTACTCCTGGTAAATTGTCGGGGGTAGGAGTTTCGTTCTCGTGGCATGCCTTTGCTGACCAAGGAGACTGATCTGCAGATGACTGATATATTGGATTGAAGTGGTCTCTATTGGAAACGTGATGCTGCAGCGCTAATGGAGAAGGGGTTAGGTTAGTGGCAAGAGGACTGCTTAAGTTACTCATGCTGTGACCACATGTTTCAATATCTTCCCTGCTGGCACGGCTGGGCGGATACGAGCTCTTGGAAGGAGACGACCTAGATGTCCCAGCTCTAGCATTATTACTGTCATAAAATCCGTGATTAGTACTTGCCGGACTGCTTCTACCACTCATGCCACTGGACAAATGATCAGCATCGTAAGGATGATGCTTGGCGCCAACTGGACGTAGAACAGATGACGAAGCTCTAGCCTTGGCACCAGCCTTGATTGCTTCATTAGAATCTAGTTTCGCAAGCTTCCATGCACTAATTCGGACTGGACGATGGGATAGCTTTTTGTCCTTATCTACTGCGTCAGGATCAATAGTAGATGGCAATCTCCCAGGCTCAAGATGAGGAATAATTTCATCCTGCACGGGGTGTTTAAAGGAATGATATTAGCATCATAGTTCTATAATCCGACTGCTTTCCTCAAGTACAAAGCATGAACTTAGTAATCTCCATATGACAAACTTATTTTTAGCTGAAAAGCAAAACCAAGCACCAGAAAAGGGACAACTAACTGAACTAAAACTGTTGAAGAAGCAGAAACGGATGACATGTTTGGAGTTTAAAGTTAACGTAAACCATGGGTGTCTTTTTTAAGCTGGACGGCTGTTGGTCACTTGTACAAAACTAGAAGCACGAAAGAAGTATAACCTGATGGTCCATGAAGATTCTTGGAGGAGTACACCAAGCACCTTTATGTTGCAAGCTCATCCCAACAGAACTTCTCCCACTGATGGCAGTCACCGCAGAGCTGGTCGGTGATGATGGCAAACTCTGCTGATCACCTCCGTCTACAGAGGGTCCAGGCGGCTCGCTTTGAGATCTCATCGCAACAACATACTCGTATGTTGTAATGCCCTGCAGTACAACAGAACCAGAATATCTTTAATATATAAAACATGCACATATAGAAATGAAAGACCGAGAAGGAATGAGGATATGAACAGACATACCTTACGAATGAGAATAAGGTGGAAAAAGAGCAATTCACCTAAAGGCACGGTTGCAAGGAAAGATACAGCAGTACATAGGGCCTGAAACAGAAAAAAGATTAAACCCAAAGCGAACAAGAAAGGGCACAAAATATGTTATAAAGCTGCTACTATTGGAACAAGTTCCGAACAGCACTATATGCCATATATATGGTGATTCTGGCACAATGATTTGCACACTTTAAAATTTACGACCTGCTTCAAGGGCCTTGCTACATAAATGTTAAGCTATCTTACATAAATGTATGATATCTTTCCTTCAAAAGGATTGGGATACATACAGCTCCCACCAATAAATTAAGGTCTAATAAAGACAAATTAGAAAATGCAGTACACACAGAGCGTCCAGATACTGACACAACAATCAGAAAAGTTTTTTTGCTAGCAACAAGCTAGCTTACATACCACTACGATAGCAAAAGGAGGTCTAGAGAATCCTTCTCCGAGCCTTTCTGTTATCTGATTTTCTGTAGCTTTCTTGTCGACAAAGCATCTAACTAGGACTGCAATGCCCACTCCGCATTCAAAGACAAGCTGACATGCAACAGAACATACTTAATAAAGAAAAGGGGAAGGATGAAGAAATGATTATGCCTTGTCAAACTTAAAAGACCATTTAAAAATGATAGAATCTCAGTGTGACTTACCCAGACAAGGCTGGAAGCCATCAGGCACACAAACGTGATATAGTTTTTCCTTCCCACACAGTTATTCAACCACTGTAAAAAGTAGACATCCAAAATGACAATGTGATGATAATAACAGAAAATCTACATTACTGCAAGAGGGGTATATGAATTAAGCGAACGCGATAGCTAGTGGGATGATATATATATATATATATATATATATATATATATATATATATATGTGTGTGTGTGTGTGTGTGTGTGTATGTATATATATCAAATATACCCTTGTCTTGATCTCCTCAGATGGAAATCAGATTCAGCATATTCCTCCAATTCAAATCATTATGTCACGTCAAAGTGAAACACAATGTGTTTCGAGCAACGGAAAATTAAAGGAGAAGACAAATCATATTCAACTCACACGGCAGTGATGATCAAATCCATCAACACATTTGTCACAACTTCTACAGTGTTTGCTAAACTTTCGAACCTACATAAGAAAAAATACCTTATTCATGTCTCTTCACTATATCCAATGAAAATCTAAACATTTGGATGTAATTGCAGGAGAAAATATACTATAGATGCAGGGTAGGTTAGAGAGAGAGAGAGAGAAAGAAGCCGATGAGAAGTGGTATACCTCAGCATTACACAATGTGCAAAACAAAGCTTCTTCATCTCCACTCTGCTGCAGCAATTGATCATCCTTCCGACAGTCTTCAATGACAAAACAACAACAGAGGACCCCTCCAAGTTTTCCACAGCAACCTGAAGCATCCCTTGCAGACGTTCCTCCATCTCGAAAACCTTCCTTGTTGGGACCCCCAGCAGCAGATATATCACCTAACGCAAGCAGTTCAAGATGTCAACAGAAGATAAATCATGGCTAAATTACAAAACAGATACCAATGATCCATCTTTCAGCCGCTCCATCCCAACAGGATGCAGCAACAAAGTCTCATACATAACACTTGATAGTTTTTTTTCCTTTTTTATCTATTGTAAAACTCTAATCTTTTTTAAGTTTATGAGTAATAGTAAAACTTGATATTTCTTATTGTATTCTCAAATATCTACAGGGTCAAATGTCAGGGTTTACTAGTTATCTTCAACTCATATCTAATAGACATTCTTCAATTACCAACCAAAAGAATAATTCAGAGTATCTTCAGGGTGTTCTAGTTCTGTTGAAGACTTAACTTTATCAAACGACGCTGAATAAGAGGATCATATTGCAACCAAAAACTAACCAGGAAACTCTATTTCATTGTGTGACTGATAGGCTGTTGACTTCTCAGCTTCAATGAGAATCCCAGGATCAGCAGGATCAATTGCTGTGCATCTGACATAGAGTGTGAACACACACAGAGCCTGAAAGCAAAAGTCAAGATGACAAAAAGTAACAAGAAATTGAAAGAGGAATAGAGCGTTTGCAACAAAAGTAGCAAGAAATTTCAACCCTGTTGTACTCACCAAGAAGGAATAAACACCAATTGCTATGTACTCAAAGATGTCTTTTCCTAGAAATGGAGCAAAAAATGCATAGAAGGCAACAGATAGCAGGAAGAAAACTGTTATAGCCACAACCTGCACAGCAACATGGAATAATCAGTAAACAAGCTTCAATTTGCACAACAACAATAGATAATATTAGTTAAACATAAAGGCTGATAAAATATGATGTCACTAATCATCAGCAAGACTGCACCTTCCATAAGAACTTGAAAGTGAAACTTGCGATTCAGAGAGTTGGGGAATAGGAAATGAGTACAGAAGAAAGAAATGAGTGCTGATCAACACAATCCCCCCCCCCCCGATAAACTACTTTAGTTTGTCAGATGGACGGCACAAAAGGATATCAGGGGGACCAACCTAAAAGGATACATATGGACAGTTGTATTAGCCAATCCAGCGAACGTGATTCAGAGCTAAAACCTCTTTAGACTAAGTTGTAAAGTTTGTCTAACAAGGAACTTGATGAAGCAGAAATGCATTATTGCAAAAGGTTGATCTCAGTCACAAAAATTCTAACCTATCTCAGTCACAAAAGTTCTAACCTTGTTACAATGCAGGGTAATCCCCATAAATTTTGAAACTTGTCAGAAAAAAAAAATAGCTCCAATAATAAAGAGGCCAGTCAGTAAATTTTCTACCACAAACTAAAATTTGACGCCTTTGCTCCAAATACACAACAGACTCAAACCAACATAAAAACTCAGATAAAACAAACTAAAATTAAATGTAAGTCAAGTCAGATTCCTTCTCCAAAGTGAAAGATCGCATTTTTTTTAGATTGTTAGACAGTAGAAGATATCTTAGTAAATCAAAACAAAAAATTATGTAAATTCCAAATCTACAAAGAAAAAGTAACTGAGGCATCACTCAAAAAGGAAATGGCAAGAGAGTCAAAAGTGCAGTTGACTAAAGAAACAATCAGCAAATGCCAACAAACTACTCTACCACCAAATCAAAACTCCCACTTTAAACACCCAAAAAAGATCTAATAACACCAACATTATGACTTTACAAGTGATCCAAAGTACAAGAAAGAGTAAAAAGCAAGAACCTGAAACGAGTGAGCCGGTAGTTGCCACCCATGTCGCCGAGCCATAGAAAACCCGAGTTAACTCAAACCATAAACTACAATAATGACCAACACTGCAAATTGTACCACAATGTGAACTAAATTACTAGTATTGAAACTAAAAATAAATAAAAATTGTTGCTTTACTGCTGCTATGAACTTATTCTAAGATTATGATATGAAAAATTTGAAATTTAGCATCGACCCATATAATAATATTAGAAAATAAAACGACCCATTAAGATAGATTTTAAGTTCTAGGGTTTGAGGAAATTGAAGAAGATGAAAAAAATGGAAGAAGTGGCCAAGTGGGTGAGGAAAATAAGGAAAAAAGACACTGGTTATAGAAATGCATAACAAAATACTATAAACATTATGCAGCAAAGTGTAACAAAACAAAGAAGAAAGTGTTTTTTTTATTTTTATTTTCGTTTATAGAACAATCTAAAATTTTTGACTATGATACACTGCCGGCTTCTTTATTTCCTACCTTTCTTCTATTAATCTTGACAATTTTAGATTTTGATCCTCCTAATATTTAATTAGGTACATTTTATATTCCAATAATAGAAATTTACAATTTAGGTCTATCCATTTGTTATTTATCAAAGAATATACATATTAAACTAGGTAGACAAAATTGGAATAGCCATAGGAATATGTATCGGCTAATGCTCCCAGGTTGATGCAATGCATAATACTGAATATTAGTCTAAATTTCATCTTTCGATGATGATATAGTTCAAAAACTACTTTGAATGTAAAAAATTTCTATTCAGAAGCATATATTTTTATTGATTTTAATGTAAATACAATTAGCAAAATATCATAATGACCAAGATCAGATGTTATAGATAAATGAGGGACTAAAGTGTAATAATCTATTTTGTTTATCCCCCCCACCCCCACCCCCCGGGTTTCAACGTGGCTAATAGAATCCTCGAGCTACCAAAAGTGTAAATATCTTCTTTCAATTTACCACTAAGATTTTGTTTTTCTTACTGACTTTTAGTCTCAAATATGTTCTCTTGTACATAGTAATAATAATAATATAATACTCTTCAACATTGGTTTTTTTTTTTGCTAATACCATAACATTGTTAGTAAGCAACAATAAAATTTTCCTGAACTAAGGGGTAAATTTATGTAAGGCACAAGAGTACTAGAAAAAGAAAACAAAAGAAATTTGTCAACTTTTTTGATGTAAAGAAATAAAAATGAAAGCTCAAAGAATTAGGGAAATATTGAAGTACCTAACATCTTGTTTGGATGGTTATTACCTATTGTATTGTATGGTATTATTACTTTAAATACAATATTTGTTTTGGTTGTTGCTTAAATTTTATTGTATCGTGTCGTTAAATCCGTCGTTACGTAACGACGATATGTGCCACTTTATGTAACAACCGATTTGGTGTGGTTGCGTCGTTATCTTACTTTTTTCTCTCATCCCACCCGTATTTATTATTAAATAATTTTATTTTATCATTTATCCTACCTTTTTATATAATAAATTTGTCATGTATTATAACTTTTTAAATAATATTGCAAGTTTATTTTTCATATTGTTGGTGCGTGATATCATGAAATAACAACAAATGATACAATCAGTGGCGAAGCTAGAAATTTTTTGTAGGGTGTTCAAATTTAATAGAAGCGGAAAAAATTTCCGATAAAGGGTGTTCAATATGTGTTATATACTTCTAAAACGTAATATTTTACTAATATACATAGTACAATTTTTCAACAACACCACGTGGCTTCGCCACTGGATACAATCTATCCAAACATTGTATATACAATATAATATGATACGATACATTATGAAACAATGTGTAACAACCATCAAAACTAGTTGTAAGATGATAAAATTGAATTCTTTTTCGTTTAACTTTGATTGTTAGAGTAACATCACTAAATCCAACACATAATCCCTATAAAACCGATAGTTATATATATAGAGAGAGTAAAATAAATGAAAAAAAAGAAGAGGAAACCATTTTTACTTGTTTGACGAGAGTTCAACTTCTAGTAAAGAAAGTCAAATATTGTTGATGATTTCTTAGGAGAGCAAAAATATAGTAAGTGGCTATGCCGCCATGAGAAGAAAAAATTATTAAAGCCAAGAAAATCCAAAAGATAATAATTATTAAAGCCAAGAAGCTAAAGAGGAAAATTATTAAAGCCAATAGAATCCTAAAGATAAGAAAAAGTAAAAAATAATATATTACTAGTTAAATGATGAGTGAATAGAATCAATGAAAACGATAATTGAAATCATGTGGATGTTTAGGTAAGTGTAACATAATCAAATGAAAAATAATAAACAGCTTTGACCTGTGGACATTGCTTAGAAAAAGTGAACTGTCCCTCCAATTAAAATAAAGTTTATTCTTTGTTTCTTACAACATGGACTTGGATATTTGTCTCAACTCTTAACGACCAAACTGGCAGGCTCTTACTTCATGACATTAATTTGTTTTTATTCTTCTGTAAATAAAATTATAATTGTTTACATTACTATTCATTTACGGTGTTAATAATTTTATACAATATAATCAAATTGATTAAAAATCAGTATTTGAGTACATTGCTGGGGATTTAATCATCTAAAAAGAAGACAATTACCAATTGCCACAAGAAACTCGATATTTGATAAAAGATAGATCAAATAAGAAGAATGCCATTAATTTGAAATATGTTCTGCAAATGAAGAAGATACACAAGATCTTTAGTTTTAAGTTCATTCTCAGGAAAATTTGCGCACATAGTTTTTAATTATTAGAGACACATACACTTTGAGTTAAGCCATGCAGTATTTAGAGACAGACGTAGCGGACGTGTTATGGGTTTCTAGTATGATTCAAATAGTGTATACGTATGTTAAATTTTTTAATAAATAAGTACAAATAATACCTTGCAGTTTCTAATGGAGATTCAATTATCGGAGCCAGAAGCAACTAAGCTAGGGAAACTGTCACAAAATGTGAGACAAATAATTGTAACGGAGGATGAAAGACAACGTATTTACAATCCCTGGAGATATACAGTCATTATAAAGCTTATGGAGAAGCGCCTAATGCACCACTATCTCAAACAAAAAATACAAGACTTGTGGAAGCTAAATATTTTTTTTTTATTAATTGACCTTGGAGACGACTACTATACTGTCAAGTTTGCAAAAGAAGAAAACATGATCAAGGTGTTTCAAAATGGACCTTGGTTTATAAATGGATACAAAAATGGGTGCCAAATTTTGTAGCTAAGAAAGCACAACAAAGTAACACTAACACTGCAGTATGGGTACGCCTACCATAACTTCCCACAAAATTTTACGATGGAATTATCCTAACAAGAATTAGAAACAATATTGAAAAATTACTTAAAATAGACGAGTGTACGCCCTCCACACTAAAGGGAAGATACACAAGGCTATGCGTGGAACTACCATTGGAGCAGCCATTACAAAATCATATACTGATTTGACATCACAAGCAAGCTATCCTATACGAGGGAGAAAATATGCTCTGCAAAGCCAACGGAAGGATAGGGCATACGTGCTGTCACACCTCCTTTTTACCCGCGTCCGCAGGGGCGCGGGGGGAGTTTTTTCAATTAAAGGATAATCGAAACGGGAAGATAAATATTCACAGACAAAAATACAAACAATTATCCAAAGATGCCACACAAATTCTTAAAATTGTACCTAAAGGATATTTATTTTATTTTTTTGATTTCTTTCGAAGTAGTTTCTGTGAAGCAAAAATCACGTGTTCACACGTGCGATAAGTGTTCCTACTCTATTGAAGACATCTCAAACCATGCAAGAAGAAGCTCAGGAGTGACAGACTATTTCATTCCCCCAAAAAAGCAAGGTTAGAATGTCCAAGCACTCCAATAATATTGCAAGCTCATCAAAGGCTCCAAGTATTAATGTTCGCATCTATGATGCTTTTACTGTAAGTACCTTAACACTCAACATGTGAAATATGTCAACAAACAACACCTTGAAGACTCCAACGATGACTCAAAAGAAATCCATGCCACAACACCCATTAACAATCAAAAAACTTACAAAGTTAGTATTGAAAAACCACTTCATAATTAGAGGAGCATTATTGCCAAGCTACAAGAGGAGCACATAATTTTGGAAAAAAAAAAGAAAATGAAAATAGTAAAACCTCTAAACACTTGCATGAACCAAAAATTACTGACATTACAAGTGTCAATAACGTGGCAACAAATGCTTGCTACACTAATAGTATTAGTCACACGCTTAGCCAAAAAGAAATCATAAATAATTTCTTAACCACCAACAGGACGCACCAAGATTACCTCAATTATCCTATCAATAATTATAACCCTATTACCATGGGCTTAACCAATAATAATCAACATGCAAAACACTCTACTTATAACCAACCAAAAATTGAACACATGGATGATAATACTAGCCACGTGGCAGAGATCATATCCATGCAAGATTTGGATAGAAACCTTACGCCAACCTTCTCAAATAGAGCCCATCATTTGCTGTGCATGGATTAGATCGGATCGGATTTAGCATATTTCGGATTTGAATTTCGGATTCTAGAAAATACAATTCGAATCCGATCCGAATTAATATCGAATCGGATCAAATTATCGGATTTCGGATCGGATCGAATTTTTGGATTTCAGATCGAATTATTATGCCTAAAAGTTGCAAACTCATATGTATATTTTCCGTGTAAAAGAGGCAATACAATAAGAAAAATTCATGTTTCTGCAATTATGAGAGTACTATGATGCCAATAAAACTAAATCTATCAATTGTAAAGGTAATAACTTGGAGAAAAATGTAAAGAAAGTACTAACTATCCGAAATTAAAGTTTAATATCTATACATACACTAATAATTTTAGATCGGATCATATTAAAATAATACCAATTGAAATCCGATCCGAAATCCAAAATTCTAATAAACACAATCCGAAATCCAAAATTGAACGGATCTGTTCGGATATCCGATCCAAATGAACAGCCCTACATCATTACAATCTTTACCAATCTCATAGACAATAACTCCGATATAAAGAAGAAAAAAAACAATATGCCAAGACTAAGGTGGAGGTATAGGCTCATCCAACTCTGCCACTTCTCTCGCCAACAAAGCATGAACAACTTTCCACCCCTACCTCCTAACTTTTCCTCAAACCTAGTGATATATGCCTAGCCACAAAATTCACAGAATCACTAACCCCAATTGTGGGTGGAACTAGGTCTATTAGGCCATGCAATCTCATTCAATCTGGAGATCAATGGCCAAAGAATCATACTGATAATCTAAAACACTCACTATCTTGCACAACTAATCTCAGAGGGAATGAACCTAGCAATGAACAACTATATAAATCAAATGTGAATGAACAACATTCTCCAATCACTTGCACCTTTAATGAACCAAAACCTAGTTCACACCATGCAACGCATGTGAAATATACAAAGCAGCTCCAATCAACAAATTCCACAAAATCCACCACTAAACCTCCCATTATTTGCACCGGAGGAACTAAAACTAATGAACCCAATATTCACCCAATGGACTGCACAACACAGGGAAAACCAACCGATGGCACCACATGCAGACCCAATGGAAGATCAAGCCCCACCACCAAACATGCAAAATCAGGAAGGAGTGCAGGAGGAAGATGTGGAGGACATCATGCCACACTTGGGGGAACCATCAGTGGAAGTTTCAAGCCTAAGCGAGGTAAAAATACTACTCCCTCCATTTCAATTTATGTGAACCTATTTGACTGGGCACGGAATTTAAGAAAAGAGAGAAGACTTTTGATCTTGTGGTGTAAAATGAGGCACATATATTTTGTGTGGCTATAAATCATTGTGTAAAGGTAAATTGTTTCCAAATAAGGAAAGAGGTCATTCTTTTTGGCACAGACTAAAAAGGAAATAGATTCACATAAATTGAAACGGAGGGAGTAATATTCAAGGAGAGGCTAGACAGAAAATATATCTTAAGCTGCCTAGTGACACTCTTCAAGTACTCATTGGATATAAGACATCCACGGGACCCTAAGTGGGGAAGAATGTGGTGATATTGGTTCTATCCCTAATGAGAAACCCCAACAATAACCTAATGATGAACTAATAAAGTAATATTATAATCTGAAATGTTAGAGGTGCTAATAATGACAACTTTAGGAGGAACTTTAGAGAGCTCATTGACACCCATATGCCATGTCTAGTTGCTATGTTAGAGACCAAAATGGCAAGCCACACACCTATTCAGGTGGTTTTCAACTTCATTGAGATGATTGAAGTCTCCGTCGTTGGCCAAGCTGGTGGCTTAGTTATCTTATGGAACCATGACATGGTCACCGTCAACAACTTCACTAGAAGAGGGCAGGAAATTCATGCAATGATTGAGGAAAAACTCAAAAATCTTACTTGGCTTTTCAGTGCAATATATGCTAGTAATAACATACTAGATAGGAATATTTTATGGGATAACCTAACAAATATTAATAACTATTATAAAGGTCCTTTGATGATTGGTGGCGATATTAAAGAAATAATTGATTCTAGGGATAAATTTGGTGATAGACATATAAATCAAAGATGAGTCAATTCTCTTATTAACTGCCTGAATTATTGTAACCTAGTAGGCTTAGGGTTCAAGGGCTGTAAATACACTTGGTCTAACCACCGTAGGAAGAAAAATAGTTTAATTATAGCTTGATGCTTTTTCAAATGTTACTATAACTCACCTCCCAAAAACTCATTCAGATCATTACTCTATCCTTATCAACCTTAACAAAAACAATTTACATCAATCAAGACTGACCCTTTAGAATAGAAACTTTTCGGTATTCTCATCCTGACTTTGCTAATCTTGTAACATATAGTTGAGAAAATAGGAATTTATTAGGTGGCACAAACTTCTTCAAAAATGTCTTAGAATGGAAAAAGAAGACTTTTGGCAATATTTTTGTTAAGAAAAAAAAATCCTGGCAAGGCTTAATGGAATCTAAAACTCTCCAAGTTATGCCACTAGTAACTACCTTAGTGATCTTGAACAAACACTTATTGAAGAATATAATAATATACTAAAATAGGAGGAAGACTATTGGAAATTAAGGTCTAGGGTAACTTGGTTAAATGATGCCGATGTAAATACAAATTTTTTTCATATCAAGGCAACCAACAGAAGAAGGAAGAACAATATTGTTTTCTTCAAAGATGATAATGGGAATTGGATAGATGACCAAATTTCTCTAATGAACCATACAAGGAATTATTTCTTAAATATTTTTACAACCTATGTTATAACTGATTGGTCGATTATCAAAATTGATAAGGAAATCTTTCATAATATTGACCTCTCAAGCCTTGATGATCCTTTAAAAAATCATGAAATCAGGAATGAAATCTTCTCCTTTAAACCATATAAAGCTCCAGGCCCGGATGGATTGCACCCTTTCTTCTTTAAAAAATATTGGCAATTGTGGGAAGTAAGGTCATAAATTTGTGCCAGCAAATTTTTAAAACAAAAATAATGCCTCCGGACATCAGTAACACTTACTTGTGCCTAATCTCGAAATTTAATAATGCAAACAATCTTAAGAATTTTTGGCCTATAAACCTATGTAATACCATTTATAAGGTTATAACATAAATCATTGCCAATCGAATCCAGCTTTTCCTACATCAACTCATCAACCCACAACAATCTAGCTTCTTAAAAAATAGGCGAGCTAGCGATAATGAAATCATTATACAAGAAGTTATGAAGAAGATCAATTCATCAATGGGCATGCCTAGTTTAATCCTAAAGATAGATTTGGAGAAGGCTTTCGATAAATTAGAATGGTCTTACATTTACAGAACTTTAAATCTATTTAAATACTCACCAAATATTTCTTCTCTAGTTATGAGTTACACCACAACTAGTACAATATTCATCCTAGTAAAAGAAAACAAAACAGAAGAATTCACCCCCACAGGGGGCATAAGGCAGGGCGACCCCATGTCCCCATACTTGTTCACCTTATGCATGGATATGCTCTCAAAAAATATTAAAAATCAAGTAGACACCGGAATTGGGACCCTATTAAATTAAACCCTAGAAGCCCTCCCCTTTCTCATCTATTCTTTGCAGATGATTTAACTCTAATGGGACAGGCAAATGAAAAAATGATTTAAATTATTTGGTGGAGCATGGAGAGTTTTTGTAACTATTCTGGATTGAATATCAATAGAGAAAATCATAATTAATTGTCTCCAAAAGTTGTGAAACTTCAACCAAAAACTTGTTAGACCAATTTCTTTGATATAAAAATTAGTAAAATTTTGGGATCTATATAGGATTCCCAGTACTTAATAATAATTTGAAGCACAAGGATTATCAATTCTTGATTGATAAAATGAGGTCAAGGCGAGACAATTGTAATGCTAGATGGTTAAGCATGGCTGGAAGAAGTACCTTAGTATCCTCTACCCTCAACACCATTCCAAATCACCTCATGCAAATATCCCTACTACTTAATAAAACCTTGAAAGAAATCAACAAAATTTAAAGGGATTTCTTATGGGGTACTACTGCGGAGAAGAAAAAAAATTCACTTAATTAAGTGGGACACAATTACCAGAACAAAAAATCATGGTGGCTGAGGTATTAGAAAAGCTAAGTCAAAAAACTTGGTGTTATTAACTAGCCTGGCATGGAGAATCCTTAACAACCCATCATCTCTTTGGGCAAAAATTTTAATTAGTAAATACAGGAAGACAAAAAGCACTAAGATTGGTTCACATACTCGGAATAGTCTCCTAAACGGATGGTCCTTTTGCAACAAGGGCATTAGGTGGACAGTAAATCAATACTCTGATTTAAACATTTGGGACACAAATTGGATCTCTGATGTTACTAACCTTAGGAGTATTATAATTGGCCCATTGACAATGAAAGAGAGCAACTTAAGAATTAGGGATATCTGTGATGAAGGAATATGAGATCTGGGGAAATTTTCTTTTGACCTTCCAGAAAAAATTAGAAATAACATTAATACTCTAAATCCAAAGAAGTCTGTTAGAACGCACAATAATCTCTTATGGAGTATAAGTTCTAGTGGCGTGTTTACTACAAGTTCTTGCTACAAGTTAATTGATAATCAGGAACCTCGCAATAATAATTTCAGTTGAATATGGGACCTAAAATGCTCCAACCAAATTAAGTTCTTTATATGGAAATGTTACCGTAACAGACTTTCAAGCAGGGCATACCTCAAAAACACAAATGAGACAATAGGCCACATTTTATCGGAATGTGACACTACAATATCTTATGAGAATTAATGAAATGGAATATAACTCCTCAAAATTTTACGACACACTGGGTTGACATGCTCAAAAATGCCAACATCACCATAAAAAACAAGTATGTAACATGGGAAGAACTATTCCCATTCACCCCGTGAACTATATGGAATAATAAAAATCAAAACAATACTAATAATCGTATTAATATAAAAAGGATTATTGATCAAGCTATAGAGTACAAACTCTTAGCATCTAATCCAACTACTAATAACTTAAAAAAAATATATTAGCATCAGCTGGCAGGCTCCTCCTAAGGGTTGGTACAAAATTAATATTGATGGTGCTTTCAAAAGCAATAGCCTACAGGGAGAAACCAGCGGATCCATCCACAACAGCAAGGGCCAATGGGTAATAGCATACCACAAGAAAACACATGCAGCAATGCCAATACAAGTTGAATTACAAGCACTGCAGTAGGCACTTCAAATCATTGTTAGGGAAAAAGTAATCCTAGTCGAAGTGGAGATAGACACAACAGAGATTATACGATTCCTTCGTGATGATTACCCAACTTACAATGAATTAATCTATGATTGCAGATGGTTAATGGAGCAGACAACGCAAATGGGGGAGATCATGGTGAAACATAACTTTCGTGAAGCAAACAGTGTGGCACATCTGTTGGCAAAGGAAGCTCTTATGCAGCCTAGTTATAATAAATTATGTACTTTTGTTTCACCTCCTGAATCAGTGATAGATGCCTAGCACAAAGATCAGGAAGGCTTTGCTTGTGTAAGAAAAGTTTCATATAATTCGTGTTGTAAGTTGGCTGCCTTAAGTAATGATAATGCCCTAATAGGCATAACTATAGCTCATCGAGGCATTTGTAATGACGGTAGTACGCTACCCCGTACTCTAGTTATTATAAATAAATAAACATCTTTTTATGCTAAAAAGACCTTGGATATTAATTTCAAAAATTGTCTAAACACGCTACCAATTTGTTGTACCAGTGAAAAGAATTTTGTAAGGAAAATAGTTTAAAATATGATTTTACTTTTAATTTGATTAAGTGATACTGTATTCTTAATTGTACGATTTGAAAATGTACTGTGTGGTCCACAATATAATTAATGGCGAAGCCAGAAATTATACAACGGGTTCAAGTTTTGATATATATTTACAAAGAATAATTTATATATATATATAATACAATTTTTGATATACTTAGTATAATTTTTCGATAAAAGGTGAACACACTCCACTTTATGTGGCTAAGAATATAATAGAAGGGGATTATAATTTCCCGTATTCCGATCCCCTCATTCCACTTACTAGCTTCAAACGGAAAAATTATCCAAACAGGTGCGAAATAAATGGTCCATCATTCTTAGTAGATTAAAAATATGACTTCATGACTTATATTATGATAACCTTTAGTGAAAAGCACGTATTTTAGTGATTAAGAGATGCTATTAACTTGATATCGATTTTTGTAACAACCCGATCGATCGTTTTGAGTATTTGTACTTTGCTCGGTTGTTTGAGGGTATGAGTAGCTCCATATGATATGTTATAACTTATGTGAATCGTCGGTTTTTGATTTTTAGGTTATTCGGAATTGATTGGAAGAATGATTCTTAGCTAGAAGCTTCAAATTGGAAAGGGTTGACCGAGTTTGGCTTTTAGTATTTGACCTCGGATTGGATTTCTGATGGTTCTGTTAGCTTCGTTGGGTGATTTGGACTTGGGAGCGCGTCCGGATTGTGATTTGGAGGTCCGTAGTGAAATTTGGCTTGAAATGGCGAAAGTTGGAATTTTGCCAAGTTTGACCGGGAGTGGATTTTTGATATCGGGGTCGGATTTTGATTGTGGAAGTTGGAGCAGGTCTGTAATGTCAAATGTGATTTGTGTGCAAAATTTGAGGACGTGATTTGAAAGGTTTCGACATCAGTTGTGGAAGTTGATGTTTCAAGGTTCAATGATTCCGAATTGACGTGTGATTCGTCGTTTCGATGTTATTATGTGTGCTTTGAGGCCTCGAGTAGATCCGTGTTATGTTATGGGACTTAATGATATGTTTGTACGGGGTCCCGAGGGGGCTCGGGCGTGTTTCGGATTGGTTTCGGATCATTTTCTTCAATGTTGCTATTGCTGGTTCTAGTGTGACCGCACCTGCGGTTGGTATGCGCAGGTGTGGTGGTCGTAGAAGCGATGAAGTGGTTGCAGGAGTAAAAATAGTTTGGGTGAGGAAGACCGTAGAAGCAGAGATTTGGGCGCATATGCGGGTATGTTGTCCGCAGGTGCGAAGGTCGAGTCCTCAGTTGATTCCACAGAAGCGGGAATTATGTCGCAGAAGCGACGCCGCAGAAGCGGGTAATGTGTTTGCAGATGAGGAAGTGCTGGTCAGAATGTTAAATACAAGGGTTCACGATTTTGGCTTCATTTTTATATTTCTAAGTGCGGATTGGGGCAATTTTGGAGCAATTTTCATCACAGGGATTGGGGTAAGTGTTCTACACTCGGTCTTGGTTATATTTCATGAATCTATCTTTGATTTTAGCTTTTGATTGATGAATTGAAAGAGGAGAATTGAGGGTTTTGACCTAAAGTTTCATAATATGAATTTTTGAGTTTTGAACACCGATTGGGAGTCGGATTTGAGTGAAACTAATATGGTTGGACTTGTAATTGAATGAGTTGTCGGATTTTGTGAGTTTTTTCGAGTTTAGAGGCGTGGGTCCGGGTGTGATTTTTGGCCGGATTTGGGATTTGACTTAGGATTCGATCTTTATCATTTGTAATTGCTTCCTTGGGCTTTATCTAATGTATTTGAGTTGCTTTTATCTAGTGTTGAGCCGTTCGGAGGTCGCTACGCGCGTGATGACATTCTTGGAGCATCGCTTGTTTTGCTCGGTGTCGGAATTGACTTGTTTAAGATAAGTAACTCTTCTAAACTTAGTGTTGAGGGTATGAAACCTCAAATTATGTGTTGTATGATTGGCATTGAGGTGACGCACATGCCAGGTGACGGGCGTGTGGGCGTGCACCTTGTGAATTGTGACTCCGTTGTTTTTCCTAGTACTGATTAGTGGCCCTAGTTTGTAGATATCTATGTTTGCACTATGTGATTAATTAATTGAGCTGTCAATCATGCTAGATATCATGTTTAGGCTTTTTGCTGATATTGCTGTTACACCCCGCAATATTACGTCAATATTATGTCCTGCAGTATTAAGTTACGACAGTATTCTACCCAACAATATTACATTACGAAAATGTTACGCTTTGCAGTAATAAGTTACAACGATGTTGCACCCCGTAGTATTGTATGTTGAATTTGTCGTAAGGTAATTGACATCAGTCCAAGAAAAATATTATTTGGAGATTATAAGGATTATAAGTGATGAGTAAATTCGTAAAGGTAAGAGGGTAAGTAATATCGAAGAAAATAAATTTTGTCGAAGTTTGGCATGTTGGGGTAAAATACGGCCCGAGCTATAATACCCGATATTTATGGACTAATGACATACAAGGTATTATATAGCCATAATAGTAAGGTGTATAAGGTACATGAAAAGTGAGTAATATTCTAAGTAAGTAAGAAAAATTCTCAATTTTGCGGGTAATTGATTAATTACCGGGTAACGAGACACTACCTAGTTAATTAAAATTAAGTGGATAAATATCCTTTTTGAGGCTGCCACTTGGAATTAATCTAAGCCAAAGTGGCAACAAAAGGTTTGATGAGTCATTAGGCAAGAGATGCCTTACTTACACATAAGATTCTTGAATTAAAAAGCTAGTCATTTTGGTCTCTTACGAAAGGATTTCAGCATACTCTCAATTCCATACATATTAACGTTATAGCCTCTTGAGAAAGAGAGTTTCATCAAAGATGCAACATTTTTATAATCCCTTTAGCAAAGTTTCAGCAAACTGTTCATTTCATATACATAGAAACGTTGTAAATCTCTTGAGAAAGAGTCTAGACAAAGATGATTTTGCAGTAGCAACGTTATTGCTCTGAGCATTTCATACAGATTGTTCCCTATTTTGATCTCGCCGTTACGTGTTCGTCACAATTAACATGTGTCAGAGGGATTGTCAAGAAAATCGACTCAGGTATGTTAAGGCCTCCCTTCTTTCTTTTGGCATGGTCCAAATTATGTTAAAGAAACGAACAAATACACACTTTCTATAAATTACTCTATTCATAGAAATAGTAGGGGTGTCTATATTCTTGATTCCCCATGAGAATTATTATTATCTTCTGTTCATGGGTCTCAGAAAAATACGAAAGTTGAAAAGATGTTACTTTATGATATTGCTCCAGAGGCAAAGTGGTCTTATGACCTTCCGAATGATTTTATTGACGTACTTTTCATGCATTGCATTCATGTGCATTGACCCATGACCAGATGGCGTTATATACGCGTATATATGTAAATATATGTATATGGAATGGGAAAAGGTTATGGCGTTATATACGCACCACCACCTGATCAGCTGGTATATGATGATGATGTTGCCCACAGTGGCCGAAATATGATTCAAACGGCGTTATATACGCATATATATGTAAGTATGATTCAAACGACATTATATACGCGTATATATGTATGTATATATATGTATATGGGATATGGGAAAAGTTATGGCGTTATATACGCACCACCACCTGATCAGCTGGTATACGATGATAATTTTGCCCACAGTGGCCGATATGATATGATGGGATGCCCTCAGAGGCTGATGATATTATGAAATATGTACCTATGCACGACATGACATTCATACGCATATGCATGACGTTAAAAGTAATTTATGATTTACAAAGTTATTCAGACTTACAGGTTGAGTCATGTACTCTATATGTCTTCCATATCTCTCATGTATTTATTTATGTGCCTTACATACTCAGTACATTATTCGTACTGACGTCCCTTTTGCCTGGGGACGCTGTGTTTCATGCCCGCAGGTCCCGATAGACAGGTCGAGAGCCCTCCAAGTAGGCTATCAGCTCAGCAAAAGATGTTGGTGCGCTTCATTTTGCTTCGGAGTTGCTCGTTTGGTTAGTATGATTTAGACGTGTATTGTTTGGTATGGCGGGACTCTGTCCCGACCCTTATGACATTTATGTATTCTTAGAGGCTTGTAGACATATGTCCTGTACATAAAAGATTGTACGGCCTTGTCGGCCTATGTTTTGAGTTTATAAAGGATCATGTTGGCCTATTAGGCCCGTATGCATGTGTATATGGTGATGTATTAAGAAAGATACGTTACGTTGGTACTCAGTTGAGTAAGGTACCGGGTACCCGTCCCGGCCCATCGGTTTGAGTCGTGACATTTGCTAGGACCCATAGTGGTTATTTCTTGCTGTCACCTCACTTATTTCATTGATATTTCGTACTCAGTCATATTCATGCATTCATATCATATCTCAGTCTCAGTTGTTATTTATATATACATCATATCATTATTGTCGGGCTAGTTTCATGATATTGAGAGCCCGAGAGACTAGAGTGATTGATGATTGAGTGAGGCCGAGGGTCTGATTGTGAGGATATCTATGGGATCGGGTTGCATGCCGCAACATATTTTATTGATTTATGACTGAGTGAGGCCGAGGGCCTGATTGTGAGGATATTTAGGATCGGGCTGCATGCGTAACATGTTTTATTGATTATGACTGAGTGATGCCGAGGGCCTGATTGATTTATGCCATGATTGGCTTGTTATAACGCTAGGGCTGAAGGAATCCCTCTGGAGTCTGCACACCCCCGGTGAGCGCAGGTACCTACTGAGTGCGAGTGCCGAGTGTTTAGTGATTGGGAGGATTGAGTGGCTGTGAGGACTGAGTGACTGGGAAGACTGAGTGAATTGATACTCTGAGAGTATGCATATGGTTTTATTACTGAGTCGCATCACATTTGACATGCACATGACATACAAGTATAGAGTTGCATTTTTTGTCATGCTGTACGGTATTACGCCATTCATGACTTTTTACACACACTGATATGTGGTTATATAGAGGTATTTCACACATGCTATCTGGAAAGAAAATGAAACATCATATTTACTATTGAAAGGATTTATGGGAAAAGTTATAGTTTTCAAACTTACTCATATTTTTGACGATTTCGGTAAAGGATTTGGGCTTCCATTGACATACTTGAAAAGTGAAACTATTTTTGGAAAACTATGAAAAGGTTGAGCATTTTATCTCTGAGCTATTCTTTTATTTATTTGCTTTATACTGTTATGAACTGCTATTGGTTATTGGTGTTGGACCCGACCTATGTTCCAACTCATCATTACTTTCAACCTAAGTTTAGGTTTGTTACTTTTTGAGTACATGGGGTCGGTTGTACCATACTACACTTCCTGCACATTGCGTGCAGATCCCGGATGCCGATGTTGCTGTGTTCGATGGAAGCTGGATTGGAAGATTTACCTACGTTCCTACTGTAGCTGCCTCTTGTTCACGGTAGCATTAGATTTTAAAACTCTGTTTATGTACTTTTCAAACAGAAGATTTATTCTTTTCATATCAGCTTTGTAAACTCTATTCTTAGAAGCTCATGATTTATACTACCAGTCATTGGAAAATGTATAAAAGTTAGATAATTCCTTTGTTTAATTGTTTTATTATGTTAAATGGAAATGGATAATTGTTAGTTGGCTTACCTAGCAGGTTGGGTTAGGTTCCATCACGACTAGTGGATTTTAGGTCAAAAGTTCATTCAAAAATGTACTTTTGGTGTATTTATACCATGTAGGAATAGGCCCGGACTAAACTACCCTTTCCTTCCCGACATAGAAAATAACTTTGATAAATTTGTATACCCGTGCCGCGCCTTGCGGCGTGCTTGTGAGGAAGTTCAGATAGGTGACATATGACAGGCAACCCGATTTTACACAGCCTCGTGGTGTCATACGGCACCCCATGCGGCGTGACAGTGAGGTTTTCTCAAAGTAAATAGTTTCATCCACTTTTTGACATCCGGACTTGGTCCTCGACCCACCAGCGTGTTCCCGGTTTAATTTCTTGAGCTTCTACTCAAACTTCAAAGCTCCAACTTGTTCGATTTAGCTCCAAATTTCTTTAATAGCTCTAGGTCATTTCCTGCAAGGCATAAACACGTAATAAGTGTAATACACTATTATTTAAGCTCAAACACACGTAAAATACAGTAATTAGAGTGCAATACTACGATTAAAATATGGGTTTCTAGCCTACCATCAACACCCCACACTTAGACTATTGCTCGTCCTCGAGCAATGAAACTAAACTTCACATAGGGACGACCTTTTCATCAAACAACTTCCCTAACACATCATGCCAAAAATATTTAAAATAGCTAAGCACCATATATAACATCCTAGCCTCAAGACTCGACTCAAAAATACCACGCATTTTCACAACCTGCTCACTTACTCTAACACAGAGGTCAAAGACTTCACATTACCTTCACAAGTCATGTGCCCTCAGACGAACAATAGAGAGTAGTTCCACACGCAATAAATTTCAAGAACAAATTAATATACCATAAATTTGCCCGTAGTGTAATACTCTACTAATTGAGCTCATTTAGTGAGAGATCACGTAGGAATTTATTTTGGTTGTAATGTAGGCTGCAGTACGGGTAGGATACATTTGGATATAGTGAATACACATCTTAGAGCACTTTAATACATATACATTAACAATTTAAACCTCACATTTGTGTTGAAACAAACCCCAACTTTTATATCATATTAACATCAAGCTCCCAATTTTATTAAATACGGACAAAGCAAGATTTACCATTAGTAAGGAATAATTTTCTTTATAATATATGTGAACACTATTTTTTTTTCTTTCTCTTTTTTCAATTCCACACAAGTGGCTCTCATATTTTTTTCAAGCAGTGCACCTTTTTCCTTTTCTATAGTTCCACTCAAAAACCTAACCATACCTCCACTTAGCTTTTAACAGCTCAGAAATATATCAAGTGTTCATAAGAGGTAAAAGGTTCAAACAAATAGTCATTCAAATAAAAGGGTCATGCATGTAGTGTGGTTGCCAAGGAAAATATGATTACAGGTTCAAAAGGGCTAATTAGGATACACAACAATGATGTGGGTCACATGCATATAATTGGCTCACAAAAAAAAATACCTATATCACTTCTTGGACGAAACAAGACTACTATTTCACTTTGTAAACACACAGGGAAAGTTCTAGACATAAACTGACATGCACCGAATATCAACAAAAACCTCATTTTCACATTGGCACATAACTCATTTAGGATTGGATCTTTTTCGACTCTCTAGTCAAAGTAATTAAGTAAAGTCACAATCAATCAATTTAAGGCACGTATCTAAGAGTCAGAACTGAGCCTAGGTGTCACAACTAAGACACTTACCACTCTCAAGGCATATGCAGTCAAGAAAAATTGCTTCAAATTAGCGTTATGACTCAAGTTTCTATATTCCTAAAAAAAACTAACTACGTGCCGTTCAACTAAAATCCTTAAAAAAGAACTGCGGCACAAATAAAACTAAGGGAGAATTATTACACTACCTAAGAAAGTAAACTAAAAAAATAAAAATAAAAGACATATTTTTTTATTTTCAAATTTTTTACATTAGTAATAATTTTTTCTGTTCGATTTCAAATCCCTCAAGAAGCCAGTCGATGAAATCCATCGTTGTGAAGAGTCGAAACTGAACAATTCTGATTACTAACTATTACAGGCCGATAGAATTTGGAGTTATAATTCACAAACCATATTGTCTAAGAAAGCACGAAACAAATCAAACAAAACCAAAATGGCAAATAGAAAACCAATACAAATACAACTAGGGGTGTTCATGGTTCGGTTTGGATCGGTTTTTCCCTAAAAAGAAACCAAACCAAGCAAGTCGATTTTTCAAATATTAGAACCAAACCAAACCAATTAAGTCGGTTTTTCTCGATTCAGTTTATGTCGGTTTTTCGGTTATTCGTTGGTTTTTTCTTAATATAAGACATACACTACCAAACGCATATTTCGGCGACCACATTTTCAATGTAACACTATCAAATCAATTGCCCCTTGAGAAATCTATTATTTACCAAAATATATTGATGATAATTGAATCAAATAGTGATGAATAATTTAAGGACTCAATTAAAAATATGTTATTTTTAACACAAAATGGATTCTTACACTAAACAAAAGAAAACTACCAATCAAATTAGAATGTAAAGGTAAAGAACTATATTAAAAGTGCAAATTATTAATATTTGCCATAATTTTTTTGAAACTTTGTATAATAATATATATATAACAATATACATATATATAGGTGTAATAATAAATTTGAAATAGTTATTCCTATAGTCGGTTTGGTTCGTTTTTTTCTGATTAAAACCAAAATCAAACCAAATTTGATCGATTTTTAAAATTCAAAACCAAAACCAAACTAAACCAAAAAGTATCAATTTTTTTGGTCGGTTTAGTTTGGTTCGGTTTTTCGGGTTTTTATGAACACCCCTAAATACAACCAAATAGGAGCGCCCCCACCCCGCACTTAAGAAATTGCATTGTCCCTAATGCGAAATAATAGAAACAAGAGTGAAAAGGTAACTTCATGAGGCCCTTGGCCTACTCCTCATCAACACCCTCAAAGGTGCGCAGATACTTCTCATCGTCGGAGGGAACACAATTTACATCCTCATCGGGTGGCACTGTGCTCCATCTGCCAAGACCAACCACTACTGAGTGACCGCAGAGAGAGGGTGGTCCTCTTGCAGCTTTGTCAAGTCAGTCTCCCGCCGAGCAACGCGAAGGCGCATATCATTAAATAGCAGCTGCAATGTCTCCTCAACACAAAGAAATCTCTGATCTTCAGGAATAACATCCGGGGGGGGGGGGGTTGTCATAGTTGTGACATCAAAGGGCTTAGGAGGTCGCAACATCAGAATCGTCCGATCATAATGGTACTCTTCCTCCACATGATGCGTCCGCAGAAGCCGCATGATCTTGCTCGGCAAGTACATGCGGTGGACCCTAAGTGGTAGCACTCAAGCCATGTGCTCAAGAATAATCTCACCAAGATCGAACTTCATCCGAGTTAAGATAGCATAAATGAACCTTCAACCTGGAGACGTCAGTGTCGTTCTAGGTAGGTATGATCTTTGCATTAATCAACCGGAGAATGACTTTGGCGGGCCGCTGGAAATTGCTCTTCTTCATGTATTTTTGGAATCATTATCATCCCGCATCCACGTGGCAAGAGAATCCACGCCACACAGCTGGCGTCTAATATCATGATGGGGGCAAACGCAACAACCTTGGGAATAACTTATGAGAGTGCTCCGTGAACCCCATGATTTGATTAATTATCCTTGAGAAAAAGGGATCATCTTGCCTTTCACCTCCACTTCATACCTCGCATCTAAACTGGCCTTAGACTGCCAGTTAGCATAGAACATCGTTACCATGTTCACATTCACTGACTCACGGGGATGGAACAAACTTTCAAACCTCAGGTACTTGATGTTGTTGTAATTCCCCGAGTACTTCCTGTCTAGCTAGCCATCATCAATACAAATTTACGAGTCAGGACTCACCGCCAGAACAAAGCTGCGGTACCACATCCTAGCATGAGCTGGCACAACCTAAATGTTATATTTGTAGCCCGGTACTATATCCTCATCTGGATCAATGCGCTCCACTTCTTCCTCCACTGGGGTGGGGGGAGGTGCCCGCCTACCTTCTCTACAACTACTAGAGGCAACCTCAGAGGAAATTGTATTAGCCTATTTGCTAGGGCGATGAGACATTGTAACACAATTAGCCACAACACTTAGACAAAAGCAAGGCCAAATGGGGTAACCACCCCACACTTATGTTATTGTCATGTTCACAAGTACAATATATATCGAGGACTCAGACTATCCCATTGAAAGCACGCCACAAGTAATCAACACCCCACCCAACCACCAACATAATATTACAAAAACCTAACCATAGACTATACTAGTGTAAAATATAAAATCAAGAATCTACACTAGTAACTAAGAGAAGAAACATAAAAAGTTATACTAATTTACTACTGACAAAATTAAGAAGTTACAATACAATACTACACAAGTACTTAGCATGAATCGGACAACCCAATTATCATCTAGCAACACATTAGCATAGGTACTCAATCGATTAGCACCTGGGGCTAACACGTTAAAGTTTCACAACATAAGAACATGACTCCCACCCCAAACTTATCATCAAGCATCACATTATCTCATAAAAATATCCTCTAATTAAGCACAACTTCACCTTCTATGTCGTTGAGGCATTTTATCAAACACATTGTGGTCGCCAAATTTAACTCATAATTTCAACTTCAAGTGGTCTAAGATCCTACACAAACATACCAATCAACCACCCAACAACAACCACACCAACCACCACAATGTAACATTGGCACGAAGTGCTCCAAATTTACACAAACTTTCCTCCAATTTTCGGCCATATAGCCACCTCCACCATA
The DNA here is from genome assembly GCF_000715075.1 of Nicotiana tabacum. Taxonomy (NCBI): domain Eukaryota; kingdom Viridiplantae; phylum Streptophyta; class Magnoliopsida; order Solanales; family Solanaceae; genus Nicotiana; species Nicotiana tabacum. The sequence continues at coordinate 1,350,581 of NC_134091.1, forward strand.
CTTCATCATAAAATTATTCCAACACCATCAAAGCACAACAAAAATCATCAACAATCATAAGAACAATGAAAACTCCATAAGTTAAGCACAATTTTAGGCCATAATAAGTGTAAGCACGTGATTTTTGCCCTATGAAGGAATTACTCCTAAAAAATTCAAAATAAAATAATTTTCCTTGGTGTGCAATTTTTTGAATTTTTTGTTTTTTTGGATAATTATTCGCATTTGTCTGCGCATGTTTATTTGTTAAATTAATAAAAAATACAAAAATATGTCGCATTTGCATTTAGGATTTAATCCTACAATTGTTAGTAATTAAGTTTGTTTTACAAAAAATTAAAATCACAAAAATAGGCATCTTTTGCATTTTTAGCATTTAATATCCAATTGTACAATTTCATGCTTAATTATTACTTAATTGTGTGTTAATTGTTTTTGGGAGTTAATTTGCGCTTTCACAATTTAATTTAGTTATATATGATAATTTAAGAATTTTTAGAATTTAGTTTTAGGAAAATAAAAGAAGAAAAGAGAGCAAAAATACAAAGAAAATCAGAATGAGGCTCTTCTTCAAATTCAAGCCACAAGCCCAAAAAATACCTAATCTTCCCAAACGACCCAGTCCATTTCGAACTGGGTCGACCCAGTCCATAACCCAAAAGACCCAAACCCCCTTTTCTTTCATTTTTTCATAAAACAAAACAAAAAAAAAACAAGAAAAACCCTAAAAATGCTAAAGCTACCCGCCCCCTCTCTTCTTCTTCTCCTCTTTCTCTCAAAACCACCCACCTCCCATGGCTACCCCTTGCAGCTTCGTCCAAACGACCATGGCTGCCCCCTCCATCATCTTCAACCACACACAGCTTTTCCAAGCTCATCCATGGCTGCCCTCCACGTCTTCTTCGTCGACACACACACAAGCTCCACCACCCTCGCGTCCAAACGACCACCCCCTTTGCTGTATTTTCTTCTTCTTCTACTCCTCCAAACCTTGGCTTCAAATGAAACCTCCATGACTGCCCTCCTTCCAGCTTTGCCATCGCGGCTGCTTCACCTTCTCAAACGACCCCTCCACCGTCCGCCATTGACGAGCAACAGTGTTGCTGCGTTTCTGCTCGTCGAGCATCTGCTTTACGTTGTTCACTCCACCATCATCTTCTTCGTCGCACCATGAACCCCCAGCTCCAAACGACCATCGTCGCCTTGTTCCAAACGATCAGTTGCGCCATGGACGACCACTTCGCCATGGCTGCTACGTCCAGGGCGTCTGATTCTTCTTCCTCGATGTTCCTTCTTCTTCCAGCTTAGTCAGCATTCGAGGGGAGCTCATTGCTGCTGCTGCTCCTGTAACTGCTACTGTAACTGCAACATTGATGATGAGCTGCTTCTGTAACTGCTGCGTCGTCTTCAAACGACACCAAACGACCATCTTCTTCGATCGTCGTTTCGATCCGGTTAGTGGGTTTAAGATTTGGGTTTAACATTCTTGTTTTGTTCGCGTTTATCGTTGAATTAATTTTCTAGTTTGTTCATATATTTAATTTTCAGATTCAAATGGAAATTTAATTAATTGTTTTTCAGTTTATTTCATGTTAATTTTATTCATTTTTGTAAAAAAGGAATTGTTAGTTTAATTTTAATATTGGTAGATTTAGTTTAATCGCTCAAATCATCCGTCTTTGTTGATTAATATGGATTTAATTCGTGCTCATTTTGTTTGAAGTTTATTTTTAATTCAGTTATTTAATGTGAAGTTATGTTTTGGTTTTTAATTTTTGTTTATTTAGTTTGAATCATGTATCTTGGTTGTAATGTTGTTAGATTTAATTTTAAGTTCAAATGATTATTGAATTTAGAAATCTGAATATACTTGTTTGTTGTTGTTCTTGTTGAATCTGAAAGTAGGTTTGTTTGTTGTTAAAAATATTGTTCAATCAAAATTTTAGTTGTTCTTTGTTGTTCATCATTTAGTTTGAATTTGTTGTTGAAAATTGTTTAGAAATTGGTCATATTTGTTGTATTTTGGTTGAAACTGATTAGGTGAATTGGTTATAGCTGATGGAGGTAGTTTGGTAATTTGCAGAACGTTCAGGGGTAAATTGGTAATTTCAGTAAGGTCGGAGGGGTATTTTTGGAATTAAAATTCTGAACAAATGTTTATTTTGAGTGCTCTGTCCATTAAAATTAAATAATTTGTTAATAATATTAAAATAATGTAGGCATGGGGGACAAGACATAATGGGGGGATAATGTATTTGTTTAATGTAAGCATGATGGACAATACATAATGGTGGGGAATAATGTATTTTTTTAATAAAAAGTGGGGAACAAGACATAGTGGGATTGCGGGGCTCAAGAAAAGTTTGTTTAAATAAATAATAATTGTATTTTTTAACTAGTAGTGGGTTTGGTAAGGAGAAAGTGGTTGTTTTGTTAATTGATTAAAATGTTTGGGATGGGAAATAAATAGAGGGACTTGAATCAGATTTTAGGGAGGATAAAAAAGAAAGAGGACAGAATAAAAAGAGAGGAGGATACAGAACAAAATACAGAAGAGATAAAAATTGGAGAAATTTCAAAACTAAAGGAGAGAACAAAAACTAAAAAAAAAATCTTCTACTTTCTTTCATTGTTTGAAATCAGCATTAATTGTTGTTGTTTCATCGAAGCTTGAAGCTTTTTTTTGGGATTACTACTCCACCGGTTTGCAAACTCTGTTCCTGGGTTGTTACTGTTGCTAGACTGTTGTTGCTGTGCTGTATTGTTATTACTGCTGCTGATTCTCATCTTCATCTTCTTTTGTTTCCAATACCAGGTACACGACTGTAATACTAGTTATTGCAAGCTAATAATGTGGAAGCATGAATACATATGAAGAATGAAATTTTGAAGTTTTAATTTCGTTTTTTTGTTCCTTTTATTGATTGTATTTAAGCTATTTCATGTATTACTGAATAATAATTGGAATAAGAAAAAATAACATAAGTTAGTCTTTAATGAATCGATTTGGCAAAACGGGTTAATTCACTAGTTATGAAGGTTTCAAGATTATCAACAGTAGGTTAATCATGAACAAGTAGCTAAATTTAGCTAAGGCATGAATTTAAATTAAATTTCGTAAATTAGGCATTAAGGCATGATTTGAGTTCAGGCAAGATTAGAAGAACGTTTAAGTCTGATAAACTTTCTAATAAGCTTTAGTAATTATGGTTAAATCTAGTTTCAAATGGTTGTGAATAATTAATCTCAATAGTTTTTTTTATAACAATGTTGAGTTTTAATCTAGCTGTATTTGATTCTTTTGAATATTAGTTGTCGAATTTTTATTTTATTTATAATTTCGATTTTTTTGAGTAAAATTCCTTTTCATCAATATTTGTATTAATCTAGCAATTAGTATGTCATGCTTTCTTAAATAAATAAAATAAAAACTCGTAATTAATTAGGATTTTCTTTCTTTATTTTAGAGACTAATTTTAATAGGAAAAATGTAGTCGCTTTAGGATTTGTCCATTTAAAATAAATGAGACGAGCCTCGCCAAATAAAACACATAGATTGCAGGGCCCTTACAAATGCATGCGTTAATTACTTAGAATTCGGGATCGGCCGCTTAGCAAACTCCACGGCCTTATCCAAAATAATAAATACGCTAATTGCTTTAGGCGCGCATTTTAATAATCTTACCTTCTTAAACTCGGGTGTGCATTTCATGCGATCCAAATCCCAAAACATTGAATAAAAATGTGTTCCGGATTGCGGGTGCATTTCATGTGACGCAATCCAAAGACATGTTTTTAAACGATGTTCACATTCTTTTGAAATATAATAATAAAAGCGGCTAAGGGATAAAATTTGCACATAAGTTTATAATATGTATTATATCAGATAATCAAGCCGAATATAACAGTTGAGCGACCGTGCTAGAACCACGGAACTCGGGAATGCCTAACACCTTCTCCCGGGTTAACAGAATTCCTTATCCAGATTTCTTGTTCGCAGACTGTAATACAGAGTCATTCTTTTCCTCGATTCGGGATTAAATTGGTGACTTGGGACACCCTAAATCTCCCAAGTGGCGACTCTGAAATAAATAAACAAATCCCGTTTCGATTGTCCTTTAATTGGAAAAACTCCTTCACCCCTCGCGGGGGCGGAAAAAGGAGGTGTGACAGCTCTGGCGACTCTGCTGGGGATTCTGTAACCCAGAACCACTGGTTCAGGGTTAGAAATTCGAGCTTAGATAAATTGTTATATTTGGCTTTATCTGATTTTTACATGTTTGAGCCTAATGTGCTAAATGCTGCTTTTACCGCTTTGATATTATTTGACTATATATATAAACTGTGCTGAACCCTTCTCTCTTCACCTCCGGGGATGTGCTTACTGGTTAAGACTCCCTATTCTGTTAGTGTCATACCCTGAAATAAAAAAAAGAGGCTCGGATAAGTTACGAAGCCGGATGGCCTTTTGGTTCCCGGTAAGTTGCCCCTCCTCTACTTGAGTTGTCCGCTCGGGTACACAGTCTAGAACACCGACTCAGGTTTTGAACATAGAATAACATGACTTCATGACGGATCCCTAGTAGGAACGATTATTTGCATCATGTTGCATTTGACTTAGGGGACTCAACACAGGGGTTGGGTTCGTCTAGGACTAGCAACCTGAAATGAAAAGACCATCCTGCTGCATCCTATTTGTGCTGTGCATTTATTCCGAACCCGCATGTTGACCGGTTTTTGAATCTCGGGGATGTTGGAAAATTGAAAAAAAAGAAAGAGAAATAACAGTTAGGGAGTTAATTGATTATTTTAGAAAAACCCAGTGTCCAAGTACTGTTGGAACTCTGTCGATTTTTTTTAAAAAAAATAAAATAAAATAAAATATATTTTACTTTAAAATTGTTGTTTACCCAAAAAAAAAGCAAAAAGTGTGTAGGAAAAAGTCCTTTAATTTAGTTTGCTTTGTTTTCAAAAAAAAAAAAAAACGAAAAGGAAAAATAATTTCTTTCGCTAAAAAAAAGAGAGGGGAAAATATGTTTGTTTTCAAAATCAATTAGTTTATTTTCCCGAACTACGCAGGTTTGATTCTCACCGAATGTGAGATACGTAGGCAACCGTCATCGGGTCCAACCTCCCCTTTTTGCTAAAATAGCCAAAAATAAATAAATACACAAAAAAAAACATGTCAAAATTTTAATTTTTGTCATGAATAAGTCGGGTGATGCTGTTTTGTCAAAAATAGCTGAATGTTCCCGAAAGGGACGCCAGAGGGCTAACTTGGCATAAACAGCCACCTTTTGGGTCATGTTTAAGATTTGGTCCAGTTGACCCACTCAGCCTTAAAAATTTTCGTCCCCGAGACGTTGAAAGGCCGTGTTTGCAATATTGAGTTTTCTAATTTGAAAAACGATAAAAAGAGTCATAAATAAGTCGAGTGATGCTGTTTTTGTCAAAAATAGCCAAATGTTCCCGAAATGGACGCCGGAAGGCTGACTTTGTATAAACAGCCACCTTGAGTCATTTTTTTAGGATTTTGGTCCAGTTGACCCACACAGCCTTAAAAATCTTCGTCCCCGAGGCGCTGAAGGGTCATGTCTACAACACCAGATTTTATTGTAATTTGAAAAAAAAAACAAAGAGTCAGCGGTCAGGTGAATACCGTTTGGATTTTTAGTCAAAAATAAGCCGAGCCAGTTTCGACCGCGTCTTAAACCGTTCTTGCTGAAATAGCCTTAGAGTATCTTTCAGTTGTCGAAAGGCTATTTTCATAAAAGAACAGACAAGTTTGTAAAGTGACATAAAATAATCCTTCCCGACCTCAAAATTCATGAGAATTTGGGAAGGGGCCACGTTTGCAAAAATAACCGTTCGGTTGCATTTGTCAAACGGAGAAAGGAAGCTGGCCATTTATTTTTGGAGTTTGTAAATCTTTTAATTAGAATATGTGGGTTGTTTGATTTTCGAGTTTGTAGGTCATCTTCAAACCTTTGAAACCCAGTTTGTTTTAATATGAAAATTGAAAAAAAAATGTTTAGTATTGTTTATCTTTTATTGGTCCGAACTACGCAAGGTCTGATTCATGCGAGGTCATGATACGTAGGCAATCTCCATAAGATTCGACCATAAAAAAAAGAATGGAAAAAAAAAGAAAAAGAAAAAAAAAAGAAAAAAAAGGAAAAGAAAATGCTGTTAATAATTAGGACCGACTGAGTCCATTCTAACCTGTTTTGCTTTGAATCACAAAGAAAGTTAAGGTGGTTGGTTTGTGGTAAGCCGGAAATACAAGACCCAGAAGCACACTTTGCGGGGATCAGGCCTGATAACAGAAGCACTCGAATCCTATTGGGACTTGTTGACTAAGGTTGATGATATTGAAGTTGGCAATGGTCTGGGCAATACTGATGTGAAGCTCAGTGGCTGAGATGCCAGTTTTGATAAAATGGGAGGACGCTCCGTTTCTTGGTTAGCAAGAGAGAAGCTTTTGGTGGCTTATTTTGTTGTCATTTCTGTTGTTCGGATTATTCTTAGGGTTGTAATCCGGATATTGTCTTGTGTCAAACCTTCTTATCTTTCCATTTTTGTCATAGCGGTTTGTTTAAGTTTTGTCCAGGCTATTTTAGGATTTTATTCTGGTGTGTTTCGTTCGTTTTGTTATTCAAACCATTTCACCGGTAATCTAATGCAAAATCCGATCTTTTATTATTTCCTGTCATTTTGTTTGGTCCTTTATCATTTTTGTTCAGCGCCGATTCTGGTGACATGACATGCGCACACAGTTTGGTCCTGATCTTAAAAAATAATCATAAAACCATTGGGAGGTGATCAGAACATTTAAAAGGAATAAAGACGGTTTGAGATTATTCGGAGCTCGAGTCATACGGAACTAGGGCAAGTAAAACACAAAGAAAACCGTTAAAAGCAAGATTCGCCTTTCATGATAATGAGAGTGAGAGTATTTCCCAACGGTGCTTTAAAAATGACGAAAGAAAAAGGCAAATGTATGCACATGGTTATCAAGTCCGGCACAATCAGAAGATGCGGCGAATATTTAATGATGTTGTTTGTGCTTGGCGTGTTTTGAAGATTGGAATGACGAAGGCATTTTATTCTGCTATCTAAACACTTTCTCCTTCGTTAACCCTTTGAGCCTTATTTGTTTTCTTTCATACCCCTCTTTCGGAATCAGTAGCAAAGAGTAGAAACACAAACATAAAAAGATAAGAAAAAAAACACAAAAAGAAAAAGAAAAAAAAAATCAACAAAACGACAAAAAGAAAAATGAAAAAAAAAGAAGAAAAGAAAAATGATAACAAAAAAAAAATCAGAAGAAATCATAGGAATTGGGAACTACGTTCGACCTGATTCCTCAAAGAGGATACGTAGGTGCCTCACGGCTCGGTCATGGTGTCATAAAAATTAAAAAAAAAAAAAGTAAATAATCCCCAAGCAAGAAACTGGGGCAAGGGTTGCTCTTGTTGTAAGCAAATATGGTTTCGAAGTTTGTAATTTTAAACCCCAATTTTTTTTTGAGCCTTTAATACCCTTTCTTTCTAGCCTATCCAAAACCCACATTACGGTCCAAAGAAAGACCTTCTGATCAGTCTTCAAAAGATGCCAAGTCAGACAAATGAGAGTCTTACCGGTGAACATAACACTCTGTTCCACAGTAGAAAGGACTTTAATCCCCAGCAGAAAGAGTCATACCGGCAACACTCCAAATCCCCAGCTCGAAAGTGACACAAATGAGAGAGTCTTATCGGTGAAAATCTTTACGGACACCATAAGGCGATGAAAGCTGAGAGAAAAACCAAAATGAGAGAGGCTTGATAGTGAAAATCCTTCGGGCACTACAAGTCGAATAAGATTGGGAATCAGATGGGGAATCGTCAAAGGAAGGTCTTGAAAGACGATTGACGACGCATGATAGGCCACATATGCATGTCATGACCATCAGAGTCGGTATCTGCGTTTTATAGGCTTTTATTTATAGTTTCTTTTGTTAAAGAGTCATCTTTTTCCTTTGTCTTTTATTTTGTTCCTTTTTATCTCTCTCCTTTCATAGAAAAATTCCTTAGTAGAGTCTGTTTGGTCAGAACAAGTGAGAAATGACTTCAAAATGTGCCATCAGCTTTCCAATTATGCAAGACCGGATCCGATTAGAACATCCAAATGGTCTAAGTCAGTAAGGAACAAGCGCGAGGCCAGTGTCAAAAAGATATTCCCAGCAAAAGGGAATTGACCAAAGGATTGACGAGTGTCAAGAGGGATATCCTTGCCAAAATCAAAGGTTATAAACCTCAAGGCCAAGGCCTGTAGACAAATCAAGAAGAGCAATGGGCATGATTTGGGAAATTCATGCGAGACTAAAAGGTCGAAAAAATGACAGTTTCTGAGCTATGCCACGAAAGAAGAGGGATATCCCCAGCAGAAAGGGATTATCCCCAGCAAATAATATCATCCCCAACAAGATTTGGAATGCAGAGTAGGGAAGGAGAAAGGGAAAAGCCATCCCAGTAGGAGTATCATGACCAACCACCGCGTTTTAAACTAACAAATTTTGTTTGATTTGAAATAGGTAAAGGAAATGACATTGATGACAGAAATGCATGCCACAAGGGATATTATCAAACTGGGGCAGAAAATTTTCTTTTAATTTGGAAAATTTTCTGAAAGTCAGATACCCAGTTGGGGAAGAATAAAGATAGCACCAGTCTTAAGGGAAGTGGTCTTTGAACCAGTTTTACCCCCAGCATAACAAGTTTTAATAAAAGAAGTTGTTCCCCAGCGGACAGAACAAAAGGATGAAACTTGTGCTCGGAAAAGCAAAAGGCCAGTATCATTCCCAGCAGCCTTCCGAAGAGTGAAGCACTAGTTCTGAAGGAATCAGAATCCCCCAACAGTGTTATCCTCGACAACATTATCCCCAGCTGATAACATTTTATCCCCCAACAGGTAAGTAAATAATTCCCCAGCAGTGTTATCCCCAACAAGTTTTGAGGTAAGACATTTTCAAGTTTTGAGGATATGTCGGGTTCATCCGCCCTCAAATAGGATATTTTGGGTTCATCCGCCCTCGAATAGGATATTTTGGGTTCATCCGCCCTCGAATAGGATATGCCGGGTTCATCCGCCCTCAAATAGGATATGTCGGGTTCATCCGCCCTCAAATAGGATATTTTGGGTTCATCCGCCCTCGAATAGGATATTTTGGGTTCATCCGCCCTCGAATAGGATATGTTGGGTTCATCCGCCCTCGAATAGGATATGTTGGGTTCATCCGCCCTCGAATAGGATATGTTGGGTTCGTCCGCCCTCGAATAGGATATTTCGGGTTCATCCGCCCTCGAATAGGATATGTCGGGTTCATCCGCCCTCGAATAGGATATTTTAGGTTCATCCGCCTTCAAATAGGATTTTATTTTCAAAGTTGTTGTTGAAATCAGGAGCCCGCCTGAAGAGAGGAAAGACGTTTTATTTTTCAAAGTTGTTGTTGTTGAGGTCAGGAGCCCGCCTGAAGAGAGGAAAGGCGTTTTATTTTTAAAGTTGTTTAAATCTCGCCAACCTAAAGGAAGGAATGACACTTTATTTTCAAAAAGTTGTTGTTGAAATCAGGAGCCTGCCTGAAGAGAGGAAAGGCGTTTATTTTTCAAAGTTGTTGAAGTTAGGAGCCCGCCTGAAGAGAGGAAAAGCGTTTTATTTTTTTATTTTTTTTTAAAAGTTGTTGAAATTTCGCCAACCTAAAGAAAGGAATGACATTTTATTTTCAAAGTTGTTGTTGAAATCAGGAGCCCCCGGAAGAGAGGAAAGGCGTTTTATTTTTAAAAAAAAAGTTGTTGAAATCTCGCCAGCCTAAAGAAAGGAATGACATTTTATTTTCAAAGTTGTTGAAATCAGGAGCCCGCCTTAAGAGAGGAAAAGCATTTTATTTTATTTTTTTTTAAAAAAGTTGTTGAAATCTCGCCAGCCTAAAGAAAGGAGTGGCATTTTATTTTCAAAGTTGTTGTTGAAATCAGGCGCCCACCTGTATAACGAGAGGAATACTTTTCTGTCTTTACATTTCATGTCCTAGGTCGCCCACCAGTATAATGAGGGTATGCATTTCAGTGTTCCATTCATGTTCTAGGTCGCCCACCAGTATAATGCGGGAATACATTTCTGTCTTTTCATTTCATGTTCTAGGTCGCCCACTAGTATAATGCGGGAATACATTTCTGACTTTTCATTTCATGTTCTAGGTTGCCAACCAGTATAATGCGGAAATACATTTCTGTCTTTTCATTTCTGTTCTAGGTCGCCCACTAGTATAATGCGGGAATACATTTCAGTCTTTACATTTCATGTTCTAGGTCGCCCACCAGTATAATGCGGGAATACATTTCTGTCTTTTCATTTTTGTTCTAGGTCGCCCACCAGTATAATGCGGGAATACATTTCATGTTCTAGGTCGCCCACCAGTATAATGCGGGAATACATTTCTGACTTTTCATTTCATGTTCTAGGTCGCCCACCAGTATAATGCGGGAATACATTTTTGTCTTTTCATTTCATGTTCTAGGTCGCCCACCAGTATAATGCGGGAATACATTTCTGTCTTTTCATTTCTGTTCTAGGTCGTCCACCAGTATAATGCGGGAATACTTTTCTGTCTTTTCATTTCATGTTCTAGGTCGCCCACCAGTATAATGCGGGAATACATTTCTGTCTTTTCATTTTTGTTCTAGGTCGCCCACCAGTTTCTGTCTTTTCATTTCATGTTCTAGGTCGCCCACCAGTATAATGCGGGAATACATTTCTGTCTTTTCATTTTTATTCTAGGTCTTCCACCAGTATAATGCAGGAATACATTTCTGTTCTAGGTCGCCCACCAGTATAATGCGGGAACACATTTCTGTCTTTTCATTTTTGTTCTAGGTCGCCCACCAGTATAATGCGGGAATACATTTCTCTTTTTCATTTCATGTCTTAGGCGCCCACCTGTATAACAAGGGAATACATTTCTGTTTTCATTTCATGTCCTAGGCGCCCACCAGTATAATACGGGAATACATTTCTGTCTTTTCATTTCATGTCCTCGGTCGCCCACCAGTATAATGCGGGCATACATTTCATATTTTGCACTCAGGCGCCCACTTGTATAACGAGAGGAATACTTTTCAGTTTTATACTTCAGATTTTGAAATTAGTAACCCCACCGGAAGGCAGAAGGTTACAACAAGAATCCCCAGCAGGAAACAATAAAAATCCCCAGCACCAGAAAGCAGAAGGTGGCAACAAGAGGTCCCAGCACAAAATCAAGCGCATGAGTCAAAAGGAAGAAAAAACTCGTCTTGAAAGAAGCGGCTTGTGAACATTAAATTATGCCCAACATAACAAATCTGATGAGGAGAGCCGTATCCCCAGAGGAACCGCCGAAAAGCTTAATGAAGAAAGCCATATCCCCGACGGACCAAGCAAAATGATGAAACTGGTATTCAGAAAGGCAAAAGGCCAGTGTCATCCCCAAATTCACGGAAGAAAAGCACCGGAGGAAACACAAGCCGACAAGAAAGCAAGGCAACAAGAACAAGTTGCAGATAGATGAGATCTTATGATCCGTAGTCTAGCCTAGCTTCTTGTTTTCTTTTAAGCATGGTGTAATAAGGAGGTCAGCAAACAAGTGAAAGTAGCATGCAACAACGGCAACATTGCAGTCCCACGGTAGTCTCAGCTACCAAAACTTCCCGAACTACATTGACCTGATTCCTGTTCAGCCCAGGATATGTAGGAAACCTCTGAAGCAAAGGTTCGGTCAAATCTTTCAAAAAATGCTTCACACGGAGTACTCGGATGGGCAAAAATCGCTCACGTTATCTTTGCACAAAAACCCTTCATGTCTTCGGGCAAAGAGGGGCAGCTGTAAGCACGTGATTTTTGCCCTATGAAGGAATTACTCCCAAAAAATTCAAAATAAAACAATTTTCCTTGGTGTGCAATTTTTTGAATTTTGTGGTTTTTTTTTTGGATAATTATTCGCATTTGTCTGTGCATGTTTATTTGTTAAATTAATAAAAAATACAAAAATATGTCGCATTTGCATTTAGGATTTAATCCTACAATTGTTAGTAATTAAGTTTGTTTTACAAAAAATGAAAATCACAAAAATAGGCATCTTTTGCATTTTTAGCATTTAATGTCCAATTGTACAATTTCATGCTTAATTATTACTTAATTGTGTGTTAATTGTTATTGGGAGTTAATTTGCACTTTCATAATTTAATTTAGTTCTATATGATAATTTAAGGATTTTTAGAATTTAGTTTTAGGAAAATAAAAGAAGAAAAGAGAGCAAAAATACAAAGAAAATCGGAATGGGGCTCTTCTTCAAATTCAAGCCACAAGCCCAAAAAATACCCAATCTTCCCAAATGACCCAGTTCATTTCGAACTGGGTCGACCCAGTCCATAACCCAAAAGACCCAAACCCCTTTTTTCTTTCATTTTTTCATAAAACAAAACAAAATAAAAAAAAACAAGAAAAACCCTAAAAATGCTAAAGCTACCCGCCCCCCCTCTCTTCTTCTTCTCCTCCTCTTTCTCTCAAAACCACCCACCTCCCATGGCTGCCCCCTCCATCATCTTCAACCACACACAGCTTCTCCAAGCTCATCCATGGCTGCCCTCCGCGTCTTCTTCGTCGACACACACACAAGCTCCACCACCCTCGCGTCCAAACGTCCACCCCCTTTGCTGCGTTTTCTTCTTCTTCTACTCCTCCGAACCTTAGCTTCAAATGAAACATCCATGACTTCCCTCCTTCCAGCTTCGCATCGCGGCTGCTTCACCTTCTCAAACGACCCCTCCACCGTCCGCCATTGACGAGCAACAATGTTTCTGCGTTTTTGCTCGTCGAGCATCTGCTTCACGTCGTTCACTCCGCCATCATCTTCTTCGTCGCACCATGAACCCCCAACTCCAAACGATCAGTTGCGCCATGGATGACCACTTCGCCATGGCTGCTACGTCCAGGGCGTCTGATTCTTCTTCCTCGATGTTCCTTCTTCTTCCAGCTTCGTCAGCATTCGAGGGGAGCTCGTTGCTGCTGCTGCTCCTGTAACTGCTACTGTAACTGCAGCGTTGATGATGAGCTGCTACTGTAACTGTTGCGTCGTCTTCAAACGACGCCAAACGACCATCTTCTTCGATCGTCGTTTCGTTCCGGTTAGTGGGTTTAAGATTTGGGTTTAACATTCTTGTTTTGTTCGTATTTATCGTTGAATTAATTTTCTAGTTTGTTCATATATTTAATTTTCAGATTCAAATGGAAATTTAATTAATTGTTTTTCAGTTTATTTCATGTTAATTTTATTCATTTTTGTAAAAAAGGAATTGTTAGTTTAATTTTAATATTGTTAGATTTAGTTTAATCGCTCGAATCATTCGTCTTTGTTGATTAATATGGATTTAATTCGTGCTCATTTTGTTTGAAGTTTATTTTTAATTCAGTGATTTAATGTGAAGTTATGTTTTGGTTTTTAATTTTTGTTTATTTAGTTTGAATCATGTATCTTGGTTGTAATGTTGTTAGATTTAATTTTAAGTTCAAATGATTATTGAATTTAGAAATCTGAATATACTTGTTTGTTGTTGTTGTTGTTGTTGAATCTGAAAGTAGGTTTGTTTGTTGTTAAAAATATTGTTCAATCAAAATTTTAGTTGTTCTTTGTTGTTCATCATTTAGTTTGAATTTGTTGTTGAAAATTGTTTAGAAATTGGTCATATTTGCTGTATTTTGGTTGAAACTGATTAGGTGAATTGGTTATAGCTGATGGAAGTAGTTTGGTAATTTGCAGTACGTTCAGGGGTAAATTGGTAATTTCAATAAGGCCGGAGGGGTATTTTTGGAATTAAAATTCTGAACAAATGTTTATTTTGAGTGCTCTGTCCATTAAAATTAAATATTTTGTTAATAATATTAAAATAATGTAGGCATGGGGGACAAGACATAATGGGGGGGATAATGTATTTGTTTAATGTAAGCATGGGGGACAAGACATAATGGTGGGGAATAATGTATTTGTTTAATCAAAAGTGGGGAACAAGACATAGTGGGATTGCGGGGCTCAAGAAATGTTTGTTTAAATAAATAATAATTATATTTTTTAACTAGTAGTGAGTTTGGTAAGGAGAAAGTGGTTGTTTTGTTAATTGATTAAAGTGTTTGGGATGAGAAATAAATAGGGGGACTTGAATCAGATTTTAGGGAGGATAAAAAAGAAAGAGGACAGAATAAAAAGAGAGGAGGATACAGAACAGAATACAGAAGAGATAAAAATTGGAGAAATTTCAAAACTAAAGGAGAGAACAAAAACTGGAAAAAAAAAATCTTCTACTTTCTTTCATTGTTTGAAATCAGCATTAATTGTTGTTGTTTCATCAAAGCTTGAAACTTTTTTTTGGGATTACTACTCCACCGGTTTGCAAACTCTGTTCCTGGGTTGTTACTGTTGCTGGGCTGTTGTTGCTGTGCTGTATTGTTATTATTGCTGCTGATTCTCATCTTCTTCTTCTTTTGTTTCCAATACCAGGTACACGACTGTAATACTAGCTATTGCAAGCTAATAATGTGGAAGCATGAATACATATGAAGAATGAAATTTTGAAGTTTTAATTTCGTTATTTTTTGTTCCTTTTATTGATTGTATTTAAGCTATTTCATGTATTACTGAATAATAATTGGAATAAGAAAAAATAACATAAGTTAGTCTTTAATGAATCGATTTGGCAAAACGGGTTAATTCACTAGTTATGAAGGTTTCAAGATTATCAATAGTAGGTTAATCATGAACAAATAGCTAAATTTAGCTAAGACATGAATTTAAATTAAATTTCGTAAATTAGGCATTAAGGCATGATTTGAGTTCAGGCAAGATTAGAAGAACATTTAAGTCTGATAAACTTTCTAATAAGCTTTAGTAATTATGGTTAAATCTAGTTTCAAATGGTTGTGAATAATTAATCTCAATAGTTTTTTTATAACAATGCTGAGTTTTAATCTAGCTGTATTTGATTCTTTTGAATATTAGTTGTCGAATTTTTATTTTATTTATAATTTCGATTTTTTTGAGTAAAATTCCTTTTCATCAATATTTGTATTAATCTAGCAATTAGTATGTCATGCTATCTTAAATAAATAAAATAAAAACTCGTAATTAATTAGGATTTTCTTTCTTTATTTTAGAGACTAATTTTAATAGGAAAAATGTAGTCGCTTTAGGATTTGTCCATTTAAAATAAATGAGACGAGCCTCGCCAAATAAAACACACAGATTGCGGGGCCCTCACAAATGCATGCGTTAATTACTTAGAATTCGGGATCGGCCGCTTAGCAAACTCCACGGCCTTATCCAAAATAATTAATACGCTAATTGCTTTAGGCGCGCATTTTAATAATCTTACCTTCTTAAACTCGGGTGTGCATTTCATGCGACCCAAATCCAAATCCCAAAACATTGAATAAAAATGTGTTCCGGATTGCGGGTGCATTTCATGTGACGCAATCCAAAGACATGTTTTTAAACGATGTTCACATTCTTTTGAAATATAATAATAAAAGAGGCTAAGGGATAAAATTTGCACATAAGTTTATAATATGTATTATATCAGATAATCAAGCCGAATATAACAGTTGAGCGACCGTGCTAGAACCACGGAACTCGGGAATGCCTAACACCTTCTCCTGGGTTAACAGAATTCCTTATCCAGATTTCTGGTTCGCAGACTGTAATACAGAGTCATTCTTTTCCTCGATTCGGGATTAAATTGGTGACTTGGGACACCCTAAATCTCCCAAGTGGCGACTCTGAAATAAATAAACAAATCCCGTTTCGATTGTCTTTTAATTGGAAAAACTCCTTCACCCCTCGCGGGGGCGGAAAAAGGAGGTGTGACAGCTCAGCATGCAACAACGGCAACATTGCAGTCCCACGGTAGTCCTAGCTACCAAAACTTCCCGAACTACATTGACCTGATTCCTGTTCAGCCCAGGATATGTAGGAAACCTCTGAAGCAAAGGTTCGGTCAAATCTTTCAAAAAATGCTTCACACGGAGTACTCGTATGGGCAAAAATCGCTCACTTTATCTTTGCACAAAAACCATAAGCAAAGTAACTAAAACTTTTAGCAAAACTACAACTACCTAGGGTTAGGTTGAACTAAACTGAAACTACCTAAATACTACAATTAAATACTAAAAGTAAGAGAATAGTCGTCAGCTTGACTTTGTCACTTAGGCTCATTTTATCACAATACTAGAGGATTGCTTGTTAAATACTCTAACAAGGTATGGTTTCAACTGTGCCCATTCACCTTAAATCTCTCATTCCCTTCCTCATCTTGGATCTCAACGGCGCCATATGGTGAGACGTGTTTAACCACATACGGACCTATCCATTTTGACTTGAATTTTTCGGGGAACAACCTAAGTATACTATTGTATAGTAAGACTTTGTTCTCTTCATGAAACTCCTTTGGCATAATCAAGCGATCATGCCATCTCTTGTCTTTTCCTTAAAGATTCGCCCATTTTCATACACGTCCAGTCTAAATTCCTCCAATTTGTTCATCTATGCCAACCTGTGTTCACCTGCAAGACTTAAGATTAAGATTAATCATCTTAATTTCCCAATAAGCTTTATGTTCTATCTCAACAGATAGATGACATGATTTCCATACACTAATTTGAACGGTGAAGTCCCTATGGTTGTTTTGAATGCAGTTCTATACGCCCGTAGAGCTTCATCCAGCTTTATAGACCTATCCTTATGAGAAGCACTAACTGTCTTTTCAAGAATTTGTTTAAGTTCACGGTTAGACACTTCAACTTGCCCACTAGTTTAGGCATGGTACGAGGTTTCTATTTTGTGGGTGACCCCATACTTAGACAACAATGCAGCAAATTGATTGTTCACAAAATGTGACCCATTAGCACTAATAATCACTTGAGGTATCCCAAAGCGGGTAAAGATGTTCTTCCGTAAGAACTCACACACCACCAGAGCATCATTGGTCCTAGTAGGTATTGCTTCCACCCATTTAGAGACATAGTCAACGGCTACTAGAATATACTCATAAGAATGTGATGATGGGAATGGACCCATGAAGTCAATGCCCCAAATGTCAAAAATTCCACATACTAGAATGGAGTTGAGAGGCATTTCATCTCTCTTGCTAATATTACCTGCCCTTTAACACTTGTCACATGCATCTACATACGCACGTGCATCTTTGTACAAAGTAGACCTATAGAAACCGGCTTCCATGATCTTTGTTACAGTGCAATTTCCCCCATAGTGTCCTCCAGCTGCTCCACATGGCAATAAGACAGAATGCTTGCCATCTCTCCTTCAGGCACACATCTTCGAATCATACCATTTGCATAAGGTTTAAACAAGAATAGGCTATTCCAAAAATAACTTTTTACCTCACCTTGAAGTTTCCTTCTTTGATCACAAGAGAGGTCACAAGGCAACCATCCACCTGCCAAAAAGTTGGCTACATCAGTATACTGATGATGTCCACAACACATCTCAATAAGAGATATAGTGCAGTCGTACGCAATAACAATTACCCAACTATAAGTCGGGGTCGAATACACTAGGAGTTATGAGGGGTGTTAGGAGTATATACTTAAAGCAAGCAAATGAATTACCTAAGATTTCACTTCCACAACAGAGTTTTGTTTTTTACTTATACTGCTACTCTAATGAATGCAAGCTAAAGAAAATAGACTAGAGATGAATATTTTTGAGGTTTTTACAAATAGTTTAAAGGCCTAGGGATGTGACTATAACCTAGGTGTTTGCCTAATGAGATAAATACGTTAATGCTTGTTTTGTTGACTGAGATGTATTATAGCTCTCAACTCCGCATTACCCACTTAATACCTCTCGGCTAGAGAGTGATTTTGCACATTGCTGAAAATCCTGTTGGGTTTTGTTTCTTGGTTTGCGATCGCAGATGGAATTCTACGGTTCGCAATTTCTTCTACGGTCGTAGAATTTCTTCTGCGGATTGCATATCTGTGCTTCTGCGCCCTTTGTTGCCTTGTGCTTCAGAACACTCTTTTTTAGTCGGATTTCATCATGGGAGAACAAACTTCCAACATTCCTGCAATTTTCTACAATTTTATTAGTTTTGGGAACGCAATTCAAAAATTTCGGACTGAAACAAAAGCTAAAAGGTGCTAATAAGCAGTCAAAATTCCCACTTATCACATACCAAGGCGACCTTTCGGAGATCGCAACAATGGAGAAAATCTGTTCATTAGGGAACTCTTCCCTTATTTCAACTATTTCAACCGGATTTCTCTCAAGTCAAGATAGATGATTTGCGACTTGATTTTGTTTGCCCTTCCTATCTTTGATCTCCAAGTCAAACTCTTGGAGAAATAGCACCCACCGCATCAGATGCAGCTTGGACTCCTTCTTACTCGACAAGTATTTCAAGGCTGAGTGATTAGTATGTAGAATCACTTTACTCCCTACCAGATATGATCTAAACTTGTCAAAAGCAAAGACCACATCAAAGAACTCTTTCTTAGTAGTGGCATAGTTGACTTGAGCATCATTCGACGTCCTGCTTGTATAGTAGATGGGCCTAAACATCCTATCTTTTCTTTGCTCCAGAACTGCCCCCACGGCTAAATCACTAGCATCACACATTATCTCAAATGGCTAGATCCAATCAGGTGTCACTATAATAGGAGCACTCATAAGCTTTTTTTTATAAATTTGAATGTTGTTAAGTGCTCCACAGTGAAAACAAATTTGATATCTTTCGCTAGAAATGCAGTCAACAACTTGGTAATGCTGGAAAAGTTTTTGATGAACCTCCTATAGAACCCATCATGTTCCAAGAAAATCCTTATGCTCTTCACAGAAGTCGGTAGAGGGGGCCTAGCAATTACATCAACCTTAGCTCTATCGACTTTAATGCCATGTACAATCACTTTATAACCAAGGACATTCCCTCTTTCATGAAGTGGCACTTCTCCCGGTTAATAATCAAGTGAGTGGCTTCACAACGTTCAAACACAAGCTCAAATTCTGCAATCAATCCTCAAAGTCATCACCAAAAGAGGGTGAAATCATCCATGAATACCTCTAGACATTTCCCGTTTAAATTAGAGAATATAGACATTATGCACCTATGAAAAGTAGCTGGTGCATTATGATAAGTGGGGATTTTAACCTATTATTTGCTCTCTTTTACTTGAGTTTTGGGCCTAAAATGCGTGAAGGTATTCCCAGAAACTTTTGTAATATGCTTGCTTGCAGGAATTGACCAAAATGAGTCAAAGTAAGCATAATCAAGTCATAAAGAAGTCAAAACTGGAACAAAAACAAAGATTGGGCCAAGAGACCTGAATGCAGTTTGCACAAATATTGTGCGGCCACGAAAGCCACAATGCGGTCGCGATCATAAATACGCAGTCCGTGAAGTGAAGAATTAGAAAGTGCATTTTCAGGCCAAATGTTAAGCGAGGTTTACGCCAGAAATGTGCGGCCGCGATTGGAATTATGCAAACCGCAGTTCCTAAGATTCAGAAAGTTCACATTTCAAGCAAAAACAAGGAGTGTGGTCCGCGGTAGAATTACGCGGCCGCAAAAATCCACTACACGGCCGAGATGGAAATTATGTGGCCCGCAAAACAAACCTCAGCCCAGATCCAGTACACAGACCGCAGTCAGTATTACACATAGGGGTGGGCATCGGTCAATTCGGTTATGAATATTATCAGTTTAGCATATTGGTTATTGGTTTACAAATTTAATAAACCAATAACCGAACCGATCAGATATCGATTATCGCTTATCAATCATTATCGGTTTGGTTATCGGTTTACCCGATAAGATAACTCAATCTAGAGTTAAGCAAAAAGAGAAGACAATTCGCTGGAGTTAAGCAAAAAAGAAAAGAATTCACATATAGTATGCTACCCATTTCTGCGTTATGTCTAGTGGCCACAATTGGAATAGTACTAATTCTTCAACAATAGATGTCCAAATACATTAATAATAATACAAAGTAGTAGCAATTTCACCTTAAATTAACAAGTCCAAACATATAGTACTGACAATCCAACATATAAATTGGATGTTGTTTGTCAAATGTCTAACTTGAAAAAAAGAAATCATAGAGCAAAACCTTGATATGTGCATGGGAAATACTAACACAGAAAAGAAAAACACCTAGAAGGCAGCTGTATAGAATAATGTTCAAAAATATACCCAAAACTGACGAAGATTGTCGATTAAGAATTGATAAGTGTGAAGAGAAATTGGTAGTAGTATAGGCTGCACAACGTGAGCTCACAAAATTAAGAAACAAAATTTAAAAAAAATAAAGAATCATTAACAGTCAAAAATACCAATATGAAGATGAATTTTATTATAGAAATTAAAAGTCTAATGTATCAGACTAAAGACTTATGCTAGGAGTAACTAGTAAGGTCTATAAAGAATGAAGATGAAGCAACTGAAGAGTGCGACTGAGAAAGAATAGGAGAGAATGAACTGAAGCCCTATGTATATACTTAAGGGTAAAGTCGCAATTTTATTAATTCTTATTGAGTTATCGATTAACCTATAATAAAATTGGCAAACCGAGGCCCGAACGATAACCCAATAGTGAAATATTTTTAAACTGTTACCGAATCGTTAACCCAATAATCTGATACCGATAACCCAATAAATAATTAACGGTTCGGGTTATCGATTTTACCCGATATATGCCCAGCCCTAATTACGCATCCGTGAAGGCAAGAGTGCGGCCGCGGTGAGAATTACGCGGCCGCGAAACCTCTGCAGGGGTATTTTTGTCAGAAAATTTCAGCCTAGTATAAATAGATCTTTTTGACATTTTTAGTTTATGTTATATTTTAGCTGAGCACGTGAGACGACTAGAAATTCTGTTTTGGGCAATTTTGTACTAAAATTATCTCTCAACATTAGATTTTCATCTTTTTATCTAGTATTATGAATTTTATCTTTATTTCTTCTTTAATTTCTGATATTTCCATGAGTAGCTAAACTCATAGCTAGGTTTGTGACCCAACCGTAGTGTGGGTATTTGATAGGTCTTGAATTTTAGGGATTGAATGTGTATGGGTTAGTAGTATTTAGCCTAGTTCTTGCTAGAACTATGGAATTAGTGGTTGCAAATACTGATTCATGCCTTTATGACTTAGTCTCTACTTGAGAAAGATGGATTAAGTCTAGGAAAACTAGGCTAACAAGGAATTGGGGTGAACTCAAGAAATTGATAGCCCCAATTAAAGAGTTAAACCTAGAGATAGTAATACCCAACTTTAGCTAAAGTCACTTGAATTGCATGAATACCCATTTGGACTTGAGAAAGGCAATTTGTGAAAAATCACTCAAACTACCGAGAGGTATACAGTGAGTATCCGGGTGTGATAGTTATATTACAATCCTAATTAATCACATATTTGCCCTAGATTCTTGTTACCCGTTAGATATCCACCTAGGTGGAAGTCACTATCCTAGTCATTTAAGCCCTTAAAATTCAACAACAAAAATATTGTACTTAGTTTTAAATATTGCATGCTATAGAATAAAAGTAGAAGTAGAAAACAAACCAAACATTTGTGTAAGAGTAATTAGATTCAAATCTCGCATTTACCTTAGATATAAACCTAATTCCAATTATTAACTCCCTGTGGATTCAATCCCGACCTAGGTGGGTTAAAACTGCATCGATCATCCTCTCTACTCAATAGTAGTGTAGGCTTGGACCGATCAACTTTTGGCACTGTTGCCAGAGAGTTAGACGGTTTGAGCTATATATCTGAGTATTTGTGTGTTTTGTTTTTCTTTCCTTTCCTTTTTTCTAATTTGTGTGTGAATTGCTTTTAGGTACCAAATGGCTCTTAACAATGAAGCCCTCAAAAATTTGCCATTGGGGGAGGAGGTAGATGATGATCACGTGGATGAGATATTACCTGAACCTCAAGTACAAAGGAGAGGCCTACCACCTCATGATAATATTCCAAACCCTCCCCCACCTCCTTCAAGGGTAGCACACCGGGTGTCGCCCAACGAAGGTTATGCAAATGCAATAGTTTTGCCCCGGATTAGGGCTGACAACTTTCAAATAACCAATGTCATGCTTACACTCTTGGAACATAGGGTTTCTTCATCGGAGCTCCACACCAAAACACCTACAAGCATCTCAAAGGTTTTGTTGACATATGATGGGGGATCAAGCAAACTAACGTCTTCGAGGACGCATTGAGGTTAAGGCTTTTCCCATTTTCTAAGGGGGAAGGCTTTAGATTGGCTTGAAAGGTTACCCAACCATTCCATCACCACTTGGGATGAGTTGGCCGAGAAGTTCATAGCAAAGTTCTTTTCTTCGGGACATATGGCAACGCTAAGGGATGAGATCCTTTCTTTTAAACAAGAACCAAATGAACTGTTGCATAAGATTTGGGAAAGGTATCGGACGATGGTTAAAGAATGTCCGAATAATGATATGACCGAAGCCATGATCCAACAAACATTCTACCATGGCATCAATACAACAAACCAATATGTGGTTAACCAACTCGCCGGGGGGAACTTCATGAACACATCATATGCCGAAGCGTGTGAAATACTTGATGAGATGGAGAATACCTATTCGGTGTGGCAAAGTCGAGATAATGTGCCACAAGGTGATCCTAACATTATTCACCTACACAAGGAGCTCCATGACCACGGCCAAGCTATAACCGAGTTGACTACTACTATGAACCAATTAGCCAAAGCTTAGTTGCAACAAGTTCAAGGGCCAAAACAAATGAATGTCATGGAATGAGTGAATATGATGATCAACAAGAGAAGGCAACAAGGTTAACAAGATCAAAACAATCCAGACCAATTTGAGCAAAGTAGAAGTGGGTACAATCAAGATGATTCATATGATGATCAAAGTGAAGAGGTTCAATATGTGAACAACTACCAAGGTCAACAGGGCAATGCTCCAAATTAACAACAGTGAAGGTCACAAGGAAATTGGGGAAATCAAGGTCAACAAGGAAATTGGAATAGTGGCAACAACAACAACCAAGGCAATTAGGGGAACAACAACAATCAAAATTGGGGTAACCAAGGAAACTAAGGCAATTGGGGGAACAACAACAATCAAAATTGGGTAACCAAGGAAACCAAGGCAATTGGGGTGGCAACAATAGTAGTAATTGGAGAGGCAACAACAATCAAGGGGGTTGGAACAACAATAATCAAGGTAATCGGGGGTCGGGCTTTCAAAGGCCCCCAATGTATCAACAACCAAACAACCCGTCTCCATTTTCGTCACAAGGTCCTAGCTTTTTCAATAATGATATGGGATGGATTGAATCCATGTTCGAGCAAATGATGAAGAAAAACACCGACTCCGATGCCCAATTGGCCTCCCAAAACACTTATATCCGCAACTTGGAAGTCTAACTTGGCCAAATTTCTCAAGCTTTGAATACTTGCCCTAGGGCACTACCAAGTGATACGGTAGTAAACCCGAAGGGTGGGAACAATACGGGTCATGCTATGGCAGATACTACAAGAAGTAGTAGAGGTAGAGTTGTTAGTACCTCTAATCCAAGAAAGATTGTGAGTGATGATGTGTTGGTGCAAGATGATGATGAACCAAGCAATGTTTTGCAAGTGAATGATGAAGGGAGTATAGACATTGATGACAATGTGGAGGAGACACAAAATGATTCGAACCCGTCTAGGGAAAATGTGATAGACATATCGGAAATGGTATTGCCCAAAGCCAAGGCTCCTTTGCCAAGGCCTCCTCCACCATATCCTCAAAGTGTCACAAAGAAAAACAATGAGAATTAGTTTAAGAAATTTATTGATATGATGAAAAGTTTGTCCATAAATGTGCCTTTGGTTGAAGTTTTAAAACAAATGCCGGGATATGCCAAGCTCACGATGGACTTGGTAACAAAGAAGAGATTAATGAGCTGTGAAATGATCAAAATGACACATCAAGTGAGTGCTATTGTGCACTCTATGGCTCCAAAGTTAGAAAACCCTGGTGCATTTACAATCTCATGCACTATTGGTAGTGTCGATTTTGCCAAAGCTTTGTGTGACTTGGGGGCAATCATTAACTTAATGCTATACTTTGTGTTCAAGACATTGGGGATTGGGCAACCAAGGCCCACATCCATGAGGTTGAAAATGTTGGACATGACAATGAAGAGGCCATTGGGGATAATTGATGATGTGCTAGTTCGGGTCGATAAGTTCATACTTCCCACTGATTTTGTGATACTTGACTGTGAGGTTGACTACGAGGTGTCGATCATATTGGGAGACCTTTCCTAGCTATAGGGAAGGCCTTAGTTGATGTGGAAGCCGTGGAGCTCACCTTCCGGGGGTCGATGAAAAGGTTGTGTTACATGTTTGCAAGTCAATGAGGCAACCTAATAGCAATGAAGTATGTCCGTTTGTGGATCTTGTGACCGAAGTGATTGTTGAAGACACAAATGTTGTGATTAATATGTAAGACCCATTAGAAGCTATGTTGTTGAATCATGATGTGGATGAGAAGGAAGGCTTGGTTGAATATGTTAATGCTTTACAAGTAATGGGTTCATATAGTAATAGGTTCATATACATATGAGCCCCGGAAACTTTCCTTGGACCTTGAGAACCGGAAGACTCCACTAACAAAGCCCTCAATCGAGGAGCCTCCTATATTGGAGTTGAAGCCTTTGCCTTTACACCTCAGGTATGAGTTCTTAGGCCCTTGTTCCACTTTACCTGTAATTCTTTCCTCGTGCTTAACTAACACGCAGGTAGATTCCACCCTTGTGGTGCTCCAAAGGAAGAAGAAAGCAATAGGTTGGACATTGGAAGATATTCGAGGTATAAGCCCTGCCTTTTGCATGCACAAAATCATATTGGAGGAGTATGCCAAATCCTCCGTGAAACATCAAAGAAGGTTGAATGAGGCCATGCAAGAGGTTGTCAAGAAAGAGGTCATCAAATGGTTGGATGCTGGGGTTGTCTACCCCATTTCTGATAGTTCATGGACTTCACCGGTACAATGTGTCCCAAAGAAAAGGGGCATGACTGCGATTACAAATGACAACAATGAGTTGATCCCCACAAGAACTGTCACCGGTTGGAGGGTATGCATGGATTATAGGAAGCTCAACAAAGTGACTCGGAAAGACCATTTTCCGCTTTTATTTCTTGATCAAATGTTGGATAGGTTAGTCAGACGTGCTTAATATTGATTCTTGGATAGGTACACCGGGTATAACCAGATTCTTATTGCACCTGAAGACCAAGAGAATACCACCTTCACTTGTCTGTATGGCACATTTGCATTCTCAAGGATGTCGTTTGGTCTATGTAATGCACCGACTACTTTTTAGTTGTGTATGATGGCAATATTCACGGATATGGTGGAGGACTTCCTTGAGGTTTTCATGGATGATTTCTTTGTTGTTGGGGATTCTTTTGATAAGTTTTTGGGTAATCTTGATAAGGTATTAGCACGTTGTGAAGAGACCAACTTGGTGCTTAATTGGGAGAAATGTCACTTTATGGTTGAGGAGGGCATTGTCCTCGGCCATAAGATCTCCAAAAATGGTATTGAAGTGGATAAAGCAAAAATTGAAGTGATATAAAATCTCCCTCCTCCTACTTCTGTCAAAGGAGTGAGGAGCTTTCTAGGCCATGCGGGGTTTTACCATCGGTTCATCAAGGATTTCTCAAAGGTGGTGAACCCCTTGTGCAAGTTGTTGGAAAAAGATGCAAAATTTGTGTTCAATGATGATTGTATGAAAGCTTTTGAGATACTCAAGTATAGGTTGACTACCACTCCCATCATTACCGCAGCAAATTAGAGCTTACCATTTGAGCTCATGTGTGATGCTAGCGATGTGGTGGTAGGAGCGGTATTGGGGCAAAAAATCAACAAGATATTCCATCCGGTCTACTATGCTAGTAATACCATGAACGACGCCCAAGTCAACTATATGGTGACCGAGAAAGAACTCTTAGACATTGTCTTTGCTATGGAAAAATTTCGCCCATACCTCATGGGTACCAAAGTGATTGTTCACACCGATCACGCGGTGCTTTGTTATTTGATGAGTAAGAAGGACTCAAAGGCTAGATTGATAAGGTGGGTACTTCATCTACAAGAGTTTGATCTTGAAATCATGGACCGAAAAGGGAGTGAGAATCAAGTGGCAGACCACTTGTCCCATTTAGAAGAGGAGGGGAGGCCCCATGATGGCCTTGAAATTAATGATTCATTTCCGGATGAACAACTCATTTCCATGTCTTTGACCGGGATGCCTTGGGTTGCCGATGTGGCTAACTATCTTGTGAGTGGAATTGTCCCGAATGAGTTCTCTTCAAACCAAAGAAAGAAGCTCAAACAAGACTTCTTGGATTATTATTGGGACGAGCCATATCTTTTCAAAATTTTCACCTATGGTGTTATCCGGAGATGTGTTCCAGAAGAAGAGCATTGGGTATTCTTGAAGCTTGTCACTCCTCACCCTATGGTGGTCAACATGGTGGGGCGATAACTGCTAAAAAGGTCCTAAGCTATGGATTCTATTGGCCTACCTTGTACAAAGATGCTAGCGAGCTTGTTAAGCAGTGTGATGATTGACAAAGAGCCGGTGGAATTTCCAAGAAGAATGAGATGCCTCTCACCACCTTCCTTGAGATTGATATTTTTGATGTATGGGACATTGACTTTATGGGTCCATTTGTGAGTTCGTGTGGGAACACCTATATTCTTGTTGCTGTGGATTACGTTTCCAAATGGGTTAAAATGGTGGCTTTGCCCAATAATGAAGCACGGAGTATGGTGGCTTTCTTGAAGAAAAACATATTCACAAGGTTCGTCACCCCAAGGGCCATCATTAGTGATGGGGGTTCTCATTTTTTCAACAAAGCCTTTGACACTTTAATCTCCAACTATGGTGTAACTCACAAGGTGTCAACCCCCTGTTACCCCCCAGACAAGTGGGCAGGTTGAGGTCTCCAACAGGGAGATCAAGAGTATTCTATCCAAGACTGTCAATGCAAACAGGACTGATTGGTCAAGGAAACTTGACGATGCTTTATGGGCCTATAGAATAGCTTACAAGACTCCAATTGGTATGTCTCCATATCGGTTGGTGTTTGGGAAATCATGTCACCTCCTAGTGGAATTAGAGCATAAGGCCATGTGAGCGTTGAAGAAGTACAACCTACAGTGGGATGTAGTTGCCAATCTTCGGGTGGAGCAATTGAATGAACTTAATGAGTTCTGGTTCCATGCTTACTCCAATTCGTCATTGTATAAGGACAAGATGAAGTACCTACATGATAAGTATATTCGGAACAAATAATTCAAAGAAGGTGACCTTGTTCTCTTATTCAACTCTCGGTTACGGATGTTTCCGGGCAAGCTAAAGTCAAAATAGAACGGTCCATTTGAACCGGTGCATGTAAGTGCTCTAGATTTGAAAAACAAGAATGGTGAGATCCTTAGAGTCAATGGGCACCGAGTGAAGCACTACCTTGGTAAGGTTGATGATGGCCACGTTGTGGCATTGATCCATTTCAATTGAATGATAGTAACATGCGTCGTGCCACGACGTTAAATCAGGTGCTTCTTGGGAGGCAACCCATGTGTTTTTCTTTCTTTTGATTTTTCTTCTTAGATTATGGCATTATTTTGGACTAACTTGTTATGAAGTGTATGTAGAAATTGGTTGCACGGTGCAGGAAATTGACAAGCAAGAAATTTGGCTAAGTAACAAAAGTTCGCAGACTGCGCCTAAATTTCTGTGGACCGTGTGGGCACTTCACGGCCGCACAATTCTGTGCGCGGTCGCGTAGTTGAATTGAGCAAATGCCAACTCTCTGAAGTTGGCCTGTCAAAATCCCTTCATTTTCACGGCCGCATTCAAATTTTCGCGAACCGCGGAAATTCTGCTGTCGCGGCCAATATTTTGTGGATCGCCGAATTGTGTTTGCAGCTGATCTACAAAGGGTAAAAGAGTGCGGACCGCGACAAAAGTTTGCGGCCGCACTCAGGTAAGGCGGTGGGTCCTCTGGGCCTAGGTATAAATAGGAGTTCCTACAGTATTTTACACTTTACGCACCCCAATTTTTCACCACACCTAAAAACAACTATTCATCTCTCCTTCCTCTCATTCTTATCTCACTCATTTCAAGTGTAGATTTCCTACAAATTATACAACTTGTATGTTCAATTCAATGGTTTGATTTCATTTTGTTTCTTTTCTTTTCTCTTTTTTTCAGTTTTCCTCTTTAGTTAGGGTTAAATACATGCCATAATGCCAAATTAATGCCTCATTGTTGCTTAGATACATGTGGATAGTGTTTGTATGCCTAATGGGGGTTGGGGTTAGCAACTTTGCATGTTAAATTGCTATAATTTGCACAATTAGTGAAAACCCTAGTATTAGTGTTCTTCAATGCCGATTTCAATTGAATTTCGTGGCCGCGATCATTTTTCCGCGGTCCGCGATAGTGTATGCGGTCGCATCCAAAACTTCATGATCCGCGATACCCTAACTCCAAAGCACTGAGGATTATTTAGTTTTCACAGTCGTGGTCACTTTTCCATGGCCCACGGTTGGACCTCCGCGGCCGCATCCATGTTTTTGCGGTCCGCGATGAGTCATTCGCGACCGCATTCTATTTTTTGCGGTCTACTTTGATCAAGCATAGAGAGTAAGTAGTTTGAGCCTGACCTCTTCGCGTCCGCATTAACTTTTACGCGGTCTGCTATGGGCATTTTCGGTCGCGCTCACTTTTATGCGGTCAGCGGTGCCCTGTTCTAAAAAGCAATGTTTGCATTTCATCTGTACTATTTTAACACATGCTTGATGCCCTATTCTGACTATATTTCACTGCTTGTATGTTATAGACAATGGTCCGTTCCTGAGGTAGAGTTGATACATTCAATGGGAAGGCAGAACCCTCCCGAGTCAGAGGTAAAGGCAATACTAAGCTACCTCTAGCAGTGCAAAAGTCTATCGGCAAGTTAAAAGCCTCCATCAAAGCTGAAGATAAAGCCACGGACCATTATAACAACAACGAGTATGTCCCTTCCCGGGAATTTTCAGAAGGAGACTCCATGCCAACACATATCCCCACACAATTCATGGGGAGAATGCATTTAGTTGATGAGCCCACCTCTTCTGAGGGTTCATCCGAAGGTTCGGGAGAGGGTAGTGTAGATTCTAAACCCTCTTCCGCACATGCTTCCCCAGCCCCTATTAATGTTGATAATGATGACGAGGTCCCGGACGACGGGAGAGGGGGTGATACAGTCGTGGAAAGATTAGCTAGATCAAGGAAACCGGAGGTGTAGGAGGATAGGTTTGTTAGTGAGAAAGCTTATGCCAAATTCCGGGAATGGTGGCCCCAAAAGGTCGCTCACCCTTGAGCAACAGTTAGGGTGAGCGACAGTTCATAGAGAGATCTCCTTCCCCACAATCCAAATGTCAAGAGACAGTTTGAGGAGAGAAAAAGGTGGAAGTTCTTCACCAGAAAAGTGGTGGATGCAAATGAGTACCTTGTCAAAGAGTTCTACGCAAATGTTGCCCACATCAAAAAGGGCACCACTGTGACAAAGGTCCAGAACTTGAGGATCCGATTTGATGGCCACACTTTGAATGAATATGCCGGTTTTGACGATGTTGAAGCCATGCAATACTTGGAAAAGCTGGCCCTAGATGAAGCAGCCCGTCCATGGCTAGCATAGATATTAGCCATTCCAGGGACGACACCGGCATGGCTCACAGCTGGAGTCCCAATAGCCAGAAACACCCTAAGCTTTGAAGCCAAAGAGTGGTCCACGTTTGTGTGCAGCCGGCTGGACCCATGCCAGCATGATAATGTCCTCCCACTCACCCAGGCGATCTTGATAGCTTCCATCATAGCAGGGTATCCAATGAATGTGGGGAACCTCATGTACTACCACATCTCCAAGTCAGTTGGAAAAGAGGAACGATCCTATCCCTACCCCAACTTCATCACTATGTATCTAGAGGACCAAAGGGTCGAGAAGAAGCACTATGACACAAAGGTGAATCCAAAAAAGCCTTTTTCCTAGTATAGCCTTCAAGGACCGGACAACCCTAAAGCAAAGGGTAAAGCCTCTACCTCCATTGTCTAGTCTGAAGAGCCAAGGGTAGTGGCCACCGGGTCAGAGCCTTCCACAACAGCGGGATCTTCAGCTGCCATGCCTCCTCCTTCATTCGGGCTATCCATCACCGTGCCATTATCTGTGCCCTCATCTTCCACTTACCCTCAAAATGCACTGCGGGTTTCTCAAACATTATCCAGCATCAACAACTGGATGCATGCAGCTATATCAAAGCTGTCTGTCTTATCTAGTGCAGTAGCAACACAGTCAGCCCCAACACAGCTTTAGGTACCTCCATCAGTGGAGGATTCATTGAAGGAGCTTCTGGACAACCAGAAGAAGCTCCTGACCAACCACAAGAAGATCTTGGAGACTTTGGATACACATGGAAAGGTTATCAAGGATCTGGACAAGCAAGTGAAGAAGATGAAGAAGACTCAGGCCTCAAAGGAGTTAGTGAAGCTGCTGAAGAAAGAGGTAGAGAAGTATACATCTTCTGGAGACATCCCACTAGACTTGCTCATGGAGGGGAAATCCCCAGCAGCACAGGCAGCAGAGCATGAGGCACCAGCAGTTGGCCAGTCTAAGGAGCCATCTGTCACTACACATAGTGCTGAAGAGATGATCCATATGCTCCGTAACCCCGTGGTCCCCCAATCAGAGGATTTGGAGATCCAGTTAGAGGACCCAGAGGGAGCTGAGATACTATGCAGTCCGAGGACCCCACTCACATGCCTAACCCGATGCAGACAGAGACCACATAGGGAGTTTTCTTTACTCTCTAATCATTTCCCTGATTTTATTTTGCTATTAACATTGAGGAAAATGCTATCTTTTATTTTGAGGGGGGTCCATTTTGATTTGGTGATGATTTGATGACATTGGTATGTAATAACTATAATACTATTTTTCTTTATCTTTACTTAACTTTATTTTCACTTTTGGTATGTATATATTCGTTGCTTTCACTGGTATGTATATATTTTTACCAATTTATGTATATATTCATTTTCATTTATGTATATTTTCGCTTTACTTCAAGTTTGTATATATTCAGTTTGATTTCCATAGTTTACTTCATAACTTCTTTCACAATATTATTTCATAGCTTCTTATTTCCTTTAGTAGTTTCTTTTAAGTTTTATATTGACAATAATCCTTTGATTTTCTTAATGTCACAGTTCTTTCCAAAGGTGTATGTTATGTGAACCGGGTGGCTCTTCCCAACGATGGATGGCGTGACAACCTTTTTAAGGGATTGGGTCCGTTTTCTTTAAGTTTTGGTGTAAATAGTAGTAATAAATAAAAGTGTCTCAGGCAGGCTTCAATTGGGCCTAACACATTTACCTTCGACCTTATGGTTAGAAACAAGTTGATTGGCAAAGAATAGCTCTAGTCTTGACCTTTAGACTCTTGTGTTGACTAAAACAATCATCGAGTGGCTTTTTGGAGCCATTTGTGATGTTCAATCTTAGCTAGGGTTGTTGTTGGCCCTTGATTCTGTTCTCTTTAACAATCTAATAGCTTGTGAGGTGAGGTATTGAATTGCAAGTCCGAGTTCTATGCCAATAAGTCTAGAATTTGCCCTGAATGTTTGTCTAGGAGAAATTCTAAGTGTAGCTCGGCTTGAGAAATGATTGTAGTCTCTCCTTGATCCAATTTAAAACTTGAAAGCTTGCGTAGCCTACCAATATGATATCCCTAGTCAACCCCTTTGAGTCGAAGCCCTTTTTCTTTCAATAACCACGTTACAAGCCTTTATCCGTTCTATAATGACCATCTCTTGGCACCCGATCTTTCCTTGGCATTCTTGATAGACAAGTAGCAAAAGCATGAGTTTGGGGAAGAGACAAGGAATATGAAAGTGATAAAAGGTACAAAGAACAAAAAGAAATGAAGAAAAAGGAAGGCCAAAAGAAAAGAAAAGAAAAGCCAAAAAGAAATATGTCAAAAAGAAAGTGAATAAGATAGAAAAGTGAAGGGATTCAAAGAAAGCAATGATAAAAGGCATGGAATGATTAGAAAAGGAAAAAAATGATCGTCATGAGCAAGAAAGAATGACAGTGTGTCTCTCTAGTTCCCCTAAAGAATAAGAAAATGACTCAAATAGTCAAGAAAGTATGAGCCGAAATGAGAAAATGGAGTGCGTAAGGAAAGATAAAACCATCATATGCCAATAAATCCTACCTTGATCCAAAAGCCTTCATTACATTCCCACAAAATCCCTATATGATTTTGAGTTGTGTAAGCTTATATTAGTGGTGATTTACATAAGGGGCAAACTTATGGTATTTAGAGCCGGACTTGTGACATTCCCTTGAGGGAGATGAGCGTACTTCTCTACAATCCTTATTTTGAGTGCTACAATCTAAAGTGAGATTTGCTTATGGAGAGTAGAGGAGGAAGAGTTTGGGTTCCACAATGACCTACGTAATAGAGCAAGCTTCCTTGGTGAATTAAGTCAACTCTTCATGCGCTAGTGTCGCATTAGAACTATGGTACTTAAAAAGTTTTGAGTTGTTAATAATTCATTTGTGTTGAGGGTAATTGTTAGTCCCAATTGATGCATGATTGATTCACATTAGGGCAACTGAAATATCCTTCTGTTTTGTTTTAGTGGGGGTGGGAATTACCTTATTTACTTGAGGATAAACAAAGGCTTAAGTTTGGGAGAGTTGATAAGTGAGGATTTTAACCTATTATTTGTTCTCTTTTACTTGCGTTTTGGGCCTAAAATGCATGAAGCTATTATCGGAAACTAATGTAATATGCTTGTTTGCAGGAATTAATCAAAATGAGCCAAAGGAGGCATAATCAACTCATAAAGGAGTCAAAACTAGAACAAAAACAAAGACTGGGCCAAGAGATCTGAAACGGGGTCCGCACAAATATTGTGCGGCAACGGAAGCCACAACTCGGCCGCGATCACAAATACTCGGTCCGCGAAGTGAAGAATCAGAGAGTGCATTTTTAGGCCAAATGATGAGCGAGGTCCATGCCAAAAATGTGTCATCGTGAAAGTCTCATCGCGACCGCGATTGGAATTATACAAACTGCAGTTGATGAGGTTTAATGAGTTCACCTTTCAAGCAAAAACATGGAGTGCGGTCCGGAGTAGAATTAAGCAGTTGCGAAAATCCGCTACGCGACCACGATGGAAATTATGCGGCCCGCGAAACAAACCTCAGCCCAGATCCAGAAGTTAAAATCGCGGACCGTGGTCAGTATTACGCGTCCGCGAAAGCAAGAGTGCGGCCGCGTTGAGAATTACGCGGCCGCGAAACCTCTGTAGGGGTATTTTTGTCCGAAAATTTTATCTTAGTATAAATAGATCTTTTTGATATTTTTAGGTTATGTTATGTTTTAGCTGAGCACGTGAGACCGCTGGAAATTCCGTTTTGGGTAATTTTGTACTAGAATTATCTCTCAACAATAGATTTTAATCCTTTAATCTAGTATTATGGATTTTATCTTTATTTCTTCTTTGATTTCTGATATTTTCATGAGTATCTAAACCTATAGCTAGGGTTGTGACCCAACCTTAGTATGGGTATTTGATGGGTCTTGAATTTTAGGGCTTGAATGTGTATGGGTTAGTATTTAGCCTAGTTCTTGCTAGAACTATGGAATTAGTGATTGCAAACACTGATTCATGCCTTTATGACTTAGTCTCTACTTGAGAAAGAGGGACTAAGTCTAGGAAAACTACGTTAACAGGAATTAGGGTGAACTCAAGAAATTGATAGCCCCAATTAAAAGGTTAAACCTAGAGATAGTAATACCTGACTTGAGCTAAAATCACTTGAATTGCGTGATACCCATTTGGACTTGAGAAAGCTAAATTGGGCAAAATCACTCACCGAGAGGTGTAGAGTGAGTACCCGGGTGTGATAGCTATATTACGACACCAATTAATCACACGATTGCCCTAGATTCTTGTTACCCGTTAGATATCTACCTAGGTGAAAGTCACTACCCTAGTCCCTTTAAACCCTTAAAAATCAACAACAAAAATATTGTACTTAGTTTTAAATATTGCATGCTATAGAATAGAAGTAGAAGTAGAAAACAAATCAAATATTTGTAAAAGAGTAATTAGATTCAAAGCCCGCATTTAGCTTAGATATAAGCCTAATTTCAATTATTAACTCCCTGTGGATTCGATCCCGACCGAGTTGGGTTAAAACTGCATCGACCATCCTCTCTGCTCAATAGTAGTGTAGGCTTGGACCGATGCATTACACAACCTAAATGGCATTCTCCTGTAAGCAAAAATACCTGACGGGCAAGTGAATATGCTCTTCTTAACATCTTCTGGGGAGATGGGTATCTAATTGTAGCCTGAGTACCCATCCAAGAAATAGTAGCATCCATGTCCAGCCACTTTCTCAAGTATTTGATCAATAAAGGGAAGTGAGAAGTGGTCCTTCCTTTCTGCATCATTCAGCATCAATGCACATTCTCCACCCAATGACTGTTCTTGTGGGGATCAATTCATTGTCTTCAATATTCACCACTGTCATGTCCTCCTTCTTAGGTACAACTTGCACTGGACTAATCCACTGGATATCATAGATGGGGAAAATCACTCACGCATCTAACAATTTGATGATTTTCTTGTGTACTACCTGATGTTGATACCCAATTTTCCCTATAATATTTTTAAAGTGCATATATACTTTCAAAACTATGCATTAGCATCAATTGATATTTTTTCATAATTTCTATATTTTTAAATTAATTTTATCCTAG
This sequence comes from Nicotiana tabacum, assembly GCF_000715075.1. Lineage (NCBI taxonomy): Eukaryota > Viridiplantae > Streptophyta > Magnoliopsida > Solanales > Solanaceae > Nicotiana > Nicotiana tabacum. The sequence goes on from NC_134091.1 coordinate 1,385,521, forward strand.
TATTTTATTAACATAAATAATTACAAATTGCATCACAAATGACTTTATAGCATTGCATGACTTAATATTGCTATTCATAGTTATATTAGGTTCAAATTATTTCACAAATGGCCAGATTTATATCTTTTGGTTACAATTGCAATAATTCTGCAATTATAGCCCATGTATACATTATTACACTATTTTTTTACAAAAATAGCTCATTGTAATTTTTCTAAATATGTAGTAACTGTTTTAAAATATTTCTATGCATGAAAATTCTTTTTATAATCTGTTAATTATTTTATAAAATATTTTTTATCAATTATTTGGGTATTTAACAAATAGCCTTTTTAATTTCTCTAATTTTCGGAACTAACCCTTTTAATACCAGCCCAAACCCCTTAATAATACCAGCCCAATTCACCCTAAGCCCAATCTGTACCTACTCGACCCAAGCCCCCATCAAATCATTGTCGTTGATCCATTAGATCAACGGTCCACATTAAAACTTACCTTATTAACCTCTAAACCAACCCTAAACCCCTTCATTCCGCTTGGACCACCGTCATCATCTCCCAAACCTCACCAATTCTCTCTCGATATACCCCTAACCCTAATCGCCGTCACCAGCGACGAGCTCCTATGTATGGAGATTCAGAGTATTCTCCGACCATTACCAATCGTGTATGCTTCCTGGTTGTTTGATTTCATGGATCCTTAGAAGAATCTCATGGATATTCGACCTACTTCTTGCTTGAAACTTGTTTAATGGCCTGTCTAGGGCCGTTCACGTTTGTGAGTACAAATTTTCTCCTATTTTAGTTTGAATCTATGGGTTTTTGACCGAGTTTCTTTATCTCTGCTGTTTTGAAAATCCTAGTTTTGCAACTACTCGAATCCGTTCTGGTCTTTGTAGATCTGAAACGGTTCGAGTATTTTCTGGTGTTTTCCCTTGAAAATCCTTTGTTTTAGTTAACTGCTTCGATTTTATTCACTCTTTCTGAAATTAGGGTTCTTCCCAGACTTCTCTTCAAGAGGTTTTCCTACTTTCAAATGTTTAATCTAGTCATCTCTTTACGTATTTGGTTAATTTTCGTATGTATGCTTGAACCCTAGATGTTTTTGATGGTAACATTGATTTCTTTAATTTTTTCATTTATTATGTTTATTTTTGTGAACCACTCGTATTAACTGATTCTATTTAGGTATGTGAGTGATTTTTTTTGTTAAATCCAATATTCTTTAGGATTTTTTTGCTTAATTGATTTCTATTTAGTGAATTTGGACAATTCTTTCCTATTAAAATCAGTATTTTCCGAAAGTTTTACTTGTTTCCCTATTTTGATTAATTATACTTGCCTTAATTAGTTATCAGTAGTTTGGGGATTTGATGACTCCTTATATGGTATGGTGTTGATTTATTACCTTATTTGAGTCCCAGCTCTGACCGTTAACTGACTCTCCCCAATTAAAGGGGCATTTTTCGAATTTCTCAATTGGAATTGATTCCATAATTGGTTGATTGCTTCTAATTAATTGAATTACGAGTCTCTTTACCTTATTTGTTTTACTCCCTAAAGTGCTATATAAGCACTCTCATTCGCTCATTCAACACACGAACAATAGTTCAGAATACACATACATATATTCAAACTCTCTCTTCTTTCTTTGCTACTTGTGCTAACTGTGGGTCTAGCCGGCTGAAAGCCAAGGGTAGATAGTGGAATTGCACCTGTTTTTTACATTCTGCATTTTCTTCTTTAACTGGTATATCTCTAGTTAGATTTTGAAACTCATCTTTATGTGATCCATATCTATACATCTATGCTTGTTCCTGTACTAGTTATTCAATTTGTTTCTCTGTTTGACGTTATTAAGCATGCCTAAATTCCGCCTTATGTGTAATCAGTATGCCTGACTTCATTAAGTTCTTTTATATTTGTCCAGCATGTTTACTTAGTTCCCTTACCCCTACCTTTAATTGGTATGACTATGTTAGCTACTTAGTTTTCTATTGCATTCAATTGGTCCTGATTGTGTCCAGTTCTGTTCAACACATCTGTGTTTTCAACATGATTTTGCTACATTCTTTCTCAATGTCTTAATTGTCTATTACCATGACTAACTTGTTCAGTAGACTCCTAGTTGTTATATACATTTGATGTATCAAATGTTTCCATGTTTATGAGGTTTCAACCCTATATGTTCCCCATCCCTTTCACCCATGTTTGTAAGTCTGCTTGTTAAGTGAATATGTGTATTCTATGATCAATTGGGTTGTTCGTTGAGTATGCTTTCCTCAAAATAATTTCAAAACTATTGCTCCTACTCCTAGTATTCTTCTCAGAACTGGTCACTCCTAGCATCTTTAAGAACTGTTTTCCATTTCTGAATCTTTTCTCTACACTGTTTTACTAAGTCTTTCAACACCATGTCAAACACTATTACCCTACTCTTAGACTATTAAGTTTTTCTCCTCTGGTGTATACTGCTTAGGGATCCTGAAGATCTCTCTGAACTCTGGCATACCAGGGCTGGCCCTTCCACACTGCATATAACCAATCCCTATTTGAGAAAGGTCTTGGTGTAAGCACTGCCCAGGATCCTTGAGGTCCTTAGGTAACTCTGACACACCAAGACGCACATTATTGGCTGCGAGATCTTTGGCTTCTGAGACTCTATTGAAGGCTTAGCATTCCCAGGTTTACTTTGGGCTTGATTTAGGCTCTCTATAGTATAGTTTCATTTACTTATGTAATTCATTTGATCCTGGTCTGTAATAATATTATTTGTAAATAGATATTGGGGTAATTAGTAAAAAGGGGGGTTCACATATGCTTTTTGTGGAAACCGGGTAGAAAACATGCTTTTAGATTTATATATATGAATTTCTTGCTTTGGGTTTATATTGTGATAGAAATCATGCTTTAGGTCTATATGTTATGTTACTTGCATTAGAAACATGTCATAGGTCTATGTTTTGCATTAGAAATCCTGCCTTAAGATGTTCACGTTTACTGCCTTTGCATATTAGAAAATGTGTTATAGTTCATCACTTCATTTCTGATTCAGCATAAGTTGTTATCACCTGCAAATCTTGTCATTAAACTACTACTGTATTCACGCTTGATAAAATGACCATCTATAAATCCTACCTTAGGACTCTGTTTTTTTTCCTTCAAATTGCATCTATGTTGTTTAAATGAATGACTGTCTGAATAAAAGGTTTTAAAACGAACCAACATAGATATTATGTTCTAGTATAAACATGCATGAAATCAGTTCTGTAATATTAATCACCTAATTCCGTATGCCTATAGGATTGAACGACTTCAAGTTGTCCTAAATAATTCCTAGAATTATGATTGTATACAGACCCACGCCTAGGCAAGCCTTAGGTAATTAATGGTCTTATAACTGTGAAATCAGGCTCTGTTTATGTGTGAAATTGTCCAGGTTTAACGGGCTATAAAATCAATAGGCAAGTTGATTAAGGTTCTGCCACTTCGCTTTTGAACAAAATGCTGCATATTCTGTGTTTGTGATGTTCATCTAGATACCATGTTCTAGGGCTTTCTAAGTGTCACACCTCCTTTTTCCGATCCCGCGAAGGGCGTAGGAGTTTTTTTCCAATTAAAGGACAATCGAAACGAGATTTATTTATTTATTTCAGAGTCGCCACTTGGGAGATTTAGGGTGTCCCAAGTCACCAATTTTAATCCCGGATCGAGGAAAAGAATGACTCCATATTACAGTCTGCGTACCAGAAATCCGGATAAGGAATTCTGTTAACCCGGGAGAAGGTGTTAGGCATTCCCGAGTTCCGTGGTTTTAGCACGGTCGCTCAATTGTCATATTTGGCTTATTTATCTGATTTTAATACAATTATGAACCGATGTGCCAATTTTAACTTTTTACCACTTTATTATTATTATTATTTTTTTTTAAAAAAAAAAAATTGTGAACATCGTTTAAAACATGTCTTTGGATTACGTCACATGAAATGCACCCGCAATCCAGAACATATTTTTATTCAATGTTTTAGGATTTAGATTTGGGTCGCATGAAATGCGCATCCGAGTTTAAGAAGGTAAAATTAGTTAAATCGTGCCTAAAGAGTCTAGCGCGTCATTATCTTTGAGGAAGGAAGTGAAATTCACTAAACAATCCATCCCAAATTCTAAGTAATTTTTTTTAAAAATAATTAAATAAATAAATGAGATTGGATAATCCTGTAAATTTGTATTATTTACATCTATTTATTTTTAGCGAAATCCTTCCTTATTTTAAGAATATCCTTTAATGACTACCTTTTTATTATTACTAAGTTTATCTATAAATATAAAATCAATATCTACATTCTTGAAAATAACATATTAAATAGAAGAGAAAAACAAATATTAACAGAAAGTAATAAAAATTATAATCATAAATACAACATGGAATAGTCAAAAAATAAAATAAAAAAAAATAAAAAAAAAACTAATTATCCCATAGTTGGATTAAAATTCAAATTGTTAGTAAGACTTAAGCTTATTGAAGCTAATTATTTACAAATACTGAAAATTGAAAGAAAAAAAAAACTTGATTACTAAACCATATTTCTAAAAAATTAAACAATTTAACCTTAACTAACTTTGTTTTAATTCACATCATGTCCTAATACTTGTTCGCAAACTAATTCATGTTTTAACTGAAATTGACTACATGATTCCGATTAACTTATCGTTGACGAAAAACCTTATGAATAAGGAATTTAGTTAATTTTTGCCAAACTGATTCAATAACGCCATTTTTTACGTTATTTCTTCTATTTTTTTTTGTTATTAAACAGTTTTAATTAATAACCGGGCTTAAATATATTTCCTAATAATCTGGTTAAGGCATTATTTAATATGTCGCTATAATATGCCTAATTATGCCAAATGACAGTGATTTACAGAATAATAATACATGAATGACCTAAATACAATACAAAAAAAAATTAAACTAACTTAAAAATTTAACACTCCATTCTTCATTTCAGCTTACAAAATGCCAAAATTACAGTTGTGTACCTGATATTGTCAATACAAGAAGAAGAAAGTCAGCAACGTAATACGTAACACAGCAACAGCGACAATAACCAGCAATAACCAGTCAACGAAAATCCCAGTGACAGATTTGAAAAATTCAAAATAAAATCCAGGAATGCCGAAAATAACGGACAGAAACCAAGGGAAATTTTCAGATTTTTGAAAGGCTAGTTAATCTTCAACCCTTAATTTCTACACCTGTATACCAGAATATTTATCAGGTATGTACTACTTTCTCTTCTAATTTTCAACTTTTTTTTTTATTTTCTTTGTAGGTTTTTTTTCTTTTCTTGAGAGTTTCAATGTTTTTTTTTTCGGAATAAATGTTTAGCTCTTTTTTTTCTCTAATCTCTCTTTTTTTTTTCTGTCTGTCTCCCCTCTATCTGATTTCAAGACTTCTCTTTTATAACTCATCCCATAAACCTTTCAATTAATTAAAATCCATACTTTTTCTCTACCCAACCCATTATCTTTCCACTCATCCCCATTACATTAAATAAACATATCACACCACCCCATTTCATTTTGTCCCCCATGCTTCATTTAAAATAATGCAAGATTCCCCTTTAAATTAAATCTTGTCCCCCCTTTATATTAAATAATCATATCACAACCCACCCCATTTCATTTTGTCCCCCATGCTTCAAATAAACAATTACAAAAGGTACAATTCCTAAACTACCCCTTCCGACCTTACTGAAATTACCAAACTACCCCTGAACGTATTACAAATTTACCAAACTACCCATCAGCTATAACACATCAATTAATCAAACTTAACCAAAGTATAGACAATATGATCAATTTCTAATAATGTTCAAACAACAATATGAACACGGATGAACATCATAACAACAATATCACATGAACATGATTTTAACAATATTTCAACAACAAATCACATGAATACAAATTGAACAACTAAAATTTGATTGAACAATATTTTTGGCAACAACAAACCTATTTTTCGGATTTAATCAAACAAGTATATTTAGATTCCTAAATTCAATAATATTGAACTTAAAATCTACTCTAACAACATTACAACAAACAATTCTTATATTAAACTTTAAACAAGATTATGAGAACAATTCAAGAAATAATCATAAATGGTAAACAAGAAATCAAACTATACAAAATTCGGATTCAAGATCATCCAAACATGAACATGAATGAATCTATTTTAACACAACAAACATGACGGATTAAACGATTAAATCAATATATTCCTTTAACACAACTAAATTCTTTAAACAAATAACAAGATCGACGAAGAAACAATTATGAACTTAAACTTGAACTTAACAATACTAACAATTTCTAACAATACATAAACACATGAAACAAATTTAAGAAATAGTTAATTAAATTTCAATTTGAATCTAACAAACAACAAACTAACAAATATTCACTTAAACAATAATACAAACATGAAATGAATATGAAAACAACTTATTAAACTTCTATTTTGAAATCTGAAAATTAATTTTAACAAAGCACATGAACATGAACAAACTAGAAAAAATGATTTCAACGATAAACAACGAACAAAACAAGAATCAAATATTTAACGATTTTAACTTTTAGAAATATAAAAACGAAATATGGACAAAATAAAACTCAAAAACAACTAACCGGAGATGAATCAACGAAGAACTTTGATTGTAAACAAATCTGTCCGAGCCTCGACCAAAGCTCGAACAAATGACGACGAAGACGAAGAGAAGATGAAGCAGCCCGTAGCTACTGCCGCGACGAGCAGCAGCAGCAGTCCGTCCAACACCTGCTGCGACGAGCAGAAGCAGCACGACATCAAGACAGCAACAACGGAGGCGACAGGCAGCAGCAGCGGCGGCGACAGGCAGCAGCACAGCGCGGACAGCCATAGACGACGACATGGTCGACGTCGAAGCTTGTCCATGGCTGTGTTCGTTTGGTTGTTTGGTTGAGACAGAAGCAGCAGCAGCTGGTCGACCATGGCAGCGGCAGTCCGTCGAGGAGGATGACGGGAAGACGACGCACCGGCAGAAGCAGCGGGGAGCAGAAACGGGCAGCAGTGCGCACAACGGAGGTTTGACGAAGAAGATGAAGCAACGGAGAAACCATGGACGACGTCGACGGAAAAGATGAAGACGTGAAGATGGAGGGGAAGCCATGGTTGGGGTGTAAGGGGGGGTCAGCCATGGTTGTGTTTTTTTAGCTTGGGGAAGATGATGAAAAGAGAGAAAGAGAAGAAAGGGGGGGGGGGCGGATTGGTTAGGTCTTTTTAGGGTTTTTTTTCTCTTTTTTGTTTTGTTTTGTGTTGTTTGTAAGATAATAGGATGTTGGGTTATGGACTGGGTCGACCCAGTTCGAAATGGACTGGGTCGTAGGGAAGATTGGGCCATTTTTTGGGCCTATGGCTTGAAATCGAAGAAGAGGCCCAATTCCGACTTTCTTTATATTTTCGCTCTCTTTTCTTCTTTTATTTCTCTAAAACTAAATTATAAAAATACTTAAAATATTATTAAGAACTAAATTAAGTTATAAAAGCGCAAATTAACTCTCAATAACAATTAACGCACAATTAAGTATTAATTAAGCATAAAATTGTATATTTGGACATTAAATGCTAAAAATGCAAACGATGCCTATTTTTGTAATTTTTAATTTTTGTAAAACAAATTTAATCACTAACAATTGTAGAATTAAATCCTACATGCAAAATGCGACATATTTTTGTATTTTTTATTAATTTAGCAAATAAACATGCACAGACAAATACAAATAATTATTCAAAATATCACAAAATATCACAAAATTGCACATCAAAGACAAAACATTTTATTTTTGAATTTTTTGGGAGTAATTCTCATATTGGGCAAAAATCACGTGCTTACAGCTGCCCCTCTTTGCCCGAAGACACGAAGGGTTTTCGTGCAAAGATAAAGCGAGCGATTTTTGCCCATCCGAGTACTCCGTGTGAAGCATTTTTTGAAAAAGATTTGACCGAACCTTTGCTTCAAAGGTTTCCTACATATCCTGGGCCAAACAGGAATCAGGTCAATGTAGTTCGGGAAGTCTTGGTAGCTGGGACTACCATGGGACTGCAATGTTACTGCTGTTGCATGCTACTTTTACTGTTTGCTGACCTCCTTATTACACCATGCTTAAAAAAATAAGAAGCTAGACTAAGCTAGAAATTACATAATCTTATCTGTTTTCCCCCTTGCTCCGGTTGCCTTGCTTTTTGTCGGTTTGTGTTTCCTCTAGTGCCTTTTTACCAAGACTTCTGGCCCTTGGCTTTTTTTTTTTGAATACCAGTTTTCATCATTTTGTTCGGTCCGCTGGGGACATGGCTTTCTTCATTAAGCTTTTTGGCGGTTCCTCTGGTGGGTACGGCTCTCTTCATCAGACTTGTTATGCTGGGCATGATTTAATGTTCACCAGCTGCTTCTTTCAAAATGCGTCTTTTCTTCCTTTTGAGTTATGCGCCTGAATTTGTGCTGGGGCCTCTTTTGACCTTCTGTTTCTCGGTGCTGGGATTTTATTGTTTCCTGCTGGGGATTCTTGTTGTAACCTTCTGTTTTATTGTCCTCTGACTTGATCTTGAAATGTATGCCTCTGTTCTATGGGCGGGCTCCCAACTTCAAC